>NC_084799.1:151025851-152438351 GCF_963169125.1 Humulus lupulus
GCACTTGAGACTAGGTCACATTGGCTATGATAGGATTCAAAGACTTACAAAGGACGGGCCTTTGAGGGAACTTACCTTAGGTGAATTACCTGTCTGTGAATCTTGTCTAGAAGGCAAACTGACCAAGCGTCCATTCTCTGCAGAGGGTGATAGGGCCAAAGAATCACTTGGACTTGTGCATTCTTATGTTTGTTCACCTAGTCCACGAGTCTATATTATTATTGTTCTTCTCTCTAAATTTTGACAGAGTTTTTGCATTACAGAAAAACTAACTATCTTTCCTATCCAAGATCTTAGTATTTATAGAGAAATTCCCTGGATAGGCCTTGGGGTCATCACGTGACTCAAACCCCAGTGTGACCTGTACCATACTAATTATAAATATAACAATTTTTCCTAAGGTATGGCCTGATCATTAGGTAAAATTGATCATAGATCCTCAGAGATAATCAGACATGTCATGCCTGTCCATGCATGATTATATTACGTGTCCAGGTTTTCAAGGATCCACGGATGTGCTATGTCTAACCATGCACGCCTATATAACATATTCAGGTTTCTAAAGATCCAAGGATATGTCAGGTCTCTAGCGTACCCCGAGCTGAATGCATCGTGAGCTCGTGTCACGGATGCTATACGTCATAAACATTACAAGCTCGTACTTATTGCTTTACATTCCCCAACTCGTGTTATTGACCTGGGGAATCGTGCTGCCTTTGTGGAGAAAATACATACTTTTGGATCATCTATTGGAGTCCTTTACTCGCCAACTGTACACGAGCTGACTAAAAGACTTGTGTTGAATTTTAGGATGCACATTTTCCCCCCAAGTCCCTACTCGTGTTTTATGACGTTATCTTCTGACTTACACGGTGGGGACTTTTAAAATTCTGTCACGATTATCCAGGCTTTCCAATTACTTGAGTATTGGACATGTGGAACACTATTGTAACGCCCTTCTACCTTAGAGCCGTTACTAAGTGAGTTAAAAACAGAAATTGTGCATTTAATTGACTCTAAGTGGTTTCTAAAACCAAAAGTGTGAATAAACCAGAGTTTAAGGCTGTACTCTTTGAAAATGTTTAGTTTCATTAAAAACGTTAATTATAAAACATCTGGGATCCCAAAATAAGGTTTACAAAATATTTACAACTCAAAATAGATTTACACTTGATCAGCTATCAAAAGAATGGTTAAATACAGCCATATACAAAATGCCCCCAACCAAAGCAGTCGGGCAGGCCGAACATGTACGCGCCGCCCCCACGCTCTCCATACTCAAGGCCGGTTGACTGACTCCTTGCTTTTACCTGCCACACGGAGCACCCGTGAGCCGAAGCCCAGCAAGAAAACCCAAATAACACATAACATATGCAAATCAAATAGCTGGCATAATTCACTGACATATAGGAAAACCATCATAATAAACAAGTACGGCCATGCCGCCCCCAAGGCCTTACCAAAGCCTGGAGTTTCGGTTCTCACCGCGAGGATAACTCATGTATCCCTTGGGTCCCACCCTGAATATAAGCATCCCATGTGCTGTGTGTTACTTTCGGCCCCACGGCCGCCCCGGCCTACGCCGTACTCGGCCCTTGCCGTTCAATTCATCATAATCACACATATAGTACATTTAAAATAAAAATTCACACACATCACGGTTCATTTAAGGTTAAGCATTTGCACGTAATACAATCCGGGGCCATGCCCTACAATCACACAGTGGGGCCATGCCCTAATCTCGGGTGTTACGGTTTTCTTACCTGTATTCCGTGCTTTCCGATGCACCACGATCACGAGCACGGTCCACAAGCACGAGCCCCTCCGAAATCCTAGTCACAACACACATAAAACACTTTCAATACTAACCAAGTCCAAAACCACTTCCCGGGACCTCTAAATCCACAAAACAAAGTATCGGAACCATCCCCCGTGTCCCCGGGCAAAACCCCTAAAAATTCAACATTTGGGCTGCCAAAATGGCCTAGGGCCGCGGCACACCCATCAAGGGCCGCGGCGCCCAGAGCCCCTGCCCCCATCCTGAAGCCTCCTCGCGCTGCGGCGCCCAAGAATAGGGCCGCGGCGCTCCATCGCGAACCCAGATTTTCTGGGTTTTTCCTGCATTTTTCCCGAGCTTTAACCTCTCCAAATCACCACAAACCAATACCTAAACCCCAAAACTCAAATCCAAACCTCATATGAACAATCTAACACCCTATAAACACTAGAATCAAATCAAAACATCAACACATCCAAGATCCACTCCTATGATTTCAAATTTCAGCAACTAACCCCAAAACCCAACAATGTTTAGCTTAGGCATTTAAATTCCTTAAATCAAAACAAAAATCCATACTTAGCTATGTATAAAACCTTTACCTCAAATGAAGAATCCACACAAGTCCTTGATCCCCTCCTAGGCTCCCACTTCTCCTTCTCTTCTTCTTCTTCTTCTTGCTTGCCCTAGCCTTTCTCTCCTCTTCTTTTCCTTCTCTTCTAATTTTATCAAGACACTAAATGATCCCTTGCCCAAACCGTATACCCCATATACCCAGCTGAAACTTGCCCATTTTCCTTGCCAAAAGACCAATTTACCCCTTCCTAATAATCCCTCCTTAGCTAAACCTTCAAGGGTACTTAAGTCTTTACACTTTCATTTCAATTCTACAACTTTCTATCTTAAAACTTGTTACCCATAGCAGTTACAAACGGTTACCCAGGTTACCCAATTACCAATAACCAACCACCCATTCTCAACTCAACTTATAAGATTCCCAAAGTACCCCTAGGATTTACCTGAGCCGGGTACAACATCCCGTTGTGACTTTTAGACTAAATGGCTCACTAGGACCGTCTCGATGCGTGCATCCTGATAAAAACATCACACTCACATGGCACCATTCACATAGTACAATTATCACAGATATGCCCAAACATGGCCAGATTACAATCATGCTCATTCTAAGACAATCAGGTCTACATGCATACTAATTCACATAGTCGTGCATCTCAATTAATCAACTAATCACATAACGTGCAATAAATCGTAATCATGCATTAAGCTCATTAAAGTCACACACAAAATCCCATCATGCCCTCCAGGCACACTTCCCCAGGCCCTTAAGTCTAAACACTGAATTTGGGTCGTTACAACTATGATTGGCATCTGTTCGGGTTTCGAGGACTGCAATAATGGTCTGGCCAACTTTTTGCCGCCATTTTGCCTTTCGAAACACTACCCTCGGATCCTGAACTGGGCGGATCGGATGGTTCACGTTGTTTTATACCATTTACAAAAAGGGACAGGCCAATTTCACAGTTTACCACCTTTTATTCGAAAAAAATTTCCCATCCTCCATCTTCTGTGTTTTCAAACCTCCTTCCTTCTCAGAGAAAAGAAAAACCCCAAAGCCCTTTGTTCCACATTCTTTCAGAGACCCAGCCGTCCAGCTGCTCAGGAGTGAGTCTTCCAGTCCTTATGAAATACACCTCCTCTATTGACGATCATACTGTAAGTCCTATCACTTCTCATGGGCTTTTTCTTTATAGATTTCTGCATTTTATTTACCATGCTCTTTCATGCTTCGTCGTAGTCAATATTAGGGTGCCTTCTTGATTTTTGGCATATAGGTTTCAACTTTAGGTTTACACAGAAGATTTGGAACCTTTCCTAAAATTATGATTTCCACGACATAGGATATATTCTGGATAGGTTTGGGTAACCTTTGAAAACTTTAGAAAATACCCATTCGGTGCATAGAAGATGAAAGGTTAGGGTTCAAAAAATTAGATTGCTTAGGGAACACGTTTTTTTTTTTGGTGGTTTTTCTCTAAACCGCCCCCCAAGGGCAATAGTGGCCAGATTTTTTGACACACGGATCCCTAAATACCAGGGGTCTGTTGGGAAACCTAGGCGCGTGGCGTCACGCAACGGGCTGAGATTAGCTCAGCTCGGGCTTCAAAAGCATCACTTCCTTTTGTGCTTCCTTGCCTTTGTCTTTATAAAATATTAGGTCGCCTACTAAGTGAATTGTCGTTCTTGTTCGCTAGGCAATCTAATGGCACCCAAGAAGAGCATACCCAAGAAGAGTGCAACAGGCTCCTCGTCCCGACGAATCCCCAAGGGAAAAGAGATCACCTCCAAATCTCCTATTCCTCATTTCGGCCCCGTGGTGGAGAAGGAGGTTGTGGTTGGCCCTCACGCATTCTTCGAGGCATAGACAATTGTCTCCAAGATCATGACCCAAGGAAGGGTCAACATGATAATGTTATCCCACAACATCGAGGTTCGGTCTGGGGTCCTCATAGCCCGACCTTCGTATGAAGGGGAAAGGAGCTGCGCACCTCTCCAGGATGACTTCGCGGCCTGGAGTGACGAGCATTTGAAGGCGGGGGCCTTCCTTCCTCTATACCAGTACTTCGTCAACTATGTGAAGTTGGCGCCATTTCAGCTTCCCCCGAACTCATATTGACTATTGACGGGCTTGAAGTATCTCTTCCTAAAGCACGAGTGGGAGGTGCCCACTCTAGCGGACATCCTTTATTTTTTCTGCCTCAAGGCCAGCCCAGAACAACGAGGGCGAGGTGATGGGTTCTATTACCTGACCCGATTCCCAAACTCGCCCTCGGTCATCGAGCTCCCAAGCCATCCCAACGACTATAAAGATCAATTCTTTATGTCGAATGGGTTCCACAACTGTGAACACCGATACTTCAACCGTCCCCGTAAGTCTCCTTTCCTTTCTTAGCTCGGGAAATCGTTCTCTTTGTATCTAAATCTACTTCTTGTGTATATAGTAATTGAGTAGTATTTTTGTACAGCCATATTCGCGAGGACGGACAAATCTGAGACCCTTGGGGGTCAATATGATACGCTATCTAGGCTTTCGCCTAGTGAGAAGGACTACCGCCAGCTTGTGACTGATGACACGATGTTGGCGTGTAAGTTAATTGCTGAAGGCTAGACTCTGGCTTTGAGAAGAACACGAGCTAACCTCTCGATGGTCTGCGAGCTCCCGCCTACCCATGAAGGGGATGCCGAGGCCGCCGAAGGCGAGGAGCAAGAGGAAGACGAAATACCTCTCGTGCGAAAGAGGCAGGCTCCCAAGGCTGCTCGGGACCCTGAGTTAGAGCGAGTCTCATCGGGGCAGCAGCCGGCCCCTCCGGCCAAGGAAACCCATACCCCTATAGGGATTTAGATAGGGTTGTCGCTGACCTTAGGTTAGTTAGGTTTAATCCAAACCATCTCGTCCATCTCCACCTAGCGATCCAGACCGTAATATAACCCTGCTCCAGTGCGTGGACCACTTAGTGTTACGCCATGACATGGGTTACCCTAAAGGCACTGTTGTCGTAGACAAAACCCTATCCTTTAGGTCTGCCTTTTTTGAAGAATATGGGACCAATCTTAGGTCGTGGCCCTCTCTGCTCCAGGGGACTCAGGCAGTAGGTAGAGGAGTCCAGCCCCGAGATAGAACCTGAGCCTTAACCTCCCCTAATTCAAGAAATTTTAGACTTAGACTACCCCTCTCCTCAAGCAGTTCCAAGGCCGAAGGTCGTGACAATAGACTCATCCCCTAGCCCGGAGGGTAGGCCTTTTTATTATACTATATATGTATACACATTTTATGTAAAATGATGACTTTACATGTATACTAAATTCCTTCTCTTTCTTTTCAGGCGAAGAAATGGCACAACCAGGAGCTCCCGATATCCGCACAATTTTCCAGGAGGGAAAAACCAGCTCGGGGCCTGCCATAAAGAAACCCCAGTTCTCAGCAAAGAAAACGCTCCCTTCGACAAGGACTACCTCCTAATCCCCGGCTAAGGGGAAAGGTACGAGCTTGGCAGCTCCGAATGCTGCCGCGACGGAGAAAAGGGGTGCTCCTCCGCCTCCTCCTCAATTTCCACCAGCTCCTGCTTGGGATCAGACAGTACAAGCTAACCCCGTAGCTCCGATTGTCCCCACAACCACCGTGCGCATCCCAGTCAACCCTCAAGACTTGGAAAAGATCCCCGATACCTTTCAGGGGACTCTCTATGAGACGACGAACCACATGGTGGAGCATATATACAAAGCCAACCCGAGGGACCCGAGGACAATAGAAGACAGGAGCCCAGAGAACGTCCTGGAGTCCACCTTGGGGATGACCCTCACGGTAAGATAGCTTTCCCCAGTTGAACATATATATATTCTTCTTCTTTTTATTTTACCCCAGTATGTGTCTAACTTGTTTCCTTATTTTTTGCAGTAAGTCCTGGCTCAGCACCGCAGTATAGCTCGGGCCAGGGCTAGGAATTAGGAGCTTCAGGCTGAGCTCCAGGCTGCCCAGCCCGCCCTAATTGTTGCTCAGGAAAGCGAGCGAGCTGCCAAAGCTACCCTTGCAGCTGCTCAAAAAGGCGAGCTCGATGCCAAGGCTGCCCTTGCATCGTCTCAAGAAAGCGAGCAGGATACAAAGTTTGCCTTGGCCGCTCTTCAAGTCGAGGTCACCGAGGCCAAAGCCAGGCAACTGGAGGCCGAGGTTGCTGTTAAAGAGGAGAAAGCGGCCTCACTATCCTCCATGGAGAGCATGATGTATCACTGTTGGACCTTCAACCAGGATGGTAACTTCTCCTTCCTGGCTCCTGAAGTGTGGGATCCATACCTCGAGAAGTTCAAAGCTCGGATCCTACAAAAGCAGTCTAAGACTGGGGGGATGCTTCTACCGCGGGCGAGCAGGAGACCGAAGAGGTTACATCCGCAGAGCGCCCTGGAGGGGCTTCATGACGTTTTCCCTTATTTTCTTTTTTCTTTTTGTAATCACTCACCATTTGGCCTAGTTTGAGGATATTTTTCCTCGAGACAATTTGTTTTTAATTCATATATCTAACTTTTTATCTATTTGTCTTTTCCTTGATTGTTTCTCATGTTTATGCTTTTCTAGACTTGCACACTCAAAACCTTAGGAATCAATTTTTAGATCGGGATAGATATTTTGAATTTGGTTATATCCAAAATTAATGTGTTGATTTATCTCATACCTATTAAGCATTAGGCCTTGGACCCGGTTATATCCGGGATTTTAACTATTTCAAACTTAGTCCACCTTAGGTTTACTGCCATCTCAAGCTTCTAGGGAAGCCATTGAATTTACAATTTTTCTAACTTCTATGTTTTGGACCTTGTTGTATCCAAGGTTTTAAATGATTTAAAACTTACTTCGTGCTAGGTTTATTGACACCTCGTGTTTTCTTAGAACATCGGTTAATCAATTTTACTAACTTCTAAGTTTAGGACCTGGTTGTATCCAGGGTTGTTTTGTACATAGTTCTATCCAGGATTTTAAGTATTTCAAATGTTCTGATCTATCTCGGGTTATATGCCCCCCAAGTAACCAGAATGTGAACTTTCTCGATTACTTGGACAAACGGTATCACACGAACTATAAATAAACTATATGAAAGACAAGAAATACATAACGATCCCTTCATTTCTTAATCAAATGGCTTTTATAAGTAAACCTTACATAGATGGATGGTATCATGATTGATAGTACTTCTTTAGGTGTATGGCATTCCAGGTCTGTGGGACTGTCTCTCCACTAAGTTGAGCTAATTTGAAAGTTCCTTCACGCATGCCTTCCACTATCTGATAGGGCCCTTCCCAATTCAGACCTAAAACACCGTCTTTAGGGTCCTTGTTTGCTAGAAAGACCCTTCGGAGGACTAGGTCGCCCAAACCAAAACTACGCCTTTTGACCTTGGAATTAAAATAACGAGTGATTTTTTGTTGGTAATGCGCGAGCTGTAGTTCTGAATCCTCTCGTTTCTCATCAATTAGGTCGAGAGACGCATTGAGAAACTCGTCATTCCACTCCTGGCTGAATGTCTGGAGCCTATGTGTGGTTACTTTTGTTTCGATGGGAAGGACGACCTCACTTCTGAAAGTCAGGGAGAAAGGGGTGTGTCCCGTAGAAGTCTGGTGGGAGGTTCGGTACGCCCATAGTACTTGCGGGAGCTGCTCATGCCAGACTCCCTTGGCCTTGTCTAACCTCTTCTTAAGATTCACCTTGAGGGTCTTATTCACGACCTCGACCTGCCCATTAGCCTGCCGGTACGCAACGAGGAGAAACTTTTAACTATGTCGTGCTTTTCACAGAACTCAGTGAAGAGATCACTGTCGAGCTGAGTTCCATTATTTGACACGATCTTCTCCAGAAGCCCAAACCGGCACACAATGCTCTTAATCACAAAGACGAGGACTCTTTTTGAGGTGATGGTTGCCAACGGCTCGGCCTCTACCCACTTCGTGAAGTAATCAATGAACACCACCGCATAGCGAACTCCTCCCTTTCCCATAGGTAAAGCTCCTATTAAATCAATTCCCCATACTGCAAATGGCCACGAGGATGAGATCATTGTTAGCTCGACCCGCGAAGCTCGTGGAACTGTGGCGAATCGTTGGCATTTGTCGCACTTTCGAACATGGGAGATGGAATCTTTTGTTAAAGTGGGCCAAAAATAACCCTACCTTAATATTTTTAAGGCCAGGTTTTGCCCCCCAGCATGATCCCCACAGAAGCCTTCATGCACCTCCTGCAGAATATTTTTAGCCTCCAGCAAAACACACCGTAGCAGAGGCAAGGAATGGCCTCGTCGGTACAATGTTCCATCCGCTACTACATATCTTGGAGCTTGATAGATTATCCTTCTCGCGTATTTTCTTTCTTCAGGCCGTTTTCCATTTGTAAGATATTCTATGATGGGGGTCATCTAGGTCGGCCTAGTGTCAATCATCTCGACCTCCGTCACGCTTCCTTCCACGCTTGGACTTTCCAAGAATTCCATCGGTACTATGTTCAAAGTCTCAGCTTCCTTGGAGGTGTCGAGCTTCGCCAAAGTGTCTGCATTAGCGTTCTGCTCGCGAGGGATCTGTTCGAAGGCGCCATACTCAAATTCAGATAGCTCTTTCTTCACCGTGGCTAGGTAAGCTGCCATCTTGGTACCCTGCGCTTGGTATTCCCCTAACACTTGATTGACCACGAGCTGGGAATTGCTATAACTGGACGGCCCTGGCCTTCAATTCCTTTGCCACTCTAAGCCCGGCTAACAAAGCCTTGTACTCGGCTTCGTTGTTCGATGCCTCGAACCCGAATCGTAGCGTAGTATGGAATTGATGCCCTTCCGGAGAAATCAATATGATCCCAGCTCCAGATCCGTTCTTATTAGAGGAGTCATCCTTGAATATTCTCCACAACATCTGTACTGGTTCTTTCAAAATCTCCTCTTGAAATCTGGTGCATTCAGCCATGAAGTCAGCAAGGGCTTGGTTTTGATCGTAGTTTGTGGTACATACAGTATTTCGAACTGGCTAAGTTTGATTGCCCATTTTAAGAGACGTCCTGACGCTTTAGGTTTTTGTAATACCTGATACGAACCACGCCAACAAATGTGACGAAACCCGAACCAAATCTGGAAAAACAACCCAAGAACACTCGAATTTGGAATGGAAATTACGACCCAATGCTTAGTAAAGCACGAACCTTGGTATGGTGAAGACGCCACAAACGGGAATGGATTATCCGTTTGATAAGTCAGATTTGAACGCCATAAGGAATCCCCTTGATAAGTTCGAAAGTTTCTTTAAGAACTCAAGAAGAAAACTCACAGTGTTTTTCATTAACAAAAACTATCTGAATTCCAAGTTGTCCACAAGGCCTAATATAGCCGAAAAATACAAAGAGGGTTTTTAGACATATAAAAACCCTAAAATACCCATGATGAAAAATCCCAAAACGACATGTCTTTTGACTCAAACAAAGACTGTAATAAAACATGAAAATATAGTTCAAACTAAAACAAATAATTAAAGGAATCAAGCTCCTAAACTGAATCAACTTTGATGAGCAGCACAAGCCTTTGTTCACCCTCAGTAGTGAACTCAACCTCTTCCTGTTGTAGAATTCTTCGGACTAAGTTGTTAAGCTCTTCTTTGAATCTCCTAGCTCGTGCCCTCGTCACCAAACCAACTGGAACTTGAATTGGATCGTTAGTCTTGATGTCCTCATCTTTCCCCCCCTCTTGAGAAGGATTTGTCCTCAAATCGTCACCTACGTCAAAAGGACTCAGATCAGTAACATTGAAAGTAGCACTAACATTGTAATCACCTGGTAAATCTAGTCGGTAGGCATTGTCATTGATTTGTTCTAGCACTTGAAACGGACCATCTCCTCGAGGTAGCAACTTGGAACGTCTTTGTGCTGGAAATCTTTCTTTCCTCATGTGCAACCACACCCAATCGCCGGGCTCAAAAACCTGCTTGTGACGTCCCTTGTTAGCTTGCTTGATGTATTGCTCTGTCCTCCTCTCTATGTTGAGCCGTGCCCTCTCATGGAATTGCTTCACAAATTCTGCCTTCTTCTTGCCATCTAAATTCACATGCTCAGAAACAGGTAAAGGTGATAAATCCAAAGGAGTTAAAGGGTTAAAACCATAAACAATTTCAAATGGTGAAAACTTAGTAGAAGAATGCATGGAACGATTATAAGCAAACTCAACATGTGGTAAACAATCCTCCCAAGTCTTAATGTTCTTACTAATGATAGCCCTCAACAAAGTGGATAAAGTTCTATTAACTACTTATGTTTGACCATCAGTTTGAGGATGACAAGTAGTAGAAAACAACAGTTTTGTTCCAAGTTTACCCCACAACGTCTTCCAAAAGTAACTCAAGAACTTAGCATCCTGATCTGACACAATTGTCCTAGGCATACCATGTAATCTCACAATCTCCCTAAAGAACAAATCTGCAACATTAGAAGCATCATCAGTTTTATGACAAGGTATAAAGTGAGCCATCTTAGAAAACCGGTCTACAACCACAAAGATTGAATCCCTCCCACGCTTACTCCTAGGTAAACCAAAAACAAAATCCATCGAAATATCAACCCATGGTGAACTAGGAATAGGTAGTGGCATGTAAAAACCATTTGGTTGGACTCTCGATTTAGCCTGCCTACAAGTGACACACCTACCACAAATTCGCTCAACATCTCGTTTCATGTGTGGTCAATAGAAGTGCTCCTGTAACATAGCTAGAGTCTTAGCGACTCCAAAATGTCCCATCAACCCTCCACCGTGGGACTCCCGAACTAACAAATCTCTCAACGAACAATTAGGTACACACAACCGATGCTCCCTAAATAAGAAACCTTCATGCCTATAAAACTTTCCCTCAACAGATTTTTCACAAGCACCATAAATCTCCCCAAAGTCGTGGTCAACATGATAAAGTTCCTTAATGTGCTCAAAACCAAGTAATTTAGCATCAAGAGTAGAGATTAAGGCATACCTGCGTGAAAGTGCATCAGCAACCACATTCTCCTTACCTTGTTTATACCGAATGATATAGGGAAACGTCTCAATGTACTCAACCCATCGTGCATGTCTCTTGTTCAACTTATGTTGTCCTTTCAAATGTTTCAAAGATTCATGATCCATACAAATCACAAACTCCTTTGGCCACAAATAGTGTTGCCATGTCTCTAAAGCTCAAACCAATGCGTACAACTCTTTGTCATAAGTGGGGTAGTTAAGTGCAACCCCACTTAGTTTCTTGCTAAGGTACGCAAGTGGTCTCCCATCTTGCATAAGAACATCGCCAATACCTACACCAAAAGCATCACATTCAACTTCAAATGTGTTAGAAAAGTAAGGTAAAGCAAGTAAAGGAGCATGAGTAAGCTTGTGTTTAATAAGCTGAAATGCCTCCTCTTGTGCATCACCCCCATTTGAATGCAATGTTCTTCTTGATAACTTCAGTAAATGGTGCGGCGATGGTGCTAAAATCCTTTACAAACCTCCTGTAAAAGCTAGCAAGTCCATGAAAACTTCTAACATTACCTACACTGGAGGGGGTCGGCCACTCTTGGATGGCTTTGATCTTCTCTTCATCAACCTCAATACCTGTAGCACTCACAACAAAACCTAGGAAAACAAGCTTATCGGTGCAGAAAGTACATTTCTTGAGGTTAGCATATAATTTCTCTTTCCTAAGCACATCCAAAACCGAATGCAAATGTGAGGCATGATCATGCAAACTCTTGCTATAAATAAGAATATCATCAAAATACACAACAACGAATTTTCCAATGAAAGCACGGAAAACATGATTCATCAAGCGCATGAAAGTGCTAGGTGCATTAGTTAATCTAAAAGGCATGACTAACCACTCATACAGTCCATGTTTAGTTTTAAATGCGGTCTTCCATTCATCACCTTCTTTCATTCATATTTGATGATACCCACTCTTAAGATCAATCTTAGAAAATACACAAGAACCATGCAACTCATCCAACATATCATCTAAACGAGGAATAGGGTGTCAATATTTTACCGTTATGTTGTTGATGGCTCAGCAGTCAACACACATTCTCCATGTTCCATCTTTCTTGGGAACTAGAATCACTGGAACATCACAAGGACTCATGCTTTCTCTCACATGCCCTTTCTCCATCAATTCTTCAACTTGCCTTTGAAGTTCCTTCGTCTCCTCCGGATTGCTCCTGTATGCTGGTCGGTTTGGGATTGAAGCACCGGGAACAAAATCAATTTGATGTTCAATCCCTCGGATAGGTGGTAAACCATGTGGTACCTCATCAGGAAACACATCCTCGAACTCCTGCAAAATAGAAACAACAACACTAGGCAGCGAAGAATCAAGTTGGTTAGTGTTTAAAAGAGTCTCCTTGTACATGAGTACAATCATCGGCCATTTTGCAATCAATGCTCGCTTAACTTCACTTGTTTTGCATAAAAATTTCTTTGTTTTCTCTCTGATTTTCCTTCCTTGGTTGAACTCTTCTCTCTCTTTTCTCTCTCACTTGATTCGACCGTGCTCTCTGTTTGTCTCTCTTTTCCCTCACTCTCATTCATCTTTTCACTCTCTTTCTTTTGCTCACTCAATTTTTTTTTTATCACTCAATTTTTGCAACCTCACTTGATCTTCATATACTTGTTTTGGTGTCAATGGAGCTAGAGTGATTGTCCGTTGACGGAACGTGGTGAGTACTTGTTGGTGAAGCCATCATGCTGCACCCACCGATCAAATTGCCAAGGTCTTCCTAGAAGGAGATGTCCAGCATGCATTGGAACCACATCGCACAATACTTCATCCTCATATTTGCCAATTCGAAATGAGACAACAACCTGCTTTGTAACCCTTACTTCACCACTATCATTCAACCATTGCAACTTGTATGGATGAGGATGTCTAAGTGTTGTGAGCCCCAGCTTCTCAACCATGGAAGAACTAGCAACGTTAGTGCAACTACCACCATCAATAATAACACTACATACCTTGTCTTTCACATGACAACGAGTGTGAAAGATGTTCTCCCACTGTACCTCTTCTTCCTCTTCTTTTGCTTGCAAATTTAAGGCTCGTCGTGTGACTAGTGCAAGCATCTCACCATATTCTGCCCCAAACTCCTCATCAACCATAGATGCGTCCTCTGATGGTGGCATGTCATCAATATCACCTTCATCTTCGGAATCTATCTCGCCATTATCCCGAATTACCATAACTCGCTTGTTTGGGCACTGGCTAGCTATGTGTCCTCTCCCCTGACATTTGAAACACTTAATCTCACTAGAACAAGATGAAGTAGGGGCTGTTTTACCTTGAGAGGTTGTGGTTGTGGTGGCTGGTTTTGGCTCGGTTTTTGGCTTGTGATTAAAAGGGTTTTCCTCTTTCTTTGGATAGTTCGACCGCCAAGGTGCTGCACTTGGATTTTGTGGGATTTGTCTCGTATTTGAACTTGTACTACCCCTCTTGGGTTACCTCTCAACTTTCATTGCCATATGCACCAAATCTTCCAATTCCACATAATGGTGTAGCTCAATTGTATTAGCAATCTCTCGGTTCAACCCATTCAAAAACCTTGCCATTGTCGCCTCCCGATCTTCCTCCACATTGGCTCTAATCATAGCCATCTCCATCTCTTTGTAATACTCATCAACACTCTTGTAACCTTGATGAAGACCCTGCAGCTTAAGGTATAGATCTTGATAGTAATGAGCTGGTACAAAACGTCCCCTCATCACCCTCTTCATATCATCCCAAGTCTCAATAGGACGATCTCCATTTCGCCTCCTGTTGATGCACAACTGATCCCACCACACAATAGCACAATCAGTAATTTCAGTAGCTGCAAGTTTTACCTTCTTCACTTCGGAGTAGTTGTGACAATCAAAAACCAACTCCATCTTTTTTTCCCACTCAAGGTATTCTTCGGGATCACTCTTCCCTTGAAATGCGGGGATTCTCATCTTGATATTTCCCAAATTACTATTTACCCAGCTCCTAGCTTCTCTATGTCGGCCATACCTCCTATGGTTACCCTCTGACATCCTATCAAACTCTTCATCTAAATCTTCCCCTTCAAACTCTCTTTCACCCTCAACATCCCGTTGTTGCACCCTGTTCCTCCGAGCCCTCTGTTGCGTTCCCTCTTCTACCCTATCCAACCTCTCATGTATTTGTTCACACTCTACCCTCATCATCCTTCGCATCTCCCCAAGTAATGCTTGAATTTGAAGATTCAGAACCACAGGTGGTGGATTCTCATTGCTTGCATTCCCCTCTGGATTTTGGGCCATGATGGAAATCTGCAAAATAAGGTTAGAACAATATGGAAAAGAGACCTCACTACACTCCCTCACATGTTTCACTCGAACAATATTTTCACTCAAATCCACTCGTGTTTCAATCAATTTCAATGGCTTTTACCCTCAAATAAGCTCGCACCTCTTCCTTTTTTTTTTCCCACTCGTATTATTCTTTAAGTTCTTTCAAAACTAATCAAATGATATGATGGAGTATTCTAGTAGCAAATCAAACTACAAAACCAAACGAATATAGCAAAACTTGATGATTTTTGATACACTTGCGTGAGGATTTGGCACAAGTGATACGAACCACACCAACATTGTGATGAAACCCGACACCAAATATGGAACAGCCACCAAGAACATACGAGATTGGAATGGAACCGCGACCCAATGCTTAGCCAAGCACGAACCTTGGTATGAGGAAGACGCCACAAACGGGGATGGAATCCGTTTGATAAGTCAGGATGAACGCCACAAGGAATCTCCTTGATAAGTTCAAAAGTTTCTTCAAGAACTCAAGAAGAAATAAACTCACAATTTCATTCAACATAATCTGATTTTTCCACATGTTTTGGCAGTCCTTATAAGGACGAAAATTACATGAAAACAAGACCCTTGGTCTTCCTAATGAAACCGAAAAATTAAGGACAAGCCTTTTGTCTTCCTCATGAAAACCGAAATTAAAGACAAGCCTTTTGTCTTCCTAATGAAAACCGAAAATTAAAGACAAAAGGACTATTGGACTCACACAAGTCAAATGTTTGACTTATCACAAAATAAACAAAGACTAAAAAACGTGATTAAAAATAAAAAGACTCATTACAAGAAGCCAAATATTGATCAAGCTCCTAAACTGGTGTCCTCATCATTCCTCCCCTCTAGACTTGGATCAACTGGAACTTGACTTGGATTTTGAGTCTTGGTGTCCTCATCATTCCCCCCCTCTTGAGAAAGATTTGACCTCAAATCGTCACCTGCATCAAAAGGACTCAAATCAGAAACATTAAAAGTAGCACTAACAGTATACTCACCTGGTAAATCGAGTCTGTAGGCATTGTTATTGATCCTTTCTAGCACTTGAAACGGCCCATCACCTCGAGGTAGAAATTTGGAACGTCTTTGTGCTGGGAATCGCTCTTTCCTCATGTGTAACCATACCCAATCACCGGGATCAAAAACCTGCTTGTGACGACCCTTGTTAGCATCAAGTTGGTTAGTGTTTAAAAGAGCCTCCTTAACCTCACTTTTTTTTGCATAAAAATTACTTTGTTTTCTCTCGAATTTTCCCTCATTGATCGAACTCTTCTCTTTCTTTTCTCTCTCACTTGATTCGACCCTTTTCTCTCTTTGTCTCTCTTTTTTCTCACTCTCATTCATCTTTTCACTCTCCTTCTTTTGCTCACTCAATTTTTTTTTATCACTCAATTTTTGCAACCTCACTTGGTCTTCATATACTTGCTTTGGCGTCAATGGAGCTAGAGTGATTGTTCGTTGATGGAACGTGAATGAGTACTTGTTGGTGAAGCCATCATGCTGGACTCGCCGATCAAATATCCAAGGCCTTCCTAGAAGGAGGTGTCCAGCTTGCATGGGAACCACATCGCACAATACCTCATCCTCATACTTGCCAATTCGAAATGATACCAGCACCTGTTTTGTAACCCTCACTTCACCACTATCATTCAACCACTGCAACTTGTATGGACAAGGATGTTTAAGCGTTGGGAGCCCCAGCTTTTCAACCATGGAAGAACTAGCAACGTTAGTGCAACTACCACCATCAATAATAACACTGCATACCTTGTCTTTCACATGACAACGAGTGTGAAAGATGTTCTCCAGCTGCACCTCTTCTTCCTCTTCTTTTGCTTGCAAATTTAAGGCTCGTCGTGTGACTAGTGCAAGCATCTCACTAGATTCTGCCCCAAACTCCTCACCACCCATAGAAGCGTCCTCCAATGGTGGCATATCATCAAGATTATCTTCCTCTTCAGAATCTATCTCCCCATTATCCCGAATTACCATAACTCGCTTGTTTGGGCATTGGCTAGCTATGTGTCCTCGCCCCTGACATTTGAAACACTTTATCTCACTAGAATGGGACGAAGTAGGGGTTGTTTTACCTTGAGGGGTCGTGGCTGGTTTTGGTGTAAAGGATGAAGTAGGTTGGTTTTCTTCCTTCTTTGGATAGTTCGACCGCCAAGGTGTTGCACTTGAATTGTGTGGGCTCGGTCTTGGCTTTGAACTTGTACTACCCCTCTTGAGCTGCCTCTCAACTTTGATTGCCATATGCACCAAATCCTCCAATTCCACATAATGGTGTAGTTCGATTGGGTCAGCAATCTCTCGGTTCAACCCATTCAAAAACCTTGCCATGGTTGCCTCCCGATCCTCTTCAACATTGGCTCTAATCATAGCCATCTCCATCTCCTTGTAATACTCATCAACACTTCTGTAGCCCTGACGAAGACCCTGCAACTTAAGGTAGAGATCTCGATAATAATGAGGTGGTACAAACCGTCGCCTCATCACTCTCTTCATGGCCTCCCATGTGTCAATAGGGCGATCTCCACTCCGCCTCCTGTTGATGCACAACTGATCCCACCAAACAATAGCGTAATCAGTAAACTCAATGGCAGCAAGTTTTACCTTCTTCATGTCGGAGTAGTTGTGACAATCAAAAACTAGCTCCATCTTCTTCTCCCACTCAAGGTATGCTTCAGGATCACTCTTCCCCTGAAATGCTGGGATTCTCATTTTGATATTCCCCATATAATTATCTACCTGGTTCCTATCTTCTCTATTCCCACCATACCTCCTATGGTTACCCATTGACATCCTATCAAACTCATCATCAGAAACTACCCCTTCTAAATCCCCTTCATTCTCATCCTCCCTTTGGTGTACCCTACCCCTCCTTGGTTTCCGTTGTGTTCCCTCTTCTACCCTATCCAACCTCTCATGTATTTGCTCACACTCCGCCCTCAACATCCTCCTCATCTCCCCCATTAAAGCTTCAATTTGTAGATTTGGAACTGTAGGTGGTGGAGTGTCATTGCCTGCATTTCTTTCTGTATTTTGTGACATGATTGAAAATCTGCAAAAAAATAAGGTTAGAAAAAGACCTCACCACACTCCCTCACGTGTTTCACTCAAAGAAAATGGTCACTCAAGTACACTCGTGTTTGCACTCAATGATGGCTTTTACCCTCAAATAAGCTCACACCTCTGCCTTTTTCCACTCTATTTTCTTCTTTAAGCTCTTTGAAAACTAATGAAACGGTGATATGGAGGTTCAAGCAGCCAATTCTACCAAACAAATCAAACGAAAACCGATGAAAAAGTGGCGAAAAATGGTGATTTTTGGAACACTTGTGTGGGGTTTTGGCAAAAAGGCCTCTAGACCATAGGGATCAAGAATAGAACAAAATTTTTTAAGAGGGGTTTCCAGACTCTTTTTTTTTTTAGAGTTCGGATCCTCTTGGTTTTCTTCTTCTTTCTTTCTTTCTTCTTTTCTTTTCTTTTTCTTTGATTTCTCAAATGCAGATGCAAGGAACGAATTTGAAAGCAAAATGAATCGGTTTTCACAAGAGAAACAATGGAGACTCAAAAAGAAAAGAGAAACAATGCAGATTCGGATTTCACAAAAAGAAAAGATAAAACCCAACCCACTTTCGGATTTAACAATAAGAATAAGTGAAACTCAATCCCAACTCAGATTTCACCATAAGAACAAGATAAAACCCAATCTCAATTCAGATTTCACTACAAGAACAAGAGAAAACTCAATCCTAATTCAGATTTCACAATAAGAACAAGGGAACTCAATCCCAATTTGGATTGCACAATAAGAACAAGAGAAACCCAAAGAACTTTCGGATTTCACAACCAAACAAGAGGAACTCAATGAAAATTCGGTTTTTACAATAAGAACCCTAATTCACGAATTCAGAAACAAAAAGAAAACCAATTAGGGGAAATTGAAACAAAGAAAACAGATTATTTGGTTAATGAAAATTGGAATAAGGAAACAAGGAAATTTATAAATCAACAAGCTCTAGCATGGTTTCGGATTTCACAACAAATAAGGGAAACAAGGAAATTAACAAGCTCTAGAATAGACAAAACAAGACTAGATGAACACGAATTGATTATAGGAACACGAATTGATTTTTTTTTTTTTTTTTTTTTGTAATTTTTTTTTTCAGAAACCCTAATATAAGAACACGAATTGAATAGAAAAACAAATGAAAAAGGATAGGCCAAACCGGATGATCCTAAGCTCTGATACCAACTGATACGAACCACACCAACATTGTGATGAAACCCGACACCAAATATGGAACAGCCACCAAGAACATACGAGATTGGAATGGAACCGCGACCCAATGCTTAGCCAAGCACGAACCTTGGTATGAGGAAGACGCCACAAACGGGGATGGAATCCGTTTGATAAGTCAGGATGAACGCCACAAGGAATCTCCTTGATAAGTTCAAAAGTTTCTTCAAGAACTCAAGAAGAAATAAACTCACAATTTCATTCAACATAATCTGATTTTTCCACATGTTTTGGTAGTCCTTATAAGGACGAAATTACATGAAAACAAGACCCTTGGTCTTCCTAATGAAACCGAAAAATTAAGGACAAGCCTTTTGTCTTCCTCATGAAAACCGAAATTAAAGACAAGCCTTTTGTCTTCCTAATGAAAACCGAAAATTAAAGACAAAAGGACTATTGGACTCACACAAGTCAAATGTTTGACTTATCACAAAATAAACAAAGACTAAAAAACGTGATTAAAAATAAAAAGACTCATTACAAGAAGCCAAATATTGATCAAGCTCCTAAACTGGTGTCCTCATCATTCCTCCCCTCTTGACTTGGATCAACTGGAACTTGACTTGGATTTTGAGTCTTGGTGTCCTCATCAACAAGAGTCTCTAGGACATAAAGAACAAGATTAGAACAAAAAATTTTAGGAGAGGTTTCCAGACTCTTTTTTTTTCGGATCCTCTTGATTTTTCTTCTTCTTTTTTTTTTTTATTTCTCAAACGCAGGTACAAGACACAAGAAAAATCAGAATTGGTGGAACTAGAACGATTCGAAAACAAAACAACTCGGATTTCACAAAAGAATAAGAGAAACTCAATGCAAATTCGGATTTTCACAATAAAAGCAAGAGAAACTCAATGCCAATTCAGATTTCACAATAAGAACAAGAGAAACTCAAGACCAATTCAGATTTCACAATAAGAACAAGAGAAACTCAAGGCCAATTCGAATTTCACAATAAGAACAAGAGAAACTCAAGGAAAATTCGGATTGCACAATAAAAATAAGAGAAACGCAATGCAAATTCAGATTTCACAATAAGAACCCTAATTCACGATTTCATAAAAGAAAAGGAAAAAAATAGGGGGATTTTCAGAAACCCTATTTCAATTGCATGATTTGAACAAAGAAACGAAAAGAAAAACATGGAAAAGGATAGGCCAAACCGTATGAACCTAGGCTCTGGTACCAATTGATACGAACCACGCCAACAAATGTGATGAAACCCGAACCAAATCTGGAAAAACAACCCAAGAACACTCGAATTTGGAATGGAAACCACGACCTAATGCTTAGCAAAGCACGAACCTTGGTATGGTGAAGACGCCACAAACGGGAATGGATTATCCGTTTGATAAGTCAGATTTGAACGCCACAAGGAATCCCCTTGATGAGTTCGAAAGTTTCTTCAAGAACTCAAGAAGAAAACTCACAATGTTTTTCATTAACAAAAACTATCTGAATTCCAAGTTGTCCACAAGGCCTAATATAGCCGAAAAATACCAACTGGAACTTGAATTGGATCGTTAGTCTTGATGTCCTAATCAATACCTGCCTTAGAGGTTGGTCGGTCATGACATGGATTGAATGGGACTGGAAGTACGACCTAGGCTTCCTGGAGGCTAAAATCAGGCAGAACACCATCTTTTCCATTAAGGGATACCGTGATTCAGCTCTGAGAAGTTGTTTGCTTATATAATATACTGGTTCTTGAACCCGGTCTTCTTCCCGGACCAAAATGGCACTGGCTGCATTTTCTGTCACATCCAAATAAAGGAATAGGATCTCCCCTACCAGTGGCTTAGACAATACTGGGGGTTCGGCCAAATGCGTTTTCAGATCGAGAAATGCCCATTCGCATTCCTCAGTCCATTCAAATTTCTTATTCCCCCGGAGCAAGTTATAGAATGGCAAGCATTTGTCAGTGGATTTAGAAATGAACCGATTAAGGGCTGCCACTCTTCCAACCAGGCTCTGGACCTCTTTATGTGAGCTGGGCGAAGGCATTTCCAATAATGACCTGATTTTATCTGGATTTGCCTCTATCCCCCTTGCATTAACTATGAATCCCATAAACTTTCTCGATGCCACTCTGAAAGTACACTTGTGGGGATTCAACCTCATGTTATATTTCCTCATGATCTCAAAACATTCATTTAGGTCAGATACATGGTTGTTGGCAGTCTTGGATCTGACTAGCATACTGTCGACATACACTTCAATGTTTTTTCCAATCTGACCAATGAACATTTTGTTAACTAACCGTTGGTAGGCAGCCCCGACATTCTTTAATCCGAAGGGCATGATTTTATAATAGTATACATTTGTTGGAGTCATAAAGCTAGTATGCTCCTGGTCTGCAGGATTCATTGCGATCTGGTTATATCCAGAATACACATCCATGAAGGACATGAGCTCATGCCCCGCAGTGGCATCTACCAACTGATCAATTCTCGGCAATGGTAAGCAATCCTTGGGAAAAGCTTTGTTCAGGTCAGAGAAATCGATGCAGGTCCGCCACTTTCCATTTGGCTTTGGGACCAGGACAGGATTCGTGACCCAGATCGGATATCTTACTTCACAAATAAACCTACACTTTAATAACCGAGCTACTTCTTCCTCCAACACCTCAGCTCGGGTTGTTCCTAAACGTCTCTGTTTTGGGGATTTCACAGGTACGCTTTTATCCAAGTTGAGGGTGTGCAAGATCACACTCGGGATTATTCCCACCATGTCTTCATGAGACCAAGCGAAGACATCTAGATTCCCTTGCAAAAAATTTATCAGCTCCATTTTTCTCTCATCGTCAAGATTTTTTCCAATCTTAACGATTCTCGAGGCATCCTTGGGATCTATATTTACCTCCTCGAGCTCTTTGATAGCTTTGAGTTCTGATCTATCCTTGCCCATTCATGGATCGATATCATCGCTTTGGGCGATGCCTCTATCCCTGACTTTCTCAGGTTCTTCCGTCCCAGAAGCAACTTCTACTTCCTGGGACTCCTCGCCTCCGTCATGAACACCCATTGTTTGCTACCTGGGTTGGTAATTTCCCTTCATGGAAATGCTATAGCACTCCCTGACAGCAAGTTGATCGCCTTTGACAGTGCATATTCCTGCAGAGGAGGGGAATTTGATTGCTAGGTGGCAGATGGAAGTTATGGCCTCAAATGTCATCAACGCAGATCGGCCCAAAATCGCATTATAGGCCGCTGGGCAATCGACGACCACAAACTCAAGGAGTTTGGAGACTTTTCGTGGACCTTCTCCCAATGTCACCACTAGCTCAATTGTTCCGATAGCTGATGATCCCTCACCGAAGAATCCATATATAACAATGGAAGTTGCCTTTAGGTCAGTTACAGACAACCCCATTTTTTCTAAGGTGGACCTAAATAGTAGATTCACAGAACTTCCATTATCTACTAGTATCCTCCTAACTCTTCGGTTGGCGAGTTGAACCATTATGACTAAAGGGTCGTTGTGTGGGTACTGGACATGGCTGGCGTCTTCTTCCGTAAAATTGATCGGTTGCTTTTCTAACCACTGGTGCTTTGATAGTCATTGCTCCGGGATGAACTCCACTCTGTTGTGGGATTTTAGCTCGTTGATATATCTCTTCTGGGCACCTCTGCTCGTGCCTGCCAGGTGAGGACCTCCAAAAATGGTTGCTATATCTCCTCCCGTGATCGGAGGAGGGTTGTCTTGATTCACCTGATCTCCATTTTGATTCATTGGAGCCTCCAGAGTGGATGGAATGTTTTGTCCAGCAGGCTGTCTAGGAGTTCCTCGATTCTGGGCATACTGGGCTAAAGGTCCTGCCCTGATGAGAGTCTCAATCTCATCCTTTAATTTTTTGCAGTCATCGGTATTATGACCAATATCATTGTGGAACCGACAAAAATTTGAGGGATCTCTCTTCACCCTTTGATTCTTTAATGGTTCTGGCTTCTTCCACGGAAGGCGGGTAGAATTCGCCAAGAAGATGCGCTCTCTAGTATCTGTGAGATCAGAATAAGTTGCATAGATCAGTTTAAACTTCTCCACGGACTTTTTTTCTTTAACCCGCTCTGGCCACCTTCACCATTTCCCTTTCTCTTACTACCCCCTTAGTTATTATGGGCAATGATTTAAGCTGGAGCAACAGCCACAATGGTTACCACTCCAACGGGTTGAACAGGGGCTTGGCTGGTTCCTGCAATAAAAGCTTGCGCCTCTTCTAGATTAATCCACGTCTGAGCTCGGTTTAGGAACTCATCCACAGTGTTAACTCCTTTTCTCTGTAGCTCCTACCATAGGTCGCCTCCCACAAGGATCCCCATCCTCATTGCCATGAGTTTAGAACTCTCGTCAGCGTCTCTAGCTCGTGCGGCAATGTTGGCAAACCTACTCAGGTATGCTTTCAAAGGTGCTCCGGGCTGCTATTTTACATTTTCCAGGGAGTCGGCCTTAATCCGAGCTGCCTGAGAAGCCCTGAAAACTCTCTTGAAATCCGCAAAGAAATTCTTCCACGAGCTGATAAAGTGATTTTTATATTGTTTGAACCATTGCCTAGCTGGCTCGATCAGAGTTGAAGGCAATATTAGGCACCTTAGCTCAGATCCAATGTTGTGGGCAATCATCAGGGTATTGAACATTCCCAAGTGGTCGGATGGATCTCCATCTCCATCAAATTTTGATAAATAGGGCATCCTGAAACCCAGCGGCGGGTATGCAGTTGCCACAATGTTTGGGGCGAAAAGCTCGAGCTCATCCCTTGAATCATATTCATCTTTTTCCTTTTCTGATAGGAGTCTTTTCATCAACTCTTCCATCTGGGCTAACCTTTCGAGGGTTTGGGGGTTGTTCCACATCTCTTGTCCTACTGTACGCGTTCAGTGGGTTGTTGTCCCTGCAAGTTCGAGCTTGGTTAGGGGGGACATTCCCGTTATCACGTACTTTGGAAGGACCTCCCTCTTGATGAGTGTAACTGACTCCATTTTGGTCTAAATTTCTCCTCTGTGAGTTTAGGCGATCTTGAAGATCGGTCTGGGGATCGATTTGAGGGCTCTGAGCCGAACTCAGGTGATTTCTCAAATCTGTATCGGACCTGCCACTTCGACGGCTCTCAGTCCAATAACTCCCATTAGCGAAGCTTAGTGCTCGCGGTTGAGGATGAGGATCTGGGATACTGCCTATAACACCCTGGGTAGCCAAGACTATTACACTGTGTGTTTATAAAGGTGCAAGACTTGCTAATCAAGTCATTTAGTTAGAAACGTGTTACTGCAACTATAATTGAACTAAGGTTAAAAAGTTTTGGGTCACAAAAGATACAGTTCATTTAATTAAACATTTTGTACATGGGATCCAAAAAGAAATGGAGTTTAAAAGACTGTTTACAAAAAATTCCAGGTTGTAAACAAGTACTGGCCACTCTAAGGAAAAACCGACATTTAGGCTTCTCTTGTCCTCCACTCATCGGCCGTGGCGGCCGATCAGCTAACTATGTACATTCAGCCTCAAAGCTCTCCAACTTAGGACTGATCTACCTTGCTCTTGCCTTTACCTGCACCACGTAGCACCCGCGAGCTGAGGCCCAGCAAGAAAACCATAATACGGAGTATAAACAATAAACGACAGCTAGATATCTCATAAATCACCAATCAGATATACAACAAGTCATACAGCTCACATAAACAGTGATATCAAACTACAAGCCAATAATCAGTTATTCAGATAACAAACTCGTCACAGTCATCAATTAAACAACATTAAACATATCATGTAAAAATCCAAGGTCGGCACCCTTAGGCCGCACCCTCTGATTATCCCATTGACTCTGGCTCGCTTAGGCCGAGCTCAGTGATTATGTACTTAACCTCAGCTACCAGTGGCCAAGTCGCGCCCTGTGCGCAATTATTGATTCTGGCACTCTTAGGTCATTTATCGCATGTCCCCATGGCATAATACCATCTCATAACATTACACACAAATATAGGGAGCTCTTAGTCCCAACATACTCATATAACCGGGTGCATTTTCTTACCTTAGATTCTGATAGCTTTGATTAGTGAAATTGACCTTCAAGCACGATCTCATCCAAGCCCTAGCGTACACCTAGTCACAGCCATAAATTAGAATAATCACTAAACTTCAATTTCGTAACCTTATCTCGAGACCAATCCCGAGCCCTCGGAAAGCCCTAATTCCACCAAAAGGGGTGGTGGAATCAAACCCCGAGCCCCCGGGCAAAAACCCTAAGAAAATACCCAAAAATCCATTTTTGAAGGCAGGGTAGTGCTACAGCGCCACAAGGTGGGCGCTACATCGCTACAAACGAAGCAAAATCCCCCAGAAAAACCAAGCCTAGCGTTATAGCGCCCTAAAGCTAGCGCTACTTACAGCACCTTCAGCACTCTGAGTTTCTCCTTCGAATTTTGCCTGAGCCAAACCTCCCTAAAACTCCTCCAAACTTCAAAATAAGCCTACCATCCACTACTTCTCACCCCACATGGCCCAACAACATCAAAGTTGGCCACATGCACCATCAAACATAGCAAAACAAGAATTGAACTTAGAACTCAAAAACTCATAAGAAAAACCAGAGATAACCCAGCAACTCAGATGATCAAGTCTAGCATTGTTACCTCTAATGTAGAATTCAACCCTAGGTTGCCCTTAGATCCCTTCCAGCCTTTAGCTCCTCAACTCCCACAGCTCAATCCTTTTAATTCCATCCAAAGTTCAAGTTTAGAAATCCATTCCAACAAAACTCAGAAACTTAAGAACAATCTTTAAACTTTACCTTAATTGGGTGACTAACTCCTGCTAAATCCTCCATCTTTACCAAGGATCCTAGCCCCAAGCTCCAGCCTAAACTTCCTCTGAGTTACAGCTTCAGAAATTCTCAAGAAATGGTGAAAAAATGGCAAACCGAGTGGAGGGGAAGGTGATAAGCTCAAGTGTTATGTTTTCTCCTCTTTTCCCTCTTCTTCTCTTTTCTTTAAGCTTCTATTACCTTCTACAAATCCCACTAATTCCATAAAGGTATAATGACCCTTATCCCTTTTTAAATCAAATGACCATTTTGCCCTCCCATTAAGACCTAAGCCTCTAAACATACCAAGGGCATTTTGGTCATTTACTCCCAATTCTCGCTAATTCCTCGAGTGTCCCTAATAATTACCGCTTAAACTCTGACACCTAACTACTCACCAATTATTTTCCTCAATGTCAAATAGTCTCCAATATATTTCCCAGATTCCAGAAATACCCCCAAGCTCCCCCGAGCCGGGTATAAATCCCCACTGTGACTTTTTCGCTAAATTGCTCACTAGGATCGCCTTGAGTCACAAGCTGCAAATATATCCACATAATAGTGTGGTTTCAACAATTTATCACAAATAATTACATTTATGCCCTCAACAAGCCAAAATTACGAATATGCCCTTTTAATCTAATCAGAGCCTACATGCATACTAATACACATAATCATGCATCTCATATATCCAAATAATCATATAAGTATGCTTATCACATAATCATGCATTTATTCATTTAAATCACACATAATCCAGTTATGCCATCCCAGCACACTAATCAAGGCCCTTAAGCCTTATTAGTAATTTTGGGTCGTTACACTACCGTGTGTCCGCGGGGCATAGGTAGGGGCAGCGAGAGGAGGATTTCTCCTGCTGTCCCCATAGGCAGGAACATTTTGTGTAGAATGAGGCGGTGTTGGATGTCTTATGGGCGATGGGGGGTGCCTAAATGGCGAGGTGATTCTTGTCCTGTCAGGACGAACCAAATAGCCCGCGGTCGTTCTGCTCCACCATTTCTGACTCTCTGCGTCTGGCGATCAGATCGTGACGCAGGAGGGTTGGCTGGAACATGCTGTCTTTGTGAGTTTGCTCCAGACCTTCCCCGTGGGTTTCCATGGGCGTTTTCAGGAGCATACGATGGTGGTATTGAACTTGGGGTCGAGGTCCTAACCAACTGGTTGACTTGCCGACGACCCCTGGGAGGGCCATCAGGCTGAACATCTTGGTGATTTTGCGCCATGGGCGCAGAACTTGGGGTCGAGGTCCTAACCGATCGACTTGGTTTGGATCGACCATCCCAGCGGGTTAAAATCCACCTAGTCCACGAGTCTATATTATTACTATTCTTCTCTCTAAATTTTGGCAGAGTTTTTGCATTACAGAAAAACTAACTCTCTTTCCTATCCAAGATCTTAGTATTTATAGAGAAATTCCTTGGATAGGCCTTGGGATCATCACGCGACTCAAACCCCAGTGTGACCTGTACCATACTAATTATAAATATTACAATTTATCCTAAGGTATGACCTGATCATTAGGTAAAACTGATCATGGATCCTCAGAGATAATCGGACATGTCATGCCTGTCCATGCACGATTATATTACGTGTCTGGATTTCCAGGGATCCGCGGATGTGCTATGTCTGTGTAATGACCCAACTACTCTAGACTTTTGGACCATTAACGAAAACTATACATACTAATCCTTAATAAAACTTACAAGTGAAAATACCATAACTTTATTAAGAAACTTGTAAAAATAAGAGTTAAACTTACATAAAATTTAGGTTAAGATATGGGATCCCATTGTTTTAAAAACCAAACAAAACATAATTTAAATAAAAAGGGATTACATAACAAGTGCGGAAAAGTACATGTAAAAACCATAAAAACAAAACTACATCCTCGAATCGTAATGCGAGCTCTTGAATCCATTCGACCTCAATACACATTCTCCAAGCTTCCAAGAACCTTTCCCGCCACTAAGATTATTTCCTGCACATATAAACAAAAAGGAATGAGCCTAATGCCCAGCAAGGAAAATCTAACACACAGTTCATATACATAAATTTCATAAAAAACATAAAAACATAAGATAACACTTATATCATACACATACTATAATGGCCATTATTACTTGGGGTCCCATAGACTAAACAAGTCATATGCCCATTAGATTAGTGGGGTCCTACTAGCTAAGCATGTCATATGCCCAAGCCTACAAACATACATAACATAACATAACATAACATAACATAACATAAAAACATAAGATAACATATGAAAAGCATATAACATATAAATTCTATCCTATTTTCCTTACCAAAATTACCGGGATATGAGGACAGAGTTGGGACTTTGGAACACTCCTAAAAACCATTTATGAAAGGGTGAGTCTTATTGAAGAAAAAAGAGATGAAAGATATGAAGGAACTATACTTTTTAAAAACATACTTACCAAAACCTTTTGCTCAAGAACTTAGATTTCCTAACCAAAATAAGAATAAGGTTAGAATGAGTAGAAGACTATGAGAACTTTTAAAGAAAAAGTACAGAAACGAACTAGAGTTTGGGATACCTTGAAGACTTATAAGACCGATCTAAACCTTGAACCGAAATGCTATAAAATCTTACTTCCCAAGTGTTTTGATAAGCTTATGATGATCAAGCTTATGATTCCCAACCCAAGTGTTTACACTCTCACACTCACCTAGCAACTTGCAGCTTCTAAACTTAGAGTAAAAGATGAATAATGGCTGGGTACTAGGTCCTATTTATAGAGTTTAGGAATGAAGAGATCTTTATTTAACTCGAATAAAAATAATGGCTTTTTAAGTGAAAATAATTTGAATTATCGTTCAGCGGAGGCTGAAGACTCGTTCAAAAAGATGATGGACTTATCAAGAGGTTGAAGGGTTGAATGGAAAATGATTTCAAAAACTTTCAAATTATGCTGAGAGGGGCGATATATCGCCCCCTGTAGGCGATATATCGCCCCCTGTAGGCAACATATCGCCTGGGCCAGTATGCCCGAGGCAGTCGTGCATCGTTTCGTGTTTTTCGTATCTTCGTGCTGCGATATATCGCCCCCTATAGCTGCGATATATCGGCATACGCTAATTATTTAAACACGAAATTACACATTTTTAGCTTAATTTGAATTGAGTAAACAGCCTTGACTAAGCCCTTAAACGTTTTCAAAGCTGCTGACTGACCTTAGAGTATTCAAATTTTAACCTTAATAAATTAAATCCTCAAAATACTTAATCATTATTAAACCCATACATAACATGTGCTATTTTCCTATTGGTTCTTATCTAAACCTTATAGTATAATAAATACTATCCTCAATATCAGTCATATTAATCAAACCTTAGGTTAAAATTAATATTCCTACAATATAGGTTAAACTTAGAAAATCTACAAGTACTACTATGAGTGTCCAAATAAATCCCGGTCTGAACCAAAAATCCACAGTCATAAAGATAATACTATAATTACTATAATACTACTATCTAACTAGCTAAGTAAAGTTCTTGGACTCTACAGTCTGACCATGAACATCTATATAATGTATCTGGGTTTCTAAAGATCCAAGGGTACGTCAGGTCTCTAGCTGAATGCATCGTGAGCTTATGTCACGGATGCTATGCCTCATAAACATTACAAGCTCGTACTTATTGCTTTACATTCCCAGCTCGTGTTATTGACCTAGGGAATCGTGCTGCCTTTGTGGAGAAAATACAGACTTATGGATCATCTATTGGGGTCCTTTACTCGCCAACTATACACGAGCTGACTAAAAGACTCGTGCTGAATTTTAGGATGCACAGGTGGTGAACCTAGTTTACGCCATTATAGAATCTGGGGGTGTCCCGCCCACGTCTTGAGGAAAAAGGAAGGAAAGCTAGAACTGTGAACTGAAGTTTGCATGTTTGTTGGCTATCCTAAAGGTACTCAAAAGTGTTTACTTCTACAAATACTACTTTTCTGGAAAATGACTATGTCCAAAACTTCAAAACACGCAACAAAGTAGTTTTAGAGGAGATGCTTAAAGAATTGACTCCAACCAATGTTCCATCGTCATCAACGCGAGTTGATGATGAAATTCCCACTCTTCATGTCCAACTGACGCAAGTCGATTTAAATGAAGAAAGTACCATTGTTCCTGAGAAAACAGTCACAGAGCCTCGTCGTAGTGGGAGGGTTTCTAGGAACCCAGTTTGCTATGGTTTGGATGGTGAAACCAATATGGTTGCTGGTGACACTAGTGATGATGATCCATTGTCTTTCAAACAGGCAATGGCTAGCCCTGAAAAGGAACTATGGCTCAAAGCCATGAAATAGGAAATGGAGTCCATGTACTCAAATTCCGTCTGGGATCTTGTGGAAGCACCTAGTGACTTTAGGGCCATTGGGTGCAAGTGGATCTACAAGAAGAAATGATGTGTTGATGGAAATATCGAGACTTATATAGTGGCAAAGGGTTATACCCAAAGAGAAGGCGTGGACTATGAGGAAACTTTTAGTCTGGTAGCCATGCTCAAGTTCATTCGCATCCTCCTATCCATTGCAGTCGCTCTCGACTATGAGATCTGGAAAATGGATGTCAAGAAAGCTTTTCTTAATGGGAAGCTTGACGAAGTCATTTATATGGATCATCCAAAAGGTTTTAAAGTAGCCACAAGAAGGAAAGGTTTGCAAGTTGAATAGGTCCATTTATGGACTTAAGCAAGCTTCTCGTTCCTGGAATCTTAGGTTTGATGAAATAATTAAAACCTATGGCTTTGAACAAAATATTGATGAGCCTTGTGTTTACCAACTAAAGGAAAATCAAAAAGTGGTATTCCTAGTTCTTTATGTAGATGATATCTTACTCATTGGAAATAATGTTAAGAAATTATAAGATGTGAAGAATTGGCTGAGCACTCAATTCCAGATGAAGGATTTGGATTAAGCAAGTTATGTTCTAGGTATCCAGATCATCAGGGATAGAAAGAACAGACTCTTAGCTCTATCTCAAGCAGCTTACATAGATAAAGTGCGTGAATGTTTCTCAATGACAAATTCCAAGAAAGGACGTTTGTCGTCCCGCCATGGAATTCATCTTTCAAAGAAGGGTCTCCCCAGACTCATGAAGAAGAAGATGCAATGAGAAAAGTTCCTTAAGCATCTGTAGTTGGAAGTCTGATGTATGCCATGTTGTGTACTAGACGAGATATCTGCAATGCAATGGGAGTAGTGAGCAGGTATCAGTCAAACCCATGACCGGAACATTGGATAGCAGTTAAGCATATCCTGAAGTATTTAAGGCGGACTAGGGATTATATGTTAGTCTACAAGGGTGGTGTTCTTAACCCTGTAGGGTACACCGATTCAGATTTTCAGACTGATGTCGATGACAGGAAGTCTACTTCTGGAATGGTGTTTACTCTTGGGGGTGGAGTTGTGATATGGAGAAGCGTAAAGCAGTTTGCAATCTCATATTCCAACATGGAGGTTGAGTACATAGCCGCATCAGAAGCAGCTATGGAAATAGTCTGGATAAAGAAGTTTTATTCGAATCTTGGTGTTATTCCAAAATTGGATAAACCGCTTGTGTTGTTTTGTGACAATACAAGAGCGATAGCCAACTCAAAAGAACCTCATAGTCACAAGAGGAGTAAGCATATAGAAAGGAAGTATCACATTATTCCAGAATATGTGGCCAGGGGAGATGTGAAGGTTATGAAGATTGCATCTTAAGACAATCTTCCAGATCCATTTACAAAGACACTGCCAGAAGCTACATTTGATAAGCATATCAAGGAAATGAGATTAGTAGAATTAAGGCATTAGTTTCAATTAGTACAATTGGGAGTTTGTTAGGATTTTATGCCCTAATTAAAACCCAAATTTTTGTGTAATCTCATTTATAATCATTAATAAAAGAATATAAATCATTTTTTGAAATGGTCAATCACTTTGCTCACATGTTTTATTTTCATGATTATTTGTTTAATATAAACTTCTATTAAATCCCTAGCATATAGCTAATCGTATTTATAGTGATGTAATCACAGTGGAATATAAATATGATTATATGTTCAAAATAAGTTAGTCCTATGATTAGTCACTGCATAGGATTTACACTGACTTGCCAATCTACGATATGATCTACTTACACATTGTAATGTTCTTTCCAGAACATTAGCAAAGTAAATAAGATCGGATGTATTTGTTATATTGGACTGGTCCGATATTGACAGTTGATAGGATAAGTAAGCATACCGTTATTATCTATTCTAATCATATCATATAGTTGACCATAAGTCAATTCAATCTCAATTCTGAGTGGTTAGTATTCTAACTGATTGTATTATTTGAGTTCTTTGACATGTTCGTTACCAGTTTACCCTACGGACTAGCCCATACTTACATCTTGGGAACATGGTAGTATAATTGAGTGGGAGTGTTAATCATAGATATGAACATCTATAGCTTCTGATGAAGAAGTGAAACGATGGTTTCCTTTTAGTTTGGTTCAAGGTGTTAAATTATAGAGATCTCATTTCAGTAATTAATATTACTTTACTAAAATATCATTTACAATGAACTAAGTGTTTTAATGTTAAAATATAATGAGGGGTAAAACAGTATTTTAGTCCCATCTCATTGTAGACCGTCTATAGAGGATTGAGTGACAATTATGGTTGTAACAATAGATAATTAATAGCATATCTATATTTATTATAGAGCATTCTATGAATTCAATAGTACTATTATGAGTCTTTAGTGGAGTCACGAGGAATTAATAAGTTAGTAAATTTATTTGTTAGATTTATGATAATTTATTGGAGCTTTATTTCATAGGCCCATGCTCCCCACTGTACCTTGGATAAAATCATCTAGATAGTCTCTGTTATCCAAAAAACAAGCATGGATGACATGGCAAACATTTAGTACACGTGGCTAGCATCTGGCAGAATTCGTGCTCGACTATCGACCAGGAAGACATCTAGTGTCACGACGTTCGATCTCTTCATATGGCCAGCCTGGTCGTACGCATCCTATACGCGAAGAAGATCTTATGCAGTTATGATAGTATCAGAAATTATCTCCCATGATTTCCTTAGTATCCGATTATTTAGGAAACCATATCTGTAACAAATTAATGTAAATCCTCCTTGCCTATAAATAGAGAAGGAGGACTCAAGGGAAAGGGGCTTCTTCTTCTTCTTTCTTGCTTTCTGATCACTAGAGATTAGAGTTATCCTATTTGATATATTGTATTGTTCTTCAGAGGTTGGTGAAACTCATTGAACCCTAGTTCTTTGATCACTCCTTTGAATCCTATATCAATAAACAATTCAAGTGGACGTAGGTTATTACCAGATTCTGGGGCCGAACCACTATAAACTCTTGTGTTCTTTATCATTTCGCCATCACATTCTTTCCAACGTGTTTGTCCCCCATCAAGAAAATTTGACTCCGTGTCAGTTGGCCAAAATCAGGGTCAACATTCTGGTGCTTTCGTTGAGATTTTGATTCATTATCGTTGAAAGATCAATGGCGAAAACTACCAGGAAAACTGGACAGGCGGCCGGCGCTGCACCATCTAACCCGCCTCCTCCTCCCAACGTGGCTGAGGATGAGCCACATTTGGAATTTGATGAGGAAGAAATGGACGATGCGACGCTGAAGAATACCCTAGGGGTATTGCAGGAGGAGCTGGCCAATCTGAGGGCCGGCCAGGAAAGTGCTGCCGAAATCATGGCACGGCAGCAACAAGAGATTGAACGGCAGTGCTTAGAGCTGAGTGAAAGGCAGGCGGAGATGGACCTTCGCCAGAGGGAGGCCATGGCAGCCCTCGAGGCAGCCTTGCAACTAGCTAGGAATCAAGTTGCACCTGCCTCGCAGCGTGATCAACCCGTGAATGGGCCACCCCACAGGGGTCCCAATCCTAGCCTGCCTATCCAGCCCTCGAGCCCACAAAGGCCCGAGTAGCCACCGGCACCTCAGGACGATGTCCCGCTAGGAGACCTTGAAGCACAGCCTCCATCCCAAACTGGTCGCGGCAATCCCCCATAGCAGAGGCAGAATAGAGCCGGGCAGGAGCCTCGCAGTCCTAGACGCCATAGGGGAGACGAGCCTAATCTTTTGAGCAGAGGACAACATCCTCCTGGTAATAGAAGGAACTCAGAGTTAGGCTCTGCAGTCTGAGGCCCCCCACGGCATGATAATGCACGGGGACCTAACGACCAACGCAGACCACCCTCTAATGCTCAGGAGATTCCAACCTAGGAAGGCAATCGAGGGAACAGCCGATCCCACCATAGCCAATCGAGATTCAGAGATGGCCATGATTATAAAGAAAGAGGAGGAAGCAGAAGCCAGCCACCTCAGGATGACCAACCCGACAGACGGGACGCTGGGGGGCAGCCCAGACAAAATAACGTCTTCAACCGGCTCGGAGCTAGCGAGCAGCAGAGGAGAGACGAGGACTTAAGAGATGTACTCAACGGTCACCGGGAGCGACAAGACGAGAACGTCCCCCCAGCTCCAGAGGCAACGACGATTCCTAGCGTCGTGCAGGCCCAGATAGATGCCCTCAACCAGGTAGTGCAGCAGCTGGTCGGGGGAAGAACATCTTATATCGACCACGATAGGAGAAAAGGTACTCCTTTCGTCCAGAGGATAGCTATGGCAGAAACTCCTAGCAAGTTCAAAATGCCTATGCTTCCGAACTTTGATGGGTATGGTGACCTGGTATCTCACGTCAACAAGTTTGAGATATAAATGGACATTCAGAAAGTGTCCGAAGACGCTCGGTGCAGGATCTTCCCTGCAACACTTTCTGATGCCGCACAGGAGTGGTTTTTCAAATTCCCTCCTGCAAGTATAGTTTCCTGGGAAATGTTCGTGAAGGAGTTTTACGGACAGTTCTACGCGGGTCGTGTGCACCCGACTGAGGCAAACTAGCTGGTTGAAATACGCTAGCAAGACGGAGAACCACTGAAGAACTACGTCCAGCGCTTTATGCGAGCAGCTGCTGGAGCAAAAACAGTGGGAGACGAAGGCAAGATGCTGGCCATAACCGCAGGGGTTAAGCGCCGCACGCCTCTATGGGAAAGCCTTCGAAAACATGGGGTTAGAACTACCCAGGAATTCTTAGATCGGGCTGATTGATACATCAAGCTCGAGGATGCTATTGCCAATGAAGGGAAACCCCTAGGCAAAGATAAGGGGACTGCCGAGCCCGCCAAAGCCGCCAATGGGTCCAAGCCCAACGGCAAAGGCAACGGGAATGGCAACGACAATGGCAAGAACGGGGGGGGGGGGGGGGACGGCCACACAATGAGCCTTCCACCTCTGACAATAAACGTTCCAAGGGTAACCGTTATGAACCTCAGTTCACTAACTATACTGCCCTAGTTGAGTCTCGGGGAGAGGTTTATCAGGCCACGAGTTCCAATGTGCCTTATAAGAAACCTGCTCCCATTCGAAAGGATATTTCGAGAAGAGACACTACCAAGTTCTGTCGTTATCATAACGACTATGGACATGATACCAACGAATGCAACCAGCTGAAGGATGAGATTGAGTTCCTTATTAGACAAGGACACTTGAGAAGATATATACGGGCCTCGGGAAATTCCCAAAGAGAAGCTCCAGGTGGCAACGAGCAAGCGCCCACACGCCAACACTCGCCATCTTTGCAGCCTGACCCCGTAACTGGCACATTGTTAACCATCTGTGGAGGCCCGCACCTCGCGGGAAACAGTGGAAAAGCCAGAGAACGATATGCTCGGACTCTGCGCCACGACCAGGACATCAAGATGATGAATGTGGATGACCGCGCGCCGAAAAAGGCTCGGTCAGAAGAGGGTGAAATAATCTTCTCTGATAGCGATGCCCAACATGTCCGGTTCCCACATTCCGATCCGCTGGTCGTGGATATCCAAATGGCCAACATGATGGTGAAGAGAGTGCTTGTTGATACAGGAAGTTCGGTGAATATCCTGTATAAGTCTTCGCTGGAACGCATGAAGTTGTCCGTTAAGGACCTGGAGCACCAAACAATATACGGCTTCTCTGGTGAGGGACTCGCCCCCGCAGGGTCAATCAGACTTCTAGTGACAGCAGTTACAGCGCCTGCTACCAGGACATTACTCGCTACTTTTATAGTAGTCGATTGTCCTTCGGCGTAAAATGCCGTCATTGGGAGGCCTATACTGGTTGATCTACGGGCCGTCACCTCTATGTAGCACTTAGCCATGAAATTCCAGATAGACGCAGGGGTAGGACACGTGTTGGGAAACTAGAGGGAGGCTAGGGAGTGCTACAACGCCTCAGTCACGAAGGCAAAGAAAAGAACGTCAAAAAGCACTCCCCCAGATAGATTGTAGATGGCAATTGATACACAAGCCCAATTCGGTGATGAAGTCACCAAATAGGGTGTTGCCCAAAATGAGGATAGAGATTTAGATCCTCGCTTTGGGGACTTTGAAGAAAACATTGGACCTGTCGAGGACCTGGAAGAGGTCCAACTTGACGAGAAAGACCCGACCAGAGTTGTGAAGGTCGGGAAAAACTTAGAACCAACCACGAAGCATGCACTGGTGGAGTTTTTGCGGAAAAACTAGGAAGTCTTTGCCTGGTCGCACAAAGACATGGCTGGGATAGATCCTGCAGTTATCAGCCATGTCCTGAACATAGACAAGAGTTTTCCACCCGTGCAACAGAAAAGAAGGCTGCTCGATAAGGATCGGTCGAGAGCCTTAAAAGAAGAAGTTGAGAGATTAAAGGAGAATGGGTTCATCGGGTGGCGTTTTATCCATCGCGGGTCTCTAATCTAGTACTGGTTCCCAAGCCTAACGGAAAATGGCGAACCTGTGTGGATTTTACAGATCTCAATAAAGCCTGCCCGAAGGATTGCTTCCCACTCCCAAGGATCGACCAGTTGGTCGATGCTACTGCAGGACACGAGATCCTCTCTTTCATGGATGCATACTCAGGCTACAATCAGATCAGCATGCATCCCCCTGACAAGGATCACACCAGCTTTCGGACCGATACGAGATTATACTGTTATAAAGTAATGCCCTTCGGACTGAAAAACGCAGGTGCGACTTACCAGCGGTTGGTTAGCCACATGTTTAAAGAACTGATCAGAGTAAACATGGAGGTATACGTGGAGGACATGCTGGTAAAGTCGAAAAAGGCAGAAGGACATGTGAAGGATTTGCAAGAGTGTTTCGATGTATTGAACAAGTACCAGATGAAACTAAATCCTCTCAAATGTTCCTTCGGAGTTGGATCAGGGAAGTTTTTGGGGTTCATTGTTAATTCAAGAGGAATCGAGGCCAACCCTGACAAGATAAAAGCCCTGATCGACATGAAATCGCCAGAGAAGATCAAAGATGTACAAAGTTTAACTGGGAGGATTGCAGCCCTAAGTAGATTTATTTCAAAGTGCGTCCCTTTCTTCAATCTACTTAGGGGCAACAAGAAGTTTGAATGGACAGGAGACTGCGAGCAAGCTTTTCAGGCCTTGAAAGCCCATATGGCACAGCCTCCTATTTTATCAAAGCCTATCGAAGGAGAAACTTTGTTCATTTACCTGGCGATCACTGAAGTTGCTGCTAGTGCGGTATTAGTACGAGAGGAAGAAGGCGTACAAAAGGCGGTTTACTATGTAAGCAAGAGGCTAATCGGAGCAGAACTGAGGTATCCTCCCATCGAGAGGTTAGCATACTATTTAATCTTGGCCTCAAGGAAGCTACGTCCTTACTTCCAAGCCCGTCCCATTACAGTCTTAACTGACCAGCCCCTTCGGCAAGTCCTCCAAAAACTAGAGGCGGCTGGGCGTTTATTGAAATGGGCAGTCGAACTGGGGCAGTTCGATATTACATATTCACCGCGAGCAGTAGTAAAGGGACAAGTCTTGGCTAATCTTATTGCAGAGTTCACCGAACTCCCGGACAACGAGCAATGCGAAAAGCCTAGTGCGCCTGAGCCTCAAGATGAAGCTCCTTCGTGGAAGTTATTCACAAATGGGTTGTCAAACGAATCTCATGCAGGAGCAGGAGTAATCTTGATAACGCCAGAAGGGCATCGATTTCATTGCGCCATTAGGTTCGACTTCACTGCGTCAAATAATGAAGTCGAATACGAAGCACTCATCGTTGTATTAAGAATGGCAAAAGACATGAGTATAAAGGTGCTGGATATTTACAGTGATTCACAGCTGGTAGTGAATCAAGTTCTAGGGGAATATCAAGCACGAGGCCTAAAAATGGTGGCCTACTTGAACAAAACTAAAGACCTGTTGGCCCAGTTCACGAAGTATACCCTCCAGCAAATCCCCCGGGATCAGAATTCAAATGTGGATGCCTTAGCCAAACTCGCGAGCGCAAAAGATGCTGATACTTTGAATATTGTGCCAGTGGAAAGATTGAGCAAGCCAAGCATACGAGCAAATGAAACCAGTATGGAAATCCGAATGGAAGATACATGGATGACGCCTTACTTGGAGTATCTGACAAATGGTGTACTATCAGCAGATAGAAACAAAGCCAGAACTCTTCAAAGGCAGGCTGCTAGGTATATACTGGTCGATGGTGTTCTATACCGAAGGGGATATTCCATGTCGTTGCTCAGATTTATTACACCAGAGAAAGCTAAAGAGCTAATGAGGGAAGTACATGAAGGCTTCTACGGGTATCACGCTGGGGGGCAAAGTTTGGCGAAAAAGATTCTAAGGCAGGGCTATTTCTGGCCGACTATGAATGAAGATTCAATGGAGTTTGTACGAAAGTGCGATAAGTGTCAGAGATTTTCCAAAATCCCACGCACAACCCCAAACAAATTAAAACAGATGCAGAGTCCTTGGCCTTTTGCAGTATGGGGTATAGACTTGATTGGGTCCCTGCCAACGGGAAAAGGTGGAGTGAAGTACGCAGTTGTAGCAGTCGACTACTTCACCAAATGGGCTGAAGCTGAACCACTCGCTACCATAACGACCAAGAAGGTTCTTGACTTTGTCATCAAGAACATTGTTTGCCGATATGGTTTGCCTCGAAAGATCATCTCAGACAATGGCACCCAATTTGACAGTGATTTATTCACCGACTTCTGTGAAAGACACGGGATTATCAAAAGCTTTTCTTCAGTCACGCATCCGCAAGCAAACAGGCAGGTCAAAGCAGTGAATAAAACGCTTAAGGACACCCAGAAGAAAAGGCTTGAAGACGCTAAAGGAGCATGGCCAGAACAGCTGCCTGAAGTACTCTGGTCATATAGAACTTCTCATCGAACAGCGACAGGTCATACCTCGTTTTCCTTAGCATACGGATATGAAGCCATGTTACCTGTTGAATTAGATCCCCCCTCACATCGACGCATTACATATGACTAGAGCCAGAATAGCCAACTGATGATGGAGTCCCTAGACTCAATTGAAGAAATACGAGAAAGAGCCCAACTCCGAGTTGCTGCGAACCAGCAAAAGGTCGCTCGGTATTTTAACTCAAAGGTGAAAGAAAGGAAATTCAACGTCGATGACCTAGTGTTACGACGAGTTTTCTTAAATACCCGCGACCCCATTGCTGGAGTGCTCGGACCAAACTGGGAAGGACCTTACCAGATTGAAGAAGTCCTTCATCCAGGCACCTACAAACTTGCACGCTTAAATGGAGATCTCGTTCCACGCTATTGGAATGGAGAACCCATGCGCAAGTATTATCAGTGAATAGTCCTTCTTAAAGGACTGGCTTGTATTAATTTTTACTTTTACAAGTTTCGAAAAAGGGTTAGCCACGTTGTATGGCTAATCGCTTATAAGTGTAAGATCTTTTTAAAGATCACTCGTAAAGACATGATTAGTCCATTTTTAATACGAGATTATAAGGGACTGTGCACAGCCAGTCATTCTTGCCAACCTTTGTAAATTTATTTTTACAAGTATTTGTTCATTACGTGTGTTGTTTTGCTGTATTATAAGTGTTATGTTTACTATCAAGCAGTAATGTTCGCACAGGTCGTGGTCAAGGCAAGTGACCAAGGACCTAAAGCTCCTCGATCACTTGGGGGGCACATACGGTACATCAATAGCAAAGCATACCAAAGGGTATGTAAACACATGAACAAAATGAGTGAAAGCATGCTACGGTACTTAGAGTATTTTTCAAAATTTATGTTTTGTTAAATCAAACCAAAGTACTATGCTAAGTTCGGTCATGCGAACAGATATTATAATAAAAGAAATTATAATATCAATAAAGCAATCTTTTACACCGCGAGCAGTATTGCTCGGATGTAATTGTTCAATTAAAAGTAAAAGGCTTTTGTGCCGTGAGCAGTATCGCTCGGATGCAATTGTTCAGTTATAAGTAAAAAGCTGCCCTGGCAGCAATAAAAATAAATTGTCTTTACAAACAGACCCGTGGGCCATAAAAGCAAAATAAAAGAAAAAAATTTACTGGGCAGGAGGGTCTTGAGGATTAGGGGGAGTGCCCTGGTCGCCAGGAGGACCAGCTTCAGCATTAGCAGCAGGAGCCTTAGCCTTAGCCTTCTCCTCTGCCTCCAACCGAGTGGCGCACTGCGCCATCAAAGTTCTCTTCAACCGCTCAGAAAGATAGTTGAAGTTGGCCTCCCGGTTGTGCTTCCAGAAGTCATAAAAACAGAGGAGGGTGGCCTCCTTATACTTCTTCAAGTTCATGACCCCTTCCTCCTCAACCTCCTACACTCGCCCCTCGAGCTCCCGCACCCGCTCTTCAAGCTTCTTCGCCTCATCCCAGCTGGCGATCAGAACGAGTTTGAGTTGTTTACACTCTTGGGTGATAAGTACAGAACTTTCCCTCCATTTATGCCGCTCCTCGTTGGCTTTCTTCAAGGCCCCTTGGTTGTCCTGAAGCTCCTGGGTGAGAGTGGCTTGGCCCTCGCACAGTTGCTCATTCAGCCTGGACAGTTCCTTGTTCTCTTCAAGCAGCTTGTTGTTCTCATCCTCAAGTGCTTGCTTAGCCTGAGCAAGCCGGGAGTCGAAGTTCTGTCCCCGAGAAACCAACGCCCCAGCACAGCGCCAACTAGCAGTTAAAGAAAGCAGCCCCTGAAGACAAAGAATGAGATAAAGTAAGGAAAAGAAGTCAAACATAAATGATGAAGTAGCAGAAGATGACTTACGCTGACTATCTCATTCAACCCTCTGTTGATGATTTGGTCGACCTCCATTGAGGCAGTTTCATTGATGGCGGCCTGACTACGTCTGTGCTTCGAGAGCTTGTATATCCTCTCCCTGGCCGACCCGACCATGAGGCTGGACAGGGAGCCTTCAGACAAGTTGTCCAAAGTCTCCTTGTCAGCGGCCCTAGAGGAGGGCTGTGGATTCACAGGCGTGGGCGTCGACTGTTCGGTGGGGGGCGGAGGTGTCATGTTTTTCTTGGAAGGGACGACGGTTGGAGTATCTTCTGTTCGAGCCTTCTTCGATGGGGTCTTGCTGCTTTCCCCTCGAGCCCTCTTGCTATCCTTCTTCGGGACAGAAGAGGCAGCAGCGGCCTCGTAATGAGCGAAGACATCTCCAGAGTCCATACCTGCACAAAGGGAAACAACTCGAGCAGTGAGATTAAGTGGTCATAGGGGGAACAGAGATAAAAGTAAAAGGATTACAAGCAAAGTACCCGAGATACAACTACTGGTCGTAGAAATATTTACTGAACTACCTAGTTCCTGGAAGAAATTTGAGTTTAAAGAGGGAGCATTCCTAAAGTTGTTGTCCCCATCAAATAGATGAGAGGGAATTGGCAAATTATTTAAAAGCGAGATTATTGTACCGTTTACATCCGACGAATCGTTAGAAAGTTCGATAGGCTCGACAGCCTTTTGTTCTCCCTTGCCCTTGGGGACTGAAGGTTCCTCTGCTTGGGGGGGGGGGGGGGGGGGACGGCAGGTTCCCTGATCGTAACCCCAGTTGGCCGCCTCCGAGGAGGCGCCTGAGGTTGCTGCTCGGGTTCCTGTTCGGATTCCACGTCAGCTTGAACATCGCCCACCGAGGGTTCGTTCGTCGCAGATTGAAATCCCCAAAGGCCGACCAGTCTAAGGTTGGCCTCGTTGACTAAGTTTTTTACACTCTTATCAGCATTTGGCATGCTGGCTAAGAGTGTTGCCCTTGACTCCATCCCTGGAGTAGGGGTTGGACGCAGCCACGGGCCTGGAACATGATAGATGTCAAGATATTATGACAGAAAGACACTAAGTAAAGAAGCCACACGTTAGAATTCTTACCTCCTCGGGTGAAAGCCAGGTTGTTCGCAGCAAGGTCAGGAGTGAGGAAGTATTCGTGGTGATACTTCCCCACATTAGAAATGTTGGTGGTGTCAGACAAAAAGGTGCGTTCAGATTCCTGATGGCAGAAGTGAAAAAACCACGTACCATCTTGGTTGGGGTTGGACTTAAGGTTAAAAAGAAAATTGACCTCGTGGGGGAAGGTACTGGCCATTTTTTGAGCTTATAAAGGATATAGAGTGCGGCCAGCATTCTATATCTGTTCGGGGTGATTTGAAAGGGGGCTACTCTGAAGTAGTTAGCCACCCCCTGGAAAAACGAGTGGAAAGGTAGGGTGGCACCTGCCTCAATATGGAACCTTGACTAGGCGCTGTAAGCCCCACCTGGCAGGTTGGCTCGCTGGTCGATAGATGGTTTGACTAAGGTCACACCCGTCAAATTGTATCTGTTTAGATAATTGGCAATCATCCACAGTGTCACCGTGCTTTGAGGGACGATGTGCCACACAACGGCTGGCTGGTCGACATGGCGAGGGCGGGCATGCCTTTAGACATCGGTCTCTGGAGCGAATTCGCCTCGACCACTGGTCGAGGGGGCATCAGCAGAAGGCTGGCCTGAGGAGTTAGGGTTATTCCTTTTTCGAGCTTTTGTTTTGGTTCAGGCCATTCTTTGATTGGGGACTGGAGGACGGTTTGAGCTAGGGCGAGAAAAGGGGATCTCTAGTATCAAAATAGATGGGTTCTCTTCGCCTTCAAGGAGTTGGGCCAAGAGGTCGTCTTCAATAGGTCTTTCTCCCCCCCAAGGGTCTTGCATATGAACTGCAAACAGACAATGGAGGAGATAAGACAGTCTGCGAAGTAGTGTGGAAGATTGGGATAACGTTGCTCGTGTCTAAAAAACCAGCAGCATCCTACTCCTACGCTAAATTTGGCATTAACGAATCAGAAAGGAGGAAAAACTGTTTTCTGGAAGAGAATTGTTTTGACTCCTAAAGGGCGGGAAAAAACTCATTTTTTTTACCTAGCTTAAAGATTGAGTTTTTACGTCGATCTTACGCCCTAAGACTATGATCCTAACTATCAAACTAGGTCCCAACCTATACAAAGCATAAAGACGCCCTCTTACCAAGCAATGGAAGGTTTATGCAAAAGAAAAAATCCTCATAAAACCCTACTCAAGAACGCAGAAATCACAGAGCATAGAAACGGCGCGCATGGCATAATGAAAAATTTAGAAAGACAGAGTGATTACCTGGGCGAAGATGGAGGTTCGGAAGAGAATGAAAAAGTTTGAGTCGGGAAGATCCTCAGCTAGGCGACTGTCTGGTTTCGAAGCTCTAAAGGCAAGGTTCTTGAAGTTCTTGACAAGGACGGTAAGAAAAACCTTTTTGAGAAGAAAAATGAGGTATTTATGGAGACCGAGGTATGGCTAAAAAGTAGTAATCATTATTTTTTTTATTCTCGAAACGTGGGGAAGTGTATAAGCCGTCAATTTGTTTCTTGAAAACTGAAAGGGCTTGATTAGACATAATCATGTCACGATTTTCAAAAACGCACGGGGATTCTGACAGACATCGTGGGGATATGGACGGTTGCTTCCTTAAAGTTTCTTTATTGCTGGTCGCACTAAACAAACTTGGGGGGCAAATGTTATCCAAAAAACAAGCATGGATGACATGGCAAACATTTAGTACACGTGGCTAACATCTGGCAGAATTTGTGCTCGACTATCGACCAGGAAGACATCTAGTGTCACGACGTTCGATCTCTTCATATGACCAGCCTGGTCGTACGCATGCTATACGCGGAGAAGATCTTATGCAGTTATGATAGTATCCGAAATTATCTCCCATGATTTCCTGAGTATCCGATTATTTAGGAAATCATATCTGTAACAAATTAATGTAAATCCTCCTTAAGCCTATAAATAGAGAAGGAGGGCTCAAGGGAAAGGGGCTTCTTCTTCTTCTTTCTTGCTTTCTGATCACTAGAGATTAGAGTTATCCTATTTGATATATTGTATTGTTCTTCAGAGGTTGGTGAAACTCATTGAACCCTAGTTCTTTGATCACTCCTTTGAATCCTATATCAATAAACAATTCAAGTGGACGTAGGTTATTACCAGATTCTGGGGCCGAACCACTATAAACTCTTGTGTTCTTTATCATTTCGCCATCACATTCTTTCCAACGTGTTTGTCCACATCAAGCAAATTTTACTCCGTGTCAGTTGGCCAAAATCAGGGTCAACAGTCTCAATTAATTGATTTAATTATCAATTAGAATTATCAAAGTTGACCAAGTCAATTTTGGATAGTTTCACAAAGTTATGTAATTTAGAGAAGAAAAGTGAAATTAGGGCAGATTTATTAATTAAGATAAATTGGTATCTAAATTAATAACTAAGTTTAAATCAAGATTCAAATTATAAATAATTAATTTGATAAAAGATTTAAATAATTATTTAATTACTAAAATCAATATAAAATAATACAATCCTTGATTCTAAGTCCAATGGGCTTATAATCAAATGGGAAATTTCACGGCAATTAATAAATAAGATTATTAGATTAAAGAGTTTAATTAATAATCTGGTTTATTGGAGCTTCGTATTATAGGTCTATGGTCCCCAGGTCACCTCTATCCTACACTATCAAGGGTAAGGATGTCATAAAGAAGATTTGTAGAGAGAATGACTAAATTGTAAATGAATTAATTTTTTTGAGCAGGGAAATAATTATGTGGTAATTATGAGAAATAAGTTAATTGTGAATTAATTAATTATTTAATTGTATAATTTTTATTTTGAAATACTATATGTTAAAATAAATAGAGAAAGATTAATAATTATCTTATTTATAATAAGAAATTTATTTATTTAAAACTGGTATTTTAAGATAAAGTTAATTTTGAATTGACTGATATTTATTTTGGGATAAATATATTATCTTAAATATTAATTAAACAAACAAATGAGAAAATCTAGGAAATCCTTATATGTGGCTCACGACACACTCACTATACAGTGAGTGTGTGTGGCGCCACCCAGAGATAGAAAATGTCTCTGGGTTTTGAATTTTGAATTTTGAATTTCAAATTAATTTATTTATTTAATTATATATATTTTTTAAAATATGATTTAAATTAAATAATTAAATAAGTTGCAACTTAACAGTTTTATTTTAAATAAAATAAAGATATATTAAATTAGTTAATTATCTTAATAAACCTGAAAGATGCAATACTTTCAGAAGAAGTTTAATAAGTTGTTTTTTACTCTCTTAAGAAAGAAACGATAGAATTTCCTAAACCTAAAATTTTAGAAATTTCTATAGCCTATTTCTTCTCAAATCTCTCTAGATCTCATGTGTTGATCACATCTAGAGAGTCTAAATCAACTTTTGAATCCACGTGCCCATACACGTCCTTGTGTATTGAGGATTGGCTTGGAAGGCTAAGGTGTGAGCTTTTATAATGGATAGGAAGATCGTTGATTTATACGAAAAGATTCAATGACACTTGATAGGCTACGAGAGGTAATCTCTATTCATTTTATGTGTTATTTAATATATCTATATAGGTATGATCCTGACTAGTATTAATAAATTTTTAAAAGATCTCATTCCTCTGCTGCGTATTCTGATGTTTCATATTTGATACCAACAAGGAATCCACCAAAATTTCCTCTCAACACCACGTTCAGATTCCTCAAATGCAGACAAAATCTCAACCAAACAATTCACAACCTAGAACCAAAATAGGAAATTTAAATACATTAACCTCAAATCAAATAACCATCATAGAGTATTCAAAGAAACGAACAACATACTCGGGGGGACTGACATGTTCTCTCCCAATGTGAGGAAGTCAGACCTTCTCCCAACCACTCTCTCCCCCAAGAAAACAATCTCGCAAAAAAAATCCAACAAAATTAAACAAAAATTATACATACAAAGCAAATGGAATCAAACAACATATCAAACACAAGTAGTGTACTAAAATTAAAAGCACAAAAAAAGGAGTTAAATATTACACTACTAACTTCATTGGTAAATTACTAGTCATCACATATCTCATCAAAATCTCCCCAACTGGAACAATTTAATATCGTTTTAGGTAACACCACAAGAGAAGAAGAAACCTGCAAACCATTATAGCACATTCTAAGAAACTTTATTCCAGCAATCAGAGAAGAATAAAATCAAAGGAAATAGAAAGTTTCAAACCATTTGTTGGTATTAAAAGTGTAAATCAGAGTTACGCAGCGGAATGAGTCTTTTAAAAAAATTATTAATACCATCCAGGATCATACATATATAGATATATTAAATCACATACAAATATATTAGAGATTACATCATGTAGCCTATCAATAATCCACTTATCTTTGGTATAAATCAACGATCTTCTAATCCAGATTCTGAAAGCTCACACCTTGATCTTCCAAACCACTTTAAACACTTGTAACTATAAATTCAACGTAACACGAGAACAAGAACTCAACCCGTTTTAAGCACATGGTTCTATAAATTCATCGTAACATGTTTGTCATGAGAACAAGAACTCAAACCACTTTAAAAACCTGGTCAATCCTCAAACACACAAGGACGTGTGTGGGCACGTAGGATTCAAAAGGTTGATTTAGAAATCTCTAGATGTACTCAACACATGAGATCTAGAGAGGTTTGATTGAGAGAAGATGTATTGAACAGTTTTTCAAGTTTAGGAAAAACTGTCGCTTTCTTTTTTTAGAGAGTCTGACAGTCTTAACTTTTTAATCGCTTAAAACAACTTATTCCTAAAAGTATCGCTCTTTCAGTTTTATAAAGATAATTAACTTAATTAATTAATCTTTATTTTATTAAAATAAAACTTATCAGTTATAACCTATTTAATTATTTAATTTTAAATCATATTTAAACAGAATAATTAAATAATTGATAAAACGAATAATTTTGAAATTCAAAATTTAAATCCCAAGGATACAAATATCCCTGAGTGTGGCGCCACACTCATTGTGCAGTGAGTGTGTCACACCACACTATTATGACTCTCCCTAATTTTCTCATTTGTTTGTTTAATCAATATTTAAGACAATATATTTATCCCAAAATAAATATCAGTTAATTCAAAATTAACTTTATCTTAAAATATCAGTTTTAAATAAATAAATATCTTATTATAAATAAGATAATTATTAATCTCTTTATTTATATTAATCCAAACATGATTAATATCTATTTTAACATATAGTTTTTCAAATTAAAAACTATATAGTTAAATAATTAATTAATTCACAATTAATCAATTGCCCAGAATTATCACATAATTATTTTATTGCCCTGGAAAATTAATTCATTTGCAATTAAGTCATTCTCTCTACAAATCTTTCTTTTTGACATCCTTACCCATGACAGTGTAGGACAGAGGTGATATGTGTAACGACCCAGATTTTCAAGACTCGATAAAGCGGAAATATAAATATTTTCATTTAACAAAATGTCTCAAAAAGTCGTATGGCCACACTTAACATTTATTTACAAACATATTTTATAACGAGTAGAGTGAGCCTGGTTTAGGAAAATTATACAACATTTCTAAAAATAAAACGACTTCCCAAAAGGTCGGTCCACATGTATATTTCAAGGTAGACTCCAGCGCTCACTGCTCTGCCTTGCCCTTGGTCTTACCTACAACATGAAACAACTAGGTAAGCGAAAACGCTTAGTAAGTTCAACCTTAAAACAAAGCATGCAAAGAATTAGAGTTCCAGATCCATCCGGACCCTACACAATCAATTTCAAGAACACAAAAGCGTCTTGGCAAACTTATGGTTGTGCATGATAACCAATGATAAATTATTTCCTATAAACAGATAAAACCATGCACGCAGAAAATTCTAGAACAAGCAGATATATTATATCGCAACTATTTCTTATCAACAAATATATCCCTACACTCAGAAAATCCCAGAGCAAGCACATATAATATATCACAATATAATTCGAGACCAACGCTCGACAATTTCAAACAATTTGGGCGTAACACGCCCTCCAACATAAATGTTAATCTGTAAGATAGAATTGAGTCTCAACACTAAGATCTAGCCAATAAATATCCCCATCAAGGATAACTATCGTGTTACCTAGGGCATCACTACTTATCCAAGAGTAAATCGAATTTATATGGTTTTACAGAGACTTCTATGTTAATAAGTGGTGCTGGTGAGCAGTTTCCCCTAGGGTGTTCAGCCTCACTCAAACTTGGCAACCCCTAGTATCTCTAGGCACTCTCACTGAATGGCCAATATTCACGGCTACTATATGGGAATAACTTATCAGAGCACTTGCTCGGGTTCTAACCGTTCACTAATTAAGTAAGCATGAGGCCCCGTAGGTCCCATTCATTTTGGCGCCCCTAGGTTTAACCAGCAATCCTCACCTCTTGGCCACTCGTCGCAGTAATGAATCGGAAATAATAAAATCAAGCAGTATGACGAGGATCAACCATCTAGGATATGACGAAAATCTACCATTCATATTTTCTAAATCAGCACCCACTAGACTAACGTCTCTAAGCAATTTTCTACGATAGTGTATATATGTGCATGTGTCCCTATACTACCATACAATACAATAGTCGTTTCATGTTGCAGCCACACAATATAAGTTGACTTACTTGGAGTCCTTAGCACTCAGTAGGCTTTCACCCCCAACGTTCAGTCCAGTTATGCTAGCCAATACTGTAGTTATCCATACAACATACTCGGATTAATTATGACACTCATAATTCATTATTATTATTATTATGGGTAGTTTGGTCATTTTAATAAAAATCATTTGTAAGGATTAATGATCCTTATTTGGTTGTAAACCCATTAAGGAAATTCATACAAAAATATTTGAGACTAAACCCTAAGTCTCGGGGAGACTTATCATATGGTCTCGATACCTAGGCTCGGGTATCACAATATTATTTTCCCACAATCCGCTAAAAATCTTGTTCTTTAAACGCATCAATATTGATCCGTACTTTCAACAAGTCGGTTAAAATATATAGAAGATTTTAGCCGGTATTATATCCAGAAAATACTAATTAATTCCTTAATTATATTTTAAAGAAAATAAACTCTTGATTTTCCTTTTATTTTTCTTAAGGTTTTTAATCTCTAAAAACCGTTTTAAGAAAAATAGCCTAATATATCTTAATTAGGAAAACCGTTAAAAATTTCCAATCTTGACTAGTTAATTTTCCAAAATCAATTAATCAAGTTTACTTACTAGAAAATAATTCACTTAATCATTTCTCAAAATATAGGGTTTTAAACCATCTTTTAATTTATTAACTATTAATAAATTAAATCTTTTATTTTTAAAAAGAATAAAAATAATTCACACTATACTCAAAGTGGTAATTTTAGTCAAAATATGTTTTCAAGACTTACCAAGTTTTTATCTTGCAATAAGCAAAATTTTACTTTTTACCTTAAGTTCCAAAATCTCATTTTTTTGCACTAAGTGTGAAAACCCTATTTTTTTTCACATTTTTAACTACATACTTTGTTAGTTCATAACTTGAAATTTACTTATCCAATTATTACCAAAATTTCCTAATTCCATTTTTGGTATGCCATTTAGGTCTTTGTAAAATATTAACATAACTCACTCATTTTTAAACATTTTTTAGTGTTTCAAAAGCTCAATTTTATGTACTCAATCTCAAAAACATCACAGTACAATTAAATTTTACAAAATTAATTTACAGTGGATGGTTGACCCCTTGGAAGTCACAGCTCAAAACATGTATTTTGTTTTAAGGTTTCCTACAAAACCCTTGAGGGTTTTGATCCCTATTTCCAAAAAAATCAACACACAAGCATCATAAAAATTATAAAACAACTACTATAACCTTATTACATCACCAATAAGAAACTTTCAGCATTAACTATACAAAATAATGCTTAAAACTAAAAATCATACAATAACAACCATAAAAGTAAATTTTTTACCTCTTTGGTGTTCTTGCTACTAGATTTGGCTCCATCAAAACCTTTTAAAAACCTTAACCAACTCCCCCCAACAACATGGATAATTAGCTAATGAAAAATCTATGGTTAAAACTTTACAAAAATTTAGTTTATGGAAACTTTACCTTAGGGAAAACCCTGCCTAGACCAAGGCTTAAATGCTTCCAAGCCTCCTTAGTGTTCTTGAGGTTGAAGCTGGAGAGAAAACTTGAGAAAGTTTTCAAAAAGATGGTAGTGAAAGAGAGAAAGTGAGTGGTCGGTTTGGGGGGGGGGGGGGGGGTTAGAAGAGTTTATACAACTCTAATTATCACCTAAAACACTCAAGTGTTTTACTATCCACTTGCCCACTTGACATTATCCCTAATATTTAAATAAAATGGGATTAAAGTTAAAACCATTTGGTCCACCCATATAATTTCCCACATGGTCGACCACCCCTTTAATTATATATGGGTACCATGAACCTATAATACGAATCTCCAATAAAGTAGATTATTAATTAAACTCTTTATTCTAATAATCTTATTTATTAATTCCATGATTACTCCACCATAAATATAGAATTGCACTCTAAGTATTTATAGAATTATATTCACAGAGTTTTCTCTTGTAGTCCATTGATATAATCAATAAATGTAGCTTTGTCATCCATATATTGGTTCGTTGATTAGAGCTAATCAAGATTATCGTTTTACCATTCTAATTACCTCTTGATCCTTAAGTACCATTAATTCACTGGCGAATAATTAATCTATAATCAAATTATAGATTTGAGCTCAATAACTATTCAGTCCCAGAATTAACCATTAAGGGAACCAATATTCGATTTGTTAGGAAATTATGGACTCCATTATTGTAATTCATGTTCCCAGCCATTCATGATATCGAATCTCCAAAACATAAGTCATTAGTCTCATTATACTAAGAAACCTTAACGAGTGAATCAAAAGATCCAATAAACACAAATAGGAGTTCATGAATACTCGAGATTTAGACTAATCTACAAATAATCATCTATTATGATAAGAATCAAATTTTTATGTCAAACGAAAATTTTATAAAGATAATTAATTATGAGCGATCCTGTCATATATAATCTCTATTATATACAACACATTTACTAAGATGTTTATCCACATCAGTAATCCGAATCTAGATCACTTGCATCACGTATGCCTAGTAAATCGCACTAGTAACCATTCATTAAAGATTCATTACTTTAATATGTTACTGACTATTTTATTCATTATATATGATCTTAATTCTATCGTACTAATACAAGATCATATTCTCATGAATGAATAAGGAATTTTCTTGATACTATTATACAATTAATTCAAACAATAATTATAACATTCAAATATAATAAAATTATATTTTTATTTAAATCAATAAAATGTCTTTACATGCTTTTAGGGCATTAATCCTAACACATCATATTTACCTTTAACTCAAACATATTAATTTCACCTTTCGAAGCATCAAACAATTTTGTATCAAAACAAGATCCCCCATACTTCAACTCTAATGCCCTTTCCTCCAAAAACTCAAAAAGTATTACATCATCTAAGTTCATACCATTGTTTTCAGTACTATGGCTCATCTGACTAAGCAAGTCAAGTGATATGGCCAAATAGAAAGAAGTATCAATCAACACATCAGCGTTGATCAACTTATCATTGCCATCACTTCTTTTATCTACATCAATAACATCGTAATTATCCATCTCCGCCTTCACAAAATTAGAAGTCATTACGCCAATGAACTGGTTTGTTGTACCAACATGTTCTATATTACCAACAATGCCAATTTTAGGTACAACAACACTACCTAGATTCACTTCAGCGTCGTTTCACTTGAACAATAAAATCTCTTTCTGATTGCAATAGGCAAACTCCCATCCATGACGGAATTATTGAAAAATAAATTCAAATCTTCCAATTCATGTGAATCTTCATTTTCACCGTCAGGTGTTGCTTCCTTAGGTTAGTTGTAGCGTCCCAAATTTGCTAATAAGGCTTAGGGCCTTGATTAGTGTGTCAGGAGGGAAATAACTGATTTAATTATGTTATTATATGATTTTGGTGATTATGTGATTAGGAATGCATGTTTAGGTGAATTAAATATGCATGTGGAGCCCATTTGGTTATTAGGGACATATTTGTAATTTTTTTCTGTTGAGGGCATAAATGCAATATTTGTGTATATTGTGAGTGATACCACAAGTAAGTGGTGATATATTTGTGATGCACGATCCAAGACGGTCTTAGGGAGCAATTTATCTAGAAAGTCACAAGGGGTCAAATACCCGGCTCGGGAGGAGCCTAGGGGTATTTTGACAATGTTATATGCGTTCAAGAATTATTGAGTAATGGGTAGTAACTTAATAATTATTTAGACATGTCGGGATTAAATAGAGATTTATAGGAACACTCGAGGAATTAGCGTGACTTGGCAATCGACGAAATTGCCCTTGGCGGCACTTGAAGATTTGGGTTGTAACGCCCTGGGTAGCCAAGGCCGCTACACTGTGTGTTTATAAAGGTGCAAGACTTGCTAACCAAGTCATTTATTTAAAAACGTGTCACTAAAGCTATAATTAAACTAGGGTTAAAAGATTTTGGTCATAAAAGATACATTTCATTTAAATAACATTTCATACATGGGATCCCAAAAGAAATAGAGTTTAAAAGACAGTTTACAAAAATTTCCAGGTTATATACTGCTACTGGCCTCTCTAAGGGAAAAATAGACATTTAAGGTTCTCCTGTCCTGTACCACTCCTCGGCCGTGGCGGCCGATCAGCTAACTATGTACATTCCGCCTCAAAGCTCTCCAACTCGGGACTAGTCCACCTTGCCCTTGCCTTTACCTACACCACGTAGCACCCGTGAGCTAAGGCCGAGCAAGAAAAATGTAATGCATAGCATAAGCGACAACCAACAGACAGATAATTCACAAATCATCAATCAGATATACAACAGGTCATATTGCTCACATAAACAGTGATATCAATCTACAAACTGATAATCTGTTATTCAAATAACAAACTCGTCACAATCATCAGTTTAAACAACAATAAACATATCACACTAAAATCCAGGCCGCACCCTCTGATTATCCCACTGACTCCGGCTCGCTTAGGCCGAGCTCAGTGATTATGTACTTAACCTCAGCTACCAGTGGTCGAGCCGTGCCTTGTGCGCAAATATTGATTCCGACACTCTTAGGTCGTTTATCACATGTCCCCATGGCATAATACCATCTCATGAAACATATAAATATAGGGAGCTCTTAGTCCCAACATAATCACATAATCGGGTGCAGTTTCTTACCTTTGACTTCGAGCGCTTTAATTAATTGAGACGATCCTCGAGCAGGATCCTGTCTGAGCCATAGCGTACACCTAGTCACAAGCGCAACATGGAACCCTCATTAACATTCAATCCCGTAACCTAACCTCGGGACCAATCCCGAGCCCTCGGGAAGCCCTAATTCCACCAAACGGGGTGGTGGAATCAAACCCCGAGCCCCCGGGCGAAAACTCTAAGAAAATACCAAAAAATCCACTTTTGAAGGTAGGGTAGCGCTACAGCGCTACAAGCAGAGACAAAATCCCCCAGACAACCCAGGCATAGCGATGTAGCGCTCTACTACTAGTGCAACAAACAACACTAAAAATTCACCTGAGTTTTCCTTCGAATTTCCCCAAGCCAAAACTCCCTCAAACCCCTCCAAACATCAAATACACTTCAAAATAAGCCTACCATCCACTACATCTCATCACACATAGCCCAACAACCTTAAATTTGGTGACATGCACCATCAAACAAAGAAAACAAGAATTGAACATAACACTCAAGAACTCATCAGAAAAACCAGAATCAACCCAGCAACTCAAATGGTCAAGCTCAGAAATCCTTACCTTTAATGGGTAATTCGACCCTAGGTTGCCCTCTAAGCCCTTCCAGCCTTTAGCTCCTCAGTTCCCAAAGCTTAATTCCCTTAACTTCCATCGAAAACCCAAGTTCAAAAATCAACTCTAACAAAGCTCAGAAAACTCATCAAAACCTTTAAACCTTACCTCAATTAAGTAGTTGATTCCTGCTAAATCATCTAGCTTCACCAAGGACCCTAGCCCCAAGCTCCAGCCTAAGCTTCCTCTGAGTTACAGCTTCAAAAATCTTCAAGGAGAGTGAAAGAGAATGTGATCGATAGGGAGAGGGAAAAGGAGTCTCTATTTTTCTTCTTCCTTTCTTTCTTTCCGTTTCTAACACATTCTACAAATCCCACTAAGGCCAAAAGCAGAAATGACCCTTATCCCCTTTTAACCATCAAATGACCATTTTCCCCTCCCATTTAAACCTAAGGGCATTTTGGTCATCTTCTCCCAATTCCCACTAATTCCTCGAGTGTCCCAAATAATTACCGCTTAAATCACGTCGTCTAATTAATCACCAATTATTTTTCCCAATGTAAAATAGTCTCCAGTGTATTTTCCCAAGTTCCCATAAATACCCCCAGGCTCCCCACCCCCCCCGAGCCAGATATAAATCCCCACTGTGACTATTTCGCTAAACCGCTCACTAGGATCTCCTCGTGCCACAAGCTACAAATATATCCACATAATAATGTGGTCTCAACAATTTATCACAGATAATCATGTTTATGCCCTCAACGGGCCAAAATTACAGATATGCCCTTATAATCTAAACAGGGCCTACATGCATACTAATACTCATAATCATGCATCTCATATATACAAATAATCATATAGGCATGCTTATCACATAATCATGCATTTAAACATTTCAATCACACATAAACCAATTATGCCCTCCCGGCACACTAATCAAGGCCCTTAAGCCTTATTAGTAATTTTGGGTCGTTACATGGGTAGACTTAAGGGGCATTTTAGTCTTTTTATTAAAATTGGATATACACTTAGTGACTTGAGAAAACACTGAAACTAATAAAAGAATGAAGCAGAAACTCTCAAGTCTCTCTCTCCTTCGGTTCTCTCCTTCCTCTTCTTTGGTGTTTGAAGATTTTAGGCCAGAAATTCAAGGGTTCAAGACTGGAACTTGGGAGGCTAGAAGCTTGGAACTCAGGGAATTAGCAGAGAGGCTTAGTTAAGTTCAAAGGTAAGCTCTCAAATCTGATCATCAAGTTGAACTCTGCTAGTTTTGTTGTTAGAACTTAAGCTTGCATGAGGTCTGGTTTTGTTAGCTGTATTTGGTTTGAATTTGGGTGTCTTGTTAGAGTATTAATTGCTTATAAGTTTAGTTGTGATGTTTAGATGGTGGGAATAAGAATTCTGGGCTTGGTTTTGAATTTTGGCTAAAACTTAGTTTGAAGCTTTGTTGTTTTTGGCTGGGAAGAGGAGGAGAAACCCAGAATTTCTGGGTTCGAAAGGGGCGCCGCGACGCATAAGCCTTGTAGGCCTTGGGTGTGCTCTCGGGTTTGGGGGCGCGTCGTGACCCTAGAGAGCAAGTTGTGGCCTGCCTCCCTTGTGGCTTGGGTTCTTGGTCTCTAACTTAGGGGCAAGTCGCGACTCTTGGGTCCAAGTCGTGGCCCGCCTGGGGGTTTTTGCCTTAGGTTGGTTTTTAGGTTTGGTAAGGCTCGGGGGCTCGAACCTAGGTGCTCAGGACAATTTATACTACCCAGTTTAGTAGAAATTGAGGTTCGGAGGCTAGAATTATATCTCAAAGTTATTTATCAGTTTAGAACTTGATGGATGGCTATTATGAATATGTTGTGACTAGGTTTTCAACGAGGCTCGTGTTAGAGGACTATGCTTGGAATTGTGGTGCTCAGATTGCTTAGGACACAGGTAAGAAAACTGTTGTACTTGTAGAGCAGGCGTGGCCCTATTGTTTGTATTATGGGGTGTGGCCCTATTGATTGAATTTCAGGGCATAGCCCCAGTGTTTAAGTTTAGTATATGTTTGAATATCTGTTATTATATTATGTGATGCATATTTGTGAGGGAACAACGAAGGCCGAGAACGGTAGGGAGTCGTGTACAACAAGGGGCCAAGATCGATATTGAGCACGCAGAGTGCAGGCCGTTAGGGCGAGACCCTCCTATGATGCTGGAGACATCCTCTCAGTGAAGACCACAAACTCAGGGCCTGGTAAATCTGCTGGGACAGCATGGCCGCTATGTGTTTAGCCTGTTGGCTACTTTGTTATATGTTGTTGATAGATATGCATATGTTATTTGTTTTATGTTGAGTTTTCTTGCTGGGCTTCAGCTCACGAGTGCTCTATGGTGCAGGTAAAGGCAAGGGAAAGGTCGACCAACAATGAGTACGGAGAGCGTGGAGCGACGGGTACATGTTCGGCCTGCTCGGCCACCACAGCTAGGGTTATTTTTTTTGGAAAATGTACTGTAATAATTGATTTGTCGCCTAAGTCGACCTTAAATGTATTTTGAGATGTAAAGTAATTTCTAAACAGTATTTTTGGGATCCCAAATGTTTAACTCTTTATGTTTTCAATGAATGACCACATTTCTATATTAAATGCGTTGAAACGGCTTTCATCACAATTTAGCTACACTTTTAACCTAAAACCTCGATTAGCGAGCTAATGGCACGATTTTAAACTCACTTAGTAACGGCTCTAAGGAAGTAGGGCATTACATTGACCCTTTTCAATATTATCACTCCCTACATGTTTTGCTTTTATTAAATCTTCAAATAACCTTCTCACTCGTCTTCCTCCTACGACAACCTTCATTAATTCAGACATCAAAAAACTTATCCTCCTCTGCTTCTCTAATCTCACCCTCATGAAATTCATTTAATTGATATTTCAATGAAGAAATCTTAGCCTTTAATTCATGAGCTTCTATTGAATGAAAAATTATTGTGTCAACAATTTCACCTAATGCTCGACTATCCTTATCATCCTACAAGATACATGGAATGAAAAAATAAATTTCACTTTCATATATGGGAACCTTTTTTGTGTAAACACAACAGTAATATTACAAAAAAATATGGCAATCATATTAACCTGCATCATACTCAATTTTCAAGATTTAACTACCATATTCGTTTATAATATTTACTTTATAAGTGTTTACTGAGTTTTTCGGAAACTATAAATATATTGAAAAATAAGAGCTAGAAAGAAAGGCTAAGAAATAAATAAGATCACAGATTTTACAGGGTTGGGGCATTAATGAGCCTTAGTCAATGAGTCACTAGTATTAGAATTTTGACAATGGAGGTTTTCTGCAAGTTCAGCAGCGTTTTGCTTACAAGAGAAAATATGGGATCCTCGCTACATTGCTCGAATGACCTTATTTATAGGCTATCATGTGTCTTGGGTCGGAAAAATCCGGGTCAAATAAGGATGTAATTACAAATGCTCACTAACGGAGCAATAATACAAGAATGTAACTGTAACGCCCTGATTACTCCAAGACCGTTACTGTGAACTTTAAACCGTGCTTAACTTGCTAAACGAGTCATTTGGTTATAAACGTGCATCTAGGTGTTATTAATAGGCTAAGGTGAAAAATCTCGATCAAAAGGAATGGATATATTTTATTTAAAACATAAAATTGTACATGGGCCCATAAAAACGTTTGCAAAGTTATTTACAATCCAAAATGGTCATTACAGTGTAAGTATTACAACCCGCCGACCTAAGCGGAAAAAGTAGGGTTAACCCTTAGTTCCTCTAAGAAACACCTTGGTCGTGGTGGTCAAGTGGACGCATATGTACACATCACCACCTAAGCTCTCCACTCAAGGTTGGGTGAGCTTGTCTTTCCCTTTACTTGCACCACATAGCACCCGTGAGCCAAGGCTCAGCAAGAAAACTCATTACTGCATATATACAATATCAATTGATGATTATGATAATCATGCTGGGCTTGTAGCCCTAAATAGATAATATCGAGATTCTGGTAATCATGATGGGGCTTATAGCCCTAATCAGATGGTATCGAGATTCTAATAATCATGTTGTGGCAGGTAGCCCTAATCAGATAAGTGACTGATGAGTAAGTCACGAACTTAAACCAGATAAGTGATTATGGAGTCACAAACTTGAATCAGATAAGTGACTGATGAGTGAGTCACAAACTTGGGCTCCGCACCCTTAGCCATGTGACGATGCAGTCACCTGAGCCTTTTTGCCCTGGCTTTAAGTAACTAGCCTTTAGACTAGACAAGCACTTTTGTTTTCATCGAACGTAAGGTCGGTCAAGCATTTCATGCTTATGACGATAATGCTTATGTTGATTAGATCTAATTTTTTCAGCTTGCATAAAACATGCTAATATCGTTCTTGACTCATAAGCCAATACCATACGACCAGTGCTCAGTACTACTGCCGAACTTGACTAATAAGTCACAGCTTGACAATCAATATTGACACCATTGTTGATTCTGACTAATAAGTCTATGCCACTCACAAGTAAGCAAGATTTCTAAGCATTTAATATGCAATCAATGTCCACATTTAGAGCACTCAACATGCCTCATCAACAACCATGCATGTCACATACTAGGTGCAGTTTTCTTACCTCTGGTTCGAGCGTGAAACAAGTTAAAAACGACCCTTGAGAACGATCGATCCTTTCATCCCTTAGCAGTCTCCTAGTCATAACCAAATATGGAACTCCATCAATATAATCAATAATAAAAGGTTCATGATCTAAACCTCACTCTCGGGACCTCGAATCGTACTCAAACGGTTAGTAGATTCGATCTCGAGCCTTAGGAATTGAAACCCCGAGCCAAAAACCCTCAAAAGTACCCAAAATAGTACCATAAGAAAACAAGGTAGCGCTACAGCGCTGCCCCCCCTGGCGCTACAAGCAGGGTTGACATGCCTTGGCCAGCGTTGTAGCGCCCATCCTTGGGCACTGTAGCGTTAGAACCGGGTGATTCATCCTTGGTTTTTCCCCTTCGACTTCTCTAATTTCCAATCTTCAAGAACTGATTCCAAACCTCAACCAAACTCACAAATGAACCCAAAAACCTATTCTACAAGTCCTAGGCATCAAAACCCAACAAAATTTTGCCAAAAACTTCCATGAATTCCCAACTATCCAATCCAAAGATCTCAACTGAAAATCAATGAAAAACAGAGTAAAAACCAGAGTTTCCATGGTGCAATTCTTACCTCAAGCTCAAGATTAAACCCTATTCAATGGTAGAACACAATCCTAGAACCTCAAGGCTTGATTCCCTAGCTTGAATCCTCAATTAGAGCTTCAAAATTTCAAAGGATAAAGGAAGAAAAGGATGATCGGGATGAAGAGGAAGATGAGCTCTATTTTTGGTTAAGTTTAGTCCACAGCCTTCTAGTTTGATATAACCCTTGGTCAAATGACCAAAATGCCCCTAGGTTAAGTAAAATCCTTTCAAGGCTAGCAAGGGTAAAATCGTCTTTTCCTGCCTATCTCGTTAATCATAATTAACGTCCTCCAATTCCCGTTATTCCCAATATTCTCAAATACTAATAAATTATATCCCATTACCCTTTAATTCCCGATAATGTACTAATCATCAAATTACCCCGAGACTCACCTCGAGCCCCGAAATAACCCAGATATGACCAAACCGCTAACTAGCATTCAAAGATCGTCTCATGCCAAATAGCTCAAACAAATCAACATTATAATGTGGCCTCATCATAAATTACCAACATGCATGAAAATATACAAATATGCCCTCACCGGGAAAAATTACCAAAATGGCCTTATAATGAAAAGTGGACCAACATGCATGCATTTATCATCATATAATAATATAATTCACATAATCACGCATATAATCATTTAATGGCGTAATAAATCAATTATGGCCCTCCCGGCCTACTAATCTGACCATTAAACCTCATTAGGGATTTTGGGGCATTACAACTATCCTCTCCTTACAGAAATTTGGTCCTCAAAATTTACCTGAATAGCTCGAGATACTGATTCTGCATATCTGACTCCAGCTCCTAGGTCACTTCCTCGACCTTGTTGTTCCTCCATAATACCTTAACCAAAGGTATTGTTTTATTCCTGAGGACCTTATTCTTTCTATCAAGTATCTGGATTGGCTGTTCCTCATAGGAGAGGTCTGCCTCAAGCTCTAGATCTTAGTAACTCAAAAGATGAGTCACATCAGATACACACCTCTGAAGAGATGAAACATGAAATACATTATGCATGGCTGACAATGCTGGTGGTAAGGCCAACCTGTAAGCCACCTAACCAATCCTCTTTAGGATCTCAAATGGACTTGCAAATCTAGGGCTTAGCTTGCCCTTCTTCCCAAATCTTTCCACCCCTTTCCATGGCGAGACTCTAAGGAAGACATAGTCTCCCACTTGGAACTCCATGTTCCTGCATTTGGGATCCGCATAACTTTTTTGTCTACTTTGAGAAGCAAGCATTCGAGCTCTAATCTTCTCAATGGCCTCACGGGTCCTCTAAACTGCCTCAGAACCCAAGTATCTCCTTTCCCCTGTCTTATCCCAATGAATGGGAGATCTGCATTTCCTACCATACAACATCTAATTAGGTGCCACCCCAATGGTAGACTGATAACTGTTGTTGTAGGAAAACTCTATCAAAGTAGATACTTACTCCAGGATCCACCAAAGTCCAACATACATGCTCGCAGCATGTCTTCTAATATTTGGATCGTCCGCTCAGATTGTCCATTTGTCTGAGGATAATAAGCATTACTGAACTTCAACTATGTACCCATGACCTTATGTAAACTCCCCCAGAACTTGGAAGTAAAAGTGGGGTCCCGATCTGACATGATCGACCTCGGTGCTCCATGGAGGCGCACGATCTCTCTCACATAGAGATTTGCGTACTAGGCAACTGTATATGTAGTCCTCACTGGTAAGAAGTGACCCGACTTGGTGTAGCAATCCACCGTAATCCAAATAGAATCATGTTGACCAACTGTCCTGGGTAACCCCACCACAAAATCCATCGTGATGTCTTCCCATTTCCACTCTAGGATGTTTAGAGGCTGCAATAACCCTGCTGGCCTCTGATGCTCAGCCTTGACCTGTTGACATGCCAAGCACTTAGCCACATACTCCACTACATCCCTCTTCATCCCCAGCCACCAATACAATGATCTCACATCCTGATACATCTTCGTGGTGCCTGGATGCAAAGAGTAAGGAGTAGTATGAGATTCATCCATAATCTCTCGTCTCATAGCAGTGTCTAACGGAACACATATCTGACCCTTGTATCTCAACAAGCCCATCTCAAACACTTTGTAATCTCTGGACACTCCCGCTAAGACATTCTCTCTAATCTTGATCAGTAGTGGATCACCCAACTGACCCTCCTTGATTCTTTCCAACAGTGTAGACTGTAGCGTAATATTGGCCAACTGGCTCACCAGCAACTCTATACCAACTCTGGTCAAATCCTCTGCTAACTCTCTGGATATCAGCCTTGCATTGTAAATCTATCCCGAACCCTTTCGGCTTAAAGCATCAGCTACCACGTTGGCCTTTCTTGGATGATACAGAATCTCACAATCATAATCTTTTACTAACTCCAGCCAACGCCTTTGTCTCATATTCAAGTCTTTCTGTGTGAAGAAGTACTACAGGCTCTTGTGGTCAGTGTAGATCTCACACTGCTCCCCATAAAGGTAATGCCTCCATACCTTCAAAGCAAAGACCGCAGCCACCAATTCTAAATCATGAGTGGGATATCTCTGTTCATACTCCTTCAGCTGACGTGAGGCATAAGCAATCACCTTCCCTGATTGCATCAAAACACAACCCAAACCTTGATGTGAGGCATCACAGTATATCACAAACTTCTCTTGATCTGTTGGAAGACTTAGAACTGGAGTTGTAATCAACCTCTATTTCAGGTCCTGGAAGCTATTCTCACACCTGTCTGACCACACAAACTTCTGATTCTTGCGTGTCAGCTTAGTCAATGAAGTAGCAATCTTAGAGAACCCTTCCACGAAATGTCTGTAATAACCTGCCAATCCAAGGAAACTTCTAACCTTAGAAGCATTCTTTGGCCTTGGCCAATCTTTAACTACCTCAATCTTGGTTGGATCTACTTTAAACCCCTCCTTACTAACAATGTACCCAAGGAAAGATACCTGAGACAACCAGAACTCACATTTCTTGAACTTTGCAAACAATATGTGCTCCCTCAGTCTCTGTAGAACCAGCCTTAGATGTTGCTCATGTTCTAACTCTGACTGAGAATAAACCAGAATATCATCAATGAAAACGATCACAAAGTGGTCCAAATAATCCTTGAACACTCTACTCATCAAATCCATAAAAGTAGCTAGGGCATTAGTCAATCCAAAAGACATGACTAAGAACTCATAATGCCCATATCTAGTGCGAAAAGTAGTCTTTGGTATGTCTCCCTCCTTGACCCTCAACTGATGATAACTAGAGCAAAGCTCTATCTTTGAGAATACCATTTTTCCTTGCAACTGATCAAACAAATCATCTATCCTTGGCAGAGGATACTTGTTCTTAATTGTTAACTTGTTCAGTTGTCTGTAATCAATGCACATCCTCATAGAACCATCATTTTTCTTCACAAATAGAACTGGTGTACCCCAAGGTGAGAAACTAGGTCTGATAAAACCCAAATGTAATAGCTCTTGCAACTGTGCTTTCAATTCTTTTAACTTTGTTGGGTCCATTCTGTACGGTGCTCTAGACACTGGCTCCGTCCCGGGTGCCAGTTCTATCACAAACTCAATATCTCTATGTGGTGGCAACCTTGGTAAATCTTCTGGAAACACATCCAGAAACTCACAGACTAGTCTGGTCTCTTCTGGTCTCACTGGCATGACTTGGGTGGTGTCAACCACACTGGCTAAGAATCCTATGCAACCTCCTTGCATTAGGTCTCTAGCCCTCAAAACAGAAATCATAGGTATGCGAGGTCCATGCACAGTACCAACAAACACAAAAGGATCCCCACCTTCAGGCTCAAGGGTGACCTCTTCCTTTTGCAATCTATGGTTGCCCCATACTTCACTAACCAATCCATACCCAAAATCATGTCAAAGTCAGTCATAACTAACTCTATCAAATCAACTGACAACTCTCTGCCCTCCACTGTCACTGGCAAAGATCTGACCCATCTCTTGGATACTACTAACTCCCCAGTGGGTAATAACATCCCGAACCCCACAGCATAATAATCACATGGTCTACACAGTCTATCAATAATTCTACTGGCAACAAAAGAATGTGCAGCACCAGAATCAATCAAGACAGTATAAGAGGTTCCTACACTAAGAAGCTGACCTATAACTACTGAGGGTGAAGCCTTAGCTTCTGCTTGGGTCAATGCGAACACTCGAGCTGGGGCCGAGCTGTCTGCCTTTCTGGGTTCTTTATTTCTTGCTTTAGGGAAATCTTTCTTGAAATGTCCCACTGCCCCACATAAAAAGCAAGCCTTTGCCCTACACTCTCCCATATGACGCCTCTTGCACCTAGGGCACTCAGGATAAGTATTCCAGGCCTAACTGCCACCCTGGTGGCCAATTGAGATACCACGTGGTTGCCTGTCAGGGCCTGGAGCTGGGAAGGTGTCAGGAACCTTCCTCTTCTGATCATTGGGGCCTCCGCCCCTACCTGAACCCACAAATGGAGGTCCTGCCCTCCTAAACTCTCTTTTGGCTGCATTGTCCCGCCAGATCTTGTTTTCTGCGCTCTCAGCTGTGAGCACCTTCTCCACCACCTGTGCATAAGTAGTAACTCCTACCACAGTGGTATACGAACATCCCAGGCTAGTCTAGGCTGTAGCCCCTGGAGAAACCTCTCCCTTCTGGTCCTATCAGTGGGCACTAGCTCCATGGCAAACTTTGCCAATCTATCAAACTTCAGGGCATATTCAATCACTGATAAACTCCCATGAAGTAATCTGATGAACTCTTCAGCTTTAGTAGCCCTGATGGCATCATTGTAATACTTCTCATTAAACAGAGTCTGAAACTCTTCCCAACTCATGGCATTGACATTTCTGGTCTGGGATATAACCTCTCACCAAATTCGGGCATCCTCCTGAAACATGTATGTGGCACAAGCCACCCTCTCATTACCAGACACCCTCATGAAGTCAAGGATGGTGGTAATCATACTCATCCACTACTCAGCCTTAGCTGGATCTACACTACCCTAAAAAACTAGAGGTTGTTGTTTCCTGAACCTTTCATAAAGAGGTTCCCATTTACTTCTAACCTCAGGTAGTTGCTCAACTGTTGGCACTGCTACAGGTGGTGCCTCTGGTAAAATGTTCCTTGTAGGAACTTGTTGTTGTCTCAGGAGGCGGATTTCTTCTTCCTCCCTCAATACCCTGGCCTGTATGTCATTAAACAGGTGTTGCTAATTATCAGGAGCTGGCTGTGGAATCTGATTCTGATCATTCTCTTGACCCTATCTATTATTCTGGCCTTGATCTCCCTGGCCAGCTAGTGAATCTGTCTTTCTTGGAATCATTCTTATCAACCTAAACCTTGCTACGATAGTTAATGCGACCAGTTAGGCAATAATAACTAAACCTCTTGCCACCTCACAATCCAAGATCAACAGATAATCACCCATATTCCACAATTATACAGATATACAAATGGATACATGATCATAGCATTTAGCATTTAACACGTATCAATTCATAATTCACATTGAATAATGCTAATAAGTATGTTCTAGCAATATCAGTACTAATAAGCATGTTCTTGCTTATGATGCAGTAGTCAAGGCCCAACCTTATCAATATATTTCATGTAGACACGTAAAGCATTTATATTCTATTTAAGCAATTAAACACATAACCACATAAATAGTTACCCAACCATGAGTTGAGCTTGTCTTCAGTGGCGAGTGTACATGCCCAGCCAATCTACAGGAACCCTAAACCTTGGCACGCTCTGATACCAAGTTGTAACGCCCTGGTTACTCCAAGATCGTTAATGTGAACTTTAAACTGTGCTTAACTCGCTAAACAAGTCATTTGGTTATAAACATGCATCTAGGTGCTATTAATAGGCTAAGGTGAAAAATCTCGATCAAAAGGAAATGATATATTTTATTTAAAACATAAAACTATACATGGACCTATAAAAATGTTTACAAATTTATTTACAATCCAAAATGGTCATTACAGTGTAAAAATTACAACTCGTCAACCTAAGCAGCAAAAATAGGGTTAACCCCTAGTTCCTCTGAGAAACACCTTGGCTGTGGTGGTCAAGCAGCCACATATTTGATATAACCCTTGGTCAAATGACCAAAATGCCCCTAGGTTAAGTAAAATCCTTTCAAGGCTAGCAAGGGTAAAATCGTCCTTTCCCGCCTATCTCGTTAATTATAATTAACGTCCTCCAATTCCCGTTATTCCCAATATTCTCAAATACTAATAAATCATATCCCATTACCCTTTAATTCCCAGTATTGTACTAATCATCAAATTACCCTGAGACTCACCCCAAGCCTTGAAATAACCCCGATATGACCAAACTGCTAACTAGCATTCAAAGATCGTCTCATGCCGAATAGCTCGAAGAAATCCACATTATAATGTAGCCTCATCATAAATTACCAACATGCATGAAAATATACAAATATGCCCTCAACGGGCCAAATTACCAAAATTCCCTTATAATGAAAAGTGGATCCACATGCATGCATTTATCATCATATAATAATATAATTCACATAATCATGCATATAATCATTTAATGGCGTAATAAATCAATTATGGCCCTCCCGGCCTACTAATCTGACCATTAAACCTTTTTAGGGATTTTGGGGCACTATAGCAACATGATTAAAGGATGTTAATCTATGCCCATTGGGTCGGCTTAGGCATGATAGAGCCTTACAGCTGCCCTTTGTAAGTTGGCACGGACCGATCTGGGTGGTCTACCAAGGGGATTATGGGGACAGGATCTGTCAAAGTAGTGGCAGTACCATTTCCTAGGAACATTGTACGTTCCATGCGTACCCCATTCTGCAGGTTAGTTAGGGAGACCAACTGACAGATTTCTTGGGGACACGTCAGTTGTAGGAAAGACTGGGCTTGTTCTACCCGGACATGTGATCTGGGTTCATTTACCAAGCCTCGAGTTCATTTACCAAGGCAGACATCTTGATGGCGAAGACCTCACCTGGATCCCACTTAATGGGATCCATCTCTTGAAATGGATTGTCCGCCACCATAATTTATATCTCGAAGGATATAGATTGGGTGTGATCGGGAAGGTGATTTGGACCTGCATCTCAGTCCCGGCCCCTTTACTATGCTCGTGGTACTCGCTAGTTATTGGGCTTGGTATGGTCTAGGCCGACAAGGTTTCCATGTTCATTATTCACTGGGCCCAAGTTGGGCCCGAGCCTTTTCTAAGAATGGAACCCGTTTGGCCATGCCACGTGTCAAAGGTGGAAAATATGGATAACATTTACCCCCCAAGTCTTCATCAGTGTTCGCGTGGTGGAGACTTACCTTCTTCCTCCTGGATTAATCACATGTATCCCGGTTCATTTACCAAGATTCAGATTCGTTCACCTACATCCAGGTTTGTTTACATGGGGGCTAATTGGTCAATCCTCATCCTTTCAAATTCCCACTGTCCTAGACACATGATACGAACCACACCAACACTGTGATGAAACCCGACACCAAATATGGCACAGCCACCAAGAACACACGAAATTGGGGATGAAGAACCGCGACCCAATGCTTAACCAAGCACGAACCTTGGTATGAGGAAGACGCCACAAACGGGGATGGGAATCCGTTTGATAAGTCAGGTAGAACGCCACAAGGAACCCCTTGATAAGTTCAAAAGTTTCTTCAAGAACTCAAGAAGAAAAACACTCACAATTTTCATTCCACATAATCTGCTTTTTCCAAATGTTTTCAAGGCTTAATATAGGCGAAAATTACATCAAGACAAGCCCCTTTGTCTTCCTAAAGCAAAACCGAAATTTAAAAAACAAGCCTTTTGTCTTCCTAATGAAAATCGAAATTAAAGACAAAAGGACTCTTGGACTCACACAAGTCAAGTGTTTGACTTTTCACAAAATAAACAAAGACTAAATAAAAAATACAAGATGAAAAAATACAATAAGACTCATCAAGCTCCTAAACTGAGTCTTTTGGCTCGCGCCCTCGTCACCAGACCAACTGGAACTAGACTTGGATCTTTAGTCTTGGTGTCCTCATCATTCCCCCCCTCTTGAGAAGGATTTGTCCTCAAATCTTCACCTGCATCAAAAGGACTCAAATCAGAAACATTAAAAGTAGCACTAACAGTATACTCACCTGGTAAATCGAGTCTGTAGGCATTGTTATTGATCCTTTCTAGCACTTGAAACGGACCATCTCCTCGAGGTAGCAATTTGGAACGTCTTTGTGCTGGGAATCGCTCTTTCCTCATGTGTACACATACCCAATCACCGGGGTCAAAAACCTACTTGTGACGACCTTTGTGAGCATCAAGTTGGTTAGTGTTTAAAAGAGCCTCCTTAACCTCACTTTTTTTTGCATAAAAATTATTTTGTTTTCTCTCTAATTTTCCCTCATTGATCGAACTCTTCTCTTTCTTTTCTCTCTCACTTGATTCGACCCTTTTCTCTCTTTGTCTCTCATTTTTCTCACTCTCATTCATCTTTTCACTCTCCTTCTTTTGCTCACTCAATTTTTTTTTATCACTCAAATTTTGCAACCTCACTTGGTCTTCATATACTTGCTTTGGCGTCAATGGAGCTAGAGTGATTGTTCGTTGACGGAACGTGAATGAGTACTTGTTGGTGAAGCCATCATGCTGGACTCGCCGATCAAATAGCCAAGGCCTTCCTAGAAGGAGGTGTCCAGCTTGCATGGAAACCACATCGCACAATACCTCATCCTCATACTTTCCAATTCGAAATGATACCAGCACCTGTTTTGTAACCCTCACTTCACCACTATCATTCAACCACTGCAACTTGTATGGACAAGGATGTTTAAGCGTTGGGAGCCCCAGCTTTTCAACCATGGAAGAACTAGCAACGTTAGTGCAACTACTACCATCAATAATAACACTGCATACCTTGTCTTTCACATGACAACGAGTGTGAAAGCTGTTCTCTCACTGCACCTCTTCTTCCTCTTCTTTTGCTTGCAAATTTAAGGCTCGTCGTGTGACTAGTGCAAGCATCTCACCAGATTCTGGCCCATACTCTTCATCATCTATAGAAGCATCTTCCAATGGTGGCATGTCAACAAGATCATCTTCATCTTCAGAATCTACCTCGCCATTTGCTCGAATCACCATAACTCTCTTGTTTGGACATTGGCTAGCTATGTGTCCTCGCCCCTGACATTTGAAACACTTTATCTCACTAGAATGGGATGATGTAGGGGATGTTTTATCTTGAGAGGTCGTGGCTGGTTTTGGTGTAAAGGATGAAGTAGGTTGGTCTTCTTTCTTTGGATAGTTTGACCTCCAAGGTGTTGTACTTGGATTATGTGGGCTCGGTCTTGGCCTCGAACTTGTACTACCCTTCTTGAGCTGCCTCTCAACTTTGATTGCCATATGAACCAAATCCTCCAATTCCACATAATGGTGTAGCTCGAATGGGTCAGCAATCTCTCGGTTCAACCCATTCAAAAACCTTGCCATGGTTGCCTCCCAATCCTCTTCAACATTGGCTCTAATCATAGCCATCTCCATCTCCTTGTAATACTCATCAACACTCTTGGAACCTTGACGAAGGCCCTGCAACTTAAGGTATAGATCTCGATAATAATGAGGTGGTACAAACCGTCGCCTCATCACCCTCTTCATTGCCTCCCATGTGTCAATAGGACGATCTCCACTCCGCCTCCTGTTGATGCACAACTGATCCCACCAAACAATAGCATAATCAGTAAACTCAATGGCAGCTAGTTTTACCTTCATGTCAGAGTAGTTGTGACAATCGAAAACTAACTCCATCTTCTTTTCCCACTCAAGGTATGCCTCGGGATCACTCTTGCCTTGAAATGCTGGAATTCTCATCTTGATATTTCCTAAATAATTATCTACCTGGTTCCTAGCTTCTCTATCCCGACCATACCTCCTATGGTTACCCGTCGACATCCTATCAAACTCTTCATCAGAAACTACCCCTTCCAAATCCCCTTCATTCTCATCCTCCCTTTGGTACACCCTATTCCTCCGTGGCCTCCGTTGTGTTCCCTCTTCTACCCTATCCAACCTCTCATGTATTTGCTCACACTCCGCCCTCAACATCCTCCTCATCTCCCCCATTAAAGCTTCAATTTGTAGATTTGGAACTGTAGGTGGTGGAGTGTCATTGCCTGCATTTCTTTCTGTATTTTGTGACATGATTGAAAATCTGCAAAAAATAAGATTAGAACAGTTATAGAAAAAGACCTCACCACACTCCCTCACGTGTTTTCACTCAAAAATTGTCACTCAAGTCCACTCGTGTTTCACTCAACTTGGATGGCTTTTACCCTCAAATAAGCTCACACCTCTGCCTTTTTCCACTCGTATTCTTCTTTAAGCCCTTTGAAAACTAATCAAACGGTAATATGGAGTATTCAAGCAGCAAATCCAACGAAACAAACCAAACGAACACCGACGAAAACTAAAAAAAAAAAATGACGAAAAATGATGATTTTTGGAACACTTGTGTGGGGTTTCGGCCAAAAGCCCTCTAGCCCATAAGGAACAAGATTAGAACAAATTTTTTTAAGAGAGGTTTCCAGACTCTGCCTTTTTTTTTTTTTTTTTTTTTTAGGTTCGGATCCCTTTGAATTTTTCTTCTTCTTTCTTTTCTGTCTTTTCTTTTCCTCTTGATCCTCAAACGCAGGTACAAGACACAAGAAAAAAAAATCAGACTTGGATTTGATAACAACTTAGATTTCACAAAAGAGCAAGAGAATCTCAATGAAAATTCGGATTTTCACAATGAAAAACAAGAGAAACTCACTCTCAATTCAGATTTCACAATAAAACAATAGAAACTCAAGGCCAAATTCGGATTGCACTATAATAAGAACAAGAGAAGTCAATTCCAATTTCGGATTTCACAACAAGAACAAGAGAAACCCAAGGCAAAATTCGGATTTCAAAACAAAACAGCAAGAGAAACTCAATGAAAATTCAGATTCCACAATTAGAACAAGATAAAAACTCAAAGCCCTAATTCACGTTTTCAGAAAAAAAATTTAGATGGATTTTCAACATCCCTAATTCAAACGCACCAATTGAACAAAGAATCGAAAATTAAAGAACTTTGTGTATACTAGTTTCGGATTTCAAGGGATTTCACAAAGAAATAATGGAAACTTTGGAAATAAGGGAATGATTGAACAAGGAAACAATTGAAATAGGGAAATTAACTATAGTAGTTTCGGATTTCACAAGAAAAAAATAAACAAGGACAAAGAACTCAAACACGACTAGATGATGAATATATATATATATTTTTATTTCATAATTGAAAAACGAATTGAATAGAAAACACAAATGAAAAAAAAAAAGGATAGGCCAAACCGGATGATCCTAATCTCTGATACCAACTGATACGAACCACACCAACACTGTGATGAAACCCGACACCAAATATGGCACAGCCACCAAGAACACACGAAATTGGGGATGAAGAACCGCGACCCAATGCTTAACCAAGCACGAACCTTGGTATGAGGAATACGCCACAAACGGGGATGGGAATCCGTTTGATAAGTCAGGTTGAACGCCACAAGGAACCCCTTGATAAGTTCAAAAGTTTCTTCAAGAACTCAAGAAGAAAAACACTCACAATTTTCATTCCACATAATCTGCTTTTTCCAAATGTTTTCAAGGCCTAATATAGGCGAAAATTACATCAAGACAAGCCCCTTTGTCTTCCTAAAGCAAAACCGAAATTTAAAAAACAAGCCTTTTGTCTTCCTAATGAAAATCGAAATTAAAGACAAAAGGACTCTTGGACTCACACAAGTCAAGTGTTTGACTTTTCACAAAATAAACAAAGACTAAATAAAAAATACAAGATGACAAAATACAATAAGACTCATCAAGCTCCTAAACTGAGTCTTTTGGCTCGCGCCCTCGTCACCAGACCAACTGGAACTAGACTTGGATCTTTAGTCTTGGTGTCCTCATCAACACATGTCTTCAGGTTGATGGTACGTCTGTACCACTCGCACCCAAAAAATCTGGGGAAAATCTTCTGATTACCTAGGTGACTGATGGGTGTCAGTGCATTTCTCGAAGCATCCCGTCTATACGAAAAGGTGCTTTGAGCACTCGAGTGGGCTGTTTAATGCTTCTGCATTATCCAGAGCTGTCAAATGGGGATTGTTTTGGGATTTTCAATGTGGATCATTGGATGAGGGAGACGCAGATCGTGGATTGAAGAATCCACGATTTAGCACTTGATTGGGCTAGTTAATGCCTCTGCGCCGTCCGGGACCATCGGATGACGATTGTCTTGGGATTCTCATTGTGGACCGTTGGATTGAATAAGAACTTTTCTTTTTATAAATACCTCAGTAGGATCCTTTCCACACTTTTACTAATCCCAAATTCTCAAACTAGAGATTAGAGAGCTTAAACCTCGAATGTCCGAAGTTGCCAATGAACTTTTCCAACGATTAGTGCATCTTCATGCCCATCTATTTCTGACGAAGCCAATGAACTGTTGTATCGCCTCCTTAGGTTCAAGGCCGAACTTCTGCCGACCTTGTCGTCTGTATCTCAACAAATTCTAGATCCACTATCCCATAGTAAGTTTTCTGGTCGTTTCTTTTTGTCATTTTTGTTGTCATGTTTTTTCCGCGACCATATAGCCCTTAGGGTTGCGACCACTGTGTAGGGTGGCTCTAGGTAGTGGTAGTGATAGAGAAGAACAATAGGGAACTTTCTAGGTGATACTCCATTGTACATAACTTGATTCATGGATTGGGCTTGATTGCTCTGAATCATCGAACCCGGACATCTAAAAACTGTTTGGGTGGATTAGTTTATTAACAAATATCCTTGGCCTTTAGTTCCTAACTTATGTTCCTGGGATCTTAATTGGTCCTAAATCTGGGTCCGGAAGGGACCTCTCCAAGAAGTTTTTAGGAGAATCCCCATACCTTAACCAGTTATCTTCGGTTTTGGTGTTGTCTGCTTGGGTCTTGCTTTTCTTGTCGTCTCCAAGTCTTCAATCATAGGTCATGGCATCACCCTCTATGCGAAAGATATTGTGAATGCAGGCCTTGTCGTCCTAGAGGGGCATAAACTTCCTACTGGCAACACGTGGGAAATGGACGGGGAAGGGAATGAGTTTCGGAACTACCAGATGTTGAACGGGCTGGAAAAAGCCCTTGGGGTAGAGTCAACTCCAGGGCTCTTCTACAATAGCCTGGCCTAGAAAGAAGAGAAGGCTCACACTAGAGTCAGCACGTTCAGGGCCTGGAGCATAGGCCATATCAGTGTAGGAGCCACTCTCCTGCTCCACGACTACTTCGTGCGATTTGTCAAGTTTGTGGGAATCACGCCTTTCCAGCTTGTAGGATGGCGTATATTTTGTGCCTCGAAGGATATCGCGGCACCCACCCCCGCGAAGGTGTTGTACTATTATCGGTTGGAGCCGCAGCTAAAATCCAAAGACAAGACGCGGGATGGCTTTTATTGGTTGAAGAGTCATGGCGTCAGTCCAGCTCTGTATAGCTCCTGGAAATATCCCCCGGATGTCAGAGACTACCGGTTCATGACATCCGAGTTCCTTCTAGAGAAGAACCCTACCCTGGTGCTGGACTTTCAACGTGTGGGTAAATTATGATTCTTCATCCTTCATCTAGCCTTTCATTTTGTTTATTGGAAACTCATGTTCCTGTGAATGGTCTGTATGCTCAAACCTGGCTCACCAAGTCAATCTTGGACCATAAAAAGTTTTATGCCACCCTCAGTGCTGAGGAGTTGGACATGGGAGGGTTCATGACCATGGAGAACCTTCGATTGGTCAGGCTGATTGCCAACCACCAATTGATAGATGCCCCTAGCTTTTGGGGCCTACAATGTGAGAGGGACCCTGCTCTGAGAGAGGAGTTGGCCCTCATTCATATAGAAGTGGTGGAGGTCGTGGTCAAGGCAGACGCGGAGAAACTAAAAAAGGAGCAGGCGCATCGTGTAGATCAAGTCGAATCTGAAGAGTTGGATGCCTTTCTTGAGGGGAGGCAGCCCAACACTAAAGCTCCTGGGGCCAGCATCTCGGGGAAGGTAAAATACCTCCGATTTTAACTTACGTTCCTCATATTGGGGGCTTAGTTAGGAATAGGCAACGGTTCCAAGATTATTTGACTGGGACTGTTAGCAACGTGGGGCTTCCTTGCCCCATTGCCATAGACACATTGACCCTCATGTATTCATCCTGGAACCTTCAGAACGATAGCTTTTTGGACTTGGATGACATGGGAGATCAAATTCATGCTTTTGAACTAGGAGAGTTAAGTCAAGCCCAATCCATGGATAAGGGTCTGTCTCAGAGGACTTAGACTTGCCTGTTTCCTTTATATTTTCTGTCACCCCTATTCCTTTACGTTACTAATCTATTTTTTATTCCTATCTCAGGTGACCCGGACATGTCTAATCCCATGGCCAAAATGAAGGAAATAATCGAGGCCAGGGTTGCTGCGGCCAAGGCCTCAGCAAAGAAAACCACCAAGGGCCAAGCCAAGAAGAAAATCATTGAACTAATACTCGGGGACTCAGAACCGAACCTGGAGGCTTCCGAGGGAGTTCAATCTGCAACCTCGATCCCGGTGGCGCTGATTGAGCAGCATCCGTCTCAATATGCTCATCTCTAGGTTATTAACTTGGAGCAAGAGCCTTCGGAAGGAGGTAGGACGAATAAAAGGAAGATGGAATCTATCACTGCGGAGTCTGCGAAGCAGGCTAAGAAGGCCAAGACAAAGGATTTTACCCTGGCTGAGGAACATTCCTCTGGTGAAAGCCTTATTGTTACGCCAAAACTCCCGAAGGCTCCCAAGCTTCCCATCAATTTGGCCCTTCCTGGGGAAGAAGACTCAATCATCCTAGAGGAGAAGATGAAGATGGTGTCCCAGGCCTGGGACAAGGGGCGCGATAGACGAGATGAGGTAGCCCGGGCCTTGATCATTTGTCGAAAGGTGGATGTTTCTGAATGTCTGGAGGCCTTCAATGTCCCCCAGCGAATTGTGGATCGACTGGCATACAAGATTGAGTTTTAGCCTAAGTTGGGGCAGAACACAACCTCACTTGCTGCGAACTTGCTGGCCTAGGTGGGGACTACCATGTCTACCCTTCAGCTTAAACGGTACGCCACCTTGGCTAGCAAAGATGCGTTATTTGTCTCCCAGGCCATCCATCATTAGGCCACTGCGGTAAGCCACATGTCTATCTTATTTATTTATTACCATTATTTTTTGTGTTGTTTCTAACTCTGTTTTGTTCCAGGATGCCTTGCTGGCTCACAGGAACACGGAGCTGGTGGTCGACATGGCAATAAAGTTGGAGACGGCCCAGATGGAGCTGGAGGGGGCTGTCAACCAGTGAGAAGCTGCCAAGGAGGCCCTTGCCAAGGAGGCTGCCCGGGTTCAAGCTCAACATGAGGAAGCTTTGTCCAAAAGAGATGTCGAACACAAGAAGTTGATGGATAATCTGGAGGCGAAACTTTCCCGTGCCCGCGGCTCGGGGGCTTCGACCAAGGCACTCTTAAAGGTGGTCGATGTCCAACTTCGCCAGGAGCAAGAAAAGGTGGTATCTCTCGGGGCACAAAACCAGGCTTTGGAGGCCATGGTCCAGCTGGAGATGAAATGGAGTGAGGAGGCTCGCAAGGAGAAGGAACGGGCTAATGAATTGTTGGCGGCCACTTTTGACGAGGTCATTAACATGGCCTAGCTCCAAGATAAGGATATGAATCTCCTCCTCTGTCAGGATCCGGCTGCGAAGAAGGCCGAGTTTGAGGCTAAGGAAAAAGAGGACGTGACGTTTCTTGCTGAGGAACAACAAGATGAAAACGCTCCAGACAACCTTGATCAGGACTAAGCCCAGGCCTGAGCCTTTGTACTTTTATTTGGGGCTTCCTCTCTCTTTTTCTTTGTTTTTTTAAACATATTTTTATGGGTGATGCGCTTAAGACAATTCCTTATTTTACTATACTATTATTATATCAGTTTTTTTTTTGCACAATGATTCCCGCTTTATAATAATTTATTTTCCCTAAAATATTCACCAAGTGTTTTACCACTATGCATGAATAAGGACTAAATGTGGAATCCTGGTTCCAATGGCAAGGACCATTAGGGGAAGAATTGTAGAAGATAATTACCTTGTCCTGAAACTGAAGTTCGGGTCTCGACGGCCTGGACCGTTTTGAACTTACCAAATATAACTTAACTGGTTTATCCTGACTCTATGGAACAGGTTCCAACAACCTGGACCGTTATGGATTTTTCATATATGACTTAGTTAATTAACTTATTCTGAACCCGAGGTTCAGGTTCCAACGGCCTGGACCATTAAGGAATTATTAAATGTTATCTGCTTAATTTGTCCCGACTCTGATGTTCAGGTTCCAATGACCTAGACCGTTATGGACTTTTCAGACATTACTGTCTTAATGGCCTGGACCATTAAAGATGTGACTTAGGTAGAAATTAGTTGATTAACTTATCTCGAACCCGAGGTTCAGGTTCCAACGGTCTGGACCGTTTACAAGACTAAATTTAATCAATTTAAACCTAATATTCTAGCTCCAATGGTCCTGGACTGTTATAGGGAAACCATGAATAGGGATTTGGCCCTGGATCATGTTAGGTTTGGACTAATCTTTTGGGTTTTGAACCCTCCAGACCATGCAGATCCGGATTAGGACTGGGCTTTGAGCCTTGCATCCTTTTTTGGGAGTTAGGCTTTGGACCCCCAGTCTATACGAATCTGGATCAGGACTAAGCTTTGAGCTTTACATCCTTTTTTGTTTTTAATTCTGGACTTGTATAGATGTTCCTCCTACCCCCCAAGTGACCAAAGAGTGTAGTCTTAGGTCACTTGTTCGTGTAAAAATTAAGGACGGACATGAACTTTTTCTTTTCTTAAACATTCGTTATGGTGTTTTGTTCACACCATTTTCATTAAATAAGAAATGGCCCTGGGGCGTACATTGCTTGAAAGTAAAAATGTTAGAGAGCAGAGTTAAATTCTCCTGACTACTGATAGTGCCGGCAGAGGTGTTCTATGTTCTAGGCCCATGGGACCTCTATTCTGTCTAGCCGCTTTTGGCGATATGTTCTCAGACATACTTCTTTTTGGATCTCATAGGGTCCTTCCCAGTTTGGTCCTAGAACCCCCACTCAGGGATCTTGAGATGCAGGGAAGACTCTTCTCAGGACTAGATCGCCGGTTCTGAACCTTCGACTTTTAACTTTCATGCTAAAGTGCCTTGCGATCTTTCCCTGGTACATCTTCAGCTGCACTTGTGATTCTTCCCAGATCTCTTCGATGAGATCCAGGGATTCCTGAAGCAAGGCATGATTTTGGATGGGATCGTATGTGTCTCGTCTATGGGATGGGACCGTAGTTTCTATTGGGATGACTGTGTCGCATCCATAAACCATTGAGTAGGGAGAATGCCCGGTTGAGGTTCTTTTCGTGGTCCGGTAGGCTCATAGGATGCGGGGTAACTCTTCTAGGCACTTGCTCTTGCAAGCTTGTAGCTTTTTTTTTTTAGTGTCCCCTTCAAAATCTTGTTCACGACCTCTGTTTTCCCGTTTGCTTGAGGCCTTGCGACTGCAGAGAAGCTTTTGATGATTCCATGTCTTTCACAGAAGTCATGAAGTGGATGCTATCAAATTGCTTTCCATTGTCAGACATGATTTTTTTAGGGAGGCTGTATCGGCACACAATATTGTTGATGATGAATTCTAGGGACTTTTTGGAGGTGATAGTGCTCATTGGTTTCGCTTCGACCCACTTGGTGTAATAGTCAATGACTACAATGGCATATTTTACTATGCCCTTCCTGGTCGGGAGGGATCCTACCAAATCAATTCCCCAAACTACAAAAGGCCAGGGATTGGTCATCAGGGTTATCTCTGTGGGAGGGGCTCACGGGATCTTCGCGTACCTTTGGCATTTTTCACATTTCCGGACGTAATCTACACAATCCTTCTTCATTGTTGGCCAGAAATATCCTTGCCTGAGGATCTTCTTGGATAAGCTGAGTCCGGCTGTGTGATCTCCGCAAAAACCTTTGTGCACTTCATGCATGATTGCACTCATTTCGGTCCTGGATACACATCAAATATAGGGCATGGATAACCCCTACGATAGAGTCTGCCGTCCATTATGACGTATCTGGGAGCCTGGTACTGAAGCTTCCCAGCAGCGGCCCTATTCGAGGGAAATTCCCCAGTGGTTAGATACTGGACGAGAGGGACCATCCAAGATGTGGTGTAATCGATGGCGTTGATGATTGCAAGATCTTGAATACTGGGTGCGGGTAGATGGTCGATTGGGACTACCCCAGAGAGTTCCGCTTCAACATCTGTGGCCAATTTTGCCAGCGTGTCTGCAAACACATTCGGTTCCCTGAGTATCTGGCAGGTGAAGTATCTTTTGAAAGATTGTAGCAACTCCCGGGTTCGCGCCACATAGGCGGCCATCTTCTCCCCCTTCGTTTGGTATTCTCCTGAAATCTGCCTAACCACCAGCTGGGAGTCACTGTGGACTTCGATGTTTTCTGGCTACACTTCTCGGTCCAAGCGCAATCTGGCCAGCATGGCCTCATGCTCAGCCTCATTGTTTGACGCTTCGAAATGGAAGCGTAGAGCGCTTTGTAACTGGTGATCTTGAGGGGGTATCAGAATGATCCTGACCCCGACCCCATTCTCATTGTTTGACGCTTTGAAGGCTCCATCCACAAAAATCTTCCACAAGGGCACTACGGGGTCAATAGGTTCTTCGCCTTCATATATCTCAGTGCATTCTAGGATGAATTCGGCCAGGGCCTGTCCCTTGATGGAGATTCTAGGGACATAAGCGATATCGAACTGGCTCAGCTCCATGGCCCACTTCAAAAGTCCTCCCAATGATTCAGGTGTTAGGATTAATACCCTCAAAAGCATGTAAAGACATTTTATTGGTTTTAAATAAAATTAAAATTTTATTATATTTGAATGTTATAAATATTGTTAGTAATATCAATAAAATTCCCTATTCATTCATGAGAATGTGATTTTGTATTAGTGTGAGAGAATTAAGATCATATATAATGAATAAAATAGTCAGTAACATATTAAAGTAAGGAATTTTTAATGAATGGTTACTAGTACGGTTTGTTAAGCATACGGATGCAAGTAATCTAGATTCAGTTTACTGATGTGGATAGATGTAACGACCCAAATTCGCTAATAAGGCTTAGGAGCCTTGATTAGTGTGTCGGGAGGGCATAAATGGGATTAGAGTGAATAATATTTGTTTGAATGTGATATTGTGTGATTAATAGTGTGCATATGATAATTGATGATATTATATGATGATATGGTATATATGTATGAGATATATGTGAGAACCACATTATTATGTGGATAGATCTGCAGCTGGCGACTCGAGGCGATCCTAGGGCTAAATAGCGGGAAAAGTCACAACGGGGCATTATAATTGACTTTGGACAAGTCAAGGAGTATTTTAGGTATCGGGTAGTGATTTAGACTATCGGGTGATGAAAATAAATAATTTGAGATATATTTGAGGTTAGGATGTCTAGGCGGGATTATTGGGGGATTTTACCGTTTTGCCCTCGGGGACGTTTCCGGCACCCCGAGCTTTGGGATTAGTCTAATAACCTAAGGATAGACTTGGGAGGATTTTAGAAAACAGTAGACACAAAGTTAGAACTGACTCATTCTCAGCTTTTCTCTCTTCTCTCTCTTAAGGAAGAAAAACTACTGAAATTTCAAGGGAAATCAGCTGAAGCTTGGGGAAATTGAAGGGATGAATTAGAGGTCTAGCTCAAGAACCAATCAAGAACTAAAACAGAGCTAAGGTAAGCAATGAATTTTTGTTTCTGTGGTTAGGAATCTTGAGAAAATGGCTGAGTTTTGAATATTTGTGGTTTTGGCATTTAAGGTGGAATTTGAGGCTAAAACTTTGAAGATAGGTCAGGGAACTCTTGGAGAAGCGATTCTACAACTGAGGTAAGGTTCAACTCAAAGTTTGATGGTTGAATTTTAGAGTTTCCATGGCTGGGTTTTGTGTTTTTAAGTTAGGAAGTTTCAGTAATTGAAATGGGTCTTTGATGGGTTTCTAGCCTAGGATTCAGCTGGGTTGAGTTGTTGGAATCTTGTGGGAAGTCTTTGGATAATTGAGTTGTGGATTTGGGGTGATTTTGAGTGAGTTTGCATGAGGTTTGGGAGTTAAAAATGGTGATTTTTCTGGGTTCGAAGGGGTCGGGCCACGGCATAGTATTATCTGTTACATGGGATTCCAAAAATATTAAGTTCAAAGACCGTTTACAAAAGACTTAGGGTTTATATACAACAACTGGCCATGCTAAGGCAAAACTAGTAGTTAGGTGATCCCTGTCCTGGTCCACTCCTCGACCGTGGCAGTCGAACCGCTGGCTATGTACATTCCACCTCGGAGCTCTCCACCTCAGGCTTGGTCCAGCTTGCCCTTGCCTTTACCTGCACCACGTAGCACCCGTGAGCCAAGGCCCCGTAAGAAAACACAACAACAACAGAGCATGAACAATTAGCAGGCAAGTCAATATCTTACATTGCACCACATAAACTCAGATACATCATCAATCAGTATAGTCAAGTATTCCACATACTAGGCATTTCAATTCATAACATTCACAATTCATAAACGATAACCAGGGCTAGCGCCCTCAAGCTGCTCCCTCTGTTATCCCGTTGTTTTTGGCTCCCAGTGGCCAACCCGTGCCCTGTGCGCTAATATCAAGTACGACACTCTTAGGCCGCTTTTACATGTCCCTTGGCGTGATACCAACATTGACACGACACAATTCTTGGGAGCACTTAGTCCCATCACCAACATTTACCCGGGTGCAGTTTTCTTACCTTTCAATTCACTGGTTTCCGATGCCACGAAGCCGCGAGCACGGTCCTCTACCCCGAGCCTCTCCAAAGTCCTAATCACAACACAAATGAAACATCCTTTGTCACTAATCAATCCAAAGCTACCTCCCCGGAACCAATCCCACACTCTCGGAACCCCAAATCCCTAAAACAATGCACCGAAGACATCCCCCGAACCCCCGGAGCAAAGGCTCAAAATTGCAAATTCTAACATCCTGAAATTGGCCTAGCGCCGCGGCGCTGCCCTATAGGGTCGCGGCCCCCAGCAAGTCAGAGAGCACACACACCGCCCAGAAACAGCCTTGCGCCGCGGCGCTCTAGAACAGCGCCGCGGCGCTCCTTCGCGAGCCCAGAATTCTGGGTTTTTCCCCTGCGTTTTCCTGAACCCAAATCACTCCAAATCACCCCAAACTTATACCTAAGCCTCAAAACCAACTCAAAACCCCAAATAAACCTTTCAACAACCTACAAACATCATAATATAACTCAATCACACAACTATTCTCAGAATTCACACTTAAGTTTAAGATTTCAACACTTAAACCAAAAGTGGAGAAAAGTACAAACCAAACCTCTAAATCCGAGAGTATAAAACAGCCATTGGTTGGTCTATTGCGGATATTAAGGGGATTAGCCCTTCCATGTGCATGCACCGAATTTTACTTGAAGAAGGGTTTAAACCAACACGTGAGGCGCATCGGAGATTAAACCCACCAATGATGGAAGTTGTGAAGAAGGAGATTCTGAAGCTCCTTAGTGTGGGTGTGATTTACCCAATCTCTGACAGTAAATGGGTGAGTCCAGTTCAAGTGGTACCCAAGAAGTCTGGCATTACTGTGGTGAAGAATAATGAGAATGAGCTGGTTCCAACTCGAGTTCAAACAGGGTGGCGGGTGTGTATTGATTACCGCAAGCTAAATTCGACAACTCGGAAGGATCACTTCCCCCTACCATTCATTGATCAGATGCTCGAGAGATTGGCTGGCCACTCCTATTACTGTTTCTTAGATGGTTATTCGGGGTATAATCAGATTTTCATAGCCCCAGAAGACCAGGAGAAGACGACCTTCACATGTCCCTTTGGCACATTTGCTTTTCGGAGAATGCCATTCGGTTTATGCAATGCTCCTGCTACATTTCAGAGATGTATGGTTAGTATCTTTTCAGATTACATTGAGAGCATTATTGAGGTATTCATGGATGATTTTAGTGTATATGGCGATTCATTTGATAAATGCCTGCATAATCTTACTTTGGTTCTCAAACGCTGCATTGAGACCAATCTAGTTTTGAATTGGGAGAAATGCCATTTTATGGTACAGCAGGGGATTGTTTTGGGACATGTTATCTCGGAAAAAGGAATTGAAGTGGACAAGGCCAAAGTTGATCTCATTCGGTCTTTACCACCTCCATCTAGTGTCAAGGAAATACGGTCGTTTCTTGGTCATGCGGGTTTCTATCGACGATTTATAAAGGACTTCTCTAAAATCTCTACACCACTGTGCAAGCTCCTCCAAAAAGATGTTAAGTTCGAGTTTGATGAGAAGTGTCTACTGGCCTTTAACATATTGAAAGAACGTTGACTACAGCTCCTATTATCCAGCCACCGAATTGGGAGTTGCCTTTTGAGCTTATGTGTGACGCTAGTGATTATGCAGTGGGTGCAGTCCTAGGGCAGCGGGTTGGTAAGCTTCCTCATGTGATTTACTATGCTTCTAGAACTCTAAATGATGCACAGTTAAATTACTCTACCACTGAGAAGGAACTATTGGCGGTTATCTTTGCTTTGGAGAAGTTTCGTTCTTATTTGATTGGGACGAAAGTAATCATATACACCGACCATGCTGCTCTTAAATATTTGCTAGCAAAGAAGGAGGCAAAACCAAGACTTATTCGGTGGATTTTATTGTTACAAGAGTTTGACTTGGAGATAAAAGATAAAAGCGGCTCGGAAAATCTAGTGGCTGATCACTTGAGTCGGTTGATTCGGGAGGAGGAGTTCTTACCATTGCATGAGCGGTTTCCAGATGAGCAACTCCTTGCCATGCAAGAAGTTATTCCTTGGTATGCCGACATTGTAAACTACCTTGCTTCAAAGGAGTTACCAAGTGATCTCACACAAGCACAACGGAACAAGATTAAGCATGATGCTCGCCACTATATATGGGATGAACCTTATCTTTGGAAGCATTGTACTGATCAAATCATTCGTAGGTGTGTACCGGAATCTGAATTTCGTTCCATCCTTGCTTTTTGTCATGCTTATGCTTGTGGTGGACACTTTGGACCTAAGAGGACAGCTCGTAAGATATTTGACAGCGGTTTCTATTGGCCCACAATTTTCAAAGATGCTTATGCTTATTATTGTAAGGCATGTGATCGTTGTCAACGAGTTGGTAACATAACGGCCAAGGATCAAATGCCTCAAACTCCCATTTTAATTCTTGAGATCTTTGATGTTTGGGGTATGGATTTCATGGGACCATTCCCATCCTCTTCCGGCTATGAATATATTTTATTGGCGGTAGACTACGTGTCTAAATGGGTGGAAGCAATTGCAACTAGAACGGATAATTCAAAAATAGTAGTGGATTTCATTCGCTCCAACATTTTTGTGCGTTTTGGTACACCTAAGGCTATACTTAGTGATCGAGGCACTCATTTTTGTAACAAGAGTATAGAAGCATTGTTTCGACGCTATAGGGTAACTCACAAGGTGACAGTTGCTTATCATCCACAAGCCAACGGGCAAGCGGAGGTTTCTAATCGTGAAATCAAATTGATCCTTGAGAAAACTGTAAATTCAAACCGGAAAGATTGGAGTACAAGGTTTGATGATGCCTTGTGGGCGTATCGAACGGCATATAAAACACCTATCGGTATGTCACCTTATCGGTTGGTGTATGGTAAACCTTGCCATCTACCGGTGGAGCTAGAGCATAAGGCGTGGTGGGCTGTAAAGAAGTGTAACATGGACACGGTTGCTGTAGGACAACAAAGAATGCTTCAATTGCATGAGTTAGAAGAAATACGCAATGAAGCATATGAGAGCTCGAAAATCTATAAGGAGAAAACCAAAGCTTTTCATGACAAACATATTCTTCGGAAGAGCTTTGTGGAAGGTCAGAAAGTTCTCATGTATCACTCTCGCCTTAAACTCTTTCCTGGGAAGTTGAAGTCTTGCTGGTTAGGTCCGTTCATTGTTACCAAGGTTTTTCCTCATGGAGCGGTCGAAGTTGTAAGCCCAAGCACGGGGAAGTCTTTCAAGGTGAATGGCCAGATACTAAAGCCTTATTATGAGTCAATGGCCGAGGAGGAGCAAGTTCATGTGATGTACCTTGAAGACCCAGTTTATGTTGATGAAGAGTGAAGTTCTGAGTCGAGCTAGCGACGTTAAACGTAGCCATCTTTATTGTTTTCAGTTTTAGTTATTTTTATTTTTATTTTTAAGTTGAACATTTAGTTTTTTCAATTTTTTGTACTCTGATTCTCTCTTTAAACCGTGAAAAACGTGAAAAAAATAAAAATAAAAAAAATAAAAAAATAAAAAAATAAAAATAAATAAGTAAAAAAATGCAGAAAAGGCACCATGCCGCGGCACATAAAAGCCCTGCCGCGGCACGAGAAGAAGGCCCGAATCCAGAAACATGTCTGCCGCGGCACATAAAAGTTCCTGCCGCGGCACGATATGCACACCCACAAGCCGAGAGGAGTGTGCCGCGGCACAGAAAATCCCTGCTGCGGCACGTGAAGAACCCCAGAAGCCGAACCTTCCCTGCCGCGGCACATAAACATGCGTGTCGCGGCACGTGCCCAGAAAATCCCTAAAACCCCTTTTTCTTTCATTTTTTTTCCCATTCACTCACCCATCTCTCAAAACATAAAAAAAAATCCTATCCTACAATCCCCTCTCTTCTTCTTCTCCTCCACCCTAAACATCACTCCCATCTCCATCACAAAATCACTCTAATCCTCATCCTCCTCAAACCTCCTCACCCTCATTAAACCAACATCATTGCCTAACCACCATACCCATCATCCATTCCCATTCCTCAAGTTCATCATCCTTGGCCACCCACAACACCCATTACCAATTCCTATCCTTTAAGCAGTGTTTGCACGGGCTAAAAGCAATATCAAGGGCAACTCACGCACGATTTTACAGTGTCTAGATTGGATTCATCATCTGAAGGTATTTTCCTCTATTTTGCTCTTTGATTGAGAATGGGTGTTGATCATTAGAGTGGACGGGTTTTGTTGGATCTCTTTTGTGATAATGATTTCTGTGGTGATTGTGCTTCTATTCTGATTCAATCTGCATATTGGGGGTAATTGTTCAAACTATAATTTTGTGATCCTTTGAGTTTTAAAGTGTGCACACCACCTGTTCGACGAAATGCATCAGTGAGTTGCTTAGTCACATTTGAAGGTTATACATTGTCTGCTCTGTGCTGTGTCATTCATTGTTGATTTTTATCACCTTAAAGACCTTTATCCTCCAATTTTGCCTGTGCTATAATGTCAAGCAAGCGATCACGAACTGAAGCAGGGCCGTCAAACACAGCCAAAGTCAAATATGATACCAAGAGATTCACCTCCAAAGAAGCTTTCGAAATTTATAAAGAGGCAATTGATAAGAAGAAAGCTTGGGTGGCTGAGAGGGGCTTCGATCTAGACATGCATCACCCTTATCCGAGGTTGATGAGTATAATTGAACAGAGGGGCTGGCAAAAACTATGTGCTCAACCACAGCCTGCAGTAGTATCCGTAGTTCGTGAGTTTTATGCCAATGCCATTGATCGCAAGAACTTACAGGTGGTGGTTCGGGGTGTTCCTGTTGCTTATTCAGCTTCTGCTATAAACCGTTACTACGGTTTGCAGGACATTCCAGATGATGAATTCAATGCCTCTGAACATAACTTGGATACTGATGCCATTATTCAGGCTATTGGCATTCGAGGAGCACGGTGGAGGACGACAGAGAATGCCTTGTCACACAAACTAGAGTCCAAGTATATGGACTATGAACTTAAGGCATGGCATCGTTTTGTTGGGGCAAAACTATTCCCAACAAAACATTTTGGAACAGTTGATTTGGCCTGTGGGAATTTGTTGAGGGCTATTATGACCAACGAGACTATTGATGTTGGCAAGATCATTCACGCCTCTATTCTGAAGAGTATGGCTAGCACACAGTACGGGTTCTACCATCCTTCATTAATCACAGACCTATGCAAGAAAGCCGGTGTGTGCTGGAATGATAATGAAGAGGTCTTAAACCCAATGCACATTATTGACAGAAATACTATTCAGTGATTTGACAAGCCCACCGCCGCATCATCCGCCCAACCCGATAATGTTCCCAATGTACCTGTGCAACCTCACACAGGCCGATCCAGGTCACTTACTGATCGGGTTGCCGCCATGGAGACGGAACTTTACCAAACTCGCATTGACATGCGAGCATATCATGAAGAGATGGTGGCCCACAATCAAAGAATGATGGATTTGGCTAGCTATCAAGACCTATGCTTCAGGATGCAGCAAACCCATCTAGGGGCGGATATGTCTGCATTCCCACCGGCTCCAATGTGGCTGCCACTGTATCCTCCAGCTGTTTCAGTGCCGCTGAGTCACACTCAGGAATATGGAGATGCTGATGAAGCAGGTGGCACAGAGGAGTTCAACTATGATGAGGATGACACTTTTAGTCGCAACTGATGAGGGAGTTTTCTTTTTTCTTATTTTCTTATTTTTCTTTTATTTTCTTTTCTTATTTTAGTTGCAACTGATACTGTTCTTGTCTCAATTTGTACTTATCTCCATTGAGGACAATGTTCAATTTAAGTGTGGGGGACGGGTAACAAATTGTTTGTGTGTGTGTTGTTTTGTTTTGTTTTGTGTCTTGGGCTGGTCTTATTGAATGCAATGGTCGATGATGAGTTTATGAGTGACACTAAACTTGAATGCTAGAAGATGATGGATAGATTATGATTCGTGTGATTGACTCCTGTTTTGATGACTACTTGAATTTGTGATTTAAATAGCGATTTATTACAGTTAGATTTGCTACTTACTTGTTTTAGGAATAGTTTATGCATGTCGGAAAAAAAAAAAACACAACAAAAATAGATATATACAAACTTAGTCCCCGCCACTCTAGAACACACTAGTAAATTGCTTGAGGCGAAATCATAAGTGCACAGAATTAGGAAAATGATAAAGGCAATTTCTTTGGATCGTTTGAGCCTTTCAAGCCTACCTTATCAATAATGTATCCTTAGTTCCCTGTTTTGAGCCTTATTGACCATATATTTTTTCAATGAAAACTCATTACTTAACCCTAAACTTCTTTCTTTTTCTTTATCTGTGTTGATAACCCATTGTACCATGGCTTAGCTAGTTAAATTTCTACTATGGGATGAGAGGTTATATGAAAAAAAAAAAGAGAAGAAAGAAAAAAGAGAAGTATAGTAAGAGTTTCTGTATATGATGTGGTTATAAGTGTAAAGATCTCCTATTTATCCCCAAGAAATATGTTAAAAGCAAAAAAGAGAAAGAAAAGAAATTTTTTTTTTCTTGCATGAAAATAAGTGTGGGGGAAAATAGAGAGATCAACAATGTATGAAATTTATGAGGGAATTGTTGAAGAAGATCCAAAGTAGAAATAGAAAAAGTATATATATTAGGTAGGCTATGGTGCAATATGAGCCTAAAATGTATCCTTCTCATCTATCCTGTACCCTAGCCATACATTATAAGCTGATAAAGACCTTTTGATTCTTGATTCTGTGTGTTTATATTAGTGGAGAGTAATTGGTTATTGTCTATGGAGTGGTTGTCCTTTATATATATATACTCATTTTCTGATGAGGGGCTAGTTTGCTAAAAAAAAATATATATATATGAATAAAACGACATGTATAAATTCATCTTGATTCAAGTGAGCTGGTAAGTATGACTGTTATAACTCGTGGTGTAAGACAAATTTCAAGTGGTTCATCAATTTGGGAGTTGAAAATCTGATGGTTATGAAATTCAAAGTCACTATAGCATAATATTTTAGTGAAATTCTCTGAGACAATCATCGTATTTAGTGAGACCGCCTTTGTGTTAGTTTTTTTTTTAGTTTTGTTTAGAGTCTAGTGGGTTTGCTAAGGGACTAGCAAAATTCAAGTGTGGGGGAATTTGATAAGTATATTTTTGTATATAGTTTACCTTCCTACTTATCAGATTTTGTGTTCATAAGTAGTGTGTTTGGGGATAGTTAGAATCGTTTTGTTAATTTGTTTCATTTAATCTAAATCATTATTTTTAAGGATAATTGTATATTTTTGATGATTTTTGGTTGAATGATGATTTTGTAGGATTCTAACCATTGGAGTAAAGTGTTAAAGAGAAGAAAAATCGAGAAAAGAACAAAAGTACAGAAATCTGAGAGCTTGCCGCTACAGGGAAAAGTCCCTGCCGCTATGAGGCAAGTCAGAAAAGTCCCTGCCGCTACAAGAGAAACAGAGAGTCTCGTGTCGCGGCAAGGAAAGTTGCATACCGCGGCACGAAAAGCCTATATCGCATATATGAAGCCTCGTGCCGCGGCAAGGAAATATGGCTGCCGCGGCACGCGTTTGAATTCAGAATTAAATTCGATTTTTCTTAATTTTTGGACGGGAAATAAAAGGGGGATTAGGTCATATTCGTGAATAAAGTTTTAGATACACGATTTTAGAGAGAGAAACACAGAGAGAGCGGAGGAGAAGAAGGACGATCGCATTCAACTTTTTCAATAGTTTTCTTCTTCTCTAAACTCTTCTATTCTTTGATTCTGGTTATGTTTTTCATCATGATTGTTGGCTAAGTTTCTTTTAGGTTAAGGGTTATTCAAAACCCAGACATGAATGTTTGATTTGAGATGTGAATATTGTTCTTGATTTCCATAATATTAAATTGCTTCTATTCTTCTATGCCTATTGTATGAAATATTGTGATTCCTTGTTAGGGTGTACAACTAATTAGGGCTTGCATTATTTTACTGTCATCTTAGAATTTCTATTCACCTAATAGTTTAGGATTCTGAGTATTTGTGATAAATTGCAATTGATGATGTGGTCAAAAGCGTTGTTGATTGTGATGAAGAATAGAACCTAGGTTAAATGAATTAAATGCTTCATTGATTTATTGCCTAGATTAACCTATCTCCACTGTTGTTAATGCTTTTACTAAATTGAATGAATCATATGCTTAATAGGTTTGTTGTTTGGTAAAAAGAATTGATTATTGAGCGCTAAGCCGTAATTGATTGTGATAGGGAGATTGAGATAATTGACTGCTTAAGCGTTATCTGTGGGGTTAATAGTTTAATTGGAATCAGAATAATATTCATTATTGATATTCATGCATGATTGTCTGAGGTGGAGAATAATTCTTAACCATCTTTAAAATCGTTGTTAATCTCTTCTTGCTATCAATTGTTTTCTTAATTCTTGCTTTTACTTTTACTTTCCAAAACCCCCCTTTCCAATTTAACTTTGTTAAGCTTTTGTGAATAATAAACTGAATATAGTTCCCTTGGGTTCGACCTCTATTTGTCGTTATACTAAATAATTGGTTTTAGAGTAAATAAAATATTTGTTAAATTTGGTACGCAATACGACACGCATCAGCAGGCTCGACTACAGAGTCAGGATGAGCAGATCCGTATTCTGCAGGCTCCATCAAGGAGTCCTGCCCCTATTATACCACCTGCAGTGGTACCAGTTGTGCAGCCTGGGGAGATTGGTAACAAATGGGAGCCGTTATATGAGCGGTTCAGGAAGCAACAACCCCCAATCTTTGAGGGTGGACCAGATCCATTGAAAGCCGAGTAGTGGCTAACTATGATCACCGTAATTCTGGATTTTATGAGGATAGAGGGGCATGATAGGGTGGCCTGTGCCACATATATGCTGAGAGAGGATGCTCGTATCTGGTGGGAAGTGGCATTGCAGACTAGGGATGTGACTACATTGAGTTGGGAAGGTTTTAAAGATCTATTCAGTCAGAAATATTACAATGTTGCTGTCAGAGCAGCGAAAGGGAATGAGTTTGTGAGTTTGGTTCAAGGCAGTATGACTGTTACTGAGTATGCCCTGAAATTTGATAGGCTTGCAAAGTTTGCACCAGATCTTGTGCCTACTGATGCTATTAGACAAGATCGTTTTATCAGGGGGCTTAATGCCATGATAGCCCGGGATGTCAGGATCACAACGGTACCTGGAGGAACAACTTATGCCCAGGCCGTTGAGAAGGCTCTTACCGCTGAGGAAGCGGAGAACAAGATATGGAGGGATAGTGCAGCGAGAAGGGAGGGCCGCAGGGCGGTGCCTACATATTCTGGGTCTGGTAGGGGCGGAGGCCCCAGTGACTTCAAGAGGAAAACTCTTGACACTTCGACCGCTGCTGGTCCTGATAGGAGGGGTCAGGGTGGTCAGGGTGGCCGTCAGGGTACCGGTGAGGCATGGTGGACCTATCCAGAGTGTCCGAGATGTAGAAGACGCCATCTGGGCGAGTGTCGGGCCAAGGCTTGCTTTGTGTGCGGAGTTGTAGGGCATCTCTAGAAAGACTGCCCAACGGTGAAGAAAGGTGAAGCGGGAAAGGTGGATAGCTTGACTCCAGCTCGAGTATTCACCTTGACTCAGGTGGAGGCTGAGGCTAGTCCCTCAGTAGTGACAGGTCAGCTCTCTAGCACTGGCTTTTCTTTTACAGTATTGATTGATTCTGGTTCTACACATTCTTTTGTTTCTAGTAGAGTGATTAATAGATTGTGTAGACCTAGTGAGTATCAGACTGTAGGGTTTGGGACTTTGTTGCCTACAGGGGAACTAGTAGTCTCTAGGAGATGGATTAGGGCACTGCCAGTAATGGTTGATAGTAGGGAACTCTTGGTAGATCTGATTGAGTTAGATTTGGAGGATTTCGATATGATTCTGGGGATGGACTGGCTGGCTAGATATGGGGCTAAGATTGATTGCAGGAAGAAAATGGTTACTTTTGAGCCTGAGGGCGAGGACCCTTTTGTTTTTGTGGGAGCGGTGTTTGGACCCCGCGTGCCCATGATTTCAGCATTGAGAGCCAGAGGCTTGTTGCAGGGGGGATGCATAGGTTTTTTGGCTAGTCTAGTGGATACTGCTAGAGTCATGCCGGCAGGGCCGGGAGAGACTAGGTTGGTGTGTGAGTTCTTAGATGTGTTTCTTGAGGATTTGCCAGGGTTGGCGCCGCGCAGGGAGATCCAGTTTGAGATTGAGCTAGCACCGGGGACAGAACCAGTATCAAGGACACCATATAGAATGGCACCAGCAAAATTGAAAGAGTTGAAGATACAACTGCAAGAACTTCTGGATTTGGGGTTTATCAGGCCTAGCTACTCTCCATGGGGCACTTCAGTGTTGTTCGTTAAGAAGAAGGACGGGACTTTGAGGATGTACATCGATTACAGGGAATTGAACAAGTTAACCATTAAGAATAAGTACCCTCTACCAAGGATTGATGACTTGTTCGATCAGCTGCAAGGTAAGATGGTGTTCTCAAAGATTGATCTTCGATCTGGTTATCACCAGCTGAGGATCAAAGATGAGGACATACCGAAGACGGCCTTTCGGACACGGTATGGGCATTATGAGTTTCTGGTCATGTCTTTTGGTCTGACCAATGCCCCAGCGGCTTTCATGGACTTAATGAACAGGGTGTTCAAGGACTTCTTGGATCAGTTCGTCATTGTCTTCATCGACGACATTTTGGTATACTCCAGTTCAGAGGCAGAGCATGAGCAGCATCTCCGACAGGTTTTACAGAGATTTAATATCATGGATGGCTGGGAACATGAAGTACAATATTGGAATCCATGCTTTCCTAACCAATCGAATATTGGTTCCCTTAAGAGTTGATTCTGGAACTGAATAGTTATTGTGTAATGCCCTGGATAACCAAGACCGTCACACTGTGTGTTTAAAAGTCATTTGCTAACCAAATCGTTTAAATAAAAATGTGAATCTAAAGACATAAACAGGTTAGGTTTAGAAAATTTTGGTTATAAACGAATAATTTTCATAAAAATGAATGTTTGGTACATAGGATCCCAAATCAAGGTTTAAATGACACATTTACAGGGTTTCCTAATGTTATAAACATTCAAAGCCACTCTAATGGCAAAATACATATTTTAGGTCTCCGTCCCTGTACAAACCCTCAACCGTGGCGGCCGAGCAGCTGACAATGTACACCTCGCCCCCAGAGCTCTCCAAGCCATGGTCGAATCATCTTACCCTTGCCTTTACCTGCACCACGTAGCACCCATGAGCCAAGACCCAGCAAGAAAACTATAACAACACAACACAATCAATATCGATAACCAAATAGATCATAGAGCATAACCAAATAATTTACAAGAAATTAATCAATTATCCAGCAAGCCACAACATTCACTTAATTAAGAACATCAGTTGACAAACCAATGATCCAACATCCAAATATTCAGCATATCATATACATAAACTAACAACAGTACACATGTCATGCAATAACTAGGGTCGACGTCCTTAGGCCGCACCCTCTGCAATAACCCACTGTCTTTGGCTCACTTAGGTCAAGCCCAGTGCTATATCCACTGACTTCGACCAGCTTAACCAAACTCGGTGATTAATAAGTTGTCCTCAGCTACCAGTGGTTGAGCCGCGCCCTGTGCACAAGTATTGATTTTGGCATGCTTAGGCTGTTTATCACATGTCCCCATGGCATAATACCACCTCATGACAATCATGCAATTTATAGGGAGCTCTTAATCCCAACATGTTCACATGGTTTATCACAATCATATTACAGTGCATATGAATATAGGAAACACTTAGTCCCAGTCTTTCCACATAAACGGGTGCAGTTTCTTACCTGTGTCCTGAGCTTTCCAAGCACCGATGTCCCAAGCACAATCCCCTAGTCCGAGCCTCGCTGAAACCCTAGCCACAACGCATCAACATTATTCATCCATCAAGTTCTATTCCATTAAATATATTTGAATCATAATTCTAATCTCCGGGACCTTGAATTCTATCAATCTAGGTGATAAAATCCATCCCGGACCTTAACTTTTGGATTCCCGAGCCTAAAACCTCCTTAAAGTCTGAAGATACACTAAACACCGTAGCCCCCAAGAACCCATACCGCCGCCCCCAGCTCAACCAGAGGCCTTCCCTCATTTTTTTGCCCACACGCGCCGCGGCCCTGCCTGTAGGGCGCCGCGGCGTGCCTCCACTTTCAGGCCACCCAAAGTTTTAAAGGGTCGCGGCTCAGCAAGAAAAATGTCGCGGCCCGACCCCTTGAACCCAAAAATATTCTCTATTTTTTTACCAAAACCAAGCCAATTTACCCCTCAAATCAACCCAACAACTTACTTTAATCATTCCAGGAGTTCCACTATGATTCCAGCAACAAAACCTACCAAACTCTAGCTTTAAAACTCATCAAACCCAAAAATCAATCTTCAACTTCAACACCTCAAAAGAACTAAGAAAACCAGCCAATAACCACTGAATTAACTAGCCAAAATCACAGTTTGATGCTTACCTTAGCCTCTACTTGAATCCACAAAGTGATGCTGAGTTAATCCCCAAACCTAGAGCTCAAATTCTTGCTTAATTCCCAGCTTTCCCCTTGGTTTGGCTTAGAGAGAAAATGAAAGAGAGAAAGGGATAAGTGTTTTGGGTCAGTTTAGTGAATTCTGGGTGATTCTTATGTTTTGTTTTATTTAACTTAGTCTCTAAGGTTACCTCAAGGCTCGGGATACCAAAAGCGTCCCCGAGGGCAAAATAGTAAATTTCTCCGATAATTCCTCCTAAACATTCTAACTTCAAATATATCTCCAAATATTTATTTTCATAACCCGATAACCCCATAAAACGTCTAATACCCGAAACACCCCTCGACTCGCCCCGAATCGGGTATTCAACCCCGTTGTGACTTTCCAGCAAACCGCTCCTTAGGACTGTCTCAGATCGAATGTTGCAAATATATATCCACATAATAATGTGGTCTCAACAGTTTATCACATTTATGCCCTAACGGGCCAAAATTACAATTATGCCCTTACAAGCTAAACAGGGCCCGCATGCTTATCTAATACTCATAAACATGCATTCCATATATCCATATAATCATAGGACCATGCATATCACATAATCATGCATTTTCATCATTAATTCACATAGCTTCCAATTATGCCCTCCCGGCACACTAATCAAGGCCTTTAAGCCTTAATAGTAATTTTGGGTCGTTACATATTAAGCTCAAATCTATAATTAGATTATAGATTAATTATTCGCTAGTGAATTAATGGTACTTAAGGATCAAGAGGTAATTAGAAGGGTAAAACGGTAATTTTGACCAGCTCTAATTAACGAACCAATAATGGAGGGCAGAACTACATATATTGATTATATCAATGGACTACTAGAGAAGACTCTGTAAATATAATTCTATAAATACATAGAGTGCAATTCCATATTTATAATGAAGTAATCATGGAACTAATAAATAAGATTATTAGATTAAAAGTTTAATTAATAATCTGGTTTAATGGATCTTCGTATTATAGGTCCATGGTCCCCAAATCACCTCTGTCCTACACTGTCAAGGGTAAGGATGTCAAAAGAAAGATTTGTCAAGAGAAAGGACTAAATTGCAAAGGAATTAATTTTCCAGGGCAAGGAAATAATTATTTGATAATTATGAGTAGTTGATTAATTATGAATGAATTAATTATTTAACTATATAGTTTTTATTTTGAAAAACTATAGGTTAAAATTAATATTAATCTTGTTTGGATTAATATAAACAGAGATAATAATAATAGATATCTTATTATAATATGATATTTATTTATTTAATTTTAAACTGATATTTTAATATAAAGTTAGTTTTGAATTAACTGATATTTGTGTTGGAATAAATATTTTGTCTTGAAAGTTGATTAAATAAACAAATGAGAAAATTAGGGCAACCCTAATAGGGTTGGGCGACACACAATGTACAGTATAGTGTGTGGCGCCTAGTATCAGGGATTTATATCCCTGGGATTTGAATTTTGAATTTCAAATAAGTTTGTTTAATCATATATTTAATTATTCTTTTTAAATATGATATAAATAGATAATTAAATGAAAATATCTAATCAGTTTTAATTTGAATTATATTTTAATTAAATAAAGATTATTTAATTAGATTAAATATCTTTATAAATCTGATATGCGTGATATTCAGAAAGAATGAATAATAAGACTCTCTCTCTCTAAAGCAATAGTTTTCTCTAAACCTGAAAACTATTCTAAATCTTCTCTCTGTCAAAACTCTCTAGATCTCATGTGTTGAGTAGAACTAGGGAGTCACTTAAATCAACTGTTTGAATCCTACGTGCCCACACATGTCCTTGTGTGTTTGAAGATTGGTCTAGAAGATCAAGGTGTGAGATCTTTGAACACTGGATAGGAAGATCGTTGATTTATACAAAATGACTCAAGGACACTTGATAGGCTACAATATGTAATCCCTGATCTATTTGTATGTGATTTAATATTTATATATATATATATATGATCCTGGCTGGTGTTAATATTTATCAAAATGGTTCCATATATTCCGCTGCGTACCTTTGATTTGATCATTTAATACCAACATCGGGATTTTTTAATACTTGTCATAGGGGATGGTCCGTTAGTACCTTGATGGCATGGGCCTGAAAGTAAGGTCTTAACTTCCTGGAAGCGGTCAGTAAGAAAAATGTCAATTTCTCGATCAAAGGGTATCTGGACTCCGTGCCCAGGAACCTTTTGCTTACGTAATAGATCGAGAGTTGGACCTTTCCCTCTTCTCGCACTAATGCGACGTTGATGGCATGTTCTGACACTGTCAAATATAGGTACAGTTGTAACTACCCAAATTTACTAATTGGGCTGAGGGCCTTGGTTAGTGTGCCTGGAGGGCAATAAGTGATTTAATTTGCTTGTATGTGAATTTATGTGTATATATGATTATGATGCCTGTTTAATTGAGTTAAATGTGCATGTGGGCCCCGTCTGGATATTGGGGGCATAAATGTGATAAATGAAGTATATGTTGTATACGTGTGATATGTCTGTACAACACGATCCGAGACAGTCCTGGGGAGCGGTTAGCCAGGGAGTGACAACGGGGTGAGATTCGGACTCGGGGCGAGTCGAGGGGTATTTTGGGTATTAGTTGAGTTATGGGATTATCGGGACATGGGAACAAATATTTGGAGATATATTTGAGGATAGAATGCCTAGGTGGGAATATTTGGGGAATTTACCATTTTTTCCCTCGGGGACGTTTTGACACCCCGAGCCTTGAGGTAACCTTTAGACTTAAGTTATATAAAACAATAAAAGAAAGGAATTGTTTAGAAACTTGTGAAACCGACCCATACTTTTCTTTGGACTGAAGTTAGCTTGAGCTTATCTCTTTCTCACTTTCTAAGGTAAAACTCAAGAGGAAACTCATAGGGAATTCTTGGTGCAAGCTAGCATAAGCAAGGGGATTCAGTTGTGTTAACTCAGAAGCTTAAAGCTTGTGGATTAAGGTTCAACATCAGGGGTTTGAATTTAGCATGAGGTAAGTTTTCCATGGAAGTTATGTTCAAGTTTCAGCCAAGTTTTAAGCTTTGCATGTGGATAGAATTTAGGCTGCTTTTGGGTGTTCTAGTTGTATTTTGGAATAGAATTCTGTTGGGTTTTGGTGCTAATATTGAGCTATAATGAAGGTATTGTTATCTGGGATTATTGGCCTAGCTTTAGTGGGAATTGGCTTGAAGAAAGGATGAAAACCTGATGGAAAATCTGGGTTCGCTGTGTAGCGTCGCGGCCCTAGGAGGGGTGTGCCGCGGCCCGCATGCGCGCGCAGCCATGGGAGGCTGAGGGAATTTAAGCGCGCCGCGGCCCGCGTAGGGGTCAGTGGAGAGCTAGCCTCTGTTTTGAGGCTAGCCGCGGCCCTTAGCGTCAGTGAGGATTTTAATGATATTTTTGACTTGGGAACTTAAAGGGTAAGGCTCGGGATGGATTTTATCATTCGGATTGATAGAATTCAAGGTCCCGGAAGTTAGGGTTATGGTTTGAGATTATTTGTTGGGTTAGAATTTGATGGTCGGATATTGTTATGTGTTGTGACTAGGATTTCGGCGAGGCTCACGTTAGCGGACTGTGCTCGGGGCATCGGTGCTCAGGAAGCTCGGAACTCAGGTAAGAAAACCCCTGTTTCCATAGAGCTTGTGTGCAGGGCTGAGCCCAATGTGTTGAATGGAAATGATATGCAGGGCCGAGCCCTATATGCTAGAATTGCAGAGCATGGCTTTTTATCTGTTTATGCTTGAATTCTGTGCTTGTGGCTATATCGTGTTTGATATTATATGTGTGATCGGCAAGAGCCAGGAACGGTGTAGACCGGGAACGGCGTGGAGCCGAGAACGGCGTCAAGCACGATGAGTGCAAGGCTGAGAACGGCAAGAGGCCGGGAGTGGCGTTGAGCACGTGGGGTGCGAGTTGCCAGGGCGAGTCCCTAACAGGATACTTGGGATACCCTTATGGCGTGGTTCGCGAACCCAGGGCTTGGTAAACGCCTGGGACGGTTAGGCCGTATGTGTTTAGCCGTTGGTGGCCTGTTTATATGTTTGATTCGTGTATTGCATATGTTATCTGTTATGGGTTTTCTTGCTGGGCTTCGGCTCACAGATGCTCTGTGATGCAGGTAAGGGTAAAGAGAAGATCAACCAACCATGAGCACAGCTGGCGTGAGGCGGCGTGTACATGTCCGGCCAGCCTGGCTGTCACAGCTAGGGGATTTTGGGAGATGCTTGTAAATGAACTTAGATTTTGTCGTTTAGTTGACTCTGATCAGTTTTGTATTGTAAATATTTTCTAAACTATGTTTTGGGATCCCAAGTGTAAACTTTTATGATTAGCTATGAAAAACTACTTTCTCTAATGTTTTCTTTTTAATTATGGCTTAGTTACACGTTTTGAATTAAAACCTCGATTAGCGAGTTGAAAGCACGATTTTAAACACACTTGGTAACGGCTCTAAGGGAGTAGGGCGTTACAACAGTGGTTCCCCATCTACCGGTTTCGACAAGATTGGCGCTCGGGCAAGTTGTTCCTTCAACTTTTGGAAGGCCTCTTCGCATTCGGCCATCCACTCGAACCTCTGTTTTCCGCAAAGTATGTTGAAGAATGGGATGCACTTGTTCGTGGAATTCAACACAAAGTGGCCCAAAGCTACTATTCCTCCCGTCAGGCTTTGAACATCTTTGTGTTTTCGCAGTGACGACATGTCGATCAGTGTTCTGATCTTGTCTGAGTTGGCTTCTATCCCACCGGAGCTTACTATGAAGCCCAGAAACTTCCCGGATGCCACGCCAAAAGTGAACTTCTTGGGATTCAGCTTCATCTCGTACTTCTAGATAATGGCAAATGCTTTTGCCAGGTCATCCGTGTGTTGGGCCGATGTCTTGGACTTGACCAACATATTGTCTATGTAGACCTCCATGTTCTTCCTAAGTATGTTTCAAAACATTTTGTTGACCAGTCTTTGATAGGTGGCCCCAACATTCTTGAGCCCGAAGGGCATGACAATGTAGCAGTATACACCCTTGTCCGTTTGGAAGCTAGTATGGTCCTGGTCTGTGTAATGACCCAAATTTCCTAATAAGGCTTAGAGCCTTGATTAGGAGGCCAGGAGGGCCATAATTGATTTATTATGCAATTAAATGATTATATGCATGTTTAGGTGTATTAAGTATACATGTGAACCCATTTATGATTAATTGGGTGATTTTCATATTTAGGCCATTTCGGGTATATTTGGCATATATGTGATATATGTGTGTGGTGCTTTATTATTATTTGGTTATGTTAGGATCACTCAACACGAGACGATTCTAGGAGGTAAGCTAGTGAGAAAGTCATTGTACTCCCTGATTTTCCCACGGGCAAGAGGGCTGAGACACGGCCTAATCATGTCTACCACGTGGACATCCCCAAGACCGGAGCTGCCATTGTAAGATTCTACCTCCCTAGCTCGAGGTAACCTAAAGGTTTGCCAAGATTACTTAAGGACTGAGTCTGGACTCTGAAGGCCACAGGTCGAGGGAAGCATCCAGCTCGTGGTACGAGCTGGAGTTGGAGGCTGTGACCTTTTATAAAGTCAACCACGCAAGGTAAACGTGCATATATCAGACATCACGTGTCTGATATATCCTTGACTTCTCGGACACGCAGCATGAATGTACGTATTCTGGCACCCACGACTAGGTTGGGCCGTGCGGCCCATTATCCCCCTTACCTATTGATTAGACCACACTTCATGTGTCAGGTTTTAGGAATTAATCATGAATGTCACAGAATTGACATGACAGGTAAGAAGGTCACGGGATGACCTTCTTACCAACTCCCAGGTGCCCTCTCCTATAAATATGGAGACCCTGGGAGTTGCAAAGGGTTGGATTCTATTGTGTAAGAAATACCCTGTAAAAGAATACCAAGCATATAGCAATAATATTGACTAGTGGAGTAGAAGGATTTTAACCTTTGAACCACCTAAAAAACGTAATTGTGTCACCAATATCATTCATCTATTTTGGTTCATAGTTAAGCACTAATCCCTTCCTGTTATTTTCTTAATTACCTGTTGGTGAAGAACCGCATCAACAGTTTGGTGCTTTCATAGAGAGCTAGTTAGATTGGTGATATCGCAAACATCTACTATGGTGACCACTCGATCCAGACACGGTAACGAGACGGAACAGCATGATGGGCAGGAGGCTCATCGTATCGCCATCCCCGGTGAACAAATTCCTGAGGTCCAACAGCGGCCGGGCAAACAGCCGGTGGGCCAAGATGACACTGGAAGTTCGGCGCCCCGGCCACCTAATCCAAACCCAGATTTTTACACTGCGGTAGAGATGGAAAACGCTCAGCTGAGGAGCCAACTAGCAAAAGCTAATCAGCAGATTAAGGAGGTGTTGGCCCGACTACCCCCTCTTACAACCGACGCTAACATCGGAAAGAGGCAAGGCGGGACTCATAAGTCCCGCCGGGGTAATCGGTCCAGGCCTAGCCGCTCGGACAGACCTCCGACAGCCAACTCTATTCCCTCATCGCACCGTCGAGAGGAAAACTTTGAAGAAATGCCAAGAGCCGAACAACAGTATAGTCGTTCGGTCCGAACTTCAACTCCCAGCTCCCAACCAGCCTCAAGCGCGCCCAGGAGAGCTCGAGGGAATTCTAGGAGGAGATCCGGGGAGGGCTCACAGCATCAGCCCGTCCCCAACAGCCGTCCTGCTCCTCGTCCAGATCGCCAGGCGCGGGACCCGCAGGTTGGCAGGGCCGAAAGGCCCCCATCTAACTTGATCTGCTCTGACAGAACCAGGATTGCATCTCTGGTCAGGCATCCTACGTCTCCAATAAGATATTCGTCTCCTCCTCGGCCCATCCGAGATATTCCAGCTTACGGAAGTAGCAGGAGAAACCCGCCGTCCAAAGGACCTTCCCGACCCAGCCGGGCGCCGAGAGAGAGCCCGGATCCTCACCCCCAAAGGCGGACTCTGAGCTTCTCTAACAGGAGCTACTGGACCGGCAGTCGCTGGAGTGACCTTTCTGGTGGAGACCTGCATCAACATTTAAGCTCGGCACAAAGTCCTCAAACCACCCAGGGGGCGACCTGCGAGATCGCCTAAACTCTCATAGAGGGGAACCTACCAACTGATACGAACCACACCAACGATTGTGGTGAAACCCAACACCAAATATGGCAGCCACCAAGAACACACGAATCTGGAATGATGAACCATGACCCAATGCTTAGCCAAGCACGAACCTTGGTATGAGGAAGACGCCACAAACGGTGATGGGAATCCGTTTGATAAGTCAGATTGAACGCCACAAGGAATACCCTTGATAAGTTCGAATAGTCTCTTCAAGAACTCAAGAAGAAAACCTCTCAATTTTCATTTCATCAAAATCTGAATTTCCTTAATGTTTACAAGCCCTAATATGGCCGAAATTACATGAAAGAAAAGCCCCTTTGTCTTCCTAATGAAAACCCTAACAATCACACATAGAAAGACTCTTGGACTCTCACAAGTCAAATGTTTGACTTTCACAAAAAAAAAACAAAGACTAAATAAAACGTGATTAAGTGCTGATTAAAATAAAAATACAAGATGCCAAAATCCAATAAGACTCATTACAAGAAGCTAAATATTGATCAAGCTCCTAAACTGAGTCTACTTTGATGAGCAGTACAAGTCTTTGTTCTCCTTCAGTGTTGACCACGGTCTCCTCCTGTTTTTAGGACTTTGTGGACTAGGTTGTTAAGTTCTTCTTTGAATCTCTTGGCTCGCGCCCTCGTCACCGGACCAACTGGAACTTGACTTGGATCTTTAGTCTTGGTGTCCTCATCAGATGCTCACCCCCAAAGGCAGACTCCGAGCTTCTCTAACAGGAGCTACTGGACCAGCAGTCATTGGAGTGACCTTTCTGGTGGAGACCTGCGTCAACATTTAAGCTCGGCACAAAGTCCTCAAACCACCCAGGGGGGCGACCTGCGAGATCGCCTAAACTCTCATAAAGGGGAACCAGTAGGAGGTGGCAGCCATGCTTGCTCAGGGGGAGACCTGTCCGAGGTGCGTAACGGCGAGAACGCCCCAAATAACCTATCTCAAGATAGGAGGGGCAATAACCCACCAAACGTATGCAGTGGATCTGGAGCTGTTGACCAGCCCCGGAATAACCAAGGAAATCAGGACAAAACCCTTGAGCGCCTGGCTCAGATGGAGGAGCTAATGAGGAAGCTCCTGTCAGAGAAAGATAAAGATGAATATGATTCGGGGGACGAGCTGGAGCTCTTCGCCCCCAGCATAGCAGCAACGGCATACCCACCCGGTTTCTGTATGCCACACCTGTCCAAATTCAACGGAGATGGAAACCCGTCGGATCATCTGGGGATGTTCAACACCGTGATGATGGCCCACAACATTGGCCCTGAGCTGAGGTGTCTGATATTTCCCTCCACACTGACTGGACCAGCCAAGAAGTGGTTCAAGCAAAGCAAAAGACAATCAATCAGCTCCAGGAAAACTTTCTCGGCTGACTTCAAAAGGGCATTCCGAGCCTCCCAGGCTGCCCGCGTCAAGGTCGACTCTCTGGCTAACATGAGGCAGCAGCCCGATGAGCCTCTGAAGGCTTACCTGAGCAGGTTCGCAAACGTCACTGCTCAGGCCAGAGACGCGGATGACAGCTCCAAGCTCATGGCCTTGAGGACTGGAATCCTCGTCGGAGGGGGACTCTGGAAAGATATACAAATGAAGGGAGTTAGCTCAGTGAACGAGTTCCTGAATAGGGCCCAGGAATGAATCAACTTGGAGGAGGTCGAAGCCTCAGCTGCAGGAACCAGCCAGGTCCCTGAGCAGCCCGCTGGAGTGGGAACGAAGGTCATGACAGTGACCCAAAACATCACACAGAATAACCAGTTCGGCGGAGGCAAAAGAAAGGGGAACGGCGAGGGCAACCAGCATGGCCCAAAGAAGAATAAGTTCGTAGACAAATTTAAGTCGGTCTACGCGACTTATACAGAGCTCACCCACTCTAGGGAGAACATCTTCCTAGCTAACTCTACTCGCCTCCTCTGGAAGAGGCCGGAGCCGTTGAAGCACCAAAAGGGGAAGAGAAACACCTCCAAGTTTTGTCGTTTTCACAACGACGTTGGCCACAATACTGATGATTGTAGGCATTTGAAAGATGAGATCGAGACTCTCATCAGATCCGGCCCCTTGGCTCAGTACGCGCGGAATAGGGTTCCAGCAAGTCGACCTGCTCCAAAAGTCCCAGTCAGTCAGCCGGGTCTCGGATAGATCAAGACGTCCCTCCTCCAGTGATAGGAGGAGAGATATCCACGATCTCTGGAGGTCTGCATTTAGCTAGCATGAGCAGGGGTGCCCAGAAGAGGTACGTAAACGAACTCAAGGTGCATAATGGAGTAGAGTTCGTCTCGGAGCAGCGTCTGCCAAAGCAGCAGCGATTGGAGAGGCAGCCGATCATTTTTACGGAAGAAGATGCGGGCCATGTCCAATTCCCTCATAACGACCCTCTGGTCATAGCAGTTCAGCTCACTAATCGGAAGGTTAGGAGGGTGCTAATCGATAATGGGAGCTCGGTAAACCTTCTATTCTGGTCCACACTAGAGAAGATGGGTCTGACTGTCGCCGAGCTGAAGGCGACCTCCATGATGCTGTATGGTTTTTCGGGAGAAGGATCAGCGGCCATAGGGACGATCGAGCTGGTGATCACCTTAGGAGAAGGACCTCGGACAGTCTCCAGACTCCTCGAGTTCGTGATCATCGACTGCTCCGCTGCGTACAGCGCAATTTTGGGATGACCAGCACTCATAGCTTTTGAGGCCGTCACTTCCATTCGCCACCTCGCGATGAAATTCCCTACTTCCACGGGAATATGCACGGTCCGTGGCGATCAGCTCGCTGCCAGGGAATGCTACAGCATTTCCATGAAGGGAAAATCGAAACCCGGGCAGCTAGCAATGGCCACCAAGGCGGAGGAGAGGAATCTCAGGAACCTTTAGCTGATCTTGAGATTGAAAAACCTCAGAGCGCCGAAGGGGAAAATATCGTCTTAAGTGAGGATATTGACCCCCGAATAGGCGAGGATAAGTCCGAGCTCCAGGCTATTGAAGAGCTCGAGGAGGTAAACATCGATCCGCAAAACCCTTCACGGATGGTTAAGCTCGGGAAAAACCTCTGTAACAAGAGGAAAGCGGAGCTGATCAGATTTCTGCGAGATAACCTGGATGTGTTTGCATGGTCACACGAGGACATGGTGGGAATCAGCCCGAGTGTCATCATGCACACCCTTCATCTGGATAAAAGCGTTCCTGCAAAGTCCCAGAAGCAAAGGCGCCTGGGAACAACCCGGGCTGAGGCCTTAGAGGAAGAAGTAGCCCGACTCAAGAAATGCGGCTTTATCCGTGAAGCCAAGTTTCCGATTTGGGTCGCCAACCTCGTGCTGGTCCCGAAGCCCAACGGGAAGTGGCGGACCTGCATCGACTTCTCCAACCTGAATAAAGCCTGCCCCAAAGATTGTTTTCCCTTGCCAAGGATTGACCAATTGGTGGATGCCACGGCGGGACACGAGCTCATGTCCTTTATGGACACGTACTCAGGCTACAATCAGATCACCATGAATCCGGCGGACCAGGAGCACACCAGCTTCATGACCCCGACTAACGTTTATTATTACAAGGTCATGCCTTTCGGGCTGAAGAACGCCAGTGCTACGTACCAAAGGTTAGTAAATAGAATGTTCGCAAACCAAATCGAGAAGAACATGGAAGTGTACGTTGATGACATGCTAGTCAAGTCAAAGACTGCCGATAACCATGTTTCTGACCTAGAAGAATGCTTCAAGATATTACGGGAGTATGGCATGAGGCTTAATCCACAGAAGTGCACTTTTGGAGTCGCATCTGGAAAATTCCTGGGTTTCATCGTCAATACCCGAGGAATCGAGGCAAACCCCAACAAGATCAGATCATTACTCGAGCTTCCCTCACCCAGGTCGCACAAAGACGTCCAAGGCCTGACAGGAAGGGTGGCAGCCCTAAATCGATTTATTTCAAAATCCACTGATAAGTGCTTGCCATTCTACAACCTGCTCCGAGGAAATAAGAAGTTTGAGTGGACAGAAGAGTGTGAAAGTGCTTTCCTCGAGCTAAAGGCACACCTGGCCGAGCCGCCCACATTATCCAAACCAAAGGCAGGAGAGCCCCTTTTTCTCTACCTAGCTGTCATAGAGGATGCAGCTAGTGCCGTATTAGTCCGAGAAGAAGACCGGATTCAGAAACCTGTCTATTACATCAGCAAGAGACTTCTCGGGGCTGAATCCCAATACCCATTGATGGAAAAATTGGCGTTCTGCCTCATCATGGCCTCCCGAAAGCTCAGGCCATACTTCCAGTCCCACTCAATACACGTAATGACCGATCAGCCTTTAAGGCAGGTTTTGCAAAAACCTGAAGCATCGGGACGTCTGTTAAAGTGGGCTATCGAACTCAGTCAGTTCGAGATTCTGTACACCCCACGAACTGCTATAAAAAGTCAGGCCCTGGACGATTTTGTGGCAGAGTGCACAGGATTCCGGGAGGATCCTGCAGAAGACTCACCCCAGGTCACCTCGGCCCAGGCGTCATGGAAGATCTTCGTAGATGGCTCATCAAACGAGAATGGATTCGGGGCTGGAATCATTTTGATATCCCCTGAGGGACACAGATTCCTCTCGGCGCTGAGATTCGGATTCAAAGCCTCCAACAACGAGGCCGAATACGAAGCTTTGCTGGCCGGGCTAAGAATAGCCCAGGAGCTGAAGGCGAGCTCCGTTCAGTGCTTCAGTGATTCCTAGCTCGTGGTAAACCAGGTGCTGGGTGAATATCAAGCACGAGGACCCAAGATGGCGCCTACCTAGCGAAGGTAAAAGTTCAGCTGTCCGCATTTGGGCGAGGCTCAATCAAGCAGATACCTCGGGAGCAGAACGCTAACGCAGACGCTCTTGCTGATGAGGACACCAAGACTAAAGATCCAAGTCAAGTTCCAGTTGGTCCGGTGACGAGGGCGCGAGCCAAGAGATTCAAAGAAGAACTTAACAACCTAGTCCATAGAGTCCTAAAAACAGGAGGAGACCGTGGTCAACACTGAAGGAGAACAAAGACTTGTATTGCTCATCAAAGTAGACTCAGCTTAGGAGCTTGATCAATATTTAGCTTCTAGTAATGAGTCTTATTGGATTTTGGCATCTTGTATTTTTATTTTAATCAGTCACTTAATCATGTTTTATTTAGTCTTTGTTTTTTTTTTGTGAAAGTCAAACATTTGACTTGTGAGAGTCCAAGAGTCTTTCTATTTATGATTGTTAGGGTTTTCATTAGGAAGACAAAGGGGCTTTTCTTTCATGTAATTTCGGCCATATTAGGGCTTGTAAACGTTTGGGAAATTCAGATTTTTGATAAAATGAAAATTGAGAGGTTTTCTTCTTGAGTTCTTGAAGAGACTATTCGAACTTATCAAGGGTATTCCTTGTGGTGTTCAATCTGACTTATCAAACGGATTCCCATCATCATTTGTGGCGTCTTCCTCATACCAAGGTTCGTGCTTTGCTAAGCATAGGGTCGCGGTTTACCATTCCAATTTCGAGTGTTCTTGGGTTGTTTGTCCAGATTTGGTTCGGGTTTCGTCACACTTGTTGGCGTGGTTCGTATCACTTGCCAAGCTCGCCACCTCCGGGGAGACGGAGGCGCTAGGGTTAGTTCCAATAGAGTTCTTGGAAAAACCAAGTATAGAAGAAGTCAGGACGGAGGTCGAGATGATCGACGCTAGGCCGACCTGGATGACCCCCATCCTTGAGTATCTCGTCGAAGGGAAGCTACTTGAAGGGCGTAATGATGCGCGGCGGGTACTGTACCAGGCCCCAAGGTATACGATGGTAAACGGGGTGCTATACCGACGTGGGCACTCCCTACCTCTCCTACGATGTGTTCTTCCAGGCGAAGCAAAGGCCATCCTGCAGGAGGTGCATGAGGGTTTTTGCGAAGATCACACTGGGGGGCAAAGCTTGGCCCTAAAGGTCTTAAGACAAGGATATTACTGGCCCACTATGTCCAAGGACTCGGTCTCGTATGTCAAGAAGTGCGACAAGTGCCAGCAGTTCGCCACAGTTGCCCGAGATCCCCCAGTCGAGCTTAAGATGATCTCTTCTCCATGGCCGTTTGCAGTTTGGGGGATCGACTTGGTTGATGCCCTCCCTACTGGAAAAGGCGGGGTCCGCTACGCCGTGGTGGCCATCGACTACTTTACGAAGTGGGCTGAGGCAGAACCTTTAGCAACGATAACTTCCAAAAAAAGTCCTCGACTTCGTGGTTAAGAGCATTATCTATCGATTCGGACTGCCCAAGAAGATCGTTTCCGACAATGGGACTCGATTCGACAGCGACCTATTCACCGAGTTTTGTGAAAGCTACGGAATTGTGAAAAGCTTCTCCTTTGTGGCCTATCCTCAGGCGAATGGCCAGGTCGAGGCCGTCAACAAGACGTTAAAAGCGAGCCTTAAAAAGAGACTAGATGAAGCCAAGGGAGTCTGGCCAGAACAGCTCCCCCAGGTTCTGTGGGCATACCGGACCTCGCATCGGACTCCTACAGGTCATACTCCTTTCTCCCTGACATTTGGGAGTGAGGCAGTCCTCCCTGTATAGATTAAGGTACTTTCGCATAGGGTCCAGGCATATGACCAGGATCGCAACCACGAGCTACTTTGCGCTTCCCTTGACTTGGTTGACGAAAGACGAGAAGATTCGCAACTCCAGCTCGCACATTACCAGCAAAAAATCACTCGTTATTTCAACTCAAAAGTCAAAAAGTGCGCCTTTAGCATTGGCGACCTGGTCCTCGGGAGGGTTTTCTTAGCCGGTAAGGATCCCAAAGATGGAGTATTGGGACCGAATTGGGAAGGGCCATATCAAATCATCGAGGTCATTAAAGAAGGATCTTACAAATTAGCTCGGCTCGATGGAGGGGCAGTCCCACGGACTTGGAACGCCATCCATTTGAAGAGATATTATCAGTGAACCCCCTTGTAAGGCCTAAAAGGCCATTTTTTATGTATTAAGCAATGAGAATTAACTTTTCGTTTATAATTGTACATATTTACAAGTGTAATCTAAAGTAACCACGAAAGACCCTTTCCCAGTTACTTGGGGGGCATATGGTACCTGGATATAACCAGGTCGCCTTAAAGACTTAGAAGTTAATTCAAATCGATTGATCATTGTTTTTCTTAAAAGACACGAGATAATTGATAAAAATTAATGTGAACTAAGTCCTATCCTGGATTTAACCAGGTCGCCTTAAAACTTAGAAGTTAATTTAAATCGATTGATCGTTGCTTTTCTTAAAGAGCACGAGATATTGATAAAAGTTAACGCGAACTAAGTTTTCAAACTAAGTTCCTGGACATAACCAGGTCATAAAACTTAGAAGTTAATTTAAATCGATTGATTGTTGCTTTTCTTAAAGAGCACGAGATATTGATAAAAGTTAACGCGAACTAAGTTTTCAAACTAAGTTCCTGGACATAACCAGGTCATAAAACTTAGAAGTTAATTTAAATCGATTGATCATTGCTTTTCTTAAAGAGCACGAGATATTGATAAAAGTTAACGCGAACTAAGTTTTCAAACTAAGTTCCTGGACATAACCAGGTCATAAAACTTAGAATTTAATTTAAATTGATTGATCGTTGTTTTTCTTAAAGAGCACGAGATATTGATAAAAATTAACGCGAACTAAGTTTTCAAATTAAGTTCCTGGACATAACCAGGTCATAAAACTTAGAAGTTAATTTAAATCAATTGATCGTTGTTTTTCTTAAAGAGCACGAGATATTGATAAAAATTAACGCGAACTAAGTTTTCAAACTAAGTTCCTGGACATAACCAGGTCATAAAACTTAGAAGTTAATTTAAATCAATTTATCGTTGTTTTTCTTAAAGAGCACGAGATATTGATAAAAATTAACGCGAACTGAGTTTTCAAACTAAGTTCCTGGACATAACCAGGTCATAAAACTTAGAAGTTAATTTAATTCGATTGATCGTTGTTTTTCTTAAAGAGCACGAGATATTGATAAAAATTAACGCGAACTAAGTTTTCAAACTAAGTTCCTGGACATAACCAGGTCACAAAACTTAGAAGTTAATTTAAATTGATTGATCGTTGTTTTTTTTAAAAAGCACGAGATATTGAAAAAAATTAACGCGAACTAAGTTTTTCAAAGTAGTAACTAAAGTGCATAGAGGCAAAGGGAAATGAACCAATTAAAAGAAAAAATTGATAAAAACCGATTGTCTCGAGGTAGAAAAACCTCATGCAAAGTTACACAAAAAATGATAATAATAAAAGAGTGGATGCGAAAAAGAAAGGCCCTAAGCTCCACCAAGCTGCCCCGTGGAGGTCGCCGTCTCGTCCTCCTACTCGGCTATGACGGAGACTTCCCCGGTCTCAGAAGGTGCCTCTTTCTAGAGGCATGCTTTAAACCCCTCCAGAAAGGGCTCCCAGACGTCCGCTTCCAAGAAGGAGAAATCACCGTTCGAGTTGTAGACCAAGTAGTGGTAGAGCATGTCCTCCATGGCGGAGCTGGAGGCTGCCTTCTCGGCTTCCAGGGCGGCCTTGGCCTCCTCGGCCCCAGCCTTCGCAGTGTCTAGTTCTGCCCGCGCAGCGGCGAGGGCATCTTTGGTGGCATCGGCCTCTTGAAGCTTAGGACGTGCTCAGCTAGCTCGGCCTGCGCGGCCGCCAGGGCATCCTTGGCTTCCTTTTCCTTCTGTTGGGCCGTCTTCAAGGAAGTCTGATGGGCGGCCAAGGCCGTCTGATGCTCGCCCCTCATATCCTCGAGCTGGGCCTTGGCCCTGGCTATGCTCCGGTGAAGGGCCAAGACGCTCTGCAAAAACAAAGAGGCAACTGCCTTAGAAAAAAAAAAGAGGAAAAACAAGGCAAGGCATAATAATCAAACATCATAGAAGGGTAAAGTCAGCTTACCATTAGGGCCATGCCCAATGACGATTCCATTACGCCCACCGGGCTCCTGGTTTTGATGGCTCGCAGCTCCCTCTCGTTGAAGCGGTAGAAGTGGCTGACGGCGTAGCTCGCCGTCTCATACACCGTCCCCCAAAAGACATCTAGAATCTTCTCCAGGTCCTGGAGGTCCACCGGGATACGTACCTCGGGGGGCGCAGTTGCTGAGGTCCCGAGCTCCGCCCCTGTGTCCCGGACAAAGGCCAGAGCTCGCGGAGGGGGTGGGGGCATGTTCTCCACTACAGTAAGAGGTGTAGTTTCCTCGACCTGGGCAGCTGGGGGCTGCTCTTTCCCCTTTGCAGGGGACTTGGTTGGGGTCCCAGCGGCTTTCTTCGCCACCCGGAGCTTCTTCATTTTGGGCCCAGAGGCCCCAGCTGAGGAGTTCCCTCCGGTGAACATAGCTCGCAGATTTTTTCCCCTGGGCTGAGACATCTCCTCTGGCAAAACGAAGACAACATCAATATGTCAGTAAGCAGTCATGCGAAAACAAAAACAAAGGGGAAAAAAGGCGAAATTCAAGTATATATATATATACTAAAGGGAATCCTACCCCCCAAGCTAGAAGAGGAATCTATAGTTACGACCATCGGCCCCGGAGCTTCTGCGGGGGAATCTAAGACAATTACTTCTCGGGCTGGCGCGGGTTCTAGATCTGAGGCTGTCTCAGGACTAGACTCTTCTACGTATTGCCTAAGACCCGAAGCTACGACACCCTCCCGGAGTGATGGCCATGACCGAAGGTTAGTCCCATACTCCTCGAATAAGACCGACCTAAAGGCTAGGGTGTTGTCTACGACTATGGTACCCCTAGGGCAACTACTTTCGTAATCCAGCACGAGCTGGTCGACACAATGGAGCAGGGTTTCCTCAAAGTCTGGGTCACTTCGATGGCGTCGGATGAGCTGTTTGGGATTGAACCTAGCTAGCCGGGGGTCTGCAATGGCCCTATCTAAGTTCCTAAACATGTATGGGTTACCTTGGTCGGAGGGACCTGCAGCTGCTTCGGACCGGATCCTCTCCTCGTCCGTTCTTTGGGCGGCCTCCAACGCCCGCTTCCTCGTCCTCACGAGGGGCACCTCGTCCTCCTCATCCTCATCCCCCACGACCTCCTCCACGAGGATAGGCCTCATGTCGCGAGCTGGGGGAGGCACCCGGGGCCTCCTCAGGTTCAGAGTCTGGCCTGGGGAGATCAGCTTGCAGGCCAGCATCGTCTCATCTGTCACGAGCTGGCGATAGTCCTTTTCACTGGGGGCAATCCCGCCAGTGTCTCGTACTGGCTCCCGAGGATCACAGACTTCTTTGTCCTCACGAAGATAGCTGCAGAATTAATCTAAGTCAGGAATGGATACAGGGGGAGCTAACCGATACTTAACTTACGAGCTAAGGTTGAAAGGCACTTACGAGGACAGTTGAAGTAGTGCAGCTCGCAATTTCGGAACCCCGTCGACATAAAGAATTGGTCTTTGAAGTCGTTGGGGTGGCTGGGCAGCTCGATGACCGCAACCGTGTTGGGGAACCGGGTCAAGTAATAGAACCCGTCACCTCGCCCTCGCTGCTCCGGGCTGGCCTTGAGGCAAAAGAAATACAGAATGTCTGCAGGAGTGGGGACCTCCCACTCCTATTTCAAGAACAGGTATCTTAACCCCGCCAACAAACGGTAAGAGTTGGGGGGGAGCTGGAATGGGGCCAACCTCACGTAGTTGAGGAAATCGGCGAAGTACTGGTCCAGTGGGAGGAAGGCGCCCGCCTTGAAATGTTCGTCGCTCTAGGCCGAGAACACCTCATCAAGCGGCGCGCCGCTCCTCTCGCCTTCTAAGGGAGGTCGAGCAATCTTGGTTCCTCTCCCCAGCTCGATGTTATGGGAGAGGAATATTTTGTTTACCCTCGCTTGGTCAGTGATCTTCGAGACGATCTTCTCCACCTCGAAGAACGCATCGGGGGCCACCTCGAGCTCCCGTTCCACTGCTGGCCCGAAGTTGGGAATCGGGGATTCAGCCATCACCTCCTTTCCCTTGTTTTTTTGGGAGGACGAGCTGCCTATGGACTTCTTGGGAGCGTTCTTCTTGGGTCCCATCTGGTCGCCTAGCGAACAAAAAGAAGAAATTTTAGAAAAAGGCGACCTAAAAATGGAGAAGAATCTGAATGTGTTTCCTTGGCACGAGCTGAGGTAAGCCCAGCCTGTGGAGAGTGAGACCACACGGTTCTTCGAACACGTGCCTGTGCTCCCAACAGATCCCCAATTACTCGGAATTCGTGTGTCAGGAGGGTCAGGATGGAAATTTGCCTTGGAAGGAAAGTTTCGGTAGGCGAGAGGTGCAAAACTGCCTGTGAAGCGTGTCCCCTAAGCTACCCGGTTTCGCACCCAAAGTACTGGTTACTTTAAACCAGCATACCTAAAATCCTACCCAGAAAATTTCCCCAGAAAACGCACCCTATAAACAATGCTCCTAAATGGTTTTCTACTACAAGCGATACCCTAACCTAAAAGGCTTTCACCCTTCATGCCCACAAAAAACCAATGGAACATTGCATGCGGCTACAGTAAATATTTACCTAGGCTATAGTGAAAAATAATTTCAAAACATGCATAGTCAGGAGACTTACAGAGTGTTCTGGTTGAGAAGAGGATGAAGGGATCGCCTGGGTTGGGGCTTCATCGGAGTGGTTGATTCCAAAGCTTTAAGGGAGCCCTTGCACCTGAACTTCTTGAGTGCTGGGAATGGCGGCCGGAAAGAAGAGGTTTTTTCTTTTGAAGATGAAGGAGAGAATAAGAAAGAAAATTCTAAAAAATTTCAAATGAACGGGTGGCCCATGCGTAAGGTGGCCACCCCTTTTATATACGTGAAGGGCCACGTGAGGAGGGCCGTTGGATTGCCCTGATGTGGGATCCAAGGCCCTCCACTCGAAAGACGAATCGACGGCTGAGTATAGGCTAGGCCATTTAATGCGGTTCTCGGAAGACGTACCGTCACCAACCACGATGTTCCACGTATTCGGCGCCTGCGTAAAATGTGGAATATGAAGAGTTCATGGGGAAGCCTAAAAGCCCCTACTGTGGCCCATGCGACGTCGTGTACCACGAGCAGGGGCTTGGGGGGAAAATGTACGCCCTGATTTTCCCACGGGCTGTTAGCGGGCTGAGATACAGCCTAATCATGTCTACCACGTGGACATCCCCAAGACCGGAGCTGCCATCGTAAGATCCTACCTCCCTAGCTCGAGGTAACCTAGAGGTTCGCCAAGATTACTTAAGGACTGAGTCTGGACTCTGAAGGCCACAGGCCGAGGGAAGCATCCAGCTCGTGGTACGAGCTGGAGTTGGAGGCTGTGACCTTTTATAAAGTCAACCACGCAAGGTAAACGTGCATATATCATACATCATGTGTCTGATATATCCCTGACTTCTCAAACACGCAGCATGAACGTACGTATTCTGGCACCCACGACTAGGTTGGGCCGTGCGGCCCATTATCCCCCTTACCTATTGATTAGACCACACTTCATGTGTCAGGTTTTAGGAATTAATCATGAATGTCACAGAATTGACATGACAGGTAAGAAGGTCACGGGATGACCTTCTTACCAACTCACAGGTGCCCTCTCCTATAAATATGGAGACCCTGGGAGTTGCAAAGGGTTGGATTCTATTGTGTAAGAAATACCCTGTAAAAGAATACCAAGCATATAGCAATAATATTGACTGGTGGAGTAGAAGGATTTTAACCTTTGAACCACCTAAAAAACGTAATTGTGTCACCAGTCCATTTACAAAGATCATTCATCTATTTCGGTTCATAGTTAAGCACTAATCCCTTCCTGTTATTTTCTTAATTACCTGTTGGCGAAGAACCACGTCAACAGTCACAATGGGATTTATACTTGATTCGGAGTGAGTCAAGGGGTGTTTAGCACATTACTAGGATATTGGGTAATGGGAATAAATATTTGATGATAAATTGGGAGTTAGTGAAATCAGGGGCAAATTCTGGGAGTTTTGACTATTTTACCTCAGGGGCGTTTTTGGGACCCCGAGCATTAGGATTTACTTGAGGTTACTTAAGCTTGAAGTAACTTGTTAAGAAATAAAAAGAACTCTCTCTCTCCCTCAAAGTTCCATTTTCGACACCCGATCACATTTTCGAAGGAAACTTGAGTTTTAGGACTCGGATTCAAGCGAGGATCGAGGCATAGCGATTCTAGGGAAGATTATAAGCTTATTAGCCAGAGGATTTAGCTGGGAAACAACTCAATCAGAGGTAATTAAAGTTTTAAGTTCTAAGTTTTTGAAGTTTTTAAGCTTGAATTGGATTTTGTGTTTTGATGAGTTTTTTATTTGATTGAGGCTTGGGTTTTGTCGGTTTTGGATCATGGGGATGTTTGGAATCTTTGATTTTGGGATTCGAATATGTTTGGGTAGGATTTTGGAAAGTTTTTAAATGGAGAAAATGAGGTTTTTGGCTGGGTTCGTGGTTGGACCGCAACCTTGTTCTTGGGTGCCGCAGCCCAGGCTTGAAGAAGTAGGAGGCTGGCTAATTTGTAGGTAGGGCCGCGACATTGTGTTGGAGCGCCGGGTGCAAGGTGCAATCAGAGAAGATGTTGGCTTCTGTCTGGAGATGGGTCGCAGCATAAGGTTTGGAAGCTTGCGGCGCTTAAGGAAAATTTTGCCCAGATTTGGTTTTTAGTCATGGGAACTTAACTCTAAGGGCCTGGGATTGATCCTACTACCCAATTTAGTGGGATTCGACATCCCAGAGGCTTGAGTTGGGTCTGGAAGTATTTATTTACTCATTTTGATGAGGTTTTATATTATGGTTGTGACTAGGTTATCGCTAGGGGCTTGGAGACAAGATCGTGCTTGTGGCTCATTTATCGGTTACTTGTGCTTGGACCAAAAGTAAGAAAAATGCACCCAGTATGTGATGCATAAGATACGTGTGATTAGGGCATGGCATGAATGTTGAATATGAGATTGATCAGAGCTTGAGTCTCTGTAAATTTGCATGAACATAGTTATGCTAGTGAATGTTGAGTAAGCATGTTGAATGCCCTGTATTTGGATATTTGACATATGATATATGCCTGGTTGCATTACTTACTTGTGAGTGGAACTGACTCTATAGCCAGAATCGAAAATGGTGTTAGTATTGACAGTGAAATTGTGACTCATTAGTCAAGTTCGGCAGTAGTACTGAGCACTGGTCGTATGGAATTGACCTATGAGTCAAGAACGGTATTAGCGTGTTTAACGCAAGTCGACAAGATTAGATCTAATCGACATAAGCATTATCAACATAAGTATGAAATGCTTGACCGACCTTAAGTTCGATGAAAACAAAAGCGCTTGTCTAGTCTAAAGGCTAGTTACTTAGATCCAGGGCCAAAAGGCTCAAGGTTTAGATTGATCATAGAAGTACTCAAGGTATCCCAAACTCTAGTCCATTTCGGTATTATTTTCTTTAAAGTTCTCATAGTCTTCTACTCAGTATTCTAAACCTTATTCCTATTCTTGGTTAGGAAATCTAAGTTCTTGACCACAAGGTTTTTGGTAAGTATATTTTTTGATAGCATAGTTCCTTCATCACTTTCATCCTTTTTCTTCAAAATACTCACCCTATTATAAATGGTTTTTAGGAGTGTTCCAAGGTCCCAAATCAGTTCTCATATCCCGGTTATTTTGGTAAGGAAAATAGGATTTATGTTATATGATTTTATATGTTATCTTATGAATATGTGTTGTGAAAAATGCTATGTTAAGTATGTTTGTAGACTTGGGCATATGACCTATACAACTAACAAGCCCCAAATAAATTATGGGCATATGACTTGCTTAGCTAGCAAGACCCCACTAATCTAATCGGCATATGACTTGTTTAGTTTATGGGACCCCAAGTAATAATGGCCATTATAGTATGTAAGTGACATGAGTGTTATGATATGTTTTATGTTATGTTATGAGATTTATGTGTATGGTTATATGTTAGATTTTCCTTGCTGGGCATTAGGCTCACTCCTTTTTGTTTATATGTGCAGGAAAATAGCTTTAGTGGCGGGAAAGGTTCTTGGAAGCTTGGGGAATGTGTATTGAGGCGGAATGGATTCAAAGAGCCGAGAGTTTCGATTCGAGGATGAAGTCTTTATTTATGGTTTATGTGTATTTTTCACCACTTATTTATGTAATCTCTTTTTATTATTAAGTTATGTTTTCCTTTTTAAAACAATGGGATCCCATATCCTAACTTAAATTTTATGTAAGTTTGACCTTTGTTTTTACAAGTTTTAATAAAGTTATGATCTTTTCACTTGTAAGTTCTATTAAGGATTAAGGTCTATGTGTAGTTTTCATTAATGGTCCAAAGTCTAGAGTAGTTGAGTCATTACAATCTTAAAGTGATATTCATTTAGGATTGACTTGATAGTAATCCATACAGGAGGGCAGGATCCACAATCATTTATTTGGAGTTATTACATGCATGAATAGGGCTATTATTGCTAGGCATGCCTATTATGATTTAGTAACATGTTATTACTATTCATGAGCATATTGAGTTTTCTTGCTGAGCTTCGGCTCACGGGTGCTATGTGGTCTAGGTAAAGGCAAAAGAAAGCTGGACCATCCTTGAGTTGGAGAGCTTAGAAGATGATGTGTACATATGCAGCTGCTCGACTGCCATTGCCGAGGGTTTAAAGAGGAACTGGGGTTAAACCCTATTTTGCCGTTTAGGTTGGCTGCTTGTAAATATTTTATTGTAATTAACCTTTAAATTATATTTTTGGGATCCCAATGTATACAGTAAAAGTTTTAGTGAAACGTTGTATCTTAACCAAAAATTTTAACCTTAAATTGTTAATCATACTTAGTTACACAATTATGGCCAAATGACTCGATTAGCGAGTTTAGCACTGTTTTAAAATGCACACCGGAGTAAGCATCCATGAAGCTTAGCAACTCGTATCCAGATGTAGCATCCACTAACTGGTCAATTCGAGGCAGAGGGAAGTAATCCTTTGGACATGCCTTGTTGAGGTCCGTGAAGTCGATGCAAGTCCTCCATGTTCCATTTGGCTTTGGCACCAACACTAGATTTTCCAGCCAAACGAGATACACGGCCTCCCGGATGAAGTTTATCGAGGACAACCTCTCGATTTCCAGCTTGACGGCCTCCGCCCTTTTCACGCCCAGGGGCCTTCGCTTCAGCCGGACGGGAGTTGCATTCTCGCTGATGTTCAAAGCATGACATATGATGTTGCGGTTAATCCCGGTCATGTTCGAGTGGGACCAGTTGAGGACGTCCTGGTTTTCTTTTACTCGGGCAATTATGGAAGCCATGGGTTCTAATGCCCTATCCACCTCTATTCATGGATCAAATTCGTCGTCTTCCTGGACCACCCTTCGTGGTGGTGGGATTGGATCAGCGTTCTCCTCTTCGAGAGGTTCTTTTTGGACTATGAAGATTGGTCGGGCGGAGATGTGATAACACTTCTGGGCGCTCTTTTGATCTCCTCGTATTGTCCCCACTCCGCCGTTATCACACAGGAACTTCATGCATAGATGGCAGATGAAGGTGATGCTGCCGAAGTCGACTTGAGCCGGGCCCCTAAAAATCACGTTGTATGCAATGGGGCAATCCACCACTACGAAGGTGCAGTATTTGAACGAGCTCTAAACCTCATTTCCTAGTGTCACGGGGAGTTGAATCTTGCCCATTGGGAGCAATGAATCCCCATTGAAATCGTAAATTTGCATTGGACACGAGGCTAGGTCCGCCTCCGTTAGGCCAATCGCCATGAAGGCTAGCTTGAATAAGACATTGACAGAACTCCCGTCATCCACCAACACTCGGGATCCTCTTTTGTTGGCGATTTGGGCATCAATGAACAAGTGGTCGTGATGCGGGAAATGAAAGTTCCGGGCATCTTCCTCCATGAACGTTATGGGAAGATTCATCAGCTTTGGGCGCTGGGTCGGAGTCTGGACTAGCGCACACACCTCATGGTCCTGATCGAGTTCACTGAGGTATCTCTTCAGGTTCATCTGGGATGGTCCTCCCAGGTGTGGTCATCCTGATATGGTGGCTACGTGGCCATCTACTCGAGGAGGCACGGTTATGGAGGGATATGGTATCCTAGGCCCGGGAGTCATAGGGCCTTAAGGCGATTTCACTATTGGGGCCCCCTAAAAGGCCAGTGCACCCGATCCTAAAGCGTACCCTCCCTGAGGAGTTCAATACGGTACTTGCACACCATGGGCCAAAGATTGTCCAGGAGCCGTGGGCAGTCCCAAAACTCCAGTTGGCATCCTGACCTATTGGTGGAGGTGTCTCATCTTGATCAAATTCTCGATCTCATCTTTTAGCTGACGACATTCTTTAGTTGTGTGGCCTACATCCTTGTGATAGGCACCTTTTGCTCGCATCCCTCGGGTTCTTTCCCCCTATAAACATGGGGCTTGGTTTTCAGTAATGGACTACAATGCCCGTTGCAAGGTAGATGTTCTCCCGGGTGTCCTCCAAGTTTATATACTCTATGTATTGTGGCTCGTACCCCATCTTTCCCTTCTTCATGGGCTCAGACTGGTTCTGACTTTTGCCAGATCTCTTTCCTCGGGAAGGGTTTATGCTCGCCTCAGCCGCTTTGGTCTGGGATGGTTGGGCAGCTCTGGGAGTGGCATTGTATCCGGTTAATGCCACTCAGTACTCAGAGAAAGAGGCTAAAGGACCTGGAGCATACTCTGATGAAGTGGGCCCATAGACAGTCAAAGTCATGAATGACATCCCAAGGGTTCTGGCAGGCCTGGACACCGCTAGAGGCACCGGATAAATATTTTTTGAGTACTGCACTCCATACCCGGGAAGGGTTTGTGCTGTCGGTTGGGGTGTTGGCTGCCATCCAAAGGCTTGAATTTGAGCCTCTTCCCAGTTGATGAAGCCTTGTGCCCTCCTTATAAATTCTTCAAGAGTGGTCCCCTTGCTGCGTTGCATGTCATTCCAGAGAAGGGATCCAACTTTGATTCTGGATTGGAGGGCTACTAGGCGCTATCCATCATCCACCTTAGTTTTTGAAGCTTCTTATGTGAAGCATTGGATGCAAGCCCTAAGGGTTTCAGTGGGATGTTGTTTAATGTTGGCTAGTGTACTGACTTCCATGTACAGTTTTTGGGTGGCCACAAATTGTTTACGGAAAGCTGACTGCAATTCAGACCAAGACTAGATCAATCCCGTCTTGAGCCTTTTCCACCACTTTTAAGCAAGTCCAACCAAAGTGATCGAGAAGCACATGAATTTGTCGTTGTCGTAGACATGAGCTACAGTCATCCAGTGATTGTAGCAAGATAGATGATCTCTAGGGTCAGTGCTTCTAGCATAGGTGGGTATGTCCGGCATCTTAAAACCTTTGGGTAGCATGAAGTCCAGGATGTGCTTGGCACACAGTTCCTTTTCTTCATCTTCAGAATCAGAACCTTCGCCTTCTTGTTTCCAGACCAAGCGGTCTGTGACCTTTTTGAGAGAGGCCAACTGTTCCATGACTGCCTGGCCATTCCATCGTCATAAGGAACTCTTTCGTTCCTCTTGTCATTGAGGTTATTCCTCAAGTCGCCTCCTTGAGGGTGAATCTTTTCTTTTCGGGCTTGCTCCTTCCAAGCATTAAGCCCATCTCGCAAATCCACGCGAGATGTGTCGTCTCCCGAACTAATCGTTTCCGGCTCCTCTCTGCGTTTACGCCGTCCGTGATCTTTCTTCACAGAGGCCCTGGGATAAAAACATCTTCCCTGATTGTCCTATCTAGGGACGTTCCAGAGCTTAATACCCTGCAGGCGTTTCCCCTGTGGATTGCTCGGATGATTCCATCCTGGGATAGGATTCATCCGTTCTTTCCTAAGGAAATGCCCTGGGTCTGCCCTGGTTTTTGGAGCGGGAGAAGCTTTCTTGTGGGGGTTTGCTTTTTTGACGGGATTGACCACTTTGGCTTTCCCTTTTTCTTGATTTGTGTTCGATGGACCGGCTCTAGGATGTTGGGATCATCCCGCAGGAGGAATAGGGTTTGTAGCGTTGTTGGGCACACCAGTCCCTGTAGGTGGGACAAGAGGCTGTGTTCCTGGGGGAGGAACGACTGAGGGATTGGCTACAAATCCCTAAGCAGCGATAAAAGCTTGAAGATCCAGGAGGGACTCTTATATCTGGCGGGTGGTATCCTGCTGTTCCGCCATCCTTGCTTCTTGGTCCAGGACCTGCTGCCTCAGACGGACCACTTCTGGATCCTCTTGCTCATGTTCCACGTATTTCTCATCAGGATCAATGGGATTTTTGGCCTCGTGGTCTTCATACTCCCCTCCATCTTCCTCGTAATAGTCTTCATTGTATTCACCCCTTCTCCGAAGTTCTGGGAGTCTTTAGGCAGAGGCCCATGATAAGGCACATCCTTTGGTTGGTCTTGAGGGAATGGTTGGTTTTGCAATGGTTCTTTATTGTCTTGTTGCTGCTGGTGAATGGAATCAAACACGGTATGTCTGGTGTTCACCATCTTCGTAGATGACAAAGGTTGATTCAAGCTTTCTTTAGGCTCTCAATGAAAGCACCAAAATGTTTATCGAGTTTTTCGGAAACTATAAATATATTGAAAAATAAGAGCTAGAAAGAAAGGCTAAGAAATAAATAAGATCACAGTTTTTAAGTGGTTGGGGTATTAATGAGTCTTAGTCCATGAGTCACTAGTATTAGGCTTTAGACAGTTTTGACCATGGAGCTTATCTACAAGTTCAACAGCGTTTTGCTTACAAGAGAAAATCTGGGATCCTCGCTACAGTGCACGAATGACATAAGAATATAATTACAAATGCTCGCTAACGGAGCCATAATACAAGAATGTAACGTGATTAAAGGATGTTAATCTAGGCCCATTGGGTCGGCTTAGGCATGATAGAGCCTTACAACTGCCCTCTGTACGTTGGCACGGACTGATCTATGTGGGCTACCAAGGGGATCCTGGGGACAGGATCTGTCAGAGTAGTGGTGATACCGTTTCTTAGGAACATTGTACGTTTTGTGCGTACCCTATTCTACAAGTTAGGGAGACCAACTGCTGGATTTCTCGAAGACACGTCAACTGTAGGAAAGATTGGGTTGTTCTACCCGGACATGTGATCCGGTTTCATTTACCGATGTCTAGGTTTATTTACCAAGCCTCAGACTCATTTACCAAGGCAGACATCTTGATGGCGGAGACCTCACCTGTATCCCACTAGATGGGATCCGTCTCCTGGAATGGATCGTCTGCCACCATAATTTACATCTCGGAGGATATATATTGGGTGTGATCGGGAAGGTAATTCAGACATGCATCTCAGTTCCAGCCCCTTTAGTATGCACGTGCTACTCGCCAGTTATTGGGCCCGGTATGGTCTGGGCCGACATAGTTTCCTTGTTCATTGTTCACTAGGCCCAAGTTAGGCCCAGGCTTCTCTTGAGAGCCCATGGAACTCGTTTGGCCAAGCCACATGTAATGACCCAAATTTCCTAATAAGGCTTAGGACCTTGATTAGGAGGCCGGGAGGGCCATAATTGATTTATTATGCCATTAAATGATTATATGCATGATTATGTGAGTTGTATTATTATATGATAATGAATGCATGCATATGGATCCACTTTTCATTATAAGGGCATTTTGGTAATTTTGCTTGTTGGGGGGCATATTTGTATATTTACATGCATGTTGGTGAATTATGAATGAGGCCATATTATAATATGGGTTTGTTCGAGCTATTCGGCATGAGACGATCTTTGAACGAAAGTTAGCGATTTGGTCGTAACGAGGTTATTTACCGGGCTCGGGGTGAGTCTCAGGATAATTTAATGATTAGTACATTAGTGGGAATTATAGGGTAATGGGATATGATTTATTAATTATTTGAGAATATTGGGAATAACAGGAATTGGAGGACGTTAATTATGATTAACGGGATTAGAGGAGAAACGACACTTTTGCCCTTGGTGGCTGTTAAGGAAATAATTAGGCATTGGGGGCATTTTGGTCATTTGACCTTAGGATATATTTAAACTTAATAGATGGTTGTAGAAGAAATAATGCTGAAGCAAAATAGAGACTCTTTTTCTTTCTCCCTCCCAATCATCTTTTTTCCTTTCTTTCCTTTTAATTTTTGAAGCTGAGATTAAGGGTTCAAGCTAGGAGATTAAGGCTTGAGGTTCTAGGCTTTTGTTCAGCCATTGAAGGGGATGCAAACCTGAGTTTAAGGTGAGGTTTCAGCTTGATTTTTTTGGTTTTTGCTCTGTTTTAAGTAAGTTTTTGAGCTAGAAGTTTTGATTATAGAAGTGTGTAATGACCCACTAATTCTAATACTTTAGACCATTAAAACTACTAGATATAGCTACGAATTTAAATAAAACATACATAAGGAATATTCATAACTTTATTAAAAACTCCAAAGTAAATATTGAAATACATATATGAGTGATATGGGATCCCATTGTTTTAAAATAAAACTAAACTTTAAACTAAAGGAAATTGTTTACAAAGCTAAATGCGAAAAATACATGAAAACATAATTTTAAAGAGACTAAAAATAATGTCTTCCTCGAATCGTCACGCAGTCCTTCGAATCCCTTCATCCTTACACAAGCCAAGCTACCATGATCCTTCCGCCGTCATAACTATTTTCCTGCATACATAAAAATTAAAGGAATGAGCCTAATTCCCAACAAGGAAAATCCACTAGCATAAAACATAACATAAGACTACAAAACATATACTATAAAACTACAATGGCCATCATACTTCTTGGGGCTTGTTAACTAAGCAAGTCATATGCCCATAGATTTGTGGGGCTTGCTAGCCAAGCAAGTCATATGCCCATAAATTATTGGGGCTTGCTAGCTAGACAAGTCATATGCCCAAGGACTATATACTATACATAACATAAAATAATCATAACATAAGCATAACATATCATATAAACATATAAAATTCTATCCTATTTTCCTTACCAACACCAGGATATTTGAGAACAAAGACGGGATTTGGAACACTCCTAAAACCAACAATAAGAATGTGAGTATTTCTAAAGAAAGAGATGATAAAGAAATGAACTAAACCACCAAGAAGAAGCTTACTGAAAAGAAACCTTAAGCTCAAAGAACTTAAATACCTAACCAAGAATTGAAAACATCGAGTTAGGATTTAAATAAAGAAAACTAAAGGAAACTAAAGAACCATACAAAAATGAACTTAAGATTAGTAATACCTTTGAATGTACTAGAACCGAACTACACCTTGATATTGAAAACACACTATTTATCTCACTTCCCAAGTGTTTATAAAGCTTAAGATGATAAAGCTTTTATCCCAACCCAAGTATTTATCAGTCTATAGTAACCCTAGCTGATGAGGACACCAAGACTAAAGATCCAAGTCTAGTTCCAGTTGGTCTGGTGACGAGGGCGCGAGCCGAAATACTCAGTTTAGGAGCTTGATGAGTCTTATTGTATTTTGTCATCTTGTATTTTTTATTTAGTCTTTGTTTATTTTGTGAAAAGTCAAACACTTGACTTGTGTGAGTCCAAGAGTCCTTTTGTCCTTAATATTCGGTTTTCATTAGGAAGACAAAGGGTTGTCTTTAAATTTCAGTTTTCATTAGGAAGACAAAGGGTTGTCTTTATTTGTCGGCTTTCATGAGGAAGACAAAAGGTTGTCTTTATTTTTTTCGGTTTTTAGGAAGACAAAGGGGCTTGTCTTGATGTATTTTTCAGCTATATAAGGCCTTGAAAACATTTGGAAAAAAATCAGATTATGTTGAATGAAATTGTGAGTTTATTTCTTCTTGAGTTCTTGAAGAAACTTTTGAACTTATCAAGGAGATTCCTTGTGGCGTTCATCCTGACTTATCAAACGGATTCCATCCCCGTTTGTGGCGTCTTCCTCATACCAAGGTTCGTGCTTTGCTAAGCATAGGGTCGCGGTTTACCATTCCAAATTCCGTGTGTTCTTGGTGGTTGCCATATTTGGTGTCGGGTTTCATCACAGTGTTGGTGTGGTTCGTATCACTAGCAGCTTGAAGGCTCTGCACACAGCTTGAAGAATGAGAGAAATGGCTGGGTACTAGGTCCTATTTATAGAGTTCAATGAGTGAAACTACCTCCTTTTAGCTTGAATAAAATAATGAATATTAATTGAAAAATATTTGAATATTCGTTCAACAAGTGCTGAAGACTCAGTCAAAACGTTTAGAGGCTAGTAAAGAGGTTAAGGAATGAATCAAGCTCGGTTTCTACAACATTTGAAAAAGTGGTCCTAGGGCCGATATATCGCCCACCCTAGGTGATATATCGCCTGACCCTATGTCCCGAGTGTTCATGGTGGCATACGTTAAAATATTAGACACGTAATTGCACTTTATCAGCTTAATTTGAATCGATTAATCAGATTTGACTGAGTAATACGAGATTCCAGCAAGTTCTGGAAGGGTCTAGAGCTTTTAGAAATTTCTATTTTTGAATTATCCACTTAAAATGTTTAAATCCTCAAATAAACAAGATTGTGACAAGTGGCATGCTCTTAATGGTCTTGGAAGATTCTAGAGTTTCTAGAACTTTCTTTTATTTAAACTATAATTAATTCCTTAAATAAATACGCACACGACAAGTGTCATGATCTTATTAATTCTATCTAATCCTTATAGTATAATAAATGACATCTTTATAATTAGCTATATTAATCAAACCTTATGTTATAATTAATATTCTTAAACTATAAGTTAAACTTATAAAATCTATAAGTGTTGCTACGAGTGTTCAATTAAGTCCTGGCTTGAACCAAAAACCACAGTAACTATCATACTATAACTACTACTAGCTACTACTACTACTACTATCTAACTAGCTAAGTAAATTTCTGGGACTCTACAAAGTGGTTGTTTGAGGTGATTTTAATTGGTTTAAAGCTTTGGTTTTGTGGTTAAACTAGTGGATATGATGTGTTGATGGTTGGTTTTGACTTTGGGTTGGTTTAATGGAGGTTTGATTGAGGTTCTTTGCTGGTTTTAATGGAGAAAATGGAAATGGGGGCTCTGTTCGTGGGGTTAAGTCGCGACTTGGCCAGGCAAGTCGCAACTCGCCCTAGTGTCCAGGCTGAGTGTGCTCTCTGACTTGGGGCACGCCGTGACTTGCCCCTTTCTTTTGTGCCAGGAGGAGTTTTTAAGGGCTTAAGCTTGGGGGTTCAATTCCTAAGGCTCGGGATCGAATCTACTAACCGTTTTAGTACAATTCGAGGTCCCGGGAGCGAGGTTTTAGATCATGAACCTTTTTATTGAGTTATTTTATTAATGGGATTCCATATTTGGTTATGACTAGGTGACCGCTAAGGGACCAAAAGATTGATCGTTCTCAAATGTTGTTCTTTTATTATTTCACGCTCGAACCAGAGGTAAGAAAACTGCACCCAGTATGTGATGCATGTGATGCATAAGATACATGAGATTAGGGCATGGTATGAATGTTGAATATGAGATTGATCAGAGCTTGAATCTTTGTATTTGTGCATGATTATAATTATGCTTCTGATTATTGATTAAGCATGCTAAATTCCTTATATCTAAATATTTGACATATGATATATGTCTGTTTGCATTACCTCATTGAGGAAGCACTGACTTATTAGTCAGGGATCGGCATTGGTGTCAATATTTATTGTGAAGCTGTGACTTATTAGTCAAGATCAGCAGTAGTACTGAGCACTGGTTGTATGGTATTGGCTTATGAGTCAAGAACGGTATTAGCGTGTCTAACGCAAGCCGAAAAGAATAGATCTAATCGACATAAGCATTATCATCATAAGTATGAAATGCTTGACTAACCTTAAAATCGATGAAAACTAAAAGCGCTTGTCTAGTATAAAGGCTAGTTACATGAGCCAGGGCTATAAGCTCAGGTGACTGATACGTCACATGACTAGGAGGGCATGGGATCTCAGAGATAGACTTATCAGTCATCTAATAGAGATAGACTTATAAGTCATCTACATAAGGATAGACTTATTAGTCATCTATACAGAGAGACTTATTAGTCATCTACCTCAGAGATTGACTTATTAGTCATCTATACAGAGAGACTTATCAGTCATCTACATAAGGATAGACTTATTAGTCATCTACCTCAGAGATAGACTTATCAGTCATCTAAACAGAGATAGACTTATCATTCATCTATACAGAGACGGACTTAACAGTCATCACAGAGATGGACTTATCAGTCATCTATATAGAGATGGAATTATCAGTCATCTATATAGAGATGGACTTATCAGTCATTTACACAGGGATAGACTTATTAGTCATCTAAACAGAGATAGACTTATTAGTCATCTAAACCGAGATAGACTTATTAGTCATCTAAACAGAGATAGACTTATCAGTCATCTATATAGAGATGGACTTATCAGTCATCTACACAAAGATAGACTTATTAGTCATCTATACAGAGATAGACTTATCAGTTATCTACATAAGGAGAGGCTTATTAGTCATATATACAGTGATACTTATTAGTCATCTACCTCAGAGAGACTTATTAGTCATCTACCTCAGAGCGAGAGACTTATTAGTCATCTACTCACAGCGCAAGACTCCACAAACATTTATTTGTACCTGCTTGCATGCATGAGTAGGGTTATTACTGCTAGGCATGCCTATTATGATTTAGTAACATGTTATTACCTGTTCATGAGCATATGGAGTTTTCTTACTGAGCTTTGGCTCACGGGTGTTATGTGCTGCAGGTAAAGGCAAAAGAAAGCTGGACCATCCTTGAGTTGGAGAGCTTAGGTGACGATGTGTACATATGCGGCTGCTCGACCACCATGGCCAAGGGTTTAAAGAGGAACTAGGGTTAAACCCTATTTTGCCGCTTAGGTCGGCTGGTTGTAAATATTTTATTGTAATTAACCTTTAAAATATATTTGCGGGATCCCAATGTATACAGTAAATGTTTTAGTGAAACGTTGTATCTTTAACCAAAAATTTTAGCCCTAAACCATTAATCATACTTAGTTACACGATTATGGCCAAATGACTCAGTTAGCGATTTTTGGCACTATTTAAAATGCACAACATAACAGTCCATTGGTAGTAGAGCGTTACAACTTGGTATCAGAGCGAGCCAAGGTTAGGGTTCCTGAAGACAAGCTGGGCATGTACACTCATCACTAAAGATAGCTTCAGTCAGGGCATGGTAACTATTTATGTAGTTATGTGCTTAACTGCTTAAATAGGATGTAAATGCTTTACCTACACATTGTATTAGGGAGCATGAGATTCTGATAGACCCTGGCTCTTGAATATTAATATGATTATATGATTACATGCTCGGTGAATATATATATATGAATGTGATAATTGCATGCTGGAGTTGGAAGCATGGTGTGTATGTTGGAAGAGCAGGGGTTATGAATTAATGAACAAATGCTACGGGCATGTTTTTAGCACTGCAGTGGTTTGTGATTTTAGTGTGGTATGATTGTTCCCATGGGGAGGGCTTTTGAATATGCTCATCATGTTTAATGGGTCAAGTTATTAAAGGCAGATTTAATCAGAGGGTATGTATCCAAGGCATATATTGAGACCTAGTAGTGGTTATACCAGGGCTGGGGATTACAGCCAGGGTTTGAGTTCTTCACCTACCCCTCAGAATTTCCAACAGGCATTTATAGATATGCAATTAAGATTGCAAAGGCAAGAAGAAGAGATTAGGTGTTTGAAGAAACAATAGAATCTGTACGGAACACCTCTTCCTTTGTTATGCCAGGAGTGGCACCAATTTTGGCTCAGCCTAGGGTTAAGAACAGGTGGGAATTTCTTTGTGGAAGGTTCTAGGAGTATTACCCTCCAGTCTTTGAGGGAGGCCTAGATCCATTCAGAGCTGAGCAATGGATGGGCATGATCAGTTCCATTCTCGACAGTATGGGGCTAGTAGATCATGATAGGGTGATATGTGCTACATATGTATTGCGGGATAATGCCCGGACGTGGTGGGAAGTGGTATCCCAGACATGAGATACGATTGTGATGGACTGGAAAGAATTTAGGTAGCTATTAAATGAAAGATATTACTGTGATGCAGCCAAGACTGCTAAGATGAATGAGTTTCTGAACCTTGTTCAGGGAAATGCAACGGTAACCGAGTATGTTAACAGATTTGATGGGTTGGCCAAGTTTGCTTTTGATATGGTACCCACAGATGTAGCTCGGAAGGAAAGGTTTATCCAGGGATTGAATCCTAGAATAACTCAGGGCATTAGAGTTGCCCCAGTGCATGAAATCTCTACCTATGCTCAGGTGGTAGGGAAGGCTCTTGCTGTTGAGAGCACAGGAAATCAAATTGAGAAGGAGGATGTTAGAGAGCGTAGTACTCAAGCAATGACACCTCCATTTATTGGTTCGAGCAAGAATAAGAACTGGAGGACTTATCCAAAATGTGCTTGGTGCAAGAGGCATCATCTGAGAGAATGCCAAGCAATGGCATGTTTCTTATGTGAAATAGTTGAGCATTTCATGAGGGATTGCCCAAGGCAAGGGATAGATGAGCAAAAGGGGGTGGACGACTCGACTCTAGCTTGAGTGTTTGTTCTGATGCAATCAAACTTGAAGATTAAGACTGAGACTGAGGCTGGTTCCTCAGTGGTGGCAGGTCAGCTTTCTAGTTCAGATTTTTGTATTGTGCTTACTAGTTTTGGTGCCACGTTGTTCTTTGTTTGTTGCATCTAGAGAAGCATAGACTTGTTATACCGATTTAATGGTTATGTTGTGATGAGTTAAATTATGGTGGAAAGGACTCGTCAGTTGTTTTGATAAAGTTGGTTGTGACTGACTTCAGTATGATCCTGGATATGGATTGGTTAACCAAGTGTGGGGCAATGCTAGATTGCAAGGAAAGAATAGTAACTCTTGCATTTGAGAGTGGGAAATCCTTGTGGTAGTTGGCACTGTGCATGGATTTTGTGTGCTTATGACATTTGTATTTAGAGCTAGAGATCTATTGCAGGAGGATGCATAGAACTATTAGCTAGTGTGGTGGATACCACTTAGGTTGTGCCAGTGGGATCAGGACAGACTGGATTAGTCTATGAATTTCTGGATGTGTCTCCAAGGGATTTGTCAGGATTACATTTACACAAAGAGATAGAATGGTGATTGGATTGGAGCCAGGGATGGAATCAAGTCTAGGGCACTGTATTGAACGGTTTCAGCAAAGTTGTAAGAACTAAAGACTCAGTTATTGAGTAAGATGGTATTCTCCAAGGTGGATCTTTGATCTGGTTAGTACCAACTGAAGATCAGGGAGAAGGATATGCAGAATACTGTTTTTATATTAGTTATGGGCACTGGGAGTGCTAAGTTATGTTTTGATGGATCAGATGAACAGAGTATTTAGAGATTATCTTAATTGGAATTGTGGTCGTCTTGATCGACGGTATTATGGTATTCTCTCAGTTGGATATTTTCCACGGTCAAGGAATGCCTTAGGAGCAGGAGTTTCCTTGGATGGGCAGGATATTACATGTACTTTATGGAAGAGTTCTGATTCTTCTGACAGATCAGAATCAGTTGTAGGTTGTTATGACACCTCAATGATAGGAAAAGGTGATTGCCTATACATCATGTTATTTGAAGGATATGACCAGAACTATAGTAGAGTTACTGGTGGGCCAGGTGGCCAACATTATGTTTGAGTTACTCTTGGAGAAAGGATTAAAGGAAAACCGTTAAGTGAACCACAGATGAGAGAATTGAGGGGAATGTCTTAGTTGGATTAGCTAAGGATTATGCAGTGTCAGGTATGGCTTTATTATGGTATAAGGATCGTACTTAGGATCCGATGGACACTGGGATTAAACGAGGGATTCTGGATGAATCTCATACTACTCTCTTATTCTCTTCATCCAGGCATCATGAAAGATATATCAAGATTTGAAAGCTTTATACTGGTGGCCTGAGATGGAGAGGGACATAACTGAATACGTGGCAAAGTTCTTAACTTGTTAGCAGGTCAAGACAGAGTATCAGAAACTAGTAAGGCTATTATAGCCTTTGAGTATTCCATAGTGGAAATAGGGAAACATCGCGATAGGTTTCGCGGTGGGGCTGCCCAAGATAGTGGGTCAGCATGAGTTGGTTTGGGTCATTATGGACCAGCATTTAAAGTGAGTTCACTTTTATCAGTAAGGACAAGTAACACAGCTGATCAATATTCAGATCTTTGTGTGAGAGAGGTAGTACGCTTTCATAGAATTCGAGGTCTATCTTATCAAATGAAGACTCTATTATTACATCCAAGTTTTGGGAAAGGTTGCAGAAGGCGATGGGTATACAATTGGAATTTAATACAGTTTATTATCCTCAGACTGATGGTAAATCAGAGAGAGAATTATCTAGTCATTGGAAGGGCATCTTATGAGATGGGTGAGATGTTATATCTAGATCCTGATGTAGTTCAGAGGATCATTAAGGATATTAAAAAAAAGGGGTTAGAGCTTGGATGCTCACTTCTTAGAGTAAATGGAAAGTTATGTTGATTTGAGATGTAGGAACATGGAGTTCCAAGTGGAAGACATAATCTTCCTTAAAATATCACCAAGGAAAAAGGGGTGAGGAAATAAGGGCAAGTTGAGCCCTAGATTAGTAAGACGGTTTGAATCCTAGATAGGACTAGTCAGTTTGCCTTTAGATTGGCCTTATCTTTGGCACTGTCAGCAGTATACAGTGTATTTTCATGTTGAGTAAACATGTGTTAGATGAGACTCATGTGTTGAGTTATGAGAATCTTGAGATTGAGGCTAAGTTATCCTATGAGGAATAGCCAGTTTAGATTTTAACAGAAAGAACAAGATTCTGAGAAGCAAAGCTATACTTTTAGTTAAGGTATGATACAGAAACAGTGAGGTCGAGGGAACGACCTGGGAACTGGAATAGATATGCGGAATTTATATTCTTGGCGGTTCAGATAAATTTCGAGGACGAAATTTCTGTAAGGAGGGGATAGTTGTAATGACCCAAATTTCCTAATAAGGCTTGGGACCTTGATTAGGAGGTCGGGAGGGCCATAATTGATTTATTATGCCATTAAATGATTATATGCATGATTATGTGAGTTATATTATTATATGATGATAAATGCATGCATATGGTTCCACTTTTTATTATAAGGGCATTTTGGTAATTTGGCGGGGCGTATTTGTATATTTACATGCATGTTGGTGAATTATGAATGAGGCCACATTATAATGTGGATTTGTTCGAGTTATTCGGCATGAGACGATCTTTGAATGCAAGTTAGCGGTTTGGTCAAAACGGGGTTATTTACCGGGCTCGGGGTGAGTCTCGGGGTAATTTGATGATTAGTACATTGCCAGGAATTATAGGGTAATGGGATATGATTTATTAATTATTTGAGAATATTGGGAATAACGGGAATTGGAGGACGTTAATTATGATTAACGGGATTAGAGGAGAAACGACACTTTTGCCCTTGGTGGCTGTTAAGGAAATAATTAGGCATTGGGGGCATTTTGGTCATTTGACCTTAGGATATATTTAAACTTAATAGATGGTTGTAGAAGAAATAAGGCTGAAGCAAAACAGAGACTCTTTTCTTTCTCCCTCCCGATCATCTTTCTTCCTCTCTTTCCTTTGAATATTTGAAGTTGAGATTGAGGGTTCAAGCTAGGAGATTAAGGCTTGAGGTTCTAGGCTTTTGTTCAGCCATTGAAGGGGATGCAAACCTGAGTTTAAGGTGAGGTTTCAGCTTGATTTTTTTTGTTTTTGCTCTATTTTAAGTAAGTTTTTGAGCTAGAAGTTTTGATTATAGAAGTGGTTGTTTAAGGTGATTTTAATTGGTTTAAAGCTTGAGTTTTGTGGTTAAACTAGTGGATATGATGTGTTGATGGTTGGTTTTGATTTTGGGTTGGTTTAATGGAGGTTTGATTGAGGTTCTTGGCTGGTTTTAATGGAGAAAATGGAAAGAGGGGCTCTGTTATGAAAACTTATATATGATCTTTATTTATATTCATGTAGATCTAATATTAAACATATTAATATGAGATAACATAGAACATATTTCTAAAATTGAATTCAAAGAGAAACAACGATAAGAATACTTACAGTATACGCAGCTGAATGAAAGAGTCATTCCTTTAGTTTCTCTAACTCTTGTATCCTTTCTGTCGTAGAGTATTATCAAGAAACTAAACCGATCTTCTATAATCTCACAGTCTTCCAATGTATCCTTAGAATCACCTAGACCAGTGTGGGAAATTCTCAACACATGAGATAGATACAGAGAGAAGAAGAGAAAATAACAAAGATGCTTAGAAAAGGACTAGTGTTTAGAGAGAATCTAAAACCTATCAGAAAATCTGACTTGTGACTTGTCAAACTTGTACTTTGACTTCTCTCTAAACACTCCTTTTATAGACTCAATTAGGCCATTTAATTTTATTAAAAAATCAATAAAATAATAGTCAATTAACAGCCCTAGGTAGAAATTATCATGGGCTTTAAGCCCGTGAAATTTCCCATTTGATTATAAGCCCAATGGACTTAAAATCAAGGCTTGCATTATTTTCTATTGATTTAATTAATTAAATAATTATTTAAATCATTTGTCAAATTAATTATTTATAATTTGAACCTTGATTTAAACTTATTTATTAATTTAGATACCAATTTATCTTAATTAATAAATATGCCATAATTTCTCTTTTCTTCTCAAAATTACGTAGCTCTATGAAACTATCCAAAATTGACCTGGTCAACTTTGATAATTCTAATTGATAATTAAATCAATTAATTGAGACTTGTTGACCCTCGAATTGGTCAACGACACTGTAACGTCCTGGATAGCCAAGACCGTTACACTGTGTGTTTATAAGGTGCCAGACTTGCTAATCAAGTTATTTACGTAAAATCGTGTTACTGAAACAGTAGAGGAACTAGGGTTAAAAGTGTTTTGGTCTCAAAAGTTATATTTTCATTACTAAGCATTGTTTATTTACATGGGATCCCAAAAATGACAGTTTAAAAGCCATTTACAAAAGTTACAAAGTTTAAATACACTGACTGGCCATACTAAGGCAAAAATGAGCAGTTAGGTAGTCCCTGTCCTGGTCCACTCCTCGATCGTGGTGATCGAACAGCTAGCTATGTACATTTCACCTTGGAGCTCTCCACCTCGGGCTTGGTCCAGCCTGCCCTTGCCTTAACCTGCACCACGTAGCACCCGTGAGCCAAGGCCCAGCAAGAAAGCATGATAACATAATAAGATCAGCAACACTTAACAAATATTTCACAATGCTCAACCAAGAATTCAACATTTCATACATTTATCCAATCCGTAATAACAGTTGTCGTCCAGACAGTCAATCAACTATGTTCATAGCACAACATTCACGTTCATAACCAATAGATTGTCATACCCATCAAATAACATTCAAGGTTGGCGCCCTTAGTCGCACCCTCTATTTGGCACACTGTCTTCGGCTCAATAGGGCCGCCCCCAGTGTAATACTCACTGACTCTGGCCAGCTTAACCAAGCTCAGTGATAAACAAGCTGCCTCAGCTCCCAGTGGCTGAGCCGCGCCCCAGTGCGCAAATAATGATTCCGACACCCTTAGGCCGGTAATCGCATGTCCCATGGCGTAATAACACCATCTCACGACATGATATACAAATATTGGGAACACTTAGTCCCATCGTGACCACATGGTTAATCACATTTACATAACAATACATACCAACATAGGGAACACTTAGTCCCAACCTAACCACATACTCAGGTGCAGCTTTCTTACCTTTCAATTCACTGGTTTCCGATGCCACGAAGCCGCGAGCACGGTCCTCTACCTCGAGCCTCTCCAAAGTCCTAATCACAACACAAATACAATATTCTTTGTCATTAACCAATCCAAGACTACCTTCCCGGAACCCAATCCACACTCTCGGAACCCCCAAAACCTTAGAACAACACCCCTGAGACATCTCCCGAACCCCCGGAGCAAAGGCCAAAAATTGCCAAATGTGACACCCTGAAATTAGCCTTGTGCCGCGGCACCACTTCCTTGTGCCGCGGCACCCACCAGTCAGAGACTCCAAGCCGCGGCACACAAAACCCGTGCCGCGGCACGCCTTCGCAGCCCAGAATTCTGGGTTCTTCCCTCACATTTTCCCGAGCTCCAACCTCTCCAAATCACCCCAAACTCCATCCTAAGTCCCAAAACCAACTCTAAACCTTTAATAAACCTCACAACAACCCAAAAACATCATGCCCAAGCTCACTCACACCTTCAATCCTAAAATCCACTCTTGAATTTCACACTTAACAACTCAAACCAGAAAATTAAGAACAGCTTGAACCCAAACTCAAACCACACTCCAAACTCCCTATACCTTAACAGAAACAAGCCTAATAAACATACAGAGACCTTACCTTGAGTGATGAGTCCAACCTCCAGCTCTAAACCTCCTTCCCCCTTGATTTCCCAATTCTGAAATTACATAAAACCAGCCACCAACTTGCCTCAATTCACATTCATTATCTAAACTTCAGACCTAAAACTTGGATATATCATAATCAAGATCTTACCTCTGAATATTCTTGGTCTAAGCTTTCTTGACATCTTCAATCACTCCTTAATTCTCCTTCCAAGAGCTAAATTCAGCTTCTCCCTTCCATCTTAGTTTTGCTCCTCTAGGTCTCCAACATTCAGCATAAAGCCCCTTTCTCCAAATGTTATACGTATATCATATTTTCCCTTCATCTAATAATCATTTATCCTACCAAATGACTGTTCTACCCTTCCACTCATACCCCTTCCTAACTAAACCTCAAGGCCATACTTGTCTTTTCACCAGCTTTGCAATTCTACCACTTTCCACATAAAACCTGTTACTCTCTATGGTTACTAACAGTTACACGGGTTACCAAATCACCAGTTACCATTATCTAGCTTTCTAGGACCGTCCCGGCACGTGCATCACACTAGTATCACAGCACCCACGTGGTACGATTCACACATCATAATTATCACATAACATAATTCACATAGTCATATAACATGCTTAAAATCATAATCATCACACATAATTCTCATCATGCCCTCCCGGCACACTAATCAAGGCCCTTAAGCCTTATTAGTGAATTTGGGTCGTTACAGACACGGAGTCAGATAAACGATATAAACTGAGATGAAAACAAGAAGAAATCAAGATGAAAAGGTAAACGACACAAACAATTTATAGTGGTTCAGCCCCAATCAGATGGTAATGACCTATGTCCACTTAGTGTTCTTATTGATGTAGAATCCCAATACTGTGATCAATGAACTAGGGTTCACGAGTTTCACAAGCTTTGGGATGATTACAATTTCAGTGAATAATAACACTATAATTTTCTCTCAGAATTCAAAAGGTCCTAAAGTCCCCTCCCTTGAGCCCTTTGATTCTTATTTATAGGCTCAAGAAGGCTACATGGGCCAATGGGGCTTAATTACAATTACAACTTGCGTATCTAGATAATAGAGAAATTACAATTAATGCATAATTACAAGATTGCACATCTGAAGGAAATAAATGAATATATGTGACCAAGTTGGCCGCACATAAGTATGATGCTTGATAAACCAATAATCTTTTGATCGATGGCCGAGCAGGATACACTTACTTAAAACAACCACGTGCCTCCCACGTGTAGACCAATCCTGCCACATCATCAGGTAGTCCGTTTTTGGGTAAACATTTGCCCCCCAAGTTTATTTTACTGCAACCAGCATAAAGTAAACTTAAACAACCGACCTTCCGTGTGACTTGTCAAATCTATCAGAGCCATCAATGCATTCTCGAAAAAAGGCAACCAATCATGTCATTGCAGTTTCCCAAATAGTGATTTGACAACTATCACATTTTTCCATGCCTCAAAAATCATTTCCCATCATTACCTCATTAACTGTGCTTCGACCAATATAAATAACTTCTCAAATTCACTTTTTACTTTTCATCTTTCCTCAAGAACACTGAAGAACGGAGCATAAAGAGGGCGATCCACGAAGTTTTGTCCTGCCACTCGACTCAACGTCTCAGAAATTGCATCAATCTTTATCCAAGTAAGTTTCTTGAACTTCTTCGTCTCTGAAATGCCATGCAATAATTATCTTTTCAGTTTTCTGGTTTGTTTTGGATTCTGAGTTCCTAAATGTCCTTGAAAAAATGACTTGGGGTAATCGGGCATGTAGATATTAACATGATAGGATAAGGAAAAAAAACACTAAATGACTTAGGAATTGGCTTGGGAGTTAGGATTATTGATTTAGGGCGTAAAATCGAAGTAAAAAATCGATTTTTAGGCATTTAGAAAAAACTGGGTTTTTCCCACCCTTTCTCACAGTCGAAAAGTTTTTCCTGAAAAAATTTTCACTTTTGCTTTTTAATCTGTTTTCCAAGCTGTTCGCATACTATTTAGTGTTTATGTTAGGATGCTGCTGGTCGTATAAAAGCTTAACTTTTATACACGAGCAACGTTATCCCAACGCTTCCACTTCTTGAGTCTATTGGTCGTAGATTCTCATCTCCCCTTCTCTATTTGCAGATTTTCATGCACGACCCGTGGGGAGGTGAGAGGCCGATCGACGACACTTGCTCACACTATTGCTCAAAGATCAAGAACAGTCGTCGATGTCATTCTCATAAATTCCCTTTTCTCAACATAACCCCACAAGTAGACCTGCGACCAGCCCAACCAATATGGGTCACGTAAAATCCATCGCACAAAAGAAAAAGAAAATAACCAAACCTCCTGCCAATCATCCTGCTCCTCGGGCTGAAACTCCTTTGACTAGCCCTCAACCTGAAAACATTTCCCAGCCATAAATTCAAACAAAAGCCCAACTTCAGTATCCCCTACCAAGGTCGAGGAGGCGACCTAGGAGCTTGAGACAGCTATGCGAGATCAGTATCCGGAGTTGTTCAGGTAAATTTCGAGGACGAAATTCTCATTAGGAGGGGATAGTTGTAACGACCCAAATTCACTAATTGGGCTTAAGGGCCTTGATTAGTGTGCCTGGAGGGCATAATGGGAATTATGTGTGATTTTAATGATTTAGATGCATGGTTATGATTTTAAGCGTGTTATATGACTATGTGTATTATGTTATGTGATAATTATGATATGTGATTTGTACCACGTGGGTGCGGTGATACTAATGAGATGCACATGCCGAGACGGTTCTAGAAAGCTAGATAGTGGTAACTGGTAATTTGGTAACCTGCGTAACTGTTAGTAACCATAGAGAGTAACAAGTTTGCTGGAGAGGTGGTAGAATTGTAAAGCTAGTAAAAGGACAAGTAAGCCCTTGAGGTCTAGTTAGAAAGGGATATTAATAGAGGGATAAGTTGGTCTTTTGGCAGTAAATAGATGAGTTTGAGCTGAAGGAAAATACATTTACGTTTAACATTTTGGGAAGTTGGTTTTATGCCAAATTTTGGAGACCTAGAAGGAGAACAAAAGAAAGATAGAAAAGGGAAGCTGAACTTTAGCTCTTGGAAGGAGAATCAAGGGGTGTTTGAAGTTATCAATCAAGCTTAGGCCAAGAATACTCAGAGAGTTGGAATAATCAAAAGAGAAGGCGATTTGAAGCTAGAGTTGAGGAGAATTCAAGCTGGGTTCTTGACTGAGGTAAGAGTGTATCATGTTTTAATTTTCGTAGCTGTTATGATTTAAGAATCTAAAGGGGCTGGTTTTCACTTTTCTCAAGCTTTGGTTCAAGGGTTTGAATCTGAATTTAAGTGTGAATTCTGTGGGTGGTTGTGTAATTAAGTTGGATTATAATGTTTATAGGTTGTTGGTTGGTCTATGTGGGGTTTTAAATTAGTTTTGGGGCTTAGGTATGAAATTGGGATGGTTTGGAGTGATTTGGGTTCGGGTAAAACACAGGGAAAACCCAGATTTTCTGGGCTCGCGAAGGAGCGCCGCGGCGCTGTTCTAGCACGCCGCGACGCAAGGCTGTTTCTGGGCGTGATGGGTTCTCTGACTTGCTGGGCGCCGCGGCGCTAGGCCAATTTCAGGATGTTAGAATTTGCAATTTTGAGCCTTTACTCCGGGGGTTCAGGGGATGTCTTCGGTGCATTGTTTTAGGGATTTGGGGGTTCCGAGAGTGTGGGATTGGTTCCGGGGAGGTAGCTATGGATTGATTAGTGACAAAGGATGTTTCATTTGTGTTGTGATTAGGACTTTGGAGAGGCTCGGGGTAGAGGACCGTGCTCGCGGCTTCGTGGCATCGAAAACCAGTAAATTGAAAGGTAAGAAAACTGCACCTGGTTGTGAGATTGTGATGGGACTAAGTGCTCCCGAAAGTTATATCCTGTCAATGTTGGTATCACGCCATGGGACATGTGAAAGCGGTCTAAGAGTACCGTAAATGATTTTAGCGCACAGGGCGCGAATTGGCCACTGGGAGCCAGGAACAACGGGATAACAGAGGGAGCAGCCTGAGGGCGCTAGCCCTGGTTATCGTTTGTGAATTGTGTATATTATGAACTGAAGTGCCTAGTATGTGGAATACTTGATTATACTGACTGATGATATATATGAGTTTATGAGATGCAATGTGAGTTATTGATTTGTCTGTTGATTGTTCATGCTCTGTTGTTGTTGTGTTTTCTTGCTGGGCCTTGGCTCACGGGTGCTACGTGGTGCAGGTAAAGGCAAAGGCAAGCTGGACCAAGCCTGAGGTGGAGAGCCCCGAGGTGGAATGTACTTAGCCAGCTGTTCGATCACCATGGTCGAGGAGTGAGTCAGGACAGGGATTACCTAACTGCTCGTTTTGCCTTAGTATGGCTGGTTAATGTATTTGAACCTTGTAACTTTTGTAGATGGCCTTTAAACTAATATTTTTGGGATCCCATGTAAATAAACAATGTTTCTTAATGAAAATGTGACTTTTGAGACCAAAACTCTTTTAACCCTAGTTCCTTAATAGTTTCAATAACACGGTTTTATTTAAATGACTTGATTAGCAAGTCTGGCACTTTATAAACACACAGTGTAACGGTCTTGGCTATCCAGGGCGTTACAACTTGGTATTAGAGCGTCCTAGGTTTATGGGTCCTGAAGACTGGCTGGATATGTACATTCGCCGCGGGAGACAAGCTCAACTCAGGGTTTGGTAATTGTGTATGCATGACTATGTGGTAATTGTGTATGCATGACTATGTGTCTCGCATAGTTGTCTCAACTCCGGATACTGATCTCGCATAGCTATCTCAAGCTCCCAGCCATAGTAACATTACAGCTAGGATGGTAGGGAATTATCTCAAGAAGTACGGACTTCCTGGGATAAGCCTAATCAAGCCTTCAATCGACTAGCGGGCAAACTTGCCTGGGGGCACCTTCAGCGCCTGGTCGAGGTATCACATTGAGGCAGAGGCAACCTTGCCTCTTCATCCGTTCTTCCAGGGGGTGGCCAATTATTTCGAGGTCGCTCCCTTTCAAATCACCCCAAACGGATATAGAGTGCCTTCTGCTCTCTATATTCTTACAACCACAAGAACTTGTTCCTACACCACACGAGATCAATTATTTGTTCGATCTCAAATCTAACCCCAACCACAACAACATGAGGTTCTTCCATTTCTACCACTAGGAATCTGCTCGCACCTTCTTGAGTGATATTACCCACAAGTCCAACGTGGGAAAGTACTTCCAGGAGTACTTTTTAACACCTGATCTGGTCGCCAACAACCTGGCCTTCACTGAAGGAGGTAAGTCATTTATTTACTGGTCGTTAGATTTCGTTTAGTTTTTCTGTACATTCTTTAGAACTTCGGTGTCATTCATGTCCATGGCATCAACCGGTCCCCACTCCAGAAATGGAGATACGAGCAGCATCCTTGGCTAGCATGAAAAATATTGAAAAAAGTGTCAAAGAGCTGATCACAGAGAACAATCTAAGGCTAGTTGGCCTTCTGGCACCTTACCAGGACGTGAGGGAATCAACTGCGGGAAGTGCTACTGGGGGAGAAATTCCCGAGCAGCATCAAGATGTGTCACAACCCCCAAGGAGGGCAATGAGAGTGACCATCAGGGAATCGTCCAGCACACCGCGAGCAGCGGCTGTCCCTGCCCAGCATGGGAAAGGCAAGGAGAAGCTTCCTAATCACCCCGAGCCTATACTTGAGTCCTCGGACGAGAATGGTTACTGACTTCTCACTCTTAGATAGTTTGCCCATTCCCTGTCATTTATTTGATGGGGACGGCAACTTTAAATACGCGCCTAGTTTAACTTCAGACTTATTAAAGGCAGAGAGTGAGTGTAGCAGTAGTACAATAAATAATGTAGCGACCAGTAGTTGTAGCTCGGGTATTTTACTTATAATTTCTTTTATCTCTATTTGTTTGTCTTTTTTGCATGACAACTTGCCCTGACTGGTCGTATGCTTCTTTTTTGCAAACATGTCTACCGAGAGGGCGTTCGATTTATACACCAACCCTACTACCACCACTCTTGCGAGCAGGAAGAAATCGAACAAACGCCAGCCAGGAGAAGGCTGCAGTGACCCATCTACAAAGAGGGCTCGGATAGAGGACCCTCCTACACCTACTCCTTCCAAAGAGACAACTCCCCCTCCAGGCCCTACCGACCAGACTTCTCCAGCGCTCACCGACTAGAATCCTCCAGCTCCTGCCAACCCAAGTCCTGCTACTCAACCAGATAAAACTCTGGTCGAGGCGATCTTGACCTCCACTTGCACTTCAGCCAGTGACAAGCTAAAGAAATTGTCCAGACACCAGCATAGTTTGGAATCCCTTAGCAACACTCCTACTATGTCGGTCGACCAGCTCCTCAGCCGCACGCTAAATGAGCTACTCACTGTAAGTCGCTGCTTCCATTGTGATTTGATTGTTTATCTCTCTGATAGGTACTAACAGCCTTTTATTTTCTAATCGCAGGGGATTCTGACCGTGAGTACCAGTTGGCGCCGCTTGGAGGAGGTGGTCGCCAAGTAGGCTGAAGAGATCAAGGCAGCTGAAGAGAGGTTGGTCGAGCAGCACAAGGTGGTTGAAGCGAAGTGTTGACGGTAAGAACTCGTCAACCAAATATGGATGGAAAACTCAAGAACTTAAATCGATATCTAATGAAAGTAAATGGACTTATAGAAACTTGAAGGAAAATTACAAGTAGGAAGTAGAGAAAAAACTCATATTTTGCTCTTAGATTAATCTGATCTTACAAGAATTTTCCAACCCCCTCTTTTGAGGGGTCCGGATCCATTTACAGTGAAGCTCTAATGGCTCATTATACATTTTGGTCTCGGGGGACCATATGGTACATGGGTACATCATCAGGGTGGTGGCACAGGTAGTAGTGGTGCAGAAGGTCGTGGTGTCGGCTCTGGTACATAGTCAGGGTCCGTGGGGGTGCCTCCACTACTTATTTAGTACGAGTGTCAGAGAAGTGGCACCAAGCGTAGTGGTGCTGGTTGTGGTATTGGAGGAATGGTGGTCAGCTTCAGTACGTGTCAGGAGTCTGCAAAAGTACTCCTGCCTTGGTACTATGTCGTACCTCCACTACTTGTTTGGTGTGGGTGTTGTCCTTGTATCCAGACACCTCTTGATTGGTACGTACATTCCGTACCTATACGTGTACCCTGCACCTAGCGGATTTTTTCACCTTCCGAAGATGTGCATGTTGATCTAGCCTCTCTATATCTTTCTAAGTATCAAATTTCTTATTGACTGGAAAGGATGCATATGGGAGGTAAGCTTTGCTGGTGACACCTACCATAAAAAGTAAGGTAGGGCCTCGTCAGCGAGGCTCATATTTCAAAGAGGCTCAAGAAATGATGGCCTTGCTAGTTTGTTAAGGGGTGCAAGGTGTGAGAAGCTTCACGAGATGTTTTAGGCATGAGGTCGAGGTGTAGATGCTTATGCGCGAGACTCCCCTTTCGCGAGGCACCTTCTGGGGCAGGAGACGCCTCTCTCGTGAGGCACCTCCTGAGGCACGACACCTCTCTCGCGAGGCACCTCCTGGGGTGCGAGATGCCTTTCTCGTGGGGCACCCCCTGGGGCGCGAAATGCTTTTCTCACGAGGCACCTCCTAGGGTACGAGACACCTCTCTCGCGAAGCACCTCCTGGGGTGCAAGACGCCTCTCCCGAGGTGCTACCCTTGATACGAGGCCACAACCCTCGCAAGGTGCAAGGGGCAGGGACGGGTTTGGTTGCTTCCATCCTGGGCTTATATTTTGAGAGATACAAGGTGGGGGTCTTTTGCAAGCACGAAGTTTTAGCATCGACACTTGCCCCCCAGTCTATGAGAGAGTCTTTAGGCTCTCTTGTAGACTTCAAGGTGCGATGCATTCTGGTGTCTGCGAGACTTTGAGAGTGAATGTAAGCTCATCATTGTGCTCTGCAGGTCCCAGGGCAAGTGCCAAGCTCCCTTCTTTACCATTGATCAGACCTTTGGTTCGATGGCTAAGATGAGTCTGTGGTTCCTATAAATAGGCATTCATACCTTGCCTATTATTTTCACTTTACCTCTTCAGCTTTGTGGTTTTGGGATCCTTACTCCTTTCAAGAGGTAAGGGATTTAATCCCCCACAACCTCGCTTTTTCTATCTCTTTTTTTATATAATTTGAGTTCATTTCCTGTATGCTAATATCTAAGTAGGCACTTGAGGGCTGAAACACCATTTTCTTTTGTTTTTGCAGACACATACTTTCGACCCTTTGCTTCTCTTCGACCGCGACGGTGCTTTGGACCCTCGGCCTCTTTTCGACCACGACAACGCTTGATTTTACTTACTTGAGGTATACTTTCTTTCCCTCTTATGCTCACTGGGTCTAAATTAGCACCACTCGGGATGGGTTGCCTTGGCTAGAGTTCATTGTGAATTAATCCACTTACATGCCCTCGTTTATACCCCGTAGTTGGTCATTTAGAGCGCTTGTGCCTAGAGGTTTTGAGCCCATTCCTTTGTGTTTTGTAGCAATCCTCTCATTTACACATGCACCCTAATTACCTATGAGGCGAGGTCCCATGGCATGTGAGGGATCATCTAGTGCTCCTCCGGGGGTCGAGTTTGTAGACTTATCTTCAGATTCAGAGTCCCCTGAAAACAACCCTTACCAAGACTATGACACTTTGAGGCAGGCCCGTATACGTCATCTTGAGCATACGACCGAACTTAGACGTAAAATTTGGGTGGTGGAGAGCGAAATAGTCTCAATTATGAGGGGCGATGGAGTTTCTTTCCCCCTTAACCTTAGCGACCATATAGTGAACCTTATGGTGACCCTTTTACATCTGCAGATGGAGTTGGAGTTCATGGAGGGAAATCTCCCGCATGAACATCCTACCCCGTCTTTCCCTTATGATTGTCATGGGGTCATCCTGAGTTCCCCTCAATCCTTGTTTTCAATCCACCCTTGCTTAGCACTCTCATACTCAGCGCCTCAGTGGAAGACCCTTGCTAGGAAGAAAAAATGGAGAGTAAAGTCCATGTTTCTACCTCACCTTTTTCTTTTGGTTTTGCAGATACGGCAAAGAGAGTACGGCCACAGGTGGCTTCCGAGGCACAAGATTCTAGTCCTTTACTAGCGTCCTCCATTGTGTCCAACGTGGCGGAGAACCGGCTATCGGAGCTATATATGAAATATCGCGTTGGCAAGGAATACCAATTGTTTGTTCCTTCCAATACCTTCCGGGCAGATAATCCCTCTCAGGGGTGCGTGGGCATGAGCGAGCATATCCTAAAAGCGGGTGGGACCATTCCTCTGCACCCATTTTTTGTTGCGATACTCAATCACTTTGACCTTGCCCCGCTCCAACTGGCGCCTAACAGCTTGCTGACCCTAAGTTGCCTATACATGGCATTCGTTGAGCTCAACCAGCGCGCTCCCATGACTCGGGAGGTGCACTTTATGTATAACCTCATGCCAACCCCAAAATGCAAAGGCTTTTATTTCTTACAGAAGGCCAACTCCCAGGTTTCCCTCATAGAGGGCTCTATTTCAAACCCGGGGTCCTGGAAGCAGGACTTTTTCTTCATAAAAGGTACGTACACGAATGCTTTCGCTCGTCCCCAAGTAAGTGCTTCAAGCTTGTCATCCTTTTTCTTTGAATTGGTTATTCTGGAATTTATGTTTATATTTGCAATTGTGTTGATTGTGCAGAGGAGTTCGGTGACCCTGACATTCCTCGATCGGAGGCATCGCCAGTGGACAAAATCCTCGATGCCGACCCCGCCCTGAAAATGGTTGCTCGCCTCTTCACTGTGGCAAACCTAAACCGCTACAACTTGTCTGCGGTTTTGGATCCTGATGGGTTGTGGCACATTTCGGAGCGAAGGAAGAAGGCGCCTCTAGTTGAGCATCACTCCGACGGAGGCGATACAGAGTGGGTGCCCAAGGAGGTTTCCCCATAACACAGGCGACCTCGTCGATCATTTTTGTCTCCCAGGGGGTGCCCTCATTTGGCCCCTATGGACCACGACATGGCCTCTCACTCCCACGGTCAACAGGTCATGCCGAGGAGCTTCGTCTGTCCCTTTTCTGATGACTATGATGCTCTCCCTCATGCTTCCTTCAATCCTGGTTCATCGAGGGCTCATTTTCCTGATATTCTTGCCCCCCCCCCCTCCTCCTTCAGTGAGCGGGTCATCTGTCCCTACCCAACTAGGCACCCCTGACTCGGAGGGGGCACCTTGGGCGGGTCGTATGGCGACCTCTTATGGGCAACGGTATACCTGGGTTACGGAGGGTCTTCCTGAGATTGATTGGAGAAATCTCGGGAATTTTGCCATGTCAGAGCTTGGGGAGACTCTTGTGCACTCCGCTACTTGGGTGAGTTCATGCATCTTACATTGGCCTTACCCTTTTTTTTATTTTTTTTCTCATCATCATTATTATTTTTTTTTCTTGTGCAGACTTATACAGTGGCCCAATGCTTTGTCGACTCAGTGCAGGACCTCTCCTCATCGAATGCTAAAAGGGACCGTCTAACGGTCAAGGTTCAGGGGCTTGAGAGGGAACTTACTGACATCAAGCTTAAGCTTGAGAAGGCCCTGGCGAAGGCCTCTTCATCATCAAAAAAGAAGAAGAAGGCGAATGCCAAGGTCGTGATGCTGCAGGAGAAGGTTGCTCGCCTAAAGGCCAATCTTAGTGGAGCAGAAGCCAAAATCGCAATGTTGCAAGAGATGGTCACTTCCTTAGAGGAGAGTTTGGTTGATATCGAGTATAAATCCATAGAGCATGCCCTCTACGGAGTATGGAGGCAAAATCTTAACTTTGATTTCTCCTCCTTTGGTGAGCACGTCGTTGCTAGGGTGCCTGAGTAAAATGCCTGCGGCAGGAGGCCCTGAGAATCTGCTTCTGCGATCTTATCTTTTAATTCAATTGGTTGTATGCTCATTTGAGCTTTTAATTAAAAAAATTGGAACTTTTATTAGTCCTGTGACATTATCGCGACTCCTTTTTTCTGTATATATATATATGTGATTATTTGCTTTTGTTCCTCTATGTTTGAGGTCCTTTTGAGCCCGCAAAATGGGGTTCGATAGGTTCTCCTTTTATATATACTTTTTTATTTATTAGGATTGAGATCCTTTGGAGCCCATACGAAGGGGTTCAATAGGTCTCTCTTTGGTGCCTCTTGATTGTATCTATAAGGATGTGTTGACCCTTTGGGTTCTATTTATCCTTTTATATACTTTTGTGTGCGCTTATTATTTCTTGCGAGAAGCGTCCTTCTCATCATTATTCATAGTATTATTTTTGCAAAGGTCCCTTTTAGGACCCTTGGTGGCCGCTCTAGGCTTATTGGTGGGTGCTCTTCCTAAGGCATTTCCTCTAGTGGAAGCATCTGCATTTATTAGGAGGCTCTTTTTTGTTTTTGTAGGACCTTTTGACCTCCTTGATGTTCATAAGGGTAGTTAATCCTCGTGAACTTAAGTGATGTCTTGCCAGGTCTTCTTCTTTATTTATAAGGGGTCTTTTTTAGGATATAAGGGTCTCGTTTAAGATATAAGGGTCTCATTAAGGACCCTTTTTTTTGCTATATACTCTGCCCCCCAAGTGGTTGGCGAGATTTATCTCGACAGGCACTTTGATCATTCCATTCACGCACTTTCATAATCATTTTGCTTAAACAAGAATCTTTACTACATGTTCATCTAATGTCACATCATATTCATTGGAAACAGGTGAAGTACATGGTAACTTAATGTGACTTCGCTCTTACTACATATTAAGGAATCCAAGTTGAACTTATAGCTATTACATTTAACTTGCACACTAGACAGAACAATAACATTCGTGCCTCAACATGGAGGTCTTACTGATAATATTTCTTTAAATGTTCTGTGTTCCATGCTTTAGGTACCATGGTATCATCCAAGCGTGCAAGCTTGTAGGTGTTAGGGGGCACAACCTGGGCAACTTGGTAGGGCCCTTCCCAGTTTGCCCCTAACACACCTACGCTCGGGTCTCGAGTATTGGGCAGGACTTTCCTTAACACGAGGTCTCCAACTCTGAACGCCCTCTCTCGCACCCTTGAATTATAGTACCTTGCGGCTCGTTGCTGATATTGCCAGCCTCAGTTGTGCCCTTTCTCTCCTTGCTTCCAACAGGTCCAAATTTCTTGCTAATGCTGTGATGTTAACCTAGTCATCATATGCTTGTATGCGGACGGAGTTAATCTTCATTTCTATTGGAAGGAAAGCCTCGCAGCCATAGGCTAAGGCGAAAGGTGTCTCTCTAGTGGTGGAACGAGGTGTGGTCCTGTAGGCCCAAAGCACATTGGGAAGTTCTTCGATCCAGGCCCCTTTCAACTTGTCCAACTTTGTTTTCAGGTTCCTTTTTAGGATCTTGTTGATGGCCTCCACTTGTCCATTGGCTTGTGGGTGTACTACAGCGGAGAAACTCCTCTTGATTCTCTTTTCCCTGCAATATTCTTCTAATACTCCTCCTTCAAATTGTGTCCCATTGTCGGAGATTATCTTGTAGGGTACTCCAAACCTGCAGACGATAAATTTGTTGACGAAGGTGGTGATTTGCTTAGCTGTTATGTTGACTAGAGGCTCTGCTTCCACCATTTAGTAAAGTAATCGACTGCTACAACCGCGTATTTTGCTCCTCCTCTTCCTGCTGGCAACACTCCAATCAAGTCAATCCCCCACACAGTGAAGGGCCACGGACTGGTCATGCTCACCAGCTCATTTGGTGACTGTCTGGGGTAATTTGCATGCCTTTGGCACTTGTCACATCTTTTCACGAAATTGCTCGCGTCCTTCTCCATGGTAGGCCAATAATACCCCTGGCGGATGGCCTTTTTTGTCGTGGACTGCCCCCAGCATGATTTCCACATTCCCATTCGTGTATCTTTTGCAGAATTTTTAGAGTCTCTCCCTTATCTATGCACCGTAGGAGCGGGGTAGAGAAGCCTCTCTTATATAAGACTCCATCTACTAAGGTGTATTGGGCGGCTTTGTAAGTCAGCTTACGAGCATCTTTTTTGTCCAAAGGCAAGGTTTTGTCATTTAAGTACCTCAGGATGGGTGCAAACCATGACTCCTCAGGTCTATTGACCATGTGGATATTTTCTTCTGCTATGCTCAACTTGGAGAGGTATTCGACAGGGATGGACTCAAGCGTGTCTTCGTCTCGAGTAGAGGCAAGTTTCGTGAGAGCATTGGCGTTTGTGTTTTGCTCCCTTGGGATATGTTCTATGGTGTATTTTTTGAATTGATCCAAATACCCCTTCACCTTGGCGAGATATGCAGCCATTTTTGGGCCTCTAGCTTGATATTCACCCTTCACCTGAAACACTACCAACTGTGAGTCACTAAAGACATGCAAATGGGTTACCTTTAACTCCTTAGCTAGCCGCAGGCTAGGCAATAGTGCCTCATATTCTACTTCATTTTTGGAAGCTTCAAATTCGAATCTTAAGGTGCAATACATCGTGTGCCCCTCAGGTCCCGTCATCACTATGCCAGCGCCGGCTCCTCCTTCGTTAGATGCCCCGTCTACATGGAGGCTCCATTCTTCAGGTTGCTTTTCCCCTTCACCCACTGGTTCATTCTCTCCTACTTCTCTCTCCTCATGGGGTCGGTGTGCAAACTCGACTATAAAATCTGCACATGCCCGTTGATTGAGGTCCTTGGGGTGTAAGTGATGTCAAATTAACTTAATTTAATCGACCGCTTTAACAACCTTCTCAAAGTTTCCAGTTTGTGCAAGACTTGACGCAAAGGGATGTTGGTGAGCACTTCGATAACATGAGCGTGAAAATAGGGCCTCAGCTTTCGTGATGCCACTATCAAGGCATATGCTAACTTTTCTATTTCTGGGTACCAGGACTCTGCGTCTACCAACCGCTTACTCATATAGTACACGGGCTGCTGATGCTTCTTTTCTCCTTTGACCAAGGTGGCACTTATAGCGTGCTCTGATAGAGCTAAATACAAGTACAATTTTTCCCCTCTTTCTAGCTTGGCCGAAAGGGGTGGTTTTCCAAGGTGTTCCTTTAACTTAGTGAAGGCTTCCTGACAATCTTCATCCCAAGCGAATTCTTGCTCCCTTTTAGGATGTTGAAGAAAGGGAGGTATTTGTCAGTGGATCTGGAGATGAACCTATTGAGGGCTGATACTCTCCCTATTAAGCACTGCACCTCCTTCTTGCTTAGTGGTGGGCTCATTTCCAGCAATGCTTTGATTTTGTCAGGGTTGGCCTCGATACCTAGAGAATTCACCATAAAACCCAGGAACTTCCCCGATGAAACTCCGAAGGTGCACTTGAACGGGTTTAGCTTCATTCTTAATTTTCGGAGGGTGCCAAACATCTCATTGAGGTCGTTTGTGAGCTCTTCTGCCTTCTTTGTCTTTACCAGCATATCTTCCACGTACACTTTCATATTCCTCCCTATTTTATTCATAAATATTCGGTTCACCAGCCTTTGATAAGTAGCACCTGCGTTCTTTAAACCAAAAGGCATCACTTTGTAGCAATAAAGCCCCTTGTCTATTATAAACGAAGTGTGCACTTCAACGGCTAGGTTCATGGGTATTTGGTTGTACCCGGAATATGCATCCATGAAGCTAAGTAGCTCGTGCCCCGCTGTGGCGTCTACTAACTGGTCTATCCTAGGAAGCAGGAGGCTGTCCTTTATGCAGGCTTTATTGAGGCTAGTAAAGTCCACACAAGTCCTCCATTTTCCATTGGGCTTTGGGACTAAAACTGGGTTTGATACCCATATTGGGTATAATGCTTCTCAGATAAACCCATTTGCCTTCAACTTGTCAACCTCTTCTTTTAAGGTCGTGTATCTTTCTGGGTCTAGTGCTCTCTTTTTCTGCTTCATAGGCCTTGCTTTTGGGTCGATGTTTAAGTGATGACACATGATTGACAGGTCTATTCCTACCATGTCCTCGTGACTCCAAGAGAATACATCGAGGTTGGCTTTCAGAAATTCTACCAGCTTCTCCTTCACGATACCCGGAAGGTGTCTTCCTACCTTTAACTTTCTCAACGGCTCATTCATGACCGTGACTTCCTCCAACTCCTCTACTGGCTCGACTCTGGGTTCCTCCATGACTCGCGGGTCCAACTCGTGCAGGTTTGCACCTTCATGCACAACCATTGCCATAGGCACTAATGGCTTTATGGCCGTGCGGAGGGATGTGTTCTAACATTCCCTCACTTCCTTCGGCTCTCCTTTCACGCTTGCTATTCCCTCGAGAGTTGGGAATTTCATAGCTAAGTGGTACATAGAAGTTATCGCCTTCAATTCTCTTAGGGAGGGTCTCCCTAATACCGCATTGAAGGCTGAGGCTCAATCTACCACGACAAAGTTTGCCATTATGGTGGTTTGTTTGGGTTGTTCTCCCATGGTGAAGGCTAACTCAATTGCCCCTAAGGGCTGTATTGAATCTCTTGTAAATCCATACAAAGAGGTATTGCAAGGCTTTAGGTGTCGGATGTCTAGTCCCATTTTCTCCAAAGCTGGGCGATATAAGATGTCCACAGAGCTTCCATTATCCACCAAGACCCGCGGTGCACCCGCATGTTTGCAAGCTGGACAGTCAACACCAAGGGGTCATTATGGGGGAAATGTACACCCCGTGCGTCTTCTTCGGTGAAGGTTATCAAGCCATTCTCACCCTTAAAACTCTTCGGGGAGCGTTGCTCCAAACTTAAGATGCACGGTGGTGGACTTCGTCTAGCCTCCCTGGCATATTTGTCTCGCCCCTTCCTTAATTTGGCTCCGAATCCTGGCCCTCCGAAGATGGTCCTGACTTCCCCTTGTACCTCTGGGGCTACTTCTCGTGCCCGTGGCGAGGATGCTCCTTCATCCAGTCTTTGGTTCTCTTTGCGGACGTATCTGCCCAAATTTCCCCTGCGTATAAGCTCTTCAATTTCTATTTTCAAATGGGTGCATTCTGCAGTGGTGTGGCCGATATCTTTATGATACTGGCAGTATTTACTGGGGTCGGTCTTTTTTCATTAGTGGAGGCCTTCTGAAAGGGACCTAGTTTTCATTCATGATGAAGATATGTTCCCTAGCATGGGTGAGGTCAGTATAAAAGGTGTAGGGGCCTTGCCTGCGCTCGTCAGTGCGCTGGGGCTTCCGAGGCCAATCATCTCTTGTCCCTTCATAGACCCTCTTCTTCTTTGTACCGCTTTGGCTTTCCCGGATTGAGGATTTTGGTGGGGACCGGTCTTTTCCGGTCTTTAGGCTCTCGTGACCATCCTCTACACGAATATATTTTTGTGCTCGCTCGTAGAAATCATCCAAATTTGTGACCTCTCTCTTAAGCATGTTATCCCATAACTTACTTCCCGAGTGTACTCTGGCCGTGATGGCCATTTTTAGCTCCCTGAGGGTCAAGCTCCCTACCTTGGCTTCCTCCATATTGAACCTATGGATGTAGCTCTTTAGACTCTCATTTTCTCCCTATTTCACGTTAGCGAGGCTGGTGCCCAGCATTGTGTAATCACGCACGGTGTGATGTTGCTGAAGAAATTCATCAAAAAATTGCTGCCAAGACTTGATGGACCCTAGCCGGAGTCTTTTGAACCATTTGTACGCAGTTCCTTTCAATGTGACAGCAAAGCAATGGCATCTAGGCCCACTACTAATTCCCCTTAATTTCATCAAATCGTTAAATGTGTCCAGATGGTACTTAGGATCCGTATTTCCTTCATGTGGGGTCATATGAGGCTCCTTGAAGTTGGCTGGGAGCCGGATGGCTTGGATTTCCTTAGTGAAGGGCGACTCATGGTCGAACTCGTCATCAATGGCTTGCCCTCCAGACGCGATGAATATCTTGCTCCGGAGGCTCCTCATTTCTGTGACTAGGTCTTGTCTCCTCTTGTTCAAGGAGTCTCAATGTGGACGGGTTAGCGTTTCCCTTTCCTTTGTCTTCCTTGGGCGCCATAGGAGGTGTAGTCCTTTTATCCGCCCTTTTCTTGTTGAGCTCTTCCCTAAGTCTGAGAGTGTTTTCCTTGAAGTGACTTTGACTTCATTACGAGGGTCAACGTTGTTCTTCTATTCTGGCCTCTGGGGCTGCTTCGGTGGTCCAGGACGTTCGCACTGCTTTGTTCGGGGGGTATTACTGGTGGAGAGTCGAGTCCTCCCATCGTCCACTGGGACCGTGGTTTCTACCCCCTCTTATCCTTTCTCTTTTTGCCTAGGAAGAGATATGTTCGATTTTCCTTGTAACAGGCCATTCAACACCTCTTGCATGTTCTCTAAGGTGGTTTCTAGCCTTTGGTTCTTCCAGTGCAGTTCGCGTATCACCTCTTTGTAAAATCGGGACCTAGAACTCAAGCTCATGGAATGGACTCGAGGATTCTTGTCGGGCATGTGCATCGATGGGCCCAAATCTTGCCAGCTGGAGTTCGGCACCTATGGCAGCTTTGGGGGTGGGAACTCATCAGCGTCTCTCGCGGGGGCAGTCGCTAACCTCAGATGATGCTCATCAGGTGGGACGGCCGAGGACGAGGCCTCCCTTTCACCTTCAGGAACCCCTGGCTCCTTTGATGCATGCAAAGTTTCAGGTGGCGGAGGATTCTTCATGGAGGCCTTCAGTTGATCTCCATCGAGGTGTACCTCAACCTCCCGTGGTTCTCTCAATAACTTAGAGCGTCTCGGCATCTTTGCTACCAGAATCAATGGAAGAACAGTGGCTTGTCACTTATTCTTCCCATAGACGGCGCCAAACTGTTGACGGTAAGAACTCGTCAACCAAATATGGATGGAAAACTTAAGAACTTAAATTGATATCTAATGAAAGCAAATGGACTTATAGAAACTTGAAGGAAAATTGCAAGTAGGAAGTAGAGAGAAAACTCATATTTTGCTCTTAGATTAATCTGATCTTGCAAGAATTTTCCAACCCCCTCATTTGAGGGGTCCGGATCCATTTATAGTGAAGCTCTAATGGCTCATGATACATTGTGGTCTCGGGGGACCATATGGTACATGGGTACATCGTCAGGGTGGTGGCACAGGTAGTAGTGGTGCAGAAGGTTGTGGTGTCGGCTCTGGTACATAGTCAGGGTCCGTGGGGGTGCCTCCACTACTTATTTAGTACGAGTGTCAGAGAAGTGGCACCAGGCGTAGTGGTGCAAGTGGTTGTGGTGTTGCAGGAGTGGTGGTCAACGTTAGTACATGTAAGGAGTCTGCAAAAGTACTCCTACCTTGGTACTATGTCATACCTCCACTACTTGTTTGGTGTGGGTGTTGTCCTTGTATCCAGACACCTCCTGATTGGTACGTACATTCCGTACCTATACGTGTACCCTGAACCTAGCGGATGTTTTCACCTTCTGAAGATGTGCATGTTGATCTAGCCTCTCTATATCTTTCTAAGTATCAGATTTCTTATTGACTGGAAAGGATACATATGGGAGGTAAGCTTTGCTGGTGACACATACCCTAAAAAGTAAGGTAGGGCCTCGTCAGCGAGGCTCATATTTCAAAGAGGCTCAAGAAATGATGGCCTTGCTAGTTTGTTAAGGGGTGCAAGGTATGAGAAGCTTCAGGGATGTTTTAGGCATGAGGTCGAGGTGTAGATGCTTATGCGCGAGACGCCCCATTCGTGAGGCACCTCCTGAGGCACGACACCTCTCTCGCGAGGCACCTCCTGGGGCGTGAGACAGCTTTCTCGTGGGGCACCTCCTAGGGTGCAAGACGCCTCTCTTGCGGGGCACCTCCTGGGGCGTGAGACGCCTCTCTCGCGGGGCACCTCCCGGGTCACGAGACGCCTCTCTCGCGAGGCACCTCCTGGGGCGCGAGACGCCTCTCTCGCGAGGCATCTTCTGGGGCGCGAGATGCCTCTCTCGCGAGGCAACTCCTGTGGCGCGAGACGCCTTTCTTGCGAGGCACCTCCTGGGGCGCGAGACGCATCTCTCGCAAGGCACCTCGTGGGGCGCGAGACGCCTCTCACAACCCTCGCGAGGTGTAAGGGACAGGGACGGGTTTGGTTGCTTCCATCCCGGGTTTATATTTTGAGAGATATGAGGTGGGGGTCTTTTGCAAGCACGAAGTTTTAGCATCGACACCAAGCACATTGAAGAGTTGCAAGCAGTTGAGGCTAAGATCGCTAAGCTCGAGGAGGAATTGAAGAAGAAAGCGGACTTCGTTGCCAAAATTACTGCCTCCAAAGATAAGTACAAGGAAGCATCACTGATAAACTACTGAGAAGCCCACAAACTTGAATCGGAGTTGGAAATCACCCGCAAAGAGGTTGCTGACCTTGAGGAGACCAACGCGCGCAACCTGGAGAAGTACGAGGGAGCGGCGTTCCTGTGCTTCTACATGTTCTAGAAAAGCAACCCCACGGCTGACTTTCCTTATCTACCTGACCCTATAAGGGAAGCTGAGCTGGCAAAGTGTACTGCTCGCCTGGAAGAGGAGGAGAAGGCTCAAGGATCCCCTGAGATATCCCTAGCAACAGGCATTGAGGGTGTCAACGAATATGCTGGGGCCACACTCGACCAGCAGCCTCAAGAGCCTCAGCAGAATCCTCCGGCTGCTTCATAATTTTATCTGTTTTTATGTTAGTTTATAACTTGGGACATACGAACTTCGGTTCGTGATGTCAAGACAATATATTTTTTGCTGCATGGGCAGCTTTTCCTTTTAATTAACAATTACATCCGAGCAGCAACTGCTCACGGTGTAAAGGATTTTACTCTTGATATTATAATATTCGCATTTTATTATAACATTTGTTCGCATGAACAAACTTAGCATAACACTTTGCTTTTATTTAACAAAATTTAAACAAAATTTTGAAAAATACTCTAATTATCGTAGTATGCTTTCCCTTATTTTGCTCGTGTGTTTACATATACTTATTGATATGCTTTGCTTGCCTGGTACCTTATATGCCCCCCAAGTGATTGAGGAGCTTAAGGTCCTCGGTCACTTGCCTTGACCAAGACCTGTTCGAACATTTCTGCTCGTGATAATTACTTATGAGAATGAGAATATAGCAAAACAACACACGTAATGAGCAAATACTTGTAATAAATACAATAATTGGCAAGAATAACTGGCTGCGCATAGTTCTTTTTATTTTTCGTAATAAATGGATAATCGTGTATGTACGAGTGATCAAGAAATAATCTTACACTTATAAGCGATCAGTCATATGACTGACTGACCCTTGTTCATAAACTTGTAAAAAGTTAAATTAATCAAGCCAGTTCTTTAAAAAGAACTGTTTATTGATAATACTTGCGCAGGTGCTCTCCATTCCAATAGCGAAGAATGATATTTCCATTTAAGCGAGCAAGTTTGTAGGTGCCTGGTTGAAGGACTTCTTCGATTTTGTATGGCCCTTCCCAGTTAGGTCCAAGCACTCCAGCAGCTTGATCACGGGTGTTAAGGAAAACTCTTCTAAGTACCAAATCTCCCACATTAAATTTTCTTTCACGTACTTTAGAGTTGAAGTACCAGGCGACCTTTTGTTGGTAAGCTGCTACTTGGAGTTGGGCTTGCTCGCACCTTTCATCGACCAAATCCAGAGATTCCATCAATAACTGGCTATTAACGTCTTGATCGTATGCCAACCTTCGGTGTGATGGCGGATCTAATTCAACAAGCAACATAGCTTCTTACCCACAGGCCAAAGAAAATGGAGTATGGCCTATTGTTGTTTGATGGGTTGTTATATACGACTAGAGGACTTCAGACAACTGCTCTGGACATGCCCCCTTCGCTTCTTCAAGCCTTTTCTTTAGAGTATCCTTTAGTGTCTTATTGACAGCCTCAACTTTTCTATTTGCCTGTGGATGAGCTACTAAAGAAAAGCTTTTGATAATCCCATGCCTCTCGCAAAAATCTGTGAACAAATCACTATCAAACTGTGTACCGTTGTCTGAGATAATTTTTCTTGGCAATCCATAGCGACACACAATGTTCTTGACCACAAAATCCAGTACCTTCTTGGTCATTATGGTTGCAAGTGGCTCAGCTTCGGCCCACTTTGTGAAGTAGTCAATAGCAACCACAGTGTACTTGACATTGCCTTTTCCTATGGGCAAAGACCCAATCAAATCTATCCCCCACACTACGAATGGCCACGGACTTTGCATTTGTTTTAGCTCATTAGGGGTTGCTCGGGGTATCTTGGAAAATCTTTGGCACTTGTCGCACTTTCGAACAAAATCCACAGAGTCTTCATTCATTGTTGGCCAGAAGTATCCTTGCCTTAGGATCTTTTTGGATAAACTCTGCCCCCCAGCATGATCTCCTCATAAACCTTCATGGACTTCTCACATTAATTCTTTGGCCTTTTCTTTTGAAACACACCTTAGGAGTGGCATTGAGTACCCCCTTCTGTATAAAATTCCGTCGACCAGGATAAACCGAGCAGACTACCTCTGGAGGGTTCTTGCTTTGTTTCTGTTCATCGACAGTACACCATGCGTCAAGTACTCAATAAAGGGTGCCATCCACATGTCCGCCGATTGGATTACCAGAGAGGTTTCTTCTATTTTGATGCTTGGGGCGGAAAGCCATTCAACAGGCACTATATTTAAGGTGTCAGCATCCTTTGCACTTGCTAATTTGGCCAAAGCATCAACGTTTGAGTTCTGGTCGCGAGGTACTTGCTGGAGAGTATATTTTTCAAATTGCGCCAACAAATCCTTTTCTTTGTTCAAATAGGCAACCATCTTTAGACCCCGGGCTTGATATTCTCCAGTAATTTGATTAACCACTAACTGGGAGTCACTATAGATTTCAAGCGACTTTATGTTCATATCTTTGACTAATCGTAATCTTGCGAGCAAACTTTGTATTCGGCTTCGTTATTAGACATTGTAAAGACGAATCTGATTGCGCAGTTGTAACGACCCAAATTCACTAATTAGGCTTAAGGGCCTTGATTAGTGTGCCTGGAGGGCATAATGGAGATTATGTGTGATTTTTATGGTTAAGATGCATGATTATGATTTTAAGCATGTTATAGGACTATGTGTATTATGTTATGTGATAATTATGATATGTGAATCGTACCACGTGGGTGTGGTGATATCAATGTGATGCACGTGCCGAGACGGTCCTAGAAAGCTAGATAGTGGTAACTGGTGATTTGGTAACCTGCGTAACTGTTAGTAACCATAGAGAGTAACAGGTTTTGCTGGAAAGTGGTAGAATTGTAAAGTAAGTAAAAAGACAAGTGTGCCCTTGAGGTTTAGTTAGAAAAGGATATTTGAGGAAGGCTAAAGTGGTCTTTTGGCAGTGAATAGATGAGCTTCAGCTGAGGAAAAGTTAGTCACGTATAACACTTAGGAAGATTGATTTATGCTGAAAATTAGAGGAAAATCTAGAAGAAAGGAGAAGAAGAGGGAAGCTGAAGTTGGGTGACCTAAGAAGAGAATTCTGATGATTCAAGGCAATTAAGCTAAACCTAGGCCAAGATTACTCAGAGGTAAGGGTCTATCTATGATTTGTTTAAGTCTCAAGTCTGGTTTTTGGAGGATAAGCATGAATTGAAGCAAGTTTGTGGCTTGTTTTGCATGAAAACTCAGCTGGTTTGTCAAGGGGAAACTCAGTTTAAAGCTTGGATTGGAGGAAGCTCAAATTGAATTTCTGATTGAGGTTAAGGGTATTAAACATGTTTGCAGTCTCGTAGCTGTTATGATTTAAGGATTTAGAGGTTTGGTTTGTACTTTTCTCCACTTTTGGTTTAAGTGTTGAAATCTTAAACTTAAGTGTGAATTCTGAGAATAGTTGTGTGATTGAGTTAGATTATGATGTTTGTAGGTTGTTGAAAGGTTTATTTGGGGTTTTGAGTTGGTTTTGAGGCTTAGGTATAAGTTTGGGGTGATTTGGAGTGATTTGGGTTCAGGAAAACGCAGGGGAAAAACCCAGAATTCTGGGCTCGCGAAGGAGCGCCGCGGCGCTATTCTAGAGCGCCGCGGCGCAAGGCTATTTCTGGGCGGTGTGTGTGCTCTCTGACTTGCTGGGGGCCGCGGCCCTATAGGGCAGCGCCGCGGTGCTAGGCCAATTTCAGGATGTTAGAATTTGTAATTTTGAGCCTTTGCTCCGGGGGTTCGGGGGATGTCTTCGATGCATTGTTTTAGGGATTTGGGGGTTCCGAGAGTGTGGGATTGGTTCCGGGGAGGTAGCTTTGGATTGATTAGTGACAAAGGATGTTTCATTTGTGTTGTGATTAGGACTTTGGAGAGGCTCGGGGTAGAGGACCGTGCTCGCGGCTTCGTGGCATCGGAAACCAGTGAATTGAAAGGTAAGAAAACTGCACCCGGGTAAATGTTGGTGATGGGACTAAGTGCTCCCAAGAATTGTGTCGTGTCAATGTTGGTATCACGCCAAGGGACATGTAAAAGCGGCCTAAGAGTGTCATACTTGATATTAGCGCACAGGGCACGGGTTGGCCACTGGGAGCCAAAAACAACGGGATAACAGAGGGAGCAGCTTGAGGGCGCTAGCCCTGGTTATCGTTTGTGAATTGTGAATGTTATGAATTGAAATGCCTAGTATGTGGAATACTTGACTATACTGACTGATGATGTATCTGAGTTTATGTGGTGCAATGTAAGATATTGACTTGCCTGCTAATTGTTCATGCTCTGTTGTTGTTGTGTTTTCTTGCTGGGCCTTGGCTCACGGGTGCTACGTGGTGCAGGTAAAGGCAAGGGCAAGCTGGACCAAGCCTGAGGTGGAGAGCTCCGAGGTGGAATGTACATAGCCAGCGGTTCGACTGCCACGGTCGAGGAGTGGACCAGGACAGGGATCACCTAACTACTAGTTTTGCCTTAGCATGGCCAGTTGTTGTATATAAACCCTAAGTCTTTTGTAAACGGTCTTTGAACTTAATATTTTTGGGATCCCATGTAACAGATAATACTTTTTAATGGATATGTGGCTTTTGAGACCAAAACGCTTTTAACCCTAGTTCCTTAATAGTTTCAATAACACGGTTTTATTTAAATGACTTGATTAGCAAGTCTGGCACTTTATAAACACACAGTGTAACGGTCTTGGCTATCCAGGGCATTACAGCAGCGGAATCTATGATCTTAAGGTGTGATTAAAATCACACCTGCTCTAGCGTTGTGCTCGTTGGAAGAGCCATCTATAAACAATTTCCAAGAGGGAGTTTGGCTCTGAGGCTCAGGCTCTTCTATCGGTTTAGTGTCCTAAAGTCCAGTGAACTCTGCAACAAAGTCTGCCAGAGTCTGTCCCTTCATTACTGCTCGTGGCAAGTAAGAAACATCAAACTGTCCAAGTTCAACTGCCCATTTCAATAATCTACCAGCAGCTTCTGGTTTCTGCAAGACTTGCTGTAGGGGCTGGTCAGTTAATACTGTGATGGGGTGAGCTTGGAAGTATGGTCGCAGCTTTCTGGAGGCTAAGATCAAGCAGTAGGCTAATTTCTCAATGGGCAGATATCGCAGTTCTGCTCCTATTAGCCTTTTGCTTATATAATACACATGTTTTTGCACATGCTCCTCCTCTCTTACCAAGACAGCACTATCAGCATATTCTGTGACCGCCAAATAGATGAACAAAGTTTCTTTTTCAACCGATTTAGACAAAATAGGTTGCTGCAACATATGAGACTTTAGAGCTTGGAAACCCTTCTCGCACTCCTCCGTCCACTAAATTTTTTTATTGCCCCTAAGTAGATTAAAAAATGGGACGCACTTGTCTGTGGATTTAGAGATAAATCTACTTAAAGCGGCAATCCTCCTGGTTAAACTTTGAACATCTTTTATCTTTTTGGCGATTTCATATCGACTAGGGCCTTGATCTTTTCAGGATTAGCTTTGATACCTCGTGAGTTCACTAGAAATCCCAAAAATTTCCCTGATCCAACTCCGAAGGAACACTTAAGGGGATTCAGCTTCATCTGATATTTATTTAAGACGTTGAAGCACTCTTGCAGGTCCCCAATGTGTTCTTCTACCTTCTTTGACTTAACCAGCATGTCATCAACATACACTTCCATGTTTACATTGATCAGCTCTTTAAACATGCGATTGACCAGTCGCTGGTAAGTCGCACCAGCGTTTTTCAAACCGAAAGGCATCACTTTGTAACAGTAGAGCCCTGTATCGGTCTAAAAGCTAGTGTGATCCTGATCAGGTGGGTGCATACTGATCTGATTGTACCCAGAGTATGCATCCATGAATGATAGGATCTCGTGCCCTGAAGTGGCATCGACCAGCTGGTCGATCCTTGGGAGCGGGAAACAATCTTTAGGGCAGGCTTTATTAAGGTCTGTGAAATCCACGCATGTTCTCCATTTTCCATTCGGCTTAGGAATTAGTACGGGATTAGAGACCCACGATGGATAAAATGCTACCCTGATGAATATGTTCTCCTTTAGCTTCTCAACTTCTTCCTTTAAGGCTTTTGATCCATCTTTGTCGAGCAGCCTTCTTTTCTGTTGTACTGGTGGAAAACTTTTATCTATGTTCAAGACATGGCTGATAATTGTTGGGTCAATTCCAACCATATCTTTATGCGACCAGGAAAAGACTTCCTGGTTCTTCTTCAAAAATTCCACCAGTCTTTGTTTTGTTGTTGTCTCTAAGTTTTTACCGACTTTCACAACCCTAGTCGGATCTACCTCATCGACTTGGACCTCCTCGAGGTCCTCGACTAGTCCTACTTCTTCATAAAAATCCCCAAAGCAAGGATCTAAATCCCTATCCTCACTTTGGGCAACACCCTATTTGGTGACGCGCTCACCTGATTGGGCTTGTACCTCATCGTCCAATTGCAACTCTTTTCCGGCTCCTTCCCTCGATCCACCCCTTTTCGCCTTAGTAATCGAGGAATTGTAGCATTCCCTCGCTTCTCGCTGGTTTCCCAACATGCATCCTATCTCCGCGTCAATTGGAAACTTCATGGCGAGGTTACGGCTCGCAGGTCGACTAGAATAGGCCTTCCAATCATGGAATTGTATGCAGAAGGACAACCAACTACTATAAAAGTAGTGAGTAATGTCATGTTTGTAGGTGTAGTTCCTGCTATAACCGGAAGCCTAATTGACCCTGTTGTCGCGAGCCCTTCGCCAGAAAAACCATAAATGATTTGGTTGCATGGCTCCAGGTCTTTCACTAACAATTTCATTCTTTCCAGCGAAGACTTGTACAAAATGTTCACTGAGCTTCCTGTGTCCACTAACACCCGCTTAACCATCATATTGGCTATTTGGACGTCCACGACTAGAGGGTCCGAATGAGGGAACTGGACATGCTGAGCATTAAGCTCAGAGAAAGTTATTAGCTCTTCCTCTGTTCGAGCTTTCTTGGGAGTTCGCTCCTCCACATTCAGCATTTCGATGTCCTGGTCGTGGCATAAGGTCCGAGCATATCGCTCCCTTTCCTTCCCACTATCTCTTGCAAGGTGTGGGCCGCCACAGATGGTTAGCAATGTACCCGCCACAGGAGCTGGCTGTAAAGGGGGCGAGCATTGGTGTACATGCGCCTGCTGGTTACCTCCTTGAGCCTCTCGCTAAGAACCTCCAGTGGCTCGCACATATCTCCTCAGGTGTCCTGTCTAATAAGGAACTCAATTTCATCTTTCAATTGGTTACACTCATTGGTGTCATGACCATAGTCGTTGTGGAAACGAAAAAACTTCATTGTATCTCTCTTGGAAATATCCTTCCTTATTGGCGCCGGTCGCTTGTAAGGGACATTGGTGCTGGTCGCCTGGTACACCTCTGCTCTGCTTTCGACAAGGGTCGTGTACTTGGTGAATCTTGGCTCGTACCTATTGCCCTTAGGGCGCTTATTTTTAGACGTTGACGGCTCGTTGTTCCCCCTTTTTCCACCATTTTTCCCGTTGCTTTTTCTGTTGCCATTGGGTTTATCTGACCCGTTGGCGGCTTTAGCGGGATCTTCCTTTGTGCCCTTGTCTTTTGCAGGTGACTTCCCTTCGTTGGCAATCGCCTCTTCGAGCTTAACGTACCAGTTTGCTCAATTAAGGAATTCTTGGGTACTTTTCACCCCATTCTTCCTCAAACTATTCCAGAGGGGTGAGTGGCGTCGCACTCCAACAGTAAGTTCCATCATCTTTCCCTCATCGCCAACCGTTTTAGCACCAGCTGCCGCTCGTATAAAATGCTGGACATACTCCTTTAAAGACTCTCCTTCCTTCTGGTGAATCTAGACCAGTTGGTTGGCTTCAGTCGGATGTACTCAACCAGCGTAGAATTGCCCGTAGAATTCCTTCACGAACATTTCCCATGACACTATGCTAGCAGGAGGGAATTTAAAAAACCATTCTTGAGCAGTATCGGATAGGGTGGCTGGAAAGATTCTGCAGCGAGCATCATCTGACACCATCTGGATGTCCATTTGTATCTCAAATTTATTCACATGAGATACCGGGTCCCCAGATCCATCGAAGTTAGGCAATACTGGCATCTTAAATTTGCTAGGGGTTTCTACCATTGCTATTCTTTGTATGAATGGAGTGCCTCTTCTCCGATCATACTCGATGTGGGATGTTCGGCTCCCTACCAGCTGCTGACCAGATAAACTTCAGATTCTTCCATGTCAATTCTGTCATCGGTGCTGCTATCTTTGAGAAGCCCTCAACAAACCGTCTGTAGTAACCCGCCAAACCAAGAAAACTCCGCACCTCTGAGGCGTTCCTTGGCCTCGGCCAATCCCTGACTGCCTCCACCTTAGATGGATCCTGATATGAACCACACCAACATTGTGATGAAACCCGACACCAAATATGGCACAACCACCAAGAACACACGAAATTTGGGGATGAAGAACCGCGACCCAATGCTTAGCCAAGCACGAACCTTGGTATGAGGAAGATGCCACAAACGGGGATGGAATCCGTTTGATAAGTCAGGATGAACGCCACAAGGAACCCCTTGATAAGTTCAAAAGTTTCTTCAAGAACTCAAGAAGAAAAACACTCACAATTTTCATTCCACATAATCTGATTTTTCCAAATGTTTTCAAGGCCTAATATAGGCGAAAATTACATCAAGACAAGCCCCTTTGTCTTCCTAAAGCAAAAACCAAAATTTAAAAAACAAGCCTTTTGTCTTCCTAATGAAAACCGGAATTAAAGACAAAAGGACTCTTGGACTCACACAAGTCAAGTGTTTGACTTTTCACAAAATAAACAAAGACTAAATAAAAAAAATACAAGATGACAAAATACAATAAGACTCATCAAGCTCCTAAACTGAGTCTTTTGGCTCGCGCCCTCGTCACCAGACCAACTGGAACTAGACTTGGATCTTTAGTCTTGGTGTCCTCATCATTCCCCCCCTCTTGAGAAGGATTTGTCCTCAAATCTTCATCTGCATCAAAAGGACTCAAATCAGAAACATTAAAAGTAGCACTAACAGTATACTCACCTGGTAAATCGAGTCTGTAGGCATTGTCATTGATCCTTTCTAGCACTTGAAACGGACCATCTCCTCGAGGTAGCAATTTGGAACGTCTTTGTGCTGGGAATCGCTCTTTCCTCATGTGTACACATACCCAATAACCGGGGTCAAAAACCTGCTTATGACGACCTTTGTGAGCATCAAGTTGGTTAGTGTTTAAAAGAGCCTCCTTAACCTCACTTTTTTTTGCATAAAAATTATTCTGTTTTCTCTCTAATTTTTCCTCATTGATCGAACTCTTCTCTTTCTTTTCTCGCTCACTTGATTCAACCCTTTCTCTCTTTGTCTCTCTTTTTTCTCACTCTCATTCATCTTTTCACTCTCCTTCTTTTGCTCACTCAATATTTTTTTATCACTCAATTTTTGCAACCTCACTTGGTCTTCATATACTTGCTTTGGCGTCAATGGAGCTAGAGTTATTGTCCGTTGACGAAACGTGAATGAGTACTTGTTGGTGAAGCCATCCTGCTGGACTCGGCGATCAAATAGCCAAGGCCTGCCTAGAAGGAGGTGTCCAACTTGCATTGGAACCACATCGCACAATACCTCATCCTCATATTTTCCAATTCGAAATGATACCATAACTTGTTTTGTAACCCTCACTTCACCACTATTATTCAACCACTGCAACTTGTATGGATGAGGATGTTTAAGCGTTGGGAGCCCCAGCTTCTCAACCATGGAAGAACTAGCAACGTTAGTACAACTACCTCCATCAATAATCACACTACATACCTTGTCTTTCACATGACAACGAGTGTGAAAGATGTTCTCCCGCTGCACCTCTTCTTCCTCTTCTTTTGCTTGCAAATTCAAGGCTCGTCGTGTGACTAGTGCAAGCATCTCACCAGATTCTGGCCCATACTCTTCATCATCGATAGAAGCATCTTCCAATGGTGGCATGTCAGCAAGATCATCTTCATCTTCAGAATTAAGCTCGCCACTTTCTCGAATCACCATAACTCTCTTGTTTGGACATTGGCTAGCTATGTGTCCTCGCCCCTGACATTTGAAACACTTTATCTCACTAGAATGGGATGAAGTAGGGGCTGTTTTACCTTGAGGGGTCGTGGCTGGTTTTGGTGGAAAGGATGAAGTAGGTTGGTCTTCTTCCTTCTTTGGATAGTTCGACCGCCAAGGTGTTGCACTTGAATTGTGTGGGCTCGGTCTTGGCTTTGAACTTGTACTACCCCTCTTGAGCTGCCTCTCAACTTTGATTGCCATATGCACCAAATCTTCCAATTCCACATAATGGTGTAGCTCAATTGGGTTAGCAATCTCTCGGTTCAACCCATTCAAAAACCTTGCCATTGTTGCCTCCCGATCCTCTTCCACATTGGCTCTAATCATAGCCATCTCCATCTCCTTATAATACTCATCAACACTCTTGGAACCTTGACGAAGACCCTGCAACTTAAGGTATAGATCTCGATAATAATGAGATGGTACAAACCGTCGCCTCATCACCCTCTTCATAGCCTCCCAAGTGTCAATGGCACGATCTCCATTTCGCCTCCTATTGATGCACAACTGATCCCACCAAACAATAGCATAATCAGTAAATTCAATGACAGCTAGTTTTACCTTCTTCATGTCAGAGTAGTTGTGACAATTGAAAACCAACTCCATTTTCTTCTCCCACTCAAGGTATGCCTCAGGATCACTCTTGCCTTGAAAGGCGGGGATTCTCATCTTGATATTTCCCAAATTATTGTCTACCCAGTTCCTAGCTTCTCTATCTCGGCCATACCTCCTATGGTTACCCTCTGACATCCTATCATATTCTTCCTCTAAATCGCCCCCATCAAACTCTCTTTCACCCTCAACATCCCGTTGTTGCACCCTGTTCCTCTGTGCCCTCCATTGCGTTCCCTCTTCTACCCTATCCAACCTCTCATGTATCTGCTCACACTCCGCCCTCATCATCCTTCGCATCTCCCCAATTAATGCTTTCATTTGTAGATTCGGAACCTCAGGTGGCGGAATATCATTGCTTGCATCTTTCTCTGGATTTTGTGCCATGATGGAAATCTGCAAAATAGGGTTAGAATAATATAGAGAAAAGACCTCACCACACTCCCTCACGTGTTTTCACTCAAAAATTTGTCACTCAAGTCCACTCGTGTTTCACTCAACTTTGATGGCTTTTACCCTCAATATAAGCTCACACCTCTGTCTTTTTCCACTCGTATTCTTCTTTAAGTTCTTTCAAAACTAATCCAACGGTAATATGGAGTATTCAAGCAGCAAATTCAACCAAACAAACCAAACGAACACCGACGAAAACTGGTGAAAAATGACGAAAAACGATGATTTTTGGAACACTTGTGTGGGGTTTTGGCAAAAAGGCCTCTAGACCATAGGGAACAAGAATAGAACAAAATTTTTTAAGAGGGGTTTCCAGACTCTTTTTTTTTTTTTTTGGGTTCGGATCCCTTTGAATTTTTCCTTCTTCTTTCTTTTCTGTTTTCTCTTTTCTCTTGATCCTCAAACGCAGGTACAAGACACAAGAAAAAAAAATCAGACTTGGATTCGAAAACAAAACAACTCGGATTTCACAAAAGAGCAAGAGATTCTCAATGCAAATTCGGATTTTCACAATGAAAAACTAGAGAAACTAACTGTCAATTCAGATTTCACAATAAAACAAGAGAAACTCGATGCCAAATCAGATTTCACAATAAAACAAATTCGGATTGTACAATAAGAACAAGAGAAAAAACTCAATGCCAATTCGGATTGCACAATAAGAACAAGAGAAACTCAACCCCAATTCAGATTTCACAATAAGAACAAGAGAAACCCAAGGTAAAATTCGGATTTCAAAAGCAAAGCAAGAGAAACTCAATGAAAATTCGGATTTCACAATAAGAACTAGAGAAAATCAATGCAAATTCAGATTCCACAATTAGAACAAGATAAAACTCAAAGCCCTAATTCACGATTACAAAGGAATTGAAACTTTGTGTAGACTAGTTTCGGATTTCAAGGGATTTCACAAAGAAATAATGGAAACTTTGGAAATAAGGGAATGATTGAACAAGGAAACAATTGAAATAGGGAAATTAACTATAGTAGTTTCGGATTTCACAAGAAAAAAATAAACAAGGACAAAGAACTCAAACACGACTAGATGATGAATATATATATATTTTTTTTGATTTCAGAATTGAAAAACGAATTGAATAGAAAACACAAATGAAAAAAAAAAGGATAGGCCAAACCGGATAATCCTAATCTCTGATACCAACTGATACGAACCACACCAACACTGTGATGAAACCTGACACCAAATATGGCACAGCCACCAAGAACACACGAAATTTGGGGATGAAGAACCGCGACCCAATGCTTAGCCAAGCACGAACCTTAGTATGAGGAAGACGCCACAAACGGGGATGGAATCCGTTTGATAAGTCAGGATGAACGCCACAAGGAACCCCTTGATAAGTTCAAAAGTTTCTTCAAGAACTCAAGAAGAAAAACACTCACAATTTTCATTCCACATAATCTGATTTTTCCAAATGTTTTCAAGGCCTAATATAGGCGAAAATTACATCAAGACAAGTCCCTTTGTCTTCCTAAAGCAAAAACCAAAATTTAAAAAAACAAGCCTTTTGTCTTCCTAATGAAAATCGAAATTAAAGACAAAAGGACTCTTGGACTCACACAAGTCAAGTGTTTGACTTTTCACAAAATAAACAAAGACTAAATAAAAAAAATACAAGATGACAAAATACAATAAGACTCATCAAGCTCCTAAACTGAGTCTTTTGGCTCGCGCCCTCGTCACCAGACCAACTGGAACTAGACTTGGATCTTTAGTCTTGGTGTCCTCATCAGATCCACCCTAATCCCATCTGCACCCACGATATGTCCAAGGAATGTCACTTCTGGTAACCAAAATTCACACTTCTTAAACTTGGCGTACAACTGATGCTCCTTTAACCTCTGAAGAACCTGCCAAAGATGAAGCTCGTGCTCTGTCTCTGAACTGGAGTACACCAAGATGTCGTCGATGAAGACAATAACAAACTGATCCAGAAAATCCTTGAACACCCTGTTCATTAGATCCATAAAGGCTGCTGGGGCATTGGTCAAACCAAACGACATGACCAGAAACTCATAGTGCCCATACCACGTTCAGAAGGCCGTCTTAGGTATGTCCTCATCCTTGATCCTCAGCTGGTGATAACCAGATCGAAGATCAATCTTTGAGAAAACCGTCTTACCCTGCAGCTGCTCGAACAAGTCATCAATCCTTGGTAGGGGATACTTATTCTTGATAGTCAACTTGTTCAATTCCCTGTAGTCTATACACATTCTCAAGGTCCCGTCCTCCTTCTTCACAAATAAAACTGGAGCACCCCATGGCGAGTAACTAGGTCTGATGAACCCCAAATCCAGAAGCTCTTGCAGCTGTATCTTCAATTCTTTCAGTTCCGCCGGTGCCATCCTATATTGTGCCCTCGACACTGGCTCTGTCCCTGGTGCCAACTCAATAACAAACTGAATCTCTCTACGCGGCGGCAACCCTGGCAAGTCCTCAGGAAACACATCTAAGAACTCGCAAACCAATCTGGTCTCCTCCGGTCCTACTGGCGAAACTCTGGTGGTATCCACCACACTAGCCAGAAAGCCTATACATCCACCCTGTAACAAGTCTCTGGCTCTCAACGTCGATATCCTGGGTACGCGGGGTCCATGCACTGCTCCCACAAAAACAAAGGGATCCTCGCCCTCTAGCTCAAAAGTTACCATCTTCTTCCTGCAGTCAATGGTAGCTCCATATCTAACCAACCAATCCATACCTAGAATCATATCAAAATCCTCCATACTCAACTCAATCAAATCTACTGACAATTCCCTACCATCAACTATCACTGGCAGTGCTCTAACCCACCTTCTAGATACTACCAGTTCCCCTGTAGGCAAAATAGGCCCAAACCCTGAAACACAATACTCACTAGGCCTACATAATCTATCAATCACCTTATCAGATACAAATGAATGCGTAGCACCAGAGTCTATCAAAACAGTAAAATAAGTGCCAGCGCTAGAGAGCTGACCTGTCATTACCGAGGGACTGGCCTCAGCCTCCACCTGCATCAAAGTGAATACTCAAGCTGGAGTCAAGCTATCCACCTTCCATGCATCTCCCTTCTTCACTGTCGGGCAATCTTTCTTGAGGTGTCCCACCACCCCGCACACATAACAGGCCTTAGCCCAACACTCACCCGGATGGCATCTCCTGCACCTCGTGCACTCAGGATAAGTCCTCCATGTATCACCGCCTCCCTGACGGCCTCCCTGAGTACCCCGACCTCTTCTATCAGGACCAAGAGTAGTCGGAACATCAGGGGTCTTTCTCTTTAAATCACTGGGGCCTCCGCCCCTACCGGAACTAGAATATGGAGGCACCGCCCTGCGGTCCTCCCTCCTCACTGCACTCTCTCTCATATCTTATTCTCCGCTTCCTCAGCGGTAAGAGCCTTCTCCACAGCCTGGGCATAAGTTGTCCCTCCAGAAACTATTGTAATCCTCACATCTCGGGCAATCATAGCATTCAGCCCTCTGATAAATCTGTCCTACCTAGCTGCATCAGTAGGCACAAGAGCTGGTGCAAATTTCGCAAGTCTGTCAAACTTTAGGGCATTCTCTGTAACTGTCATACTGCCCTGAACCAGCCCCACGAACTCATTTAGCTTCGCTGCCCTAATGGCAACATTATAATACTTCTGACTAAATAGATCCTTGAATCCTTCCCAAGTCAAAGCAATAACATCCCTGGTCTGTGATGCCACCTCCCACCAGATTCGGGCATCCTCTCTTAACATATAAGTGGCACAGGCCACTCTGTCATGTCCTTCTACCCTCATGAAATCAAGAATGGTAGTAATCATAGTCATCCACTACTCAGCCTTCAGTGGATCTGGTCCTCCCTCAAAGATCGGGGGCTGTTGCTTCCTGAACCGCTCATACAACAGTTCCCACTTATTCCCAACCTCAACTGGCTGCACACTAGATACCACTGCAGGTGGCACAATAGGGGCAACACTCCCAGATGGAGCCTGCTGCCGCAGAATTCGGATCTGTTCATCTTGGCTCTGAAGACGAGCCTACATGTCTTCCATCAACTGCTGCCAGTTCTCAGGAACTAGCGGAGGGGTCTGGCCCTGATCATCATCTCTAGTCCCGGACCTGCCGGCTAGTCGCGTAGATTTTCTTGGACGCATAATTATCCAAGTCAATCTGCAATCAATGACTCAGCAATCAGACTGTGATGACAGGGTAATAATCCTTTCATGATCCATCACGGGAACTCCAATCATTCACAAGCAATCAAAATATAGCAATTTATCCAGATATTCATCCACATGCACAGCAGTGCTAAAAAACACGCCTCAATAGCATCATGCAATAGTCAAGGGCCAGGCCCTATCAGTATCTCATACTCCCTATTCATCAATCAGATATCAACAATCATATCCCATTCAAATCATTTAAACACATAATCATGTATACACAATTACCAAACCCTGAGTCGAGCTTGTCTCCCGCAGTGAATGTACATGTCCAGCCAGTCTTCAGGAACCCATAAACCTAGGACGCTCTGATACCAAGTTGTAACGCCCTGGATAGCCAAGACCGTTACACTGTGTGTTTATAAAAGTGCTAGACTTGCTAAACAAGTCATTTAATTAAGAACGTGTTATAGAAACTATAATGGAACTAGGGTTAAAAGATTTTGGTCTTAAAAGTCACATTTCTTATAAAGAAACATTTCCGGTTTACACGGGATCCCAAAAATATTAAGATTAAAACCATTTACAAAAGATTCAAGATTTAAATACAGTATTAGCCATATTAAGGCAAAATAGACAATTAGGCAATCTTTGTCCTGATCCACTCCTCGGCCATGACGACCGAACAACTGGCTATGTACATTCAGCCCCGCAGCTCTCCATCTCAGGACTGGTCTAACTTGCCTTTGCCTTTACCTGCACCACGTAGCATCCGTGAGCCAAGGCCCAGTAAGAAAACACAATAATAGAGCATAAGCAATCAACAAACAATTCAATATCTCATATTGCATAAACATGTTCACAACCATTTAAACATTCAGCATACCAAACATATCAATTCATATCATACATCAATTCACGAATGATAACTAGGGTTAGCGCCCTCAGGCCGCACCCTCCGTTATCCCACTGACTCCGGCCCGCTTAAACCGAGCTCAGTGAATAATAAGCTGTCCTCGGCTACCAGTGGCCAACCCGCGCCCTGTGCGCAAATATTGAATACACCACCCTTAGGTCGCTATCACATGTCCCATGGCGTGATACCATCATTGACTTTATACAAATATTGGGAGCTCTTAGTCCCATCACAAACATATAACTGGGTGCAAATTTCTTACCTTTGAATTTGCTAGCTTTGCCCAATGAAATCCTCAAGCACGATCCTTCCCGAGCCCTAGCGCGAACCTAATCACAATTATAGGCCAAAGTCATCACCAAACCACAAATCCAAAACCTAGCCTCGGGACCAATCCCGAGCCCCCGGGAAGTCCTAATTCCACCAAACAGGGTGGTGGAATCGAACCCCAAACCCTTGGTCAAAAACCCTTGTAAATAACCCTAAAATCCCTTTCTGAAGACAGGGTAGCGCTACAGCGCTCATTGGAGGGCGCTACAGCGCTACAACGCCCAAAGGCTAGTGCTATAGCGCTAGTCACAGACTGCCAACACCACATTTTCCCTTCCTGCGATTTCCCCGAGCCAAACTTAACCAAAACTTCTCCAAACCTTCACCAAACTCAAAATCAAGCTCACTAACATGTCTATCTCATCCCAAGCATCATAATCATGCAAAACCTAACCACATCCACCCCTAATCCCAAAATTCACCATAGTTTCTCCTAGACTTCAGAAACTCAGCAAAACAGTCAGAACTTCAAAGTTTAAAGCTTAGAATTTATACCTTTGATGGAAATTCGATTTCAAGTTAACTTCTTGACCTCCTCAGCTTGTTCTTCCCCAATTCCTTGGCTTGAATTCCCCTAAAGTTCCCATCAACTCAGCTTAGACACCATAGTTAAAAATCAAAACCAGAACTGAAGAAACTTCAAAGTCTTACCTCAACCAAATGGCTTATCCTTGCTAAACCCTTGCCAAATCTTCAAGTTAGACTAAGAGCTCTTGCCTCAAGCTTACCCTGGTTTCCCCTGGGTTTCTGCTCCAAAATACCTCAAGAAAATGGTGAAGGAGATCACCAACCGACCCTTAGAAAAACAGCTATGTTTTCTTCCCATTCTTTTTCTTTCTTTTCCTTCTTTTCTTTCTTTCCCCAGACTTCTATATTATTCTACCACTTCTACTAACATAAATCCTCAGCAATACCTATCTCTTAAAAGCCAAATGACCATAATGCCCTCCCCTTTAATCCCAAGTCTTTTAATCCACTTAGGGGCATTTTAGTCATTTTACCCAATTCCCACTAATTCCTCGAGTGTCTTTAACATTTTCCGCTTACTTCCCGATACCTAATTAATCACCAATTATATTCCTCATTATCAAAATTAACCTCAATATATTCTCTAAATTCCCATTTATACCCCCAAGCTCACCCCGAGCCGGGTATAAATCCCCACCATGACTTTTCCGCTAACTCGCTCACAAGGATCGTCTTGAATCACCGGTTATAAATATATCCACATAATAATGTGGTCTTATCAATTTATCACAGTTATTAACATTTATGCCCTCAATGGGCCAAAATTACGAAAATGCCCTTTCTATCCTAATCAGGGCCTACATGCATACTAATACACCTAGTCATGCATCATAAATGTAACGACCCAAATTCGCTAATAAGGCTTAAGGGCCTTGATTAGCGTGCCAAGAGGGCATGATGGGATTTATGTGTGACTTCAATGAGTTAAATGCATGGTTATGATTTAAAGCATGTTATATGACTATTTGACTATTTGAGATGCATGACTATGTGAATTAGTATGCATGTAGGCCCTGATTGTGTTAGAAGGGCATAATTGTAATTTTGGCCATTTTGGGCATAACTGTATTGATATGTGATGATTGTCGAGACCACATTGTGATGTGGATGTATCTGTGATTTGTGACTCGAGACGATCCCAGAGAGCAGTTTAGCGGAAAAGTCCAGGCGAGAATTTATACCCGGCTCGAGGCGAGCCTGGGGTATAAATAGGAATCTGATGAGTATATTGGGGTTTATTTTGATATCGAGGAATATTATTTGGTGATTTATCAGGTATTGGGAAGCAAGCGGGGAAAATATTAGAGACATTTGAGGATTAGCGGGAATTGGGTAAAATGACTAAAATGGCCCTACTTGGACAAAAGGGTTTAGAATTAATAGGGAGGGCATTTTGGTCAATTGGATTTTTAGAGATAGATTAATTGAGGCTTTATATACTTAGTGGAATTGATAGAGAAAGATATATGGCTGTGGAAAAGAAAGAAAAAGGAAGAAAAAGAAAAGAGAGAAAAACAGAGGGGTTTTGTTTCAAAGGATCGGTTTGTGGTTCTCCCACCATTTCTCTTCATTTTTCTTGGGGCAAAGCTCAGTGGAGAGCTAGGATAGGCTGAGCATCAAGGATCTTAAAGTTAGACTTGAAGATTTGGCCAGGATTAGCAAGAACACATCAACTTTTGAGGTAAGTTTTTAGAAATTTCAGTTTTAAGGGTTTGGCTGGTTTGAGCTGTGTTTTGAGCTGAGTTGATGGGAACTTTAGGGAATTTCTGGGCAAGCTTTGAGGAAAAGCAAGCTAAGGAGGTCTAGGAAATGAATCAAGGTCAAAATTGCATCAACGGTATGAATTCTAAGCCTTTAACTTTGTTGTTTGACTGAATTTCTGGGTTTAGGGTTGATCATGGTAAATTTTGAGATTTGGGATGAATGTGCTTGGGTTTGAAGATTTGGGATGCTTGGGATGAGTGGAGAGTGTTTATAAGCTTGATTTTGAGTTTGGTAAAGATTTGGGGAAGTTTGGGTTGAGATTGGCTCAAAGAAATCGCAGAAAAAGAATTTGGGTTTTGCCTGCCTGCAACTAGCGCTACAGTGCTAGTCTTTGGGCGCTGTAGCGCTAGGCCCTGTTTCTGGGGTGGTGCTGATTCTGCTTGTAGCGCTATAGCGCTCTCTTTTGAGCGCTGTAGCGCTACCCTGTGCCCAGAAAGGGGTTTTTGGGCTATTTGTGAGGGATTTTGACCTAGGGTTCGGGGTTCGATTCCACCACCTTATTTTGTGGATCTAGGACTTCCCGGGGGGCTCGGGATTGGTCCCGAGGCGAGGTTTTGGACTCGAGGTTTGGTGTTGACTTTGAACTATGCTTGTGCTTAGGTGTGCGCTAAGGCTCGAGTGGGATCGTGCTCAAGGAGTCAAGTGTTGAAAGCTATCAAATTGACAGGTAAGAAAACTATAGCACCCATAGGACAGGGCATGGGCCCATAGTGTGATTGCAGGGCACGGCCCTATATTGCATTACATGTTAGGGTGCAAACTTGATTGAATTAATATATGTTCAAATGTTATTTGAGTTAGACTATCTGCGATTATAGTTGAATGAAACGGCGAGGAGCCGAGAACGGCAATGGAGCCGAGAACGGCAAAAGGCCGAGAACGGAAGTAAGGCCGGAAGTACCACTTAGCACGTGAAGTGCTTGTAGTCAGGGTGGGACCCCATGGATACATGTGATATCCTTACGGTGAGGACCGAGACCCCAGGCTTTGGTAAGGCTTCTGGGGCAGCATGGCCAAGTCGCTTAAGTCTAATGGTGGACCCGTTTATCTGTGGACTATCTGATATGATTAACTGTATAATTTGCATATGTTATGAACTGCATGAGTTTTCTTGCTGGGCTTCGGCTCACGGGTGCTCTGTGTTGCAGGTAAGGGCAAAGATTGAGTCGACCAGCCATGAGTACGGAGAGCATGAAGCGACGCGTACATGTTCGGCCTGCCCGACTGCTTTGGTTGGGGGTTTATTCGAGAAATGGCTGTAATAATCTGTGATTTTAATAATTAATCAACTGTAAACTTATTTTATGTTGTAAATAGTTTTCAAACCTTATTTTGGGATCCCAAATGTTAAATACTAGAAGTTTTCAAAGAAACAACGCATTTTTAAAGATTACAGCCTTAACTTTTGCTTAGCCACACTTTTGTTTTAAAAACCTCGGTTAGCGAGTTAATTGCACAAAGTTTCTTTTTAAAAAAACTCACTTAGTAATGGCTCTAAGGAAGTAGGGCGTTACAATAAATATACAAATAACCATATAAACATGCTTTAAATCATTAAATCACCATATATTCCAATTATGCCCTCCCGGCACACTAATCTAGGCCCTTAAGCCTCATTAGTAAATTTGGGTCGTTACAACGTCTTTGCTCGCTAGCGCCCAACTGGTCAAAGACGTTAGGTTGCCTAGGCTACCCCCCAGTGTTCTGGCTCGCAGGCCTATTTTCTCTTGGTGGGGGTTCCTTTCTCCACCTCTCTCTCCTTGCCCTCGACCAGCATTCCCTCGGTCAGAATCAGCTTCGTTGTAGTCATGGGCGTCCCGAAAACGTGATTGGCTATGGCGCGACCTGCTGATCGCACTATTTCCTCCTCTTTCTGGTACCTCTCGAGCGTCAAGGGAGGCCTGCGTTGGTCGATGGGTCCCCGGGCATTATTATGTCGTGGGGGGCCCTTGACCGCAGAGCCTGACTCGGCATGCCTTCTGTTAGTAGAAGGATGTTGTCCCCTGCTCGATGGATTTAGTTTCTCAGTAGTTTGGCGTCTAGAGCTTCGGGGAAGCTGCCCGGCTCTATTCTACCTTTGACGATAGGGGTTATCTCGACTAGCACGAGAAGGTGGCTGCTGCTCAGGATCTTGAAATGGAATATCCTGTTGAGCAACAGGATGTTGCTCCGGCCTTAGAAGGCTTGCTGATTGAGGTGGAGGACTTAGGTCTAGACCTTGTTGTGGTGGTGCACTTGGTGGCTGATCTGGTTGAGAAGTTGGCACAGGTTGTCCCCGTGCCAACTGAATGGCTGCCTCCAGGGCAGCAGTGCATCTCTTTGTCGACGGTCCATGTTAGCCTGCCACTCATTCAACTTTTGACGTTGACGGTCAATCTCCCTTTGTTGCAACGCCATCGTCTCAGCCACATTCTCCTGATTGGCCCTCAGATTGGCCAACTCCTCCTACAACACAATCAGTGTTGTCCTCAGGGTCTCATAATCCATTTCCTCCTTTTCAAAATCCAACTGTGGTTCATCTTCAGCCACATTTTGCAGAGGAGGTTGGGTGGATGCAGCACCAGAAGTCTGTCCCATTTTTCTGGATGTTTTCGCCATTTGATTTCCTTGGAAGTCTTGAGTTTGACTCTCAATGAAAGCACCAAAATGTTGACTCTCGAATTGGTCAACGACACGGAGTCAGATAAGCGATATAAAACGAGATAAAAACAAGAATAAATCAAGACGAAAAGGTAAACGACACAAACAATTTATAGTGGTTCGGCCCCAATCAGATGGTAATGACCTACGTCCACTGAGTGTTCTTATTGATGTAGAATCCCAATACTGTGATCAATGAGCTAGGGTTCACGAGTTTCACAAGCTTCGGGATGATTACAATTTTAGTGAATAATAACACTATAATTTTCTCTCAAAATTCAAAAGGTCCAAAAGTCCCCTCCCTTGAGTCCTTTGATTCTTATTTATAGGCTCAAGAAGGTTACATGGGCCAATGGGCCTTAATTACAATTACAACTTGCGTATCTAGATAATAAGAGAAATTACAATTAATACATAATTACAAGATTGCACATCTGAAGGAAATAAATGAATATATGTGACCAAGCTGGTCGCACATAAGTATGATGCTTGATAAACCAATAATCTTCTGATCGATGGCTGAGCAGGATACACTTACTTAAAATAGCCACGTGCCTCCCACGTGTAGACCAATCCTGCCACGTCATCGGTAGTCCGTTTTTGGGTAAATAAGACTATCTAGATGATTTTATCCAAGGTACAATGAGGACCATGGGCCTATGAAATCAAGCTCCAATAAGTTATCATAAATCTAACAAATAAATTTACTAACTTATTAATTCCTCGCGACTCCACTAGAGACTCGGAATTGAACTCTTGAATTCATAAAATGCTTTATAACAAATATAGATAAGCTATTAATTATCCATTTTTACAATCATAACTGTCACTCAATCCTCTATAGACGATCTAAAATGAGATAAGACTAAAATACCGTTTTACCCCTCATTGTATTTTATCCTTAAAACACTTAGTTCCTTGTAAATGATATTTTAGTAAACTAATTTAATTGCTGAAATGAGATCTCTAACATTTAATACCTTGAACCAAACTAAAAGAAAACCATCATTTCACTTCTTCATCAGAAGCTATAGATGTTCATATCTATGATTAACACTCCCACTCAATTATACTACCGAGTTCCCAAGATGTAAGTATGGGCTAGTCCCTATGGTAAGCTGGTAATGAATAAGTCAAAGAACTCAAATAATACAATCAGTTAGAATACTAACCACTCAGAATTGAGATTGAATTGACCTGTGGTCAACTATATGATATGACTAAAATAGATAATAACGGTATGTTTACTTATCTTATCAACTATCAATATCGGTCCTGTCCGATGTAACAAATACATCCGATCTTATCTACTTTGCCAATGTTCTGGAAAGAACATAACACTGTAATGTATAAGTAGATCATATCGTAGATTGGCAAGTCAGTGTAAATCTTGTGCACTGACTAATCTTAGGACTAACTTATTTTGAACATATAACCATATTTATAATCCACTATGATTACGTCACTATAAATACGATCAGCTATATGCTCGGGATTTAATAGAATTTTATATTAAACAAATAATCATGAAAATAAAACGTGTGAGCAAAGTGATTGACCAAGTCAAAAAATGATTTCTATTCTTTTATTGATAATAAATGAGATTACAAAGAATTTGGGTTTTAATTAGGGTATAAAACCCCAACAGGCTCTATTCATGGGGTCTAGTCGCGACTTGGCAAGGCAAGTCGTGACCCGCCCTAGTGCCCAGGCTAAGTGTGCTCTTTGACTTGGGGCGCGCCACGACTTGCCCCTTCCTTTTGTGCCAGGGAGGAGTTTTCAAGGGCTTAAGCTTGGGGGTTCAATTCCTAAGGCTTGAGATCGAATCTACTAACCGTTTTAGTACGATTCAAGGTCCCGGGAGCGAGGTTTTAGATCATGAACCTTTTTATTGAGTTATTTTATTAATGGATTCCATATTTGGTTATGACTAGGTGACCGCTAAGGGACCAAAAGATTGATCGTTCTCAATGGTTGTTCTTCTATTATTTCACGCTCGAACTAGAGGTAAGAAAACTGCACCTAGTATGTGATGCATAAGATACATGAGATTAGGGCATGGAATGAATGTTGAATATGAGATTGATTAGAGCTTAAGTCTCTGTATTTGTGCATGATTATAATTATGCTTCTGATTATTGATTAAGCATGCTAAATTCCTTATATCTAAATATTTGACATATGATATATGTCTGTTTGCATTACCTCATTGAGGAAGCACTGACTTATTAGTCAAGGATCGGCATTGGTGTCAGTATTGATTGTGAAGCTGTGACTTATCAGTCAAGATCAGCAGTAGTACTGAGCACTGGTCGTATGGTATTGGCTTATGAGTCAAGAACGGTATTAGCGTATTTAACACAAGCCAAACAGATTAGATGTAATCGACATAAGCATTATCATCATAAGTATGAAATGCTTGACTGACCTTAAGTTCGATGAAAACTAAAAGCGCTTGTCTAGTCTAAAGGCTAGTTACATAGAGCCAGGGCTATAAGCTCAGGAGAGTGATACGTCACATGGCTAGGAGGGTATGAGACCTCAGAGATAGACTTATCAGTCATCTAACAGAGATAGACTTATCAATCTTCTACATAAGGATAGACTTATTAGTCATCTACCTCAGAGATAGACTTATTAGTCATCTATATAGAGAGAATTATCAGTCATATAAATAAGGATAGACTTATTAGTCATCTATACAGAGAGACTTATTAGTCATCTACCTCAGAGATAGACTTATCAGTCATCTAAATAGAGATAGAATTATCAGTCATCTTTACAGAGACGAACTTAACAGTCATCTACATAGAGATAGACTTATCAGTCATCTGTATAGAGATGGACTTATCAGTCATCTATATAGAGATGGACTTATCAGTCATCTACATAGGGATAGACTTATTAGTCATCTGTATAGAGATGGACTTATCAATCATCTACACAGGAATAGACTTATTAGTCATCTATATAGAGATAGACTTATTAGTCATCTAAACAGAGATAGACTTATTAGTCATCTATACAGAGATAGACTTATCAGTCATCTACATAAGGAGAGACTTATCAGTCATCTATACAGAGAGACTTATTAGTCATCTATCTCAGAGAGACTTATTAGTCATCTACCTCAGAGCGAGAGACTTATTAGTCATCTACTCAGAGCGCAGGACTCCATAAACATTTATTTGTACCTGCTTGCATGCATGAGTAGGGTTATTACTGCTAGGCATGCCTATTATGATTTAGTAACATGTTATTACCTGTTCATGAGCATATAGAGTTTTCTTGTTGAGCTTTGACTCATGGTTGCTATGTGGTGCAGGTAAAGGAAAAAGAAAGCTGGACCATCCTTGAGTTGGAGAGCTTAGGTGACGATGTGTACATATGCGGCTGCTCGACCACCATGGCTGAGGGTTTATAGATGAACTAGGGTTAAACTCTATTTTGCCGCTTAGGTCGGCTGGTTGTAAATATTTTATTGTAATTAACCTTTAAAATATATTTTCAGAATCCCAATGTATATAGTAAATGTTTTAGTGAAACGTTGTATCTTTAACCAAAAATTTTGACCCCAAACTGTTAATCATACTTAGTTACACGATTATGACCAAATGACTCGGTTAGCGAGTTTAGCACTGTTTAAAATGCACAACGTAACGATCCCTGGGTAGTAGGGCATTACACCACATGTCAAAGGTGGAAAATATGTATTTTTACTGTAAAAAAACTAGCAATGGTAAACTTAATACTCCAAATTCAAAACCCAGCAAACTTATAATGACTATCACTTGCATAAAAATCATATGAATTCAGCATCATCAATTCGTTTCAAATCAAACCAAACTCAAAAAAGCACACACTCCATCGACATACATAAAATAAATTAAAAATAATAACAACCAAAAAAACTAATCACAAGTAACACCATGGTATACCAACTTAAAATCCAACGAAATTCATTCATGGTAATAACACACACTAATCAATTAATTGACTTCCCATAACTTCCTTACATAATCACTAGGGCACTAAAAGGAAACTATTACTCCAACTAACCAAAAAAGATGGTCACTAGTTGCAAATAAAATACCCTTACGGATACACCACCATCCACTTTTGACTTCAGAAAAAAAAAATTCCATACACAAGGTGTAACATCCCAAATTTTCTAATAAAGCTTAGGGCCTTGATTAGGGGGTCGGGATGGCAAATTATAGAATTATGTGATTATACGATATTTATGTGTATTATTATGTGATTATGTGAGTAATATTATAATATAACTTGATATGTTTAGGTGTATTAAATATGCATGTGGACCCATTTCTGTTTAATTGGACAATTTTCATAATTTGGTTCGTTATGGGTATATTTGGCATATATGTGGTATGTGTGTGGTACTACCTTTCTATGTGGATATGTTTGGGTTACTCGACACGAGTCGATCCTATGGAGCAAGCTAGTAGGCAAGTCACAACGGGACCCATACTTGACTCGGAGTGAGTCAATGGGTATATTGGGTATTTAGCACATTATTGGGATATTGGGTAATGGGAATAAATTTTTGAGGATATATTGGGAGTTAGTGAGATCAGGAGGGAATTATGGGAATTTTGACTATTTTAACCCGGGGGCGTTTTTGGGACCCCAAGCATTAAGATTTGCTTGAGGTTACTTAAGCTTGAAGTAATATGTTAGAAACATAAAAGAACATTCAGAACGTTCTCTCTCTCTCTCTAGGGAAGATTAGAAGCTTATTAGCCGGATGATTTAATTGGGAAACGCCAATCACAGGTAATCCGAGTTTTAAGTTTTCAAGTTTTTAAGCTTTGATTGGATTTTATGTTTTGATGAGTTTTTGGATGGTTTGAGATTTGGGTTTTGATGGTTTTGGATCATTGGGATGTTTGGCAACTTTGATTTTGGGATTTGGAGATGTTTGGATAGGTTTATGGAGGATTTAAAATGAGAAAATGGAGGTTTTCTGGCTGGGTTCAAGGTCGAGCCGCGGCCCTGTTCTTGGGCGTTGTGACTCAAGCTTGATAAAGAAGGTGAAGGGGGTTGCTGGGCTATTTGAGCCGTGATGCCTATTAGGAGCGCCGCGATGCTAGTGAAGGTAGAGAATGACTTTGGGCCCTGACTTGAGCAAGGCTGCAACTTTAGTGTTTGGGGCCGCGACTCAAAAGGGGAAAAGTGGCCAAAGTGGGTTTTCTAGTCATGGGAACTTAAACCTAAGGGCTCGGGATCGATCCTACTACTTGATTTAGTAGGATTCAACGTCCCAGAGGCTAGGACTTGGTCCGAAAGTCTTTATTTACTCATTTTTGACGGGATTCTATATTATGGTTGTGACTAGGTTGTCGCTAGGGACTCGGAATCAGGATCATGCTCGAGGGTCATTAATTGGTAACCTGTGCTTGGACTAGAGGTAAGAACACTGGACCCAGTATGTGATACATATGATGCATATGATACATGTGGTTATGACATGACATGAATGTTGAATATAGAATTGATCAGAGCTTGAGTCTATGTAATTGTGCATGATTATGATTATGCTTGTGATTATTGATTAAGCATGTTGAGTGCCTTATATCTGGATATTTGACATATGATATATGCCTCTTTGCATTACCTCATTGAGGAAGCACTGACTTATTAGTTAAGAAACGACAATGGTGTTTAGTACGGGTGGTGAAGCTCTGACTTATCAGTCATAATCAGCAATAGTACTGAGCGCTGGTAGTATGGAATTGACTTATGAGTCAAGAGCGGCATTAGCGTATTGAACACAGGCCGAAATGATTAGATCTAATCAACATGAGCATTAAATGCTTGACCGACCTATTGGTCGAAGAAAACTAAAGCGCTTGGCTAGTCTAAGGCTAGTTACTCAGAGCCATGGTGTAACGCCCTGGATAGCCAAGCCCGCTACACTGTGTACTTATAAAGGTGCAAGACTTGCTAATCAAGTCATTAGTTTAAAAACGTGTCACTAAACATGTATGAGCTAAGGTTAAAAAGGTTTTGGTCTCAAAAGTTTCATTTTATATAATTAAACTGTTATTTACATGGGATCCCAAAAGAAACAGAGTTAAAAGTTGGTTTACAGACTTCCAAAGATACATAAACAATTATTAGCCATACTAAGGCAAAATAGTTAATCTTTGGGTCTCGCGTCCCTGCCTAAACTTCAACCATGGCGGCTGAGCAGCTGTCCATGTACATTCCGCTTGCAGAGCTCTCCAATCAAGGCTGATCAAGCTTGCCCTTGCCTTTGCCTGCACCACGTAGCACCCGTGAGCCAAGGCCCAGCAAGAAAACATGTGCAACACAAACAGTAATAACAGATAGCAAACTCACTAAGAAGCATGAACTCTCATCAAGTAATCCACATTAGTCATTCAGCATATATTCAGAATCAAGGATGCAATCAAACACTTATAACATTCATATCACATAATAATTAGGGCCGACAACTTAGGCCGCACCCTCTGTTTATCCCACTGACTCTGGCCCGCTTAAACCGAGCTCAGTGCATATTAAGCTGTCATCGGCTACCAGTGGCCAAGCCGCGCCCTGTGCGCTAGTGTAACCCTTGGCACCCTTAGGCCGTTGGTTCACTAATTAGCTTGCATGGCATAATACCATATTTTCAAGCATACACAATAGGGAGCCCTTAGTCCCGTTACAGATATTCAACCAGGTGCAGTTTTCTTACCTTTAATCTTTACGGTTTCGGATTACGAGCGATGCTCCTCAGGCACGATCCGTTCCCGAGCCTAAGCCTTTATCACCTAGTCACAACCAAGGTAAAGGATACCATTAACAAACTTAAGTGAGCTTCTAGACAAAGTTTTAATCTCCGGAACATTGAATTTCACCAAACATGGTAAAAGATTCAATCCCGAGCACCCTAGGTTAAATTCCCAAGCCTAGAATCTCAAAATCCCAAAATCCCTTAAGGGTCGTGGCATTAGCCATCCATGCCACAGCATGGCCCCAATCAGAGACCACCCAATGCCCAAAAACAGGTAAGGGCCGCGGCCCTACCTAGACCATGCCACGGCCCGCCCTCCCTCTTCAGCATCCATCAGCTTCGAAGGGCCGCGGCTCACCAAGAACTATGTCGCGACCTGACCCCTTCGAACCCAGAAAAACCACCATTTTTAACTCCCAAACCTCATGCAAACTCACTCAAAACTATCCCAAATCCACAACTCAATTATCCAAAAACTTCCCATAAGATTCCAACAACACAACCCAGCTGAATCCTAGGCTAAAAACCCATTTCAATTTCTGAAACTTTCTAACCCAAGAGCTCAAAACCCAGTCATGCCAAACTCGAATTTAAGCCTCTAAATCATGAATTATAACTTACCTCTTCAGCTGAACTCCTTTTCTAAGCAGAATCCCTGTTAATTCCTAAGTTTTCCAGCTCCAATTCAACCTTAGCCTTGATTAAATGTTCATTGGACAATCCTTGAGTTGAGCCTCTAAATCACCACCTCAATTCTCATAAATTCCCAGCTTGATTCACCAAATTCTCAGTGGTTTCCTCCTTGTTTTTCCTTGAAAGAGAGAGTAAAGAGAAGAGCTGAGAAAGATAGGTCGGTCTAATATTTGTTCTACTGTTTTCCTTAAGTTTCTGTCTATTCTTATCCCATTGAGTCAATCCCGAGGCTCGGGGTGCCGGAAACGTCCCCAAGGGCAAAACGGTAAAATTCCCTAATATTCTCGCCTAGAACTTCCTCAAATATTTTCTAAGTCCTTGAAAATATTTCCCTTAAAATTGGCAATATTGTACTTCCTCAAATATTTTCTAAGTCCTTGAAAATATTTCATAAGTTCTAGGTTCGGGAATTAGTTTCAAAGTTTAGATTTGATGACTTAGAACTTATGAAATATTTTCAAGGACTTAGAAAATATTTGAGGAAGTACAATATTGCCAATTTTAAGTCTCAAGAATCAAGAAGTGGGCTCGGGGCTCGTTGGACTCGAGCATCAGAAAATGGAATTTTAAAAAATAATGGGAGTTTTGACTTGAAATTTTGGACATAGTTTATGATAAAATTATTATCGGAAATAATAATTTTTCTAAGTTGAGTTCAGGATATTGAGAGGGGTATTATGGTCATTTTACCCCAAGGGCTCGGGTTTGAGCCAGGGTCGGGAATTTCAGTTCTTTATTTTAAATTCCCTTATTTATATTTAAAATCTTAGTAAAGCATAAACTAAGACATATTGTCCCAATATTGATTATAGGGTCTAAACGCGATCGGAAATACTCACAAAGACATATTTCCCGAAAGCTAAGGACAAGAGGTAAGGAAGTATACACCAAGAGTAACTTAGCTTGTTGTGATTCTAGTGAATTGTTTGCATGTTTGTAGATTGCTGGTTAAATTCTAGATGCTATATATGTGTGTGATTATATGGCTGGATGCGCATGATAGTACCCATCTATCGGGTTTGAATGTGCTTAGTGTAGTAAAGTTATCATGAATGTATGTGCAATGTTTATGACTGTCAAGGGAAACCTTGTGAGGGTGGATCCCATGCAGCCGTGTAGTGGGGTTCGCCGTCCAGTCCGTAAAGTCATCGAGTTTTAGCGGAGATTACCCTTTTGGCACGGGATGTGAGTATTCTCTGGGCCGCAGAGGCCATCCGGGGATCATGACCCCACAGATAACTCGATGGCTCAGTACAAGGCCTTGTGAGGGCGGATTCCCCATGCAGCCGTACAGTGGGGTTATCCGCCAAGTCAGTAGAGTCATCGTGTTTTAGCGGAGTGTACCCCTTTGGTACGGGAGGTGAGGTTGCTCTGGGCCGTGGAGGCCACACTGGGATTAAAACCCCACAGATAACACGATGGCTCAGTTATATGTTTTCAGTATGTTACGCAGCACTTTGACTTATGTGATTATGCTAGACGTGTTGCTCAGTTTGCAGTTCTAGATATGCATTTCTGTTATGAAAAGTTTGTTTAGAATAGTAGAGTCATAAGTTGTAGCTAGCTTCCTTACTGAGCTTTATAGCTCATCAGTTACTCTGTGTGTGTAGGTAAGGGCAAAGCTTAAGGAGCAGTGCAATGAGCTGGAGGGGATTCTGTCTGAAGTATGCATACTGTGAAACAACCGACCTGCAGGGTTGTCAGGGTTCTCTTAAGTTTTCCGCTAAGTCTAGTAACAGTTTTATCAATTTCATGTTTACTAGTTCTACCTAAAGAAGGCCCTATGGCCACAGACTATTTCTTAAGTTACGTTTAAACTACATTTTGTTTTTAAAACTATGGGATCCCATCCAAATACTATTTTATTTCAAAGTACTCCAATGTAAAATTTTCTAAGGTTTACTCTAAAGTTTGTTTAGTTTTTAACGTCCGATTTTTACCAAAGTTGACCGTAAGGGTCCAGTTGACCCCGGATAGTCATAGTCGTGTTCGGTGGGTCTAGTTAAGAAAAGTCGGGTCGTTACATTTGGTATCAGAGCCTACGTTACTTAGGCTCCTGTAGACCCTCACAGTATGCATATGAAGATCAGAAAGGCCCCAGCGACTGCACTGTAAGTATATTTTTAAGTTCTGCAATTACTTTTGAGCTTAACCATAATTGTGGGTTTCATAATGACTAGATAATGGTGATAATGAAGAGAAAAGTTATGTCTGGCCGAGGACGAGGGGCTAAGGAAACCCGAGATTATTGGATCCAAAGGACTAGGGAAATGAAATTGAGCCTGAGGGTAGCTATGATGAATTCGATAGGCTAATTAGGCATATCATGGCAGTGAACTATGTCATTCAAGAGATTAAGTGGGTAGGGGGCTTACTTAAGTGTCTATAGTGTTTTGAGGTTCTAATGGGCACATTCTCATGGTAGAGTGTTAGGGATGCTCTTAACTAGGCCTGGAGCAAGGTAGCTCACTTAGAAGGTTAAGCCCCAAATCAATATTCGACTATGGGGAAGAGATTCCCTAGGATCTACGTTAAGAACATAGCTAAGAAAGTTAGGTTTAATCCTTTAGGGATCAAGAAAGTAAACCATAGTAAGAAGAGGTGGTTACAAGAAACCCCTAAGCTACCAAGGAGAGTGATTAGGGAGTTGACCCCAGGACTTAGGAAAGAATACGAGGATTCATTCCCAGTCCATAGGGTAGTCTATGATGCTAACAGCAGTCAGCCTAGGGCTAGAACTGAGATTTAGAAGTTAATTCTTTTCCGGTTAGTGAGTGAACGGGGGGTTCTGTCCTTGTTCAAGGATATTTTTGCATGATTTTATGATGTTAGACTGTTGTATTTCATTTATTTTCAGTTGACTACTTATGTATCGAAATCATGTATTAAGTTTGAAGTAATATTAATGATAAGTTGTTATGCTCTTTTCTCTTTATTATACATTGTTATGAAGTATGTTAGGTTTGCAACTCAGTTTATATTATTGTTATTGTTCTTCTTGAGTATTGAGTAGAATGTGTTAGGCCTTTTCTCAATGGATAGAAGATTTATCGTTCATAGTTTAGGCTCTTTGGCTTAAGGATTTCGAACGAATCGCGATGCCTCCATGAAGAGTTGTACGACGAGGAATGAATAGGGCTCAGGCACCAGAAAACCTGAACCCAGGAAATGCCAACATGGATGAGATTGCTTGTCTTCGTAAAGAACTTAATTGGGCACCTAGGGTTGGAAGGCCACCAGCCCAGCAAGTTGTGGAAGTGAGGCCACAACAACTTTCTCAACCAAATCTGGTATATGAACATTTCCGAAAGCTGCACCCTCCACCTTTCGAAGAAGGCGTGGATCCTATGGAAGTTGAAAAAAAATGGATGATATCTATTGAATCCATTTTTGAACTAATGCAGTTGGAAAACCAAGCTAAAGTATCTCGTGCTACATATATGCTGAAGAAGGACGCCCGCATCTGGTGGGAGAACATGAAGCTTATCCAGAATGTTAGAGTTATGACATGGGCGGAGTTCGTACAAGCTTTCAACGAACAATTTTACAATGAGACTATCAGAGCTTCTAAGGTGGATGAATTTGTGAACCTGATCCAAGGAGATACCACTGTATCTCAATATGCGCAACAACTCAACAGGTTGGCTAAGTTTGCTGGAACTTTAGTAGCCAACGAGGAAGCTAAGGTCGACAAGTTCATGAGAGGGCTCAAGCCAATGATTGCCCGAGATGTAGAAATGACTAGTGCGGAGAGGATCACTCATGCACAGGTCATATTCATATAGCCAATCTCTTATGCAATGTGTTAGTTGATTCGGGTGCTACCCATTCTTTTATATCAGCGTGCATGATTGAGAAAATAAGAAGACCTAGAGAGATATTTTCGATAGGCTTTAGTACGATGTTGTCGTCTAGAGAGAGGATGACATCTAGAAGATGGGTACACGCGGTTCCGATAACTTTAGATGGATGAGAACTCTATGCTGACTTGATTGAGCTGGCTATGAATGAGTATGACGTGATACTTGGAATGGATTGACTCTCCATGTATAGTGTAAACATCAATTGTAGAAAAAAAAAAGTAGTGTTCCAACCTGAAGGGGAAGAGAAGCTCGTGTTCAAGGGAGAAAGTACGGGACCCAAAACGCTAATCATCTCAGCGCTCAAGGCAACGAGTATATGATGGGAAAGAGGTGCCAAGCATTCCTATCTAGTATAGTGGACACAATTAAGAACATGCCACAATGGCCTGAGGACATTAAAGTGGTGTGTGAGTACCCCGAGGTGTTCCCAGAAGATCTACCAGGCTTTCCCCCAGATCGAGAGATCGAGTTCGTGATCGAGTTAGCACCAGAGACAACCCCTATTTCAAAAGTATTGGATAGGATGGCACCTTCAGAATTAAAGGAGTTGAAAGAACAGCTGCAAGAGCTGCTTGACAAAGGATTCATTCGACCAAGTCATTCACCATGGGGAGCTCCGGTACTATTCGTCAAGAAGAAGGATGGATCGATGCGTACGTGCATTGACTATAGGGAACTAAACATGGTGACGATAAAGAACGAATATCTGTTACCTAGAATTGACGATTTGTTTGACCAATTTCAAGGGGCAGCGGTATTCTCTAAGATAGATTTGAGGTCGGGATATCATCAGCTTAAGATAAAGGAAAATGATATACCCAAAACCGCTGTTAGGACTCGGTATATATGGACATTATGAGTTTTTAGTAAAGTCATTTGGTCTAACAAACGCCCCTGCAACATTCATGGATTTAATGAACAGGGTGTTCAAGGAGTATTTAGACAAGTTTGTAATTGTCTTTATTGACGATATTTTGATCTATTCGAAGACAGAGGAGGATCACGAGGATCATTTGAGAAAGATGCTTCAGAGGCTCAAAGAACAACAATTATATGCCAAGCTGACGAAGTGCGAGTTTTGGGTAGAGGAAGTGGCATTTCTAGGCCACATAGTAACCAAGAATAGAGTAGCAGTGGATATAGTTAAGGTTGAGGCTGTTAAGGATTGGCCAAAACCAAAGAATGCCACTGATGTAAGAAGTTTTCTTGGTCTAGCAGGCTATTATAGGAGATTCGTGGAAGGATTTTCCAAATTGGCAATGCCACTAACAAACCTTACTCGCAAACAGCAGAAGTTCGTATGGTCTGATAAATGCGAACAAAGTTTTCAGGAGTTAAAGAAGAGATTAATTACTACTCCAGTGTTGTGTGTACCCAAAAGCGATGAGAAGTTTGTAGTCTACTGTGATGCATCCAAGATAGGTTTGGGATGTATACTGATGCAAACCGGAAAAGTAGTGGCATACGCGTCCAGACAATTAAAAGAGTATGAACAAAGATATCCAACACACGACTTGGAGTTGGCGGCTGTGGTTTTTGCGTTGAAGATATGGAGACATTATCTCTACGGAGACAAATGTGAAATATACACGGATCGCAAAAGCCTTAAAAAAAATTTTACTCAAAAGGAGTTAAACATGAGGCAAAGGAGGTGGCTCGAGCTAGTTAAAGACTATGATTGCGAGATACTATATCATCCTGGAAAGGCTAATGTGGTAGCTGATGCCTTAAGCTGACGAAGTCATGGCACCGTTGCAGCGTTAGGGTTGGTGGAAGCTTCGTTACAAAAAGAGATAGTGAAAGCTGGAATAGAAATAGTTACAAGCGAGTTAGTCAATCTCACATTGCAATCAGATCTCTTGGAAGAGATTAAAGAAAAGCAAAAAAAAATTGGATGACAATCTAGTTAAACAAGAAGCCTTGTTACAAGAAGAGAATAGTGGGAACTTCACAATGTCGGAATGTCAGATATTAAGGTACAGGGGCAGGGTTTGTGTTCCTAGCGACCAAGAGGTCAAGGATAAGATCCTTGAAGAAGCACACACAACGCCTTACTCATTGCACTCTGGCGCAACAAAGATGTATCAAGATCTTAAGTCCATGTATTGGTGGCCAGGAATGAAGAGGGGCATAGCCGGGTACGTAGCCAAGTGCTTGCTTTGTCAACAAGTGAAAGCAAAACACCAAAGACCCGGTGGGTTACTGCAACCGTTACCAATACCAGTATGGAAATGGGAAGATATCGCTATGGACTTCATGGTTGGTCTACCAGTGACTACAGAGCGTCACGATGCAGTTTAGGTGGTAGTGGACCGCCTTACTAAGTCAGCTCATTTTATCCCGGTGAAAATGACGTACACTATGGATCAATTTGCAAGGTTGTACATGAAAGAGATAATCAGACTCCATGGTGTACCAGTATCTATAGTTTCAGACAGAGACCCGAGGTTCACATCAGGTTTCTAGGAAAGCTTGCAAGAGGCAATGGTACGAAGTTGAAACTCAGCACAGCCTTTCACTCGCAAACAGACGAGCAGTCATAAAGAACCATCCAGATACTGGAGGATATGTTGCGAGCCTGCGCCTTAGAATTTAAGGGTTCTTGGAAGGATTACTTGGACCACATGGAATTTGCGTACAATAATAGTTACCAAACAACCATCGGAATGGCCCCATACGAGATGTTTTATGGCAGGAAGTGTCGCTCACCATTACATTGGGATGAGATAGGAGAGAGGCAACTAGCTGGGCCAGAATTGGTGCTTGAGGCTACAAGTACTATAGAAAGAATAAGAAGGCATATGCTCACAGCTCAGAGTAGACAACAAAGTTATGCCAATGCCAAAAGGTGGGACATCGAGTTCGAGGTGGGAGACAAAGTCTTCTTGAAAGTCTCGACAACAAGATGTGTTAAGAGGTTTGGGAAAAAAGGGAAGTTAAGTCCCAGATATGTAGGTCCTTTTGAGATCCTCGAGAGGATAGGACCAGTTGCTTATTGATTAGCCCTACCTCACTCGTTGGCTACTACCCGCAATGTATTTCATATCTCCATGCTCAAAAAGTATGTGTCCGACCAGTCCCATGTGCTTAGTTACGAACCGCTAGAGCTACAACTGGACTTAAGTTATGAAGTTAAACCAGTTAAGATACTGGAACGGGGAATCAAAGAGTTGAGAACTAAAAGGATACCCCTAGTTAAAGACCTGTGGAGCAATAGCACGGTTGAAGAAGCTACTTGGGAGCTGGAGGATGACATGCGGGAGAAGTATCCCGAGATGTTTGAGTAAGAAAAATTTCGAGGACGAAATTCTTTTAAGGTGGGAAGGGTGTAATAACCCGGAATTTTTTTTTTCTCTGATTTGATTTAAGAGTATGAATAATAATTAAAATAATATTTGGTGAATATTATTTTAATTAAAGAAATGTGAGTTGATCGCTTTAGACCATAGTGTGGGGACTTATATGTGAAATAAATCTAAGATTGACATCTTGTTCAAATAATTTTAGTATAGGATTTTATGTATTTGGAATCCACATAAAATCATAGAATCATTTTAGACTATGATTTTGTGACTTATTCACTAAGAGTCCATGAATAATTCAAGAGGAGTTTTATGAGATTAAAATTATGATTTTATGTTGAAAGGACTCACATAAAATCATAGACATAAGTTTATACCAAAGTTGCATTAGTTAGTGCTTAGACCATAGTTGATTTTAATTACTTTAAGCTATATGGTTTTAATGCATTATTTTGGGTAAGATGCAAAGAATGTTTCGGATGGGTGACCTCCTGGGAAGTTTTCCCAGGAAGTGTGTGAGTGAGGACAAAGCACGCTGGAAAGACTTGTCTTGGTTTGTAGGGCCAGTCGTCATTCCAGAAAGCAGCCATAGTGATGTGGGGCGTCACATAATAAGTCATCTATTCAGGGCACAGGACCCCATATTGACTTAATAAGTCATCTATTCAGGGCGCAGGACCCCAGATTGACTTAATAAGTCATCTATTCAGGGCGCACGACCCCATATTGACGTAATAAGTCATCTACTCAGAGCGTAGGACCCCATAATCATTTATTTGTACCTGCATGCATGCATGAATGATGCGTGTCGTATTGCGTACCAAATTTAACAAATATTTTATTTGCTCTAAAACCAATTATTTAGTATAACGGCAAATAGAGGTCGAACCCAAGGGAACTATATTCAGTTTATTTTTCACAAAAGCTTAACAAAGTTAAATTGGAAAGGGGGGTTTTGGAAAGTAAAAGTAAAAGCAAGAATTAAGAAAACAATTGATAGCAAGAAGAGATTAACAACGATTTTAAAGATGGTTAAGAATTATTCTCCACCTCAGACAATCATGCATGAATATCAATAATGAATATTATTCCGATTCCCAATTAAACTATTAACCCTATAGATAACGCTTAAGCAGTCAATTATCCCAATCTCCCTATCACAATCAATTACGGCTAAGCGCTCAATAATCAATTCTTTTTACCAAACAACAAACCTATTAAGCATACGATTCATTCAATTTAGGAAAAGCATTAACAACAGTGGAGATAGGTTAATCTAGGCAATAAATCAATGAAGCATTTAATTCATTTAACCTAGGTTCTATTCTTCATCACAATCAACAATGCTTTTGACCACATCATCAATTGCAATTTATCACAAACACTTAGAATCCTAAACTATTAGGTGAATAGAAATTCTAAGATGACAGTAAAATAATGCAAGCCCTAATTAGTTGTACACCCTAACAAGGAATCACAATATTTCATACAATAGGCATAGAAGAATAGAAGCAATTTGACATCATGGAAATCAAGAACAATATTCACATCTCAAATCAAACATTCATGTCTGGGTTTTGAATAACCCTTAACCTAAAAGAAACTTAGCCAACAATCATGATGAAAAACATAACCAGAATCAAAGAATAGAAGAGTTTAGAGAAGAAGAAAACTATTGAAAAAGTTGAATGCAATCGTCCTTCTTCTCCTGCGCTCTCTCTATGTTTCTCTCTCTAAAATCGTGTATCTAAAACTTCCTTCACGAATATGACCTAATCCCCCTTTTATTTCCCGTCCAAAAATTAAGAAAAATCGAATTTAATTCTGAATTCAAACGCGTGCCGCGGCAGCCATATTTCCTTGCCGCGGCACGAGACTCTCTGTTTCTCTTGTAGCGGCAGGGATTTTTCCCTGTAGCGGCAAGGACCTCTCTGACTTGCCTCGTAGCGGCAGGGACTTTTCCCTGTAGCGGCAAGCTCTCAGATTTCTCGTACTTTTGTTCTTTTCTCGATTTTTCTTCTCTTTAACACTTTACTCCAATGGTTAGAATCCTACAAAATCATCATTCAACCAAAAATCATCAAAAATATACAATTATCCTTAAAAATAATGATTTAGATTAAATGAAACAAATTAACAAAACGATTCTAACTATCCCCAAACACACTACTTATGAACACAAATTCTGATAAGTAGAAAGGTAAACTATATACAAAAATATACTTATCAAATTCCCCCACACTTGAACTTTGCTAGTCCCTTAGCAAACCCACTAGACTCTAAACAAAACTAAAAAAAAACTAACACAAAGGCGGTCTCACTGAATACGATGATTGTCTTAGAGAATTACACTAAAATATTATGCTATAGTGACTTTGAATTTCATAACCAACAGATTTTCAACTCCTAAATTGATGAACCACTTGAAATTTGTCTTAAACCACGAGTTATAACAGTCATACTTACCAACTCACTTGAATCAAGATGAATTTATACATGTCGTTTTATTCTTTTTGTTTTTTTTTTTTAGCAAACTAGCCCCTCATCAGAAAATGAGTATATATATATAAAGGACAACCACTCCATAGACAATAACCAATTACTCTCCACTAATATAAACACACAGAATCAAAAATCAAAAGGTCTTTATCAGCTTGTAATGTATGGCTAGGGTGCAGGGTAGATGAGAAGGATACATTTTAGGCTCATATTGCACCATAGCATACCTAATATATATACTTTTTCTATTTCTACTTTGGATCTTCTTCAACAATTCCCTCATAAATTTCATACATTGTTGATCTCTCTATTTTCCCCCACACTTATTTTCATGCAAGAAAAAAAAAAATTCTTTTCTTTTTCTTTTTTTTTTTTGCTTTTAACATATTTCTTGGGGATAAATAGGAGATCTTTACACTTATAACCACATCATATACAGAAACTCTTACTATACTTCTCTTTTTTCTTTCTTTCTTCTCTTTTTTTTTTTTTTTTTTCATATAACCTCTCATCCCATAGTAGAAATTTAACTAGCTAAGCCATGGTGCAATGGGTTATCAACACAGATAAAGAAAAAGAAAGAAGTTTAGGGTTAAGTAATGAGTTTTCATCGAAAAAAAAATATATGGTCAATAAGGCTCAAAAACAGGGAACTAAGGATACATTATTGATAAGGTAGGCTTGAAAGGCTCAAACGATCCAAAGAAATTGCCTTTATCATTTTCCTAATTCTGTGCACTTATGATTTCGCCTCAAGCAATTAACTAGTGTGTTCTAGAGTGGCGGGGGCTAAGTTGTATATATCTATATTTCTTTCTTATTTTTTTTTCGACATGCATAAACTATTCCTAAAACAAGTAAGTAGCAAATCTAACTGTAATAAATCGCTATTTAAATCACAAATTCAAGTAGTCATCAAAACAGGAGTCAATCACACGAATCATAATCTATCCATCATCTTCTAGCATTCAAGTTTAGTGTCACTCATAAACTCATCATCGACCATTGCATTCAATAAGACCAGCCCAAGACACAAAACAAAACAACACACACACAAACAATTTGTTACCCGTCCCCCACACTTAAATTGAACATTGTCCTCAATGGAGATAAGTACAAATTGAGACAAGAACAGTAAATAAAAGAAAAATAAGAAAAGAAAATAAAAGAAAAATAAGAAAATAAGAAAAAAAAAACTCCCTCATCAGTTGCGACTAAAAGTGTCATCCTCATCATAGTTGAACTCCTCTGTGCCACCTGCTTCATCAGCATCTCCATATTCCTGAGTGTGACTCAGCGGCACTGAAACAGCTGGAGGATACGGTGGCAGCCACATTGGAGCCGGTGGGAATGCAGACATATCCGCCCCTAGATGGGTTTGCTGCATCCTGAAGCATAGGTCTTGATAGCTAGCCAACTCCATCATTCTTTGATTGTGGGCCACCATCTCTTCATGATATGCTCGCATGTCAATGCGAGCTCGGTAAAGTTCCGTCTCCATGGCGGCAACCCGATCAGTAAGTGACCTTGTACGGCTAGTGTTAGGCTGAACAGGTGCATGTGAAGAAGATGCAGGTTACTCAGAAGATGTGGCTGTGGGTTTGTCAAACCGCTGAATAGTATTCCTGTCAATGATATGCATTGGGTTTATTACCTCCTCATTATCATTCCAGCGTACACCGGCCTTCTTGCATAGGTCTGTGATTAATGAAGGATGGTAGAACCCGTACTGTGTGCTAGCCATACTCTTCAGAATAGAGGCGTGAATGATCTTGCCAACGTCAATAGTCTCGTTGGTCATAATAGCCCTCAACAAATTCCCATAGGCCAAATCAACTGTTCCAAAATGTTTTGTTGGGAATAGTTTTGCCCCAACAAAACGATGCCATGCCTTAAGTTCATAGTCCATATACTTGGACTCCAGTTTGTGTGACAAGGCATTCTCTGTCGTCCTCCACCGTGCTCCTCGAATGCCAATAGCCTGAATAATGGCATCAGGATCCAAGTTATGTTCAGAGGCATTGAATTCATCATCGGGAATGTCCTGTAAACCGTAGTAACGGTTTATAGCAGAAGCTGAATAAGCAACAGGAACACCCCGAACCACCACCTGTAAGTTCTTGCGATTAGTGGCATTGGCATAAAACTCACGAACTATGGATACTACTGCAGGCTGTGGTTGAGCACATAGTTTTTGCCAGCCCTTCTGTTCAATTATACTCATCAACCTCAGATAAGGGTGATGCATGTCTAGATCGAAGCCCCTCTCAGCCACCCAAGCTTTCTTCTTATCAATTGCCTCTTTATAACTTTCGAAAGCTTCTTTGGAGGTGAATCTCTTGGTATCATATTTGACTTTGGCTGTGTTTGACGGCCCTGCTTCGGTTCGTGATCGCTTGCTTGACATTATAGCACAGGAAAAATTGGATGATGAATGTCTTTAAGGTGATAAAAATCAACAATGAATGACACAACACAGAACAGACAATGTATAACCTTCAAATGTGACTATGCAACTCACTGATGCTTTTCGTCGAACAGGTGGTGTGCACACTTTAAAACTCCAAGGATCACAAAATTATAGCTTGAACAATTACCCCCAATATGCAGATTGAATCAGAATAGAAGCACAATCACCACAGAAATCATTATCACAAAAGAGATCCAACAAAACTCGTCCACTCTAATGATCAACACCCATTCTCAATCAAAGGGCAAAATAGAGGAAAATACCTTCAAATGATGAATCCAATCTAAAGATGATGCAAATGTGCTTGATGATGCTTGATCCCGAGCAAAGCCTGCCCAATGAGCATTAGTTTGGTAATGAAAGTAATGGGTGGCTAATGATGGTGATTTTTAGGAATGGGTATAGATGATAGTGAGCAAGAAGAGTGGGTATGGAATAGGCAAGATGATTGAGGAAGGTGAAGGTATTTAAGATTGAGGAAGGTGAGAGAGAATGGGAGGATGATGAGGGTATTTAAGATTGATAATGGTGTGTAGGGCTTAAGAGAAGAAGAAGAAGAATGGAGAATGGGAGAATCGGTTTGTATTTAGGAGAAGGGTGAATGAATGGTGAAAAGGGAAAGAAAATAGGCATTTAGGCAGTTACTGGGCTCGTGCCGCGGCAGGGGTATTTAGTGGCCGCGGCACAGAAGTCTCGGATTTGGGGGGTTCTGCACGTGCCGCGGCAGGGATTTTCTGTGCCGCGGCACACTCCTCTCGGCTTGTGGGTGTGCATCGTGTGCCGCGGCAGGAACTTTTATGTGCCGCGGCAGACATGTTTCTGGATTCGGGCCTTCTTCTCGTGCCGCGGCAGGGCTTTTATGTGCCGCGGCATGGTGCCTTTTTCTGCATTTTTTTTTACTTATTTATTTTTATTTTTATTTTTTTCACGTTTTTCACGGTTTAAAGAGAGAATCAGAGTACAAAAAATTGAAAAAACTAAATGTTCAACTTAAAAATAAAAATAAAAATAACTAAAACTGAAAACAATAAAGATGGCTACGTTTAACGTCGCTAGCTCGACTCAGAACTTCACTCTTCATCAACATAAACTGGGTCTTCAAGGTACATCACATGAACTTGCTCCTCCTCGGCCATTGACTCATAATAAGGCTTCAGTCTCTGGCCATTCACCTTGAAAGACTTCCCCGTGCTTGGGCTTACAACTTCGACCGCTCCATGAGGAAAAACCTTGGTAACAATGAACGGACCTAACCAGCGAGACTTCAACTTCCCAGGAAAGAGTTTAAGGCGAGAGTGATACATGAGAACTTTCTGACCTTCCACAAAGCTCTTCCGAAGAATATGTTTGTCATGAAAAGCTTTGGTTTTCTCCTTATAGATTTTCGAGCTCTCATATGCTTCATTGCGTATTTCTTCTAACTCATGCAATTGAAGCATTCTTTGTTGTCCTACAGCAACCGTGTCCATGTTACACTTCTTTACAGCCCACCACGCCTTATGCTCTAGCTCCACCGGTAGATGGCAAGGTTTACCATACACCAACCGATAAGGTGACATACCGATAGGTGTTTTATATGCCGTTCGATACGCCCACAAGGCATCATCAAGCCTTGTACTCCAATCTTTCCGGTTTGAATTTACAGTTTTCTCAAGGATCAATTTGATTTCACGATTAGAAACCTCCGCTTGCCCGTTGGCTTATGGATGATAAGCAACTGTCACCTTGTGAGTTACCCTATAGCGTCGAAACAATGCTTCTATACTCTTGTTACAAAAATGAGTACCTCGATCACTAAGTATAGCCTTAGGTGTACCAAAACGCACAAAAATGTTGGAGCGAATGAAATCCACTACTGTTTTTGAATTATCCGTTCTAGTTGCAATTGCTTCCACCCATTTAGACACGTAGTCTACCGCCAATAAAATATATTCATAGCCGAAAGAGGATGGGAATGGTCCCATGAAATCCATACCCCAAACATCAAAGATCTCAAGAATTAAAATGGGAGTTTGAGGCATTTGATCCTTGGCCGTTATGTTACCAACTCGTTGACAACGATCACATGCCTTACAATAAGCATAAGCATCTTTGAAAATTGTGGGCCAATAGAAACCGCTGTCAAATATCTTACGAGCTGTCCTCTTAGGTCCAAAGTGTCCACCACAAGCATAAGCATGACAAAAAGCAAGGATGGAACGAAATTCAGATTCCGGTACACACCTACGAATGATTTGATCAGTACAATGCTTCCAAAGATAAGGTTCATCCCATATATAGTGGCGAGCATCATGCTTAATCTTGTTCCGTTGTGCTTGTGTGAGATCACTTGGTAACTCCTTTGAAGCAAGGTAGTTTACAATGTCGGCATACCAAGGAATAACTTCTTGCATGGCAAGGAGTTGCTCATCTGGAAACCGCTCATGCAATGGTAAGAACTCCTCCTCCCGAATCAACCGACTCAAGTGATCAGCCACTAGATTTTCCGAGCCGCTTTTATCTTTTATCTCCAAGTCAAACTCTTGTAACAATAAAATCCACCGAATAAGTCTTGGTTTTGCCTCCTTCTTTGCTAGCAAATATTTAAGAGCAGCATGGTCGGTATATATGATTACTTTCGTCCCAATCAAATAAGAACGAAACTTCTCCAAAGCAAAGATAACCGCCAATAGTTCCTTCTCAGTGGTAGAGTAATTTAACTGTGCATCATTTAGAGTTCTAGAAGCATAGTAAATCACATGAGGAAGCTTGTCAACTCGTTTCCCTAGGACTGCACCCACTGCATAATCACTAGCGTCACACATAAGCTCAAAAGGCAACTCCTAATTCGGTGGTTGGATAATAGGCGCTGTAGTCAAAGATTCTTTTAATATGTTAAAGGCCAATAGACACTTCTCATCAAACTCGAACTTAACATCTTTTTGGAGGAGCTTGCACAGTGGTGTAGAGATTTTAGAGAAGTCCTTTATAAATCTTCGATAGAAACCCGCATGACCAAGAAACGACCGTATTTCCTTGACACTAGATGGAGGTGGTAAAGACCGAATGAGATCAACTTTGGCCTTGTCCACTTCAATTCCTTTTTCTGAGATAACATGTCCCAACACAATCCCCTGCTGTACCATAAAATGGCATTTCTCCCAATTCAAAACTAGATTGGTCTCAATGCAGCGTTTGAGAACCAAAGTAAGATTATGCAGGCATTTATCAAATGAATCGCCATATACACTGAAATCATCCATGAACACCTCAATAATGCTCTCAATGTAATTTGAAAAGATACTAACCATACATCTCTGAAATGTAGCAGGGGCGTTGCATAAACCGAATGGCATTCTCCGAAAAGCAAATGTGCCAAAGGGACATGTGAAGGTCGTCTTCTCCTGGTCTTCTGGGGCTATGACAATCTGATTATACCCCGAATAACCATCTAAGAAACAGTAATAGGAGTGGCCAGCCAATCTCTCGAGCATCTGATCAATGAATGGTAGGGGGAAGTGATCCTTCCGAGTTGTCGAATTTAGCTTGCGGTAATCAATACATACCCGCCACCCTGTTTGAACTCGAGTTGGAACTAGCTCATTCTCATTATTCTTCACCACAGTAATGCCAGACTTCTTGGGTACCACTTGAACTGGACTCACCCATTTACTGTCAGAGATTGGGTAAATCACACCCACACTAAGGAGCTTCAGAATCTCCTTCTTCACAACTTCCATCATTGGTGGGTTTAATCTCCGTTGCGCCTCACATGTTGGTTTAAACCCTTCTTCAAGTAAAATTCGGTGCATGCACATGGAAGGGCTAATCCCCTTAATATCCGCAATAGACCAACCAATGGCTGTTTTATACTCTCGGAGTACTCTCATTAATTTTTCTTCTTGACCTTGGTTAAGATTTCTTGCAATTATAACAGGAAGTGTCTCGTTCTTCCCCAAGTAAACATATTTGAGATGCTCCGGGAGAGGCTTCAATTCAAGTGTAGGAGCTTCAATAATTGATGGCTACAATTTCTCATTAGAAATCGGCAAATTAAGAAATGCAACATTCTTAAAAGTCTTGTCAAAACCACTATTGAGTGTGATTATGACATCCATGATCTCATGAGACAAATCTTCATCGGTCAACACAAGATGCTCTCTCAACACAACCTCCAAATCATCTTCACTATGCAAATCTAAAACTCGTTGAGAAAGACTATCCAACACATCAAGAGAGTAAACAGCATGTACATCACTTGGATACCTCATAGCCTCAAAAATATTAAATCGAATGGTCTCCCCATCAAATTCCATGGTCAACGTACCGTCATGCACATCAATCTTAGTTCTTGTAGTCTTCATGAATGGTCTCCCCAACAAAATTGGAGTGGAGCATGGAATAGATTCATCTTCCATATCGAGAACATAAAAATCAGCCGGAAACACCAATTCATTTACTTGAACTAAAACATCTTCTATTACACCCCTGGGATAAGCATTCGACCTATCAGCAAGTTGAATAATCACCCCTGTTTCTTCAAGTGGACCGAGATTCAATGAAGCATAAATGGAGAATGGCATGACATTGATAGAGGCTCCCAAATCCAACATACACCGCTCAATTCTTTTATTCCCAATAGTGCAATGGATAGTAAAAGTACCAGGATCCTTACACTTTGGTGGAAGCTTCTTTTGTAGAACTGCGGAAACATTCTCCCCCACACTAACTTTTTCATTACCCCTCAACTTACGCTTATTAGTGCACAACTCTTTCAGAAACTTGGCATAGCGCGGCACTTGTTTAATAGCGTCAAGAAGAGGAATATTCACTTCTACCTTTCGGAATGTATCAAGAATCTCCTTGTCAACCTCTTCCTTTTTAGTCTTTTTCAGTCTGCTTGGGAATGGAGGTAGAATGACAATAGTAGGCTTAGGGCTGAGTTGTGTAGGGGTGGTTGGCTTTGGAGGAACATCTTCATTAACTGAGCAATCAACTTGGGGCTTGGATGACAATTTACTGGGCATTGGAGGATTAGGTGGATCATATTGCGTCCCACTACGCAAAGTTACTGCACTAGCATTCTCTTTGGGATTCATCTCAGGTTGTGAAGGCAATTTATTTGACAGATGAGCCTCCAACCGGTTATATGATGCCGCTAATTGTCCCACCTGATTCTCCAAACTCTTGATGGAAGCTTGGGTGGTTTGCTGAAATTGAAGAGTATTTGTGGCAAGGGCATTGATTAAATCCTCAGTAGAAGGTTTAGCATTTGGTGGTGGAGCAGCCTGCGGTGGTTGTGATGGTCTAGGTACATAATTATTTTGAGACCTCTGTTGTGTAGTGAAACCAGGTGGTCTTGCTGCTGTTGGTTGTGGAGCTAGTTGTTGTTGATTCCCATATCGAAGGTTTGGATGATCACGCCAGCCAGGATTATAGGTTTGTGAAAATGGTTCATAATACATCTGACGTAATTGACCAGGAAAATTTCCTACAGCGTTAACACCCTCAGTTTCTCCCTCTACTAGAATGGGGCACGTATCAGTAGGGTGCCCCACTACTTGACAGATTCCACATGGCCGCACCTGTTGGCCCAAAGCTAATTGTTGTACCACTGAAGTCAGTTGAGCTATCTGCTGACCAAGTTGATTATCAACAGTAGTTTGCACCTCGTTAACCCTTCTTGAAGATGACATATGCTCCTGGCGAGTACCAAACTGTTGGGAATTAGCTGCCATATTAGAAATCAAGCTCCTGGCTGCTGCAGGAGTCTTGTCCACTAGTGCCCCTCCACTGGCTGCATCAATCATACTTCTGTCCAACGGCAGTAATCCCTCATAGAAATATTGAATCAATAGTTGCTCACTGATCTGATGGTGAGGACAACTAGCACACAACCGCTTAAAGCGCTCCCAGTAATCATAGAGTGATTCTCCCACAGCCTGCCTGATGCCACAAATTTCTTTCCTTATACTCCCCACTTTAGACGCTGGAAAATACCGCTCCAAAAACAAGGTCTTCATAGTGTTCCAGGTCTCCACAGTACCAGGGGGGAGATAATACAGCCACTCCTTTGTTGAATCCTTTAGAGAGAAAGGAAAAGCTCAGAGTTTTATCTGTTCTTCTGTCACTGAGGCTGGCTTCATACTGGAGCATACAATATGGAACTCCTTGAGATGATTATTCGGATCCTCACCAGGCAGCCCATGGAACGATGGCAATAGATGAATGAGGCCCGACTTAAGCTCAAAATTCACATCAAGAGGTGCATATTGAATGCATAGCGGTTGTTGATCAATATCTGGTGCAGCCAACTCTTTCAACGTCCTATTTTGTGCCATATCTCTGTAAGATGTAATAGAATCGTCTGAATCTGAGTCGTGAGACAATAAGGGCACTTTCACAGGATCCACTTGATGAGTAAGACGTTGAAAGAGTGGATTATCAGTAATAGTCCGCGAAGTCCGAGAAGAAGATGAAGTAGCAAGATACTGTTTGATTGCCTCCAACCTATTCTGAGTGTCTTCGCCAGACATATAACTCTGAGATGCCAAGAGAAATCAAGTTAGTAAGCGTAAACCAATATGAATAATAAAAAGAATTAAATAGTTCCCCGGCAATGACACCAAAAATTTGATGCGTGTCGTATTGCGTACCAAATTTAACAAATATTTTATTTACTCTAAAACCAATTATTTAGTATAACGGCAAATAGAGGTCGAACCCAAGGGAACTATATTCAGTTTATTATTCACAAAAGCTTAACAAAGTTAAATTGGAAAGGGGGGTTTTGGAAAGTAAAAGTAAAAGCAAGAATTAAGAAAACAATTGATAGCAAGAAGAGATTAACAACGATTTTAAAGATGGTTAAGAATTATTCTCCACCTCAGACAATCATGCATGAATATCAATAATGAATATTATTCCGATTCCCAATTAAACTATTAACCCTATAGATAACGCTTAAGCAGTCAATTATCCCAATCTCCCTATCACAATCAATTACGGCTAAGCGTTCAATAATCAATTCTTTTTACCAAACAACAAACCTATTAAGCATACGATTCATTCAATTTAGGAAAAGCATTAACAACAGTGGAGATAGGTTAATCTAGGCAATAAATCAATGAAGCATTTAATTCATTTAACCTAGGTTCTATTCTTCATCACAATCAACAATGCTTTTGACCACATCATCAATTGCAATTTATCACAAACACTTAGAATCCTAAACTATTAGGTGAATAGAAATTCTAAGATGACAGTAAAATAATGCAAGCCCTAATTAGTTGTACACCCTAACAAGGAATCACAATATTTCATACAATAGGCATAGAAGAATAGAAGCAATTTAACATTATGGAAATCAAGAACAATATTCACATCTCAAATCAAACATTCATGTCTGGGTTTTGAATAACCCTTAACCTAAAAGAAACTTAGCCAACAATCATGATGAAAAACATAACCAGAATCAAAGAATAGAAGAGTTTAGAGAAGAAGAAAACTATTGAAAAAGTTGAATGCGATCGTCCTTCTTCTCCTGCGCTCTCTCTGTGTTTCTCTCTCTAAAATCGTGTATCTAAAACTTCCTTCACGAATATGACCTAATCCCCCTTTTATTTCCCGTCCAAAAATTAAGAAAAATCGAATTTAATTCTGAATTCAAACGCGTGCCGCGGCAGCCATATTTCCTTGCCGCGGCACGAGGCTTCAGATATGCGATATAGGCTTTGCGTGCCGCGGTATGCAACTTTCCTTGCCGCGGCACGAGACTCTCTGTTTCTCTTGTAGCGGCAGGGACTTTTCCCTGTAGCGGCAAGGACCTCGCTGACTTGCCTCGTAGCGGCAGGGACTTTTCCCTGTAGCGGCAAGCTCTCAGATTTCTCGTACTTTTGTTCTTTTCTCGATTTTTCTTCTCTTTAACACTTTACTCCAATGGTTAGAATCCTACAAAATCATCATTCAACCAAAAATCATAAAAAATATACAATTATCCTTAAAAATAATGATTTAGATTAAATGAAACAAATTAACAAAACGATTCTAACTATCCCCAAACACACTACTTATGAACACAAAATCTGATAAGTAGAAAGGTAAACTATATACAAAAATATACTTATCAATGAATATGGTTATTACTGCTAGGCATGCTTATTATGATTTGATGATATATTATTAACTGCTTATGAGCATGTGTTTGAGTTTTCTTGCTGAGCCTTGACTCATAAGTGCTATGTGGTGCAGGTAAAGGTAAAAGAAAGCTGGATCATCATTGAGTTTGAGAGCTTAGGTGACGATGTGTACATATGTGATTGCTCGACCACTACGACCGGAGGTTTAAAGAGGAACTATGATTAAACCCTATTTTGCCGCTTAGGTCGGCTGGTTGTAACTCTTTTATTGTAATTAACCTTTTAAATGTATTTTGGGATCCCAATGTATACAGTAAATGTTTTAGTGAAACGCTTGTATCTTTGACCATCATTTTTAATCCTAAACCGTTAATCACATTTAGTTACACGATTATAGCTAAATGACTTGTTTAACACTGTTTACAATACACAGTGTAACGATCCCTGAGTAGTAGGGCATTACACAAGGGATTAGATGATGGACTGTTTCTACTAAAACCTTTTACCTCGATGGAGTAAAAACTTTACGAAAGGAAGAAGCTACCTTCGCCGAGCAATCCTTCACTGGAGGTTGTTCTTGCCTTAACAGGAATTAAAGCATCAACCATATGCACCTATGTAAGATTTCATATACTTTTTTTTCTTTCTAAATATAGCTGTTTGAGCTTCATCCCACCAAATAATTTCTTATTCTTCCTGAGATCTCTTCCAAGATTCCGATACGAGATCACAAATTTAATATTTAATCATTTTAAAAAATTGGCCTCAACTTTTTACTTAGTACATATCATTAATACATATCCCTTATAAACTGGGAAATAGCATGTTGCATTTGATTTTATAATTAAATACTCAAAAAATGTGTATATTGTAAATAATTATCTTGCACTCGAGCTCACCAAATATATTGCAAAATAGCGACATGTGAAGACGTAATTGGCCTACGAGTGTGGGTGAAAGTACAACCCCTATAAGAGAAATTTCTTATATATGAGTATAAATAAATTAATTATAAAAAGTAACATTAACAGAGAAAAAGAAAAAAATTATAAAAAAAAATATTTAGTTAGAGTTTTCATTCGGCAAATGGGCTTGGTTCGGAAAGAGTATAAAAAATGATTTACCGTGAACACTTTAAATTTTTCAAAATTGAAACCCATGGACGATATTCCTATATAATCCCTCATCTTATGATCGTAATCCTTGGTTGTGTTCACCATTTTAATATTTAATTTTTTTTTTCAAGATTGGATGAAAGATTTCAAAGTTATTAGTCATCAAGTTGGGTCATCACCAACCCTTAAACCGTTCTATCACCCAACATTATGCCACATAATTGTATTTCTTTTCATTTTTTTTTACTTCTATTAAATTATGTTAGGTATGCTACATATGGAATTTAATAATAGAGTTCATTTTATCAATCAAATGGAGTAATGAAGCTTTATTTATTTATTATTTTTTTGTTATGTTTTCTCATTAAAAAGTTAGTTATAATGTAGGAAAGTATTCTATAACATAATTACTTTCATAATTTGCTTAAATATTCATCTTTTAAAATTAGAATTAATTGTAAAAAAAACAGTTAAGCAAAATATACAATTATAATAATTATTTTTTGACGGTTACTTACATGTTGAAAATTAGTACCTTTTCTAATTCTAAAAATAAGATTAAAAGATTACCAACTTTTAGGCTATTATAATTGCTAACCAACAATTAATTACACCTTAACAAAGCAACCAATTTATTAAAGAAAAAAGAGGAGTTAAGCTCTCCTTTATTCATACATAATATATAAATATTATTCAATTTTCTATATTTTTTTATTTATTAATGGAATCTATATATAGTATGAGATGTATTTAACATTTCCCAAGTTAAAATTAAAAATATATAAAACGCACATCTTTAATTTCACACAACTGACGTGTCATCTTTTTATTGGTGAGCTATTAAGCTTGACTAAATCTCGACTTCACGCAACAAGATCCTTCTTCCCCAAGTAGGTGAAAAAGCAAAGACTATGTTCTGTCTCTCTCTTTCTCACTCACCCACATATATTAACATTACCATATTACTACGACAACCACTATTGCTTTCTACCTAATCCAATAAAGGAAAATTAGAGAGAAAATTTAATTTTCCGGGAAAATTTTCTGAGCTAACCCTTTGAACTCTGAGCTTCTTCTCCCATTCATTCTTTCTCTCTCAAATCAATTCAAGAGAAAAAATATGGGGGAAAATCAGAGTAAGACACTGTGGTAAAATAACTACGGTTGTTGTTGTTTTATTTAATTCTTATCTATTTATCTATCTGTACAATCGAACCTCTAAGCTTGCTTTCTAGGGTTTTATTGAATCGTTCTGAGAACCTATCCTTTTCCTTGTCTTCAGATCGCTTCCATTTTTAGCGTTGGTCTCCGATCTATTGGAGATTATCGTCAATGTGGAACTTGTCTCGGCCGGGTTGACTCAATGTGGATTCGGTGAGAGGTCTAAAGAGGGTTTTTTGGTTTTACATTCAATGGTAATCGGAGAAAATGTCTGCTTCTTTAGCGACTTTCGAGCGTCCTCGACCTGTTGCCCCTAATACGGTATCCATCTCTCTTTTCGTTGTGCTTGGTTACTGAGAAAATAAACTTAAGATTGGCTGAAAAGTGTTTGGATCTTATGGCATTTATTTTCTACTTAGTTTAATGGAAAGTGACCTTAGGTTTAAACGAATGTGGACTGTGTTGTTCGAACTTAAAATGCAGGGTTTTTTTTTTAATATCACCTAGTGGAGATTGGGGAGTATGTAAGCTTGTTATGCTTAATAAAATATGCTTGATGACTTTATTTCCTTGTTCATTTTAGTAGTTAGGGAAAGAGAGGGGAACATTGTTTGTTCCTTATTTGTTTAAAGTTCTAATTACCTTATATAATTTAAAATTTATGAGGATGCTGAGGAATAGAGTTCAGGGCACTTATCATGATTATTCAGAATTGTATAACTAGTCCATAATTTGAGATTTAATTTTTCAGTTATTCTGATAGTATATTGTTGAATAGTTCGGTAGATAGGATATTATAGGTATTTTAATTAGTTAGATTTACATTTAAATAAAGAGAGGGTCTGATTAAAAAGTCAGACTCTTCTAGATCTTTTAGTTCCTAAAAGATCAGGAACTAACTACTTTACGTGTTTATTACTAGAATTTAGGGGAGCAGATTTCTTGTCTGCTCTATATATTTGTACTGGTTTATTTTGATTTAATTAAGTGTTTTATCCCTCAAAGTATTGACATGGTATCAGAGATAACCTGAATATTCTCTCTCAAAATGATAAAATACGGTTGGGATGCATTTCCTTACTTTTTCTCCTTAAGGTGGAAAGAAATTTAAGCAACCTGGGTGCCGGTTTGGAATTTGGATTATGATCTAATTTCTTCATAATTTCAGAGTTTGTGCGATGAGTATTCGCTCTAGAACTTCACATAAATGATTACCCAAATCAATTTGAATCTATTTGCAACTCTACAATTTTTTTATTTGTCATGTACAAGCTTTGCGACTCTTAAATGTTGATTTGTTCGCATGATAAAAATTCAGTCACTTGGTAGTTTCTCAGAATGTGATGTATTTATTTGGTTTTTGTTTCTTTTGTTGTTTTCCATTGGAATTTTCTGAATGCTGATTGTTAAATTTATAGCTTATCATATTTCATAGTTTGCTTGTTGCATGTTGTGCATATGAACTCCGCCCTGCCTTCCCTTGTGGGTCCTTTACTAACAGATATGATGATTCAGCAGGTTTTCAAGAGCGGTCCACTTTTCATATCTTCAAAAGGTTGGTCTCCTTCCCTTTGTGTATACTTTTCTCTTGAATATTTCTTTTTAATTGTTCTAATTTCGGTGCATGTGCACACACACACATTATGTTTTGTTTCCAATTGATAATTTGGTTAATCTGCATATCACACTCATTGAACTTGTTTCAGAATGGTCCAACATAATAGATATTGGAAGGAAGTATGAACCACCCTTTATAAATTTATCCATGCATTTTGAAAATGCTTACTGAATTGTCTATCCATTAGCTCTTTAATGATTGTCAATAAGTGCTGCATATAGAATCCATCGAATTGTTTCCATATAGAATCCATCGAATTGCTTAATGATGTTAATTGTTTCCATATAGAATCCATCGAATTTTAGTATGAAACTTTGTATGATTCAGTTATCCTATTTTTAAGACTTTAAAAAAGATTAGTGGGATATATTAATGAACAAAGTGATGTTACAAAAATGATGCAAGTTTCTTTGGAGAAATGCCATTGTATTGAAATGGACAATGTAACTGAAAATGAAGATCTTTCCCATAAGTTCTAAAAAATGAGTGAAGAAGATATGACATATATTCTGTCTAATGTCGTAATGGCAATGCTTCGGCACTCGAATGTTTGATATGTGGGGCAATATGGTAATTAGACTTCTTGAAACATTAGTTTCATAATGGTGTATGTTGTTTTTTTTTCTTTTTCAATCATCTTACTGTTTTTGTGCTTTTTAAATTGAATTTTTTATTTAAATAACTGCTGGTGGTGTAATAGAGGCATTTACTTCTTATGTATATGGATATTTTATTATCTTGTAAAGGTAAAAAGAAATATGCCTTTTCTGTTAATGCCCTCACATCACATGGTCACCTTAAGACTTGCCTTTTTAATTTTAGTTTGTTGAAATTTCAGGAATTGGCTGGAAGTCTTGGAAGAAGCGGTGGTTTATTCTTACGCGCACTTCTCTCGTTTTTTTCAAGAATGATCCTGTTAGTGCTACACACATTATCCCTTGATTTTGGATACACAAATAGTTGTCAATTTTATTGCGCATGTTTGATGAGAAACAATTATTTGTATTTTTATGCAAATTTTTTGTTTTCATTGTACCTAGCTTCAATTCTACAGTATTATAATGCCGAATTGGTGTATTTCCATGCATTTATTTATAATATTTTATTTATGGATCAAATTGGTCTTTAAAAAAGTTAAAATATTGATTAAATTGAATGTGCATTTTACTGCTTACTTTACAGAGTGCACTTCCACAAAAAGGGGGTGAAGTAAATCTGACTTTGGGTGGCATTGACTTGAACAATTCTGGAAGGTATGTTTTATCAATGGATTTATATTAGTGTTATGCTGTTACTTTTTCAGTATGCTCAATGCTTGCAGCTTGTTTCTTATAGTGTTGTTGTTAGAGAAGATAAAAAGCTATTGACAGTTTTATTTCCTGATGGGCGTGATGGTCGAGCTTTCACGCTTAAGGTGATGCACTGAACTATTAGATTTTTGTTGTGTACACTTCTCTGTAAGAGCAGGGTAAAAAGTACTGTGCTACTGATAAAGTATTGTCATGTTCTCTTACTTTTGTCAATTTTCAGGCTGAAACATCAGAAGATTTATATGAATGGAAGACTGCCCTTGAACATGCCCTTGCACAAGCACCAAGTGCTGCCATTGTTATGGGACATAATGGGATTTTTCGTAATGACACAAATGACACAATGGAAGGGTCTTTCCCTCATCAATGTTTGTACTTGAGCAACCGATAGTTCTTTTAGTTTTTTATGGTTTGATTAACTTTGTCATGTTCCTTATGCATATTCTTCGTTTTTTATAGGGAAGGATAAGCGCCCTGTTAAGTCTTCAGTTGTTGGAAGGCCAATTTTACTTGCATTAGAAGATATTGATGGAAGCCCATCTTTCCTTGAGAAAGCTCTACGTTTTTTGGAAAATTTTGGTTAGTAATTTTTTCAACACCATCAACAACATTTCAACCTTTATAAGTATGTAGTGAAAAGTTCATTGCATTTATGATACTAGGGTACTGCAGCTTATGGCTAGGTCCAAATCTGCTTCATTTTTTATGATAATATTTTTCTTTTTCTAGGTTTTCTTGGTTTTTTCTTTTAATATAAAAAATCTTAGTTTTTATATTTTAAAAGTTCATAATAATAAGCTAGTTTCTTTTATCATGATTTGTCTTACAAATTTTTGCAACAAATGGACCATGGAATTAGAAGGAGAAGCTAAAAATTTCTTTGTTATCTCATCTTTATTTCATATATTTTACTTTATTTTTTTTCTCTTTCTCTCTCTTGCAGTCTTTGCTTCTATAACTTTCCTGAACTTTTTGGTAAAAATAAAGATGTAAAGATTAATATGGATCCTAAATCCTGATATGGGATCTCGCTTAGATTATAATCTGTTTGAGAGGAGGCTAAGACCACTAAGCCAAGACTGACATGGATAAACTTTTTGCACTGTTCTCATATGTTGTTTATCACTCATGTGAGTTTTCATTTGTTTGATATGTGGCTGCAAAACCATAACTGAAAAAGAACTACTATTCTCATATCTAAAAAAAAAAAGAAATTTACTCTTTTGAATATCTTTTTTTTTTACTCATATGAGCAGTATGTAACATATTGGGAGACATTGTTTTGGTTTTAAATTATTCAATTTTGAAAGAATTACTAATGTCTTCCAACAGGTACTAAAGGTTCTTTTTTTGATAAGCAACAGGTACTAAGGTTGAAGGAATTTTACGACAATCTGCAGATGTTGAGGAAGTAGAACGTAGAGTACAAGAATACGAACAAGGTGTTTGCTTCAGTCTGGCTCCTACAATACTTCCAGGATGTCTTGTTGGACTGCAAGAACATTAAAAGCATCTTTCAAGAATTAATGTTTTGTTTCTTGTTTTGCTTATGATCTCAATTTTTTATAAACATTCAACTCTAACTGAAATTATAAAATACCACTTTTTGTTGCTTCTAGGAAAGATTGAATTTGATCCTCATGAGGATGCTCATGTGGTTGGTGACTGTATTAAGGTACTTGTTTCAAGTAATGCTATATGTGACTATTATGCTTTATCCATTGATTTCAATAATCACCAAGTCCTATTGGCAGCATGTTCTGCGAGAGCTACCTTCTTCTCCAGTATCAGCACCTTGCTGCACTGCCTTGTTGGAGGCATATAGTAAGTTTTTTTGTTTTTATATTTGTGTTCCATGTTATTTTTCTACTATGTTTTTCTTATAAAAGTTAAAACAATTTTGTCATAACAAGAAAAAAAGGTAGACTTTATTGGCTTCTCGAATAAATTTTTGTATCTTTTCTAAGTAGCATTTTAATAGGAAGGGACAGACTAAAATACAATAATCAAATGCACTAAAGGAAAGTTAAAGATACAACTTTTCCAAATTTAGATTAGTTTTGTTGTTGGTTAGTATTTTTTGTTTTATAAAATTTCTCGCTTCCTCTATTTCGGTTTATCACTTATCAGCAGTAAAATATTTAATTATATTGTTTTTGTTTACCTTACTTATGTTTCTACTATTATTCTTATCCCAACATTTTAAGATCTTTTTATTTTCATTCTTAAAACATGTTACCAAGCAAGAGCATAGGATTGAACAGACCTTAAATATATTTAATCCTTGAATTTAAGAATTTATAATTTATTTATTGCTTTATAAATGGTTGTTAAATTCTACAATTTGTGATAAAACCAAACAGATTCTGGCTTTATGCTTACATAATGAAAAGGATTTTAAAGATATTCCTTTCTCTGCTTGGCTGAGAGATTGTAATTTTATGTTGTATAGTTTGGTTATTGTATTTTGTTGTTTATTGCTGGGTGAATCTTTATTTTCACCCTTATTTGTAATTTAATTCATGATCAATAATACAAGTGTTTTTGTTTCAAAGAAAAAAAAAACTATTTGCACATGTAAATTTAATGCAATAACTATTTGTTTATGTGGCTTTACATTTTATGCTTTGTTTTCAGAAATTGATAGAAAGGAAGCTCGAGTGAGTGCAATGCGCTCTGCAATCTTTGAAACGTTTCCTGAACCAAACCGCCGATTATTGCAGAGGTACCTCTCTGCTCCTTTCATACATGATATCTCACCTTCCTTTCATTGTCTGTAGTTGAGTGTTGTTAAAAGATTAATGAGAAACAGAAAAGTTAATTGAGAATATATTTTTTTTTTACAAGGAATGGATGCCTAGTATTCCTCTTCAAAAAGTAATCTTTGAGGGTCATTGAATCTAGGAGTTATATCTATTACTTGCACAGTATATGTGATAACTAAAATGATATTCATCAACACTTGGCTGATTTTCATTTATATAGATTTGACGGAGATTTTTACTGGGAAAACAAATTCTTAGAAGTTTCTTCATGGTTCATTATGGTTTGGTAGAGTATAGAACTCACTAAATGCCAATTTAGCCCGTTGCCCATTGCCTGGTCTACTCTTGGACACAAATGTGTGGCGATAAACCGAGGGAGAAAAGAGGAGAATAGGGAGAGAGAGAGAGAGAGAGAGAGAGAGAGAGAGTAATGGAAAAAAATGAACTAGTGAGAGGAAATTTGAATGATTTATAGATTTTTGCCTAAGTAATTGATATAAGACTTATTTGTAGATATACAAATAGCGTCATAAACCATTGATTTTTACTAATTTTAGATTAATTATTATTATTATTATTAATTTTGAATCAAAACATTTGCTTGTATTAGTAAATAGCATTACAAACAAATAGTGGGAAAATCCCCACAAAAACAACATTGAAGCAAAAATAAAATTACATTATTATTCTTTGCATAAATCAAATATCGGTATAATTTTAAATTCTTTGCATATCATATTTAAGAACCATAAAAAAAATAGCGACCCAATGTCTTATTCTGTCCCATAAACTCTCAACATCATCTTCAACTCCTTTAATTATTCTTCTATTTTTTACTAGTCATAAAGCCCACCAAGTAGCCACCACCCTAGTCCTCCATAACAATGGTTTGTTTTATTTGCCATAAAATGAAATTTTAACAAACTAATTCTTTTACTTGGTATACACCACAATCGATCAAATTCCTTGAGAACTCTGCGAGAGAATGTGCAATGCAAGAAAATATGATCTATATTCTTCTCACTTCCTTAACATGCTGATTCCATCTCTGTTTAACTTTATCAGCATCTAAAAACTTGAGACATGTCTAATTTCCACCACTTGTCTTGTTGAAGAATATACCTCTGCCCACAAATTCATGGACATAATTATTTCCAAGTGACTACAGATGGGTTCCTCCCTCATATTAGAACTTGCAAATTGTCCATTAAACTTTATTTGTAGCGTTTGTTGATTGAAGAAGAACAAGCACATAGATTGAAATCTAAGTTCATATGGGCAAAAGAAAGGAACACAAATATTAGATATTTCCATAGTTTAATGAATGCAAGAAGATCCAATCGTTTTATAGATAAAATTGAGAGGGAGGGAGCATGGGTCTATTTTGGATAAAGAAGAATAAACTTGAACAAAAATTGTTGCTTTTTATTAGAATTTATATGAATTGGTGGAGCCCAGTCTTATGGAATTAAGGGTTTGGAGTGGAAGTGTATACCTTAGGTTATGTTTGATTGGCTAGAGAGACCATTTGACGAAGATGAGATTAGGAGAGTAGTATTTGATAGTGGTGGCGATAAATCACCAAGCCTCGGTGGTTCATGTTAGCAGTGCATCAAGAAAATTGGGAAGTGGTAAAAGATGACTTGATAAAGGTTTTCAATGAATTTAGAGAAGATGGTATTGTTCATGGTGTGACGAATGAGATATGCATTTGCTTAATTCCGAAGAAATGCAATTCATTTAGGATCAAGGACCTTAGACCTGGTAGCCTATACAAAGTCATTTCCTAAGTGTTGTCCTTATGATTGATTGAAAGAACTATTGGATACAACAATTTCAGAGAATCAAGGAGCTTTTGTAGGTAGCTTATAGACAAATTTTGGATATTTTGATTGCAAATGAAGTGGTGGAAGATTATAGACAAAGGAAAAGAAAGGGGTGATGATATTTAAATAGACTTTGAGAAAGCTTACGATTTTGTGGAATGACACTTTTTAGATTTCATACTAGAAAGGAAGGGTTGCGGGGACAGGTGGAGAAAATGGATTAGAAGTTGTGTTAGTACATCATTGTACTCTAATTTTCTTCATGGTAGGTCAAGAGGGAAGTATAGAGGCACTAGAGAGATTAGACAAGGTGATCCTCTGTTACCTTTTCTTTTCACTTTAGTGGTGGATGTGTTTAGGAGGATGTTGATAGAGGCACTAGGGGTTGTTGGTATGCTGAGTGAGAGAAATAATGCTATTCTTATCAAATGGCTATGGCGTTTTCCAATTGAAAAGAATTTCTTTTGGCACAAGGTTATAAAGAGTAAGTATAAAATTCACGATAATGGGTGGGATACAAGACTGGAAGATAGGTTGTTATCTAGATGTCTTTGGAAAAAAATTGTAGTGGGGAATGGTAAAAAAAATCGTATTTGGGAATGTGCTAGGTGTGGAGAAGTAGTACTTAGAGATGCTTTTCCCAATTTGGTAAGGCTGTCAGGTAAGAAGAATGGTTGCTTTGTTGATTTCTGTGTTTCAACATAGTGGCAAGAGAGTGATTAGAATCTTCACTGAATCAGAAATTTAAATGATAAAGGTACTTGCACTTATTGAGTTGACTCATAGGGTGCAAAATTAAAAACTTTCCCAAGTTCTGGAGTATAGAAGGATATGGTTGGGAGATTCATATTGAATGCTCTCTTGTAATTCAACATTCAATATGGAAGTAGGTAATGTTTCCAACAACTTGTTCACTTGGATGCACAAGGTTTGGAAGAGCCATATGCCCTCTAAGGTTCACTTTTTTGTATGGTTGTTGTCTTTAGTCCTTTTAAGTGCTTATGAGATTACGCAAAGAAGGAAACCTCATATTTTGCTCTCCGGAGGTTGGTGTGTGTTGTGCAAGAAGAATGGGAGAAAACATTGCTCTCCTTTTTGTACATTGTCCTTTTGCAGTGGTGTAGGGTGTTCATCAGTTGGTTTGGGTGGATTTTCAACCCGTCCAAACTTAAAATCGGGTTGACACTTGCCAACTTGTAACCCGCCCAATGAAAGAAAAATTAACTTCAACCTGACTATCGGGTTACTGCCAAAACTTTTTTTGTTAAAGTTTTAATTATTTTCTCTATTGATTTAGAACTTATAACTTAAATAATTGTTGCTTTTGTGAGTTTTTTTTTTAAAAATTTAATTTTAAATAATGCATAATTAATAATTAGATAAATATCTAAAAATATATTTTTTTAAAACAAATCCTTAATTAGGCGGATCGGATTGGGTGGGTTGCGAAAAATTTCAACCCGTAGATTTTCGGGTTGCATTTTTTATTGGTTTTTTTCGGTTGGTTTGGTCGGGTTTCCTCAAACCAAACATCTTCTCAAAATCTAATTCTCTCCATTACCAACCTTGAACTTTACCAGCTGTAAAAAATCCCCGTGAAGAGAAGCAATACCTAGCCAAGGACACCTTGAAAGTCATTCTTTCTCTAGATTTTCCTCAATTTTATACTTCACTCTTATTTTGTACCACAGAGTCTTCTTTTCATTGGGAATCGCCATACGATTTCATAAGTAGAACCTTGTTCCTTTCGATAATCATACCAACATCAAATCCCCTTTTCAACTTTGATTTGCATACATTCTCCCAAGAGACTAGATGTTTCTCCCCTTTGTTGTGCTGCACTACCTGCTTGCCTGATCTCCAATTTTGACTGCATAGTGACTTTCGTTTTAATGTGATAAACATAAATATAACCAAAAATTTTCGTGATGTTTGTGATGCTCACTATGGACTTGAGATCTATGTTTTTTCATGCTACATTTCTTAATGAACTTTGGTTAATCTAGTATCTCTACCAACTTTAATTTGACATCTTTATACGTAAAGCAAGTTAATTTTATGCCCCTTTTGCAGAATACTGAAGATGATGCATATTATATCGTCTCATTCTCATGAGAATCGGATGACTCCATCTGCTGTTGCTGCATGCATGGCTCCCTTGCTTTTACGTCCTCTATTAGCTGGTGAATGTGAATTAGATGATGATTTTGATATTAATGGTGATAGTTCTGCCCAGCTTCTTGCAGCTGCAAATGCTGCTAATAACGCACAAGCAATTATTACAACACTCTTGGAGGAGTATGAAAACATATTTGATGTATAATATTCCTATCCTGCTGTCAATCCTTATTTTCTTTCCATGAAGCTAACATTGACATGAAGCATAATGATTTAGACATTAAATTAAGTTGCTTACCTTTAGATTTTTATTCAGGATGAAAATCTACAAAGATGCTCAATCTCAGCTGACTCTCGGATTGAAAACAGTGGGAGTGAAGAATCTACTGATGATGAAAATATTGATATGAAAGATAATGGCTACCATGATGCAGAAAATGAAGTAGATCCAGAAACAGATGATGATCCTGACCGTGTACATAGTGGGAAATTAAGTGAAAGCAGTGGTTATGCTGGCAGTGATCTCTATGACTATAAGGTCACATTTATTTTCTCCATTATGTTATACTACATATAAGTGCATGATTGTCTTACAGTAGTATGCATACATAGATATACATATGTTTAGGTGCATTAATTTTGTATTTGTTGAATGTAGTGGAGGATTTTCTAGAAATACCCGTCTTTTAAGAAAAATTGACTAAATACAAAACATAAGACTTCTGTTAAATATGCATCTAGTTGGCCAATATCTCACTCAGTAACTGAAATTGCTAAGTTCTGCTGCCACCAAAAGAAACATGATTGATCAATTAGGATGCAAGCTACCTCTATGAACATTTTAATTAACAACACTTACATTTTATGCACACAGGCATTTGGGGTTGATGATTCAGATGTAGGTTCACCCAAAGAAAATCAGGCTTCTGCAGAGGGTTCAAATTTATGTGTCGATCCTCAACAAGTGAGAGATCCAATTGTTCAACTGATAAAAGAACAAGGCGATCAGAAGAAAAGTAATGAAAACACAAATGAGATGGACCAGCCAAGTATTTCACCAGCTGGTGAATCTTACCGATCAATGGGGGAGATCCTATCATCAATGGATCCAGGGCATCCTTTACCTCTGTCTGGACTAGAATCAGGTGCTGGAAAGCCTACGAATAAAGTCAGTGGTACCAATCATAATTCAAAGCGATCAACATTCTGGGGAAGAAGCAATGTGAGTGTCTTGTTTGAGGGATAGGTTTTATAGACACATATTCTTACACTAGTTTTGCACCATTAGATGAAAAATATCTAATGGCCAACATTAGATGGAAATTATCCAATGGCCAACATTAGAACATATTAATAATAATAAATAAATAAATAAAAAAGATAAAATTAGTAAGCAAGCATTAAAAAAGAGAGATATATATGGAAAAAATAACATTTTCAAAATTATGAAAGGAAATTAAAAAGAAAAAAATTATATATACGAAGTGCAGGCTATATGATTACTTAAAAGTGATATTCAATGGCCAAGTATGGACTTATTTTCAATTTCTTGCCATATTTTGATTTTGCTACCCAAGTTAATTTTTGTTAGTATTGTGTATATTATCAATCAAAATCATACAACTGAAAAATATGGCCATCACTGATAATTAGAATAAAATAAAGATTTTTGAATATTTTTCATTCACATAGTATTTTATTTTTATTTTTTTACTTGACAAGAACACCCAACCACAATACCATAATCAAACTAAAATCATATAAGAACAACATACATGAATAATAAAAACAACAATCACTCCTATTTCTAACACACATAATTAAACTTGATTTAATTTTTTTGAAATTTGAATCCATATTTTGTTATTTTTTTTATTGTCTTTCATAATTTTGATGATGTTATTTTTGCCATATATATCTTTCTTGTTTAATGCTTGCTTACTACTTTTATCTTTTTTTTTAATTATTATTATTAAAATGTTCTAATCTTGGCCATTAGATCTTTTCCATTTAATGGTGTAAAATTAATGTAAAAATAGGTGTAAAAATGTGTCCATAGAACCTATCCCCTTTTTGATACCCTGTATTTCTTACATCAACTATTAGTGTTTCGTGGTCTTTTGTGCAGTTATAAATGTATTTTATAAATTCGAAATGGTGCTTTTTAATTTTTTTTCTCATTTATTTTATAATTCTCTACTCTCTAGACAGTAATTTTATATATGGAAAAGATAGGGTTATTTGGATCGTGCTGTAGCTGTATAGGTTTTCAAAACTTTTAATTTTTTTATTTGATATATGCTGCATTTTTAAGTTTCAGTTATTGTCAATAATTACTCTTTATAATATTATCTATGTTTCCATTTTGATTTTGTTGCATACACAACTTGCTAGTATTTGCTAATATTTTATTTGATAATATTAATTAAGATTCCTTAAGTATGTCCATATTTTACAAAAATTCGGTAATAATGCCATTACCTTTTTACATTTATTAATTATGTAAGCTGGAATTGGAGAAGAAAAGAGGAGACACTGCTTTATTTTTATTACTAAAAAACGATATGAAAAACAGTCAGAGGCTTACACTTGTAGACAAAAACAGCAAACTAACCAAATCAGAAAAGGGTAACCAAATCAGTGAGATATTTGTATAATAAATTACATAACTAAAAAAGGAAAGAATCCTAAATTGTCTCCTCTTAAAAGAATATCAGGTGAGTAATCACCAGATATCAGGTGTACATACTGCGTTTATGTGTATGCTTAGTATTTTGTTTTAAGAGGACCTGAGTAGAAGTCCAACTTTTATGCTATTTGACATTTAGTTCGCTTATAATGGTCTTCTTGCAGGCTAGAAAGACACCATCCATGGAATCAGTTGATTCTTCTGGAGAGGAAGAGTAAGTTTCTCAATTTTGAGAAAAATAGCTTTCATTTTGGGTTTCATACTTGTTTAATTATAAGGTTTTATGACATCATTATGCGAGTTATCTTTAAAATGAACTCATGATATTCTCTCAAGAAAATTTAAAATGTCTTCCTTAAAAAAAAAAAGAAAATATAAAATCTTTATGTTAATGGTGTACTTGTAAGGTGTAATTGTATTACCTATGAGGTCAAGTGTCTGTTGTTTTGGTTACATGGTACTCCCAGTGTGAGTTGGTCTGATGGCTACAGAATTATCTGTTTCTAAAGGAAGTAGATCTTGATAGCAAAAACTGGGCTTTGTCAAGCAAATATGTATCCTTTAGTTAAAGAAGCTATATTTGTCATTTTTAAAATTTCTGACTTCAAAAAATAAAAAATTCTTGTACAGCTTAAGCAACTTCCTGTGGAGCAGTTCCAATCTCTGTTGTATACTTGTTTACAAATAACATAAATTTATGTGATTTTGTAGGCTTGCAATCCAAAGGCTTGAAATTGCAAAAAATGACTTGCAACACAGGATTGCAAAGGAGGTATAATTCCTTCCCTGAACTATTAAATAGGATACACTGGAAGTTGCTGATATCGCTAACTATATCTGCCACCTATAATAGGCAAGAGGAAATGCAATTCTACAAGCTAGCTTAGAGAGAAGGAAGCAAGCTTTGCATGAGAGGCGGTTGGCACTTGAACAAGACGTATGATTCCTTTTCTTGTTGCATTTTCTTTCATAGGTTTATGTACAGCCTATCTGCTTTAGATGTTCATATTCGCTTGGATCAAGTATTTTACCTCGGATGTATGCTTGCATTTTTCATAAAATAGTATGTACATATGTTAGATACTGCTTAGGTAACAAGACCACCTTTTGCTTAGGTGATTGGCTTATGCATTCATTTGATTAAAGGGTTTTTAAAATTGAAGTGAGGTTTCAGAAGTGATCGGTGAGAGTGGGTGGGTAAATGTAGTATTCTTATTGTTAAAGTGGAAAATCTTTACAAGGGGAAAAGACAGGCCCTTGTCTTTGTGGAATCATTCTTCTGTTAATTTTTGTAGAGCATTCATGCAGTATTTTTTACCTTCCAATTTTCCTTGTAGAACCTAATATCTTTGTGTTAACCTTTCTTTATCCTGCTTTGCTTTAGAGTAATGATACATGCACCAAAAATATGCACCAAAACATTACACAGTGCTTTTTAAATTTAAAATAGTGGGTCCTAATTTTAATAAATGAATAATGAGATGTGCATTCAAAATTTGCACCCAAACATTACACACAGTGACGTGTCAGTATTTTTTAAAACAATGGGTCTTAGATTTAATAAATGTGATTGGCTAAGCTAATCTCCCACGTCACTGTGTGTAATGTTTAGGTGCATATTTTGGGTGCACATATCATTACTCTTAATAAATATGATTGGCTAGGTTAAACTACCACATCATTGGATGTAATGTTTGGGTGCACATATCATTGCTTTATTAACCTGTCCAACCATTGAGGAGAACAAATGTCAAAGGAGCAGGGTATTCTTTTATATCTCCTCTCAAGCATGCCATTGGAGAAGAATTTTTTTATCTTGTTGCCCACATCTCGAAACAGAAGTGTCTTGGTTGATGAGGCATCTGAGTTATGCTATGTGGTAGATATGCTAAAGTAGTTTAAATGTCAACATATTGCTGTTGTGCATTTTTTTTCTTTTTTGTTTGTGTAAATATATGATTATTCTTTTTGATTCATATGTCAATCAGCACAAGAATATTAAGTACTTGATGCTAATATATTCCTGCTCTACATTTACAATCTATCCCAACTTCTGTTACTGGGAATGTGAATGTGTGAGCAAGAGCTAGTTTATATATTATGTCTAATCTCTTCTACCTTTGTAAATGACCAGGTTTCAAGATTGCAAGAGCAGCTTCAAGCTGAGAGAGATCTTAGAGCTGCACTGGAAGTTGGTTTGAGCATGTCTACTGGACAGTTTTCCAGTTCCCGTAGCATGGATTCCAAGGTTTATACAGTTGGCAGGACTTACTTTATTTGTTTCTTTCAAATGCTTGTGTAATACAAATTCTTATTGCTAAAGCTGATGTGAAGACAAGGGCTGAGCTGGAGGAGATTGCTCTTGCTGAAGCTGATGTCGCCCGATTGAAGCAGAAAGTTGCAGAACTCCATCATCAACTTAATCAGCAGCGGCAAAATCATTATGGTTCCTTGTCTGATGCATGTGATCGTTATCAACATGTTCAAAATCATAATTCTCAACAGTGAGTAGAAATTATCCTGTTCTTGTTATTGTTAAACATGGGATGTCAGTGCCTATGCTAGGCGTAATAAGAAATCCTAATTCTTGTCCTTGATTCTAGATCATTAGTAGTATAAATACCAATCCTATGGGATAGAATAGACATTCTATATTAAGGATTTGGGTCCTTGGGGGTTTGAATTGGGAGAGTGGAAGGTCTCTCGAATTACCTTCAACATTTGTACCAGATTTTTACCTATTGAATACAGAAACTCATTCACTCTATCACTATCTTTCTCTTTCATTTGTTCAATCTATCCCTATGATTTTCTAAGTTTCTGCTTTATTGTTCTAACAAGAATCAGGGTCCTATCAGACTATTCTGAGGTATTATGGTTAGAATATATTACTTTGAAGGCTGTTTGGTCTCATTGCAATAGGCATTGATGTCTATTTCCATGTTTGCGCTCTGAACTTGCATGCATCTTATGTTCCCATATCACTTCTCTCCGTTACATGTACTACTTTATACATGATATGCATCTTTAGTTGCTAACGTGTAAGTGCATTTTAATGTTGTAAAAGTTTTTTTTGTATCATAAATTAATTGTAATTTGTCTCTTTGGTTTTCTGCAGAAGATTTCTTCAGCAAGATTTTGACACAAGCCTTGCTTTCTGCAATCATGAAAGGAAGCAGAGGACTACTGAGGTAGGTCTTTTAAGCTTCTACCATTTTGTTTATTTCAGTTGACCACTTATTACCTTGAGTTTTTTAATCATTTTATCTTGTTTCTTCCCTTTCTCTTTGTGGTTTCTTTCTGAGGGTTTTTTGCTTAATTATTAGTGAAATGACAGTTGAACCATGGTTTACAGTTGGTTAACTCAACTGTGTATCCTCTTTGCAAAAAATAAAATAAAATAAAGTAATACTAATAATTAAAATAAATAGAACTCAACTGTTTATCCTGAGCGGGAAAGAAAGCATTTAATAAATGCAAATAAGGAAAAAGAAAGTGTAGTCCTTATAATTCTCTAGTGCTTTCTTTGTTCTATTCCTTTCCACTCTGCTTTCACATTTTGTTCAGTCTGAAATTAGGTAAATTTGAAAATTAAAATTCTTTTAACGCTAAGGGTTGCTCTTTGAAGACCAACAGGTTTTTGTTTGTCCAGTTTTTAGTCATGTGTGAGTTAGAGAAACATGACATAATGCTTAACTCATTGTAGCAGTTTCCTTGAAGATTGCACCATCATTTTCCCTGCCCCCTGCTTTGTTCCGCTGTACTTGTAGTAAGATTCCTCTTCTTAAATGTAAACCGATATTAATCCTAATTTCTCCCCAACAGGAGAGTTTGTTGGGAACAGATTGGAGAAATATCAAAGGACAAGTATTATCATCTGGTGGCATCAACAGGCAGCCAGGTCGGAAACCGTTCATTGAATCAACTAGTTTGAGCGATTCAAAGAGTACAGAGGCATCCACCAGTATGTCAATGGATGATCTTTCAGCTGTTGATTCTGCTGCAATGCCCTCCACTTCTAGAGCAGCAGAAGTAAGACCATTTTCTCAAATCAATATTTAGGCTCAATTTATGAAATTTGTTGTCTTTTGTTTGTTGACTGAGGCATTATGATATGATATATTATTTTTCATTGCGAAATTAATACTTAGTTTCAGATTAGCTAATTATTAAATCTAAAGGCTGAAATCATCTAGGTAATCCTGTATCGCTGTTAACTGCCATGCCTCTACGGTAGATTATTTCTAATCATCTGCATACCTCTTGTTCTAGGTGGCAGATTATACAAGACACCCATCTTCTGCTTTGGTAGAATTGACAACTCGACTTGATTTTTTCAAGGAGAGACGTTCTCAGCTAATGGAGCAACTTCATAACCTTGACTTGAACTATGGTACAACGTCTGCACAAGACTTTGTCTACAGACCATCATCTCCTCCATGGAACTGATGACGAGAAATTATGATGCTCACCAAATGAATCAAGCAAAATAGTTTGATACCTTGTTGTATATCCTTCGATTTCGCTGCATATGTTAATATCCTTTGTAGTCTTGTTCTCTATAATTCACTGGTTTTTCATATTTATTTATTTTTCTTTTAGAGGAGATGTGTTTGGATCCCCTATGAGTAAGTATTTTGGTCTGTCTTTCGTTTGTTGTATCATTATTATTATTTTTTTCTTTTTTCTTTATGGGATTTGTAAACAGAGCGTTTGATGTGTCCATAGTAGGCGTAAGTAATGTTATTGAGCACAATGTTGTAAGAGAACAGTTTGAAAATCGATTTGTGTACAATTCTCTTATTTTGCCATTTTGTGGAATCACTTGTATTGATAAGTTGGTTGTACTTTTGAATAATGATTTTTGTTACTCGAGGAGCTCTAAATGACTGGTTTATTTTATTGTCAAATGTTTATATTTTGGCATATTACTTTTTTTTTTCCTTGGTAATGTTTGGAAAGTTAAATTGGATTAAAACAGTATAGAAGTATAAATGAGTTGACTATTTGTCTACATTAAATTTGAAGAAAACAAATTAGATGTATCATTTTTTTTCTACTATTGAAATACATAATAATAAGAATTTTTGGAAAAGAAATTATCTTAATTTTACGGGAAAAAAATTACTCACTTTTAGGAATAGTTAACTAAAACTAGACACTAAATATATGAAGATAACTTTTACTCATTATTATCATGAGATTTCCTAAATTACTTTTATTTGAGCACATGTTCTAAGTGTTGTTGTAGTGTGTATTATATGTGTCATATTATAGTTAAACTGGAAATGCATTTTAATTGTAGTGTGTCATATATATGTTTAACAACTATATTTATAGGATTGTATTCAATCTATGAAAAATTATTCTTTAAAATATAAAAATCAAGGGTGAAAATCTAAATCACAACTTTTTAAAATTTAAATTACAAATCTTAAAATGTAAACAACAATCATTTAAAATATAAACCTCAAAGCATAAAATCTAAACCACGACCCTTTAAAAGTTTAACCTCAAGGCTTAAAATCTAAACCACAACTCTTCAAAATGTAAACCACAAAGCTTAAAATATAATCTACAAAAATTAAAATTTAAATCTTCACTATTTAAAATTTAAACGACAAATGTCACATTTTATCTTTAAAGTTTATAAAATGCACACTTGACACTCTAAGAAATTAGTGTGTTATATTGGGACTAGCTCTTCTTCATTAAGCTTGAGCCTATCATAGACGCCTTGAAAAGAATGACTAAAATCCTCGTGGTATCAAGACCCTAAAGACTCAAGAATTGGCAATGAGGGCAATTATGACGAGGGGATACACTATAATTGTAACGACCAAAAATTACTAATAAGACTTAAATGCCTTGATTAGCGCACTGGGAGGGCATAATTGGTATATGAATGTTTAAATGGTTAAATACATGATTATGTGGTATGCATGATTAATATGATTATCTGGGTATATTATATGCTTGTTAATGAGTATTAGATATGCATGTGGGCCCTTTATAGCTTATAAGGGCATATTTGTAATTTTGGCACGTTGAGGGCATAAATGTGATTATATGTGATAAAATGTTGAGACCACATTATTATGTGGATATATTTGCAGTATATGGCTCGAGACGGTCCTAGTGAGCGGATTAGTGAAATAGTCACAGTGGGGTTTAATACCTGGCTCGAAGGGAGCCAGGGGTATTTTTGGGATTTATTAGATATTGAATAAGTAATTGGTAATTAGTTGTACATGACATGGTTAATTGGTTAATAGTAGGAACACCTGAGGAATTAGCAGGAACTGAAAGCGGAATGACCATTTTACCCTTTAGTACCCTTAGAAGATTAATAGGCTTAAGGGGCAAATGAGTCTTTTGTTAAGCAAATGATATACTCAGTACAACACTTAGGATTAACTCAGAAAGTGGTAGAAACTCTCTGTAACGCCCTGGATAGCCAAGACCGTTACACTGTGTGTTTATAAAGTGCCAGACTTGCTAACCAAGTCAATTAAATAAAATCGTGTTATTGAAACTATTAAGGAACTAGGGTTGAAAGCGTTTTGGTTTCAAAAGCCACATTTTCATTAATAAAACACTGTTTATTTATACGGGATCCCAAAAATATCAGTTTAAAGGCCGTTTACAAAAGTTACAATGTTCAAATACATTAACCAGCCATACTAAGGCAAAACGAGCAGTTAGATAGATCCCTATCCTGACTCACTCCTCGACCATGGTGATCGAATAGCTGGCTATGTACATTTCACCTCGGAGCTCTCTACCTCAGGCTTGGTCCAGCTTGCCCTTGCCTTTACCTGCACCACGTAGCACCCGTGAGCCAAGGCCCAGCAAGAAAACACAACAACAACAGAGCATGAACCATTAACAGACAAGTCAACATCTCACATTGCATCACATATATTCAAATATATTATCAGTCAGTATAATCAAGTATACCACATACTAGGCATTTCAGTTCATAATATTCACAATTCACAAACGATAACCAGGGCTAGCGCCCTCAGGCCGCTCCCTCCGTTATCCCGTTGTTCTTGGCTCCCAGTGGCCAATTCGCGCCCTGTGCGCTAAAATCATGTACGACACTCTTAGACCGCTTTTACATGTCCCATGGCATAATGCCAACATTGACACGATATATCTTTCGGGAGCACTTAGTCCCATCACAATCATTCAACCGGGTGCAGTTTTCTTACCTTTCAATTCACTAGTTCTCGATGCCTCGAAGCCGCGAGCACGGTCCTCTACCCCGAGCCTCTCCAAAGACCTAATCACAACACAAATGAAACTTCCTTTGTCACTAATCAATCCAAAACTATTTCCCGGAACCAATTCCACACTCTCGGAACTCCCAAATCCCTAAAACAATGCACCGAAGGCATCCCCCGAACCCCCGGAGCAAAGGCTCAAAATTGCAAATTCCCATGTCCTGAAATTAGCCTAGCGCCGCGGCGCCCAGCAAGTCAGAGCGCACACTCTGCCCAGAAACAGCCTTGCGCCGCGGCGCCCAAGAACAGGGCCGCGACGCTCCTTCGCGAACCCAGATTTCTGGGTTTTTCCTTACGTTTTTCCCGAACCCAAATCATTCCAAACCATCCCAAATTCATACCTAAGCCCCAAAACCAACTCAAAACCCCTAATAGACCACCCAACAACCTAGAAACGTCATATCCTAGCTCAATTACACAATCATTCACAAAATTCATCCTTGAGTTCCATGCTTTAACAACTTAAACCAGAAAGTTAAAAACTCAAACCTAAACCCAAACCACACTTCAAATTCTCTAATTCATAACAGAGATAAGCTTTACAATCACACAGAACTCTTACCTTGAATGGAGAGTCCAACCTCTAGCTTCAAACCACCTTCTCCTTTTGATTATTCCAACTCTGAATTTATGCAAAACCAGCCACCAACTTGTTTCAATTCATGCTTATCTTCTAAAAACCAGACTTTGAAACTTAAACAAATCATAACTAAGTCCTTACCTCTGAATATTCTTGGCCTAGGCTTGATTGATAACTTCAAACCCCCTTGATTCTCCTTCCAAGAGCCAAATTCAGCTTCCTTCCTCTATCTCTCTTTTGCTCTATTTCTAGGTCCCCAAAATTCAGCATAAACCAATCTCCCAAAGTATTATACGTAATTGTATTTTCCTTCAGCTGAAACTCACCTATTCACTGCCAAAAGACCACTCTATCCCTCCATAAATATCCCTTTCTAACTAAACCTCAAGGGCACACTTGTCCTTTTACTAACATTGCAATTCTACCACTTTTCCAATAAAACCTGTTACTCTCTATGGTTACTAACAGTTACGCAAGTTACCAAATCACCAGTTACCATTATCTAGCTTTCTAGGACCGTCTCGGCACGTGCATCACATTGATATCACCACACCCACGTGGTACGAATCACATAGCATAATTATCACATAACATAATACACATAGTCATATAACATGCTTAAAATCATAATCATGCATCTTAATCATTAAAACCACACATAATTCCTATTATGCCCTCCAGGCACACTAATCAAGGCCCTTAAGCCTTATTAGTGAATTTGGGTCGTTACACTCTCAGTTCTCAATTTCCTCCCCCCTTACGATTCTCTCTACCTCTCTCTCATGCTTGAGGAGTTCTTGTGGAACTAAAGGTTAAAGCTTAAGGAAATTCTGCTGGGAAGTCTTGAGGAATTGAAGCATCTATCCAGGAAGTTCAACTGGGAACTTAGGAGAATTAAGCTCAAGGAGTGAGGATTGAAGCTGGAAAGTGTAGCAGCCAATTAAGGTAAGTTCTCGTCACTGAATATGTTAGGAAGTTCTGGTTATTTGGGTGATAAAATTGTTACTGAGTTGGGGTATAGACTTTAGTATGTTTGTTAAGATCACTTGGATAATTGCTGGTACTTTTGATAGAGTTTCTGTGGTATAACATGCTTAGAATTTATGGTTAGAGTCTTGGACTCGCCCTTGTGTTTTAGTTGGAAGTGGGGAGTATAATTGGCTTGAATTTTAGAAGTTTTGGCTAGAAAGAGGTGGAGAAAACCCAGAAAATTCTGCCGCGACCCAACTTATGGGCGCCACGGCCCGCGTGCCCATAACGCCTGAGATTGCTCTCACTTGGGGGTGTGTCGCGGCCCTACGGGCCAAGTCACGGCCCGCCTCTCCCTGATGCTTGAAGATGGAGTCTCTGACTTGGGGGCACACCGCGACCCGCCAGGGTTTTTTTGCCCTAGGTTAGTTTCTAGAATTGGTGAGGCTCGAGGGCTCGAACCTAGGCGCTCGGGACAATTTCTACTACCCAATTTAGTAGAAATTGAGGTCCCGGAGGCTAGTTTTTGTCTCCTAAGTATTTATTTGGATTAGAAGTTGATGATTACCCATTGGCCGCTATGACTAGGTTTATCGCCAAGGCTCAGGAATAAGGATCATGCTCGGGACCGTTCTGTAACTTCCGCTCGGAATTCAAGGTAAGAAAATTGCACCCTTGTGTGGCTGTGTTGGGACTGAGATTCCCTGTATCTGAGTATATGTGTTGTATAACTGTGATGCTGTTATGCGAACATGAAATGAACGACCTAAGATAGCTGGGGCTGATGACTTGCGCACAGGACGCGACTCGACCACTATGAGCCGGGGTCAGCTAGATAAACACTGGACTCGACCTAAGTGAGTCAGAGTCACTTGAGTAAATAGAGGGCTCGGCCTAAGGGCGCCAACCCTGAACATTTGCATACTGATAGAAATATATTGCTGAACGTACATGTTTACCATTATTAGTTTGATGCCTATGACTTGTTGAATTTATGGATAACTGTCTTCTGATTGATTGGTTGTAATTACTGATTATGTATTTGTTGTTATGGTACTCTTGCTAGGCCATGGCTCACGGGTGCTACGTGGTGCAGGTAAAGGCAAGGGTAAGTTGGACCAACCGTTAGTTGGAGAGCTTTGGGGGCTAGGTGTACATAGTCAGCTGCTCGTCCGCCACGGCCGAGGGAAAGTACAGGGACAGAGCCTAAAATTTGTATTTTTCCATTAGAATGGTCACTGGTTGTATATACTTTTGAGAATTGTAAATTGTTTCTTAAACCCTGTTTTTGTGATCCCATGTACCAAACAACTATTTTAATAAAAATTAATCGTTTACGATAAAAATCTTTTAACCCTAACCTGATTATTGACTTTAGGATCACATTTTTACTCAAATGACTTGATTAGCAAGTCCTGCACTATTTCAAATACACAGTGTAGCAGTCTTGGTTATCTAGGGCGTTACAACTTGGTATCAGAGCGGTCTAGGTTTAAGGGTTTCTGAAGACTGGCTGGACATGTACACTCGCCGCTAAAGACAAGCTCGGCTTAGGGTTGGTAATTGTATATATGTGATTATATGCTTAAATGTCTGAATAGAATATAAATTCTTTACTGTATGATTAATAGGGAGCATGAGATACTGATAGGGCCTGGCCCTTGACTGCTGTGTGAATATTATGGGCATGCTTATTAGCATTGCTGTTGCATGTGAATGAATATTTGAATGATTATTTGCATCTTGATTGATTTTGGTTGTTTAAGTTTCAATGGTGGACTATGGAAAGATTGTTAACCTGTCATCATTGCCTAACCGCCGAGTCGTTGATTGCAGATAAACTTGGATAGCTATGCGTCCAAGGTGATCTATTCGACTAGCCGACACAGGGGCTAAGGCTAAAGATGATGATCAGGGCCATAACCCTCCGCCAGTCCTTAAGAACTAGCAGCAGATACTTGTAGACATGCAAGCCCGGTTACAGAGTCAAGAGGAGCAGATCCGTTTCTTGAGACAGTAGGCTCCGTCAGGGAATGCTGCACCTATTGTGCCACCTGCTATGGTACTAGTTATTCAGACACCTGAGGTCGGGATTATGTGGGAGCCACTTTATGAGTGGTTTAGGAGACAACATCCTCCAACCTTTGAGGGAGGACCAGATCCACTGAAGGCTGGACAGTGGATGAGTATGATTACTTCTATCCTGGATTTCATGAGGGTGGAAGGTAATGATAGGGTGGCTTGTGCCATCTATATGCTTAAAGAGGATGCCCGTATTTGGTGGGTGGTGGCATCAGAGACCAGGGATGTTTCTACACTGAGTTGGTGACAGAGATCTGGTCAGCCAGAAATACTATCATCAGGGCAGCGAAGGTGAATGAGTTTGTGGGATTGGTGCAGGGCAGCATGACAGTTATAGAGTATGCCCTAAAGTTTGACAGGCTTGTGAAGTTTGCATCGGATCTAGTGCCTACTGATGCAGCTAGATATGACACATTTATTCGAGGGTTTTAATGCTATGATAGCCCGAGATGTGAGAATTACAACAGTACCTAGGGGAATGACTTATGCCCAGGCTGTTGAGAAGGCTCTTACCGCCAAAGAGGCAGAGAACAAGATTTGGAGGGAATACACTGCGAGACGGGAGGTTCGCAGGGCGATGCCTCCATATACAGGGTCCGGTAGAGGCGGAGGCCCCAGTGATTTGAAAAGAAAGACCCCTGATACTTCGACTGCTGCTGAACCTGATAGTATGGGTGGGGGTGCTCAGGGTGGCCACCAGGGAGGCGGTGAGGCATGGAGAAGTTATCCAGAATGCACGATGTGCAGGAAGCGCCACCTGAGCGAATGTCGGGCAAAGGCTTGCTATATGTGCGGGGTGGTGGGACACCTCAAGAAAGACTGCCCAACAACAAAGAAAGAGGAATCAAGGAAAGTGGACAGCTGACTCTAGCTCGAGTGTTCACCCTGACCTAGGCAGAGGCCGAGGCTAGTCCCTCGGTAGTGACAGGTCAGCTTTCTAGCGCTGGCTCTTCTTATACCGTATAGATTGACTCTAGTGATACACATTCATTTGTTTCTAGTAAGGTAATTGATAGATTGTGTAGACATAGTGAGTATTATACTGCGGGGTTCGGGACTATACTGCTTATAGGGGAACTAGTAGTTTCTAGGAGATGGATTAGAGCACTGCCAGTGATGGTAGAAAGTAGGGAACTATCAGTAGACTTGATCGAGTTGAGTATGGATGATTTTGATATGATTCTAGGGATGGATTGGTTGGTCAGATATGGGGCTACGATAGACTGCAGGAAGAAGATGGTGACTTTTGAGCTTGAAGGAGAGGATCCCTTGGTTTTCGTGGGTGCTGTGCATGGACCCCGCATACCCATGATATCAACATTGAGGGCTAGGGACCTATTGCAAGGAGGTTGTATAGGTTTTCTAGCTAGTGTGGTGGATACCACCAAGGTTATGCAGTAGGGCCGGGAGAGACCAGATTAGTGCGCGAGTTCTTGGATGTGTTTCTTGAGGATTTACCAGGACTGCCGCCGCACAGGGAGATTCAATTCATTATTGAGTTAGCGCCAGGTACAGAGCCAGTGTTGAGGACACCATATAGGATGGCTCTGGCGGAACTGAAAGAATTGAAGATACAATTACAAGAACTTCTTGATTTGGGATTTATCAGGCCTAGCTTATCGCCATGGGGTGCTCCAGTTTTGTTTGTAAAGAAGAAGGACGAGGTACTGAGGATGTGTATAGATTACAGAGAGTTGAACAAGTTGACCATCAAGAATAAATACCTCTACCAAGGATCGATGACTTGTTTGATTAGCTGTAGGGAAAGACGGTGTAACACCCTACTTCCTTTGAGCCATTACTAAGTGAGTTTGAAACGTGCTAATCACTCGCTAATCGAGGTTTTAGGTTAAAATGTGTAGTTAATTAAAATGTAAACTTGTTTAAATAAGATTTCGGTGTAAATAGTCGGTCGTTCTTTTAGATCATGAAAAGGGTTACATTGGGATCCCAAAAATATTGTTTAAAAAACATATTTACAACTCAAAAAGTTACTTTATAGTCGACCTAGGCGACAAAATCAATGTTCATGACTAGCTCCTCAAAGTACCCCAGCTGTGGCGGCCAGATAGGCCAAACATGTAGCACCGCTCCATGCCCTCTAACTCCTGGTTGATTGGTATTTTCCTTGCCCTTACCTGCACCACAGAGCACCCGTGAGCCGAGGCCCAGCAAGAGAACCTTAAAGCACAACATACTATAATTTATCCCAACAAATAAATACTTAATTCAAGGCAATAAACAACCTATAAACTGTTATTAGAATACACAGTGGCACAATAGCACACCAGCATCACATCATAGCAGTATTGTAGCACATAGGTACATCAACATAGCATCATAGCAACATAGCAACATATTAAAACATAAGCACAATAGCATAAGATCTTAGCAGTATAATATTGCAGCAGTTTAGTGTTACAACAGCATATAACGAAGCAGCCAACAAGCTAAACACATAGCATCCATGTCGTCCCAAGTGCTTTTCCGAGCCCTGGGTTTGCTGTCTCCACCGAGAGGATAACTCCAGCATCCTAGGAGGGTCTCGCCCTAACGGCTTGCACTTCACGTGCTCAACACTGTTCTCGGCCCCTTGCCGCTCCCGACTCTTGCCTCTCCCGGCTTTTGCTGCTCCCGGCTCTTGCCTCCCTCAGCTTTTGCCACTCCCGGCTCTTGCCGATCAGTCACATTCACATATATGACATAGAAAACCATAAACAATACACACAATACAATACACCACATAGCTCTACGGGTACAAACAGTTCTCTTACCTGTGTCCCAAGCTTTCTGAGCACCACAGTCTCGAGCACAGTCCCCTAACCCGAGCCTCACTGAAAACCTAGTCACAAAGCATTAACAATAGCCATCCATCAAGTTCTAATCTAATAAATAACTTCAGGATATAATTCTAATCTCCGAAACCTTTGATTCTATCAATCAGGGTGATAAAATCCATTCCGAGCCCTAGCTTTTGGGTTCCCGAGCCAAGAACTAGCAAAAGGCCTAAACATTGAGTTAGGGCTGCGACCCAGCCCCTTAAGCGCCGCGACGCTCCCCAAAACAGAGGAACAATGCCTCCCTACTGGGAGACACGGGTTGCGACATGCCCTGCCTAGGGCTGCGACGCGCCTCAAGAACAGAGGCCTCCCCAGGCCTTCACGCACACACGGGCCACGACTCGAACCCTCAAACCCAGAAAACCTCCATTCTTCCTGCATTATCCTCAAGCCTAAACCTCAATTCCCACATTCAAACATCAATTGAACCCACAATTAAGCTGGGATTCATCATCTACACATCCAAGGCATCACATCCACCTAAGATCAACTCCCTAATCCTTACCCATACCATAAATCACATTCAAACATAGCTAATCAAGCCAAATCTCAAACAAGCTTGAGTTCTCAAGAAAACCAGCAGAATTCAACAGTTTAATTCAATTTAAAAGCTTACCTCTACACTTAGGTCAGTTCTCTGAGCTTAAAGCTCCCCAATCCTCAAAGAACTCAGTCAAAATCTTCCAGCTAGTCCAAAGCTTTCAAACACCAAGAAAAGAAAGGAGAACCGAAGGAGAGAGAGTATAGAGAGTTTTTATGCTTTATCTTCTTCTGAATTCCAGAAATTTCCTAAGCTTCTAAATGTATATCTCATTTGCTAAAAAGACCAATCTGCCCCTAAGCTTATCTTAAATCCTCAAGTAACCCTAAGGGCAATTTAGTCATTTACCCACTCCCGTTAAGTCCCCGAGTATTCCTATAAATCCCCATTTAATCCCATCATAACCAAATGATTACCAAACTACTACCCGTTTCCCGATAATTCCCGAACACATATTATATCCCCAAAGTACCCCCAGGCTCCTCCCGAGCCGGGCATTTGATCTCGTTGTGACATTCTAACTAAACTGTAACGCCCTGGATAGCCAAGACCGCTACACTGTGTGTTTATAAAAGTGTGAGACTTGCTAATCAAGTCATTTACTCAAAACGTGTCATTAGCTAAAGTGTTCTAGGGCTAAAAGAGATTTTGGCCACAAAAGAAACATTTTATAGAATATAAACCATTTACAGAAGGGATCCCCAAAAGTACAATGTTTAAAAGTTGGTTTACAAAATTCAGCGGTTAAGAGTAAACATTAGCCATACTAAGGCAAACTACAAGGTTCTGGTCCTCTTGTCCCTGTAATCTCCTCAACCATGGCGGTTGAGCGGCCTGACATGTACAGTCACGCTGCAAAGCTCTCCAATCAGGGTTGATCAGTCTTGCCCTTGCCTTTACCTGCACCACGCATCACCCGTGGGCCAAGGCCCAGCAAGAAAACAACATACACAGCATATACAATATTATCAAACAAATATTCTAGTAAACATGTTCAAGTATTCAATCCATAGCATATAAGCATACTTCAAGGTACAAATGACCTCATCTATACTTAGAATATTTAACAATCTCACTAATCACAATCATAGCCATATATAACAATCAACTAACACAAGTACTAGGGTCGCCTTAGGTCGCGCCCTCTGTTTAACCCACTGACTCCGGCCCGCTTAAACCGAGCTCAGTGCATAATAAGCTGTCTTCGGATACCAGTGTCCGAGCCGTGCCAATTGCACAAGTTAACCGTGGCACACTTAGGCCGTTGGTTTACAATTTACATGGCATAATACCATTCTTTCAATCATATATATCAGGGAGCCCTTAGTCCCGTTCAAATATTCAACAGGGTGTAGTTTTCTTACCTTTGGCTTCTAGATGAATTAGTTACGAGCGATACTCCTTGAGCGCGATCCGATCCCCGAGCCCTAGCTTAGCACCTAGTCACAACCATGATGAAGGATACCATTAAAAATCTTAAATGAGTTTCTAAACCAAGTTCTAGTCCTCAGAACATTGAACTTCACTAAATATGGTAAAAGATTCAATCCCGGACACCCTAGGTTAAATTCCCAAGACTAAAATCTCAAAATCCCAAAATCCCTTAAGGGCCCAGGCATGGGCCATCCATGCCGCGGCATGGCCCCAGACAAAACCCTCCATGGGCACAAAAACAGGTAAGGGCCGTGGCATTCCTTAGGCCATGCTGCGGCCCGCCCTCCTTCCTCAGCACAACTCAACTTCCAAGGGCCGCGGCTCACCAAGAACTATGCCGCGGCCCGACCCCTTCGAACCCAGAAAAACCACCATTTTTAACTCCCAAACCTCATGCAAACTCACTCAAAACCACCCCAAATCCACAACTCAATTATCCAAAGACTTCCCACAAGATCCCAACAACTCAACCCAACTGAAACCTAAGCTAGAAACTCATTAGAGACCCATTTCAATTACTGAAACTTCCTAACTTAAAACACAAAACCTAGCCATGGAAACTCTAAAATTCAACCATCAAACCTTAAATTGAACCTTACCTCAGTTGCAGAATCACTTCTCCAAGAGTTCCCTGACCTAACTTCAAAGATTCCAGCCTCAAATCCAACCTTGAATACCAAAACCACAACCATTAAAACTCAGCCATTTTCTCAAAATTCCCAACCATAGAAACAAAAATTCAAAGCTTACCTTGGCTCTATTTCAATCCTTGATCAGTCCCTTAGCTAATCCTCCAAATTACTCCCTTCAATTCCCAAATATTCAGCTTGATTCTCTTGAAAACTCAGAGTTGTTCGTCCTTAGGAGAGAGAAGAGAGAAAAAGAGTCGGTTTATACTTCCTGTGTCCAGTATTTTCTAAAGTCTTCCAAGTATATCCTTAAGTTATTAGACTAATCCCAAAGCTCGGGGTGCCGGAAACGTCCCCGAGGGCAAAACGGTAAAATCCCCCAATAATCCCGCCTAGACATTCTAACCTCAAATATATCTCCAATTATTTATTTTCATCACCCGATAGTCTGAATCACTACCCGATACCTAAAATACTCCTTGACTTGTCCAAAGTCAATTATAATGCCCCGTTGTGACTTTTCCCGCTATCTAGCCCTAGGATCGCCTCGAGTCACCGGCTGCAGAATTATCCACATAATAATGTGGTTCTCACATACAACATGTCTATTTCATATTATCACATAATATCATCAATTATCATATAATATCATTTAAGCACTATTAATCACATAATATCTCATTCAAATAAATACTATTCACTCAAATCCCATTTATGCCCTCCCGGCACACTAATCAAGACCCTTATGCCTTATTAGCGAATTTGGGTCGTTACATAAACCGCCCCTAGGACTGTCTCAGATTGCGCATCACAGAAATATCACCACTCGCACGTGGTAAAGATTACAATATTCACAAGTATTACATTTATGCCCTCGATGGGCTAAAATTACAATTATGCCCCTAGAAGCCATATGGGGCCCACATGCATAATTAATTCACATAAACATGCATTTCTGATCACATCATCATAAAATTCACATATTAACGTAATTAAATCAATTATTGCCCACACGACACGTTAATCAAGGCCCTAAACCTTATTAGCAAATTTGGGACGCTACAGACAGTGTTCTCAAAGATTGATCTTCGATCTGGTTATCACCAATTGAGGATCAAGGACAAAGATATACCGAAGACAACCTTCCGAACGAGGTATGGGCATTATGAGTTCCTGGTCATGTTGTTTGGTTTCACCAATGCCCCAGCAGCATTCATGGACTTGATGAACAGGGTGTTCAAGGACTTCTTGGATCGGTTTGTGATTGTCTTCATTGATGACATCTTGGTTTACTCCAGTTCAGAGGCAGAGCACGAGCAGCATCTTCGACAGGTCTTGCAGAGGTTGAGAGAACATCGTTTGTATGCCAAGTTTAAGAAGTGTGAGTTTTGGCTACCATAAGTGACATTCCTTGGACATATTGTTGGTGAAGATGGGATTAAAGTGGATCCAGCTAAGGTAAAAGCAGTGAGAGATTGGTCGAGGCCAAGGAATGCCTCAGAGGTTAGGAGCTTCCTTGGATTAGCGGGATATTATAGACGGTTTGTGGGAGGGTTCTCGAAGATTGCTGCACCGATGACATAAATGAGACGGAAGAATCTAAAGTTCGTCTTGTAACGCCCTGGGTAATCAAGACCGTTACACTGGGTATTTGAAATAGTGCAATACTTGCTAATCAAGTCATTTAAACAAAAATATGAATCTAACGACACAAACATGTTAGGTTTAAAAGATTTTGGTTATAAAGGAATAATTTTCATTAAAAGAAATATTTGGTACAAGGATCCCAAATCAAGGTTTAAATAATGTAATTACAGAATTTCCAAAACAAATAAATAACCAAGCCACTCTAATGGCAAAATACACGTTTTAGGTTCCCGTCCCTGTACAATTCCTCGACCGTGGCAGCCGAGCAGCTGACAATGTACACCTCGCCCCCAGAGCTCTCTAACTCATGGTCAACTCATCTTACCCTTGCCTTTACCTGCACCACGTAGCACCCGTGAGCCGAGGCCCAGCAAGAAAACATAACATCATAACATAACCAATATTAACAATTGACCATGATCAATTATCCAGCAAATAATTTACAAGGCATTAATCAATTATCCAGCAAGCCATAGCATACATTCATTGCAGCACACCCGTCAATAACCAATGATCTAGTTTCAGATACTCATCACATCATACACAAAAATTAACAATAGAATACATGTCAAGCAACAACTAGGGTAAATGCCCATAGGCCGCACCCTCTATTTAATCCACTGTCTATGGCTCACTTAGGCCAAGCCCAGCGTTATACCCACTAACTCCGGCCAGCTTAACCGAGCTCAGTGATTATTAAGCTGTCCTCAGCTACTAGTGGTCGAGTCGCGCCCTGTGCGCAAGTATTGATTTCGGCACCCTTAGGCCGTTTATCACATGTCCCAGTGGCATAATACCACCTCATGACATTCATACAATTATAGGGGACTCTTAGACCCAACATATTCACATGGTTTATCACAGTCATATAACAATGCATACAAATACAGGGAACACTTAGTCCCATCCTATCCACATATACAGGTGCAGTTTTCTTACCTTTAATTCCAAGTGCTTTAATTAGGAAAGACGACCCCTGAGCACGATCCTGCCCCGAGCCCAAGCATATACCTAGTCACAACCATGATAAAGGATTCCATCAATAATTATATAAGGGTTTCTAGATAAAGTTCTAGCCTCCGGGACCTCAAATTCCACCAAACACTGTAGTGGAATTGATCCCGAGCACTCTAGGTTAAGTTCCCATGCCTTAAAACCCAAAACACAAATATCCTTAAGGGTCGTGACTCAAGCCTTCCCATGCCGCGGCATGGACCCAAACAGAGGCTCAACCTCGCCCAGAAATGGACACGGGCCACGACCCTACATGCCCCATGCCGCGGCCCGCCCTCCTCCTCCAGCACCATCAGCTTCGAAGGGCCGCGCGGCTCACCAAGAACTATACCACGGCTTGAACCCTTCGAACCCAGAAAAACCACTATTTTCAACTCTCAAACCTCACTCAAAACCTCTCATAATCATCCCAATAACATACTCCAATTATCACAAGCATTCCTGCATGAATTTCAGTAACATAAGCTAGTATAAATCTAGTCTAGAAACCCATCAAAACACCACTTTAATTTCTGCAACCCACACATACAAGAATCCCAAAACCAGTCAAGAAAACACTGAAATTCATACATTAGATCATCAATTCAAGGTTACCTTCACTGAAGACTCAATCCTCCAATCAATTCCTGAGCTAACACCCAAGCTTTCTGCCTTAATTCAACCTTGAAATTGAGAACCTAAGAACTCTTAGAACTCAGCCCCAAAACCACATAATCAATTGATAAAAAATGTAATTCAATGCTTACCTTAGTTTCTAGTTAGATTCCTTAGCCTCCACTGAGTTAATCCTCCAAATCTTCCATTCAATTTCCCTGTGTTTCAAGCTAATCCCCTTAGTTTTCAATAGTTTTCCTTGAGAGAAAAGAAAAGGGAGAGGGGAGGCTCGGTTCCTGATGTTTCCACCAATTTCTAAGTTTTTTTCTAACCTATCCTAACTTAATCAAGTCAATCCCGAGGCTCGGGGTATTGAAAACGTCCCCGAGGGCAAAATGGTAAAATTCCCCGGTATTCCCACCTAGGTTTCCTAACCTCAAATATATCTCCAATAATTTATTTTTACAGCCCAATAACCCAAATGACTATCTAATATCCCAAATACCCCATGACTCACCCCGAGTCGAGTATCGGGTCCCGTTGTGACTTTCCTGCTTCTTGCTCCCTAGGATCGCCTCGTGCCGAAAGCTGCAAACACATATATCCACATAATAATGTGGTCTCAACAGTTTATCACAAATAATTACGTTTATGCCCTAACGGGCCAAAATTACAATTATTCCCTTACCAGCCAAACAGGGCTCGCATGCTTATCCAATACTCATAAACATGCATTCTCACACCATTAATTCACATAACCTCCAATTATGCCCTCCCGACACACTAATCAAGGCCCTTAAGCCTTATTAGTAATTTTGGGTCGTTACAACTATTCCCTCCTTATAATAATTTCGTCCTCGAAATTTACTCGAACACATTAGACAAATATGGGTATTAGACGAGAGATATTAGATGAGTCCCACACTACATCACACTCACTCCATCCAGGTACCACGAAGATGTATAAGGATCTACAGACGTTATATTGGTGGCCTGTGATGAAGAAGAATGTGGTGGAGTACGTGGCCAAGTGTTTAACCTGTCAACAGTTGAAAGCAGAGCATCAATGACCAGCGGGGTTGCTACAGCCTTTGGGTATTCCTGAGTGGAAATGGGAGGATATTACCATGGATTTTGTGGGAGCTTTACCCAAGATAGTGGGGCTGCATGACTCGGTGTGGGTAATAGTAGACAGATACACCAAGTCAACTCACTTTTCACCAGTGAAAGCGACCTATACTGTGGATCAGTATGCGGAGCTGTACATGAGGGAGATTGTACGACTCCATGGGGTTCCCAAGTCTATAGTATCAGACCGGGATCCTATATTTACCTCCAAGTTTTGGGGTAGTTTGCAGAAGGCTATGGGGCTCAGCTAAAGTTCAGTACGACCTTTCATACTCAGACTGATGGACAGTCTGAGAGGACGATTCATGTATTGGAGGACATGCTTAGGGCATGTGTGATAGACATTGAGGGGTCTTGGAGTAAGTATCTTTCGTTGATTGAGTTTTCATAGAATAACAGTTATCAATCAACGATTGGAATAGCTTCACACGAGATGTTATATGGGAGGAGGTGTGGATCGATCATTCATTGGGATGAGATGGGTGAGAGTAAGTATTTGGGGTCGGAGAAGGTTTAGAAGACTAATGAAGCTATTGAGAAGATCCGAGCTCGAATGCTCGCTTCGCAGAGCAGACAGAAAAGTAACGTTGATCCTAAGCGTAGGAACATGGAGTACCAGGTAGGGACGTATTTTTGCGAGTTTCACCATTGCGAGGGGTGAGAAGGTTTGGGAAAAAGGGCAAGATCAACCCTAGGTTCATAGGGCCATTTGAGATCCTGGAGAGGATTGGGCAGGTGGCCTACAGATTGGCACTGCCACTATCATTATCAGGGGTTCATGATGTATTCCACATTTCTATGCTTCAGAAATACATCTCAGATACGACTCATGTGTTGAAGTAGAGGACTTGGAGTTGCAGACAGATTTGTCTTATGAGGAGTGACCGGTGTAGGTCTTAGACAGGAAAGACAAGATTCTAAGGAACAAGACGATCCCTCTAGTCAAAGTATTGTGGAGAAATAGCAGGGTTGAGGAAGAGACTTGGGAGCTTGAGTCATCCATGCGGGATCAGTATCTCGAGTTATTCAGGTAAATTTCGAGGACGAAATTCTCAGTTCGGATAGTGGTAACGACCCAAAATTGCTAATAAGGCTTAAGGGCTTTGATTAGCGCACCAGGAGGGCATAATTGGTATATGAATGTTTAAATGGTTAAATGCATGATTATGTGGCATGCATGATTAATATGATTATCTGGGTATATTATATGCATGTTAATGAGTATTAGATATGCATGTGGGCCCTTTATAGCTTATAAGGGCATATTTGTAATTTTGGCCTGTTGAGGGCATAAATGTGATTATATGTGATAAAATGTTGAGACCACATTATTATGTGGATATATTTGCAGTATATGGCTCGAGATGGTCCTAGTGAGTGGATTACCGAAATAGTCACAGTGGGGTTTAATACTTGGGTCAGAGGGAGCCTATGTAACGACCCAAAATTATTAATAAGGCTTAAGGACCTTGATTAGTGTGCCGGGAGGGCATAATTGGAGGTTAAGAGAATTAATGGCAAGAAAGCATGAATACGGGTATTGGATAAGTATGTGGGCCCTGTCTGGCTGGTAAGGGCATAATCATAATTTTGGCCCGTTAGGGCATAAATGTGAATGTGTGTGATAAATTGTTGAGACCACATTATTATGTGGATAGATAGATAAATATATACATGTGTGTACATGTGTGTACATTTGTAACTGTCGGCACGAGGCGATCCTAGGGAGCAAGTAGCGGGAAAGTCACAACGGGGTTTAATAGTTGACTCTGGATAAGTCAGGGGTATTATAGGTATCGGGTAGTTATTTAGACTATCGGGTCATGAAAATAAATATATGGAGATATATTTGAGGTTAGGAAGTCTAGGTGGGAATATTGGGGAATTTTACCATTTTTCCCTCGGGGACGTTTTCGGCACCCCAAGGCTCGGGATTAACTTAACGGGATAAATGATAGACTTGGTTAAGACAGAAGCTAGTGGAAAGGAAGATTAGACCGACTCTCATTCTCTCTCCCTCTTCTCTCTCAAGGAAACTAGGAAGAACACAAGGAAAACAGAGGAAATTTGGAGGATTTGGGCTGGGATTTCAGAGGATTTCAGTGGGGATTCAAAAGCTTAGCTCAAGGATTATTCAAGGAACATTTAATCAAAGCCAAGGTGAGAATCAAACTGTGTTGTTGGGGTTAGAAGCTCTGAGTTTTTCTGGGTAATAAGATAATTATAATTTTGGTGTTTAAGGTTGAATTGAAGCTGGAAACTTGGGAACTAGCTGGGATTCTGCTTAGAGAAGGGGTTCAGCTGAAAAGGTAAACTTTAATTTATGATTTAGAAGTTTAAATCCGAGTTTTGAATGGTTGGCTTTAGTGTTTGAAGTTCTTGAGTTTCAGAGATTGAAACATGGATTGTAATGAGTTTTAGGTTGGGTTTCCTGTTGAATTATGATGTTAAAGTTGTCTTAAAAGTGTTGGGAATGATTGATATTGAAATAGGGAGCTTTGGGATGATTTTGGGTAAGGTTTGGAGGTTGGAAATGGTGGAAATTCTGGGCTCGAAGGGAAGGGCCGCGGCTCTGTTCTAGAGCGCTACGACCCTAGGATGAAGATGAGCCAGGAAGGCTCGGCCAAGGGGGAGCGCCGCGACGCCCAAGGCAAGGGCCGCGGCACGTGTCTTCCTTCAGGGAGGGCCTTGGTTCTGTTTTAAGGGCAGGGCCGCGGCTAAGCTTTGGGGGCCGCAACCCTTAGATGCATACTTGAACGTTCATGGTTTTAAAGTACGGGGATCGAGCCTAGGGTGCTCGGGATCAATCTCACCACCGTGCTTGGTGGGATTCGACTTTCCGAAAGCTAGTTTTGTGTACGAAAACCTATATTTGAATATTAATGGAATCCATTATATTGATTGTGACTAGGTGATAAGCTAGGGCTCGGGAAGTGGATTGTGCTCGGGGGGTCGTCCTTTCTAATTAAAGCATTTGGAATCAAGGTAAGAAAACTGCACCTATGTAGGTGGATAGGTTGGGACTAAGAGTTCCCTATAATTATATGAATTACTGTGAGAATATGTTGGGACTAAGAGTTCCCTATAACTATATAAATGTCATGGGGTGGTATTATGCCACTGGGACATGTGACAAGCGGCCTAAGGGTGCCGAAATCAACACTTGCGCACATGGCGCGGCTCAGACACTGGTATCCGAGGACAGCTTATTAATCACTAAGCTCGGTTAAGCTGGCCGGAGTCAGTGGGTATGTCACTGATATTGGCCTAAGCGAGCCAAAGACAGTGAATTAAGCAGAGGGTGCAGCCTGCGGGCATTAACCCTAGTTATTGCTTGGTGTAGGTTCTATTGTTGATTATGGTGTATGACTTGATGAGTACCTGGAGTTGAACTATTGGTTATTGGCCAGTGTGCTGCCTTGAATGTATTTTATGGTGTGCTGGTAACTGATTAGTACCTTGTGATTATTTGGATTATGCTCAACAAACTGTTTAGCTGCTATAACTGTTATATTATGATGTTATGTTTTCTTGCTGGGCCTCGGCTCATGGGTGCTACGTGGTGCAGGTAATGCTAGTTGGCCATGGGTTGGAGAGCTCTAGGGGCGAGGTGTACATAGTCAGCTGCTCGGCCACCACGGTCGGGGAAAAAAGTACAGGGACGGGAACTTAAACTGTGAATTTTTGCCATTAGAGTGGCTTGGTGGTTTATTTGTTAACAAGAATTTTATATTTACGTTATTTAAACCTTGTTTTGGGATCCCATGTATCAAACATGTGTTTTAGTAAGCTTAGTTGTTTATAACCAAAATTCTTTTTGACCTAACTTGCTTACGTCATTAGTTACACATTTTGAGTCAAATGACTTGACTAGCAAGTCTTGCACTATTCCAACACACAGTGTAACGGTCTTGGTTATCCAGGGCGTTACAGCCTAGGGGTATTTTTGGGATTTACTAGATATTTAATAAGTAATTGATAATTAGTTGGACATGATAGGGTTAATTGGTTAATAGTAGTAACACTTGAAGAATTAGCAGGAACTGAGAGCAGAATGACCATTTTACCCTTTAGTACCCTTAGAAGATTAATAGGCTTAAGGGGCAAATGAGTCTTTTGTTAAGCAAAGGATATACTCAGTACAACACTTAGGATTAACTCAGAAAGTGGTAGAAACTCTCAGTTCTCAATTTCCTTCCCCCTTACAATTCTCTCTACCTCTCTCTCATGCTTGAGGAGTTCTTGTGGAACTAAAGGTTAAAGCTTAAGGAAATTCTGTTGGGAAGTCTTGAGGAATTGAAGCATCTATCCAGGAAGTTCAGCTGGGAACTTAGGAGAATTAAGCTCAAGGAGTGAGGATTGAAGCTGGAAAGTGTAGCAGCCAATTAAGGTAAGTTCTCATCATTGAATATGTTAGGAAGTTCTGGTTATTTGGGTGATAAAATTGTTACTGAGTTGGGGTATAGACTTTAGTATGTTTGTTAAGATCACTTGGATAATTGCTGGTACTTTTGATAGAGTTTCTGTGGTATAACATGCTTAAAATTTATGGTTAGAGTCCTGGAATCGCCCTTGTGTTTTAGTTGGAAGAGAGGAGTATAATTGGCTTGAATTTTAGAAGTTTTGGCTGGAAAGAGGTGGAGAAAACCCAAAAAATTTTGGGCACAAGGGGGCGTGCCGCGACTCAACTCATGGGCGCCACGGCGGCGTGCCCAGAATGCCTAGGATTGCTCGGGCACAAGGGGGCAAGTCGCGGCCCGCCTCCCCCTGATGCTTGAAGATGGAGTCTCTGACTTGGGGGCGCATCGCGACCCTTAGGGTCAAGTCGCGGCCTGCCAGGGGGTTTTTGCCCTAGGTTAGTTTCTAGAATTGGTGAGGCTCGGGGGCTCGAACCTAGGCGCTCAGGAAAATTTCTACTACCCGGTTTAGTAGAAATTGAGGTCCCGGAGGATATTTTTTTGTTTCCTAAGTATTTATTTGGATTTGAAGTTGATGATTACCCATTGGCCGTTGTGACTAGGTTTATCGCCAAGGCTCAGGATTGAGGATCGTGCTCGGGACCGTTCCGTAACTTCCGCTTGGAATTCAAGGTAAGAAAACTGCACCCTTGTGTGGCTGTGTTGGGACTGTGATTCCCTGTATATGAGTATATGTGTTGTATAATAACTATGATGTTGTTATGCGAACATGAAATGAATGGCCTAAGAGAGCCGGGGCTGATGACTTGCGCACAGGACGCGACTCGGCAACTATGAGTTGGGGTCAGCTAGATAAACACTGGACTCGGCCTAAGCGAGCCAGAGTCACTTGAGTAAACAGAGGGCTCGGCCTAAGGGCGCCAATATGAACATTTGCATATTGATAGAAATATATTGCTGAACATACATGTTTACCATTATTAGTTTGATGCCTATGACTTGTTGAATTTCTGGATAATTGTCTTTTGATTTATTGGTTGTAATTACTGATTATGTATTTGCTGTTATGGTTTTCTTGCTAGGCCATGGCTCACGGGTGCTACATGGTAAAGGCAAGGGTAAGCTGGACCAACTATGAGTTGGAGAGCTCTGGGGGCTAGGTGTACATAGTCAGCTGCTCGTCCGCCACGGCCGAGGGAAAGTACAAGGATAGAGCCTAAAATTTGTATTTTTTCATTAGAATGGCCACTAGTTGTATATACTTTTGAGAATTGCAAATTATTCTTAAACCCTGTTTTTGGGATCCCATGTACCCAACAACTATTTTAATAAAAATTAACCGTTTGCGATCAAAATCTTTTAACCCTAACCTGATTATTAACTTTAGGATCACATTTTTACTCAAATGACTTGATTAGCAAGTCGTGCACTATTTCAAATACATAGTGTAACGGTCTTGGTTATCTAGGGCGTTACAACAATTAGAAGAGCTTGGATGTGTCCTCCTTCGACAAAGTGACATCATTCCTTAGGTCTCAGTCCTTGGTGTGAGGCTTGGTTAGGTACACTTAATGTCCCAATGATGATGCTCTTAAAGCCCTAATGTATGCCTTCCTCGAGTTGTTGGGTATCCCTAGTGGTAAGTGTTGGTACTTTTTTGTAATATATGAATTATTTAAAAAAAATAATAAAAGTAGAAAAGTGCTTTTTGTATGTTAAAAGAGAAAGAGTCCCATGTGGATTTGGCACACTCTCTTAAGGTGTATATTTAGTGGGAGCTCTACCCTTGGCGATGTGTTCCAAGGGGTACCCAGTTTTGTGTGCATGAGTGAGGAGACACACACTTGACCATCACACGCGCGCGTCACCGCCGTTTGTCTGACTGACCCAAGCTGAGCTGGCTGGTTGGTGTGGTGTGACACTTACTATTTTTTGTTGAAAAATGTTTTAATAAATATTATTTATTAATTAATTAATTCTCACATTACGATTTTCACATTAGCACTTTCCCCATGACCAATGTTTCTTTTCAGTTGTATTTTTCTGGATATTTAATAAACAAAAAGAACTAACAAAAAATGATTGATTTTCCTCTCTGAGTTTTTTTGAGCAATTAAGGGGTGAATGTGAATGACTTTCTTCAGTGCAGAGGGACATGATCGTACAGTGACAAACTGGGCTGTTTTATCCTGGGGATGGCGCGATTGATAGGCTGTTGTGCACACTTGGGGCAAAGCCGTGAAACATCTTAAAAAGAATGACTTGGTCCGCGACTCAACCTAGAAAACTATATAGGTAATTTCGTTCCTAATTTATTTTCTGCAGCAATAGTTTTAAGACGTTACATACTGCCATGTCTACTGTTGAGTTTTCTGGTTCTGCTTCTTTTGATATTAACAAGCCCTCTCGTTTTGAGGGTCTAAATTTTAAACGATGGAAACAAAAGATGTTATTTTTCCTTACCATGAAACAAGTCGCTAATGTATTAACCATTGCTAAAACTGTTGTATATGAGTCTACTAATGAAAAAGAAAAAGAAAAAAAATAGACTAAGGATGTCGAGTCTTAGGGCGAGAATGATTTCCTTTGTTAGAATTTTATTTTGAATGGTCTGTCTGAAGATTTGTTATATTAGTATAATTCTGACAAATCTGCCAAGGAAATCTGGGAGGCATTACAGAAGAAGTACGACACTGAGGAGGCTGGAACTAAGAAGTATGCTGTCAGTCGCTACCTGAAATTCCAAATGACTGATGATAAGCATGTAGAGACGCAGTCCCATGAGCTATAGAGAATTGCTCATGAAATTATTTCTGAAGGTATGCCTCATGATGAACAATTTCAAGTTGTTGTTATGATTGACAAATTACCCCTAGTTGGAGGGACTTTAAAAATGTTCTCAGGCATAAAACTAAGGAGTTTTCCTTGGAAAGTTTGATTACCCGCCTTTGCATTGAGGAGGAGGCACGAAAGCAAGACCAGGAAGAATAGGTGCTCCTTGTCTCAAACAACAACACCACCAAGTCCACTGCTGCAGTTTTGAAGCCCATTGGCAAAAATTTTAAGAATCAGAACTAGAAGCTGAATCCAAATTTCAACCGCAACAACAATCCTCGAAACAACAATCAGAATGGGAGCCCTCCAAGGAAACAAAATGGAAGGCAAACAACCAACCTTAAAGAATGACTCCGGACAGTTTATATGCTACAACTGTAACAGACCAGGTCATATGGCACGCAAGTGTCGGAACAAGCCAAGCACTGCCCCATCGCAGGCTAACCTGAGTGAAGAGCAATTTACGACTATGATTTCTGAGATCAACCTTGTTGGTGGATTAGATGGGTGGTGGGTAGACACTGGCGCTTCTCGCCACGTCTACTATGATCGTGCTATGTTCAAAACATACATTGCTGCTGAGGATAAGAAAGTGTTGTTAGGAGACTCTCACACCACTATTTTTGCTGGAATTAGAAATGTGGAACTTAAGTTTACCTCAGGAAATACTTTATTACTGAAAGATGTAATGCATATACTTCCGAGATGAGACAGAATTTAGTTTCTAGTTTTTTGCTAAACAAGGCTGGGTTTACTCAAACTATTGGGGATGATTTGTACACCATCACTAAGAATGATATTTTTATTGGGAAGGGGTATGCCACTAATGACATGTTTAAGTTGAACGTTGAATTTAATAAAGTTTCTTCCTTTGCTTACATGTTGTGTGATTTTAATGTTTGGCATGCTAGACTTTGTCATGTTAATAAACGTACTATTAAGAGCATGAGTAGCTTAGGTTTAATTCCTAAAATGTCATTAAATGATTTTGAAAAATGTGATTCTTATAGCCAAGAAAAAATAACTAAGACCCCACATAAATATGTTATTAGAGAATCCGAGCCTTTAGATTTAATTCATTATGATATATGTGAACTTGATGAGGTTTTGACCAGAAATGGTAAACACTACTTTATTACATTTATTGATGACTGTTCTGATTTTACTTTTGCCTATCTTATGAAAAAAAAAGTGTTGTGCTTGATATGTTTAAATTATCTATGACTGAAATTGAGACTCAATTCAATAAGAAAATTAAGAGGTTTCGTAGTGATAGAGGTACTGAATATAATTCAAGCTTGTTTATTGAGTTTTATTATTCACATGGCATTGTACACGAAACCACTGCACCATATTCACCTTAAATGAATAGTAAGGCTAAAAGAAAGAATATAACTTTTATTGAATCTGTTGTGGCTATATTATTGAATTCTGGTGCTGATCTCATTGGTGGGGTGAAATTTTGTTAACTGTTTGTTATATGTTGAATAGAGTTCTTAAGTCTAAGAGCAAAGTCTCACCATATGAGATCTTGAAAAATAGGCAACCTAACCTGTCTTATTTTAGAACTTAGGGTTGTTTAGCTTATGTTCGTATTCCTGATCCTAAGAGAATTAAGCTAGCAAGTAGAGCCTATGAATGTGTTTTTGTCGATTATGCAATTAATAGTAAAGCATATAGGTTCTATTATTTACATGCGCAAGTTATTATGAAAATAGATTCCCTTTTAAATTGAGAAATAGTGGGGGCGCATCTTCTAGCAACATTCCTATGATTAGGATTAATGAGCATATTGAGGATAGAGTTTCAGAACATAGGAGAAGTAAGAAATCTAGAATTGCTAAAGATTATGATTCTGATTTTTGTGCTCACACCTTAGAGGAGGATCTTGCTAACCTCCAAGAAGCTTTGTCTTCTCTAGATGCCGACCTTTGGAAAGAAGCCATCAATGATGAAATGGACTATCTTGAGTCTAATAAAACCTGACATTTAGTTGATTTACCTTCTGGTTGCAAACCTATAGGTTGTAAGTAAATTTTGAAAAAGAAATTGAAACCTGATGGTACTGTTGACAAGTACAAGGCTCGCTTGGTAGCCAAGAGTTTTAGGAAAAAAGAGAATATAGATTTCTTTGAAACCTTTTCACCTATCACTAGAGTAACATCCATTAGAGTCTTGATTTCCCTAGCTGCAATTCATGATTTACTAGTGCACTAAATGGATGTTAAGACTGCATTTTTGAATGGTGAATTAGAAGATGAAATTTACATGGATCAACCTAAAGGTTTTGTGATCCCTGGTCAGGAACATAAGGTTTGCAAATTAGATAAGTCTCTGTATGGTCTTAAGCAGGCACCTAAGTAGTGGCATGAGAAATTCGACAATTTAGTTATCTCACATGGTTTTAAAGTGAATGAAAGTGACAAATGCATTTATTATAAATCTGAGAATGACATTTGCACTATTATATGTCTATATGTGGATGACTTGCTTATATTTGGTTCAAATATGCATGCTGTGACTGCTGTGAAATCATTGTTGTGTTCAAACTTTGACATGAAAGACCTCGGAGAAGCGAATGTAATCCTTGGTATAAAGATTACTAGGTCTGAAAAGGGAATTTCTCTAGATCAATCTCATTACATTGAGAAAATCTTGAAGAAATACAATTACTTTGACTGTAAACCTGCTTGCACACCATATGATCCAAGTGTAAAATTATTTAAGAACATTGGTGGTGGCGTAAGACAATCTGAGTATGCAAGCATCATTGGCAGCCTTCGGTATGCCACATGCTATTGAAAGGGTAATGAGATACCTAAAGAGAACTATAAACCATGGATTACATTATCAGAAGTTTCTAGCTATCCTTGAAGGATACAGCGATGCAGACTGGAACACTCTGTCAGATGACTCCAAAGCAACAAGTGGCTATATTTTTAGTATGGCTATATTTTTAGTATAGCTAGTGGAACAATTTCTTGGAAATCAAAGAAACATACTATTTTGGCTCAATCCACCATGGAGTAAAAAATGATAGCTCTAGCTACATCTAGTGAAGAAGCAAGCTGGCTGAGAAGCCTGCTAGTTGAGATTCCTTTATGGGAAAGACCAATATCAGATGTGTTGATCCACTGTGATAGTACCACGTCTATTACAAAAATTAAGAACCGTTATTACAATGGTAAAAGAACACTGATACGTCGTAAGCACATCACTGTTAGAGAGTTCCTTTCAACAGGAGCTGTTAGAGTGGATCATATACGCATTGATGATAATTTAGCAGATCCTTTGATGAAAGGATTATCTAGAGATAAAGTCCATAAAACTTTGAAAGGGATGAGACTACTGCCCTTAAAATGATGAGTCACTCATAATGGTAACCCAACCTAAAGACTGGAGATCCCAAGAATTAGGTTCAATGGGTATTAACAAGTTGTGAAGTGATATGACTTGGATCATGCTACTTCCTTTAAAATATATAGAAGCATGAAAACCTGAAGCAAGGAGAGGATGAGTTAATAGATACTCTTAATGAGATCTATAATATATGTGGAGTGGAGTACCTAGCTACATGAGTATTCTTGATAGGCTCACCTATGTGAAGGTGGAAGTGGGGCCACTTTTCTATGGAGTTTTGGGCAAAATTTCTAGATCATTCACTATGCTGGGATAGACGTGAATGACCATTAACACACGGTCTTTTGACTACACCCTGGAAAGGTTGTGTGTGGTTTGATGTCAGAGATAGAGTTCGAGACTTTGGGGCACTCTAGTGTAATCTGAATCGTTCTCACTATGCGAATGTTCAAGTCGAAAAATACCTTTGTTTATGCATAGTCTTACAGATTTTGATATTGTTGGAGACATTATTTAAAAAAAAAATTCAATTGGGGGATTGTTGGTACTTTTTTTGTAATATATGAATTATTTAAAAATAATAATAAAAATAGAAAAGTGCTTTTTGTGTGTTAAAAGAGAAAGAGTCCCACATGGATTTGGAACAATCTTAGGGGTGTATATTTAGTGAGAGCTCAACCCTTGGGGATGTGCCCCAAGGGGTACCCAATTTTGTGCTCATGGGTGAGGAGACACACACCTGACCATCACGCGCGCGCCGCCGCCGTCCGTCCGAGCCGAGCTAAGCTGGTTAGTGTGGTGTGGCACTTATTATTTTTTGTTGAAAAATGTTTTAATAAATATTATTTATTAATTAATGATGAGGACACCAAGACTAAAAATCCAAGTCAAGTTCCAGTTGATCCAAGTCAAGAGGGGAGGAATGATGAGGACACCAGTTTAGGAGCTTGATCAATATTTAGCTTCCTGTAATGAGTCTTTTTATTTTTAATCACGTTTTTTATTTAGTCTTTGTTTATTTTGTGATAAGTCAAACATTTGACTTGTGTGAGTCCAATAGTCCTTTTGTCTTTAATTTTCGGTTTTCATTAGGAAGACAAAAAGCTTGTCTTTAATTTCGGTTTTCATGAGGAAGACAAAAGGCTTGTCTTTAATTTCAGTTTTCATTAGGAAGACAAAGGGGCTGTCCTTAATTTTTCGGTTTCATTAGGAAGACAAAGGGGCTTGTCTTGATGTAATTTTCGGCTATATAAGGCCTTGAAAACATTTGGAAAAATCAGATGATGTTGAATGAAATTGTGAGTTTATTTCTTCTTGAGTTCTTGAAGAAACTTTTGAACTTATCAAGGAGATTCCTTGTGGCGTTCATCCTGACTTATCAAACGGATTCCATCCCCGTTTGTGGCGTCTTCCTCATACCAAGGTTCGTGCTTGGCTAAGTATTGGGTCGCGGTTCCATTCCAATCTCGTGTGTTCTTGGTGGCTGTTCCATATTTGGTGTCGGGTTTCGTCACACTTGTTGGCGTGGTTCGTATCAGTTGGTATCAGAGCTTAGGATCATCCGGTTTGGCCTATCCTTTACTTTGTGTTTTTTTCTTTCAATTCGTTTTTCAATATTAGGGTTTCTGAAATCAAAAAAAAAAAAATCAATTCGTGTTCCTATATTCAATTCGTGTGTTTTTCTATTCTAGAGCTTGTTAATTTCCTTGTTTCAATTATTTCCTTGTGTCAATTGTTTCCTTGTTTCCCTTATTTGTTGTGAAATCCGAAACTATTCTAGAGCTTGTTGAAATCGTGAATTAGGGTTCTTAACGTGAATTAGGGCTTTGAGTTTTTTCTCTTGTTCTAATTGTGGAATCCGAATTAGGGTCATTGAGTTTCTCTTGTGTTTTGTTTTGCAATCCGAATTTTTGCCTTGGGTTTCTCTTGTTTTGTTGTGAAATCCAATAGTTCTTATTGTGAAATCCGAAACTACTATAGTTATTGTTTCCTTGTTCAATCATTTCCTTATTTCCAAAGTTTCCATTATTTCTTTGTGAAATCCCTTGAAATCCGAAACTAGTCTACACAAAGTTTCATTTGATTTTTTTTGGTGAAATCCGAAAGTACTCTAGAGCCACAAATTGGTATTATTAATTCCCTTGTTTCAGTTTTGTCCCTGGTTTCAATTGTTGCTTTAGTTGTGGTGAAATCTGAGATTGTTTTGGTGCCACAGATTGTTTGGTTCTCTATTATTGGTTTTGGGAAATATTGTTTCTCTGTTATTGAGCGTGTACCACAGATTGTTATTGGGTTTTCACAGATGGGTTTTCATGTTATTGGGAGTGTTCTTGAATCACATAATAGTTTGTTCTTGAATCTGTTTTGGTAACACAGGTTGTTTGGGTTTCGGGTTGGCTATTGGTACTCATTTTTTTTCCCTTTACAAATTGGTATCTGGTTTCTCAAATTTGAGAGGTAGAAAACAACCAAAAAAAAAAAAAGGCAAAAGTCTGGAAACCTCTCTTAAAATTTTTTGTCCTATTCTTGTTCCCTATGGTCTAGAGGCCTTTTTGCCAAAACCCCACACAAGTGATCCAAAAATCATCATTTTTCATCAGTTTTTCTATGTTCGTTTGGTTTGTTCTGGTTTGATTTGCTACTTGAATCCTCCATGATATTGTGGATTAGTTTTGAAAGAACTTAAAGAAGAATACGAGTGGAAAAAGGCAGAGGTGTGAGCCTATTTGAGGGTAAAAGCCATTGAAATTGAGTGAAACACGAGGGGATTTGAGTGAAAATATTGTTCGAGCGAAACACGTGAGGGAGTGTGGTGAGGTCTTTTCTCCATATTATTCTAACCTTATTTTGCAGATTTCCATCATGGCACAAAATCCAGAGAAAGATACAAGCAATGATATTCCGCCACCTGAGGTTCCGAATCTACAAATGCAAGCATTAATTGGGGAGATGCGAAGGATGATGAGGGCGGAGTGTGAGCAGATACATGAGAGGTTGGATAGGGTAGAAGAGGGAACGCAATGGAGGGCACGGAGGAACAGGGTGCAACAATGGGATGTTGAGGGTGAAAGAGAGTTTGATGGGGGCGATTTAGAGGAAGAATATGATAGGATGTCAGAGGGTAACCATAGGAGGTATGGCCGAGATAGAGAAGCTAGGAACTGGGTAGACAATAATTTGGGAAATATCAAGATGAGAATCCCCGCCTTTCAAGGCAAGAGTGATCCTGAGGCATACCTTGAGTGGGAGAAGAAAATGGAGTTGGTTTTCGATTGTCACAACTACTCTGACATGAAGAAGGTAAAACTAGCTGTCATTGAATTTACTGATTATGCTATTGTTTGGTGGGATCAGTTGTGCATCAATAGGAGGCGAAATGGAGATCGTGCCATTGACACTTGGGAGGCTATGAAGAGGGTGATGAGGCGACGGTTTGTACCATCTCATTATTATCGAGATCTATACCTTAAGTTGCAGGGTCTTCGTCAAGGTTCCAAGAGTGTTGATGAGTATTACAAGGAGATGGAGATGGCTATGATTAGAGCCAATGTGGAAGAGGATCGGGAGGCAACAATGGCAAGGTTTTTGAATGGGTTGAACCGAGAGATTGCTAATCCAATTGAGCTACTAAATTATGTGGAATTGGAAGATTTGGTGCATATGGCAATCAAAGTTGAGAGGCAGCTCAAGAGGGGTAGTACAAGTGCAACACCTTGGCGGTCGAACTATCCAAAGAAGGAAGAAGACCAACCTACTTCATCCTTTACACCAAAACCAGCCACGACCCCTCAAGGTAAAACAGCCCCTACTTCGTCCCGTTCTAGTGAGATAAAATGCTTCAAATGTCAGGGGCGAGGACACATAGCTAGCCAATGTCCAAACAAGCGAGTTATGGTGATTCGGGATACTGGGGAGACAGATTCCGAAGAGGAAGATGATCTTGATGACATGCCACCATTGGAGGACGCTTCTATGGGTGATGAGGAGTTTGGGGCAGAATCTGGTCAGATGCTTGCACTAGTCACAAGACGAGCCTTAAACTTGCAAGCAAAAGAAGAGGAAGAAGAGGTGCAGCGAGAGAACATCTTTCACACTCGTTGTCATGTGAAAGACAAGGTATGCAGTGTTATTATTGATGGTGGTAGTTGCACTAACGTTGCTAGTTCTTCCATGGTTGAAAAGCTGGGGCTCCCAACGCTTAAACATCCTTGTCCATACAAGTTGCAGTGGTTGAATGATAGTGGTGAAGTGAGGGTTACAAAACAGGTGCTGGTATCATTTCGAATTGGCAAGTATGAGGATGAGGTATTGTGCGATGTGGTTCCCATGCAAGCTGGACACCTCCTTCTAGGAAGGCCTTGGCTATTTGATCGGCGAGTCCAGCATGATGGCTTCACCAACAAGTACTCATTCACGTTCCATCGACGAACAATCACTCTAGCTCCATTGACGCCAAAGCAAGTATATGAAGACTAAGTGAGGTTGCAAAGATTGAGTGATAAAAAAAAATTGAGTGAGCAAAAGAAGGAGAGTGAAAAGATGAATGAGAGTGAGAAAAAAGAGAGACAAAGAGAGAAAAGGGTCGAATCAAGTGAGAGAGAAAAGAAAGAGAAGAGTTCGATCAATGAGGGAAAATTAGAGAGAAAACAAAATAATTTTTATGCAAAAAAAAGTGAGGTTAAGGAGGCTCTTTTAAACACTAACCAACTTGATGCTAACAAGCAGGTTTTTGATCCCGGTGATTGGGTATGGTTACACATGAGGAAAGAGCGATTCCCAGCACAAAGACATTCCAAATTGCTACCTCGAGGAGATGGGCCGTTTCAAGTGCTAGAAAGGATCAATGACAATGCCTACAGACTCGATTTACCAGGTGAGTATACTGTTAGTGCTACTTTTAATGTTTCTGATTTGAGTCCTTTTGATGCAGGTGACGATTTGAGGTCAAATCTTTCTCAAGAGGGGGGGAATGATGAGGACACCAAGACTAAAAATCCAAGTCAAGTTCCAGTTGATCCAAGTCAAGAGGGGAGGAATGATGAGGACACCAGTTTAGGAGCTTGATCAATATTTAGCTTCCTGTAATGAGTCTTTTTATTTTTAATCACGTTTTTTATTTAGTCTTTGTTTATTTTGTGATAAGTCAAACATTTGACTTGTGTGAGTCCAATAGTCCTTTTGTCTTTAATTTTCGGTTTTCATTAGGAAGACAAAAAGCTTGTCTTTAATTTCGGTTTTCATGAGGAAGACAAAAGGCTTGTCTTTAATTTCAGTTTTCATTAGGAAGACAAAGGGGCTGTCCTTAATTTTTCGGTTTCATTAGGAAGACAAAGGGGCTTGTCTTGATGTAATTTTCGGCTATATAAGGCCTTGAAAACATTTGGAAAAATCAGATGATGTTGAATGAAATTGTGAGTTTATTTCTTCTTGAGTTCTTGAAGAAACTTTTGAACTTATCAAGGAGATTCCTTGTGGCGTTCATCCTGACTTATCAAACGGATTCCATCCCCGTTTGTGGCGTCTTCCTCATACCAAGGTTCGTGCTTGGCTAAGCATTGGGTCGCGGTTCCATTCCAATCTCGTGTGTTCTTGGTGGCTGTTCCATATTTGGTGTCGGGTTTCGTCACACTTGTTGGCGTGGTTCGTATCAATTAATTAATTAACTTATTCAAATAAAATGTGTTTTAGGAGCAGTCAATTGAGAGACTGAGTCTTCCTACTCTTCCTCACATTACGATATGCACTTTAACACTTTCCCCATGACCAATGTTTCTTTTCAGTTGTATTTTTCCAGATATTTAATTAAGAGATATACAGAACAACAAAAAGAACGACATTCCTAATTTTTCAAAAAACTATTGATTTTCCTCTCTGAGTTTTTCGAGCAATTAAGGGGTGTATGTGAACGACTTCCTTCGGTGCAGAGGGACATTGTACAGTGACGAACTGGGTTGTTTTATCCTGGGGATGGCACAGTTGATAGGCTGTGTGCACACTTGGGGCAGAGCCGCGAAATGTCTTCAAGAAAGCGACTTGGTCCGCGACTCAACCCAGGAAACTGTATTGGTAATTTCGTTCCTATTTTATTTTCTGTAGCAATAGTAGGTCCTCTAGATGTACTCGTCACCACGTGCTCAACTATCTAGTTTTACCTCTTTTTTTCTTCCTTGTATAACACCCTTTTAACATACTTTTGGAGCATGCTATCTTATATCAACTTCTCGATCTCGTACCAAAGTTGAATGTAGTTAATGGATTTGTGTTCATGGTCCAAGTGGCCGTCACTATACTTCAACTGGTACCCTCCTGTCGACATCACATTTTATTGGAATTAGGGGCTTTATCCATCCATGGTCCCTTATTTCCATCAGTATCTGATCCTGAGGAGGGGAAGATAGTCCTACCCCCAAACCATTATTGGAAAAATAGGGCTTCTTATCATCGATGTGAGAGTGGTCTCCTTTCCTCTTTCTTTGGTCTTGAATTCTTTTCAGAATCTCCATGGCTTGGCAAGCCCAATGATACTCCTAATTCATGACCTCTTTATTTATTTATTTTTGTCCACTAGTACTTTGTAAGTCTTTGGTGGCTCTTGAGAAAAGCAATACACATACTCACCCTTTAGCAGGTTTTTCTAACATATTTCATGGATTTGGCCATTTGTCAAGCCTTCTATCTCAAAGGCCTCTTTCTTCAAGTGAGTTATGTTATCTGTTAGGATTTCACCTTAAAGTTGCGTCACATTCTATAGACGATGCTTGCCCTTCTGCATCAAAAAGTTGGGAAATTTTTTAGGGAACATGTCCTTGAGTTTTACAAAAGTGTTAATAGACCCAGTCTTTAAAGTACCCTACCATGTCCGTGCTGACCCCAAGAAGATCAATAGGAAACCTTCGCATAATTAGGATCATCTGGGCCATGTTGCACCATCCAATCCTAGTACATCTTGAGGTGGAGTTCAAGATTTCTAGTTTCGTCATAGAGATGGATGATCAACATCTTGAAGCCCTTTAGCTTGACAGATGCCATTATATCTTGGGTGAATGGTAGGCTCACTCATATTTCTCACTCCTAAAGGATTTCCTTGTGCATTATCTTCGTAATCATCTTAGGTTTGAGAGTTGCGAATTTAGATGCTAGGCTTGAAGATTCTTGCTTGAACCACAAGGGTTTAGCTTACTCATTGATCTTTTGGTAACAAGTTTACCATGTACGTAATGGGCATGGGGTGCTGGGCCCAGAGATTTCAAAAAATTTTATTTAAACAAAATTTAAATAATCGACTCCATTAACATGCAATACATTAATCATAGATAAATAAAAGAACTATCAAGCATCCTTGCTATCTTTTTATATCTCCAACGAACATCCAATCCAAAATAGTTCTTCAAAATACTCAGATCAAGATCTTCCAAGATGTATGTTTACACCTCAAGACATGTGTGGGCACTTAGAGTAATGGTAGGGAAAATTTTCTGATTTACAAGATATTCTCAACACATGAGATCTTGGAATATTAGGTATGAGACAGTTTTCAGGGATAGAGAAAATAATACGATCTATTTTCTTTTCTGTCAAAAGTCTTATGTTTTAAAAACTATTTCCATCTTATAAATTTATAAAGGAATTAATTAAAATTTTGAAATTCAAAATTGAAAAATTCAAAATTCAAATTACAAATCAATTATTTAATAAAAGAAATATCCAAGACCCATTCTTGGACTCTGTTACACACCAATTGCACTGCATGCACTGTAGTTGGCGTGTAACACATCCCTGATTTCAGGGATGTGTTCCAATAATTTTCTTTTAATTATTATTTATTCAAAAATATCTAAACCTGATAAGTTATTTATTAGATTAATTAAAGAATTATTTCAAATTTAAATCTAATTTGAATTATCAGAAATATCTTTTTCACTTTCTTTAAATAAATAAAATTAATTAATTCAAAATTAATTATCTTAATTATTTAAATGCTAGTTTGGAAAGTGCCATTTTAATTAAAAAAATAACTTTGAAAATATAATTAATTCATTTATTAACTTCGAAAATTAATATATTAATTAATCAATTTGTCTCAATTACATATTTGACCTTGAAGAACAAAATTCTTCCAAATATGCCCTTATCCTGATTTTTTCCCAATTTCAACTCTTACCTTGAATAGTGTTGATATAGCCATCTTGGGGACCTATGACCTATAATTTAAAGCTGTAATGACCCAACTACTTCTAAGACCTTGGGCCATTAAAACTATTAGACTTAGCTACTACTAGAAAACGTATATAAAGAATAATCATAACTTTATTAAATAACTCCAAAATAAATATTGAAATACATAAATGAGTGATATGGAATTCCATTGTTTTAAAATAAAACATAACTTTAAAATTAAATGAAACTGTTTACAACTAAGTGCGAAAAATACATAAAAACGTAGTTTAAAAGACTAAAATAACGTCATCCTCGATCGACACGCAGTCCATTCATTCCGTTCATCCTCAACACACAAGTCAAGCCACCAAGAATCCTTCCGCCTCCGTATCTAGTTTCCTGCATCACACTAAAAATAAAGGAATGAGCCTAATGCCCAGCAAGGAAAACCTACTAAAAACATACAACATAAATCATATTCATAAGACTATATCATAAACATATACTATAAAACATATATCACAATTCTAACCCATGTACATGGTCAACACTAGGGTTTGCAAGCTAAGCAACTATGAGCCTCAAAATATATTGAGGTTTGCTAGCTAAGAAACTATGGGCCCTAGATAACATAAAAACATTGGGGTTTACTAGCTAAGCAACTATGAGCCTCAACACATTGAGGTTTGCTAGCTAAGTAACTATGAGCCCCTAGCAACATAAAAACATGATCATAACATAACATATTATAGCATAAACATATTATACATAACATATAAGCATATAGAAACTATCCTATTTTCCTTACCAAAATTGGGATATGAGAACAAGGACGGGATTTGGAAACTCCTATAAACCAACAGTAGAAAAGGGTGAGAATCTTTAAGAATAAAGATGAATATGGGAACTAAACCATCAAGAAGAAACTTACCAAGAAAGAACTTAAGTTTCAAGAACCTAATCAAGAACCAATAACAAAAGTTAGGATCTGAATAAAAGGAACTAAAAAAAACTACAGAATCTTAAAGAGCTGGACTTAAAGAATATGAGTACCTTAGTTGACCTTAAGGATTGGTCTAACTTCAATACTGAAATACACTAATCCTCACTTCCCAAGTATTTTATAAAGCTTAAGAATGACAAAGCTTTTTCCCAACCCAAGTGTTTATCACTCTTATGGTCTCACTAGCACTTTGGAGTCTCTGATCACAGCTTGAAGAATGAGAGGAAGGTAAGGAGTGAAACTAACCCCATTTTGATTTGAATAAAATAATGATTTTAAAATGAAAAATAATTGAATTTTCGTCAATCAGAGGCTGAAGACTCGGTCAGAAACGTTCAGAAGCAGGTCTAAGTGGTTAAGCCTTAATTTTAAAATTAAAAAAAAAAATACTAAGGGCGATATATCGCCCCTATGTGGCGATATATCGGCTCTGCCTTAATCCTGAGCCTCCGTTCGTACGTTCGTGCAATGAGTTTTTCGTATCCTTCGTCAGGCGATATATCGGCTCCACATGCTGCGATATATCGGCATACGTGAATATTTTAAACACGTAATTGCACTTTTTCAGCACAATTTGAATGGGATAACTACTTTGACTGAGTCATACTACGAACCTAACAGTTACTGGTGAATACTAAAGCTTATATTTCTTTATTTTATCATCAAAATACTTAATTCCTTAATAATCATGCTTATGACAAGTGTCATGCTCTTATTGGCTCTATCTAAACCTTAGGTTATAATAAATAATATCTTTATAATCAGCTATATTAATCAAACCTTATGTTATAATTAATATTCTTAAACTATAGGTTAAACTTATAAAATCTATAATTGTTGCTACGAGTTTCCAACTAAGTCCCAACTTGTACCAAAACCCACGGTAACTAACATACTATAACTACTACTACTACTACTACTACTACTACTGCTGCTGCTGCTGCTACTAGCTAAGTAAAATTCTGGGACTCTACAAAAGCTCCAATAAATTTAGATTATTAATTAAAACTTTTTAATATAATAACCTTAATTTATTAATCTCAATATTATTCCACTAAAAATATGAGATTATACTCTTATAATTATAGACATTTATTTATTGAGTACTTTTAAATCATAAAAGTGTCCATCGATTTAATCACTATATACAATTCAATCCTCTATTAATGGTTCATAACTAATGTAGGAATTAATCACTGTTTAACCTCTTTAATTATATATTGTTTCCTTAAGTACCATTAACTTTACTAGTGAAAGTTAATTCAAAAACTGATTTATGAGTTTGAGCTCAATAACCTTTCAGTTCCAAAAGCCAACATTTAAGAGAACCATTCAATTCCTCTCAGAAATGTATAGATTCCATATCTGTATATTATGTCCCCAGCCATTTACATCAATAAGTTCCCAAAACAAAAGTTTTTAGCCTGATCATTCTTACAAACCACAACGAGTGAATCAAAGAACTCATATGACATAAACATGAGTTCATAATAACTTCAGGATTAAGATCAATTTGTATATGATCATCTTCTTGATATGTTTAATTAATACTTATAAAGTAAACAATATTATTAAGTATTAATAACATATTGTCCTATTCATGTATAACCACTTTATACAAAGAACCTCCACTAAGATGTCCTACTACATCAGTAATCTGGATGTAGATTACATGTATTCATAATATTAGTGATCTGTACTTACAATATTTAATCCAAAGATTCCACATAACTTTGTTTTACTGCGAACTGTTTAAATTCGTTCCCTACAATCTTAATCCTCTCGTACCAATACAAGAATGTAGTCACAATAACAAATTTGGGAATTTTCTGATATTCATATAATATTATTCTAATAATAAAAAAAACAAACAATATATGCAAAAATTCATTTCAATTATTTATTTCATAAAACATTGTGAAAAAACATATGCTTTAAAGGGCACTAATCTCAACAATCTCCCACTTGCCCTAAAGCAAATGAGGCATCCCCCTCAAACCCATATTGCTAACGTGATCTTTAAAAGAATTGGTAGACAAAGTCTTAATAAAAGGATCAACAACATTATGTTCCGAAGCTATCTTCATAACTGCTACATCTCCTTTGTGAACAATATCCCTGATCAAGTAATATTTTCTTTCAATATGCTTTCCCCTCTTGTGACTTCTAGGTTCCTTCGAGTTAGCTACTGCCCCACTATTGTCGCAATATAGAAAAGTGGCTTATTCATATCTGGAACAATTTCCATATCAGAATAGACTTCTTTAGCCATACAACCTCCTTAGCTGCTCACAAGCCACTATGTACTCGACTTCCATGGTAGAATCTGCGGTACTGGTTTGTTTAATACTACGCCAGACCACAGCTCCTCCACCAAGAGTGAACACTGATAAAAAATTTGATTTCTGACTATCTCTGTCTGATTGAAAATTAGTGTATCCACCAGTGGGGTTCAGGTTACCACCTGAATATACAAGCACATATTCTCTAGTTTTCTGAAGATTCTAATGACTCAATCCAGGATTGGATTGATAACAACTAACTATCCTTTCTGCATAAAAAATGTCAGGTATTGTACACAACATGACGTACATTAGACTGCCTACTGCAGAGGTGTAAGGATAATGTCTCATATCCTCCTCTTCTTGAGGTGTTTTAGGACACTGCTCTTTAGAAAGGATAATTCCATGACGGATTGACATATCACCCTTCTTGGAATTTTGTATACCGAATCTCTCCAGTACCTTATCTATATAAGTAGTTTTAGACAGAGCCAAAACTTTGTTTTGACAATCCCGAAGGATCTTTATGCCTAGAACATAGTTTGCATCTCCCAAATCTTTCATTTGGAATTGCTTGGCTAGCCATTTCTTTACTTTTGTCAATGTTCCCACATCATTCCCAATCAGTAGGATGTCATCAACGTAAAGAACCAAGAATACCACAATGCCATCTTTGATTTGTTTGTAGACACAAGGCTCATCAATGTTTTTGTTCAAAACCATATGTTTTGATTGTGTCATCAAACCTCAAATTCCAAGATCTTGAAGCTTGTTTGAGTCCATAAATGGACCTAAGAAGCTTGCAAACTTTTTTCTCTTGACCTTTTACTATGAACACTTCTGGTTGAGACATATAAATGGTTTCGTCAAGATAGTCATTCAGAAAAACTGTCTTAACATCCATTTTCCATATCTCATAATCCATGCAAGCAACTATGGACAAGAGTCGGATGGATTTAAGCATGGCTACAGAAGAAAACGTTTCTTCATAATCTACCCCGTCTCTCCTAGTGTAACCCTTGGTTACAAGCCTAGCTTTAAAAGTTTCCACTTTCCCATCTGCTCCTCTTTTTCTCTTGAATATCCATTTGCAACCAATAAGTTTAATATTGTCAAGAAGATCTTCAAGAGCCCAGACAAAATCTGAATACATCGATTCCATTTCCAAGTTCATGGAATCTTGCCATTTTTCTTTGTCAGAATCTTCAATTTCATCTCTATATGTCAATGGATCATCTTTGTTTGTGTCAGACACAAGCACATGAACTTCATGTTCATAGTGAGTTGGCTGCCTAACAACCCTCCCACTACCATGAAGCTCTCTATTGTTCTGATTAGAACTTATGGTTTCCTCTTGCCATTATTCATTGGAAACATTTGGTGATCTTATTACTTGATTTGAGACTATCTCCTCTAGTACAACCTTACTACGAGGTTTGTGATTGTTAATATAGTCATATTAAAAAAAAAGTAGCATTTGTCAATACAAATGTTTTGTTTTCTTCAGGACTATAAAATATACCACCTCTAGTATCTTTCGAATATCCCACAAACATGCATAGTTCAGTGCGAGATTCCAATTTTCCAGTCTTTTATTTCAGCATGTGTGCTGGACATCCCCAAATACAAAAATGGTGTAAACTAGGTTTAGTACCATTCCATAATTCCAATGGTGTATTTTTGATAGACTTGGAAGGAACAACATTCAATATGTATTGCACATTGAATGGCGAGCCCCAGAATGACAGTGGCAATGATGAGTAATTCATCATTGATTTAACCATGCCTAATAACGTCCTGTTCCTTCTTTCAAAAACACCATTCTGCTGTGGCGCTCCTGGTGCAGTGAGTTGGGATTGAATTCCACGCTCACGCAGGTGGTCCTTTAATTCATAATCCAGGTACTCTTCTCCTCGATCAAATCGAAGAACTTTCAGTGATTTACCAAATTGCTTTTCAGCTTTAGCTTGGGATTCTTTAAACTTTCCAAAAGTTTTAGATTTCTTTTGCATCAAATTTAAGTAACCATATCTAGAATAATTGTCAATGAAAGTGACGAAATATTCAAACCCTCCTCTAGCTTGCACATTAAGTGGTCCACATACATCAGTGTGTACGATTTGGAGTGGTATTATGGCTCGTGAACCCTTTACAAAGAAAGTTCTTTTGGTCATTTTGCCTTCCAGACAAGATTCACAGACTGGAAGAGAACCAACAGTTAATTCTCTTAAAGGTCCCTCCTTTGCTAGTATGTTAATTCTATCCAAACCAATATGCCCCAATCTCAAATGCCAAAGATATGTTTCACTGTCGAAATATGTTTTTAGACGTTTAATAGATCTTGGATTTGCAATTTCAACATTTCAGAGTTGTATATAGATCACTATTTTGCCTTAAGTTTATACAACCCATCATTAGATTTTGCATGACATATTTCTATATCAAATCTTGAGATAACAATCGAATTATTATTAAAAGAAACATCAAAACCTTGTTCATGCAACATAGAAACTGAAATTAAGTTCCTAGTGAATCTAGGAATAAAATAAACATTGTGTAAAATAAGAAATTTATTTTTATCAAATTTCAGACGAGCTGTTCCAACCGCTTTGGCAGAGATGACCTGACCACTGCCAACCCTCATAGTCACCTCCTCATCAGAAAGTTCCCTTGACAAACTAAGAATCTGTAAAGAAAAGCAAACATGGTTAGTGGCTCTCAGTACAAAAATGACCCCAAGGGGACAAAGGGGTGGCGGTACTAGGTGGCACCTCAGAGGATCATGGAGCAGGCATTAGTGGTGTCGAGCTTCAGGCCTAACATTTGTTGGATCTATGGGAGGATTTACGACCATTACCTGTCCGAACATGTATGACCACTACTCTTCTGACTTAGTATGACCACTACTCTTCTGATGGTCGTGTCTAGTTTGTACTATGTACTACTCAGACCTTTTTTGTACCTCCTCTTTGTTTGTATCTTGATAAGCCCTTGAGAGTTTGAGTGCAAGGAATTTTTATCTCGAGGTTGAGGAGGTACTTTGCCTCTAGGCTATAGGAAAATTTTGAGCTTGTTTCCTTTCAAGCTTAGTGATGGTTTTAAGTTGGTATTCCAAGGTTTGTGAGGCCCTCTGAACCATATCCTTAGCTTCTAGGGAGTTTTGGGGAAGGTCAAACCAGTATCTGGGCTTCAGGGGCCCTGGGATTGTCCCCTGAGCTCGCCCTCATGTTGAGCTTGCCCCCAGGTCGCCCCCTGGGTGAATTCATCCCTAAACTCGCCCCTGGGGTCTGTGGGGCGTGAACTTATGTAGAGTCCAAGAACTTTACTTAGCTAATTGTTTAGTAGTATTATAGTATGTTTAGTGTTATCATTGTTACTTTGGATTTTTGGTTCAGACCGGGAGTTATTTGGACACTCATAGTAGTACTTATAGATTTTCTAAGTTTAACCTATAGTTTAAGAATATTAAGTATAACCTAAGGTTTGATTAATGTGTCTGATATTAAGGAATATATTATTATATTATAAGGTTTAGACATCAACCAATAGGATTTTAAGCACATGTTTTGAATGGTAATTAAGGATTTAGTATTTTTGAGGATTAAATTAAATAAGGGTAAAAGTTTGAATGTATAGGGTCAGTCAGCAGCTTTGAGCACGTTGAGGGCTTAGTCAAGGCTATTTACTCCATTCAAACTCAGCTAAAAATGTGTAAATTCGTGTTTAAATATTCAGCGTATGCCGATATATCGCAGCTATAGGGGGCGATATGTCGCAGCACGTAGATACGGAAAACACGAATCGATGCACGGTCGCCTCGGGAACAAAGGTCCAGGCGATATATCGCCTATAGGGGGCGATATATCGCCTCCACCAGCATGAATTCAAATACATTTGAATTCTTTTCCCTTCAGCCATTCAAACTCCTTCAACAGTCCAGCATCTTCTGAACGAGTCTTCAGCCTCTGCTGAACGATTATTCAAATGATTTTCACCTAAAAAGCCATTATTTTTATTCAAGTAAAATCAAGATATTTTCATTCCCAAACTCTATAAATAGGACCTAGTACCCAGCCATTATTCACCATTTTCTTTAAGTTCAGAGGCTGCTAGTGTTAAGTGAGTGAGAGAGTGTAAACACTTGGTTTGGGGAAAAACTATAAGCTTAAACATCATAAGCTTATCAAACACTTGGGAAGTAAGTGAGTGCTATAGTATTTCGGTGGATGTTAGATTGATCTTGCAAATCTTTGAGGTAAACCCAAAACTCTATTTCATTTATTTCATGTTATTTCCTTTCTCAAAACCTTCTACTCAGTCCCCTAACCTCATTCTTATTTTGGTTAGGGAATCCAAGTTCTTAAGCATATAAGTCGGTAAGTATGTTTTTATGGTTTAGTCTTTCCATCTCTTTCATTTCATCTCCTTTCTTTAGACTCACTCTTTCTTATGGTTTTAGGAGTGTTCCAAAAAGTCCCAACTCAGTCCATTATATCCCGGTAACTTTGGTAAGGAAAATAGGCTAGAATCAATATGTTATGTGCTTATGTTATCTATATGTTTTATGTTATTAATGTGTTATGATATGTATGTATGTTTGTAGGCTTGGGCATATGACCCATATGACTAACAAGACCCCAAATGGGTTATGGGCATATGACCTACTTAGCTAGTAGGACCCCACTAATCCCATGGGCATATGCTTGTTTAGTCTATGGGACCCCAAGTAATAATGGCCATTATAATAAGTGTATGTTATATGTATTATGTTAAGTCTTTATGTTTTCTTATGAAATTGTGTATATGACTATGTGTTAGGTTTTTCCTTGCTGGGCATTAGGCTCACTCCTTTCTGTTTATGTGCAGGAAAATAAGCTTAGAGGCGGTAAGATTCGTGATGCTTGGGAGGATGTGTATCGATGATGAATGGAGTCAAGGGGCCGAGCGTTATCGATTCGAGGATGTAGTCTCCTTTTATGTTTTTATGGTTTTACATGTATTTTCCGCATTATTATGTAATGTCTTTTATTTTAAATCTTATTTTGTTTTAAAGACAATGGGATCCCAAAATCCTTCTTAGTATTCTGTTTCTTTGTAAATAACTCTTATTTTCAAGTTACTCAATAAATTATGGTATTTTCGAAAAATGTAAGTTTTTATGTATAGTTTCGATAATGGTCCAATTAGTCTAGATTAGTGGGTCATTACAGTTGGTATCAGAGAAAACGGTTCCTTCGCATGAAGTTCTCCTCGATACACATGCTCAAAGCTCCGAATCGGACCGCCAAGTAAGTGTTTAAGTTACAAGTTACAAGTTACTTTGTCTATGTGTATAGCTAACAACTTTAGTGTTTATGTTTCAGTTAAAAATGAATGGAGCTTTAACCTACCAAGATATCCGAGCCATTAAGGCCTTAAAAAGAATAAGGGAGCCAAGAAACACCGTAGGAGCCTTAGAAAGGATTACACGAAGGTTGCTTTTGTTTCACCAAGCAATAGGTGGCCTTCAAGAGGCTAAACAAATAATGCTAAGATCAACAGAACAATATGAATTAGTGATTAGGTTGTTTAAAGATTTCCATCCTGTAATAGCAGCCTTAGAAGAAATATGGGAAGAAATGAATGATGAGGATGAATCACCATTAGCAATGAGATACTATTTCCTCTTAGTTAGGTTCACCGCAAAATTTGAATTTCAATTCACCAAGGAGCAAAAGAATAGGATTCTCACAAACCTTCCTAGAGGGCATTTTGATGCTCATGATAATGATGACTATGAGGCTATAGATGATGATATGTTAGATGACGGATCGGATGTAGAAGATCCCGATTTTTAGATTAGTAGTTTTTATTTGTTTTATTTACTTTTATGTTATGATTGTAATAAGTGAAATTGTTTTCCAAATGAATAAACATGCTATTTGAATATCATGTGTGAGTTTGAAATTTTTTTCACAATCATAATAAATACTAAATAAAATGAATAATGACTGAGTTCGGTGAGGGTGGATACGAATCAATGAACCTGGTTTCCTTGTTGAGAGTTAGGGGGCCTTAGTAGTGGGAACGATTTTACTGATCCCAGCCCTCCCTCAATATGGTTAACTTTGGAACAAAGATAAGTTTCGAGCCTGAGAATTAAGTCATATAGGATGATTAGAAACACACTTAGAAAATAAATATGACTTGTTTTTCTAAGTATAGAAACCCACTCTAATAATAAATAAAGACCTATATAATTTTTCATAAAAAGTCATAATAAATAGGTCCGAGATATGTTTGTTTTAGAATAAGTTTTTGCCTTAGAGCCTATTAGGAAAAAGTTCTAACATGTTTCTTTTAACTGTTAGAACTCTGCTACGATGTCTCTCCGAAGATCTGCTCGCACCAACGGGAACGCTTCCAACGATGTTCCAGCGACCAATGCGGTCCCTACCGTTCGCCGAAGGAGAGTACGTGTTACTGCTCGCCGCAACGCACCGGCACAGCCAGCTGACAACACTGTAGAGATTGCCAGACTACGACAGCAAGTCGAGGAACTTCTGCAGCAACAACGCCAACAGGCTCAATCTCAGCCTCAGCCTCCGCCACAGCCGCAGCCGCAGCCACAACCAATGGCCCCAGCACCCCAACAAGTTGGTCCGTATGGGGGATGGCCTATGACGAACTACGCTCCTTATCCTGTTCAGCACATGGAGCCAGTGTACGAGAGGTTCCGCAAGCAGCACGCTCCGAACTTCGAAGGGACTACGGACCCCTTTGAAGCAGAAGAATGGCTAAGGAATGTGGAGCCGATCCTAGCCCACATGAACCTTAGTAATGCAGACCGCATATCCTGCGTCTCATCTTTGCTCAAGAAAGATGCCAGGATATGGTGGGACTTGGTCCAGCAATCCCACGATGCTGCCACCATGACGTGGACCCGATTTGTGGAGCTCTTCCACAAGAAGTACTACAATTCAGCAGTGCTTGCTACGAGAGTTGAGGAGTTCACCAATCTGAAGCAAGGGAATTTAACAGTGGCGGAATATGCTCGTTAGTTCGATCGCTTAGCGAAGTTCGCAGCAGAGTTGGTTCCAACCGACTATCTAAGGGTGAACAAGTTTGTTAGAGGACTTCGCCCGAAGATCGAGATGGGGGTTAAACTAGCAAACCCGGGAAACACTTCATATGCCGACGTTCTTGAGACGGCAATTGAAGTAGAAAGGTTGCAAGCCAACGTGAGCAAAGAAGAAGCCAGCAAGCCGGAACCTAGGCAGCAGAGCCAACCTCAGGCCAGTCGGAACAACAATCAATCCAGCAACAGTCAGTCCAACAACAACGGTAACGGACAGAAGAGAAGGCATCCTGACAACAAGCAAGCCGACAACAATAAAAGGGCACGACCAAGTAATGGGGGAAATAGGTCGGGCTACGTGGAATACCCGCCATGTGCCAAATGTCAGAAGAAGCACCCCGGAGAATGCCGTGCCAACACCAAGGAGTGTTTCAACTGTGGTCAAGAAGGGCATCGTAAAAGAGACTGTCCTCAGCAAAAGCCGGAAGGAAAGAAGGACGAAAAGATGGTTCCTGCTCGGGTTTTTGCCTTAACCCAAGGAGAGGCGGATGCTAGCAACAAGGTGGTCACAGGTCAGGTTTCCATCCTCAATAAATTATGTCATGTATTATTTGATTCGGGAGTCACCCATTCGTATATTTCGTTAGGAATGATAGATAAACTAGACAAACCTAGTGAAAGATTTAGAACTAGGTTTGCAACCGAGTTGCCTTCGGGCAAAGTAGTTTTATCATCACGAATTGTACGAGGCGTACCAATTAAGATTGAGGACAAGGAACTAGAAGGAGACCTGATAGAGCTGGTGATCAAAGACTTCGACGTCATACTAGGCATGGATTGGCTAGCACGGTATGGCGCAACGATCGACTGCAGACGCAAGAAGGTGACATTCGATACTCCTGACGGCCAGAAATTGTGCTTCATGGGACAAGCTTCAGGACTACGCACACCGTTAGTATCATCTCTCAAAGCTCAGAGAATGATGGAGAAAGGATGTCAAGCATTCTTAGCCAACATCACGAATGTGGAGAAGGAGACATCACTCAAAGTTGGAGATGTTCGAGTCATACAAGAATTTCCAGAAGTTTTCCCCGATGACTTGCCAGGATTGCCGCCAACTAGAGAAATAGACTTCACGATAGAATTAGTACCGGGCACTGAGCCTATCTCTAAGGCACCATACCGGATGGCACCTACGGAACTCAAGGAGTTAAAGACGCAGCTACAAGAACTCCTAGACTTGGGTTTCATTAGGCCAAGCCATTCACCATGGGGAGCTCCGGTACTATTCGTGAAAAAGAAGGACGGAAGTATGCGCATGTGCATAGACTACCGTGAGCTGAATAAAGTAACGATTAAGAACAAATACCCGCTACCTCGGATTGATGATTTGTTTGATCAACTCCGAGGCGCGACTGTATTCTCTAAGATCGATTTACGGTCCGGGTATCATCAGCTCAAGGTAAAGGGGGAAGATATTCCTAAGACAGCCTTTAGGACTCGTTATGGACATTACGAGTTCTTGGTTATGTCTTTTGGTCTTACTAACGCGCCAGCCGCGTTTATGGACTTAATGAATAGGGTCTTCAAGGACTACTTGGATAAATCCGTCGTTGTGTTCATCGACGACATTTTAATTTACTCCAAGAATGAAGTGGAGCACGAGGAACACTTGAGGATAATTTTGACGCGATTGAAGGAGCACCAACTCTACGCGAAGTTCAAGAAATGCGAGTTTTGGCTCTCACAAGTGGCGTTCCTCGGGCACATCATATCGAAAGACGGAGTTGCAGTAGATCCATCGAAGGTAGAGGCCGTGAAAGATTGGCCTAGACCAAAGAACGCGTCGGAAGTAAGAAGCTTCTTAGGGCTAGCAGGTTACTATAGAAAGTTTGTAGAGGGCTTTTCTAAAATAGCCACTCCACTCACCAACCTGACCCGGAAGCAACAAAAGTTTAACTGGAATGATAAGTGTGAGGAAAGCTTCCAGTTGCTTAAGGATAAGCTTTGCTCAACACCAGTACTTAGTGTCCCAACACCCAACGACAAGTTCGTTGTCTACTGTGATGCATCAAAGTTAGGATTGGGATGCGTACTGATGCAAAATGACAAGGTGATAGCCTACGCGTCACGTCAGTTAAAGGAGTATGAACAACGCTATCCAACTCACGATATGGAGTTGGCAGCGGTGGTCTTTGCGTTAAAAATCTGGCGCCATTATCTTTACGGAGAACGGTGCGAGATTTATACGGACCACAAAAGTTTAAAATACTTCTTTACTCAGAAGGAGCTTAACATGAGGCAGCGCCGGTGGTTGGAATTAGTAAAGGATTACGACTGCGAAATCCTATACCACCCGGGGAAGGCAAACGTAGTTGCCGATGCACTTAGCCGAAAAAGTTATGGGAACTTAGCAGCCTTATCCGGAATAGAAAAGCCACTACAGCAGGAGCTTATCTGTGCCGGAATAGAAGTGGTTGTAGGCAAGTTGGCTAACTTGTCTATCCAATCGAATATGCTAGAAGACATACGGAATGGTCAGAGACATGATGATTCACTAGCAACGCACATGGATGCAGTCAGAGAAGGCAAGACTACAGATTTCTCAATATCCAGTCAAGGTTTATTGAGATATAAGGATCGGGTATGCGTGCCAGACGATCAAAGTATTAAGAAGACGATCCTAGAAGAAGCGCACAGCACCCCATACTCGGTTCATCCAGGGTCTACCAAGATGACTCGTGACATCAAGGCAGTCTATTGGTGGCCAGGGATGAAGAAGGACATAGCGGAGTATGTGTCTAAGTGTCTGGTATGCCAGCAAGTGAAAGCAGAGCATCAGCGGCCTGCAGGATTATTGCAACCGCTTAGCATACCGGAGTGGAAGTGGGACGATATAGCCATGGACTTCGTGACGGGTCTGCCAAAGACAAATAAGCAGCATGATTCTGCTTGGATAGTCATAGATAGACTAACCAAGTCGGCTCATTTTCTACCTGTTAAGACTTCTTATACGGCAGACCAATATGCAGACATCTACATCCAAGAGATTGTACGATTGCATGGAATCCCCAAGACGATAGTATCAGATAGAGGATCAGTGTTTACGTCAAGATTTTGGAGAAGCTTACAGCAAGCCATGGGTACTAAGTTAAGTCTTAGTACAGCTTTCCATCCTCAGACAGATGGGCAGTCAGAGCGTACGATTCAGATTTTAGAGGATATGCTACGCGCATGTGTACTTGACTTCGGAGGATCGTGGAACAAGTACTTACCGCTGATCGAGTTCTCGTACAACAATAGCTACCAGTCGACGATCGAGATGGCACCTTATGAGTTGCTATATGGAAGAAGGTGCCGATCACCGTTGCACTGGGACGAGGTAGGAGAAAGGCAGCTTCTAGGGCCCGAAGCTGTTAGGCAAGCTCAAGAAGCAGTAACGCTTATTAGACAGCGTATGCTTGCTGCTCAAAGCCGACAGAAAAGCTATGCAGATACCAAGAGACGCGATGTGGAGTTCCAAGTTGGAGATCAAGTCTTCCTGAAGATATCTCCTATGAAGGGTGTCAAGCGGTTCGGGAAGAAAGGCAAGCTCAGTCCCCGATTCTTAGGTCCTTTTGAGATATTGGACAAAGTGGGACCAGTTGCGTATAGACTAGCCCTACCGCCAGCACTAGCCGATAGTCACAACGTCTTCCACATCTCGATGTTACGCAAGTATGTGTCAGACCCATCTCACGTCCTCAAGTACGATACCATAGCACTCCAGAAAGACTTAAGTTACGAGGAACGACCGGTTAGCATCCTAGATAGGGGGATGAAGCAGTTACGGTCCAAGAGCTTTCCTATAGTTAAAGTCCTATGGAGCAATAGTTCTGAACGCGAGGCAACGTGGGAGTTGGAAGAGGACATGCAGAGCCGGTATCCGGAGTTATTTGGTAAGTAAATTTCGAGGACGAAATTCTTTTTAGTAGGGGAGAATTGTAGAGTCCAAGAACTTTACTTAGCTAATTGTTTAGTAGTATTATAGTATGTTTAGTGTTATCATTGTTACTTTGGATTTTTGGTTCAGACCGGGAGTTATTTGGACACTCATAGTAGTACTTATAGATTTTCTAAGTTTAACCTATAGTTTAAGAATATTAAGTATAACCTAAGGTTTGATTAATGTGTCTGATATTAAGGAATATATTATTATATTATAAGGTTTAGACATCAACCAATAGGATTTTAAGCACATGTTTTGAATGGTAATTAAGGATTTAGTATTTTTGAGGATTAAATTAAATAAGGGTAAAAGTTTGAATGTATAGGGTCAGTCAGCAGCTTTGAGCACGTTGAGGGCTTAGTCAAGGCTATTTACTCCATTCAAACTCAGCTAAAAATGTGTAAATTCGTGTTTAAATATTCAGCGTATGCCGATATATCGCAGCTATAGGGGGCGATATGTCGCAGCACGTAGATACGGAAAACACGAATCGATGCACGGTCGCCTCGGGAACAAAGGTCCAGGCGATATATCGCCTATAGGGGGCGATATATCGCCTCCACCAGCATGAATTCAAATACATTTGAATTCTTTTCCCTTCAGCCATTCAAACTCCTTCAACAGTCCAGCATCTTCTGAACGAGTCTTCAGCCTCTGCTGAACGATTATTCAAATGATTTTCACCTAAAAAGCCATTATTTTTATTCAAGTAAAATCAAGATATTTTCATTCCCAAACTCTATAAATAGGACCTAGTACCCAGCCATTATTCACCATTTGCTTTAAGTTCAGAGGCTGCTAGTGTTAAGTGAGTGAGAGAGTGTAAACACTTGGTTTGGGGAAAAACTATAAGCTTAAACATCATAAGCTTATCAAACACTTGGGAAGTAAGTGAGTGCTATAGTATTTCGGTGGATGTTAGATTGATCTTGCAAATCTTTGAGGTAAACCCAAAACTCTATTTCATTTATTTCATGTTATTTCCTTTCTCAAAACCTTCTACTCAGTCCCCTAACCTCATTCTTATTTTGGTTAGGGAATCCAAGTTCTTAAGCATATAAGTCGGTAAGTATGTTTTTATGGTTTAGTCTTTCCATCTCTTTCATTTCATCTCCTTTCTTTAGACTCACTCTTTCTTATGGTTTTAGGAGTGTTCCAAAAAGTCCCAACTCAGTCCATTATATCCCGGTAACTTTGGTAAGGAAAATAGGCTAGAATCAATATGTTATGTGCTTATGTTATCTATATGTTTTATGTTATTAATGTGTTATGATATGTATGTATGTTTGTAGGCTTGGGCATATGACCCATATGACTAACAAGACCCCAAATGGGTTATGGGCATATGACCTACTTAGCTAGTAGGACCCCACTAATCCCATGGGCATATGCTTGTTTAGTCTATGGGACCCCAAGTAATAATGGCCATTATAATAAGTGTATGTTATATGTATTATGTTAAGTCTTTATGTTTTCTTATGAAATTGTGTATATGACTATGTGTTAGGTTTTTCCTTGCTGGGCATTAGGCTCACTCCTTTCTGTTTATGTGCAGGAAAATAAGCTTAGAGGCGGTAAGATTCGTGATGCTTGGGAGGATGTGTATCGATGATGAATGGAGTCAAGGGGCCGAGCGTTATCGATTCGAGGATGTAGTCTCCTTTTATGTTTTTATGGTTTTACATGTATTTTCCGCATTATTATGTAATGTCTTTTATTTTAAATCTTATTTTGTTTTAAAGACAATGGGATCCCAAAATCCTTCTTAGTATTCTGTTTCTTTGTAAATAACTCTTATTTTCAAGTTACTCAATAAATTATGGTATTTTCGAAAAATGTAAGTTTTTATGTATAGTTTCGATAATGGTCCAATTAGTCTAGATTAGTGGGTCATTACAGTTGGTATCAGAGAAAACGGTTCCTTCGCATGAAGTTCTCCTCGATACACATGCTCAAAGCTCCGAATCGGACCGCCAAGTAAGTGTTTAAGTTACAAGTTACAAGTTACTTTGTCTATGTGTATAGCTAACAACTTTAGTGTTTATGTTTCAGTTAAAAATGAATGGAGCTTTAACCTACCAAGATATCCGAGCCATTAAGGCCTTAAAAAGAATAAGGGAGCCAAGAAACACCGTAGGAGCCTTAGAAAGGATTACACGAAGGTTGCTTTTGTTTCACCAAGCAATAGGTGGCCTTCAAGAGGCTAAACAAATAATGCTAAGATCAACAGAACAATATGAATTAGTGATTAGGTTGTTTAAAGATTTCCATCCTGTAATAGCAGCCTTAGAAGAAATATGGGAAGAAATGAATGATGAGGATGAATCACCATTAGCAATGAGATACTATTTCCTCTTAGTTAGGTTCACCGCAAAATTTGAATTTCAATTCACCAAGGAGCAAAAGAATAGGATTCTCACAAACCTTCCTAGAGGGCATTTTGATGCTCATGATAATGATGACTATGAGGCTATAGATGATGATATGTTAGATGACGGATCGGATGTAGAAGATCCCGATTTTTAGATTAGTAGTTTTTATTTGTTTTATTTACTTTTATGTTATGATTGTAATAAGTGAAATTGTTTTCCAAATGAATAAACATGCTATTTGAATATCATGTGTGAGTTTGAAATTTTTTTCACAATCATAATAAATACTAAATAAAATGAATAATGACTGAGTTCGGTGAGGGTGGATACGAATCAATGAACCTGGTTTCCTTGTTGAGAGTTAGGGGGCCTTAGTAGTGGGAACGATTTTACTGATCCCAGCCCTCCCTCAATATGGTTAACTTTGGAACAAAGATAAGTTTCGAGCCTGAGAATTAAGTCATATAGGATGATTAGAAACACACTTAGAAAATAAATATGACTTGTTTTTCTAAGTATAGAAACCCACTCTAATAATAAATAAAGACCTATATAATTTTTCATAAAAAGTCATAATAAATAGGTCCGAGATATGTTTGTTTTAGAATAAGTTTTTGCCTTAGAGCCTATTAGGAAAAAGTTCTAACATGTTTCTTTTAACTGTTAGAACTCTGCTACGATGTCTCTCCGAAGATCTGCTCGCACCAACGGGAACGCTTCCAACGATGTTCCAGCGACCAATGCGGTCCCTACCGTTCGCCGAAGGAGAGTACGTGTTACTGCTCGCCGCAACGCACCGGCACAGCCAGCTGACAACACTGCAGAGATTGCCAGACTACGACAGCAAGTCGAGGAACTTCTGCAGCAACAACGCCAACAGGCTCAATCTCAGCCTCAGCCTCCGCCACAGCCGCAGCCGCAGCCACAACCAATGGCCCCAGCACCCCAACAAGTTGGTCCGTATGGGGGATGGCCTATGACGAACTACGCTCCTTATCCTGTTCAGCACATGGAGCCAGTGTACGAGAGGTTCCGCAAGCAGCACGCTCCGAACTTCGAAGGGACTACGGACCCCTTTGAAGCAGAAGAATGGCTAAGGAATGTGGAGCCGATCCTAGCCCACATGAACCTTAGTAATGCAGACCGCATATCCTGCGTCTCATCTTTGCTCAAGAAAGATGCCAGGATATGGTGGGACTTGGTCCAGCAATCCCACGATGCTGCCACCATGACGTGGACCCGATTTGTGGAGCTCTTCCACAAGAAGTACTACAATTCAGCAGTGCTTGCTACGAGAGTTGAGGAGTTCACCAATCTGAAGCAAGGGAATTTAACAGTGGCGGAATATGCTCGTTAGTTCGATCGCTTAGCGAAGTTCGCAGCAGAGTTGGTTCCAACCGACTATCTAAGGGTGAACAAGTTTGTTAGAGGACTTCGCCCGAAGATCGAGATGGGGGTTAAACTAGCAAACCCGGGAAACACTTCATATGCCGACGTTCTTGAGACGGCAATTGAAGTAGAAAGGTTGCAAGCCAACGTGAGCAAAGAAGAAGCCAGCAAGCCGGAACCTAGGCAGCAGAGCCAACCTCAGGCCAGTCGGAACAACAATCAATCCAGCAACAGTCAGTCCAACAACAACGGTAACGGACAGAAGAGAAGGCATCCTGACAACAAGCAAGCCGACAACAATAAAAGGGCACGACCAAGTAATGGGGGAAATAGGTCGGGCTACGTGGAATACCCGCCATGTGCCAAATGTCAGAAGAAGCACCCCGGAGAATGCCGTGCCAACACCAAGGAGTGTTTCAACTGTGGTCAAGAAGGGCATCGTAAAAGAGACTGTCCTCAGCAAAAGCCGGAAGGAAAGAAGGACGAAAAGATGGTTCCTGCTCGGGTTTTTGCCTTAACCCAAGGAGAGGCGGATGCTAGCAACAAGGTGGTCACAGGTCAGGTTTCCATCCTCAATAAATTATGTCATGTATTATTTGATTCGGGAGCCACCCATTCGTATATTTCGTTAGGAATGATAGATAAACTAGACAAACCTAGTGAAAGATTTAGAACTAGGTTTGCAACCGAGTTGCCTTCGGGCAAAGTAGTTCTATCATCACGAATTGTACGAGGCGTACCAATTAAGATTGAGGACAAGGAACTAGAAGGAGACCTGATAGAGCTGGTGATCAAAGACTTCGACGTCATACTAGGCATGGATTGGCTAGCACGGTATGGCGCAACGATCGACTGCAGACGCAAGAAGGTGACATTCGATACTCCTGACGGCCAGAAATTGTGCTTCATGGGACAAGCTTCAGGACTACGCACACCGTTAGTATCATCTCTCAAAGCTCAGAGAATGATGGAGAAAGGATGTCAAGCATTCTTAGCCAACATCACGAATGTGGAGAAGGAGACATCACTCAAAGTTGGAGATGTTCGAGTCATACAAGAATTTCCAGAAGTTTTCCCCGATGACTTGCCAGGATTGCCGCCAACTAGAGAAATAGACTTCACGATAGAATTAGTACCGGGCACTGAGCCTATCTCTAAGGCACCATACCGGATGGCACCTACGGAACTCAAGGAGTTAAAGACGCAGCTACAAGAACTCCTAGACTTGGGTTTCATTAGGCCAAGCCATTCACCATGGGGAGCTCCGGTACTATTCGTGAAAAAGAAGGACGGAAGTATGCGCATGTGCATAGACTACCGTGAGCTGAATAAAGTAACGATTAAGAACAAATACCCGCTACCTCGGATTGATGATTTGTTTGATCAACTCCGAGGCGCGACTGTATTCTCTAAGATCGATTTACGGTCCGGGTATCATCAGCTCAAGGTAAAGGGGGAAGATATTCCTAAGACAGCCTTTAGGACTCGTTATGGACATTACGAGTTCTTGGTTATGTCTTTTGGTCTTACTAACGCGCCAGCCGCGTTTATGGACTTAATGAATAGGGTCTTCAAGGACTACTTGGATAAATCCGTCGTTGTGTTCATCGACGACATTTTAATTTACTCCAAGAATGAAGTGGAGCACGAGGAACACTTGAGGATAATTTTGACGCGATTGAAGGAGCACCAACTCTACGCGAAGTTCAAGAAATGCGAGTTTTGGCTCTCACAAGTGGCGTTCCTCGGGCACATCATATCGAAAGACGGAGTTGCAGTAGATCCATCGAAGGTAGAGGCCGTGAAAGATTGGCCTAGACCAAAGAACGCGTCGGAAGTAAGAAGCTTCTTAGGGCTAGCAGGTTACTATAGAAAGTTTGTAGAGGGCTTTTCTAAAATAGCCACTCCACTCACCAACCTGACCCGGAAGCAACAAAAGTTTAACTGGAATGATAAGTGTGAGGAAAGCTTCCAGTTGCTTAAGGATAAGCTTTGCTCAACACCAGTACTTAGTGTCCCAACACCCAACGACAAGTTCGTTGTCTACTGTGATGCATCAAAGTTAGGATTGGGATGCGTACTGATGCAAAATGACAAGGTGATAGCCTACGCGTCACGTCAGTTAAAGGAGTATGAACAACGCTATCCAACTCACGATATGGAGTTGGCAGCGGTGGTCTTTGCGTTAAAAATCTGGCGCCATTATCTTTACGGAGAACGGTGCGAGATTTATACGGACCACAAAAGTTTAAAATACTTCTTTACTCAGAAGGAGCTTAACATGAGGCAGCGCCGGTGGTTGGAATTAGTAAAGGATTACGACTGCGAAATCCTATACCACCCGGGGAAGGCAAACGTAGTTGCCGATGCACTTAGCCGAAAAAGTTATGGGAACTTAGCAGCCTTATCCGGAATAGAAAAGCCACTACAGCAGGAGCTTATCTGTGCCGGAATAGAAGTGGTTGTAGGCAAGTTGGCTAACTTGTCTATCCAATCGAATATGCTAGAAGACATACGGAATGGTCAGAGACATGATGATTCACTAGCAACGCACATGGATGCAGTCAGAGAAGGCAAGACTACAGATTTCTCAATATCCAGTCAAGGTTTATTGAGATATAAGGATCGGGTATGCGTGCCAGACGATCAAAGTATTAAGAAGACGATCCTAGAAGAAGCGCACAGCACCCCATACTCGGTTCATCCAGGGTCTACCAAGATGACTCGTGACATCAAGGCAGTCTATTGGTGGCCAGGGATGAAGAAGGACATAGCGGAGTATGTGTCTAAGTGTCTGGTATGCCAGCAAGTGAAAGCAGAGCATCAGCGGCCTGCAGGATTATTGCAACCGCTTAGCATACCGGAGTGGAAGTGGGACGATATAGCCATGGACTTCGTGACGGGTCTGCCAAAGACAAATAAGCAGCATGATTCTGCTTGGATAGTCATAGATAGACTAACCAAGTCGGCTCATTTTCTACCTGTTAAGACTTCTTATACGGCAGACCAATATGCAGACATCTACATCCAAGAGATTGTACGATTGCATGGAATCCCCAAGACGATAGTATCAGATAGAGGATCAGTGTTTACGTCAAGATTTTGGAGAAGCTTACAGCAAGCCATGGGTACTAAGTTAAGTCTTAGTACAGCTTTCCATCCTCAGACAGATGGGCAGTCAGAGCGTACGATTCAGATTTTAGAGGATATGCTACGCGCATGTGTACTTGACTTCGGAGGATCGTGGAACAAGTACTTACCGCTGATCGAGTTCTCGTACAACAATAGCTACCAGTCGACGATCGAGATGGCACCTTATGAGTTGCTATATGGAAGAAGGTGCCGATCACCGTTGCACTGGGACGAGGTAGGAGAAAGGCAGCTTCTAGGGCCCGAAGCTGTTAGGCAAGCTCAAGAAGCAGTAACGCTTATTAGACAGCGTATGCTTGCTGCTCAAAGCCGACAGAAAAGCTATGCAGATACCAAGAGACGCGATGTGGAGTTCCAAGTTGGAGATCAAGTCTTCCTGAAGATATCTCCTATGAAGGGTGTCAAGCGGTTCGGGAAGAAAGGCAAGCTCAGTCCCCGATTCTTAGGTCCTTTTGAGATATTGGACAAAGTGGGACCAGTTGCGTATAGACTAGCCCTACCGCCAGCACTAGCCGATAGTCACAACGTCTTCCACATCTCGATGTTACGCAAGTATGTGTCAGACCCATCTCACGTCCTCAAGTACGATACCATAGCACTCCAGAAAGACTTAAGTTACGAGGAACGACCGGTTAGCATCCTAGATAGGGGGATGAAGCAGTTACGGTCCAAGAGCTTTCCTATAGTTAAAGTCCTATGGAGCAATAGTTCTGAACGCGAGGCAACGTGGGAGTTGGAAGAGGACATGCAGAGCCGGTATCCGGAGTTATTTGGTAAGTAAATTTCGAGGACGAAATTCTTTTTAGTAGGGGAGAATTGTAGAGTCCAAGAACTTTACTTAGCTAATTGTTTAGTAGTATTATAGTATGTTTAGTGTTATCATTGTTACTTTGGATTTTTGGTTCAGACCGGGAGTTATTTGGACACTCATAGTAGTACTTATAGATTTTCTAAGTTTAACCTATAGTTTAAGAATATTAAGTATAACCTAAGGTTTGATTAATGTGTCTGATATTAAGGAATATATTATTATATTATAAGGTTTAGACATCAACCAATAGGATTTTAAGCACATGTTTTGAATGGTAATTAAGGATTTAGTATTTTTGAGGATTAAATTAAATAAGGGTAAAAGTTTGAATGTATAGGGTCAGTCAGCAGCTTTGAGCACGTTGAGGGCTTAGTCAAGGCTATTTACTCCATTCAAACTCAGCTAAAAATGTGTAAATTCGTGTTTAAATATTCAGCGTATGCCGATATATCGCAGCTATAGGGGGCGATATGTCGCAGCACGTAGATACGGAAAACACGAATCGATGCACGGTCGCCTCGGGAACAAAGGTCCAGGCGATATATCGCCTATAGGGGGCGATATATCGCCTCCACCAGCATGAATTCAAATACATTTGAATTCTTTTCCCTTCAGCCATTCAAACTCCTTCAACAGTCCAGCATCTTCTGAACGAGTCTTCAGCCTCTGCTGAACGATTATTCAAATGATTTTCACCTAAAAAGCCATTATTTTTATTCAAGTAAAATCAAGATATTTTCATTCCCAAACTCTATAAATAGGACCTAGTACCCAGCCATTATTCACCATTTGCTTTAAGTTCAGAGGCTGCTAGTGTTAAGTGAGTGAGAGAGTGTAAACACTTGGTTTGGGGAAAAACTATAAGCTTAAACATCATAAGCTTATCAAACACTTGGGAAGTAAGTGAGTGCTATAGTATTTCGGTGGATGTTAGATTGATCTTGCAAATCTTTGAGGTAAACCCAAAACTCTATTTCATTTATTTCATGTTATTTCCTTTCTCAAAACCTTCTACTCAGTCCCCTAACCTCATTCTTATTTTGGTTAGGGAATCCAAGTTCTTAAGCATATAAGTCGGTAAGTATGTTTTTATGGTTTAGTCTTTCCATCTCTTTCATTTCATCTCCTTTCTTTAGACTCACTCTTTCTTATGGTTTTAGGAGTGTTCCAAAAAGTCCCAACTCAGTCCATTATATCCCGGTAACTTTGGTAAGGAAAATAGGCTAGAATCAATATGTTATGTGCTTATGTTATCTATATGTTTTATGTTATTAATGTGTTATGATATGTATGTATGTTTGTAGGCTTGGGCATATGACCCATATGACTAACAAGACCCCAAATGGGTTATGGGCATATGACCTACTTAGCTAGTAGGACCCCACTAATCCCATGGGCATATGCTTGTTTAGTCTATGGGACCCCAAGTAATAATGGCCATTATAATAAGTGTATGTTATATGTATTATGTTAAGTCTTTATGTTTTCTTATGAAATTGTGTATATGACTATGTGTTAGGTTTTTCCTTGCTGGGCATTAGGCTCACTCCTTTCTGTTTATGTGCAGGAAAATAAGCTTAGAGGCGGTAAGATTCATGATGCTTGGGAGGATGTGTATCGATGATGAATGGAGTCAAGGGGCCGAGCGTTATCGATTCGAGGATGTAGTCTCCTTTTATGTTTTTATGGTTTTACATGTATTTTCCGCATTATTATGTAATGTCTTTTATTTTAAATCTTATTTTGTTTTAAAGACAATGGGATCCCAAAATCCTTCTTAGTATTCTGTTTCTTTGTAAATAACTCTTATTTTCAAGTTACTCAATAAATTATGGTATTTTCGAAAAATGTAAGTTTTTATGTATAGTTTCGATAATGGTCCAATTAGTCTAGATTAGTGGGTCATTACAACTTAGTCCTCTGGTCTTCTCCTTCTTTCCAAAGCACTTCTTGGGTGCTTGCTTCTTGTTTTGCTTCTCTTGTCATTTTTCCATGCTCACACTTGCCCCCTAATCTATGAGGAGGTGTCGCGCATCTTCTTGTAGATTGTTGGTGATGCTTTGTTGTGGGGAAAATGTTAGCTAGTGGAGGTGGAGTCTTGTGCTCCTTGGTGTGGTACTTTGGTTTGAACTAATGATACGAACCACACCAACGATTGTGGTGAAACTCGACACCAAATATGGCAGCCACCAAGAACACACGAAATGGGAATGAAGAACCGCGACCCAATGCTTAGCCAAGCACGAACCTTGGTATGAGGAAGACGCCACAAACAGGGATGGGAATCCGTTTGATAAGTCGGATTGAACGCCACAAGGAATAGCCTTGATAAGTTCGAATAGTCTCTTCAAGAACTCAAGAAGAAAAACCTCTCAATTTTCATTTCATCAAAATCTGCCTTTCCCAAATGTTTACAAGGCCTAATATAGCCGAAAAATTACATCAAACAAGCCCCTTTGTCTTCCTAATGAAAACCAAAAATTAAAGACAACCCCTTTGTCTTCCTAATGAAAACTGAAAATTAAAGACAACCCTTTGTCTTCCTAATGAAAACCGAAAATTAAAGACAAAAGGACTATTGGGCTCACACAAGTCAAATGTTTGACTTTTCACAAAATAAACAAAGACTAAATAAAAAATGTGATTAAAAATAAAAAGACAAGATGACAAAATACAATAAGACTCATCAAGCTCCTAAACTGAGTCTTTTGGCTCGCGCCCTCGTCACCGGACCAACTGGAACTAGACTTGGATCTTTAGTCTTGGTATCCTCATCATTCCCCCCCCCCCTTGAGAAGGATTTGTCCTCAAATCATCACCTGCATCAAAAGGACTCAAATCAGAAGCATTAAAAGTAGCACTAACAGTATACTCACCTAGTAAATCGAGTCTGTAGGCATTGTCATTGATCCTTTCTAGCACTTGAAACGGACCATCTCCTCGAGGTAGCAATTTGGAACGTCTTTGTGCTGGGAATCGCTCTTTCCTCATGTGTAACCATACCCAATCACCGGGATCAAAAACCTGCTTGTGACGACCCTTGTTAGCATCAAGTTGGTTAGTGTTTAAAAGAGCCTCCGTGTACATGAGTAAATTCTTTGGTTGTTTTGTACGCAATGCTCGCTTAACCTCACTTTTTTTTTGCATAAAAATTACTTTGTTTTCTCTCTAATTTTCCCTCATTGATAGAACTCTTCTCTTTCTTTTCTCCCTCACTTGATTCGACCCTTTTCTCTCTTTGTCTCTCTTTTTTCTCACTCTCATTCATCTTTTCACTCTCCTTCTTTTGCTTACTCAATTTTTTTTTATCACTCAATTTTTGCAACCTCACTTGGTCTTCATATTCTTGCTTTGGCGTCAATGGAGCTAGAGTGATTGTTCGTTGACGGAACGTGAATGAGTACTTGTTGGTGAAGCCATCCTACTGGACTCAGCGATCAAATAGCCAAGGCCTTCCTAGAAGAAGGTGTCCAGCTTGCATGGGAACCACATCGCACAATGATACGAACCACGCCAACAAGTGTGACGAAACCCGACACCAAATATGGAACAGCCACCAAGAACACACGAGATTGGAATGGAACCGCGACCCAATGCTTAGCCAAGCACGAACCTTGGTATGAGGAAGACGCCACAAACGGGGATGGAATCCGTTTGATAAGTCAGGATGAACGCCACAAGGAATCTCCTTGATAAGTTCAAAAGTTTCTTCAAGAACTCAAGAAGAAATAAACTCACAATTTCATTCAACATAATCTGATTTTTCACATTGTTTTGGCAGTCCTTATAAGGACGAAAATTACATGAAAACAAGACCCTTGGTCTTCCTAATGAAACCGAAAAATAAAAGACAAGCCTTTTGTCTTCCTCATGAAAACCGAAAATTAAAGACAAAAGGACTATTGGACTCACAAAGTCAAATGTTTGACTTATCACAAATTAAACAAAGACTAAAAAAACGTGACTAAAAAAAAAAAGACTCATTAAGCTCCTAAACTCAGTCAACTTTGATGAGTAAGACAAGTCTTTGTTCTCCTTCAATGTTGACCACGGTCTCCTCTTGTTTTAGGACTTTGTGGACTAGGCTGTTAAGTTCTTCCTTGAATCTCTTGGCCCGTGCCCTCGTCACTGGACCAACTGGAACTTGACTTGATACTTGGGTCTTGGTGTCCTCATCATTCCCCCCCTCTTTAGAAGGATTTGACCTCAAATCGTCACCTGCATCAAAAGGACTCAAATCAGAAACATTAAAAGTAGCACTAACATTATACTCACCTGGTAAATCGAGTCTGTAGGCATTGTCATTGATCCTTTCAAGTACTTGAAATGGACCATCTCCTCGAGGTAGCAATTTTGAACGCCTTTGTGTTGGGAATCGCTCTTTCCTCATGTGTAACCATACCCAATCACCGGGCTCAAAAACCTGCTTATGACGACCCTTGTTAGCTTGCTTAATGTATTGTTCAGTCCTTCTCTCTATGTTGAGTCGCGCCCTCTCATGGATTTTCTTCACAAATTCTGCCTTCTTCTCGCCATCTAAATTCAAATGCTCAGAAACAGGTAAAGATGATAAATCCAAAGGAGTTAGAGGATTAAAACCATAAACAATTTCAAATGGTGAAAATTTAGTAGCAGAATGCATTGAACGATTATAAGCAAACTCAACATGTGGCAAACAATCTTCCCAAGTCTTAATATTTTTACTTATGATAGCCCTCAACAAGGTGGATAGGGTCCTATTAACTACTTCTGTTTGACCATCGGTTTGAGGGTGACAAGTAGTAGAAAATAATAGTTTTGTCCCAAGTTTTCCCCACAATGTTTTCCAAAAATAGCTTAAGAACTTGGAATCCCTATCTGATACAATTGTTCTAGGCATACCATGGAATCTCACAATCTCCCTAAAGAACAAATCTGCAACGTTAGAGGCATCATCAGTTTTATGACAAGGAATAAAATGAGCCATCTTAGAAAATCTGTCTACAACCACAAAGATTGAATCCCTCCCACGCTTACTTCTAGGTAAACCCAACACAAAATCCATTGAAATGTCAACCCATGGTGAACTAGGGATAGGTAGGGGTGTGTAAAGGCCATTTGGCTGAACTCTTGATTTAGCTTGCCTACAAGTGACACACCTACCACAAATTCGCTCAACATCTCGTTTCATGTGGGGCCAAAAGAAGTGCTCTTGCAACACAGCTAGGGTCTTAGCAACTCCAAAATGTCCCATCAACCCTCCCCCGTGGGACTCTCTAACTAGCAAATCTCTCAAAGAACAATTAGGTACACACAACCTATGCTCCCTAAACAAGAAACCCTCATGCCTATAAAATTTTCCTTCAGCAGATTTTTCACAAACACCATAAATTTCCCCAAAATCATGGTCAGCAGAATACAGCTCCTTTATGTGTTCAAACCCAAGTAATTTAGCATCAAGAGTGGAGATTAGGGCATACCTGCGAGAAAGGGCATCAGCAACCACATTCTCCTTACCTTGTTTATAGCGAATGACATAAGGAAATGTCTCAATGAACTCAACCCATCTTGCATGTCTCTTGTTGAGCTTGTGTTGGCCTTTCAAATGTTTCAAGGATTCATGATCTGTGCGAATCACAAACTCCTTTGGCCACAAATAGTGCTGCCATGTTTCTAAAGCACGCACTAGTGCATACAATTCTTTGTCATAGGTGGGGTAATTGAGGGCAGCCCCACTTAGCTTTTCGCTAAAGTATGCAAGCGGTCTCCCATCCTGCATAAGAACAGCGCCAATACCTATTCCAGAAGCATCACATTCAACTTCAAAAGTGTTAGAAAAGTTAGGCAAAGCAAGTAAAGGAGCATGAGTAAGCTTGTATTTCAGTAGCTGAAATGCCTCCTCTTGAGCTTCGCCCCATTTAAATATCACATTCTTTTTGATAACTTCTGTAAGTGGTGCGGCGATGGTGCTAAAATTTTTCACAAACCTCCTGTAGAAGCTAGCAAGTCCATGAAAACTTCTAACATTACCTATAGTTGTAGGGGTCGGCCACTCTTGGATGGCTTTGATCTTTTCTTCATCCACCTGAATACCTGTAGCACTTACAACAAAGCCTAGGAAAACAAGCTTATCGGTGCAGAAAGTACACTTACTGAGGTTAGCATATAAACTCTGTTTCCTAAGAACATCCAAAACAGAATGCAAATGCAAAACATGGTCATGCAAATTCTTACTATAAATAAGAATATCATCAAAATACACAACCACAAATTTTCCAATGAAAGCACGCAATACATGATTCATTAAGCGCATGAAAGTGCTAGGTGCATTAGTTAGTCCAAAAGGCATGACTAACCACTCATACAATCCATGTTTAGTTTTAAAAGCAGTTTTCCACTCATCCCCTTCTTTCATACGTATCTGATGATACCCACTTTTAAGATCAATTTTGGAAAACACACAAGAACCATGCAATTCATCTAACATGTCATCTAAACGAGGAATGGGATGTCGATATTTTACCGTTATATTGTTGATGGCTCGACAGTCAACACACATCCTCCATGTTCCATCCTTCTTGGGAACTAGAATCACTGGAACAGCACAAGGGCTCATGCTTTCTCTCACATGCCCTTTCTCCATCAATTCTTCAATTTGCCTTTGCAATTCCTTTGTTTCATCAGGATTACTTCTGTAGGCTGGTCGGTTTGGGATGGAAGCACCTGGAACAAAATCAATTTGATGTTCTATTCCTCGAACAGGTGGCAATCCAAGTGGTACTTTCTCAGGAAACACATCCTCAAATTCCTGCAAAATAGACACAACAACACTTGGCAGCGAAGAATCAAGTTGGTTAGTATTTAAAAGAGCCTCCTTATACATGAGTAAAATCATGGGCTGTTTTGTACACAATGCTCTCTTAACCTCACTTTTTTTTGCATAAAAATTATTTTGTTTTCTCTCACTTGATTCCACACTTTTCTCTCTTTGTCTCTCTTTTTCCTTACTCTCATTCATCTTTTCACTCTCTTTGTGCTCACTCATTTTCTTTTTGTCACTCAATTTTTGCAACCTCACTTGATCTTCATACACTTGCTTTGGTGTCAAAGGCGCTAGAGTGATTGTTCGTTGACGGAATGTGAATGAATACTTGTTGGTGAAGCCGTCATGCTGCACCTGCCGATCAAATTGCCAAGGCCTTCCTAGAAGGAGGTGTCCAGCTTGCATGGGAACCACATCACACAACACCTCATCTTCATACTTGCCAATTCGAAATGAGACTAGCACCTGTTTTGTAACCCTCACTTCACCACTATCATTCAGCCATTGCAATTTGTATGGACAAGGATGCCTAAGCGTTGTAAGCCCCAGCTTGGCAACCATGGAAGCACTAGCAACATTAGTACAACTACCTCCATCAATAATGACACTACATACCTTGTCTCTCACATGACAACGAGTGTGAAAGATGTTCTCTCGCTGCACCTCTTCTTCCTCTTCTTTTGCTTGCAAATTCAGGACTCGCCTTGTGACTAGTGCAAGCATCTCACCAGATTCTGGTCCATACTCATTGTCAGAAGCATCTTCCAAAGGTGGCATGTCAGCAAGATCATCTTCATCTTCAGAATCTATCTCTCCACTTTCTCGAATCACCATGACTCTCTTGTTTGGACACTGGCTAGCTATGTGTCCTCGCCCCTGACATTTGAAACACCTTATCTCACTAGAATGAGACTTAGTAGGAGTTGTTTTACCTTGAGGTGGTGTGGCTGTGGTGGCTGGTTTTGGTGTAGATGATGAAGTGGGTTGGTCTTCTTTCTTTGGATAGTTCGACCTCCAAGGTGTTGTACTTGGATTGTGTGGGCTCGGTCTTGACCTCGAACTTGAACTACCCTTCTTGAGCTGCCTCTCAACTTTGATTGCCATATGAACCAAATCCTCCAATTCCACATAATGGTGTAGCTCGATTGGGTCAGCAATCTCTCGGTTCAACCCATTCAAAAACCTTGCCATGGTTGCCTCCCGATCCTCTTCAACATTGGCTCTAATCATAGCCATCTCCATCTCCTTGTAATACTCATCAACACTCTTGGAACCTTGACGAAGGCCCTGCAACTGGACCAACTGGAACTTGACTTGATACTTGGGTCTTGGTGTCCTCATCATTCTGGTATCAGAGATTAGGATCATCCGGTTTGGCCTATCCTTTTTTTTTTTCATTTGTGTTTGCTATTCTATTCGTATTTCAATTTTAGGGTTTCTGAAATCAAAAAAAAAAAAAAATCTATCTATTCGTGTTCTTGATTTTCTTAGTCTTTGTTCTTGTTTTCCTTCTAAAAATCCGAAACCATTATAGTTAATCTCTTTATTCCAGATTATTTCTTTGTTCAAATCGTGTTCTTAATATTCTTGTTCCAATTGTTTGTTGTGAAATCAGAAACTATTCTAGAGCTTGTTGAAATCGTGAATTAGGGCTTTGAGTTTTTTTTTTCTCTTGTTCTAATTGTAGAATCTGAATTTTCATTGAGTTTCTAGTGCTGTTTTGTTTTGAAATCCGAATTTTGCCTTGGGTTTCTCTTGTTCTTGTTGTGAAATCCGAAATTGGTATTGATAATTCCCTTGTTTCAATTGTGTCCCTGGTTTCAATTGGTTCCTTTATTTGTTGTGGAATCCGAGACTGTTATAGTGCCACCAATTATTTTGGTTTTGATCTTATTGTTTGAATCACAGATTGGATTTTGGGAATATTGGTTTCTGTAATTGGGATTGAGTTTTCTCTTGTTCTTGTAGTGAAATCTGAATTGAGATTGGGTTTTATCTTGTTCTTATGGTGAAATCTGAGTTGGGATTGAGTTTCACTTATTCTTATTGTTAAATCTGAAAGTGGGTTGGGTTTTCTCTTTTCTTTTTGTGAAATCTGAATCTGCATTGTTTCTCTTTTCTTTTTGAGTCTCCATTATTTCTCTTGTGAAAACCGATTCATTTTTGCTTTCAAATTCGTTCCTTGCATCTGCATTTGAGAAATCAAAGAAAAGAAGAAAGAAAGAAAAGAAAGAAGAAGAAAACCAAGAGGATCCGAATTTTCAAAAAAAAAAAAAAAAAAAAAAAAGACTCATTAAGCTCCTAAACTCAGTCAACTTTGATGAGTAAGACAAGTCTTTGTTCTCCTTCAATGTTGACCACGGTCTCCTCTTGTTTTAGGACTTTGTGGACTAGGCTGTTAAGTTCTTCCTTGAATCTCTTGGCCCATGCCCTCGTCACTGGACCAACTGGAACTTGACTTGATACTTGGGTCTTGGTGTCCTCATCACACAATACCTCATCCTCATACTTGCCCATTCGAAATGATACCAGCACCTGTTTTGTAACCCTCACTTCACCACTATCATTCAACCACTGCAACTTGTATGGACAAGGATGTCTAAGCGTTGAAAGCCCCATCTTCTCAACCATGGAAGAACTAGCAATGTTAGTACAACTACCTCCATCAATAATCACACTACATACCTTGTCTTTCACATGACAACGAGTGTGAAAGATGTTCTCCCGCTGCACCTCTTCTTTTACTTGCAAATTTAAGGCTCGTCGTGTGACTAGTGCAAGCATCTCACCAGATTCTGCCCCAAACTCCTCACCACCCATAGAAGCGTCCTCCAATAGTGGCATGTCATCAAGATCATCTTCCTCTTCAGAATCTATCTCCCCATTTTCCCGAATTACCATAACTCGCTTGTTTGGACATTAGCTAGCTATGTGTCCTCGCCCCTGACATTTGAAACATTTTATCTCACTAGAATGGGACGAAGTAGGGGCTGTTTTACCTTGAGGGGTCGTGGCTGGTTTTGGTGTAAAGGATGAAGTAGGTTGGTCTCCTTCCTTCTTTGGATAGTTCGACCGCCAAGGTGTTGCACTTGAATTGTGTGGGCTCGGTCTTGGCTTTGAACTTGTACTACCCCTCTTGAGCTACCTCTCAACTTTGATTGCCATATGCACCAAATCTTCCAATTCCACATAATGGTGTAGCTCAATTAGATTAGCAATCTCTAGGTTCAACCCATTCAAAAACCATGCCATTGTTGCCTCCCGATCCTCTTCAACATTGGCTCTAATCATAGCCATCTCCATCTCTTTGTAATACTCATCAACACTTTTGTATCCCTGACGAAGACCTTGCAACTTAAGGTACAAATCTCGATAATAATGAGGTGGTACAAACCGTCGCCTCATCACCCTCTTCATAGCCTCCCAAGTGTCAATGGCACGATCTCCATTTCGCCTCCTGTTGATGCACAACTAATCCCACCAAACAATAGCATAATCAGTAAATTCAATGGCAGCTAGTTTTACCTTCTTCATGTTAGACTAGTTGTGACAATCGAAAACCAACTCCATCTTCTTCTCCCACTCAAGGTATTCTTAAGGATCGCTCTTCCCCTGAAATGCTGGAATTCTCATCTTGATATTTCCTAAATAATTATCTACCTGGTTCCTAGCTTCACTATCCCGACCATACCTCCTATGGTTACCCGCCGACATCCTATCAAACTCTTCATCAAAAACTACCCCTTCCAAATCCCCTTCATTCTTATCCTCCCTTTGGTACACCCTATTCCTCCGTGGCCTCCGTTGTGTTCCCTCTTCTACCCTATCCAACCTCTCATGTATCTGCTCACACTCCGCCCTCATCATCCTTCGCATCTCCCCGATTAATGCTTGCATTTGTAGATTCGGAACCTCAGGTGGCGGAATATCATTGCTTGGATTTTGTGCCATGATGGAAATCTGCAAAATAAGGTTAGAATAATATGGAGAAAAGACCTCACCACACTCCCTCACGTGTTTCACTCGAACAATATTTTCACCCAAATCCCCTCGTGTTTCACTCAATTTCAATGGCTTTTACCCTCAAATAGGCTCACACCTCTGCCTTTTTCCACTCGTATTCTTCTTTAAGTTCTTTCAAAACTAATCACACAATATCATGGAGGATTCAAGTAGCAAATCAAACCAGAACAAACCAAACGAACATAGAAAAACTGATGAAAAATGACGAAAAATGATGATTTTTGGAGCACTTGTGTGGGGTTTTGGCCAAAAGGCCCCTAGACCATAGGGAACAAGAATAGAACAAAATTTTTTAAGAGAGGTTTCCAGACTTTTTTTTTAGATCGGATCCTCTTGATTTTTTTTTCTTTTTCTTTCTTTTATGTCTTTTCTTTCCTCTTGATCCTCAAACGCAGGTACAAGACACAAGAAGAATCAGAATTGGTGGAACTACAATGATTTGAAAACAATACGACTAGGATTGCACAATAGAACAAGAGTAACTCATGCAAAATTCAGATATTTCACAACAAGAGCAAGAGAACTCAATCCCAATTTCGGATTTCACAATAAGAACAAGAGAACTCAATCCCAATTTCAGATTTCACAATAAGAACAAGATAACTCAATCCCAATTTCGGATTTCACAATAAGAACTAGAGAAAACCAAAGCAAATTCAGATTCCACAATTAGAACAAGAGAAAACTCAAAGCCCTAATTCATGTTAATTCAAACACACCAATTGAACAAAGAATCGAAAAGAAAAACAAAGGAATTGAAACTTTGTTTAGACTAGTTTCGGATTTCAAGGGATTTCACAAAGAAATAATGGAAACTTTGGAAATAAGGAAATGATTGAACAAGGAAACAATGAAAATTCGGTTTTTACAATAAGAACCCTAATTCAAGAATTCAGAAATAAAAAGAAAACAAATTAGGGGAAATTGAAACAAAGAAAACAGATTATTTGGTTAATGAAAATTGAAACAAGGAAACAAGGAAATTCATAAATCAACAAGCTCTAGCATAGTTTCGGATTTCACAACAAATAAGGGAAACAAGGAAACAATTGAAACAAGGAAATTAACAAGCTCTAGAATAGAAAAAAACAAGACTAGATGAACACGAATTGATTTTTTTTTTCTTCAGAAACCCTAATATAAGAACACGAATTGAATAGAAAAAAAAACAAATGAAAAAGGATAGGCCAAACCGGATGATCCTAATCTCTGATACCAACTGATACGAACCACACCAACGATTGTGGTGAAACCCGACACCAAATATGGCAGCAACCAAGAACACACGAAATGGGAATGAAGAACCGCGATCCAATGCTTAGCCAAGCACGAACCTTGGTATGAGGAAGACGCCACAAACGGGGATGGGAATCCCTTTGATAAGTCGGATTGAACGCCACAAGGAATACCCTTGATAAGTTCGAATAGTCTCTTCAAGAACTCAAGAAGAAAAACCTCTCAATTTTCATTTCATCAAAATCTGCCTTTCCCAAATGTTTACAAGGCCTAATATAGCCGAAAAATTACATCAAACAAGCCCCTTTGTCTTCCTAATGAAAACAAAAAATTAAAGACAACCCCTTTGTCTTCCTAATGAAAACCAAAAATTAAAGACAACCCTTTGTCTTCCTAATGAAAACCAAAAATTAAAGACAAAAGGACTATTGGGCTCACACAAGTCAAATGTTTGACTTTTCACAAAATAAACAAAGACTAAATAAAAAACGTGATTAAAAATAAAAAGACAAGATGACAAAATACAATAAGACTCATCAAGCTCCTAAACTGAGTCTTTTGGCTCGCGCCCTCGTCACCGGACCAACTGGAACTAGACTTGGATCTTTAGTCTTGGTGTCCTCATCAACTAAGTTAGAGATGGAAAGTTTCCATGGCTATTTTCTTTCCTTAGTTTGAAATTCTACACTTTTTGGTATAACTCTAAATTAACAAATGAGAATTCTTTATAGGGTGGCGCAGATCCCTATACACATTTTCAAGAAAGGTAGTCACATTCTCTCTCTTTTTGTACCCTTGGATTGTATCTTGATCCAATGGTTGAGAGTGATTGGCTTTCCCTATATAAACACCCTCTTTTTCACCTTTTACCCATACTTCATTTTTACTTTTACTTGGCTTGGTTGTTGATAGCTATTCCCATTTTCCAAGAGGTTGGAAGTTCAATCATTGATGGGAACATCTTGAGGTAAATTTCCTTTCTTTTCTTTTATACTTTCATTTTCATTTTTTTTTATATATGTGGCCAATTGTTCCATCTAGGCCACCACTAGGAATTTTCCCATCACCTGAGGTCGTCCCCTATCCGAGGTCGCCTCTGAGCTTGCCCTCCAATGTCGTTGCTGTCTGAGGTCACCTCCTACTTTGCAATCGTGCCCTCGAGTTTTGCTTCTTCCAACTACACTTTTTATTCTCACTCTCTTTATGTCTATGTAAGATAGGTTGGCCTCCTTGTTGCACTTATATATGTATTGTTTCGTGTTCTTGTTGATCTTGTGGAGAGCTATTAATTTGTCTTGCACCAAACCATGTCTAGGCCCATAAGCTACATTTTCTTGTTTAGAGCGCCTTTTGTTTGCTTAGGAATAGAGTTTTGTTTTCCATTTTTATATATACATACTCATATTTACATATTTATTTGTTGAGACTTTTAGTCATGGCCCCGAGTTGGTCATTTAGGATCCCTCCTGGTGTCGTGCCTATTGAGCTCTCATCCTCAGATATCGATCATGAAATATGAGGACATGGAACTCTAGGGTCGTTAGTGCGTCTTAGGAGCAAGGTTTGGGACTTAGAGAGCAAGCTTGACTCCGTACTTCGCGATGAGTTTTCAGATGCCCATTCCTCTTTGGAGGCCTCCGTCATCCAATTATGGGATGCAGTGCTGCTCGGAAAAGTTGAGATTTCCCTGTTGAAGGGGGTTCGCCCCCTAGGCCTGTATATTCTTATGATGGATGCTCTACTGACGTCACCCCCCATTCTATTCTAAAGAATACTCGAGCAAGCAGAAGGAAGTGGCGTTGGAAAAGAATTGCTTTTAAACTAACGTCTTGTTTGTATTTCATATATGTCTAAGAAGCAGAAGAAGGCAACTTCTCCCATCCACCAGTCAGTTCCTCCCTTTGCCGCTGCTTCTATCATCTCCTAGATGGATGCGCTGAAGTTAGCTGATGTGGTGTAGGAGTACAAGCTTGTGCCTCCCATTTGCTACATCCCTCCTACCGAGCGATGCTGCGCTTATAATCCTCCTCCTGAGGCAGTGGCTTTTAGTGAGTTAATCCCTAGGTTTGGAGGAGCTCTCCTGTTGCATCCTTTTTTCATTGACGCATTGAACTACTTCAACATTTCTCCTTTCCAGTTGGTTCCTAGTTCCTGGATCACTTTATGCTGCTTGTTCATCTTGTATCGAAAATTTTTTGCATGAACGCCCTTGCCTCAAGAGATACACTACATGTACAATCTCAAGAAGGTCCCCAATAGTCTTGGTTTTTATTATCGTGGGAAGACTTTGAGGAGAAGGACTTCGTGGTTGGGTCCATCTCCTACCCAGGGATCTGGAAGCAAAGTTTCTTCTTTACTGAGAGCGTCTCCATTGTCCATAGAGATTTCCATATGTCAGGTACTTCTACTCTGCTTTTCGTGATGTGGACACCAAGACTAAAGATCCAAGTCAAGTTCCAGTTGGTCCGGTGACGAGGGCACGAGCCAAGAGATTCAAAGAAGAACTTAACAACCTAGTCCACAGAGTCCTAAAAACAGGAGGAGACCGTGGTCAACACTGAAGGAGAACAAAGACTTGTACTGCTCATCAAAGTAGACTCAGTTTAGGAGCTTGATCAATATTTAGCTTCTTGTAATGAGTCTTATTGGATTTTGGCATCTTGTATTTTTTTATTTTAATCAGTCACTTAATCACGTTTTATTTAGTCTTTGTTTTTTTGTGAAAGTCAAACATTTGACTTGTGAGAGTCCAAGAGTCTTTCTATGTGTGATTGTTAGGGTTTTCATTAGGAAGACAAAGGGGCTTTTCTTTCATGTAATTTCAGCCATATTAGGGCTCGTAAACGTTTGGGAAATTCAGATTTTGATGAAATGAAAATTGAGAGGTTTTCTTCTTGAGTTCTTGAAGAGACTATTCGAACATATCAAGGGTATTCCTTGTGGCGTTCAATCAGACTTATCAAACGGATTCCCATCACCGTTTCTGGCGTCTTCCTCATACCAAGGTTCGTGCTTGGCTAAGCATTGGGTCGCGGTTCATCATTCCAGATTTGTGTGTTCTTGGTGGCTGCCATATTTGGTGTCGGGTTTCACCACAATCGTTGGTGTGGTTCATATCATTTCGTGTTACTCTTTTGGTTATGAATTTACCTTATTATTTGAGTAACTTACCATATACACCTTTTCTCCTCATTTCTCCCTTTTATTTTTAGGAGTTGAGAATTCCCCTAAGATTGAAGGGGATGCTCTCAATCGTATCAGGGACATCGCTAAATTGCCTGATTAAGATAAGTGGGCCAACATCCTCTTCACCAAGGCTAAACTTCACGAGTATGGCCTACCTTCAGCTAGTCTGCCTGAGGCAAGATTTGTGAGGTCGAGGCTGGAAGCCTCGAGGTTTTTCCGAAGGAAAACGACAGTCCTTTGTCACCTCACATTATACGTATTCCAGCATCAGCCTATGCTAGAAATGTATCTCATGCCGTGCTTCTTAAGTCGCCGCCTCCTACTCAGTTGAAGATGCACTTTTCTGTGCTATCCCCCTCTCGTACTGGTCCTCTCTCGACTTCGTCATAGGATCTAGTGTTTCCTGGTTCTTCTCAGTCTAGTGAGGTTAGTTCGCCGCCTCTTGCCGTGCTTCCCTCTCGAGTCCACTTTTCACCTGAGGAGAGGGATTTTAGATCTACTCCTTCTCCCTCGCATTCAGAGAGTGGTCCTGATCACTTTTCCGTACCAGTGGACCAGGGGAGGAGCTCCCACTCATGGATACATTCTTTGGCTACTCACCATGGGGAAGCATTCATTCTCAAGGCGAAGGGATTTTCCAAGGTTGAGTGGAGGGGCATTCTGGACTCGACAGAGGATGACCTGAGTGAGGTTCTCTTGAAGTTAGCCACTCAGATGAGTCTTTTAATACTTGTCCCTTTGTGTATTTGGTTACCTTTTTTTTTATTTATTTGTACTAACCCTTTTTTACCATTACTTGTTTTTTTTTTCCTTTTTTGCAGAGTTTCATCGCTGCTCACCGTGTAGCTTCTTCTGAGACTGAAGTGTCTCACCTGAGGTCGGAGTTCAAAGCTTCCAGGGGTGACCTCATTCGGGCCAAAGAAAATATTGATAGGCTTGAACTTCAGGGTCAAAACCACAAGGGTGAGCTTGCTAGGGTAGTTCATGAGAAAAACACTGCTGAGGTCAAGCTTTCTACTATCATTGAGGAGAAATAACTTCTCATTGCCAAAATGGCTTCCCTAGAAGTTAGTTCTCGGGCTCAGAGTGAGGAAGCTAGTTCCTTGAAGGCCATAATTGCTACATTGGAAGCAAAGGTTGGTTTGTTGGAGGCCGCTCAGATGAAGATTGAGGACGAGGCCATAAAGATTCTTCTTTTTACAATGTGCTTTGATTTCTATCACTTTGGAGAAGACGCGGTCCAACTTGCTATTGAATGGGCTGCCAATAGGGAGCTGTCCCCTCCTAGGTGTGGTGGTGATGAGGACACCAAGACTAAAGATCCAAGTCAAGTTCCAGTTGGTCCGGTGACGAGGGCGCGAGCCAAGAGATTCAAAGAAGAACTTAACAACCTAGTCCACAGAGTCCTAAAAACAGGAGGAGACAGTGGTCAACACTGAAGGAGAACAAAGACTTGTACTGCTCATCAAAGTAGACTCAGTTTAGGAGCTTGATCAATATTTAGCTTCTTGTAATGAGTCTTATTGGATTTTGGCATCTTGTATTTTTTATTTTAATCAGTCACTTAATCACGTTTTATTTAGTCTTTGTTTTTTTTGTGAAAGTCAAACATTTGACTTGTGAGAGTCCAAGAGTCTTTCTATGTGTGATTGTTAGGGTTTTCATTAGGAAGACAAAGGGGCTTTTTTTTCATGTAATTTCAGCCATATTAGGGCTCGTAAACGTTTGGGAAATTCAGATTTTGATGAAATGAAAATTGAGAGGTTTTCTTCTTGAGTTCTTGAAGAGACTATTCGAACTTATCAAGGGTATTCCTTGTGGCGTTCAATCAGACTTATCAAATGGATTCCCATCACCGTTTGTGGCGTCTTCCTCATACCAAGGTTCGTGCTTGGCTAAGCATTGGGTCGCGGTTCATCATTCCAGATTTGTGTGTTCTTGGTGGCTGCCATATTTGGTGTCGGGTTTTGTCACACTTGTTGGCGTGGTTCGTATCAGGTGGACCAAGAGCGGGTTGATTGTTCCTGCATGTTTCATTTCCTTATGCTTTTATTTAGTCTTTTGATTTGGTTGTATTTTCATTCACCTCATTTGGTTTGAGAGGTTTCTCTAGGATTTTTTATGTTTAGTGAGGAACTTTTGTAAGTCCTTTTTTTTGTGAGAAATTTTGTGGGTCCTTTTTTTTTGGTGAGAAATTTTATATAAGTTCTTCTTTTGTAAGGAACTTACACGATTTCTCTTGTTTTGGTGACAACTTTTGTGTGGCTGATTGTATTTATTAAGGGTGTGTTAGCCCTTTGGGCTTTGGCCACTCATTTTTATTTTTATTGTGGTTGTGAGCATGTGTTGGCCTCCTCAGCCTTTGTCATCATCTTTTGAAATTGTATGCATGGGAATTTGTTAAGCCCTTTTTTTTATGAGGAATTCTTTATGTCTTCTTTCATATGACGACAATAGTCTTTTTGGTGCACCTTGACTATGTTTTCTTTTGTAAGGACATGTTAACCCTTTGGGTTTTTGCCATCCTTTTATGATTCATTGCGTGCACTTTAGTTTTGTTCGAGAAGCATCCTTCTCATTATTAGGCATAGTACTATTTTTGCAAGTGTCTCTTCTTTGATACCCTCTTTTTTTTCTTTGGCTAGTCGGCTTGGTTGTTGTTCTAGGCTTATCAATGTGTGTCCACGCTGCTCCTTGTAGAGGGGGTTGTGAGGTTGGAACCCTTATTGGGAGGTTATCCTTGTGTCTTCCTTAATATTCATGAGGGTAGCTAATCCTTACGAACTTAAGGGATGTGTTAGAAGGCTCCTTTCTTATAGGGTGCATATATGTCTTTACCCTGTCCTGACCCCCAAGTGATTGGCGATATTTATTCCATCGAGCACTTCATAAGCTTACTCTTCACCCACACTTTGACAATTTAAATTGACAATTGGTGTATACAATTTAGATAAGTACTTTTGTAAAGAAGAGATGTAATATGCAAGATAAGAAACATATTCATCGATAACAAACAGATTACAAGTACACATGCGACGACAACGAATCTGTTCACATTGGGAGGGCAACTAGACGACTTCTTTGATTTTAACATAAAACATGGATACTACGAAGACTCTAACGATAACACATGCATACTATCTTACAAAAATAACTTATTTTATTTCTTGCACTGGGTGCGAGGGTCTTACTGATAATATTTCCTAAGCTGCACTGCATTCCACTTCTGAGGTACAATGGTGTTGTCCATACATGCTAATTTGTAGGTGCTAGGAGGTATTATGTGTGTGACTTGGTAGGGTCCCTCCTAATTTTCCCCTAGTATACCTGCTCCTGGATCTTGGGTGTTGGGGAGGACCTTCCTCAATACCAAGTCTTCTACCTGATATGCTCATTCTCGCACTATGGAGTTGTAGTACTGCACGACTCGCTATTGGTATGTCGCAATTCTCAGGTGTGCCCTTTCTCTTATTTCCTCCAGCAGGTCCAAGCTTTCAGCTATCGCTACTTGGTTAGCTTGGTTGTAATGCCCCACGTTACTATGATTACTTCCTGGAATGACGACTGGCCCTGCAAACCAATACGAGACTTTCTAGCATGCTTTGTCCTCACTTGCACGCTTCCCGGGAAGACTTCCCAGGAGGTCACCCATCACGAGACTACTCCAGGTCAAGCATGCTTAACTTTGGAGTTCTCAAGTGATGGGCTACCGAAAAGAAGATGCATCTTGTTGGCATAGTTATTACCCATCAATCCATTTAAGCCCTCTTAAGCTGTGTAGTCCCATACTTGCACAGTATTAGAATCATCACACTTGACCTTCCCCAAGCGATGTGGGATTGCACATCTTTATCCGGTCTTTTCCCCTATGGATCATGGGATACTGATTGTCACAATCACCCACCCTTAGGGGTCTGATGTCCCCGTCGGCCACACTTCCGGCTGGGTCAAGGCTCTGATACTATTTGTAATGCCCCACGTCACTATGGCTGGTTCATGGAATGATGACTGGCCCTACAAACCAACATGAGTCTTTCCAAGATGCTTTTTCCTCACTTGCACGCTTCCTGGGAAGGCTTCCCAAGGAGGTCACCCATCTTAAGACTACTCTAGGCCAAGCATGCTTAACTTTGGAGTTCTCAAGTGATGGGCCACCGAAAAGAAGATTCCTGGGAAGTTTTCTTAGGAAGCGTGTGAGTGAGGACAAAGCACGCTGGAAAGAATCGTGTTGGTTTGTAGGGCCAATCGTCTAAGCAGCCATAGTGACGTGGGGCATTACACTGGTCCTCGTAAGATTGTACTATGAAGGACCTGATGTTCATCTCCACTGGAAGCATTGCTTCGCATCCATAAGATAGGGAGAAAGGCGTTTCTCCAGTGGTAGAGTGTGGCGTGGTCCTGTAAGCCCAAAGTAAATTAAGTAGCTCATCAAACCTAAGCTCCCTTTAATTTTTCTAATCTTGTCTTTAGATTCTTCGTGAGGAATTTGTTGATGGCCTCCACTTGCCCATTGGATTGGGGGTGATGAGGACACCAAGACTAAAGATTCAAGTCAAGTTCTAGTTGGTCCGGTGACGAGGGCGCGAGCCAAGAGATTCAAAGAAGAACTTAACAACCTAGTCCACAGAGTCCTAAAACAGGAGGAGACCGTGGTCAACACTGAAGGAGAACAAAGACTTGTACTGCTCATCAAAGTAGACTCAGTTTAGGAGCTTGATCAATATTTAGCTTCTTGTAATGAGTCTTATTGGATTTTGGCATCTTGTATTTTTATTTTAATCAGTCACTTAATCACGTTTTTATTTAGTCTTTGTTTTTGTGAAAGTCAAACATTTGACTTGTGAGAGTCCAAGAGTCTTTCTATTTGTGCTTGTTAGGGTTTTCATTAGGAAGACAAAGGGGCTTGTCCTTGATGTAATTTTTGAGCTTGTTAGGGTTTTCATTAGGAAGACAAAGGGGCTTGTCTTTGATGTAATTTTTGGCTATATTAGGCCTTGTAAACGTTTGGCATGACAGATTTTGATGAAATGAAAATTGAGAGGTTTTCTTCTTGAGTTCTTGAAGAGACTATTCGAACTTATCAAGGGTATTCCTTGTGGCGTTCAATCTGACTTATCAAACGGATTCCCATCACCGTTTGTGGCGTCCTCCTCATACCAAGGTTCGTGCTTGGCTAAGCATTGGGTCACGGTTCATCATTCCAGATTCGTGTGTTCTTGGTGGCTGCCATATTTGGTGTTGGGTTTCACCACAATCGTTGGTGTGGTTCGTATCAGTTGGTATCAAAGCTTAGGATCATCCGGTTTGGCCTATCCTTTCCTTTGTGTTTTTCTATTCAATTCGTGTTCTTATATTAGGGTTTCTGAAAAAAAAAAAAATCAATTCGTGTTCCTATATTCAATTCGTGTTCATCTAGTCGTGTTTTTCTACTCTAGAGCTTGTTAATTTCCTTGTTTCAATTGTTTCCTTGTTTCCCTTATTTGTTGTGAAATCCAAAACTATTCTAGAGCTTGTTGATTTCCTTATTTCAATTGTTTCCTTGTTTCAATTATTTCCTTGTTTCCAAAGTCTCCCTTATTTGTTGTGAAATCCGAGCCACAAATCTTGTTTCAATTGTTTCCTTGTGTCAATTGGTTCCTTTATTTGTTGTGAAATTCAAGATTGTCATAGTGCCACAAACTATTTTGGTTTTGTTCTTATTGGTTGAATCACAGATTTGTGTTGGGGCTATTGGTTATTCTGTTATTGGTTGAATCACAGATTGGTTTTTGGGAATATTGGTTTTCTGTTATTGGGAGTGTTCTTGAATCAAAGATTGGTTTGTTCTTGAATCTGTTATAGTACCACAGATTGCTTGGTTTTCGGGTTGGTTCTTTGGTGTTCAAAATTTTTCTTTTCAGAAGTGATTATTTGGTTTCTCAAATTTGAGAGATAAAAAAAAAGGAAAGAAAGAAAAGGAAAATTCAAGGGGATCCGAGACCAAAAAAAAAAAAAAAAAGTCTGGAAACCTCTCTTAAATTTTTTTGTTCTATTCTTGTTCCCTATGGTCTAGAGGCCTTTTTGCCAAAACCCCAGACAAGTGTTCCAAAAATCATCATTTTTTCGCCAATTTTTCATTGGTGTTCGTTTGGTTTGTTTGGCTGGTTTGTTTGATTAGTTTTGAAAGAGCTTAAAGAAGAATACGAGTGGAAAAAAGGCAGAGGTGTGAGCTTATTTGAGGGTAAAAGCCATCAAAGTTGAGTGAAACACAAGTGGACTTGAGTGACATTTTTTTTGAGTGAAAACACGTGAGGGAGTGTGGTGAGGTCTTTTTTTCTATAGCTGTTCTAACCTTCTTTTTGAAGATTTTCAATCATGTCACAAAATACAGAAAGAAATGCAGGCAATGACACTCCACCACCTACAGTTCCAAATCTACAAATTCAAGCTTTAATGGGGGAGATGAGGAGAATGTTGAGGGAGGAGTGTGAACAAATACATGAGCGATTGGATAGGGTAGAAGAGGGAACACAACGGAGGCCACAGAGGAATAGGCTGCACCAAAGGGAGGATGAGAATGAAGGGGATTTGGAAGGGGTAGTTTCTGATGAAGAATTTGATAGGATGTCAGCGGGTAACCATAGGAGGTATGGTCGGGATAGAGAAGCTAGGAACCAGGTAGATAATTATTTAGGAAATATCAAGATGATAATTCCAGCATTTCAGGGGAAGAGTGATCCTGAAGCATACCTTGAGTGAGAAGAAGATGGAGTTGGTTTTCGATTGTCACAACTACTCTGAAATGAAGAAGGTAAAACTAGCTGCCATTGAATTTACTGATTATGCTATTGTTTGGTGGGATCAGTTGTGCATCAACAGGAGGCGAAGTGGAGATTGTGCCATTGACACTTGGGAGGCTATGAAGAGGGTGATGAGGCGACGGTTTGTACCACCTCATTATTATCGAGATCTATACCTTAAGTTGCAAGGTCTTTGTCAAGGTTACAAGAGTGTTAATGAGTATTACAAGGAGATTGAGATGGCTATGATTAGAGCCAATGTGGAAGAGGATCGGGAGGCGACAATGGCAAGGTTTTTGAATGGGTTGAACCGAGAGATTGATAATCCGTTTGAGCTACACCATTATGTGGAATTAGAAGATTTGGTGCATATGGCAATCAAAGTTGAGAGGCAGCTCAATAAGGGTAGTTCAAGTTCAAAGCCAAGACCGAGCCCACATAATCCAAGTACAACACCATGGAGGTCGAACTATCCAAAGAAAGAAGACCAACCTACTTCATCCTTTACACCAAAACCAGCCACCACAGCCACGACCCCTCAAGGTAAAACAACCCCTACTTCATCCCGTTCTAGTGAGATAAAGTGTTTCAAATGTCAGGGGCGAGGACACATAGCTAGCCAATGTCCAAACAAGCGAGTTATGGTAATTCGGGATAATGGGGAGATAGATTCCGAAGAGGAAGATGATCTTGATGACATGCCACCATTGGAGGACGCTTCTATGGGTGGTGAGGAGTTTGGGGTAGAATCTGGTGAGATGCTTGCACTAGTCACACGACGAGCCTTAAATTTGCAAGCAAAAGAAGAGGAAGAAGAGGTGCAGCGGGAGAACATCTTTCACACTCGTTGTCATGTGAAAGACAAGGTATGCAGTGTTATTATTGATGGTGGCAGTTGCACTAACGTTGCTAGTTCTTCCATGGTTGAAAAGCTGGGGCTCCCAATGCTTAAACATCCTCGTCCATACAAGTTGCAGTGGTTGAATGATAGTGGTGAAGTGAGGGTTAGAAAACAGGTTCTGGTATCATTTCGAATTGGCAAATATGAGGATGAGGTATTGTCCGATGTGGTTCCAATGCAAGCTGGACACCTCCTTCTAGGAAGGCCTTGGCAATTTGATCGGCGAGTGCAGCATGATGGCTTCACCAACAAGTACTCATTCACGTTCCGTCAACGAACAATCACTCTAGCTCCATTGACGCCGAAGCAAGTATATGAAGACCAAGTGAGGTTGCAAAAATTGAGTGATAAAAAAAAATTGAGTGAGCAAAAGAAGGAGAGTGAAAAGATGAATGAGAGTGAGAAAAAAGAGAGACAAAGAGAGAAAAGGGTCGAATCAAGTGAGAGAGAAAAGAAAGAGAAGAGTTCGATCAATGAGGGAAAATTAGAGAGAAAACAAAATAATTTTTATGCAAAAAAAAGTGAGGTTAAGCGAGCATTGCTTACAAAACAGCCAATGATTTTACTCATGTACAAGGAGGCTCTTTTAAACATTAACCAACTTGATTCTTCACTGCCTAGTGTTGTTGTTTCTATTTTGCAGGAGTTCGAGGATGTGTTTCTCGAGGAGGTACCACATGGTTTACCACCTATTCGAGGGATAGAACATCAAATTGATTTTGTTCCAGGTGCTTCAATCCCAAACCGACCAGCTTATAGAAGTAATCCTGACGAAACTAAGGAACTACAAAGGAAAGTTGAAGAATTGATGGAGAAAGGGCATGTGAGAGAAAGCATGAGCCCTTGTGCTGTTCCAGTGATTCTCGTTCCTAAGAAGGATGGAACATGGAGGATGTGTGTTGACTGTCGAGCCATCAACAACATAACGGTAAAATATCGACATCCCATCCCTCGTTTAGATGATATGTTAGATGAGTTGCATGGTTCTTGTGTGTTTTCCAAGATTGATCTTAAGAGTGGGTATCATCAAATACGAATGAAAGAAGGAGATGAGTGGAAAACTGCATTTAAAACTAAACATGGATTGTATGAGTGGTTAGTCATGCCTTTTGGATTAACTAATGCACCTAGCACTTTCATGCGATTAATGAATCATGTATTGCGTGCTTTCATTGGAAAATTTGTTGTTGTGTATTTTGATGATATTCTGATTTATAGTAAGAGTTTGCATGATCATGCTTCACATTTGCATTCCGTTTTGGATGTGCTTAGGAAACAGAATTTATATGCTAACCTCAGTAAGTGTACTTTCTGCACCGATAAGCTTGTTTTCCTAGGCTTTGTTGTGAGTGCTACAGGTATTGAGGTTGATGAAGAGAAGATCAAAGCCATCCAAGAGTGGCCGACCCCCTCCACTATAGGTAATGTTATAAGTTTTCATGGACTTGCTAGCTTTTACAGGAGGTTTGTGAAGGATTTTAGCACCATCGCCGCACAACTTACAGAAGTTATCGAAAAGAATGTAACATTTAAATGGGGTGAAGCACAAGAGGAGGCATTTCAGCTACTTAAACACAAGCTTACTCATGCTCCTTTACTTGCTTTGCCTAACTTTTCTAACACGTTTGAAGTTGAATGTGATGCTTCTGGTATAGGTATTGGCGCTGTTCTTATGCAGGATGGGAGACCACTTGCATACTTTAGCGAAAAGCTAAGTGGGGCTGCCCTTAATTACCCCACCTATGACAAAGAGTTGTATGCACTGGTGCGAGCTTTAGAAACATGGCAACACTATTTGTTGCTGAAAGAGTTTGTAATTCGCACAGATCATGAATCCCTGAAACATTTGAAAGGACAACACAAGCTCAACAAGAGACATGCACGATGGGTTGAGTACATTGAGACATTTCCTTATGTCATTCGGTATAAACAAGGTAAAGAGAATGTGGTTGTTGATGCCCTTTCACGCAGGTATTCCTTAATCTCTACTCTTGATGCTAAGTTACTTGGTTTTGAACACATTAAGGAACTTTATCCTGTTGACCATGATTTTGGGGAGATTTATGGTGTTTGTGAAAGACCTGCTGAGGGAAAGTTTTATAGGCATGAGGGTTTCTTGTTTAGGGAGCATAGGTTGTGTGTACCTAATTGTTCTTTAAGAGGTTTGTTAGTTCGGGAATCCCACGGGGGAGGGTTGATGGGACATTTTGGAGTTGCTAAGACCCTAGTTATGTTACAAGAGCACTTCTTTTGGCCCCACATGAAACAAGATGTTGAGCGAATTTGTGGTAGGTGTGTCACTTGTAGGCAAGCTAAATCGAGGGTTCAGCCAAATGGCCTTTACACACCCCTACCTATTCCTAGTTCACCATGGGTTGATATTTCGATGGATTTTGTGTTGGGTTTACCTAGAAGTTAGTGTGGGAGGGATTCAATCTTTGTGGGGGTAGACCGATTTTCTAAGATGGCTCATTTTATCCCTTGTCATAAAACTGATGATGCTTCTATTGTTGCAGATTTATTCTTTAGGGAGATTGTGAGATTACATGGTATGCCTAGGACAATTGTATCAGAAAGGGATGCTAAATTCTTAAGGTACTTTTAGAAAACATTGTGGGGTAAACTTGGAACAAAACTATTATTTTCTACTACTTGTCATCCTCAAACCGATGGTCAAACAGAAGTAGTCAATAGAACTCTATCCACCTTGTTGAGGGCTATCATAAGTAAAAATATTAAGACTTGGGAAGATTGTTTACCACATGTTGAGTTTGCTTATAATCGTTCCATGCATTCTGCTACTAAATTTTCACCATTTGAAATTGTTTATGATTTTAATTCTTTAACTCCTTTGGAATTATCACCTTTACCTGTTTTTGAGCATTTGAATTTAGATGGCAAGAAGAAGGCAGAATTTGTGAAGCAAATCCATGAGAGGGCACGACTCAACATAGAGAGAAGGACTAAGCAATACATTAAGCAAGCTAACAAGGGTCGTCACAAGCAGGTTTTTGAGCCCGGTGATTGGGTATGGTTACACATGAGGAAAGAGCGATTCCCAGCACAAAGACGTTCCAAATTGCTACCTCGAGGGGATGGTCCGTTTCAAGTGCTAGAAAGGATCAATGACAATGCCTATCGACTCGATTTACCTGGTGAGTATACTGTTCGTGCTACTTTTAATGTTTCTGATTTGAGTCCTTTTGATGCAGGTGACGATTTGAGGTCAAATCCTTCTCAAGAGGGGGGAATGATGAGGACACCAAGACTAAAGATTCAAGTCAAGTTCTAGTTGGTCCGGTGACGAGGGCGCGAGCCAAGAGATTCAAAGAAGAACTTAACAACCTAGTCCACAGAGTCCTAAAACAGGAGGAGACCGTGGTCAACACTGAAGGAGAACAAAGACTTGTACTACTCATCAAAGTAGACTCAGTTTAGGAGCTTGATCAATATTTAGCTTCTTGTAATGAGTCTTATTGGATTTTGGCATCTTGTATTTTTATTTTAATCAGTCACTTAATCACGTTTTTATTTAGTCTTTGTTTTTGTGAAATTCAAACATTTGACTTGTGAGAGTCCAAGAGTCTTTCTATTTGTGCTTGTTAGGGTTTTCATTAGGAAGACAAAGGAGCTTGTCTTTGATGTAATTTTCGGCTATATTAGGCCTTGTAAACGTTTGGCATGGCAGATTTTGATGAAATGAAAATTGAGAGGTTTTCTTCTTGAGTTCTTGAAGAGACTATTCGAACTTATCTTGGGTATTCCTTGTGGCGTTCAATCTGACTTATCAAACGGATTCCCATCACCGTTTGTGGCGTCTTCCTCATACCAAGGTTCGTGCTTGGCTAAGCATTGGGTCGCGGTTCATCATTCCAGATTTGTGTGTTCTTGGTGGCTGCCATATTTGGTGTCGGGTTTCACCACAATCGTTGGCGTGGTTCGTATCAGGGGGTGTACCATAGTCGAGAAACTTTGCTTTATGCCTTTCTCTTCACAGTAAGCATCGAATAAACCTCCTTCAAACTGAGTGCTGTTATCAGATATGATCTTATAGGGCACTCTGTACCTGCATATAATAGACTTGTTGACAAAAGTGAGTTTTTTTGGCCGCGATGTTTGTAAAAGGCTTCGCTTTGACCCATTTGGTGAAATAATCCACTGCTACTACTGCGTACTTTGCATCACCTCTTCCCGTGGGCAGTGCACTAATTAGATCTATCCCCCACATTGCAAAAGGCAAGGGGCTAGTCATGCTAACCAACTCACTTGGGGGTATCCTAGGATAGTTTGTGTGCCTTTGGAATTTGTCACACCTTCGTGCAAAGTCAGTAGCATCCTTCTCCATGGTGGGCCAATAATACCCTTGTCTCATAGCCTTCCTGGCCGTCGACTGCCCAGATGCGTGGTTTCCACATTCTCATTCGTGTATCTCATAGAGAAATTTTGTGGCTTCTTGTTCATTAACACATCACAAGAGTGGGACATAGAATCCTCTCTTGTACAAGACCCCCATCCACTAGGGTGTATCTAGCGGCTCTATATGCTAGCATCTGAGCATCTCTTTTGTCAGCGGGTAAAGTTGCATCCTTCAGGTATGCCATGATGGTTTTGATCCATGACCCTTCTAAGGTTCTAACTGTGTGAACCCCTTCTTCAGTGATACTGGGTTTAGGCAGGTACTCCATAGGAATGGACTCGAGCACGTCTTCGTTTTTGGTGGATGCAAGTTTCGCGAGGGCGTCAACATTGGTGTTTTTCTCTCTGAGGATTAGCTCTATAGTATATCCCTTCAAACAATCCAAGTAACCTTTTAACCTTTTCTAGGTAGGCCACCATCTTGGGTTCCCTTACTTGGTACTTTCCTTTCACCTGAAACGCCACTAGCTGTGAGTCGCTAAAAACGTGCAAGTGTGTAGGGCTAAGCGCATGCCTGCTAGAAGGGCCTCATATTTTGCCTTATTGTTTGATGCTTCGAATCTGAACCTTATTGCACAATACATCTTGTGTCCCTAGGTCCAGTCATCACTATCCCATCTCTTGCGCCTCCCTCGTTGGAAGCCACATCTACATGTAAGCTCCATTCCTCGAGTTCTCTGTCTTCCTCTTTCAGAGCTGGCTCACTACCTCCTATTTCCTTATCCTCATTGGGGTGACTAGTGAACTCGACTATGAAGTTCGCAAGCATTTGGCCATGGATGGAAACCCTTGGAGTATAGTTAATGTCAAACTGACTTAACTCAATTGACCATTTTAACAACCTTCCTGAAGTTTCGGGTTTGTGCAAGACTTACCTCAATAGTTGTTGGTAAGTATCTTGATGGCATGGTCGTGGAAGTAAGGTCTCGGTTTCCTTGAGGCCACCACTAGCGCGTAGGCCAATTTTTCAATCTCTGGGTATTGAGCTTCAACGTCTACCAAGTGCTTGTTGATGCAATATACGAGCAGCTGGTGCTTCTTCTCCCCTTTGACTAGAGCGGTGCTTATATTTTGTTCAGATACGGCCAGGTACTGATACGAACCACACCAACGATTGTGGTGAAACCCGACACCAAATATGGCAGCCACCAAGAACACACGAAATGGGAATGAAGAACCGCGACCCAATGCTTAGCCAAGCACGAACCTTGGTATGAGGAAGACGCCACAAACGGGGATGGGAATTCGTTTGATAAGTCGGATTGAACGCCACAAGGATACCCTTGATAAGTTCGAATAGTCTCTTCAAGAACTCAAGAAGAAAACCTCTCAATTTTCATTTCATCAAAATCTGCCTTCCCAAACGTTTACAAAGGCCTAATATAGGCGAAAATTACATCAAGACAGCCCTTTGTCTTCCTAAAGAAAACCGAAAATTAAAGACAACCCTTTGTCTTCCTAATGAAAACCGAAATTTAAAAACAAGCCTTTTTGTCTTCCTAATGGAAACCGAAAATTAAAGACAAAAGGACTCTTGGACTCACACAAGTCAAGTGTTTGACTTTTTCACAAAATAAACAAAGACTAAATAAAAAATACAAGATGACAAAATACAATAAGACTCATCAAACTCCTAAACTGAGTCTTTTGGCTCGCGCCCTCGTCACCAGACCAACTGGAACTAGACTTGGATCTTTAGTCTTGGTGTCCTCATCATCCCCCCCCCCCCCCCGCCCCCCCCTCTTGAGAAGGATTTATCCTCAAATCTTTACCTGCATCAAAAGGACTCAAATCAGAAACATTAAAAGTAGCACTAATAGTATACTCACCTGGTAAATCGAGTCTGTAGGCATTGTCATTGATCCTTTCTAGCACTTGAAATGGACCATCTCCTCGAGGTAGCAATTTGGAACGTCTTTGTGTTGGGAATCGCTCTTTCCTCATGTGTACCCATACCCAATCACCGGGGTCAAAAACCTGCTTGTGACGACCCTTATTAGCATCAAGTTGGTTAGTGTTTAAAAGAGCCTCCTTAACCTCACTTTTTTTTGCATAAAAATTATTTTGTTTTCTCTCTAATTTTCCCTCATTGATCGAACTCTTCTCTTTCTTTTCTCTCTCACTTGATTCGACCCTTTTTCTCTCTTTGTCTCTCTTTTTTCTCACTCTCATTCATCTTTTCACTCTCCTTCTTTTGCTCACTCAATTTTTTTTATCACTCAATTTTTGCAACCTCACTTGGTCTTCATATACTTGCTTTGGCGTCAATGGAGCTAGAGTGATTGTTCGTTGACGGAACGTGAATGAGTACTTGTTGGTGAAGCCATCCTGCTGGACTCGGCGATCAAATAGCCAAGGCCTTCCTAGAAGGAGGTGTCCAGCTTGCATTGGAACCACATCGCACAATACCTCATCCTCACATTTGCCAATTCGAAATGATACCAGAACTTTTTTTGTAACCCTCACTTCACCACTATCATTCAGCCACTGCAACTTGTATGGACGAGGATGTTTAAGCGTTGGGAGCCCCAGCTTTTCAACCATGGAAGAACTAGCAACGTTAGTGCAACTACCACCATCAATAATAACACTGCATACCTTGTCTTTCACATGACAACGAGTGTGAAAGATGTTCTCCCGCTGCACCTCTTCTTCCTCTTCTTTTGCTTGCAAATTCAAGGCTCGTCGTGTGACTAGTGCAAGCATCTCACCAGATTCTGCCCCAAACTCCTCATCATCGATAGAAGCATCTTCCAATGGTGGCATGTCAGCAAGATCATCTTCATCTTCAGAATCGAGCTCGCCACTTTCTCGAATCACCATAACTCTCTTGTTTGGACATTGGCTAGCTATGTGTCCTCGCCCCTGACATTTGAAACACTTTATCTCACTAGAACGGGACGAAGTAGGGTCTGTTTTACCTTGAGGGGTCGTGGCTGGTTTTGGTGTAAAGGATGAAGTAGGTTGGTCTTCTTCCTTCTTTTGATAGTTCGACCGCCAAGGTGTTGCACTTGAATTTTGTTGGATTTGTTTCGGATTTGAACTTGTACTACCCCTCTTGAGCTGCCTCTCAACTTTGATTGCCATATGCACCAAATCTTCTAATTCCACATAATGGTGTAGCTCAATTGGATTAGCAATCTCTCGGTTCAACCCATTCAAAAACCTTGCCATTGTCGCCTCCCGATCCTCTTCCACATTGGCTCTAATCATAGCCATCTCCATCTCTTTGTAATACTCATCAACACTCTTGGAACCTTGACGAAGACCCTGCAACTTAAGGTATAGATCTCGATAATAATGAGATGGTACAAACCGTCGCCTCATCACCCTCTTCATAGCCTCCCAAGTGTCAATGGCACGATCTCCATTTCGCCTACTGTTGATGCACAACTGATCCCACCAAACAATAGCATAATCAGTATATTCAATGACAGCTAGTTTTACCTTCTTCATGTCAGAGTAGTTGTGACAATCGAAAACCAACTCCATCTTCTTTTCCCACTCAAGGTATGTCTCAGGATCACTCTTGCCTTGAAAGGCGGGGATTCTCATCTTGATATTTCTCAAATTATTGTCTACCCAGTTCCTAGCTTCTCTATCTCGGCCATACCTCCTATGGTTACCCTCTGACATCCTATCAAACTCTTCATTAGAAACTACCCCTTCCAAATCCCCTTCATTCTCATCCTCCCTTTGGTACACCCTATTCCTCTGTGGCCTCCGTTGTGTTCCCTCTTCTACCCTATCCAACCTCTCATGTATCTGCTCACACTCCGCCCTCATCATCCTTCACATCTCCCTGATTAATGCTTGCATTTGTAGATTCGGAACCTCAGGTGGCGGAATATCATTGCTTGGATTTTTTGCCATGATGGAAATCTGCAAAATAAGGTTAGAATAATATGGAGAAAAGACCTCTCAATTTTCATTTCATCAAAATCTGCCTTCCCAAACGTTTACAAAGGCCTAATATAGGTGAAAATTACATCAAGACAGCCCTTTGTCTTCCTAAAGAAAACCGAAAATTAAAGACAACCCTTTGTCTTCCTAATGAAAACCGAAATTTAAAAACAAGCCTTTTTGTCTTCCTAATGGAAACCGAAAATTAAAGACAAAAGGACTCTTGGACTCACACAAGTCAAGTGTTTGACTTTTTCACAAAATAAACAAAGACTAAATAAAAAATACAAGATGACAAAATACAATAAGACTCATCAAACTCCTAAACTGAGTCTTTTGGCTCGCGCCCTCATCACCAGACCAACTGGAACTAGACTTGGATCTTTAGTCTAGGTGTCCTCATCAGGTACAAACATAGCCTTTGCCCTTTTTTTTGGCTTGGCCAGTAGGGGTGTGATACGAACCACACCAACGATTGTGGTGAAACCCGACACCAAATATGGCAGCCACCAAGAACACACGAAATTGGAATGAAGAACCGCGACCCAATGCTTAGCCAAGCACGAACCTTGGTATGAGGAAGACGCCACAAACGGGGATGGGAATCCGTTTGATAAGTCTGGTTGAACGCCACAAGGAACCCCTTGATAAGTTCTAATAGTTTCTTCAAGAACTCAAGAAGAAAAAACTCACAAATTTCATTTCATCATAATCTGATTTTTCCAAACGTTTTCAAGCCTTCTTATGGCCGAAATTACATGAAAGAAAAGCCCATTTGTCTTACTAATGAAAACCCTAACAATCACAAAAAAAAGACTCTTGGACTCACACAAGTCAAGTGTTTGACTTTTCACAAGATAAACAAAGACTAAATAATAAAAAAAAAATGTGATTAAAAATAAACATACAAGATGACAAAATACAATAAGACTCATCAAGCTCCTAAACTAAGTCTACTTTGATGAGTAGGACAAGTCTTTGTTCTCCTTAAGTGTTGACCACGGTCTCCTCTTATTTTAGGACTCTGTGGACTAGGCTGTTAAGTTCTTTTTTGAATCTCTTGGCTCGTGCCCTCGTCACTGGACCAACTGGAGCTTGACTTGGATCTTTAGTCTTGGTGTCCTCATCAGGGTGGTTGTCTGAGGTGCTCCTTCAACTTGGTGAAGGCCTCTTCACATTCTTCTTCCCAAGTGAACTTTTTGTTCCCTTATAGGATGTTGAAGAAGGGGAGACACTTATTAGTTGACCTTAAGAAGAATCTGCTGAGCACTGCGACTTTTCTTGTCAAGCATTGCACTTCCTTTTTTTTTTCTTAGGAGGACTCATCTCTATCCAGACCCTAATTTTTTTGGGGTTGGCCATGATGCCCATGGAATTAACCATGAACCCCATAAATTTTCTTGATGAAATCCCAAAGGTGCATTTGAGCGAGTTCATCGTCATCCTATACTTTCGGAGTGTGTCGAACATTTCTCCAAGATCCCAGGTGAGCTCCTTGGCTTCCCTAGTTTTCACCAACATATCTTCTACATATACTTCCATATTTCTTCCTACTTGGTTAGAAAACATCCTATTTACCAACATTTGATAGATGGCACCTGCATTCTTTAACCCGAAGGGCAACAACACCTTATAACAGTATAGCCATTTGTCTGTTATGGAAGAAGTGTGCTCTTCATCAGCCGGGTTCATGGGTATTTTGTTATACCCTGAATAGGCATCCATGAAGCTAAATAACTCATGGCTGGCTGTTGCATCAATCAACTGGTCTATCCTCGGGAGTGGGAAGCTGTCCTTTGAACACGCCTTGTTGAGGTTAGTGAAATCGATGCAAGTTCTCCATTTCCCGTTCGGATTTGGGACCAACACGGGGCTCGAGACCCACGATGGGTAGAATGCCTCACAGATGAATCCATTCATTTCAATTTATCTACCTCCTCCTTTAGGGCTGCGTATCTTTCTAGATCAAGCACTCTTTTTTTCTACCTCACGGGCTTGGCCTTGGGGTCAACGTTCGGGTGATGACACATGACGGAGGGGTCTATCCCTATCATGTCTTCATGACTCCAGGCGAATACATCAAGGTTGTCCCTTAAAAACTTCACTAACATTTCTTTGATACTTTCTTGAAGATTCTTCCCAACCTTCAACTTCCTTAGTGGTTCTTCAGCCACAATGATCTCTTCTAATTCCCCCATAGGTTAAACCCTGACCTCCTCAGTGACCCAAGGGTCTAGTTCATGTAAGTTCAGTTTCCCATGTACCACCATGGCCATGGGATCTCATGGTTTGGTAACTATCCTAAGGGAGGTGTTGTAGCACTCCCTTGCCTATTTTTGTTCCCCTTTCAAACTTGCCACTCCTCCTGGCGTAGGGAATTTGATGGACAAGTGATAAATGGAGGTCACTGCTTTCAATTCTTTCAGGGATGGTTCCCTAATACCGCATTGAAAGCCACAATCAACTACAACGAAATTCAACAAAACAATGGTTTGCCTAGGTTGCTCTCCCATGGTAAGGGCTAGCTTGATTGTCCTTTATGTGTTGCATGATTTCAGGTTCCTGGTGCCTAGGCCCATCTTTTCTAAGGCGGGGCGATATAAGATGTCCAAAGAAATTCCATTGTCCACCAGGACCCGATGTACTCTCATGTTGGCTAGTTGGACGGTTAGTACCAGGGGTTCACTGTGAGGGAAGTGCACGCCCCTAGTGTCTTCTTCCGTGAAAGGTATTGATTCATTTTCCCCTTTAAAGCTCTTTTGAGGACGCTACTCTAGGCTCATTGTGCAAGGAGGTGGGCTTCGCCTGGCCTCTCGGGCCTATCAATCTCTTCCCTTCTTGGAATCTAATCTGAAACTAGGGCCCCCGAATATCTTCCTCACATTTCCTTGCACCTCTAGGGCTCATTCTTGGGCTTGTGGCGAGGCTTGTTTTTCCTTTGGTCTTGGGTTCTCCCTCTTGACGTATTGACCCAGGTGTCCCCAGCGTATGAGTTCCTCAATTTCCACTTTTAAATGGATTCACTCTGATATGGTATGGCCTATATCCTTATGGCATTGGTAATATCTGTTGGGTTCCCTTTTGGATCGGTACTTCCTCATCGGTGGAGGACTTTTGAATGGGACTTGGTTTTTGTTCGTGAGGAAGATGTGCTTCCTAGTATCTGTCAGGTCTGTGTAGAAGGTATACGACCTGTGCTTGGGCTCACCTCCGTGTTTAGGCTTCTTTTGCTGGTCATCTTTCGGTTCTTCGTAAGCCTTTTTCCTCTTGCTCTGGTTATCATGGGCGAAGGTTTTGGACAGAGGTTTATTTCTCCTCGCCTTGAGATTTTCATGACCATTGTAAACTTAGATATTGTTGACGGTGAGAACTCGTCAACAAAGTTAAGTTAGAAAAATCAAAGTCTATTGCTTATCAATGAAGAACTTCAACTCTATAATCAGAAACTTAGAAACATAGAAAATAGTTGCAGAAGAAAAATGGGAAAAGAACGTGTATTTCTCTTTTGTGTCCAGCTACAGTGTTTTTTCCAACCCCCCTCCATGTGGAAGTGGGGTTCCCTTTATAGTGGGCTCTAATTGATGAGGACACCAAGACTAAAGATCCAAGTCTAGTTCCAGTTGGTCTGGTGACGAGGGCGCGAGCCAAAAGACTCAGTTTAGGAGCTTGATGAGTGTTATTGTATTTTGTCATCTTGTATTTTTTATTTAGTCTTTGTTTATTTTGTGAAAAGTCAAAAACTTGACTTGTGTGAGTCCAAGAGTCCTTTTGTCTTTAATTTTCGGTTTTCATTAGGAAGACAAAAGGCTTGTTTTTAAATTTCGGTTTTCATTAGGAAGACAAAGGGTTGTCTTTAATTTTCGGTTTTCTTTAGGAAGATAAAGGGCTTGTTTGATGTAATTTTTCGGCTATATTAGGCCTTGTAAACATTTGGGAAAGGCAGATTATTATGAAATGAAAATTGAGAGGTTTTCTTCTTGAGTTCTTGAAGAGACTATTCGAACTTATCAAGGGTATTCCTTGTGGCGTTCAATCCGACTTATCAAACGGATTCCCATCCCCGTTTGTGGCGTCTTCCTCATACCAAGGTTCGTGCTTGGCTAAGCATTGGGTCGCGGTCCTTCATACCAAATTTCGTGTGTTCTTGGTGGCTGACATATTTGGTGTCGGGTTTCACCACAATCGTTGGTGTGGTTCGTATCAATTGGTAACTAGTTTCGGATTTCAAGGGATTTCACAAAGAAATAATGGAAACAATGAAACAAGGAAACGATTCAACAAGGAAACGATTTAAATAAGGAAACTAACTATAATTGTTTCGGATTTCACAAGAAGATTAAGGTCAAAGAACTCAAGAACACGACTAGATGATGACTTTTTTTTTTCCAGAAAACCTAATATTGAAATACGAACAGAAACACAAATGAAAAAAAAAAAAGGAAAGGAAAAGGGAAGGGAAGGGGATCCGAGAGCAAAAAAAAAAAAAAAAAAAGTCATCATCTAGTCGTGTTCTTGAGTTCTTTGTCCTTAATCTTCTTGTGAAATCTGAAACAATTACAGTTAGTTTCCTTATTTAAATCGTTTCCTTGTTGAATCGTTTCCTTGTTTCATTGTTTCCATTATTACTTTGTGAAATCCCTTGAAATCCGAAACTAGTTGATATTGCTAAGTCCGAATCTATTTTCTTTTTTATTTCAATTCAAGTTCGAATCTATTTGTTGTCAAATTCATTTGTTTTCCCTTGTTTCAATTGTTTTTGTGTTTTGAAATCCGAAAGTACTCTAGAGCCACAAATTAGTATTGTTGATTTCAATTCATTTGTTTTCCCTTGTTTCAATTGTTTCTTGATGAAATCTGAAATTACTCTAGTGCCACGGATTGATTGTGTTATTTTCTTTACTAGTTGAGAAATCTGAGATTGTTTTGGTGCCACGGGTTGTTTGGATCTCTAATATTGGTTTTGGGGAATATTGGTTCTCTGTTATTGGGCGTGTACCACAGATTGTATTGGGAGTATTGGTTTTTACAGATTGGTTTTCATGCCACAGGGAGTGTTCTTGAATCACATAATAGTTTGTTCTTGAATCTGTTTTAGTAACACAGGTTGCTTGGGTTTCGGGTGGGCTCTTTGGTATTTATTTTTTTTTCTTTTCCCTTTTCCGAAATTCGTATCTGGTTTCTCAAATTTGAGAGGTAAAAAAAAAAAAGGAAAGGAAAAGGGAAGGGAAGGCGATCCGAGAGCAAAAAAAAAAAAAAAAGTCATCATCTAGTCGTGTTCTTGAGTTCTTTGTCCTTAATCTTCTTGTGATATCCGAAACAATTATAGTTAGTTTCCTTATTTAAATCGTTTCCTTGTTTCATTGTTTCCATCATTTCTTTGTGAAATCCCTTGAAATCCGAAACTAGTTGATATTGCTAAGTCCGAATCTGTTTTCTTTTTATTTCAATTCAAGTTCGAATCTATTTGTTGTCAAATTCATTTGTTTTCCCTTGTTTCAATTGTTTTTGTGTTGTGAAATCCGAAAGTACTAGAGCCACAAATTAGTATTGTTGATTTCAATTCATTTGTTTTCCCTTGTTTCAATTGTTTCTTGATGAAATCTGAAATTACTCTAGTGCCACGGATTGATTGTGTTATTTTCTTTACTAGTTGAGAAATCTGAGATTGTTTTGGTGCCACGGGTTGTTTGGATCTCTAATATTGGTTTTGGGGAATATTGGTTCTCTGTTATTGGGCGTGTACCACAGATTGTATTGGGAGTATTGGTTTTTACAGATTGGTTTTCATGCTATAGGGAGTGTTCTTGAATCACATAATAGTTTGTTCTTGAATCTGTTTTAGTAACACAGGTTGCTTGGGTTTCGGGTGGGCTCTTTGGTATTTATTTATTTTTTCTTTTCCCTTTTCAGAAATTCGTATCTGGTTTCTCAAATTTGAGAGGTAAAAAAAAAAAGAAAGAAAGGAAAAGGGAAGGGAAGGCGATCCGAGAGCAAAAAAAAAAAAAAAGGCATCATCTAGTCGTGTTCTTGAGTTCTTTGTCCTTAATCTTCTTGTGAAATCCGAAACAATTATAGTTAGTTTCCTTATTTAAATCGTTTCCTTGTTGAATCGTTTCCTTGTTTCATTGTTTCCATTATTTCTTTGTGAAATCCCTTGAAATCCGAAACTAGTAGATATTGCTAAGTCCGAATCTGTTTTCTTTTTATTTCAATTCAAGTTCGAATCTATTTGTTGTCAAATTCATTTGTTTTCCCTTGTTTCAATTGTTTTTGTGTTGTGAAATCCGAAAGTACTCTAGAGCCACAAATTAGTATTGTTGATTTCAATTCATTTGTTTTCCCTTGTTTCAATTGTTTCTTGATGAAATCTGAAATTACTCTAGGGCCACGGATTGATTGTGTTATTTTCTTTACTAGTTGAGAAATCTGAGATTGTTTTGGTGCCACGGGTTGTTTGGATCTCTAATATTGGTTTTGGGGAATATTGGTTCTCTGTTATTGGGCGTGTACCACAGATTGTATTGGGAGTATTAGTTTTTACAGATTGGTTTTCATTCTATAGGGAGTGTTCTTGAATCACATAATAGTTTGTTCTTGAATCTGTTTTAGTAACACAGGTTGCTTGGGTTTCGGGTGGGCTCTTTGGTATTTTTTTTTTCTTTTCCCTTTTCAGAAATTCGTATCTGGTTTCTCAAATTTGAGAGGTAAAAAAAAAAAAAGAAAGGAAAGGAAAAGGGAAGGGAAGGGGATCCGAGAACAAAAAAAAAAAAAAAAAAAAAAGGTCATCATCTAGTCGTGTTCTTGAGTTCTTTGTCCTTAATCTTCTTGTGAAATCCGAAACAATTATAGTTAGTTTCCTTATTTAAATCGTTTCCTTGTTGAATCGTTTCCTTGTTTCATTGTTTCCATTATTTCTTTGTGAAATCCCTTGAAATCCGAAACTAGTTGATATTGCTAAGTTCGAATCTGTTTTCTTTTTATTTCAATTCAAGTTCGAATCCATTTGTTGTCAAATTCATTTGTTTTCCCTTGTTTCAATTGTTTTTGTGTTGTGAAATCCGAAAGTACTCTAGAGCCACAAATTAGTATTGTTGATTTCAATTCATTTGCTTTCCCTTGTTTCAATTGTTTCTTGATGAAATATGAAATTACTCTAGTGCCATGGATTGATTGTGTTATTTTCTTTACTAGTTGAGAAATCTGAGATTGTTTTGGTGCCACGGGTTGTTTGGATCTCTAATATTGGTTTTGGGGAATATTGGTTCTCTGTTATTGGGCGTGTACCACAGATTGTATTGGGAGTATTGGTTTTTACAGATTGGTTTTCATGCTATAGGGAGTGTTCTTGAATCACATAATAGTTTGTTCTTGAATCTGTTTTAGTAACACAGGTTGCTTGGGTTTCGGGTGGGCTCTTTGGTATTTATTATTTTTTTTGCTTTTCCCTTTTCAGAAATTCGTATCTGGTTTCTCAAATTTGAGAGGTAAAAAAAAAAAAAAAGGAAAGGAAAAGGGAAGGGAAGGCGATCCGAGAGCAAAAAAAAAAAAAAAGTCATCATCTAGTCGTGTTCTTGAGTTCTTTGTCCTTAATGTTCTGGTGAAATCTGAAACAATTATAGTTAGTTTCCTTATTTAAATCGTTTCCTTGTTTCATTGTTTCCATTATTTCTTTGTGAAATCCCTTGAAATCCGAAACTAGTTGATATTGCTAAGTTCGAATCTGTTTTCTTTTTATTTCAATTCAAGTTCGAATCTATTTGTTGTCAAATTCATTTGTTTTCCCTTGTTTCAATTGTTTTTGTGTTGTGAAATCCGAAAGTACTCTAGAGCCACAAATTAGTATTGTTGATTTCAATTCATTTGTTTTCCCTTGTTTCAATTGTTTCTTGATGAAATCTGAAATTACCCTAGTGCCACAGATTGATTGTGTTATTTTCTTTACTAGTTGAGAAATCTGAGATTGTTTTGGTGCCACGGGTTGTTTGGATCTCTAATATTGGTTTTGGGGAATATTGGTTCTCTGTTATTGGGCGTGTACCACAGATTGTATTGGGAGTATTAGTTTTTACAGATTGGTTTTCATTCTATAGGGAGTGTTCTTGAATCACATAATAGTTTGTTCTTGAATCTGTTTTAGTAACACAGGTTGCTTGGGTTTCGGGTGGGCTCTTTGGTATTTTTTTTTTCTTTTCCCTTTTCAGAAATTCGTATCTGGTTTCTCAAATTTGAGAGGTAAAAAAAAAAAAAGAAAGGAAAGGAAAAGGGAAGGGAAGGGGATCCGAGAACAAAAAAAAAAAAAAAAAAAAAAAGGTCATCATCTAGTCGTGTTCTTGAGTTCTTTGTCCTTAATCTTCTTGTGAAATCCGATACAATTATAGTTAGTTTCCTTATTTAAATCGTTTCCTTGTTGAATCGTTTCCTTGTTTCATTGTTTCCATTATTTCTTTGTGAAATCCCTTGAAATCCGAAACTAGTTGATATTGCTAAGTCCGAATCTGTTTTCTTTTTATTTCAATTCAAGTTCGAATCCATTTGTTGTCAAATTCATTTGTTTTCCCTTGTTTCAATTGTTTTTGTGTTGTGAAATCCGAAAGTACTCTAGAGCCACAAATTAGTATTGTTGATTTCAATTCATTTGCTTTCCCTTGTTTCAATTGTTTCTTGATGAAATCTGAAATTACTCTAGTGCCACAGATTGATTGTGTTATTTTCTTTACTAGTTGAGAAATCTGAGATTGTTTTGGTGCCACGGGTTGTTTGGATCTCTAATATTGGTTTTGGGGAATATTGGTTCTCTATTATTGGGCGTGTACCACAGATTGTATTGGGAGTATTGGTTTTTACAGATTGGTTTTCATGCTATAGGGAGTGTTCTTGAATCACATAATAGTTTGTTCTTGAAACTGTTTTAGTAACACAGGTTGCTTGGGTTTCGGGTGGGCTCTTTGGTATTTATTATTTTTTTTGCTTTTCCCTTTTCAGAAATTCGTATCCCCTTCCCTTTTCCTTTCCTTTCCTTTCTTCCTTCTTGTTTTTTTTTTATCTCTCAAATTTGATAACCCAGATACTCAATTTTTTGAAAAGAAAATTTTTTGAACACCAAAGAACCAATCCGGAAACCAAGCAAACTGTGGTACTATAACAGATTCAAGAACACTCCCAATAACAGAAAACCAATATTCCCAAAATCCAATCTGTGATTCAACCAATAAGATCAAAACCAAAATAATTTGTGGCACTATAATAGTCTCGGATTCCACATCAAATAAAGGAACCAATTGAAACCAGGGACACAATTGAAACAAGGGAGTTATCAATACCAAATTCGGATTTCACAACAAGAACAAGAGAAACCCAAGGCAAAATTCGGATTTCAAAACAAAACAGCAAGAGAAACTCAATGACAATTCAGATTCCACAATTAGAACAAGAGAAAAACTCAAAGCCCTAATTCACGTTAAGAACCCTAATTCACGATTTTAGAAACAAAAAGAAAACAAATTAGGGGAAATTTCAGAAACCCTAATTCAATTCCAATATTTGAACAAAGAAACGAAATGGAAAAAAAAACAAGGGGAAAAAAAAAAGATAGGCCAAACCGTATGAACCTAGGCTCGGATTTCAAACAAGGAAACAATTGAAATAAGGAAATCAACAAACTCTAGAATAGTTTCGGATTTCACAACAAATAAGGGAAACAAGGAAACAATTGAAATTAACAAGCTCTAGAATAGAAACACAAGACTAGATGAACACGAATTGATATATATATATTTTTTTATTTCAAGAATTCCTAATATAATAACATGAACTGAATAGAAAAAAAAATGAAAAAGGATAGGCCAAACCGGATGATCCTAATCTCTGATAACCCCACTGTACGGCTGCATGGGGAATCCGCCCTCACAAGGCCTTGTACTGAGCCATCGAGTTATCTGTGGGGTCATGATCCCCGGGTGGCCTCCGCGGCCCAGAGAATACTCACATCTCGTGCCAAAAGGGTAATCTCCGCTAAAACTCGATGACTTTACGGACTGGACGGCGAACCCCACTACACGGCTGCATGGGATCCACCCTCACAAGGTTTCCCTTGACAGTCATAAACATTGCACATACATTCATGATAACTTTACTGCACTAAGCACATTCAAACCCGATAGATGGGTACTATCATGCGCATCCAGCCATATAATCACACACATATATAGCATCTAGAATTTAACCAGCAATCTACAAACATGCAAACAATTCACTAGAATCACAACAAGCTAAGTTACTCTTGGTGTATACTTCCTTACCTCTTGTCCTTAGCTTTCGTGAATTATGTCTTTGTGAGTATTTCCGATCGCGTTTAGACCCTATAATCATATTGGGACAACATGTCTTAGTTTATGCTTTACTAAGATTTTAAATATATATAAGGGAATTTAAAATCAAAAACTGAAATTCCCGACCCTGGCTCAAACCCGAGCCCTTGGGGTAAAATGACCATAATACCCCTCTCAATATCCTGAACTCAACTTAGAAAAATTATTATTTCCGATAATAATTTTATCATAAACTATGTCCAAAATTTCAAGTCAAAACTCCCATTATTTCTTAAAATTCCATTTTCCGATGCTCGAGTCCAACGAGCCCCGAGCCCACTTCTTGATCTTGAGACTTAAAATTGGCAATATTGTACTTCCTCAAATATTTTCTAAGTCCTTGAAAATATTTCATAAGTTCTAAGTTATCAAATCTAAACTTTGAAACTAATTCCCGAACCTAATATTTTTCATGAAGCTTAAATAATAATTCTCGAGTCTAGTTCGTAAATTATTAATCTTAGATATTACTTAGATAAATTTTCTAATCCTCGATCCTCAAATATCAGTTTGTAGACTTTGGGGTACCTAATCCCGAGCCTAGCGATAAAATTCTAAAGTTTTGGGACCAACTACCATTTTTGGTCCTTTTGGTTACTAATCAGTAACCATTAGTAACTACTTGGACACATGCTCTTACATGCATGTGACTACCCCCATCATCTTCATCCTTATACACATTCAGCCATGGCCATCCTAACCAAGGTTTCTCACCATGGCAGCCACGACCTCACTCCATAGACCACCATGCTCATCACTTCGGCCACCACTAGCACCACCATCACCACCACCGGCCTCCACGCGTGACCACCCAAAGTGGTATTTCCCACGCACGGCCAGCCCCACTACAATCTCTAACCATCATCAAAACATCCGAAACCTCAAGATCACTCATATTAAACTATCCCCAATATCTTGATGAGTGTTTTTAATCCCAAAACACTGATTAAAACCATACATAACAGTCCACAAATCCATCACCATCTTAAGAAACAAAAATGAAAAATCGGAAACGTAAAACTACGAAGGAAATCTATGAATATATACCTCTCACTGTGGCCGGTTCTTGGTATGTTCTTTCTTTTCCTCGACTTAGTACACAACACTATGAACACAACAAAACCATTTGACATGAATTTGGAACTCAGAATCTAAGAGAAAAATTAACGCAAAGGTATGTTCGGACTTACGTTTTTCTTCTGACTATTCTTGCACCGGACTCCCAATAACACTCCCTTCTTCCTCTTGCTTTCTTCTACAATCAAAACATAGGCTCTAAGGATGTGTCTAAGGACTGTAACCCAAAGAAAAACCAAAGAAAGCTCACCTTCGATTTGCTCCTTCTTGGACCCGAAGTGAACGTACACCAACCACAACACTATAAGTGTTCTTCTTCTTAATATCTCAAACTGACTTTGTTTTCTCTAATAATTCTAACATTGACTGAAGCAAATGAGGGGAAAATGGCACCGGTTCCCTCCCTTGTCACCTCCAAACTGCCAAGACCATTTTTTAAAAAATGGTTTCCCTCCACTCCCCGAGACACACACTTGAGAAGCACGATAATATATGTGTTACATGCATTTTATCCAAAATAATGCATTAAACCATGGCTTAAAATAATTAAAAATCAACTATGGTCTAAGCACTAAATACTGCAACTTTGGTATAAACTTATGTCTATGATTTTACGTGAGTCCTTTCAACATAAAATCATACTTTTAGTCCCATAAAATTCCTCTTGAATTATTCATAGACTCTTAGTGAATAAATCACAAAATCATATTCTAAAATGATTCTAAGATTTTATGTGGATTCCAAACACATAAAATCATATACTTAAACTCTTTGAACAAGATGTCCATCTTAGATTTATTTCACATATAAGTCCCCACACTATGGTCTAAAGCGATCAACTCACATTTCTTTAATTAAAATAATATTCACCAAATATTATTTTAATTATTATTCATTCTCTTAAATCAAATCAGAATAATAAAGAAAAAAAAATTCCGGGTTATTACATTAGATAGACCCAATAAGATAGTAACACTTGTCTTGTGTATGTTTAATGATAATTAAGTATTTTTGAGGAATAAGTTTATTAAGATCAATATTTTAATATCCTAGGGTCTGCCAGCAGCTTTGAAATCGTTAGAGGACTTAGTCAAGGCTGTTTACTCAATTCAAATTAGGCTGAAAAGTGTAATTACGTGTTTAATATTTCAGCGTATGCTGATATATCGTAGCTATAGGGGGTGATATCGCCATACGGGGATACGAAAAATATGTAGCTTCGCACGACCACCTCGACGAGCCTCGGGCATAATAGCCCAGGCGATATATCGCCTACAAGGGGCGATATATCGGCTCATGTACCCGATTTTTGAATGTTTTTAAAACTGAGCTCATTTTAATCTTTAACCTCTTGATAAGTCCAACATCTTTCTGACCGAGTCTTCAGCCTCTGCTGAACGATAATTCAAATATTTTTCAATTAAAAAGCCATTATTTTATTCAAGTTAAATGAAGATCTTTTCATTCTTGAACTCTATAAATAGGACCTAGTACCCAGCCATTTATTCATTCATCAAGCTAAGTTCAGAGTCTGCAAGCTACTAGGTTATTTTAAGAGTGATAAACACTTGGGTTGGGGTTATAAGCTTTATCCTTATAAGCTTAATAAACAGTCGGGAAGTAAGGTTTATAGTATATTTCGGGTTCGAGGAATAGTTCGATCATAGAAGCATTAAAGGTATTCCAAATTCTAGTTCATTTCTGTATTGTTTCCTTAAGTTCTTATAGTTTTCTACTCAAAATCCTAACTCTATTCTTTATTCTTGGTTAGGAAAACTACGATCTTGAACGTAAGATTCTTGGTAAGTATCTTTTCGATGGTATAGTTCTTTCATTCTTTTCATCCCTTTTTCTTTAGTATACTCACCTTTCTTTGATGATTTTTAGGAGTGTTCCAAAGTCCCAATCCTGTTCTCATATCCCGATATTTTTGGTAAGGAAAATAGGATAGGATTCTATATGTTATATGTTATCTTATGATTTATGTGTTATGAAATGCTATATTACGTATGTTGGTAGGCTTGGGCATATGACTTGTATAGCTAACAAGCCCCAATAAATTTATGGGGTGACTTGCTTAGCTAGCAAGCCCCACAAATCTAATGGGCATATGACTTGTTTAGTTTACAAGCCCCAAGTAGTAATGGCCATTAAAAGTATATATGACATATGATTATAATACGCTTATGGTATATGTTTATGGTATGTTTTTAGCATATGATATGAATTTTATGTATATGATTTATGTTGTTAGATTTTCCTTGCTGGGCATTAGGCTCATTCCTTTATGTTTATATGTGCAGGAAAATAGCTATGGTGGCGGAAAAGTTCTTGGCAGCTTGGGGGTTGTGTATTGAGACAGGATGGAATCGGTGGATTGAGTGTTCGATTCGAGGATGAAGTCGCTTCTTAGTCTTTTAAAAATTATGCTTTATATGTATTTTCCGCACTTTATTTTGTAATCCATTTATTTAAAGTTATGTTATGTTTTTATTTTAAAAACCATGGGATCCCATATCCTACTTTAAATTTTGTGTAGTTTAACATTTGTCTTACAGGTTTTAATGAAGTTATGATTATTTCACTAATAAGTTTTATTAAAGATTAGTGTCTATGTATAGTAGTCATTATTGGTCCAAAGTCTAGAGTAGTTGGGTCATTACAATGGATCCATCCGGACCCTACACAATCAAATTCAAAAACGCAAAAGTGTCCTGGAAAACTTATGGTCATGCTTGATAACCAATGACAAATTATTTCATATAAACAGATAAAATCCTGCACTCAAAAAATCCCAGAGCAAGCAGATATGATGAGGACACCAAGACTCAAAATCCAAGTCAAGTTCCAGTTGATCCAAGTCAAGAGGGGAGGAATGATGAGGACACCAGTTTAGGAGCTTGATCAATATTTAGCTTCTTGTAATGAGTCTTTTTATTTTTAATCACGTTTTTTTAGTCTTTGTTTATTTTGTGATAAGTCAAACATTTGACTTGTGTGAGTCCAATAGTCCTCTTGTCTTTAATTTCGGTTTTCATGAGGAAGGCAAAAGGCTTGTCTTTAATTTCGGTTTTCATTAGGAAGACAAAGGGGCTGCCCTTAATTTTTCGGTTTCATTAGGAAGACCAAGGGTCTTGTTTTCATGTAATTTTCGTCCTTATAAGGACTGCCAAAACATTTGGAAAAATCAGATTATGTTGAATGAAATTGTGAGTTTATTTCTTCTTGAGTTCTTGAAGAAACTTTTGAACTTATCAAGGAGATTCCTTGTGGCGTTCATCCTGACTTATCAAACGGATTCCATCCTCGTTTGTGGCGTCTTCCTCATACCAAGGTTCGTGCTTGGCTAAGCATTGGGTCGCGGTTCCATTCCAATCTCGTGTGTTCTTGGTGGCTGTTCCATATTTGGTGTCGGGTTTCGTCACACTTGTTGGCGTGGTTCGTATCAAGATATATTATATCACAACTATTTCTTATCAACAAATAAATCCATGCACTCAGAAAATCCCAGAACAAGCAGATATAATATATCACAATATATTCGAGACCAACGCTTGGCAACTTCCAACAATTTGGGCATAACACGCCCTCCAGTAGCATTGCGATATTACTTTATCTTAATTAGGTTCACTTCAAAATCAGAATTTCAGTTTACAAATGAGCAAAAGCATAGGATTTTTATGAATCTTCCTCAAGGACATTTTGAGGCACATGATAATGAAGACTATGAAGAGTTAGATGATGATATGCTAGATGAAGGATCGTATGTAGAAGATCCTGATTTTTAGAATAGTTAATTTCATTGTTTGTTTTATTTATTGTTTGTTTTATGGTTGTAATTAGTGAAAACTCTTTTCCAAATTAATATCATGTTATTTTGTTATCATGTATGAGTTTGATTTTTTTTATTTCGCAATCATAATAAATAATAAATAAAATAAATAATGACTAAGTTCGGTGAGGGTGGATACAAATAAATGAACCAAGTTTCTATATTGAGAGTTAGGGGGCCATAGTAGTGGGAACAATTTTACTGATCCCAGCCCTCCCTCAATATTGTTAACTTTGGAACAAAGATGAGTTTCGAGCATGAGAATTAAGTCATATAGGATGATTAGAAACAGACTTAGAAATAATAAAGATGGCTTGTTTTTCTAAGTATAGAAACCCATTCTAAAACATAAAGAAGACTTATATAATTTTCATAAGAAGTCATAATCAATAGGTCTGAGATATGTTTGTTTTAAAATAAGTTTTTGCCTTAGAGCCTATTAGGTAAAGTTCTAACATGTTTCTTTCAACTGTTAGAACTCTGTTGCGATGTCGCTCCGAATATCTACACGCACCAACGGAAACGCCTCCAACGCTGCTCCAGTGAACAATGAAGCCCCTCTAGTTTGCAGAAGGGGAGTGCGTGCTACAGCCAGCCGCAACGCGTCGACACCGCCAGCTGACAACACTGTGGAGATAGCCAGACTGCGACAACAAGTCGAGGAGTTGTTGCAGCAACAGCGACAACAGGCTCAGCCCCAGACTCAACCTCAGCCTCCACCGAAGCTGCAGCCGCAGCCACAGCCAATGGCCTCAGCACCCCAACAAGTTGGTCCATATGGGGGATGGCCAGTGGCGAACTACGCGCCGTATCTAGTGATACGAACCACACCAACATTGTGATGAAACCCGACACCAAATATGGAACAGCCACCAAGAACATACGAGATTGGAATGGAACCGCGACCCAATGCTTAGCCAAGCACGAACCTTGGTATGAGGAAGACGCCACAAACGGGGATGGAATCCGTTTGATAAGTCAGGATGAACGCCACAAGGAATATCCTTGATAAGTTCAAAAGTTTCTTCAAGAACTCAAGAAGAAATAAACTCACAATTTCATTCAACATAATCTGCCCTTTCACATTGTTTTCGCAGTCCTTATAAGGACGAAAATTACATGAAAACAAGACCCTTGGTCTTCCTAATGAAAGCACCATAAACAAGACCTTTCGGCTCACACAACTCTTCAACTCACACAAGTCAAGTGTTTGACTTTTACAAAATAAAGAAAGACCAAATAACAACAATAACGTAAATAAATTAAAATGACAAATACAATAAGACTCATGAAGCTCCTAAACTCAGTCAACTTTGATGAGTAAGACAAGTCTTTGTTCTCCTTCAATGTTGACCACGGTCTCCTCTTGTTTTGGGACTTTGTGGACTAGGCTGTTAAGTTCTTCCTTGAATCTCTTGGCTCGTGCCCTCGTCACTGGACCAACTGGAACTTGACTTGATACTTGGGTCTTGGTGTCCTCATCATTCCCTCCCTCTTTAGAAGGATTTGACCTCAAATCGTCACCTGCTTCAAAAGGACTCAAATCAGAAACATTAAAAGTAGCACTAACATTATACTCACCTGGTAAATCGAGTCTGTAGGCATTGTCATTGATCCTTTCAAGTACTTGAAATGGACTATCTCCTCGAGGTAGCAATTTTGAACGCCTTTGTGTTGGGAATCGCTCTTTCCTCATGTGTAACCATACCCAATCACCGGGCTCAAAAACCTGCTTATGACGACCCTTGTTAGCTTGCTTAATGTATTGTTCAGTCCTTCTCTCTATGTTGAGTCGCGCCCTCTCATGGATTTTCTTCACAAATTCTGCCTTCTTCTCGCCATCTAAATTCAAATGCTCAGAAACAGGTAAAGGTGATAAATCCAAAGGAGTTAGAGGATTAAAACCATAAACAATTTCAAATGGTGAAAATTTAGTAGCAGAATGCATTGAACGATTATAAGCAAACTCAACATGTGGCAAACAATCTTCCCAAGTCTTAATATTTTTACTTATGATAGCCCTCAACAAGGTGGATAGGGTCATATTAACTACTTCTGTTTGACCATCGGTTTGAGGGTGACAAGTAGTAGAAAATAATAGTTTTGTCCCAAGTTTTCCCCACAATGTTTTCCAAAAATAGCTTAAGAACTTAGCATCCCTATCTGATACAATTGTTCTAGGCATACCATGTAATCTCACAATCTCCCTAAAGAACAAATCTGCAACGTTAGAGGCATCATCAGTTTTATGACAAGGAATAAAATGAGCCATCTTAGAAAATCTGTCTACAACCACAAAGATTGAATCCCTCCCACGCTTACTTCTAGGTAAACCCAACACAAAATCCATTGAAATGTCAACCCATGGTGAACTAGGGATAGGTAGGGGTGTGTAAAGGCCATTTGGCTGAACTCTTGATTTAGCTTGCCTACAAGTGACACACCTACCACAAATTCGCTCAACATCTCGTTTCATGTGGGGCCAAAAGAAGTGCTCTTGCAACATAGCTAGGGTCTTAGCAACTCCAAAATGTCCCATCAACCCTCCCCGGTTGGACTCTCTAACTAGCAAATCTCTCACAGAACAATTAGGTACACACAACCTATGCTCCCTAAACAAGAAACCCTATGCCTATTGTTGACTGCGTTTTTAGCCAACGACGTGAGAACGTCAATAACGACAAGCCTTCAAGATAAATAAAAACGACACAGACGGTACAATAAAGAAAATAAAGAACACACGATATTTTTATAGTGGTTCAGCCCCGATTGTCGGTAATAGCCTAATCCACTTAGAGTTGTGATTTATAAATCTATACTCAAGATCAGATGGACTGAGCCAACTGAGTTTCTTCAGTACAGATTGTGAAAATACAAGTATTCTCTCTAATTTCAGCACTTTCTCTCTCTAGAATAGACAGAACCAATTTTCTCTCTCTAGAAAGAAGAAGCAGAAGAAGCTCTTCTCTCATCCCATAAGCTCTCTATTTATAGGCCTGGGATCCTCAACTGATATCCCCTTATAATAGGGATATTTTATTATATTTATTACATTTATATTACAAATAAACATTCAAAATTCAAAATGTAACAAACTCCCCATTTGTGGGAAGAATGAGAGATTCCCGCGTACGTTGTTGGAGTTGTGTCTGACTTAGTCTCCTCTAGCTAGTTGGTCCACCTCCTACTCACTACCCATGCAAGTGCTGGTTGAACATGCATGGTGGTAGGATATGCATGGTGGTAGGACATGTTTTTGGGTGGGTTGAACGTGCATGGTGGTAGGAGATGCACTTCTCTCCTCTAACATGCACTCTCCTCTAGCATGCCATGTTCCTCCTTGAACCAATCTCCTTGGCTTCTCCTCGGACCAAGGTGGTCCGAGGCAACCTCCTTGGCACCTCACCTTGGACAACATTGAGGCAACCTCACCTTGAACAACATTGAGGCAACCTCACCTTGGACAACATTGAGGCAACCTCCTTTATCATCTCCCAAACATGTCCGATCGAACATTGTATAGGCTCTCCTTATCAAAATCTAAGTCTCCATTCTCTTGCATGAGACTCCTCCTCCTTAGCTATTTACCTTGGACACGTTCGAGCCAACACTTAGAAAATCTTGGGAGGCTTACCTCCTACACACCCTTGGGGTCTCCTAGGACCATTCCCCTTAACTCTCCTAGAATGCACCTTCCTATTTTTTGGGTATAACACCTATAAAATTTTCCGTCAGCAGGCTTTTCACAAACAGCATAAGTTTCCCCAAAATCATGGTCAGCAGAATACAACTCCTTTATGTGTTCAAACCCAAGAAATTTAGCATCAAGAGTAGAGATTAGGGCATACCTGCGAGAAAGGGCATCTGCAACCACATTCTCCTTACCTTGTTTATAGCGAATGACATAAGGAAATGTCTCAATGAACTCAACCCATCTTGCATGTCTCTTGTTGAGCTTGTGTTGGCCTTTCAAATGTTTCAAGGATTTATGATCTGTGCGAATCACAAACTCCTTTGGCCACAAATAGTGCTGCCATGTTTCTAAAGCACGCACTAGTGCATACAATTCCTTGTCATAGGTGGGGTAATTGAGGGCAGCCCCACTTAGCTTTTCGCTAAAGTATGCAAGCGGTCTCCCATCCTACATAAGAACAGCGCCAATACCTATTCCAGAAGCATCACATTCAACTTCAAAAGTGTTAGAAAAGTTAGGCAAAGCAAGTAAAGGAGCATGAGTAAGCTTGTATTTCAGTAGCTGAAATGCCTCCTCTTGAGCTTCACCCCATTTAAATATCACATTCTTTTTGATAACTTCTGTAAGTGGTGCGGCGATGGTGCTAAAATTTTTCACAAACCTCCTGTAGAAGCTAGCAAGTCCATGAAAACTTCTAACATTACCTATAGTTGTAGGGGTCGGCCACTCTTGGATGGCTTTGATCTTTTCTTCATCCACCTGAATACCTGTAGCACTTACAACAAAGCCTAGGAATACAAGCTTATCGGTGCAGAAAGTACACTTACTGAGGTTAGCATATAAACTCTGTTTCCTAAGAACATCCAAAACAGAATGCAAATGCAAAACATGGTCATGCAAATTCTTACTATAAATAAGAATATCATCAAAATACACAACCACAAATTTTCCAATGAAAGCACGCAATACATGATTCATTAAGCGCATGAAAGTGCTAGGTGCATTAGTTAGTCCAAAAGGCATGACTAACCACTCATACAATCCATGTTTAGTTTTAAAAGCAGTTTTCCACTCATCCCCTTCTTTCAAACGTATCTGATGATACCCACTTTTAAGATCAATTTTGGAAAACACACAAGAACCATGCAATTCATCTAACATGTCATCTAAACGAGGAATGGGATGTCGATATTTTACCGTTATATTGTTGATGGCTCGACAGTCAACACACATCCTCCATGTTCCATCCTTCTTGGGAACTAGAATCACTGGAACAGCACAAGGGCTCATGCTTTCTCTCACATGTCCTTTCTCCATCAATTCTTCAATTTGCCTTTGCAATTCCTTTGTTTCATCAGGATTACTTCTGTAGGCTGGTCGGTTTGGGATGGAAGCACCTGGAACAAAATCAATTTGATGTTCTATTCCTCGAACAGGTGGCAAACCATGTGGTACTTTCTCAGGAAACACATCCTCAAATTCCTGAAAAATAGACACAACAACACTTGGCAGCGAAGAATCAAGTTGGTTAGTATTTAAAAGAGCCTCCTTATACATGAGTAAAATCATGGGCTGTTTTGTACACAATGCTCTGTTAACCTCACTTTTTTTTGCATAAAAATTATTTTGTTTTCTCTCACTTGATTCCACACTTTTCTCTCTTTGTCTCTCTTTTTCCTCACTCTCATTCATCTTTTCACTCTCTTTTTGCTCACTCATTTTCTTTTTGTCACTCAATTTTTGCAACCTCACTTGATCTTCATACACTTTCTTTGGTGTCAAAGGCGCTAGAGTGATTGTTCGTTGACGGAATGTGAATGAATACTTGTTGGTGAAGCCGTCATGCTGCACCTGCCGATCAAATTGCCAAGGCCTTCCTAGAAGGAGGTGTCCAGCTTGCATGGGAACCACATCACACAACACCTCATCTTCATACTTGCCAATTCGAAATGAGACTAGCACCTGTTTTGTAACCCTCACTTCACCACTATCATTCAACCATTGCAATTTGTATGGACAAGGATGCCTAAGCATTGTAAGCCCCAGCTTGGCAACCATGGAAGCACTAGCAACATTAGTACAACTACCTCCATCAATAATGACACTACATACCTTGTCTCTCACATGACAACGAGTGTGAAAGATGTTCTCTCGCTGCACCTCTTCTTCCTCTTCTTTTGCTTGCAAATTCAGGACTCGCCTTGTGACTTGTGCAAGCATCTCACCAGATTCTGGCCCATACTCATTGTCAGAAGCATCTTCCAATGGTGGCATGTCAGCAAGATCATCTTCATCTTCAGAATCTATCTCTCCACTTTCTCGAATCACCATGACTCTCTTGTTTGGACACTGGCTAGCTATGTGTCCTCGCCCCTGACATTTGAAACACCTTATCTCACTAGAATGAGACTTAGTAGGAGTTGTGTTTACCTTGAGGTGGTGTGGCTGTGGTGGCTGGTTTTGGTGTAGATGATGAAGTGGGTTGGTCTTCTTTCTTTGGATAGTTCGACCTCCAAGGTGTTGTACTTGAATTGTGTGGGCTCGGTCTTGACCTCGAACTTGATCTACCCTTCTTGAGCTGCCTCTCAACTTTGATTGCCATATGAACCAAATCCTCCAATTCCACATAATGGTGTAGCTCAATTGGGTCAGCAATCTCTCGGTTCAACCCATTCAAAAACCTTGCCATGGTTGCCTCCCGATCCTCTTCAACATTGGCTCTAATCATAACCATCTCCATCTCCTTGTAATACTCATCAACACTTCTGTAGCCCTGACGAAGACCCTGCAACTTAAGGTAGAGATCTCGATAATAATGAGGTGGTACAAACCGTCGCCTCATCACCCTCTTCATGGCCTCCCATGTGTCAATAGGGCGATCTCCACTCCGCCTCCTGTTGATGCACAACTGATCCCACCAAACAATAGCATAATCAGTAAACTCAATGGCAGCAAGTTTTACCTTCTTCATGTCGGAGTAGTTGTGACAATAAAAAACTAGCTCCATCTTCTTCTCCCACTCAAGGTATGCTTCAGGATCACTCTTCCCCTGAAATGTTGGGATTCTCATTTTGATATTCCCCATATAATTATCTATCTGGTTCCTATCTTCTCTATTCCCACCATACCTCCTATGGTTACCCGTCGACATCCTATCAAACTCATCATCAGAAACTACCCCTTCTAAATCCCCTTCATTCTCATCCTCCCTTTGGTGTACCCTACCCCTCCTTGGTCTCCGTTGTGCCCCCTCTTCTACCCTATCCAACCTCTCATGTATCTGCTCACACTCCGCCCTCATCATCCTTCGCATCTCCCCAATTAATGCTTGTATTTGTAGATTCGGAACCTCAGGTGGCGGATTATCATTGCTTGCATCTTTCTCTGGATTTTGTGACATGATGGAGAATCTGCAAAACAATAAGGTTAGACAATTATAGAATGGACCTCACTGCACTCCCTCACGTGTTTCACTCAAAGAAAATGGTCACTCAAGTACACTCGTGTTTGCACTCAATGATGGCTTTTACCCTCAAATAAGCTCACACCTCTGCCTTTTTCCACTCTATTTTCTTCTTTAAGCTCTTTGAAAACTAATGAAACGGTGATATGGAGGTTCAAGCAGCCAATTCTACCAAACAAATCAAACGAAAACCGATGAAAAAGTGGCGAAAAATGGTGATTTTTGGAACACTTGTGTGGGGTTTTGGCAAAAGGGCCTCTAGACTATGGGGAACAAGAATAGAACAAAAAATTTTAAGAAGGGTTTCCAGACTCTTTTTTTTTTTTTGCTCTCGGATCCTTTCCCTTTTTCCTTCCCTTTCCTTTGCCTTTTTTTTTTTTTTTCTACCTCTCAAATTTGAGAAACCAGATACCAATTTGTAAAGGAAAAAAAATGAATACCAATAGCCAACCCGAAACCCAAACAACCTGTGTTACCAAAACAGATTCAAGAACAAACTATTATGTGATTCAAGAATACCCCCAATAGCATGAACACCAATCTGTGGAGACCAATATGTGAAAACCAATACTTCCAAAACAATCTGTGTACACACCCAATAACAGAGAACCAATATTCCCCAACACCAATATTAGAGATCCAAACAACTCGTGGCACCAAAACAATCTCAGATTTCTCAACTAGTAAAGAAAATAACACAATCAATCCGTGGCACTAGAGTAATTTCAGATTTCGTCAAGAAACAATGGGAACAAGGGAAAACAAATGAATAGAAATCAAAACAGATTAAGATATGAATTGAAATCAAAACAAATTCAGACTTAGCAATATCAAACAGATTCGGATTCAAGGGATTTCACAAGGAAAAGAAAAAAAAATAAGGAAAAGATTGAGCAAGGGAACAATTGAATTTGACAACAAACAGATTCAGATTTTTGAATTGGAAATAAAAAGAAAACAGATTCGGATTTCACAAGAAGATCAAGGACAAAGAACTCAAGAATATGACTAGATGATGATGATATATTTTTTTTTTCAGAAACCCTAATAAGAACATGAATTGAATAGAAAAAAACAAATGAAAAAGGATAGGCCAAACCGGATGATCCTAAGCTCTGATACCAACTGATACGAACCACACCAACATTGTGATGAAACCCGACACCAAATATGGAACAGCCACCAAGAACATACGAGATTGGAATGGAACCGCGACCCAATGCTTAGCCAAGCACGGACCTTAGTATGAGGAAGACGCCACAAACGGGGATGGAATCCGTTTGATAAGTCAGGATGAACGCCACAAGGAATCTCCTTGATAAGTTCAAAAGTTTCTTCAAGAACTCAAGAAGAAATATACTCACAATTTCATTCAACATAATCTGCCCTTTCACATTGTTTTGGCAGTCCTTATAAGGACGAAAATTGCATGAAAACAAGACCCTTGGTCTTCCTAATGAAAGCACCATAAACAAGACCTTTCGGCTCACACAACTCTTCAGCTCACAAAACAAGACCTTTCGGCTCACACAACTCTTCAGCTCACACAAGTCAAGTGTTTGACTTTTACAAAATAAAGAAAGACCAAATAACAACAATAACGTAAATAAATTAAAATGACAAATACAATAAGACTCATGAAGCTCCTAAACTCAGTCAACTTTGATGAGTAAGACAAGTCTTTGTTCTCCTTCAATGTTGACCACGGTCTCCTCTTGTTTTAGGACTTTGTGGACTAGGCTGTTAAGTTCTTCCTTGAATCTCTTGGCTCGTGCCCTCGTCACTGGACCAACTGGAACTTGACTTGATACTTGGGTCTTGGTGTCCTCATCATCTAGTACAGCACATGTAGCCAATTTATGAGAGGTTCCGCTAGCAGCACGCTCCAAACTTCAAAGGGACTACAGACCCCTTTGAGGAAGAAGAGTGGCTAAGGAATGTGGAGCCAATTCTGACGCACATGAATCTCAGTAATGTGGACCGTATATCATGCATCTCGTCATTGCTCAAGAAGGATGCCAGGATATGGTGGGACTTGGTCCAGCAATCGCATGATGTTGCCACCATGACATGGACTCGATTTGTGGAGCTGTTCCACAAAAAGTATTACAATTCGGCTGTACTCGCTTTAAGAGTTGAGGAGTTCGCCAACTTAAAGCAAGGTAGTTTATCAGTGGCAGAGTATGCTCGACAGTTCGACCGCCTAGATAAGTTCGCTCCAGAAATGGTTCCCACTGACTATCTGAGGGTGTCTAAGTTCGTTAGGGGACTTCGACCGAAGATCGAGATGGGGGTTAAGCTAGCAAACCTGGGGAATAATACGTATGCCGACGTTCTAGAGACGGCAATAGAAGTAGAGAGGCTGCAGGCTAATGTAAGTAAAGAAGAAGCCAGTAAACCTGAGCCTAGACAGTAGGGTCAACCTCAGACCAGTCGGAACAACAGCCATAATAGCAACAATTAGTTCAGCAACAACAGTAATGGTCAGAAGAGAAGACATCCTAATAACAAGCAATCTGATAGCGATAAGAGGGCACAGACAAATAATGGGGGAAATAGGCCGGGTTATGTGGAATACCCGCCATGTGCTAAGTGTAAGAAGAAACATCCTGGTGAATGCTGTGTGAACACCAAGGAATGTTAGTTAGGAAGGACACCGGAAAAGAGATTGTCCTCAGCGCAAGCCAGAAGGGAAGAAAGACGACAAGATGGTTCCTGCTAGGGTTTTTGCCTTAACCCAAGGAAAGGCTGATGCTAGCAATAAGGTGGTCACAGGTCAGGTTTCTATCCTCAATAACATATGCTCTGTATTATTTGATTTCGGAGCCACTTATTCGTATATCTCGTTAGGAATGATAGAAAAACTAGACAAACCTTGTGAAAGATTTAGAACTAGGTTTGTAACCGAGTTGCCTTCGAGCAAAGTAGTTCTATCATCACGGATAGTACGAGGCATACCGATCAAGATTGAGGACCTAGAACTAGAAGGAGACCTGATAGAACTGGTGATCAAGGACTTTGACGTAATACTAGGCATGGACTGGCTAGCACGGCATGGCGCAACCATCGACTGCAAACGCAAGAAGGTGATGTTCGAGACTCCTGACGGCCAGACTATGCTTCTTGCTTAAGGTTTGGATCTTTCTACTAGCTTTGGCTCCTTCAAAACCCTTTCAATACCTTAACCAACTCCCCCCAACAACATAGACAATTAGCTATTGAAAAATCTATGGTTAAAACTTTACAAAAGTCTAGTTTTTTGAAACTTTACCTTAGAGAAACCCTTTCGAGACCAAAGCTTAGCTTCCAAGCTTTCTTAGTGTTCTTGAGGTTGAAGATGGAGAGAAAACTTGAGAGAGAGTTTTCAAAAAGATGAGAGTGAAAGTGAGAGAGAGTGGGGTCGGTTGGGGAGTTGGAAGAGCTTATACAACCCTAATAATATCTTATTACCACTTGAGTGTTTTACTACCCACTTGCCTATTTACACTAATACTTAAATAAATGGGATTAAACTTAATTAAAAAAATTTCATCCCAATTAATTCCTTCACATGGCCAGCCGCTATTTAGTTTATATATGTGTTTATATATATATTTATATAAAGGTTAATAAATATTTCCTAAGAAGAAAAATCTAATTTGACTTCTTATAACCCTTTTCACTCTTATTAAGTTTTAAAAACAAAACTTAACACATAATAATTAAATTAAATGTCTCTCACATTTAATTTAATTAATCACACAATAAATTTTAACCTAAGGTCCATTCATGGAATAAAATTCCCCAATTCGGTAAAATTAAGCGTTTAACACCAAATGCCCTAAAGTTTCCATTTTCTCTTAGGTTTATTATTTTTTACCAAACTTTAATTTTTATGAATGTATTTTATGCCCAAAATATATTTGCCATAGTTTTTCATTTATTTTCCGAGATTTTTACCCGATTAGGGTTTTTGTGTTGGTCCAAGACTAATAGTCTAATCTTGACTTTTAAACACACAATTCATAATTTGGCTAGCAATAACTCATGGAAATAAATTCCAAACAATATATAATATTATTTGAAATAATATTCTTAACTCGGGGAAAACAATCCCGACTTGAGTCATTTCAAGATACCCGAAACGCAGGACGTTACATGGAGGACCTCGAGGAGGTCCAGTTAGAAGAGAAAGATCCGACCAGGGTTGTGAAAGTCAATAAAAACTTAGAGAAAACGACGAAAAATGAATTGGTAGAGTTTTTGAAGAAACACCATGAGGTCTTTATTTGGTCACATAAAGATATGATTGGGATAGACCCAGCGGTGATCAGCCAAGTCTTGAATGTAGAAAAAAAACTTCGATACAACAAAAAAGAAGGCTGCTCGACAAAGATAGATCCAAAGCTCTAAAAGAAGAGGTCGAGAGGCTAAAGGAAAATGGATTCATCTGGGTAGCATTTTATCCATCTTGGGTCTCTAATCCCGTACTAGTTCCCAAGCCAAATGGTAAGTGGAGGACGTGCGTGGATTTCACAGACCTTAATAAAGCCTGCGTGAAGGATTGTTTCCCACTTCCAAGAATCGACCAACTGATTGATGCTACATCAGGACATGAAATTTTATCATTCATGGATGCGTACTCCGGTTATAATCAAATTAGTATGCATCCACCTGATGAAGATCACACTAGCTTTCGAGTAGATACGGGACTTTACTGCTATAAAGTAATGTCTTTCGGTTTGAAAAACGCTGGCGCGACTTACCAGCGACTAGCCAACCATCAAAGAACTGATCAGCAATAACATGAAAGTCTACATTGACGATATGCTGGTCAAGTCAAGAAAGGATAAAGAACACATCAAGGACCTACAAGAATGCTTCAACATCTTGAAAAAAATATCAGATGAAGCTGAATCCTCTAAAGTGTTCCTTTGGTGTTGAATCAGATAAAATTTTGGGATTCATAGTAAACTCACGAGGAATCAAAGCTAATCCCAAAAAAATTCATGCACTGATCGAGATGCAGTCTCCTACCAAAGTTAAAGATGTTCAAAGCCTAACTAGAAGATTTGCGTCCCTAAGTAGATTCATATTGTCAATGGACAAGTGTGTCCCATTTTTTAATCTACTCAGAGGTAACAAAAAAATTGAATGGAAAGAGGAGTGTGAGCAAGTTTTTCAGGCGCTAAAATCCCACATGTCGCAACAGCCAATTTTGTCCAAGCCGATCGAAGGAGAAACTTTGTACATCAACTTAGCAATAACATAGTATGCTGCTAGTGCTGTTTTAGTCAAAGAGGAAGACAACATTCAAAAAGAGTGTACTACGTATACAAAAGGCTAGTGGGAGCAGAACTACGATATCCGCCCATAGAGAAATTGGCTTATTGCCTTATACTGGCGTCTAGAAAGCTGTGACCCTATTTTCAGGCTCACCCCATCATAGTGCTTACCGACCAGCCACTACGACAAGTCTTACAAAAACCAGAAGCCGCTAGTCGGCTACTGAAATGGGTAGTCGAGTTAGGACAGTTTGAAATTTCTTATGCACCATGAGCAAGTATAAAGGGACAAGCCCTAGCGTATTTCGTTGCAGAATTCACCAGACTCCCTACTAGCGAACCAATGATAGAGACCGATGATCAAAATCAATGCCCTACCTGGAAGTTGTTCGTAGATGGATCTTCCAATGAGCATAAAACATGGGGGCAGGACTGATTTTAATCACACCCGAGGGACATCGATTTCATTGTGCGATCAGATTCAACTTTACGGCCTCCAATACTGAAGCCGAATATGAGGCGCTGCTCGCAGAATAAAGACTAGCCAAAGATCTGGATATAAAGTCAATATAAATATATAGTAACTCCCAACTAGTAGTTAATCAGATTATGGGAGAATATCAGGCTAGGGGTTTCATAATGGTTGCTTATTTGAACAAGGCAAAGGATTTATTTTCATTGTTTAATAAGTATACTCTCCTGTAAGTAACTCCCAATCAGAATTCAAACGCCGACGCTTTAGCCAAAATGGCAAGCGCTAAAGATGTTGACGCTTTGAGCATAGTACCGGCGAACGTTTGTTGGCACCAAGCATTCAAGTGAAAGAATCCTCGCTAATGGTACAAGTGTCAGACACATTGATGACTCCCATCATTAAATATCTCGAACAAGGAATATTACCAGCAGATAGGAATAAAGCAAGGACACTTCAAAGACAATCAACTCGATTTATTTTGGTCGATAGAGTCTTGTATAGACGAGGATACTCAATGCCTTTACTACGATGTGTCTCTAAGAAAAAAGCTAAGAACTTGATGCAAGCAGTACATGAAGGTTTCTGCGGAAATCACGCTGGGGGCAAAGTTTGTCAAAGAAAATTCTACGGCAAGGATACTTCTGGCCTACCATGATCAAAGACTATGGAATTTGTTAAAAAGTGTGATAAGTGTAATGACCCTAGTTACTCAAGACTTTGGACCATTAATGAAAACTACACATAGACCCTAATCCTTAATAGAACTTACAAGTGAAAAGATCATAACTTTATTAAAAACTTGTAAAAATAAAGGTTAAACTTACATAAAATTTAAGTTAGGATATGGGATCCCATTGTTTTAAAATCAAAACATAACATAATTGTAATTAAAAGAGATTACATAAATAAGTGCGGAAAAATACACATAAAAACATAAGTAAAGACTTCATCCTCTAATCGAAACTCTCGGCTCTATGAATCCATTCTGCCTCAATACACATGCCTAAACTACCAAGAACCTTTCCCGCCACTAAAGCTATTTTCCCGCACATATAAACAAAAAGGAGTGAGACTAATGCCCAGCAAGGAAAATCTAACACATAAACCATATACATAATTTTCATAAAGAAACATAAAACATATCATAACACTTATGTCACATACATACTATAATGGCCATTATTACTTGGGGTCCCATAAACTAAACAAGTCATATGCCCATTAGATTAGTGGGGCTTGCTAGCTAAGCAAGTCATATGCCCATAATCTATTTGGGGCTTGTTAGTTGTATAGGTCATATGCCCAAGTCTACAAACATACTTAACATAGCATATTACATAACATAAAATCATAAGATAACATATAAAATCATATAACACATAAATCCTATCCTATTTTCCTTACCAAAATTACCGGGATATGAGGACAGAGTTGGGACTTTGGAACACTCCTAAAAACCATTTATAACAGGGTGAGTATATTGAAGAAAGGGGATGAAAGTGATGAAGGAACTATACCATCAAAATACACTTACCAAGAATCTTATGCTCAAGAACTTAGATTTGCTAATCAAGAATAAAGAGTAAGGTTAGAATGCTGAGTAGAAGACTATGAGAACTTAAAGAAAATAATACCAATTGAACTAGAGTTTGGAAATACCTTGAAGACTTATATGACCAATCTAAACCTTGAACCGAAATGTGAATAAACCTTACTTCCCCAAGTGTTTGGTAAGCTTATAGTGATCAAGCTTATGATCCCCAACCCAAGTGTTTACACTCTCACAATAACCTAGCAACTTGCAGCCTCTGAACTTAGCTTAATAGATGAATAAATGGCTGGGTACTAGGTCCTATTTATAAAGTTTAGGAATGAAAAGATCTTCATTTAACTTGAATAAAAATAATGGCTTTTTAAGTGAAAAACATTTGAATTATCGTTCAGCAGAGGCTGAAGACTCGTTCAGAAAGATGCTGGACTTATCAAGAGGTTGAAGATTTGAATGGAGAATATTTTCAAAATGTTTCAAAATGCCCTGAAGGAGGCGATATATCGCCTGGGCCAGTATGCCCAAGGCAATCCTGCGACGCTTTTTTTTCTTTTCTTTTCGTGCTACAATATATCGCCCCCTATAGCTGCGATATATCGGCATACGCTGAATATTTAAACACGAAATTACACATTTTTAGCTTAATTTGAATTGAATAAACAGCCTTGACTAAGCCCTCTAACGTTTTCAAAGCTGCTGACTGACCCTAGGATATTCAAATTTTAACCTTAATAAATTTAATCCTCAAAATACTTAATCATTATTAAACATACACATGACATGTGCTATTATCTTATTGGGTCTTATCTAAACCTTATAATATAATAAATATTACCCTCAATATCAGTCATATTAATCAATCCTTAGGTTAAAATTAATATTCCTAGACTATAGGTTAAACTTAGAAAATCTACAAGTGTTACTATGAGTGTCCAAATAAATCCCGGTCTGAACCAATAAATCCATAGTCATAACAATAATACTACTATTACTATTATACTACTATCTAACTAGCTAAGTAAAGTTCTTGGACTCTACAATAAGTGCCAAAGATTTTCCAAAATACCACAATCAGCCCCAAATGAGCTTAAACAGATGTAAAGCCCATGGCCATTCGCATTCTAGGGAATTGACCTGATCGGGTCTTTGCCTACAAGAAAAGGGAATGTCAAGTATGCAGTAGTTGCTGTTGACTACTTTACTAAGTGGGTCGAAGCTGAGCCACTCGTAGCAATCACGACCAAGAAAGTATTGGATTTCATCATAAAAAACATTATATGTTGATATGGGTTGCCAAAAAAAATTGTCTTAGATAATGGCACGCAATTTGACAGTGACCTTTTCACTGATTTCTGCGAACGACATGGTCTTACAAAGAGTTTTTCGTCAATTGCCCATCCACAAGCCAACGGACAGGTTGAAGCTGTTAACAGAACTCTAAAGGACACACTGAAGAAAAGGCTTGAAGAAGCAAAGGGGGCATGGCCAGAAATATTGCCAGAAGTACTCTGGTCGTATAGCACATCTCACCGAACAACAACAGACCATACACCATTTTCCTTGCCCTATGGGTATGAAGCCATGTTACCCGTTGAGCTAGATCGACCATCACATAGAAGGCTAACATACGACCAGAGCATGAATAACCAATTATTAATGGAGTCTTTGGACTTGGTCAACGAAAGGCGCGAGCAGGCTCAACTTTGAGCTGCAGCTACCAACAAAAGGTCGCACGATATTTTACTCTAAAGTACACGAAAAGAAAGTTTGACGTGGGAGGTTTGGTACTTAGAAGAGTTTTTCTCAACATTCGTGACTAGAATGTTGGAGTACTCGGTCCGAATTGGGAAGGTCCATATTAAATTGAAGAAATCCTTCAACCAAGCACATATAAACTTGCTCGCTTAAATGAAAATCTCATTCCTCACTATTGAAATGGAGAACACTTGCGCAAGTATTATTAATAAACAATTCTTTATAAAGAGTTGGCTTGTATTAATTTTACTTTTTACAAGTTTGTGAACAAGGGTTGGCCAGTTAATGACTGGTCACTTATAAGTGTAAGATCAATTTTGATCACTCGTACATACACGATTTTGTCCATTCTATTATAAGAAATAAGAGTAACTGTGCGCAGCCGGTTATTCTTGCCAATTATTGTATTTATTACAAGTATTTGCTCATTATGTTTGTTGTTTTGCTATATTGTAATTGATTGTTTATAAATGTTCGAACATGACTTGGTCATGGCAAGTGACTGAGAACCTTGAGCTCCTCGATCACTTGGGGGGCATATACGATACTAAGCGAGCAAAGCATATCAACAGACATATGTAAACATACGAGCAAAATAAGGGAAAGCATATTACGACACTTAGAGTATTTTTCAAAATTTTTAGTTAATTTTGTGAAATATTAATAAAGTGTTATGCTAAGTTCGGTCATACGAGCAGATGTTATAATAGCAATCAAAATATTTTATAATATCACAATGAAATGTCTTTACATCGCGAGCAATTGCTGCTCGGATGAATTAAAATAATTAGAAGGAAAAAGCCGCCTTAGGCAGCAAAATTGTCTTAACATCATGAATTGTTGTTCGAATGTTTTAATTACATGAATTAAAAAAGTTACTGTGCAGCTGGAGGAGGGTCTTGCTGAGACTGCTGGTCGACTGATGTTCCAGCCTCTTCTTTAGCACCATCAATGCCTGTCGCCAGAGAGATTTCAGGAGAATCCGAGGCATTATAGGCATTCCTTTCCTCCTCTTGGCAAGCAGCGCACTTTGCGAGTTCAGCTTGTCTCATTTGCTCGAGGAGATAGTCAAAATTTGCCTCTGGATTGTTCTGATGAGGACACCAAGACTAAAGATCCAAGTCTAGTTCCAGTTGGTCTGGTGACGAGGGCGCGAGCCAAAAGACTCAGTTTAGGAGCTTGATGAGTCTTATTGTATTTTGTCATCTTGTATTTTTTATTTAGTCTTTGTTTATTTTGTGAATTGTCAAACACTTGACTTTTGTGAGTCCAAGAGTCCTTTTGTCTTTAATTTCGGTTTTCATTAGGAAGACAAAAGGCTTGTTTTTAAATTTCGGTTTTGCTTTAGGAAGACAAAAGGCTTGTTTTTAAATTTCAGTTTTGCTTTAGGAAGACAAAGGGGCTTGTCTTGATGTAATTTTCGCCTATATTAAGCCTTGAAAACATTTGGAAAAAGGCAGATTGTGATGAAATGAAATTTGTGAGTTTTTCTTCTTGAGTTCTTGAAGAAACTATTAGAACTTATCAAGGGGTTCCTTGTGGCGTTCAACCTGACTTATCAAACGGATTCTCATCCCCGTTTGTGGCGTCTTCCTCATACCAAGGTTCGTGCTTGGCTAAGCATTGGGTCGCGGTTCTTCATCCCCAATTTCGTGTGTTAAGGCTGTGCCATATTTGGTGTCGGGTTTCATCACAGTGTTGGTGTGGTTCGTATCAGTTGGTATCAGAGCTTAGGATCATCCGGTTTGGCCTATCCTTTTTCATTTTTTTTTCTATTCAGTTTGTGTTCTTATATTAGGATTTCTAAAAAAAAATATATATATATCAATTCGTGTTCATCTAGTCGTGTTTTTCTATTCTAGAGCTTGTTAATTTCAATTGTTTCCTTGTTTCCCTTATTTGTTGTGAAATCTGAAACTATTCTAGAGTTTGTTGATTTCCTTATTTCAATTGTTTCCTTGTTTGAAATCCGAGCCTAGGTTCATACGGTTTGACCTATCTTTTTTTCCTTGTTTTTCTTTTTCGTTTCTTTGTTCAAATCGTGCAATTGAATTTGGTTTTCTGAAATTTCCCCTATTTTGTTTTCTTTTCGTTTCTAAAATCGTGAATTAGGGTTCTTACTTGTGAAAACCGAATTTTCATTGAGTCCTCTTGTTTTGTTGTGAAATCCGAATGTGTTTTGGGTTTCTCTTGTTCTTATTGTGCAATCCGAATTGGCATTGAGTTTTCTCTTATTCTTATTGTGAAATCTGAAATTGGGATTGAGGTTCTCTTATTTGATGAGGACACCAAGACTAAAAATCCAAGTCAAGTTCCAGTTGATCCAAGTCAAGAGGGGAGGAATGATGAGGACACCAGTTTAGGAGCTTGATCAATATTTAGCTTCCTGTAATGAGTCTTTTTATTTTTAATCACGTTTTTTATTTAGTCTTTGTTTATTTTGTGATAAGTCAAACATTTGACTTGTGTGAGTCCAATAGTCCTTTTGTCTTTAATTTTCGGTTTTCATTAGGAAGACAAAAAGCTTGTCTTTAATTTCGGTTTTCATGAGGAAGACAAAAGGCTTGTCTTTAATTTCAGTTTTCATTAGGAAGGCAAAGGGGCTGTCCTTAATTTTTCGGTTTCATTAGGAAGACAAAGGGGCTTGTCTTGATGTAATTTTTGGCTATATAAGGCCTTGAAAACATTTGGAAAAATCAGATTATGTTGAATGAAATTGTGAGTTTATTTCTTCTTGAGTTCTTGAAGAAACTTTTGAACTTATCAAGGAGATTCCTTGTGGCGTTCATCCTGACTTATCAAACGGATTCCATCCCCGTTTGTGGCGTCTTCCTCATACCAAGGTTCGTGCTTGGCTAAGCATTGGGTCGCGGTTCCATTCCAATCTCGTGTGCTCTTGGTGGCTGTTCCTTATTTGGTGTCGGGTTTCGTCACACTTGTTGGCGTGGTTCGTATCAGTTGGTATCAGAGATTAGGATCATCCGGTTTGGCCTATCCTTTACTTTGTGTTTTTTTTTTCTATTCAATTCGTGTTCTTATATTAGGATTTCTGAAAAAAAAATTACAAAAAAAAAAATCTATCTATTCGTGTTCTTGATTTTCTTAGTCTTTGTTCTTGTTTTCCTTCTAAAAATCCAAAACCATTATAGTTAATCTCTTTATTCCAGATTGTTTCTTTGTTCAAATCGTGTTCTTAATATTCTTGTTCCAATTGTTTGTTGTGAAATCAGAAACTATGCTAGAGCTTGTTGATTTATGAATTTCCTTGTTTCCTTATTCCAATTTTCATTAACCAAATAATCTGTTTTCTTTGTTTCAATTTTCCCTAATTGGTTTTCTTTTTGTTTCTGAATTCGTGAATTAGGGTTCTTATTGTAAAAACCGAATTTTCATTGAGTTCCTCTTGTTTGGTTGTGAAATCCGAAAGTTCTTTGGGTTTCTCTTGTTCTTATTGTGCAATCCAAATTGGGATTGAGTTCCCTTGTTCTTATTGTGAAATCTGAATTAGGATTGAGTTTTCTCTTGTTCTAGTAGTGAAATCTGAATTGAGATTGGGTTTTATCTTGTTCTTATGGTGAAATCTGAGTTGGGATTGAGTTTCACTTATTCTTATTGTTAAATCCGAAAGTGGGTTGGGTTTTCTCTTTTCTTTTTGTGAAATCCGAATCTGCATTGTTTCTCTTTTCTTTTTGAGTCTCCATTGTTTCTCTTGTGAAAACCGATTCATTTTGCTTTCAAATTCGTTCCTTGCATCTGCATTTGAGAAATCAAAGAAAAAGAAAAGAAAAGAAGAAAGAAAGAAAGAAAAGAAAGAAGAAGAAAACCAAGAGGATCCGAACTCTTAAAAAAAAAAAAAAAAAAAAGAGTCTGGAAACCCTTCTTAAAAATTTTTGTTCTATTCTTGTTCCCCATGGTCTAGAGGCCTTTTTGCCAAAACCCCACACAAGTGTTCCAAAAATCACCATTTTTCATCAGTTTTTCTATGTTCGTTTGGTTTGTTCTGGTTTGATTTGCTACTTGCATCCTCCATGATATTGTGGATTAGTTTTGAAAGAACTTAAAGAAGAATACGAGTGGAAAAAGGCAGAGGTGTGAGCCTATTTGAGGGTAAAAGCCATTGAAATTGAGTGAAACACGAGGGGATTTGAGTGAAAATATTGTTCGAGCGAAACACGTGAGGGAGTGTGGTGAGGTCTTTTCTCCATATTATTCTAACCTTATTTTGCAGATTTCCATCATGGCACAAAATCCAGAGAAAGATGCAAGCAATGATATTCCGCCACCTGAGGTTCCAAATCTACAAATGCAAGCATTAATTGGGGAGATGCGAAGGATGATGAGGGCGGAGTGTGAGCAGATACATGAGAGGTTGGATAGGGTAGAAGAGGGAACGCAATGGAGGGCACGGAGGAACAGGGTGCAACAACGGGATGTTGAGGGTGAAAGAGAGTTTGATGGGGGCGATTTAGAGGAAGAATATGATAGGATGTCAGAGGGTAACCATAGGAGGTATGGCCGAGATAGAGAAGCTAGGAACTGGGTAGACAATAATTTGGGAAATATCAAGATGAGAATCCCCGCCTTTCAAGGCAAGAGTGATCCTGAGGCATACCTTGAGTGGGAGAAGAAAATGGAGTTGGTTTTCGATTGTCACAACTACTCTGACATGAAGAAGGTAAAACTAGCTGTCATTGAATTTACTGATTATGCTATTGTTTGGTGGGATCAGTTGTGCATCAATAGGAGGCGAAATGGAGATCGTGCCATTGACACTTGGGAGGCTATGAAGAGGGTGATGAGGCGACGGTTTGTACCATCTCATTATTATCGAGATCTATACCTTAAGTTGCAGGGTCTTCGTCAAGGTTCCAAGAGTGTTGATGAGTATTACAAGGAGATGGAGATGGCTATGATTAGAGCCAATGTGGAAGAGGATCGGGAGGCAACAATGGCAAGGTTTTTGAATGGGTTGAACCGAGAGATTGCTAATCCAATTGAGCTACACCATTATGTGGAATTGGAAGATTTGGTGCATATGGCAATCAAAGTTGAGAGGCAGCTCAAGAGGGGTAGTACAAGTGCAACACCTTGGCGGTCGAACTATCCAAAGAAGGAAGAAGACCAACCTACTTCATCATCTACACCAAAACCAGCCACCACAGCCACACCACCTCAAGGTAAAACAACTCCTACTAAGTCTCATTCTAGTGAGATAAGGTGTTTCAAATGTCAGGGGCGAGGACACATAGCTAGCCAGTGTCCAAACAAGAGAGTTATGGTGATTCGAGAAAGTGGCGAGCTCGATTCTGAAGATGAAGATGATCTTGCTGACATGCCACCATTGGAAGATGCTTCTATCGATGATGAAGAGTATGGGCCAGAATCTGGTGAGATGCTTGCACTAGTCACACGACGAGCCTTGAATTTGCAAGCAAAAGAAGAGGAAGAAGAGGTGCAGCGGGAGAACATCTTTCACACTCGTTGTCATGTGAAAGACAAGGTATGTAGTGTGATTATTGATGGAGGTAGTTGTACTAACGTTGCTAGTTCTTCCATGGTTGAGAAGCTGGGGCTCCCAACGCTTAAACATCCTTGTCCATACAAGTTACAGTGGTTGAATGATAGTGGTGAAGTGAGGGTTACAAAACAGGTGCTGGTATCATTTCGAATTGGCAAGTATGAGGATGAGGTATTGTGCGATGTGGTTCCAATGCAAGCTGGACACCTCCTTCTAGGAAGGCCTTGGATATTTGATCGGCGAGTCCAGCATGATGGCTTCACCAACAAGTACTCATTCACGTTCCGTCAACGAACAATCACTCTAGCTCCATTGACGCCAAAGCAAGTATATGAAGACCAAGTGAGGTTGCAAAAATTGAGTGATCAACAAAAATTGAGTGAGCAAAAGAAGAAGAGTGAAAAGATGAATGCGAGTGAGAAAAAAGAGAGAAAAGGGTCGAATCAAGTGAGAGAGAAAAGAAAGAGAAGAGTTCGATCAATGAGGGAAAATTAGAGAGAAAACAAAATAATTTTTATGCAAAAAAAAGTGAGGTTAAGGAGGCTCTTTTAAACACTAACCAACTTGATGCTAACAAGGGTCGTCACAAGCAGGTTTTTGATCCCGGTGATTGGGTATGGTTACACATGAGGAAAGAGCGATTCCCAGCACAAAGACGTTCCAAATTGCTACCTCGAGGAGATGGGCCGTTTCAAGTGCTAGAAAGGATCAACGACAATGCCTACAGACTCGATTTACCAGGTGAGTATACTATTAGTGCTACTTTAAATGTTTCTGATTTGAGTCCTTTTGATGCAGGTGACGATTTGAGGTCAAATCTTTCTCAAGAGGGGGGGAATGATGAGGACACCAAGACTAAAAATCCAAGTCAAGTTCCAGTTGATCCAAGTCAAGAGGGGAGGAATGATGAGGACACCAGTTTAGGAGCTTGATCAATATTTAGCTTCCTGTAATGAGTCTTTTTATTTTTAATCACGTTTTTTATTTAGTCTTTGTTTATTTTGTGATAAGTCAAACATTTGACTTGTGTGAGTCCAATAGTCCTTTTGTCTTTAATTTTCGGTTTTCATTAGGAAGACAAAAAGCTTGTCTTTAATTTCGGTTTTCATGAGGAAGACAAAAGGCTTGTCTTTAATTTCAGTTTTCATTAGGAAGACAAAGGGGCTGTCCTTAATTTTTCGGTTTCATTAGGAAGACAAAGGGGCTTGTCTTGATGTAATTTTCGGCTATATAAGGCCTTGAAAACATTTGGAAAAATCAGATTATGTTGAATGAAATTGTGAGTTTATTTCTTCTTGAGTTCTTGAAGAAACTTTTGAACTTATCAAGGAGATTCCTTGTGGCGTTCATCCTGACTTATGAAACGGATTCCATCCCCGTTTGTGGCGTCTTCCTCATACCAAGGTTCGTGCTTGGCTAAGCATTGGGTCGCGGTTCCATTCCAATCTCGTGTGCTCTTGGTGGCTGTTCCTTATTTGGTGTCGGGTTTCGTCACACTTGTTGGCGTGGTTCGTATCATTATTCTTATTGTGAAATCTGAAATTGGGATTGAGAATCTGAATTGGGATCGAGTTTTTTCTCTTGTTCTTGTTGTGAAATCCGAATTGGGATTGAGTTCTCTTTTCTTATTGTGAAATCTAAAATTGGGATTGGGGTCTCTTGTTCTTGTTGTGAAATATCTAATTGTTCTTGTTCTTGTTGTGCAGTCTGATGAGGACACCAAGACTAAAAATCCAAGTCAAGTTCCAGTTGATCCAAGTCAAGAGGGGAGGAATGATGAGGACACCAGTTTAGGAGCTTGATCAATATTTAGCTTCCTGTAATGAGTCTTTTTATTTTTAATCACGGTTTTTATTTAGTCTTTGTTTTGTGATAAGTCAAACATTTGACTTGTGTGAGTCCAATAGTCCTTTTGTCTTTAATTTTCGGTTTTTATTAGGAAGACAAAGGGTTGTCTTTAAATTTCAGTTTTCATTAGGAAGACAAAGGGTTGTCTTTATTTTTCGGTTTCATTAGGAAGACAAAAGGGTTGTCTTTAATATTTCGGTTTTTAGGAAGACAAAGGGGCTTGTATTGATGTAATTTTCGGCTATATAAGGCCTTGAAAACATTTGGAAAAATCAGATTATGTTGAATGAAAATTTGTGAGTTTTCTTCTTGAGTTCTTGAAGAGACTATCCGAACTTATCAAGGGTATCCCTTGTGGCGTTCAATCCGACTTATCAAACGGATTCCCATCCCCGTTTGTGGCGTCTTCCTCATACCAAGGTTCGTGCTTGGCTAAGCATTGGGTCGCGGTTCCATTCCAATCTCGTGTGTTCTTGGTGGCTGTTCCATATTTGGTGTCGGGTTTCGTCACACTTGTTGGCGTGGTTCGTATCACAGTCCGAGTTGTATTGTTTTCGAATTGTTGTAGTTCCACCAATTCTGATTCTTCTTGTGTCTTGTACCTGCATTTGAGAAAAAAAATAGAAAGAAAGAAGAAGAAAAAAAAAAACCAAGAGGATCCGAACTCTAAATTTTTTTTTTTGTTCTATTCTTGTTCCCTATGGTCTAGGGGCCTTTTTGCCAAAACCCCACACAAGTGATCCAAAAATCATCATTTTTCGTCATTTTTCATCAGTTTTTTTCTATGTTCGTTTGGTTTGTTCTAGTTTGATTTGCTACTTGAATCCTCCATGATATTGTGTGATTAGTTTTGAAAGAACTTAAAGAAGAATGCGAGTGGAAAAAGGCAGAGGTGTGAGCCTATTTGAGGGTAAAAGCCATTGAAATTGAGTGAAACACGAGGGGATTTGAGTGAAAATATTGTTCGAGCGAAACACGTGAGGGAGTGTGGTGAGGTCTTTTCTCCATATTATTCTAACCTTATTTTGCATCTTTCCATCATGGCACAAAATCCAGAGAAAAATGCAAGCAATGATATTCCACCACTTGAAGTTCCGAATCTACAAATGCAAGCACTAATTGGGGAGATGCGAAGGATGATGAGGGCGGAGTGTGAGCAAATACATGAGAGGTTGGATAGGGTAGAAGAGGGAACACAACGGAGGCCACGGAGGAATAGGATGCACCAAAGGGAGGATGAGAATGAAGGGGATTTTGAAGGGGTAGTTTCTGATGATGAGTTTGATAGGATGTCGGCAGGTAACCATAGGAGGTATGGCCGAGATAGGGAAGCTAGGAACTGGGTAGACAATAATTTGGGAAATATCAAGATGAGAATCCCCGCCTTTCAAGGCAAGAGTGATCCTGAGGCATACCTTGAGTGGGAAAAGAAGATGGAGTTGGTTTTCGATTGTCACAACTACTCTGACATGAAGAAGGTAAAACTAGCTGTCATTGAATTTACTGATTATGTTATTGTTTGGTGGGATCAGTTGTGCATCAATAGGAGGCGAAATGGAGATTGTGCCATTAACACTTGGGAGGCTATGAAGAGGGTGATGAGGCGACGGTTTGTACCATCTCATTATTATCGAGATCTATACCTTAAGTTGCAGGGTCTTCGTCAAGGTTCCAAGAGTGTTGATGAGTATTACAAAGAGATGGAGATGGCTATGATTAGAGCCAATGTGGAAGAGGATCGGGAGGCGACAATGGCAAGGTTTTTGAATGGGTTGAACCGAGAGATTGCTAATCCAATTGAGCTACACCATTATGTGGAATTAGAAGATTTGGTGCATATGGCAATCAAAGTTGAGAGGCAGCTCAAGAGGGGTAGTACAAGTTCAAATCTGAGACAAATCCCACAAAATTCAAGTGCAACACCTTGGCGGTCGAACTATCCAAAGAAGGAAGAAGACCAACCTACTTCATCCTTTACACCAAAACCAGCCACGATCCCTCAAGGTAAAATAGCCCCTACTTCATCCCGTTCTAGTGAGATAAAGTGTTTCAAATGTCAGGGGCGAGGACACATAGCTAGCCAATGTCCAAACAAGAGAGTTATGGTGATTCGAGAAAGTGGCGAGCTCGATTCTGAAGATGAAGATGATCTTGCTGACCTGCCACCATTGGAAGATGCTTCTATCGATGATGAAGAGTATGGGCCAGAATCTGGTGAGATGCTTGCACTAGTCACAAGACGAGCCTTAAACTTGCAAGCAAAAGAAGAGGAAGAAGAGGTGCAGCGGGAGAACATCTTTCACACTCGTTGTCATGTGAAAGACAAGGTATGCAATGTTATTATTGATGGTGGTAGTTGCACTAACGTTGCTAGTTCTTCCATGGTTGAGAAGCTGGGGCTCCCAACGCTTAAACATCCTTGTCCATACAAGTTGCAGTGGTTGAATGATAGTGGTGAAGTGAGGGTTACAAAACAGGTGCTGGTATCATTTCGAATTGGCAAGTATGAGGATGAGGTATTGTGTGATGTGGTTCCCATGCAAGCTGGACACCTCCTTCTAGGAAGGCCTTGGCTATTTGATCGGCGAGTCCGGCATGATGGCTTCACCAACAAGTACTCATTCACGTTCCATCAACGAACAATCACTCTAGCTCCATTGACGCCAAAACAAGTATATGAAGACCAAGTGAGGTTGCAAAAATTGAGTGATAAAAAAAAATTGAGTGAGCAAAAGAAGGAGAGTGAAAAGATGAATGAGAGTGAGAAAAAAGAGAGACAAAGAGAGAAAAGGGTCGAATCAAGTAAGAGAGAAAAGAAAGAGAAGAGTTCGATCAATGAGGGAAAATTAGAGAGAAAACAAAATAATTTTTATGCAAAAAAAAGTGAGGTTAAGCTCATGTACAAGGAGGCTCTTTTAAACACTAACCAACTTGATGCTAACAAGGGTCGTCACAAGCAGGTTTTTGACCCCGGTGATTGGGTATGTGTACACATGAGGAAAGAGTGATTCCCAGCACAAAGACGTTCCAAATTGCTACCTCGAGGAGATGGTCCGTTTCAAGTGCTAGAAAGGATCAATGACAATGCCTACAGACTCGATTTACCAGGTGAGTATACTGTTAGTGCTACTTTTAATGTTTATGATTTGAGTCCTTTTGATGCAGGTGAAGATTTGAGGACAAATCCTTCTCAAGAGGGGGGAATGATGAGGACACCAAGACTAAAGATCCAAGTCTAGTTCCAGTTGGTCTGGTGACGAGGGCGCGAGCCAAAAGACTCAGTTTAGGAGCTTGATGAGTCTTATTGTATTTTGTCATCTTGTATTTTTTTATTTAGTCTTTGTTTATTTTGTGAAAAGTCAAACACTTTACTTGTGTGAGTCCAAGAGTCCTTTTGTCTTTAATTTTCGGTTTTCATTAGGAAGACAAAAGGCTCGTGCCCTCGTCACCGGACCAACTGGAACTTGACTTGGATCTTTAGTCTTGGTGTCCTCATCATTCGGACTTGAGAAGGATTTGACCTCAAATCGTCACCTGCATCAAAAGGACTCAAATCAGAAACATTAAAAGTAGCACTAACAGTATACTCACCAGGTAAATCGAGTCGGCAGGCATTGTCATTGATCCTTTCAAGTACTTGAAATGGAACATCTCCTCGAGGTAGCAATTTGGAACGTCTTTGTGCTGGGAATCGCTCTTTCCTCATGTGTAACCATACCCAATCACCGGGCTCAAAAACCTGCTTATGACGACCCTTGTTAGCTTGCTTAATGTACTGTTCAGTCCTTCTCTCTATGTTGAGTCGTGCCCTCTCATGGATTTGCTTCACAAATTCTGCCTTCTTCTTTCCATCTAAATTCAAATGCTCAAAAACAGGTAAAGGTGATAAATCCAAAGGAGTTAGAGGATTAAAACCATAAACAATTTCAAATGGTGAAAATTTAGTAGCAGAATGCATGGAACGATTATAAGCAAACTCAACATGTGGTAAACAATCTTCCCAAGTCTTAATATTTTTACTTATGATAGCCCTCAACAAGGTGGATAGAGTCCTATTAACTACTTCTGTTTGACCATCGGTTTGAGGATGACAAGTAGTAGAAAACAATAGTTTTGTCCCAAGTTTACCCCACAATGTTTTCCAAAAGTAGCTTAAGAATTTAGCATCCCTATCTGATACAATTGTCCTAGGCATACCATGTAATCTCACAATCTCCCTAAAGAACAAATCTGCAACGTTAGAAGCATCATCAGTTTTATGACAAGGGATAAAATGAGCCATCTTAGAAAATTGGTCTACCACCACAAAGATTGAATCCCTCCCACGCTTACTTCTAGGTAAACCCAACACAAAATCCATCAAAATATAAACCCATGGTGAACTAGGAATAGGTAGGGGTGTGTAAAGGCCATTTGGTTGAACTCTCGATTTAGCTTGCCTACAAGTGACACACCTACCACAAATTCGCTCAACATCTCGTTTCATGTGGAGCCAAAAGAATTGCTCTTGTAACATAACTAGGGTCTTAGCAACTCCAAAATGTCCCATCAACCCTCCCCTGTGGGATTCCCGAACTAACAAGTCTCTTAAAGAACAATTAGGTACACACAACCTATGCTCCCTAAACAAGAAACCCTCATGCCTATAAAATTTTGCCTCAGCAGATTTTTCACAAACACCATAAATCTCCCCAAAGTCATGGTCAACAGGATAAAGCTCCTTAATGTGTTCAAAACCAAGTAACTTAGCATCAAGAGTAGAGATTAAGGCATACCTGCGAGAAAGAGCATCAGCAACCACATTCTCCTTACCTTGTTTATACCGTATGACATAAGGAAATGTCTCAATGTACTCAACCCACCGTGCATGTCTCTTGTTGAGCTTGTGTTGTCCTTTCAAATGTTTCAGGGATTCATGATCTGTGCGAATCAGAAACTCTTTCGGCCACAAATAGTGTTGCCGTGTTTCTAAAGCTTACACGAGTGCATACAACTCTTTGTCAGAGGTGGTCTCCCATCCCCACTTAGCTTTTCGCTAAAGTATGCAAGCGGCTCCCATCCTGCATAAGAACAGCGCCAATACCTATACCAGAAGCATCACATTCAACTTCAAACGTGTTAGAAAAGTTAGGCAAAGCAAGTAAAGGAGCATAAGTAAGTTTGTATTTAAGTAGCTGAAATGCCTCCTCTTGAGCTTCACCCCATTTAAATGCTACATTCTTTTTGATAACTTTTGTAAGTGGTGCGGCGATGGTGCTAAAATTCTTCACAAACCTCCTGTAAAAGCTAGCAAGTCCATGAAAACTTCTAACATTACCTATAGTGGAGGGGGTCGTGATGAGGACACCAAGACTAAAGATCCAAGTCAAGTTCCAGTTGGTCCGGTGACGAGGGCACGAGCCAAGAGATTCAAAGAAGAACTTAACAGCCTAGTTCACAGAGTCCTAAAACAAGAGGAGACCGTGGTCAACACTGAAGGAGAACAAAGACTAATCGTACTCATCAAAGTAGACTTAGTTTAGGAGCTTGATGAGTCTTATTGTATTTTGTCATCTTGTATTTTTTTATTTAGTCTTTGTTTATTTTGTGAAAAGTCAAACACTTGACTTGTGTGAGTCCAAGAGTCTTTTTTTTTGTTTGTAATTTTCGGTTTTCATTAGGTAGACAAAAGGCTTGTCTTTAATTTTTGGTTTTCATTAGGAAGACAAAGGGGTTGTCTTTAATTTTCGGTTTTCATTAGGAAGACAAAAGGCTTGTCTTTAATTTTCGGTTTTCATTAGGAAGACAAAGGGGCTTGTCTTGATGTAGTTTTCGGCTATATATAGGCCTTGTAAACGTTTGGGAAATGCAGATTTTGATGAAATGAAAATTGAGAGGTTTTCTTCTTGAGTTCTTGAAGAGACTATTCGAACTTATCAAGGGTATTCCTTGTGGCGTTCAATCCGACTTATCAAACGGATTCCCATCCCCGTTTGTGGTGTCTTCCTCATACCAAGGTTCGTGCTTGGCTAAGCATTGGGTCGTGGTTCTTCATTCCCATTTCGTGTGTTCTTGGTGGCTGCCATATTTGGTGTCGGGTTTCACCACAATCGTTGGTGTGGTTCGTATCAGGTCGGCCACTCTTGGATGGCTTTGATCTTCTCTTCATCAACCTCAATACCTGTAGCACTCACAACAAAGCCTAGGAAAACAAGCTTATCGGTGCAGAAAGTACACTTACTGAGGTTAGCATATAATTTCCGTTTCCTAAGCACATCCAAAACTGAATGCAAATGTGAAGCATGATCATGCAAACTCTTACTATAAATCAGAATATCATCAAAATACACTACAAGACATTTTCCAATGAAAGCACGCAAAACATGATTCACTAATCGCATGAAAGTGCTAGGTGCATTAGTTAATCCAAAAGGCATGACTAACCACTCATACAATCCATGTTTAGTTTTAAATGCAGTTTTCCACTCATCCCTTTCTTTCATTCGTATTTGATGATACCCACTCTTAAGATCAATCTTGGAAAACACACAAGAACTGATGAGGACACCAAGACCCAAGTCCCAAGTCAAGTTCCAGTTGGTCCAGTGACGAGGGAACGAGCCAAGAAATTCAAGGAAGAACTTAACAGCCTATTCCACAGAGTCCTAAAACAAGAGGAGACCGTGGTCAACACTGAAGGAGAACAAAGACTTGTCCTACTCATCAAAGTTGACTAAGTTTAGGAGCTTCATGAGTCTTATTGTATTTGTCATCTTGTATTTTTAATTTATTCAAGTTTTTTTTGTTATTTGGTCTTTGTTTATTCTTGTACAAGTCAAACACTTGACTTGTGTGAGCCCAAGAGTCTTTCTTTGTTGTGCTTGTTAGGGTTTTCATTAGGAAGACAAAAGGCTTGTCTTTAATTTCGGTTTTCATTAGGAAGACAAAAGGCTTGTTTTAAAATTTCGGTTTTGCTTTAGGAAGACAAAGGGGCTTGTCTTGATGTAATTTTTGCCTATATTAGGCCTTGAAAACATTTGGAAAAATCAGATTATGTGGAATGAAAATTGTGAGTTTTTCTTCTTCTTGAGTTCTTGAAGAAACTTTTGAACTTATCAAGGGGTTCCTTGTGGCGTTCAACCTGACTTATCAAACGGATTCCCATCCCCGTTTGTCGCGTCTTCCTCATACCAAGGATCGTGCTTGGTTAAGCATTGGGTCGCGATTCTTCAACCCCAATTTCGTGTGTTCTTAGTGGCTGTGCCATATTTGGTGTCGGGTTTCATCACAGTGTTGGTGTGGTTCGTATCAAGAACCATGCAACTCATCTAACATATCATCTAAACGAGGGATGGGATGTCGATATTTTACCGTTATGTTGTTGATGGCTCGACAGTCAACACACATCCTCCATGTTCCATCCTTCTTAGGAACGAGAATCACTGGAACAGCACAAGGGCTCATGCTTTCTCTCACATGCCCTTTCTCCATCAATTCTTCAACTTGCCTTTGTAGTTCCTTAGTTTCGTCAGGATTACTTCTATAAGCTGGTCGGTTTGGGATTGAAGCACCTGGAACAAAATCAATTTGATGTTCTATCCCTCGAATAGGTGGTAAACCATGTGGTACCTCCTCGGGAAACACATCCTCGAACTCCTGCAAAATAGAAACTACAACACTAGGAAGCGAAGAATCAAGTTGGTTAGTGTTTAAAAGAGCCTCCTTGTACATGAGTAAAATCATTGGCTGTTTTGTAAGCAATGCTGCTCGCTTAACCTCACTTTTTTTTGCATAAAAATTATTTTGTTTTCTCTCTAATTTTCCCTCATTGATCGAACTCTTCTCTTTCTTTTCTCTCTCACTTGATTCGACCTTTTTTTCTCTTTGTCTCTCTTTTTTCTCACTCTCATTCATCTTTTCACTCTCCTTCTTTTGCTCACTCAATTTTTGCAGCCTCACTTGGTCTTCATATACTTGCTTTGGCGTCAATGGAGCTAGAGTGATTGTTCATTTACGGAACGTGAATGAGTACTTGTTGGTGAAGCCATCATGCTGGACTCGCCGATCAAATTGCCAAGGCCTTCCTAGAAGGAGGTGTCCAGCTTGCATTGGAACCACATCGCACAATACCTCATCCTCATATTTGCCAATTCGAAATGATACCAGAACTTGTTTTGTAACCCTCACTTCACCACTATCATTCAACCACTGCAACTTGTATGGACGAGGATGTTTAAGCGTTGGGAGCCCCAGCTTCTCAACCATGGAAGAACTAGCAACGTTAGTACAACTACCTCCATCAATAATCACACTACATACCTTGCCTTTCACATGTGATACGAACCACACCAACGATTGTGGTGAAACCCGACACCAATTATGGCAGCCACCAAGAACACACGAAATGGGAATGAAGAACCGCGACCCAATGCTTAGCCAAACACGAACCATGGTATGAGGAAGACGCCACAAACGGGGATGGGAATCCGTTTGATAAGTCGGATTGAACGCCACAAGGAATACCCTTGATAAGTTCGAATAGTCTCTTCAAGAACTCAAGAAGAAAACCTCTCAATTTTCATTTCATCAAAATCTGCCATTCCCAAACGTTTACAAAGGCTAATATAGGCGAAAATTACATCAAAACAAGCCCCTTTGACTTCCTAAAGAAAACCGAAAATTAAAGACAACCCTTTGTCTTCCTAATGAAAACCGAAAATTAAAGACAACCCTTTGTCTTCCTAATGAAAACCGAAATTTAAAAACAAGCCTTTTGTCTTCCTAATGAAAACCGAAAATTAAAGACAAAAGGACTCTTGGACTCACACAAGTCAAGTGTTTGAATTTTAACAAAATAAACAAAGACTAAATAAAAAAATACCAGATGGCAAAAGACAATAAGACTCATCAAGCTCCTAAACTGAGTCTTTTGGCTCGCGCCTTCGTCCCCAGACCAACTGGAGCTAGACCAACCGATACGAACCACACCAACGATTGTGGTGAAACCCGACACCAAATATGGCAGCCACAAAGAACACACGAAATGGGAATGAAGAACCGCGACCCAATGCTTAGCCAAGCACGAACCTTGGTTCGAGGAAGACGCCACAAACGGGAATGGGAATCTGTTAGATAAGTCGGATTGAACGCCACAAGGAATACCCTTGATAAGTTCGAATAGTCTCTTCAAGACCTCAAGAAGAAAACCTCTCAATTTTCATTTCATCAAAATCTGCCATTCCCAAACGTTTACAAAGGCTAATATAGGCGAAAATTACATCAAGACAAGCCCCTTTGACTTCCTAAAGAAAACCGAAAATTAAAGACAACCCTTTGTCTTCCTAATGAAAACCGAAAATTAAAGACAACCCTTTGTCTTCCTAATGAAAACCGAAATTTAAAAACAAGCCTTTTGTCTTCCTAATGAAGACCGAAAATTAAAGACAAAAGGGCTCTTGGACTCACACAAGTCAAGTGTTTGACTTTTCACAAAATAAACAAAGACTAAATAAAAAAATACACGATGAAAAAATACAATAAGACTCATCAAGCTCCTAAACAGAGTCTTTTGGCTCGCACCCTCGTCACCAGACCAACTGGAACTAGACCAACTGATACGAACCACACCAACGATTGTGGTGAAACCCGACACCAAATATGGCAGCCACCAACCAAGAACACACGAAATGGGAATGAAGAACCGCGACCCAATGCTTAGCCAAGCACGAACCTTGGTATGAGGAACACGCCACAAACGGGGATGGGAATCCGTTTGATAAGTCGGATTGAACGCCACAAGCAATACCCTTGATAAGTTCGAATAGTCTCTTCAAGAACTCAAGAAGAAATCCTCTCAATCTTCATTTCATCAAAATCTGCCATTCCCAAACGTTTACAAAGGTTAATATAGGCGAACATTACATCAAGACAAGCCCATTTGACTTCCTAAAGAAAATCGAAAATTAAAGACAACCCTTTGTCTTCCTAATGAAAACCGAAATTTAAAAACAAGCCTTTTGTCTTCCTAATGAAAACTGAAAATTAAAGACAAAAGATCTCTTGGACTCACACAAGTCAAGTGTGTGAATTTTCACAAACTAAACAAAGACTAAATAAAGAAATACAAGATGACAAAATACAATAAGACTCATCAAGCTGCTAAACTGAGTCTTTCGGCTCGCGCCCTCGTCACCAGGACAACTGGAACTAGACCAACTGATACGAACCACACCAACGATTGTGGTGAAACCCGACACTAAATATGGCAGCCACCAAGAACACACGAAATGGGAATGAAGAACCGCGACCCAATGCTTAGCCAAGCACGAACCTTGGTATGAGGAAGACGCCACAAACGGGGATGGGAATCCGTTTGATAAGTCGGATTGAACGCCACAAGGAATACCCTTGATAAGTTCGAATAGTCTCTTCAAGAACTCAAGAAGAAAACATCTCAATTTTCATTTCATCAAAATCTGCCATTCCCAAACGTTTACAAAGGCTAATATAGGCGAAAATTACATCAAATCAAGCTCCTTTGACTTCCTAAAGAAAACGGAAAATTAAAGACAACCCTTTGTCTTTCTCATGAAAACCGAAAATTAAAGACAACCCTTTGTCTTCCTAATGAAAACCAAAATTTAAAAACAAGCCTTTTGTCTTCCTAATTAAAACCGAAAATTAAAGACAAAAGGACTCTTGGACTCACACAAGTCAACTGTTTGACTTTTCACAAAATAAACAAAGACTAAATAAAAAAATACAAGATGACAAAATACAATAAGACTCATCAAGCTCCTAAACTGAGTCTTTTGGCTCGCGCCCTCGTCACCAGACCAACTGGAGCAAGACCAACTGATACCAACTGATACGAACCACACCAACGATTGTGGTGAAACCCGACACCAAATATGGCAGCCACCAAGAACACACGAAATGGGAATGAGAACCGCGACCCAATGCTTAGCCAAGCACGAACCTCGGTATGAGGAACACGCCACAAACGGGGATGGGAATCCGTTTGATAAGTCGGATTGAACGCCACAAGGAATACCCTTGATAAGTTCGAATAGTCTCTTCAAGAACTCAAGAAGAAAACATCTCAATTTTCATTTCATCAAAATCTGCCATTCCCAAACGTTTACAAAGGCTAATATAGGCGAAAATTACATCAAGACAAGCCCCTTTGACTTCCTAAAGAAAACCGAAAATTAAAGACAACCATTTGTCTTCCTAATGAAAACCGAAAATTAAAGACAACCCTTTGTCTTCCTAATGAAAACCGAAATTTAAACACAAGCCTTTTGTCTTCCTAATGAAAACCGAAAATTAAAGACAAAAGGACTCTTGGACTCACACAAGTCAAGTGTTTAACTTTTAACAAAATAAACAAGGACTAAATAAAAAAATACAAGATGGCAAAAGACAATAAGACTCATCAAGCTCCTAAACTGAGTCTTTAGGCTCGCGCCCTCGTCCCCAGACCAACTGGAGCTAGACCAACTGATACCAACTGATACGAACCACACCAACGATAGTGGTGAAACCCGACACCAAATATGGCAGCCACAAAGAACACACGAAAAGGGAATGAAGAACCGCGACCCAGTGCTTAGCCAAGCACGAACCTTGGTTCGAGGAAGACGCCACAAACGGGGATGGGAATCCGTTAGATAAGTCGGATTGAACGCCACAAGGAATACCCTTGATAAGTTCGAATAGTCTCTTCAAGACCTCAAGAAGAAAACCTCTCAATTTTCATTTCATCAAAATCTGCCATTCCCAAACGTTTACAAAGGCTAATATAGGCGAAAATTACATCAAGACAAGCCCCTTTGACTTCCTAAAGAAAACCGAAAATTAAAGACAACCCTTTGTCTTCCTAATGAAAACCGAAAATTAAAGACAACCCTTTGTCTTCCTAATGAAAACCGAAATTTAAAAACAAGCCTTTTGTCTTCCTAATGAAGACCGAAAATTAAAGACAAAAGGGCTCTTGGACTCACACAAGTCAAGTGTTTGACTTTTCACAAAATAAACAAAGACTAAATAAAAAAATACACGATGAAAAAATACAATAAGACTCATCAAGCTCCTAAACAGAGTCTTTTGGCTCGCCCCCTCGTCACCAGACCAACTGGAACTAGACCAACTGATACGAACCACACCAACGATTGTGGTGAAACCCGACACCAAATATGGCAGCCACCAACCAAGAACACACGAAATGGGAATGAAGAACCGCGACCCAATGCTTAGCCAAGCACGAACCTTGGTATGAGGAAGACGCCACAAACGGGGATGGGAATCCGTTTGATAAGTCGGATTGAACGCCACAAGCAATACCCTTGATAAGTTCGAATAGTCTCTTCAAGAACTCAAGAAGAAATCCTCTCAATCTTCATTTCATCAAAATCTGCCATTCCCAAACGTTTACAAAGGTTAATATAGGCGAACATTACATCAAGACAAGCCCATTTGACTTCCTAAAGAAAATCGAAAATTAAAGACAACCCTTTGTCTTCCTAATGAAAACCGAAAATTAAAGACAACCCTTTGTCTTCCTAATGAAAACCGAAATTTAAAAACAAGCCTTTTGTCTTCCTAATGAAAACTGAAAATTAAAGACAAAAGATCTCTTGGACTCACACAAGTCAAGTGTGTGAATTTTCACAAACTAAACAAAGACTAAATAAAGAAATACAAGATGACAAAATACAATAAGACTCATCAAGCTGCTAAACTGAGTCTTTCGGCTCGCGCCCTCGTCACCAGGACAACTGGAACTAGACCAACTGATACGAACCACACCAACGATTGTGGTGAAACCCGACACTAAATATGGCAGCCACCAAGAACACACGAAATGGGAATGAAGAACCGCGACCCAATGCTTAGCCAAGCACGAACCTTGGTATGAGGAAGACGCCACAAACGGGGATGGGAATCCGTTTGATAAGTCGGATTGAACGCCACAAGGAATACCCTTGATAAGTTCGAATAGTCTCTTCAAGAACTCAAGAAGAAAACATCTCAATTTTCATTTCATCAAAATCTGCCATTCCCAAACGTTTACAAAGGCTAATATAGGCGAAAATTACATCAAATCAAGCTCCTTTGACTTCCTAAAGAAAACGGAAAATTAAAGACAACCCTTTGTCTTTCTCATGAAAACCGAAAATTAAAGACAACCCTTTGTCTTCCTAATGAAAACCAAAATTTAAAAACAAGCCTTTTGTCTTCCTAATTAAAACCGAAAATTAAAGACAAAAGGACTCTTGGACTCACACAAGTCAACTGTTTGACTTTTCACAAAATAAACAAAGACTAAATAAAAAAATACAAGATGACAAAATACAATAAGACTCATCAAGCTCCTAAACTGAGTCTTTTGGCTCGCGCCCTCGTCACCAGACCAACTGGAGCAAGACCAACTGATACCAACTGATACGAACCACACCAACGATTGTGGTGAAACCCGACACCAAATATGGCAGCCACCAAGAACACACGAAATGGGAATGAGAACCGCGACCCAATGCTTAGCCAAGCACGAACCTCGGTATGAGGAACACGCCACAAACGGGGATGGGAATCCGTTTGATAAGTCGGATTGAACGCCACAAGGAATACCCTTGATAAGTTCGAATAGTCTCTTCAAGAACTCAAGAAGAAAACATCTCAATTTTCATTTCATCAAAATCTGCCATTCCCAAACGTTTACAAAGGCTAATATAGGCGAAAATTACATCAAGACAAGCCCCTTTGACTTCCTAAAGAAAACCGAAAATTAAAGACAACCATTTGTCTTCCTAATGAAAACCGAAAATTAAAGACAACCCTTTGTCTTCCTAATGAAAACCGAAATTTAAACACAAGCCTTTTGTCTTCCTAATGAAAACCGAAAATTAAAGACAAAAGGACTCTTGGACTCACACAAGTCAAGTGTTTAACTTTTAACAAAATAAACAAGGACTAAATAAAAAAATACAAGATGGCAAAAGACAATAAGACTCATCAAGCTCCTAAACTGAGTCTTTAGGCTCGCGCCCTCGTCCCCAGACCAACTGGAGCTAGACCAACTGATACCAACTGATACGAACCACACCAACGATAGTGGTGAAACCCGACACCAAATATGGCAGCCACAAAGAACACACGAAAAGGGAATGAAGAACCGCGACCCAGTGCTTAGCCAAGCACGAACCTTGGTTCGAGGAAGACGCCACAAACGGGGATGGGAATCCGTTAGATAAGTCGGATTGAACGCCACAAGGAATACCCTTGATAAGTTCGAATAGTCTCTTCAAGACCTCAAGAAGAAAACCTCTCAATTTTCATTTCATCAAAATCTGCCATTCCCAAACGTTTACAAAGGCTAATATAGGCGAAAATTACATCAAGACAAGCCCCTTTGACTTCCTAAAGAAAACCGAAAATTAAAGACAACCCTTTGTCTTCCTAATGAAAACCGAAAATTAAAGACAACCCTTTGTCTTCCTAATGAAAACCGAAATTTAAAAACAAGCCTTTTGTCTTCCTAATGAAGACCGAAAATTAAAGACAAAAGGGCTCTTGGACTCACACAAGTCAAGTGTTTGACTTTTCACAAAATAAACAAAGACTAAATAAAAAAATACACGATGAAAAAATACAATAAGACTCATCAAGCTCCTAAACAGAGTCTTTTGGCTCGCCCCCTCGTCACCAGACCAACTGGAACTAGACCAACTGATACGAACCACACCAACGATTGTGGTGAAACCCGACACCAAATATGGCAGCCACCAACCAAGAACACACGAAATGGGAATGAAGAACCGCGACCCAATGCTTAGCCAAGCACGAACCTTGGTATGAGGAAGACGCCACAAACGGGGATGGGAATCCGTTTGATAAGTCGGATTGAACGCCACAAGCAATACCCTTGATAAGTTCGAATAGTCTCTTCAAGAACTCAAGAAGAAATCCTCTCAATCTTCATTTCATCAAAATCTGCCATTCCCAAACGTTTACAAAGGTTAATATAGGCGAACATTACATCAAGACAAGCCCATTTGACTTCCTAAAGAAAATCGAAAATTAAAGACAACCCTTTGTCTTCCTAATGAAAACCGAAAATTAAAGACAACCCTTTGTCTTCCTAATGAAAACCGAAATTTAAAAACAAGCCTTTTGTCTTCCTAATGAAAACTGAAAATTAAAGACAAAAGATCTCTTGGACTCACACAAGTCAAGTGTGTGAATTTTCACAAACTAAACAAAGACTAAATAAAGAAATACAAGATGACAAAATACAATAAGACTCATCAAGCTGCTAAACTGAGTCTTTCGGCTCGCGCCCTCGTCACCAGGACAACTGGAACTAGACCAACTGATACGAACCACACCAACGATTGTGGTGAAACCCGACACTAAATATGGCAGCCACCAAGAACACACGAAATGGGAATGAAGAACCGCGACCCAATGCTTAGCCAAGCACGAACCTTGGTATGAGGAAGACGCCACAAACGGGGATGGGAATCCGTTTGATAAGTCGGATTGAACGCCACAAGGAATACCCTTGATAAGTTCGAATAGTCTCTTCAAGAACTCAAGAAGAAAACATCTCAATTTTCATTTCATCAAAATCTGCCATTCCCAAACGTTTACAAAGGCTAATATAGGCGAAAATTACATCAAATCAAGCTCCTTTGACTTCCTAAAGAAAACGGAAAATTAAAGACAACCCTTTGTCTTTCTCATGAAAACCGAAAATTAAAGACAACCCTTTGTCTTCCTAATGAAAACCAAAATTTAAAAACAAGCCTTTTGTCTTCCTAATTAAAACCGAAAATTAAAGACAAAAGGACTCTTGGACTCACACAAGTCAACTGTTTGACTTTTCACAAAATAAACAAAGACTAAATAAAAAAATACAAGATGACAAAATACAATAAGACTCATCAAGCTCCTAAACTGAGTCTTTTGGCTCGCGCCCTCGTCACCAGACCAACTGGAGCAAGACCAACTGATACCAACTGATACGAACCACACCAACGATTGTGGTGAAACCCGACACCAAATATGGCAGCCACCAAGAACACACGAAATGGGAATGAGAACCGCGACCCAATGCTTAGCCAAGCACGAACCTCGGTATGAGGAACACGCCACAAACGGGGATGGGAATCCGTTTGATAAGTCGGATTGAACGCCACAAGGAATACCCTTGATAAGTTCGAATAGTCTCTTCAAGAACTCAAGAAGAAAACATCTCAATTTTCATTTCATCAAAATCTGCCATTCCCAAACGTTTACAAAGGCTAATATAGGCGAAAATTACATCAAGACAAGCCCCTTTGACTTCCTAAAGAAAACCGAAAATTAAAGACAACCATTTGTCTTCCTAATGAAAACCGAAAATTAAAGACAACCCTTTGTCTTCCTAATGAAAACCGAAATTTAAACACAAGCCTTTTGTCTTCCTAATGAAAACCGAAAATTAAAGACAAAAGGACTCTTGGACTCACACAAGTCAAGTGTTTAACTTTTAACAAAATAAACAAGGACTAAATAAAAAAATACAAGATGGCAAAAGACAATAAGACTCATCAAGCTCCTAAACTGAGTCTTTAGGCTCGCGCCCTCGTCCCCAGACCAACTGGAGCTAGACCAACTGATACCAACTGATACGAACCACACCAACGATAGTGGTGAAACCCGACACCAAATATGGCAGCCACAAAGAACACACGAAAAGGGAATGAAGAACCGCGACCCAGTGCTTAGCCAAGCACGAACCTTGGTTCGAGGAAGACGCCACAAACGGGGATGGGAATCCGTTAGATAAGTCGGATTGAACGCCACAAGGAATACCCTTGATAAGTTCGAATAGTCTCTTCAAGACCTCAAGAAGAAAACCTCTCAATTTTCATTTCATCAAAATCTGCCATTCCCAAACGTTTACAAAGGCTAATATAGGCGAAAATTACATCAAGACAAGCCCCTTTGACTTCCTAAAGAAAACCGAAAATTAAAGACAACCCTTTGTCTTCCTAATGAAAACCGAAAATTAAAGACAACCCTTTGTCTTCCTAATGAAAACCGAAATTTAAAAACAAGCCTTTTGTCTTCCTAATGAAGACCGAAAATTAAAGACAAAAGGGCTCTTGGACTCACACAAGTCAAGTGTTTGACTTTTCACAAAATAAACAAAGACTAAATAAAAAAATACACGATGAAAAAATACAATAAGACTCATCAAGCTCCTAAACAGAGTCTTTTGGCTCGCCCCCTCGTCACCAGACCAACTGGAACTAGACCAACTGATACGAACCACACCAACGATTGTGGTGAAACCCGACACCAAATATGGCAGCCACCAACCAAGAACACACGAAATGGGAATGAAGAACCGCGACCCAATGCTTAGCCAAGCACGAACCTTGGTATGAGGAAGACGCCACAAACGGGGATGGGAATCCGTTTGATAAGTCGGATTGAACGCCACAAGCAATACCCTTGATAAGTTCGAATAGTCTCTTCAAGAACTCAAGAAGAAATCCTCTCAATCTTCATTTCATCAAAATCTGCCATTCCCAAACGTTTACAAAGGTTAATATAGGCGAACATTACATCAAGACAAGCCCATTTGACTTCCTAAAGAAAATCGAAAATTAAAGACAACCCTTTGTCTTCCTAATGAAAACCGAAAATTAAAGACAACCCTTTGTCTTCCTAATGAAAACCGAAATTTAAAAACAAGCCTTTTGTCTTCCTAATGAAAACTGAAAATTAAAGACAAAAGATCTCTTGGACTCACACAAGTCAAGTGTGTGAATTTTCACAAACTAAACAAAGACTAAATAAAGAAATACAAGATGACAAAATACAATAAGACTCATCAAGCTGCTAAACTGAGTCTTTCGGCTCGCGCCCTCGTCACCAGGACAACTGGAACTAGACCAACTGATACGAACCACACCAACGATTGTGGTGAAACCCGACACTAAATATGGCAGCCACCAAGAACACACGAAATGGGAATGAAGAACCGCGACCCAATGCTTAGCCAAGCACGAACCTTGGTATGAGGAAGACGCCACAAACGGGGATGGGAATCCGTTTGATAAGTCGGATTGAACGCCACAAGGAATACCCTTGATAAGTTCGAATAGTCTCTTCAAGAACTCAAGAAGAAAACATCTCAATTTTCATTTCATCAAAATCTGCCATTCCCAAACGTTTACAAAGGCTAATATAGGCGAAAATTACATCAAATCAAGCTCCTTTGACTTCCTAAAGAAAACGGAAAATTAAAGACAACCCTTTGTCTTTCTCATCAAAACCGAAAATTAAAGACAACCCTTTGTCTTCCTAATGAAAACCAAAATTTAAAAACAAGCCTTTTGTCTTCCTAATTAAAACCGAAAATTAAAGACAAAAGGACTCTTGGACTCACACAAGTCAACTGTTTGACTTTTCACAAAATAAACAAAGACTAAATAAAAAAATACAAGATGACAAAATACAATAAGACTCATCAAGCTCCTAAACTGAGTCTTTTGGCTCGCGCCCTCGTCACCAGACCAACTGGAGCAAGACCAACTGATACCAACTGATACGAACCACACCAACGATTGTGGTGAAACCCGACACCAAATATGGCAGCCACCAAGAACACACGAAATGGGAATGAGAACCGCGACCCAATGCTTAGCCAAGCACGAACCTCGGTATGAGGAACACGCCACAAACGGGGATGGGAATCCGTTTGATAAGTCGGATTGAACGCCACAAGGAATACCCTTGATAAGTTCGAATAGTCTCTTCAAGAACTCAAGAAGAAAACATCTCAATTTTCATTTCATCAAAATCTGCCATTCCCAAACGTTTACAAAGGCTAATATAGGCGAAAATTACATCAAGACAAGCCCCTTTGACTTCCTAAAGAAAACCGAAAATTAAAGACAACCATTTGTCTTCCTAATGAAAACCGAAAATTAAAGACAACCCTTTGTCTTCCTAATGAAAACCGAAATTTAAACACAAGCCTTTTGTCTTCCTAATGAAAACCGAAAATTAAAGACAAAAGGACTCTTGGACTCACACAAGTCAAGTGTTTAACTTTTAACAAAATAAACAAGGACTAAATAAAAAAATACAAGATGGCAAAAGACAATAAGACTCATCAAGCTCCTAAACTGAGTCTTTAGGCTCGCGCCCTCGTCCCCAGACCAACTGGAGCTAGACCAACTGATACCAACTGATACGAACCACACCAACGATAGTGGTGAAACCCGACACCAAATATGGCAGCCACAAAGAACACACGAAAAGGGAATGAAGAACCGCGACCCAGTGCTTAGCCAAGCACGAACCTTGGTTCGAGGAAGACGCCACAAACGGGGATGGGAATCCGTTAGATAAGTCGGATTGAACGCCACAAGGAATACCCTTGATAAGTTCGAATAGTCTCTTCAAGACCTCAAGAAGAAAACCTCTCAATTTTCATTTCATCAAAATCTGCCATTCCCAAACGTTTACAAAGGCTAATATAGGCGAAAATTACATCAAGACAAGCCCCTTTGACTTCCTAAAGAAAACCGAAAATTAAAGACAACCCTTTGTCTTCCTAATGAAAACCGAAAATTAAAGACAACCCTTTGTCTTCCTAATGAAAACCGAAATTTAAAAACAAGCCTTTTGTCTTCCTAATGAAGACCGAAAATTAAAGACAAAAGGGCTCTTGGACTCACACAAGTCAAGTGTTTGACTTTTCACAAAATAAACAAAGACTAAATAAAAAAATACACGATGACAAAATACAATAAGACTCATCAAGCTCCTAAACAGAGTCTTTTGGCTCGCGCCCTCGTCACCAGACCAACTGTAACTAGACCAACTGATACGAACCACACCAACGATTGTGGTGAAACCCGACACCAAATATGGCAGCCACCAACCAAGAACACACGAAATGGGAATGAAGAACCGCGACCCAATGCTTAGCCAAGCACGAACCTTGGTATGAGGAACACGCCACAAACGGGGATGGGAATCCGTTTGATAAGTCGGATTGAACGCCACAAGCAATACCCTTGATAAGTTCGAATAGTCTCTTCAAGAACTCAAGAAGAAATCCTCTCAATCTTCATTTCATCAAAATCTGCCATTCCCAAACGTTTACAAAGGTTAATATAGGCGAACATTACATCAAGACAAGCCCATTTGACTTCCTAAAGAAAATCGAAAATTAAAGACAACCCTTTGTCTTCCTAATGAAAACCGAAAATTAAAGACAACCCTTTGTCTTCCTAATGAAAACCGAAATTTAAAAACAAGCCTTTTGTCTTCCTAATGAAAACTGAAAATTAAAGACAAAAGATCTCTTGGACTCACACAAGTCAAGTGTGTGAATTTTCACAAACTAAACAAAGACTAAATAAAGAAATACAAGATGACAAAATACAATAAGACTCATCAAGCTGCTAAACTGAGTCTTTCGGCTCGCGCCCTCGTCACCAGGACAACTGGAACTAGACCAACTGATACGAACCACACCAACGATTGTGGTGAAACCCGACACTAAATATGGCAGCCACCAAGAACACACGAAATGGGAATGAAGAACCGCGACCCAATGCTTAGCCAAGCACGAACCTTGGTATGAGGAAGACGCCACAAACGGGGATGGGAATCCGTTTGATAAGTCGGATTGAACGCCACAAGGAATACCCTTGATAAGTTCGAATAGTCTCTTCAAGAACTCAAGAAGAAAACATCTCAATTTTCATTTCATCAAAATCTGCCATTCCCAAACGTTTACAAAGGCTAATATAGGCGAAAATTACATCAAATCAAGCTCCTTTGACTTCCTAAAGAAAACGGAAAATTAAAGACAACCCTTTGTCTTTCTCATGAAAACCGAAAATTAAAGACAACCCTTTGTCTTCCTAATGAAAACCAAAATTTAAAAACAAGCCTTTTGTCTTCCTAATTAAAACCGAAAATTAAAGACAAAAGGACTCTTGGACTCACACAAGACAACTGTTTGACTTTTCACAAAATAAACAAAGACTAAATAAAAAAATACAAGATGACAAAATACAATAAGACTCATCAAGCTCCTAAACTGAGTCTTTTGGCTCGCGCCCTCGTCACCAGACCAACTGGAGCAAGACCAACTGATACCAACTGATACGAACCACACCAACGATAGTGGTGAAACCCGACACCAAATATGGCAGCCACCAAGAACACACGAAATGGGAATGAGAACCGCGACCCAATGCTTAGCCAAGCACGAACCTTGGTATGAGGAACACGCCACAAACGGGGATGGGAATCCGTTTGATAAGTCGGATTGAACGCCACAAGGAATACCCTTGATAAGTTCGAATAGTCTCTTCAAGAACTCAAGAAGAAAACCTCTCAATTTTCATTTCATAAAAATCTGCCATTCCTAAACGTTTACAAAGGCCTAATATAAGCGAAAATTACATGAAGACAAGCCCATTTGACTTCCTAAAGAAAACCGAAAATTAAAGACAACCCTTTGACTTCCTCATGAAAACCAAAAATTAAAGACACCCCTTTGTGTTCCTAATGAAAACCGAAATTTAAAAACAAGCCTTTTGTCTTCCTAATGAGAATCGAAAATTAAAGACAAAAGGACTCTTGGACTCACACAAGTCAAGTGTTTGACTTTTCACAAAATAAACAAAGACTAAATAAAAAAATACACGATGACAAAATACAATAAGACTCATCAAGCTCCTAAACAGAGTCTTTTGGCTCGCGCCCTCGTCACCAGACCAACTGGAAATAGACCAACTGATACGAACCACACCAACGATTGTGGTGAAACCCGACACCAAATATGGCAGCCAACAACCAAGAACACACGAAATGGGAATGAAGAACCGCGACCCAATGCTTATCCAAGCACGAACCTTGGTATGAGGAACACGCCACAAACGGGGATGGGAATCCGTTTGATAAGTCGGATTGAACGCCACAAGGAATACCCTTGATAAGTTCGAATAGTCTCTTCAAGAACTCAAGAAGAAAACATCTCAATTTTCATTTCATCAAAATCTGCCATTCCCAAACGTTTACAAAGGCTAATATAGGCGAAAATTACATCAAGACAAGCCCCTTTGACTTCCTAAAGAAAACCGAAAATTAAAGACAACCATTTGTCTTCCTAATGAAAACCGAAAATTAAAGACAACCCTTTGTCTTCCTAATGAAAACCGAAATTTAAACACAAGCCTTTTGTCTTCCTAATGAAAACCGAAAATTAAAGACAAAAGGACTCTTGGACTCACACAAGTCAAGTGTTTCACTATTAACAAAATAAACAAGGACTAAATAAAAAAATACAAGATGGCAAAAGACAATAAGACTCATCAAGCTCCTAAACTGAGTCTTTAGGCTCGCGCCCTCGTCCCCAGACCAACTGGAGCTAGACCAACTGATACCAACTGATACGAACCACACCAACGATAGTGGTGAAACCCGACACCAAATATGGCAGCCACAAAGAACACACGAAAAGGGAATGAAGAACCGCGACCCAATGCTTAGCCAAGCACGAACCTTGGTTCGAGGAAGACGCCACAAACGGGGATGGGAATCCGTTAGATAAGTCGGATTGAACGCCACAAGGAATACCCTTGATAAGTACGAATAGTCTCTTCAAGACCTCAAGAAGAAAACCTCTCAATTTTCATTTCATCAAAATCTGCCATTCCCAAACGTTTACAAAGGCTAATATAGGCGAAAATTACATCAAGACAAGCCCCTTTGACTTCCTAAAGAAAACCGAAAATTAAAGACAACCCTTTGTCTTCCTAATGAAAACCGAAAATTAAAGACAACCCTTTGTCTTCCTAATGAAAACCGAAATTTAAAAACAAGCCTTTTGTCTTCCTAATGAAAATCGAAAATTAAAGACAAAAGGACTCTTGGACTCACACAAGTCAAGTATTTGACTTTTCACAAAATAAACAAAGACTAAATAAAAAAATACACGATGACAAAATACAATAAGACTCATCAAGCTCCTAAACAGAGTCTTTTGGCTCACGCCCTCGTCACCAGACCAACTGTAACTAGACCAACTGATACGAACCACACCAACGATTGTGGTGAAACCCGACACCAAATATGGCAGCCACCAACCAAGAACATACGAAATGGGAATGAAGAACCGCGACCCAATGCTTAGCCAAGCACGAACCTTGGTATGAGGAACACGCCACAAACGGGGATGGGAATCCGTTTGATAAGTCGGATTGAACGCCACAAGATATACCCTTGATAAGTTCGAATAGTCTCTTCAAGAACTCAAGAAGAAATCCTCTCAATCTTCATTTCATCAAAATCTTCCATTCCCAAACGTTTACAAAGGTTAATATAGGCGAACATTACATCAAGACAAGCCCATTTGACTTCCTAAAGAAAACCGAAAATTAAAGACAACCCTTTGTCTTCCTAATGAAAACCGAAAATTAAAGACAACCCTTTGTCTTCCTAATGAAAACCGAAATTTAAAAACAAGCCTTTTGTCTTCCTAATGAAAACCGAAAATTAAAGACAAAAGGTCTCTTGGACTCACACAAGTCAAGTGTGTGAATTTTCACAAACTAAACAAAGACTAAATAAAGAAATACAAGATGACAAAATACAATAAGACTCATCAAGCTGCTAAACTGAGTCTTTCGGCTCGTGCCCTCGTCACCAGAACGACTGGAACTAGACTAACTGATACGAACAACACCAACGATTGTGGTGAAACCCGACACCAAATATGGCAGCCACCAAGAACACACGAAATGGGAATGAAGAACCGCGACCCAATGCTTAGCCAAGCACGAACCTTGGTATGAGGAAGACGCCACAAACGGGGATGGGAATCCGTTTGATAAGTCGGATTGAACGCCACAAGGAATACCCTTGATAAGTTCGAACAGTCTCTTCAAGAACTCAAGAAGAAAACATCTCAATTTTCATTTCATCAAAATCTACCATTCCCAAACGTTTACAAAGGCTAATATAGGCGAAAATTACATCAAGACAAGCCCCTTTGACTTCCTAAAGAAAACCGAAAATTAAAGACAACCATTTGTCTTCCTAATGAAAACCGAAAATTAAAGACAACCCTTTGTATTCCTAATGAAAACCGAAATTTAAACACAAGCCTTTTGTCTTCCTAATGAAAACCTAAAATTAAAGAAAAAAGGACTCTTGGACTCACACAAGTCAAGTGTTTGACTTTTAACAAAATAAACAAGGACTAAATAAAAAAATACAAGATGGCAAAAGACAATAAGACTCATCAAGCTCCTAAACTGAGTCTTTTGGCTCGCGCCCTCGTCACCAGACCAACTGGAGCAAGACCAACTGATACCAACTGATACGAACCACACCAACGATTGTGGTGAAACCCGACACCAAATATGGCAGCCACCAAGAACACACGAAATGGGAATGAAGAACCGCGACCCAATGCTTAGCCAAGCACGAACCTTGGTATGAGGAAGACGCCACAAACTGGGATGGGAATCCGTTTGATAAGTCGGATTGAATGCCACAAGGAATACCCTTGATAAGTTCGAATAGTCTCTTCAAGAACTCAAGAAGAAAACATCTCAATTTTCATTTCATCAAAATCTGCCATTCCCAAACGTTTACAAAGGCTAATATAGGCGAAAATTACATCAAGACAAGCCCCTTTGACTTCCTAAAGAAAACCGAAAATTAAAGACAACCATTTGTCTTCCTAATGAAAACCGAAAATTAAAGACAACTCTTTGTCTTCCTAATGAAAACCGAAATTTAAACACAAGCCTTTTGTCTTCCTAATGAAAACCGAAAATTAAAGACAAAAGGACTCTTGGACTCACACAAGTCAAGTGTTTGACTTTTAACATAATAAACAAGGACTAAATAAAAAAATACAAGATGGCAAAAGACAATAAGACTCATCAAGCTCCTAAACTGAGTCTTTTGGTTCGCGCCCTCGTCCCCAGACCAACTGGAGCTAGACCAACAGATACCAACTGATACGAACCACACCAACGATAGTGGTGAAACCCGACACCAAATATGGCATCCATCAAGAACACACGAAATGGGAATGAAGAACCGCGACCCAATGCTTAGCCAAGCACGAACCTTGGTATGAGGAAGACGCCACAAACTGGGATCGGAATTCGTTTGATAAGTCGGATTGAACGCCACAAGGAATACCCTTGATAAGTTCGAATAGTCTCTTCTAGAACTCAAGAAGAAAACCTCTCAATTTTCATTTCATCAAAATCTGCCATTCCCAAACGTTTACAAAGGCTAATATAGGCGAAAATTACATCAAGACAAGCCCCTTTGACTTCCTAAAGAAAACCGAAAATTAAAGACAACCCTTTGTCTTCCTAATGAAAACCGAAAATTAAAGACTACCCTTTGTCTTCCTAATGAAAACCAAAATTTAAAAACAAGCCTTCTGTCTTCCTAATGAAAACCGAAAATTAAAGACAAAAGGACTCTTGGACTCACACAAGTCAACTGTTTGACTTTTCACAAAATAAACAAAGACTAAATAAAAAAATACACGATGACAAAATACAATAAGACTCATGAAGCTCCTAAACTGAGTCTTTTGGCTCGCGCCCTCGTCACCAGACCAACTGGAACTAGACCAACTGATACGAACCACACCAACGATTGTGGTGAAACCCGACACCAAATATGGCAGCCACCAACCAAGAACACACGAAATGGGAATGAAGAACAGCGACCAAATGCTTAGCCAAGCACGAACCTTGGTATGAGGAAGACGCCACAAACGGGGATGGGAATCCGTTTGATAAGTCGGATTGAACGCCACAAGAAGTACCCTTGATAAGTTCGAATAGTCTCTTCCAGAACTCAAGAAGAAATCCTCTCAATTTTCATTCCATCAAAATCTGCCATACCCAAACGTTTACAAAGGTTAATATAGGCGAACATTACATCAAGACAAGCCCCTTTGACTTCCTAAAGAAAACCGAAAATTAAAGACAACCCTTTGTCTTCCTAATGAAAACCGAAAATTAAAGACAACCCTTTGTCTTCCTAATGAAAACTGAAATTTAAAAACAAGCCTTTTGTCTTCCTAATGAAAACCGAAAATTAAAGACAAAAGGACTCTTGGACTCACACAAGTCAACTGTTTGACTTTTCACAAATTAAACGAAGACTAAATAAAAAAATACACGATGACAAAATACAATAAGACTCATCAAGCTCCTAAACAGAGTCTTTTGGCTCGCGCCCTCGTCACCAGACCAACTGGAACTAGACCAACTGATACGAACAACACCAACGATTGTGGTGAAACCCGACACCAAATATGGCAGCCACCAACCAAGAACACACGAAATAGGAATAAAGAACAGCGACCAAATGCTTAGCCAAGCATGAACCTTGGTATGAGGAAGACGCCACAAACGGGGATTGGAATCCGTTTGATAAGTCGGATTGAACGCCACAACGAATACCCTTGATAAGTTCGAATAGTCTCTTCAAGAACTCAAGAAGAAAACCTCTCAATTTTCATTTCATAAAAATCTGCCATTCCTAAACGTTTACAAAGGCCTAATATAAGCGAAAATTACATGAAGACAAGCCCATTTGACTTCCTAAAGAAAACCGAAAATTAAAGACAACCCTTTGACTTCCTCATGAAAACCAAAAATTAAAGACACCCCTTTGTGTTCCTAATGAAAACCGAAATTTAAAAACAAGCCTTTTGTCTTCCTAATGAGAATCGAAAATTAAAGACAAAAGGACTCTTGGACTCACACAAGTCAAGTGTTTGACTTTTCACAAAATAAACAAAGACTAAATAAAAAAATACACGATGACAAAATACAATAAGACTCATCAAGCTCCTAAACAGAGTCTTTTGGCTCGCGCCCTCGTCACCAGACCAACTGGAAATAGACCAACTGATACGAACCACACCAACGATTGTGGTGAAACCCGACACCAAATATGGCAGCCAACAACCAAGAACACACGAAATGGGAATGAAGAACCGCGACCCAATGCTTATCCAAGCACGAACCTTGGTATGAGGAACACGCCACAAACGGGGATGGGAATCCGTTTGATAAGTCGGATTGAACGCCACAAGAAATACCCTTGATAAGTTCAAATAGTCTCTTCAAGAACTCAAGAAGAAATCCTCTCAATCTTCATTTCATCAAAATCTGCCATTCCAAAACGTTTACAAAGGTTAATATAGGCGAACATTACATCAAGACAAGCCCATTTGACTTCCTAAAGAAAACCGAAAATTAAAGACAACCCTTTGTCTTCCTAATGAAAACCGAAAATTAAAGACAACCCTTTGTCTTCCTAATGAAAACCGAAATTTAAAAACACGCCTTTTGTCTTCCTAATGAAAACCGAAAATTAAAGACAAAAGGTCTCTTGGACTCACACAAGTCAAGTGTGTGAATTTTCACAAACTAAACAAAGACTAAATAAAGAAATACAAGATGACAAAATACAATAAGACTCATCAAGCTGCTAAACTGAGTCTTTCGGCTCGCGCCCTCGTCACCAGAACGACTGGAACTAGACCAACTGATACGAACCACACCAACGATTGTGGTGAAACCCGACACCAAATATGGCAGCCACCTAGAACACACGAAATGGGAATGAAGAACCGCGACCCAATGCTTAGCCAAGCACGAACCTTGGTATGAGGAAGACGCCACAAACGGGGATGGGAATCCGTTTGAAAAGTCGGATTGAACGCCACAAGGAATACCCTTGATAAGTTCGAATAGTCTCTTCAAGAACTCAAGAAGAAAACATCTCAATTTTCATTTCATCAAAATCTGCCATTCCCAAACGTTTACAAAGGCAAATATAGGCGAAAATTACATCAAATCAAGCTCCTTTGACTTCCTAAAGAAAACGGAAAATTAAAGACAACCCTTTGTCTCTCTCATGAATACCGAAAATTAAAGACAACCCTTTGTCTTCCTAATGAAAACCAAAATTTAAAAACAAGCCTTTTGTCTTCCTAATGAAAACCGAAAATTAAAGACAAAAGGAGTCTTGGACTCACACAAGTCAACTGTTTGAAATTTCACAAAATAAACAAAGACTAAATAAAAAAATACAAGATGACAAAATACAATAAGACTCATCAAGCTCCTAAACTGAGTCTTTTGGCTCGCGCCCTCGTCACCAGACCAACTGGAGCAAGACCAACTGATACCCACTGATACGAACCACACCAACGATTGTGGTGAAAGCCGACACCAAATATGGCTCCCACCAAGAACACACGAAATGGGAATGAAGAACCGTGACCCAATGCTTAGCCAAGCACGAACCTTGGTATGAGGAAGACGCAACAAACTGGGATGGGAATCCGTTTGATAAGTCGGATTGAATGCCACAAGGAATACCCTTGATAAGTTCGAATAGTCTCTTCAAGAACTCAAGAAGAAAACATCTCAATTTTCATTTCATCAAAATCTGCCATTCCCAAACGTTTACAAAGGCTAATATAGGCGAAAATTACATCAAGACAAGCCCCTTTGACTTCCTAAAGAAAACCGAAAATTAAAGACAACCATTTGTCTTCCTAATGAAAACCGAATATTAAAGACAACCCTTTGTCTTCCTAATGAAAACCGAAATTTAAACACAAGCCTTTTGTCTTCCTAATGAAAACCGAAAATTAAAGACAAAAGGACTCTTGGACTCACACAAGTCAAGTGTTTGACTTTTAACAAAATAAACAAGGACTAAATAAAAAAATACAAGATGGCAAAAGACAATAAGACTCATCAAGCTCCTAAACTGAGTCTTTTGGCTCGCGCCCTCGTCACCAGACCAACTGGAGCAAGACCAACTGATACCAACTGATACGAACCACACCAACGATTGTGGTGAAACCCGACACCAAATATGGCAGCCACCAAGAACACACGAAATGGGAATGAAGAACCGCGACCCAATGCTTAGCCAAGCACGAACCTTGGTATGAGGAAGACGCCACAAACTGGGATGGGAATCCGTTTGATAAGTCGGATTGAATGCCACAAGGAATACCCTTGATAAGTTCGAATAGTCTCTTCAAGAACTCAAGAAGAAAACATCTCAATTTTCATTTCATCAAAATCTGCCATTCCCAAACGTTTACAAAGGCTAATATAGGCGAAAATTACATCAAGACAAGCCCCTTTGACTTCCTAAAGAAAACCGAAAATTAAAGACAACCATTTGTCTTCCTAATGAAAACCGAAAATTAAAGACAACCCTTTGTCTTCCTAATGAAAACCGAAATTTAAACACAAGCCTTTTGTCTTCCTAATGAAAACCGAAAATTAAAGACAAAAGGACTCTTGGACTCACACAAGTCAAGTGTTTGACTTTTAACAAAATAAACAAGGACTAAATAAAAAAATACAAGATGGCAAAAGACAATAAGACTCATCAAGCTCCTAAACTGAGTCTTTTGGCTCGCGCCCTCGTTCCCAGACCAACTGGAGCTAGACCAACTGATACGAACCACACCAACGATTGTGGTGAAACCCGACACCAAATATGGCAGCCACCAAGAACACACGAAATGGGATAGAAGAACCGCGACCCAATGCTTAGCCAAGCACGAACCTTGGTATGAGGAAGAAGCTACAAACGGGGATGGGAATCCGTTTGATAAGTCGGATTGAACGCCACAAGGAATACCCTTGATTAGTTCGAATAGTCTCTTCAAGAACTCAAGAAGAAAACCTCTCAATTTTCATTTCATCAAAATCTGCTATTCCCAAACGTTTACAAAGGCTAATATAAGCGAAAATTACATCAAGACAAGCCCCTTTGACTTCCTAAAGAAAACCGAAAATTAAAGACAACCCTTTGTCTTCCTACTGAAAACCAAAAATTAAAGACAACCCTTTGTCTTCCTAATGAAAACCGAAATTTAAGAACAAGCCTTTTGTCTTCCTAATGAAAACCGAAAATTAAAGACAAAAGGACTCTTGGACTCACACAAGTCAAGTGTTTGACTTTTCATAAAATAAACAAGGGCTAAATAAAAAAATACAAGATGGCTAAAGACAATAAGACTCATCAAGCTCCTAAATTGAGTCTTTTGGCTCGCGCCCTCGTCCCCAGACCAACTGGAGCTAGACCAACTGATACGAACCACACCAACGATTGTGGTGAAACCCGACACCAAATATGGCAGCCACAAAGAACACACGAAATGGGAATGAAGAACCGCGACCCAATGCTTAGCCAAGCACGAACCTTGGTACGAGGAAGACGCCAGAAACGGGGATGGGAATCCGTTTGATAAGTCGGATTGAACGCCACAAGGAATACCCTTGATAAGTTCGAATAGTCTCTTCAAGAAATCAAGAAGAAAACCTCTCAATTTTCATTTCATAAAAATCTGCCATTCCCAAACGTTTACAAAGGCTAATATAGGCGAAAATTACATCAAGACAAGCCTCTTTGACTTCCTAAAGAAAACCAAAAATTAAAGACAACCCTTTGTCTTCCTAATTAAAACCGAAAATTAAAGACAACCCTTTGTCTTCCTAATGAAAACCGAAATTTAAAAACTAGCCTTTTGTCTACCTAATGAAAACCGAAAATTAAAGACAAAAGGACTCTTGGACTCACACAAGTCAAGTGTTTGACTTTTCACAAAATAAACAAAGATTAAATAAAAAAAATACAAGATGACAAAATACAATAAGACTCATCAAGCTCTTAAACAGAGTCTTTTGGCTCGCGCCCTCGTCACCAGACCAACTGGAACTAGACCAACTGATACGAAACACACCAACGATTGTGGTGAAACCCGACACCAAATATGGCCGCCACCAACCAAGAACACACGAAATGGTAATGAAGAACCGCGACCAAATGCTTAGCCAAGCACGAACCTCGGTATGAGGAAGACGCCACAAACAGGGATGGGAATCCGTTTGATAAGTCGGATTGAACGCCGCAAGAAATACCCTTGATAAGTTCGAATAGTCTCTTCAAGAACTCAAGAAGAAAACCTCTCAATTTTCATTTCATCAAAATCTGCCATTCCCAAACGTTTACAAAGGCTAATATAGGCGAAAATTACATCAAGACAAGCCCCTTTGACTTCCTAAAGAAAACCGAAAATTAAAGACAACCCTTTGTTTTCCTAATGAAAACCGAAAAATAAAGACAACCCTTTGTCTTCCTAATGAAAACCGAAATTTAAAAACAAGCCTTTTGTCTTCCTAATGAAGACCGAAAATTAAAGACAAAAGGGCTCTTGGACTCACACAAGTCAAGTGTTTGACTTTTCACAAAAAAAACAAAGACTAAATAAAAAAATACACGATGACAAAATACAATAAGACTCATCAAGCTCCTAAACAGAGTCTTTTGGCTCGCACCCTCGTCTCCAGACCAACTGGAACTAGACCAACTGATACGAACCACACCTACGATTGTGGTGAAACCCGACACCAAATATGGCAGCCACCAACCAAGAACACACGAAATGGGAATGAAGAACCGCGACCCAATGCTTAGCCAAGCACGAACCTTGGTATGAGGAACACGCCACAAACGGGGATGGGAATCCGTTTGATAAGTCGGATTGAACGCCACAAGCAATACCCTTGATAAGTTCGAATAGTCTCTTCAAGAACTCAAGAAGAAATCCTCTCAATCTTCATTTCATCAAAATTTGCCATTCCCAAACGTTTACAAAGGTTAATATAGGCGAACATTACATCAAGACAAGCCCATTTGACTTCCTAAAGAAAACCGAAAATTAAAGACAACCCTTTGTCTTCCTAATGAAAACCGAAAATTAAAGACAGCCCTTTGTCTTCCTAATGAAAACCGAAATTTAAAAACAAGCCTTTTGTCTTCCTAATGAAAACTGAAAATTAAAGACAAAAGGTCTCTTGGACTCACACAAGTCAAGTGTGTGAATTTTCACAAACTAAACAAAGACTAAATAAAGAAATACAAGATGACAAAATACAATAAGACTCATCAAGCTGCTAAACTGAGTCTTTCGGCTCGCGCCCTCGTCACCAGGACAACTGGAACTAGACCAACTGATACGAACCACACCAACGATTGTGGTGAAACCCGACACTAAATATGGCTGCCACAAAGAACACACGAAATGGGAATGAAGAACCGCGACCCAATGCTTAGCCAAGCACGAACCTTGGTATGAGGAAGACGCCACAAACGGGGATGGGAATCCGTTTGATAAGTCGGATTGAACGCCACAAGGAATACCCTTGATAAGTTCGAATAGTCTCTTCAAGAACTCAAGAAGAAAACATCTCAATTTTCATTTCATCAAAATCTGCCATTCCCAAACGTTTACAAAGGCTAATATAGGCGAAAATTACATCAAATCAAGCTCCTTTGACTTCCTAAAGAAAACGGAAAATTAAAGACAACCCTTTGTCTTTCTCATGAAAACCGAAAATTAAAGACAACCCTTTGTCTTCCTAATGAAAACCAAAATTTAAAAACAAGCCTTTTGTCTTCCTAATTAAAACCGAAAATTAAAGACAAAAGGACTCTTGGACTCACACAAGACAACTGTTTGACTTTTCACAAAATAAACAAAGACTAAATAAAAAAATACAAGATGACAAAATACAATAAGACTCATCAAGCTCCTAAACTGAGTCTTTTGGCTCGCGCCCTCGTCACCAGACCAACTGGAGCAAGACCAACTGATACCAACTGATACGAACCACACCAACGATAGTGGTGAAACCCGACACCAAATATGGCAGCCACCAAGAACACACGAAATGGGAATGAGAACCGCGACCCAATGCTTAGCCAAGCACGAACCTTGGTATGAGGAACACGCCACAAACGGGGATGGGAATCCGTTTGATAAGTCGGATTGAACGCCACAAGGAATACCCTTGATAAGTTCGAATAGTCTCTTCAAGAACTCAAGAAGAAAACCTCTCAATTTTCATTTCATAAAAATCTGCCATTCCTAAACGTTTACAAAGGCCTAATATAAGCGAAAATTACATGAAGACAAGCCCATTTGACTTCCTAAAGAAAACCGAAAATTAAAGACAACCCTTTGACTTCCTCATGAAAACCAAAAATTAAAGACACCCCTTTGTGTTCCTAATGAAAACCGAAATTTAAAAACAAGCCTTTTGTCTTCCTAATGAGAATCGAAAATTAAAGACAAAAGGACTCTTGGACTCACACAAGTCAAGTGTTTGACTTTTCACAAAATAAACAAAGACTAAATAAAAAAATACACGATGACAAAATACAATAAGACTCATCAAGCTCCTAAACAGAGTCTTTTGGCTCGCGCCCTCGTCACCAGACCAACTGGAAATAGACCAACTGATACGAACCACACCAACGATTGTGGTGAAACCCGACACCAAATATGGCAGCCAACAACCAAGAACACACGAAATGGGAATGAAGAACCGCGACCCAATGCTTATCCAAGCACGAACCTTGGTATGAGGAACACGCCACAAATGGGGATGGGAATCCGTTTGATAAGTCGGATTGAACGCCACAAGAAATACCCTTGATAAGTTCAAATAGTCTCTTCAAGAACTCAAGAAGAAATCCTCTCAATCTTCATTTCATCAAAATCTGCCATTCCCAAACGTTTACAAAGGTTAATATAGGCGAACATTACATCAAGACAAGCCCATTTGACTTCCTAAAGAAAACCGAAAATTAAAGACAACCCTTTGTCTTCCTAATGAAAACCGAAAATTAAAGACAACCCTTTGTCTTCCTAATGAAAACCGAAATTTAAAAACAAGCCTTTTGTCTTCCTAATGAAAACCGAAAATTAAAGACAAAAGGTCTCTTGGACTCACACAAGTCAAGTGTGTGAATTTTCACAAACTAAACAAAGACTAAATAAAGAAATACAAGATGACAAAATACAATAAGACTCATCAAGCTGCTAAACTGAGTCTTTCGGCTCGCGCCCTCGTCACCAGAACGACTGGAACTAGACCAACTGATACGAACCACACCAACGATTGTGGTGAAACCCGACACCAAATATGGCAGCCACCTAGAACACACGAAATGGGAATGAAGAACCGCGACCCAATGCTTAGCCAAGCACGAACCTTGGTATGAGGAAGACGCCACAAACGGGGATGGGAATCCGTTTGATAAGTCGGATTGAACGCCACAAGGAATACCCTTGATAAGTTCGAATAGTCTCTTCAAGAACTCAAGAAGAAAACATCTCAATTTTCATTTCATCAAAATCTGCCATTCCCAAACGTTTACAAAGGCAAATATAGGCGAAAATTACATCAAATCAAGCTCCTTTGACTTCCTAAAGAAAACGGAAAATTAAAGACAACCCTTTGTCTCTCTCATGAATACCGAAAATTAAAGACAACCCTTTGTCTTCCTAATGAAAACCAAAATTTAAAAACAAGCCTTTTGTCTTCCTAATGAAAACCGAAAATTAAAGACAAAAGGAGTCTTGGACTCACACAAGTCAACTGTTTGAAATTTCACAAAATAAACAAAGACTAAATAAAAAAATACAAGATGACAAAATACAATAAGACTCATCAAGCTCCTAAACTGAGTCTTTTGGCTCGCGCCCTCGTCACCAGACCAACTGGAGCAAGACCAACTGATACCCACTGATACGAACCACACCAACGATTGTGGTGAAAGCCGACACCAATTATGGCTCCCACCAAGAACACACGAAATGGGAATGAAGAACCGTGACCCAATGCTTAGCCAAGCACGAACCTTGGTATGAGGAAGACGCAACAAACTGGGATGGGAATCCGTTTGATAAGTCGGATTGAATGCCACAAGGAATACCCTTGATAAGTTCGAATAGTCTCTTCAAGAACTCAAGAAGAAAACATCTCAATTTTCATTTCATCAAAATCTGCCATTCCCAAACGTTTACAAAGGCTAATATAGGCGAAAATTACATCAAGACAAGCCCCTTTGACTTCCTAAAGAAAACCGAAAATTAAAGACAACCATTTGTCTTCCTAATGAAAACCGAATATTAAAGACAACCCTTTGTCTTCCTAATGAAAACCGAAATTTAAACACAAGCCTTTTGTCTTCCTAATGAAAACCGAAAATTAAAGACAAAAGGACTCTTGGACTCACACAAGTCAAGTGTTTGACTTTTAACAAAATAAACAAGGACTAAATAAAAAAATACAAGATGGCAAAAGACAATAAGACTCATCAAGCTCCTAAACTGAGTCTTTTGGCTCGCGCCCTCGTCACCAGACCAACTGGAGCAAGACCAACTGATACCAACTGATACGAACCACACCAACGATTGTGGTGAAACCCGACACCAAATATGGCAGCCACCAAGAACACACGAAATGGGAATGAAGAACCGCGACCCAATGCTTAGCCAAGCACGAACCTTGGTATGAGGAAGACGCCACAAACTGGGATGGGAATCCGTTTGATAAGTCGGATTGAATGCCACAAGGAATACCCTTGATAAGTTCGAATAGTCTCTTCAAGAACTCAAGAAGAAAACATCTCAATTTTCATTTCATCAAAATCTGCCATTCCCAAACGTTTACAAAGGCTAATATAGGCGAAAATTACATCAAGACAAGCCCCTTTGACTTCCTAAAGAAAACCGAAAATTAAAGACAACCATTTGTCTTCCTAATGAAAACCGAAAATTAAAGACAACCCTTTGTCTTCCTAATGAAAACCGAAATTTAAACACAAGCCTTTTGTCTTCCTAATGAAAACCGAAAATTAAAGACAAAAGGACTCTTGGACTCACACAAGTCAAGTGTTTGACTTTTAACAAAATAAACAAGGACTAAATAAAAAAATACAAGATGGCAAAAGACAATAAGACTCATCAAGCTCCTAAATTGAGTCTTTTGGCTCGCGCCCTCGTTCCCAGACCAACTGGAGCTAGACCAACTGATACGAACCACACCAACGATTGTGGTGAAACCCGACACCAAATATGGCAGCCACCAAGAACACACGAAATGGGATAGAAGAACCGCGACCCAATGCTTAGCCAAGCACGAACCTTGGTATGAGGAAGAAGCTACAAACGGGGATGGGAATCCGTTTGATAAGTCGGATTGAACGCCACAAGGAATACCCTTGATTAGTTCGAATAGTCTCTTCAAGAACTCAAGAAGAAAACCTCTCAATTTTCATTTCATCAAAATCTGCTATTCCCAAACGTTTACAAAGGCTAATATAAGCGAAAATTACATCAAGACAAGCCCCTTTGACTTCCTAAAGAAAACCGAAAATTAAAGACAACCCTTTGTCTTCCTACTGAAAACCAAAAATTAAAGACAACCCTTTGTCTTCCTAATGAAAACCGAAATTTAAGAACAAGCCTTTTGTCTTCCTAATGAAAACCGAAAATTAAAGACAAAAGGACTCTTGGACTCACACAAGTCAAGTGTTTGACTTTTCATAAAATAAACAAGGGCTAAATAAAAAAATACAAGATGGCTAAAGACAATAAGACTCATCAAGCTCCTAAATTGAGTCTTTTGGCTCGCGCCCTCGTCCCCAGACCAACTGGAGCTAGACCAACTGATACGAACCACACCAACGATTGTGGTGAAACCCGACACCAAATATGGCAGCCACAAAGAACACACGAAATGGGAATGAAGAACCGCGACCCAATGCTTAGCCAAGCACGAACCTTGGTACGAGGAAGACGCCAGAAACGGGGATGGGAATCCGTTTGATAAGTCGGATTGAACGCCACAAGGAATACCCTTGATAAGTTCGAATAGTCTCTTCAAGAAATCAAGAAGAAAACCTCTCAATTTTCATTTCATAAAAATCTGCCATTCCCAAACGTTTACAAAGGCTAATATAGGCGAAAATTACATCAAGACAAGCCTCTTTGACTTCCTAAAGAAAACCAAAAATTAAAGACAACCCTTTGTCTTCCTAATTAAAACCGAAAATTAAAGACAACCCTTTGTCTTCCTAATGAAAACCGAAATTTAAAAACTAGCCTTTTGTCTACCTAATGAAAACCGAAAATTAAAGACAAAAGGACTCTTGGACTCACACAAGTCAAGTGTTTGACTTTTCACAAAATAAACAAAGATTAAATAAAAAAAATACAAGATGACAAAATACAATAAGACTCATCAAGCTCTTAAACAGAGTCTTTTGGCTCGCGCCCTCGTCACCAGACCAACTGGAACTAGACCAACTGATACGAAACACACCAACGATTGTGGTGAAACCCGACACCAAATATGGCCGCCACCAACCAAGAACACACGAAATGGTAATGAAGAACCGCGACCAAATGCTTAGCCAAGCACGAACCTCGGTATGAGGAAGACGCCACAAACAGGGATGGGAATCCGTTTGATAAGTCGGATTGAACGCCGCAAGAAATACCCTTGATAAGTTCGAATAGTCTCTTCAAGAACTCAAGAAGAAAACCTCTCAATTTTCATTTCATCAAAATCTGCCATTCCCAAACGTTTACAAAGGCTAATATAGGCGAAAATTACATCAAGACAAGCCCCTTTGACTTCCTAAAGAAAACCGAAAATTAAAGACAACCCTTTGTTTTCCTAATGAAAACCGAAAAATAAAGACAACCCTTTGTCTTCCTAATGAAAACCGAAATTTAAAAACAAGCCTTTTGTCTTCCTAATGAAGACCGAAAATTAAAGACAAAAGGGCTCTTGGACTCACACAAGTCAAGTGTTTGACTTTTCACAAAAAAAACAAAGACTAAATAAAAAAATACACGATGACAAAATACAATAAGACTCATCAAGCTCCTAAACAGAGTCTTTTGGCTCGCACCCTCGTCTCCAGACCAACTGGAACTAGACCAACTGATACGAACCACACCTACGATTGTGGTGAAACCCGACACCAAATATGGCAGCCACCAACCAAGAACACACGAAATGGGAATGAAGAACCGCGACCCAATGCTTAGCCAAGCACGAACCTTGGTATGAGGAACACGCCACAAACGGGGATGGGAATCCGTTTGATAAGTCGGATTGAACGCCACAAGCAATACCCTTGATAAGTTCGAATAGTCTCTTCAAGAACTCAAGAAGAAATCCTCTCAATCTTCATTTCATCAAAATTTGCCATTCCCAAACGTTTACAAAGGTTAATATAGGCGAACATTACATCAAGACAAGCCCATTTGACTTCCTAAAGAAAACCGAAAATTAAAGACAACCCTTTGTCTTCCTAATGAAAACCGAAAATTAAAGACAGCCCTTTGTCTTCCTAATGAAAACCGAAATTTAAAAACAAGCCTTTTGTCTTCCTAATGAAAACTGAAAATTAAAGACAAAAGGTCTCTTGGACTCACACAAGTCAAGTGTGTGAATTTTCACAAACTAAACAAAGACTAAATAAAGAAATACAAGATGACAAAATACAATAAGACTCATCAAGCTGCTAAACTGAGTCTTTCGGCTCGCGCCCTCGTCACCAGGACAACTGGAACTAGACCAACTGATACGAACCACACCAACGATTGTGGTGAAACCCGACACTAAATATGGCTGCCACCAAGAACACACGAAATGGGAATGAAGAACCGCGACCCAATGCTTAGCCAAGCACGAACCTTGGTATGAGGAAGACGCCACAAACGGGGATGGGAATCCGTTTGATAAGTCGGATTGAACGCCACAAGGAATACCCTTGATAAGTTCGAATAGTCTCTTCAAGAACTCAAGAAGAAAACATCTCAATTTTCATTTCATCAAAATCTGCCATTCCCAAACGTTTACAAAGGCTAATATAGGCGAAAATTACATCAAATCAAGCTCCTTTGACTTCCTAAAGAAAACGGAAAATTAAAGACAACCCTTTGTCTTTCTCATGAAAACCGAAAATTAAAGACAACCCTTTGTCTTCCTAATGAAAACCAAAATTTAAAAACAAGCCTTTTGTCTTCCTAATTAAAACCGAAAATTAAAGACACAAGGACTCTTGGACTCACACAAGACAACTGTTTGACTTTTCACAAAATAAACAAAGACTAAATAAAAAAATACAAGATGACAAAATACAATAAGACTCATCAAGCTCCTAAACTGAGTCTTTTGGCTCGCGCCCTCGTCACCAGACCAACTGGAGCAAGACCAACTGATACCAACTGATACGAACCACACCAACGATAGTGGTGAAACCCGACACCAAATATGGCAGCCACCAAGAACACACGAAATGGGAATGAGAACCGCGACCCAATGCTTAGCCAAGCACGAACCTTGGTATGAGGAACACGCCACAAACGGGGATGGGAATCCGTTTGATAAGTCGGATTGAACGCCACAAGGAATACCCTTGATAAGTTCGAATAGTCTCTTCAAGAACTCAAGAAGAAAACATCTCAATTTTCATTTCATCAAAATCTGCCATTCCCAAACGTTTACAAAGGCTAATATAGGCGAAAATTACATCAAGACAAGCCCCTTTGACTTCCTAAAGAAAACCGAAAATTAAAGACAACCATTTGTCTTCCTAATGAAAACCGAAAATTAAAGACAACCCTTTGTCTTCCTAATGAAAACCGAAATTTAAACACAAGCCTTTTGTCTTCCTAATGAAAACCGAAAATTAAAGACAAAAGGACTCTTGGACTCACACAAGTCAAGTGTTTGACTTTTAACAAAATAAACAAAGACTAAATAAAAAAATACACGATGACAAAATACAATAAGACTCATCAAGCTCCTAAACAAAGTCTTTTGGCTCGCGCCCTCGTCACCAGACCAACTGGAACTAGACCAACTGATACGAAACACACCAACGATTGTGGGGAAACCCAACACCAAATATGGCCGCCACCAACCAAGAACACACGAAATGGTAATGAAGAACCGCGACCAAATGCTTAGCCAAGCACGAACCTCGGTATGAGGAAGATGCCACAAACAGGGATGGGAATCCGTTTGATAAGTCGGATTGAACGCCGCAAGAAATACCCTTGATAAGTTCGAATAGTCTCTTCAAGAACTCAAGAAGAAATCCTCTCAATTTTCATTTCATCAAAATCTGCCATTCCCAAACGTTTACAAAGGTTAATATAGGCGAACATTACATCAAGACAAGCCCCTTTGACTTCCTAAAGAAAACCGAAAATTAAAGACAACCCTTTGTCTTCCTAATGAAAACCGAAAATTAAAGACAACCCTTTGTCTTCCTAATGAAAACCGAAATTTAAAAACAAGCCTTTTGTCTTCCTAATGAAAACCGAAAATTAAAGACAAAAGAACTCTTGGACTCACACAAGTCAAGTATGTGAATTTTCACAAACTAAACAAAGACTAAATAAAGAAATACAAGATGACAAAATACAATAAGACTCATCAAGCTCCTAAACTGAGTCTTTTGGCTCGTGCCCTCGTCACCAGAACAACTGGAACTAGACCAACTGATACGAACCACACCAACGATTGTGGTGAAACGCGACACCAAATATGGCAGCCACCAAGAACACACGAAATGGGAATGAAGAACCGCGACCCAATGCTTAGCCAAGCACGAACCTTGGTTCGAGGAAGACGCCACAAACGGGGATGGGAATCCGTTTGATAAGTCGGATTGAACGCCACAAGGAATACCCTTGATAAGTTCGAATAGTCTCTTCAAGAACTCAAGAAGAAAACCTCTCAATTTTCATTTCATCAAAATCTGCCATTCCCAAACGTTTACAAAGGCTAATATAGGCGAAAATTACATCAAGACAAGCCCCTTTGACTTCCTAAAGAAAACCGAAAATTAAAGACAACCATTTGTCTTCCTAATGAAAACCGAAAATTAAAGACAACCCTTTGTCTTCCTAATGAAAACCGAAATTTAAACACAAGCCTTTTGTCTTCCTAATGAAAACCGAAAATTAAAGACAAAAGGACTCTTGGACTCACACAAGTCAAGTGTTTGACTTTTAACAAAATAAAAAGGACTAAATAAAAAAATACAAGGCGTACCAATCAAGATTGAGGACAAGGAACTAGAAGGAGACCTGATAGAGCTGGTGATCAAAGACTTCGACGTCATACTAGGCATGGATTGGCTAGCACGGCATGGCGCAACGATCGACTGCAGACGCAAGAAGGTGACATTCGATACTCCTGACGGCCAGAAACTGTGCTTCATGGGACAAGCTTCAGGACTACGCACACCGTTAGTGTCATCTCTCAAAGCTCAGAGAATGATGGAGAAAGGATGCCAAGCATTCTTAGCCAACATCACGAATGTGGAGAAGGAGACATCACTCAAAGTTGGAGATGTTCGAGTTATACAAGAATTTCCAGAAGTTTTCCCCGATGACTTGCCAGGATTGCCGCCAACTAGAGAAATAGACTTCACGATAGAATTAGTACCCGGCACCGAGCCTATCTCTAAGGCACCATACCGGATGGCACCTACGGAACTCAAGGAGTTAAAGACACAGCTACAAGAACTCCTAGACTTGGGTTTCATTAGGCCAAGCCATTCACCATGGGGAGCTCCGGTACTATTCGTGAAGAAGAAGGACGGAAGTATGCGCATGTGCATAGACTGCCGTGAGCTGAATAAAGTAACGATTAAGAACAAATACCCGCTACCTCGGATTGATGATTTGTTTGATCAACTCCGAGGCGCGACTGTATTCTCTAAGATCGATTTACGGTCCGGGTATCATCAGCTCAAGGTAAAGGGGGAAGATATTCCTAAGACAGCCTTTAGGACTCGTTATGGACATTACGAGTTCTTGGTTATGTCTTTTGGTCTTACTAACGCGCCAGCCGCGTTTATGGACTTAATGAATAGGGTCTTCAAGGACTACTTGGATAAATTCGTCGTTGTGTTCATCGACGACATTTTAATTTACTCCAAGGATGAAGTGGAGCACGAGGAACACTTGAGGATAATTTTGACGCGATTGAAGGAGCACCAACTCTACGCGAAGTTCAAGAAATGCGAGTTTTGGCTCTCACAAGTGGCGTTCCTCGGGCACATCATATCGAAAGACGGAGTTGCAGTAGATCAATCGAAGGTAGAGGCTGTGAAAGATTGGCCTAGACCAAAGAACGCGTCGGAAGTAAGAAGCTTCTTAGGGCTAGCAGGTTACTATAGAAAGTTTGTAGAGGGCTTTTCTAAAATAGCCACTCCACTCACCAACCTGACCCGGAAGCAACAAAAGTTTAACTGGAATGATAAGTGTGAGGAAAGCTTCCAGTTGCTTAAGGATAAGCTTTGCTCAACACCAGTACTTAGTGTCCCAACACCCAACGACAAGTTCATTGTCTACTGTGATGCATCAAAGTTAGGATTGGGATGCGTACTGATGCAAAATGACAAGGTGATAGCCTACGCGTCACGTCAGTTAAAGGAGTATGAACAACGCTATCCAACTCACGATATGGAGTTGGCAGCGGTGGTCTTTGCGTTAAAAATCTGGTGCCATTATCTTTACGGAGAACGGTGCGAGATTTATACGGACCACAAAAGTTTAAAATACTTCTTTACTCAGAAGGAGCTTAACATGAGGCAGCGCCGGTGGTTGGAATTAGTAAAGGATTACGACTGCGAAATCCTATACCACCCGGGGAAGGCAAACGTAGTTGCCGATGCACTTAGCCGAAAAAGTTATGGGAACTTAGCAGCCTTATCCGGAATAGAAAAGCCACTGCAACAGGAGCTTATCAGTGCCGGAATAGAAGTGGTTGTAGGCAAGTTGGCTAACTTGTCTATCCAATCGAATCTGCTAGAAGACATATGGAATGGTCAGAGACATGATGATTCACTAGCAACGCACATGGATGCAGTCAGAGAAGGTAAGACTACAGATTTCTCAATATCCAGTCAAGGTTTATTGAGATATAAGGATCGGGTATGCGTGCCAGACGATCAAAGTATTAAGAAGACGATCCTAGAAGAAGCGCACAACACCCCATACTCGGTTCATCCAGGGTCTACCAAGATGACTCATGACATCAAGGCAGTCTATTGGTGGCCAGGGATGAAGAAGGACATAGCGGAGTATGTATCTAAGTGTCTGGTATGCCAGCAAGTGAAGGCGGAGCATCAGCGGCCTGCAGGATTATTGCAACCGCTTAGCATACCGGAGTGGAAGTGGGACGATATAGCCATGGACTTCGTGACGGGTCTGCCAAAGACAAATAAGCAGCATGATTCTGCTTGGATAGTCATAGATAGACTAACCAAGTCGGCTCATTTTCTGCCTGTTAAGACTTCTTATACGGCAGACCAATATGCAGACATCTACATCCAAGAGATTGTACGATTGCATGGAATCCCCAAGACGATAGTATCAGATAGAGGATCAGTGTTTACGTCAAGATTTTGGAGAAGCTTACAGCAAGCCATGGGTACTAAGTTAAGTCTTAGTACAGCTTTCCATCCTCAGACAGATGGGCAGTCAGAGCGTACGATTCAGATTTTAGAGGATATGCTACGCGCATGTGTACTTGACTTCGGAGGATCGTGGAACAAGTACTTACCGCTGATCGAGTTCTCGTACAACAATAGCTACCAGTCGACGATCGAGATGGCACCTTATGAGTTGCTATATGGAAGAAGGTGCCGATCACCGTTGCACTGGGACGAGGTAGGAGAAAGGCAGCTTCTAGGGCCCGAAGCTGTTAGGCAAGCTCAAGAAGCAGTAAAGCTTATTAGACAGCGTATGCTTGCTGCTCAAAGCCGACAGAAAAGCTATGCAGATACCAAGAGACGCGATGTGGAGTTCCAAGTTGGAGATCAAGTCTTCCTGAAGATATCTCCTATGAAGGGTGTCAAGCGGTTCGGGAAGAAAGGCAAGCTCAGTCCCCGATTCTTAGGTCCTTTTGAGATATTGGACAAAGTGGGACCAGTTGCGTATAGACTAGCCCTACCGCCAGCACTAGCCGATAGTCACAACGTCTTCCACATCTCGATGTTACGCAAGTATGTGTCAGACCCATCTCACGTCCTCAAGTACGACACCATAGCGCTCCAGAAGGACTTAAGTTACGAGGAACGACCGGTTAGCATCCTAGATAGGGGGATGAAGCAGTTACGGTCCAAGAGCTTTCCTATAGTTAAAGTCCTATGGAGCAATAGTTCTGAACGCGAGGCAACGTGGGAGTTGGAAGAGGACATGCAGAGCCAGTATCCGGAATTATTTGGTAAGTAAATTTCGAGGACGAAATTCTTTTTAGTAGGGGAGAATTGTAGAGTCCAAGAACTTTACTTACCTAATTGTTTAGTAGTATTATAGTATGTTTAGTGTTATCATTGTTACTTTGGATTTTTGGTTCAGACCGGGAGTTATTTGGACACTCATAGTAGTACTTATAGATTTTCTAAGTTTAACCTATAGTTTAAGAATATTAAGTATAACCTAAGGTTTGATTAATGTGTCTGATATTAAGGATTATATTATTATATTATAAGGTTTAGACATCAACCAATAGGATTTTAAGCACATGTTTTGAATGGTAATTAAGGATTAAGTATTTTTGAGGATTAAATTAAATAAGGGTAAAAGTTTGAATGTATAGGGTCAGTCAGCAGCTTTGAGCACGTTGAGGGCTTAGTCAAGGCTGTTTACTCCATTCAAACTCAGCTAAAAATGTGTAAATTCGTGTTTAAATATTCAGCGTATGCCGATATATCGCAGCTATAGAGGGCGATATGTCGCAGCACGTAGATACGGAAAACACGAATCGATGCACGGTCGCCTCGGGAACAAAGGCCCAGGCGATATATCGCCTATAGGGGGCGATATATCGCCTCCACCAGCATGAATTCAAATACATTTGAATTCTTTTCCCTTCAGCCATTCAAACTCCTTCAACAGTCCAGCATCTTCTGAACGAGTCTTCAGCCTCTGCTGAACGATTATTCAAATGATTTTCACTTAAAAAGCCATTATTTTTATTCAAGTAAAATCAAGATATTTTCATTCCCAAACTCTATAAATAGGACCCAGTACCCAGCCATTATTCACCATTTGCTCTAAGTTCAGAGGCTGCTAGTGTTAAGTGAGTGTGAGAGTGTAAACACTTGGTTTGGGGAAAAAAAACTATAAGCTTAAACATCATAAGCTTATCAAACACTTTGGGAAGTAAGTAAGTGCTATAGTATTTCGGTGGATGTTAGACTGATCTTGCAATCTTTGAGGTAAACCCAAAACTCTAGTTCTTTTCTGTATTTTTATGTTATTTCCTTTCTCAAAACCTTCTACTCAGTCCCCTAACCTTATTCTTATTTTGGTTAGGGAATCCAAGCTTTTAAGCATATAAGTCGGTAAGTATGTTTTCTATGGTTTAGTCTTTCCATCTCTTTCATTTCATCTCCTTTCTTTAGACTTACTCTTTCTTATGGTTTTAGGAGTGTTCCAACAATCCCAACTCAGTCCATAATCTCGGTAACTTTGGTAAGGAAATAGGCTAGAATCAACATGTTATGTGATTATGTTATCTATATGTTTTATGTTATTAAAAGTGTTATGATATATGTGTATGTTTGTAGGCTTGGGCATATGACCCATATGACTAACAAGACCCCAAATGGGTTATGGGCATATGACCTACTTAGCTAGTAGGACCCCATTAACCCCATGGGCATATGCTTGTTTAGCCTATGGGACCCCAAGTAATAATGGCCATTATAATAAGTGTATGTTATATGTGTTATGTTAAGTCTTTATGTTTTCTTATGAAATTATGTATGTGACTTTGTGTTAGATTTTCCTTACTGGGCATTAGGCTCACTCCTTTCTGTTTATGTGCAGGAAAATAAGTTTAGAGGCGGAAAGATTCGTGACGCTTGGAGAATGTGTATCGATGATGAATGGAGTCAAGGGGCCGAGCGTTATTCGATTCGAGGATATAGTCTCCTTTTATGTTTTTATGGTTTTTATGTGTATTTTCCGCATTATTATGTAATGTCTTTTATTTTAAATCTTGTTTTGTTTTAAAGACAATGGGATCCCAAAATCCTTCTTAGTATTCTGTTTCTTTGTAAATAACTCTTATTTTTCAAGTTACTCAATAAATTATGGTATTTTTGTAAAAATGTAAGTTTTATGTATAGTTTCGATAATGGTCCAATTAGTCCAGATTAGTGGGTCATTACACCAACTGATACCAACTGATACGAACCACACCAACGATTGTGGTGAAACCCGACACCAAATATGGCAGCCACCAAGAACACACGAAATGGAATGAAGAACCGCGACCCAATGCTTAGCCAAGCACGAACCTTGGTATGAGGAAGACGCCACAAACGGGGATGGGAATCCGTTTGATAAGTCGGATTGAACGCCACAAGGAATACCCTTGATAAGTTTGAATAGTCTCTTCAAGAGCTCAAGAAGAAAACCTCTCAATTTTCATTTCATCAAAATCTGCCATTCCCAAACATTTACAAAGGCCTAATATAGGCTAAAATTACATCAAGACAAGCCCCTTTGACTTCCTAAAGAAAACCGAAAATTAAAGACAACCCTTTGTCTTCCTAATGAAAACCGAAAATTAAAGACAACCCTTTGTCTTCCTAATGAAAACCGAAATTTAAAAACAAGCGTTTTGTCTTCCTAATGAAAACCGAAAATTAAAGACAAAAGGACTCTTGGACTCACACAAGTCAAGTGTTTGACTTTTCACAAAATAAACAAAGACTAAATAAAAATATACAAGATGACAAAATACAATAAGACTCATCAAGCTCCTAAACTGAGTCTTTTGGCTCGCGCCCTCGTCACCAGACCAACTGATACCAATTGATACGAACCACACCAACGATTGTGGTGATTCCCGACACCAAATATGGCAGCCACCAAGAACACACGAAATGGAATGAAGAACCCTAAAATAACCATAATGAAAAAGCCTAAATGACATGTCTTTTGACTCCAACAAAGACTATAATAAAACATGAAAATATAGTTCAAACTGAAAACAAATAATTAAAGGAATCAAGCTCCTAAACTAAATCAACTTTGATGAGCAACACAAGCTTTTGTTCACTCTCAGTAGTGAACTCGACCTCTTCCTGTTGTAGAATTCTCCGAACTAAGTTGTTAAGTTCTTCTTTGAATCTCCTAGCTCGTGCCCTCGTCACCGGACCAACTGGAACTTGAATTGGGTCGTTAGTCTTGATGTCCTCATCATTCCCCCCCTCTTGAGAAGGATTTGTCCACAAATCGTCACCTACATCAAAAGGACTCAGATCAGTAACATTGAAAGTTGCATTAACATTGTACTCACCTGGTAAATCTAGTCGGTAGGCACTGTCATTGATTCGTTCTAGCACTTGAAACAGACCATTTCCTCTAGGTGGCAATTTGGAACGTCTTTGTGCTGGAAATCTTTCTTTCCTCATGTGCAACCACACCCAATCACCGGGCTCAAAAACCTGCTTGTGACGTCCCTTATTAGCTTGCTTGATGTATTGCTCTGTCCTCCTCTCTATGTTGAGGCGTGCCCTCTCATGGAATTGCTTCACAAATTCTGCCTTCTTCTTGCCATCTAAATTCACATGCTCAGAAACAGGTAATGGTGATAAATCCAAAGGAGTTAAAGGGTTAAAACCATAAACAATTTCAAACGGTGAAAACTTAGTAGAAGAATGCATGGAACGATTATAAGCAAACTCAACATGTGGTAAACAATCCTCCCAAGTCTTAATGTTCTTACTAATGATAGCCCTCAACAAAGTGGATAAGGTTCTATTAACTACTTCTGTTTGACCATCAGTTTGAGGATGACAAGTAGTAGAAAACAACAGTTTCATTCCAAGTTTACCCCACAACGTCTTCCAAAAGTAACTCAAGAACTTAGCATCCCGATCTGAAACAATTGTCCCAGGCATACCATGTAATCTCACAATCTCCCTAAAGAACAAATCTGCAACATTAGAAGCATCATCAGTTTTATGACAAGGTATAAAGTGAGTCATCTTAGAAAACCGGTCTACAACCACAAAGATTGAATCCCTCCCACGCTTACTCCTAGGTAAACCCAAAACAAAATCCATCGAAATATCAACCCAGGGTGAACTAGGAATAGGTAGTGGCGTGTAAAGACCATTTGGCTGGACTCTCGATTTAGCCTGCCTATAAGTGACACACCTACAACAAATTCGCTCAACATCTCGTTTCATGTGTGGCCAATAGAAGTGCTCCTGTAACATAGCTAGAGTCTTAGCGACTCCAAAATGTCCCATCAACCCTCCACCGTGGGACTCCAGAACTAATAAATCCCTCAAAGAACAATTAGGTACACACAACCGATGCTCCCTAAACAAGAAACCCTCATACCTATAAAATTTTCCCTCAGAAGATTTTTCACAAGCACCATAAATCTCCCCAAAGTCATGGTCAACATGATAAAGTTCCTTAATGTGCTCAAAACCAAGTAATTTAGCATCAAGAGTAGAGATTAAGGCATACCTGCGTGAAAGTGCATCAGCAACCACATTCTCCTTACCTTGTTTATACTGAATGACATAAGGAAACGTCTCAATGAACTCAACCCAGCATGCATGTCTCTTGTTCAGCTTATGTTGTCCTTTCAAATGTTTCAGAGATTCATGATCCGTACGAATCACAAACTCCTTCGTCCACAAATAGTGCTGCCATGTCTCTAAAGCTCGAACCAATGCGTACAATTCTTTGTCATAAGTGGGGTAGTTAAGTGCAGCCCCACTTAGTTTCTCGCTAAAGTACGCAAGTGGTCTCCCATCCTGCATAAGAACAGCGCCAATACCAATACCAGAAGCATCACATTCAACTTCAAATGTGTTAGAAAAGTTAGGTAAAGCAAGTAAAGGAGCGTGAGTAAGCTTGTGTTTAATAAGCTGAAATGCCTCCTCTTGTGCATCTCCCCATTTGAAGGCAATGTTCTTCTTGATAACTTCAGTAAGTGGTGCGGCGATGGTGCTAAAATCCTTTACAAACCTCCTGTAAAAGCTAGCAAGTCCATGAAAACTTCTAAAATTACTTACGCTGGTGGGATTCGGCCACTCTTGGATGGCTTTGATCTTCTCCTCATCAACCTCAATACCTGTAGCACTCACAACAAAACCTAGGAAAACAAGCTTATTAGTGCAAAAAGTACATTTCTTGAGGTTAGCATATAATTTCTCTTTCCTAAGCACATCCAAAACCGAATGTAAATGTGAGGCATGATCATGCAAACTCTTGCTATAAATAAGAATATCATCAAAATACACAACAACAAATTTTCCAATGAAAGCACGCAAACACATGATTCATCAAGCGCATGAAAGTGCTAGGTGCATTAGTTAATCCAAAAGGCATGACTAACCATTCATACAATCCATGTTTAGTTTTAAATGCGGTCTTCCATTCATCACCTTCTTTCATTCGTATTTGATGATACCCACTCTTAAGATCAATCTTAGAAAATACACAAGAACCATGCAACTCATCCAACATATCATCTAAACGAGGAATGGGATGTCGATATTTTACCGTTATGTTGTTGATGGATCGGCAGTCACACACATTCTCCATGTCCCATCCTTCTTGGGAACTAGAATCACTGGAATAGCACAAGGATTCATGCTTTCTCTCACATGCCCTTTCACCATCAATTCTTCAACTTGCCTTTGAAGTTCCTTCGTCTCCTTCGGATTGCTCCTGTATGCTGGTCGGTTTGGGATAGAAGCACCGGGAACAAAATCAATTTGGTGTTCAATCCCTCGGATAGGTGGTAAACCATGTGGTACCTCCTCGGGAAACATGATGAGGACACCAAGACTAAAGATCCAAGTCTAGTTCCAGTTGGTCTGGTGACGAGGGCGCGAGCCAAAAGACTCAGTTTAGGAGCTTGATGAGTCTTATTGTATTTTGTCATCTTGTATTTTTTATTTAGTCTTTGTTTATTTTGTGAAAAGTCAAACACTTGACTTGTGTGAGTCCAAGAGTCCTTTTGTCTTTAATTTCGGTTTTCATTAGGAAGACAAAAGGCTTGTTTTTTTAAATTTCGGTTTTGCTTTAGGAAGACAAAGGGGCTTGTCTTGATGTAATTTTCGCCTATATTAGGCCTTGAAAACATTTGGAAAAATCAGATTATGTGGAATGAAAATTGTGAGTGTTTTTCTTCTTGAGTTCTTGAAGAAACTTTTGAACTTATCAAGGGGTTCCTTGTGGCGTTCAACCTGACTTATCAAACGGATTCCCATCCCCGTTTGTGGCATCTTCCTCATACCAAGGTTCGTGCTTGGTTAAGCATTGGGTCGCGGTTCTTCATCCCCAAATTTCGTGTGTTCTTGGTGGTTGTGCCATATTTGGTGTCGGGTTTCATCACAGTGTTGGTGTGGTTCGTATCAGTTGGTATCAGAGCTTAGGATCATCCGGTTTGGCCTATCCTTTTTTTTTTTTTTTTATCATTTGTGTTTCTGTTCATATTTCAATATTAGGTTTTTCTGAAAAAAAAAAAAAAAGTCATCATCTAGTCGTGTTCTTGAGTTCTTTGTCCTTGATCTTCTTGTGAAATCCGAAACAATTATAGTTAGTTTCCTTATTTAAATCGTTTCCTTGTTGAATCGTTTCCTTGTTTCATTGTTTCCATTATTTCTTTGTGAAATCCCTTGAAATCCGAAACTAGTTGATATTGCTAAGTCCGAATCTGTTTTCTTTTTTTATTTCAATTCAAGTTCGAATCTATTTGTTGTCAAATTCATTTGTTTTCCCTTGTTTCAATTGTTTTTTTTTGTGTTGTGAAATCCGAAAGTACTCTAGAGCCACAAATTAGTATTGTTGATTTCAATTCATTTGTTCTCCCTTGTTTCAATTGTTTCTTGATGAAATCTGAAATTACTCTAGTGCCACGGATTGATTGTGTTATTTTCTTTACTAGTTGAGAAATCTGAGATTGTTTTGGTGCCACGGGTTGTTTGGATCTCTAATATTGGTTTTGGGGAATATTGGTTCTCTGTTATTGGGCGTGTACCACAGATTGTATTGGGAGTATTGGTTTTCATGCTATAGGGAGTGTTCTTGAATCACATAATAGTTTGTTCTTGAATCTGTTTTCGTAACACAGGTTGCTTGGGTTTCGGGTTGGCTCTTTGGTATTTATTTATTTTTTTGTTCATTTCCTTTTTCAGAAAATTAAAGACAACCTTTTGTCTTCCTAATGAAAACTGAAAAATAAAGACAAGCCTTTTGTCTTCCTAATGAAAACCGAAAAAATAAAGAAAAAGGACTCTTGGACTCACACAAGTCAAGTGTTTGACTTTTCACAAAAAAAACAAAGACTAAATAAAATAAGACTCATCAAGCTCCTAAACTAAGTCTACTTTGATGAGTAGGACAAGTCTTTGTTCTCCTTCAGTGTTGACCACGGTCTCCTCTTGTTTTAGGACTCTGTGGACTAGGCTGATAAGTTCTTCTTTGAATCTCTTGTCTCGTGCCCTCGTCACCGGACCAACTGGAACTTGACTTGAATCTTTAGTCTTGGTGTCCTCATCATTTTTGCACTTACCTATAACACGAAACAACTAGGTAAGCGAAAATGCTTAGTAAGAATAGCCTTGCACACAAATATACTAAACCCAGTAACGTGTCGACCTAAGGTGAGTATCACTACTGATTACTAAGGTATTGGATAAATTCCAACCCTATCATACAATTCTTAATAATAGCCATAAAGAAAATCAAGCACATTGGTTGCGCCCAACAACCCAATTTCATACATTTCATATCAACCTGCATTCAGAAAAATCCCCAAAACATACAATATGGATAACCATATCCAAACAATAACTTTGATTGTTTCTAACAACCAAGTTCACACATAACACAATAACCTGCACTCAAAAAATTCCCAGAATATACAATATGGATAACCATATCCGAAATTTAACTTTGGTTGTTTCTAACAACATAGTTCACACATAGCACAATATTTTGTACTTAGAAGATTCTCAGAATATTCAAATATATTTAACACACATCATGACTAAGCAAGTAAATCATCAACAAGGGATACGGGCCTCAACCCGGTTCCACCGTTAATGTCCTGGCTCCAAATCAAACTATATATTCACCATGTCCTAGTTCCAACCCAAACTATATATTCACCATGTCCTAGCTTCTACCCGATCCATATATTCTTACCGTGTCCTGGCTCCAACCCGAAATATATATTCTTACCGTGTTCTGGCTCCAACCTGGACTATATTATGCTAAGGTTCTGGCTATACCCTGAACTTACTTACCATTTAGCCGTAGAATGCACAAGCATTGCAAGAGTTGGTATTAAGCATACCCTGGTCTTAATGACCCAAACAAAACTAGTGTAATCTATTACTACAAGCACACACTAGTATATTCATGTTGTAGCCAAGAAAGAGAAAGGCTAACTTACTTGGAGTCCTTAGCTCCCAATTGGATCTTTAACACCGCTATTAATTTTCCCTTTCGTGGTTACTATAATTAATACAATGTACTCGGATCAAACTATGGGATACTCTTCTAGCTAATATTCTATGATAGCTACAAGCAATAAAGTTCTCTTAGAGACTCTATACTATAGCCTCTAATACACCTTAAAGTGTATAGGGCCGAATTTCGTTTCAGCCTTTACAGTAATATAAGAAAATCGGCCTCACCGCAACATGCTCTTTGTGTCGTTCATCTTAATATTCTTTAACTAAAGAACTCTCTTATCGAATAACTTGTATTTTGGTTTTAGGAAAATGAGTTTTACTCAACTCCAATTTTCAGAAAAATACCAACTTGTCATCCTCTTAAGAAAGTTTGTCGTTTTCTATCATTTACCAACATACCGCTTTTTAACCCTTTACAAATAATATAAGACAATGTTATCCCGTTCTCTTAAAGTTTCTACAAAACCCCAAACTCCCATTTTTATCCATAACCTAGGATCTCTTTTTATGTTATTTTTGAAAAGAAGGGCAATTGGACCCTTAACATATAAAATGGTAAAAATCAACTTTTACATGAACTCAAGCTGATTTGGGATTGGTTAAATCTTCAAATCCTTAGTTATCTTTGCAAAAGATTATTTCTTTTCATTCCCAAGACTTTACTTCCACTATCTAACTTAAGGTGGCAAAGTCTCATTCTTTCCTTTGGTAGTAGGTATGGGTTCTTTTTGGAATGGTTTCCCCTGGGCATGGAGCTAGCAAATAAAGTATGTCTGCTATCTTATTGTGAGTTTATGTCTTCCCTTCCTTTTCAGTCCTTTGCTCTTCTTTGTCATAGATATTCCTATGAGGCTTCTTCGTCTAGTTTTGGGCATCTACCTCGAGTTTCATTCTCTAATCCCTCTTTTCATTCCTTCTTCCTCACATTAGTCAATAAGAAGAAAAAGTCTTCTTTTCATTGAGGTCTGTTTCTGGCTCTTCAAGACCTAAGCTGAGTTTTGGGCAAAAACCCTTAAACTATCATTTACATTTTCTGTGTCATAAGGAACTAGGCAAAAGCCTCACCTCACAAACTTGTTTTAGGTTAAGATAACTAACCTCCCAAAAATAATTTATTGTTAAGGTTCAAAATTACTACTTTTCATATTTTAGGGAAAACATAGAAAAATTATTTCTCTTAAACCGTGATACATTTTTCTCTAAAATTTTACTGGAGTCCTTACACACATCTTAAATATTTCCCTAAAAAATTTCATAATTTTTGGGATGACAAAACCCATTCAAACTTTTAAAGCAATCTAGGCAGTGCCTGCTACCCATAAGTTTTTCCCAGATTTTAAGGTAACTTTGAAAATTAACTTCTCTTACACTGTAGCCCAGTTCTTTGTAAAATTTCATAGGGATATATTTACACATGTATAAATTAGCTTCCTTAAAAAATTCACAATTTTTGGAATAATAAAACTCATCAAAATGGTTAAAGAAATATGAGTAGTGCTTGCTACCCATAGGTTTTGTTTCCAGATTCTAGGGCATAGTTTGAAAAATCATATCTCTTATACTTTAGCACATTTTCTTCTAAAATATTACAGAGAACCTTATACATGTTTAAACTAATGCCCTACGAAATTTCATAGCTTTTTTATTAGTAAAACTCATTCAAAAGTTAAAACAATCTGGGCAGTGCATGCTGCCCAAAAAATTTCAAGATTTACATCAAATTGCCAAAACGTTCATAACTTGGGTTTAAAAATACTATTTTACAATTTTCCAAAGCCTATCATCAAGTACTCAAAAATAATTATGCAACTACACAAATACTTATCATATACAGAGGAAATAGAGTGCGATCTGACCCGTTGGAAGCCAGACCACGAAATTTTGGCAGCATGCATTTTTCTTTTACACAACCTAACATCAATAAGCATTTCTAGCATAGCCCTAACCACATGCATGCATGAAAATCATCATACCATACATAAATCTCAACCTTAAGCATAAAATAAGCTCAAAAACTATTGAAACACCATATACAACCAGATCTACAAGAATCACCACAAAACATAAAAAAGAAGTCAACCATAGATTCTACCTTTCGAAGCCCTAGCTTGGAGATGTGGTCCTTAGCTCTTCAACACCTACCCTTAGTGCTCTAAATTGTCAAAATCGAACCCCAAGTTCCACATGCAGATTTTTAAGAAAAGGATTAGGGTAGAAAACATAGATGGGGAAGAAAGCATGCAAACTACCAAGATTGCTTACCTTGCTTCCACTAGGTCAGCAAAGTGCTAACTCCTTGAGGTACTACCCCAACAAGCCTCTCTTCAACCCTAGAACACAAGATCAAAGCCATGCATGGCTATTAGATCACATGCATGCAGCATAAATCCTTAGGGTTTCGAGTTTGAAGATGAAGAGAGGAGAAAAAATAAAGTAGGGTTCGAAACTTACTCTTCCCTGGTGTGCTCATGAGCTTCTCCCTCCTTCAATAGGGGAATGAGTGCTCTTGGTTCTTGGAGAGAAAAAAAATTGCAGCAATGGAGAGTAGAGAGAGACTAGGTTTTGGTTTTGGGGAGAGAGAATGGAAGAGGTTGTTTTTGTTTTCTTGAGGGAAAAGGAAATTAAAAAAATGATTAGATGTGTAAGAGGGTAATGATTGGGTTTAGCCAATGACGGGGGTAAGGCTCTTACTCTTCCTAGGGTAGATGTCCTAGGCTCTTGAGAGCCCTAGGCATAGCCTTGCCACCCACCCCTCTCTCTCTCCTCCCTTGGAAAAGACCTTTATGCCCTTGCTCATCTTTACCTCTCTCCCGAGATACTCAAGGGCCCTTTGGTAATTTTACTTATCTGAAATTCCCTAATTTTTTACCCTATAGTTTTTAAACATATCCAAGCTTTATTAATTAAATTAAATGTGACACAAAAATAAGATTTATCACATATCACATAATTTTCGTTTTTATTTATTAAATTGACCAAAATGCCCTTGGAGGCCCGAGCAAGAAATTCTCATTCTTAAGCCCGGTTGATTGGAATTCAAACCTCAATCAATTTTTCTTAAACTTATTGGCTTGACTATATAGTCCCAATTTCCAGACAAAAATTAAAAATTTTATGCCATAGTATTTCCTAATTTAGTTAATCCGAGATTTTTCTCCCATTAGGGTTTATTCCTTAGTCCGAGACCAATCTTTCTTTGCATAAAGTTAGATCCTTTACTGGATCATTAGAACACCTATAAAATTCACTAATCATCACAAATTTATATAATATCATTTATCAAAATAATATTTCACATAATTCTTCACCGGCTCCAACCGGCTACTAACGGGTGTTCAAAATATTGGATGTTACAATACCTACAATTTATAAAAGTTTCATCCCCAAAAATCAAAATAGATGGGGATACCGCTCCTGCATCTCGTCTTTCGTCTCCTAGGTTGCCTCTTCAATGTCGTGGTTAAACCACGGCAACAAAGGTATTGTTTTGTTTCTTAACACCTTGTCTTTTCGATCCAGAATCGCTACCGATTTTTCCTCATAGCTTAGATGAGGATCTATGCTAAGTTAATCGTAACTTAGCACATGAGTCGGTTTTTTCATGTACTTCCTTAAGGTTGACACATGGAATACATCGTGAACTCTAGAGAACGTGGGCAGATGGGCTAGTCGGTAAGCTGCCTTTCCAATGCGTTCCAGAACCTCGAACAGTCCTATGTTCCTAGGGCTCAACTTTCTATTTTTCCCGAACCTCATAGCTCCTCTTAGTGGAGCTATCTTTAACAGTACTTTGTCCCTAACTTCAAATTCTAAATGTCTCCATCGACGATCGGCATACTTGCGTTGGTGATCTATAGAGGTCTGTAGCCTCTCACAAATCAACCTAATCTCCTCCATAGCTTGGTCCACCTCTTTTGATCCCGAGAATTTTTTCTCATCAGTCTCATGCAAATGATTTGGAGATCGACACTTTCTTCACTATAGTGCCTCATTCGGAGCCATTTTTATCGAGTCATGATAGATATTGTTGTAGGCAAACTCGAATAATGGAAGTTTTACATTCCACGAACCTTGAAAATCTAGCACGTAAGCTCTCGACATATCTTCCAAGGTCTGAGTTGTTCATTTTCTCTAGACATCCGTTTGTGGGTGGAAAGCAGTACTAAACTTGAGTTTAATTCCCAATCCCATTTGCATTCTCTTCTAGAACGCAGAGGTAAATCGCCTGTCATGATCGGACACTATAGAGACGGGAAGCCCATGTAATCACACTATCTTAGCAATGTACAAGTCTGCCAACTTATCCACACCGTCTGTTGTATTAATGGGTAAGAAATGAGTGGATCAATCTAACCATGATAACCCAGATTGCATCATGCCCCTTCGGAGTGTGCAATAACCTTGTGGGTCCCTAATGCTTTGCCTTGGTTTGCTAACACGTCAAACAATGTGCCACATCTTCTGCTACATATCTCTTCATTCCTACCCACAAACAATATCTTTTGAGATCTTGATACGTCTTAGTGGTTCCCGGGTGTATAGCGTAAGGAGAATTATGAGCCTCATAATTGTTTCCTGATCTCCTTATCATCAGGACCACATAATCTACCCTTGAAAGCCAACACTCCATCCTCTGAGATGTGAAACCCCGGTCGCATGTCTTTCGTAGTCTTATGCACCAGTCGATGGATCCACAGATCTGTGAGCTGTCCCCCTTGGATTGCTTCCATGATCGTGGGTTGCACGGATAACTTTTCCAATCTTCCCACTACTATCTCCAAATCCAATTAGGATATATTGGTTTGTAGTTCTTGGGGTATTTCTTTCACCAAAATTACATAAGCCATTGGCTGCCGACTCAATGCATCAACTACTTTATTAGCCTTGTCTGGGTGGTCTAGTATATTGCAATCGTAATCGTTGAACAATTCTAACCACCTCTGTTGTCTCATGTTTAACTCTTTCTGGGTGAAGAAATATTTCAGACTCTTTTGATATGTGTATATGTCACAGTGGAGCCTATGGAGATAATGTCTCCAAATCTTCAATGCGAACACTATAGCTGCTAGCTCCAAGTCGTGTGTTGGATAGTTTCTCTCGTAGTTTTTCAGTTGTCGGGAGGCGTACACGATCACCTTTCCGTGTTGCATTAGTACGTCTCCGAGTCCTTGACCTGATGCATCGCTATAAATAGCATATCCCTTGGTACCCTTTGGAATAGTGATTATGGGAGCAGTCATTAATCTGGTTGTTAGCTCTTGAAAACTCTGTTCGCACCTGTTCGTCCACTCAAATTGGACTTTGTTTCGAGTTAATTGCGATCATAGGCGTCGCTATTTTGGAAAAACCTTCCACAAAGCGCCTATAATACCCTGTCAGACCCAATGTGAACTTCTTGTGCGTTCTTCCGGGCCTTCCATTGCTTCATTGCTTCGATTTTGGCTGGATCAACTGCAATTCTGTCTCCTGACACCATGTGCCCTAGGAAACTTACTTGAGTCAGCCAAAATTCACATTTGGAGAATTTGGCGTACAACTTTTTCTTGCGTAATCATTGTAAGATCAGCTCCAGGTGCTTGGCATGTTCTTCCTGGTTTTGCGAGTATACGAGTATATCGTCTATAAACACTATCACGAATTTGTCTAGATACTCACAGTACCCTATGGATAAGATCCATGAATGTCGTGGGTGCATTGGTGAGTCCAAAAGTCATGACCATGAACTTGTAGTGGCCATACCGAGTTTGGAATGTGGTCTTGGGAATATTTAATTCCTTGACCTTCAACTGTTGGTATCTGGATCTCAAGTCGATCTTTGAGAATACCGATGATCCCTGCAGTTGATCGAATAGATCATCAATTTTGGGAAATGGGCATCGGTTCTTGATCGTCACTTTTTTGAGTTCACGGTAATCTATACACATTCTCATGGTGTCGTCTTTCTTTTTCATGAATAGTATCGGGGCTCCCCAAGGAGAGAATGACTTATACATATAAATCCTTTATCTAGGTAGTCTTATAATTGCACTTGCAGTTCTTTGAGCTCTTTCAGTGCCATCCGGTGCGGTGCCTTTGAGATAGGTGCGGTTCTTGGAATTAACTCGATCTCAAACTCGACTTCCCGATCTGGGGGTATCCCTAGAAGATCCTCAGGAAACACTTCCAAAAATTTGCACACCACTGCTACCTCAGTTGGTTGTAGCTTAGACTCCCTATCCTTATCTATTATGTTTTCCTGGTAGCCGATACATCCATCGTCCACTAATTTCCTAGCCTTCAAGGTGGAGATCATAGCGAAATTCTTCTCTCGGGCTGTGCCCTGGAACACGAACAGTTATTCCCCAAGTGGGTTAAAAGTCACCTTTCTTTGTTTGCAATTCACCACCGCCCCATATTTGGTTAGCCAATCCAGACCAAAAATAACATCGTACTCATGTAAATTCGGTTTCGGTTTTTCTATTCTAGATGCGTCAGCTGGTGGATTTGCTCCCACCATGGATCCTCTTGCACTGGGAATTCCAGGTGTTTGGGAACGTCTTCCCGGGGTGCTAGGGGTGTGGGGTTGTGTGGTGCTTCTGGGAATCTCAGCATCAATGTCTCGAACATCTGAGCGTTCACATTTACTCATGCACCATTCTTCTCAGATCCTCTACTTGAGTTGCCAGATTTACTTCCGACTGTGTTCTTTGTCCTCGACCTCGACCTCTCCCTCGGCCTCAACCCCTTCCTCCGCCTCGGCCACAACCTACATCTTGGTCAACAGCCGCTCTCTCGGTCGAGTCTGGTGGATTAATAGCTCGACGTCCCCTGGATCGAGTGTTAGGCACCATCGTGAGTCTCTATACAACAATGTTTAAAACATTTTAGCATACCAAATTCCCGCACACAGGGAAAGGAAAGAAAGTCAACGATTCTACTCAAAACAGGCAGTCAATCATTCAGGGATATAACCTAGCAATACAAAATAATCATGAAGATCATGCTATAAGGTTTTTGTTAGCAGAATGATAAATACAAAAAGAAGAGACCCTAGCTACATGTCGGGTTTTTATATCTGCCTGCTACAACTAACCAAAAGCTTAACTACTTAGTAGGTTTGCCAAGTCTTCACAAAAAGTATCAACAAGACCCTCACAACATAACCTAATCTAGCCTATCCATCATCATATCTAGTTCTATGTCAGTATCCTCGTTCGGCTGCTTGGGATCCTTTCCACCATTGGCTTGACGACCTGCTCTGGCTCTGGTACTATGAACCATGAAGAGTTCCTATATATGTCAACAACGATGAGCGGTTACTAAAAGTAACAAGGTAGTAGCAGCATACAAATGCTATTCTTAGCCCATGTGATTATCAATCATTCATAGAACTCAGCCATTAGACAAAAGATTGCATTTTAAATATATCAAACCATAACATAAATAGTGGAATTTGAAAACCATAGTGTTTTTCACAAAAGATAATAAAACGGAGGATCGCTATCCTAATCGAATCCATGTCCCCATCCAAGTCCTCAACCGGATCCTCCTTGGGATCTTCTTTTGATTCAGCTTCAGCCTCCATGACCTCTCCAAGGATCTGATTTACCAGAGCTCGAACCTCAGGCTGGGCTCCTGCAGGTATTGGAAAATCCCGCACTACCAGTTGTGCCTATCGATCATCTTCAATTGCGTTATGAAAGCGTTGCTATATCAGAGGCTCACGGTACTCCTCATACCATGTTGATACTTCATCAAAGGGGTCTAACAAAAGCTCAATGGAAGCCTGAAAATTTGGCCAAGAGGTAGTGGCCAGCCCTAGATGCCTTATCTAAAACCATCGAAAAGCCTCGTTCCGTAGGTAGATGCTGGCCAATCTCACCATGAAGATTGACGGAATCTCCATAACCTCAAAGAAGATTTCCAGTGAATGAGCCCAGGACCACACGTCATACGAGTTGTCGGCTTCCCTGGTGAATACTCGGGGAGAGGCGCTATGGAATCCCTGATGGAATCGAAGCTTTTGCTTGAAGGTATATATAATAGGTGGGTTCTTTAGGATGAGGTTATCTACATCAGGTTGCTCATCCATGACCTACAATTTATTGGATTGAGGTAAATAAAAGAACAAGGAAACATATATGAAAATCCCATATTTACAGTGAGTGTCGGTCTACCTTGCAGAATGTACATGTGGATTTGTCTATAGAATCGGCTCAACACGAGCTTTGATACAACTTGTAACAACCGTCAAAACATACAAGACCCAAACATGCAGAAATCTAAACTTATACTTTAAATCATTGTACAAAAAATCCATATAAAAAACTTGTAAAAAGTTCGTGTGCGCACACTTTTAGTTTAGGAAACAGAAATACACCATGTCCTGGCTCCAACCCAGATTATATATTCACCATGTCCTTGCTCTAACCCAGACTATATATTCACCATGTCCTGGCTTCTACCCAGACCATATATTCTTACTGTGTCCTGGCTCCAACCAAGACTATATATTCTTACCATGTCCTGGCTCCAACCCAGACTATAATATGCTAAGGTTTTGGCTTCAACCCGAACCTACTTACCATTTAGCCGCAAAATGAAAAAGCATTGCAAGAGTAGGTATTAAGCATACCCTGGTCTTAGTGACCAAACAAAACTAGTGTAATCTATTAATACAAGCACACACTAGTATATTCATGTTGTAGCCAAGAAAGAGGAAGGCTAACTTACTTGGAGTCCTTAACTAACAACTGGATCTTTAACGCCGCTATTAGTTTTCCGTTTAGCAGTTACTGTAATCAATACAGTGTACTCAAATTAAACTAAGTCATACTCTTATAGCTAATATTCTATGATAGCTACATGCAATAAAGTTCTCTTAGAGACTCTATACTATAGCCTCTTATACACCTTACAGTGTATAAGGCTGGATTTTGTTTAGTCTTTATAGTAACATGAGAAAATTGGCCTCACCACAACACGCTCTCCCTGCCGCGCATCTTAATATTCTTTAACTACAGAACTCTCTTATCGAATAACATGTATTTTGGTTTTAGGAAAACGAGTTTTACTCAACTCCTATCTTTAGAAAAATATCAACTTGTTGTCCTCTTACGAAAGTTTACCAGTTTCTATCATTTACCAACATGCCTGTAACGCCCTGGATAACCAAGACCGTTACACTGTGTAGTTAAAATAGTGTAGGACTTGCTAATCAAGTCATTTTATTAGAAATGTGATCCTAAGGTTAACAATTGGATTACGATTAAAAGATTTTGATCATAAACAGTTAGTTTTTCATTAAAATAGATGTTTGGTACATGGGATCCCAAAAATAGGGTTTAAGTGTAATTTAAAAACTCTCTCAAAAGTTATATACAATCAGCACCCACTCTAATGGAAAAATACAAGTTTTAGGCTTCTGTCCCTGTACTTCCCTCGACTGTGGTGGACGAGTAGCTGACAATGTACACCTTGCCCCCAGAGCTCTCCAACTCATGGTTGATCCAGCTTACGCTTGCCTTTACCTGCACCACGTAGCACCCGCGAGACAAGGCCCAACAAGAAAACCAAAACAACAATTACATGTAACGATAAGAATATTCAATCAAGCTTATCTCATATAAACATAAAATAGATTACAAATATCTAATTAATCAATGACAATCACATAATCTCAAGTAATCAGGGTTGGCACCCTTAGGCAAGCCCCCTGTTGATCTAGCTGGCCCCGGGTCGCTTAGGCCGGGCCGCGCTTAGTATGTTTACCATTAGCTCTGGCTCCCTTACGCCAATCTTCCTTGTATGACAAGTCAATCTTACAAACACATAATACAAACAATCAATATTTGGGAATCTTAGTCCCGCTCACAACCACACAGGGTGCGATTTTCTTTCCTTGAATTTCAAGCAAAGATAATAAAGCGGTCTCGAGCACAAACCTTAGTCCTGAGCCATGGCAATAAACCTAGTCACAGTGGCCAATAGGTATTTATGAACTTCTAATCCAAATAAATACTTAGGAGATAAAACTAGCCTTTGGGACCTCAATTTCTACTAATCCGGGTAGTAGAAATTGTCCCAAGCGTTTAGGTTCGAACCCCCAAGCCTTACCAACCTTAAAATCCAATATAGGGCAAAACCTCTAGGCGGGCTGTGACCTGGTGATACGAACCACGCCAACAAGTGTGACGAAACCCGACACCAAATATGGAACAGCCACCAAGAACATGCGAGATTGGAATGGAACCGCGACCCAATGCTAGGCCAAGCACGAACCTTGGTATGAGGAAGACGCCACAAACGGGGATGGAATCCGTTTGATAAGTCAGGATGAACGCCACAAGGAATCTCCTTGATAAGTTCAAAAGTTTCTTCAAGAACTCAAGAAGAAATAAACTCACAATTTCATTCAACATAATCTTCCCTTTCACATTGTTTTGGCAGTCCTTATAAGGACGAAAATTACATGAAAACAAGACCCTTGGTCTTCCTAATGAAACCGAAAAATTAAGGACAGCCCCTTTTGTCTTCCTAATGAAAACCGAAATTAAAGACAAGCCTTTTGTCTTCCTCATGAAAACCGAAATTAAAGACAAGAGGACTATTGGACTCACACAAGTCAAATGTTTGACTTATCACAAAATAAACAAAGACTAAAAAACGTGATTAAAAATAAAAAGACTCATTACAAGAAGCTAAATATTGATCAAGCTCCTAAACTGGTGTCCTCATCATTCCTCCCCTCTTGACTTGGATCAACTGGAACTTGACTTGGATTTTGAGTCTTGGTGTCCCCTCTTGAGAAAGATTTGACCTCAAATCGTCACCTGCATCAAAAGGACTCAAATTAGAAACATTAAAAGTAGCACTAACAGTATACTCACCTGGTAAATCGAGTCTGTAGGCATTTTCATTGATCCTTTCTAGCACTTGAAACGGCCCATCTCCTCGAGGTAGCAAATTGGAACGTCTTTGTGCTGGGAATCGCTCTTTCCTCATGTGTAACCATACCCAATCACCGGGATCAAAAACCTGCTTGTGACGACCTTTGTTAGCATCAAGTTGGTTAGTGTTTAAAAGAGCCTCCTTAACCTCACTTTTTTTTGCATAAAAATTATTCTGTTTTCTCTCTAATTTTCCCTCATTGATCGAACTCTTCTCTTTCTTTTCTCGCTCACTTGATTCAACCCTTTTCTCTCTTTGTCTCTCTTTTTTCTCACTCTCATTCATCTTTTCACTCTCCTTCTTTTGCTCACTCAATATTTTTTTATCACTCAATTTTTTGCAACCTCACTTGGTCTTCATATACTTTCTTTGGCGTCAATGGAGCTAGAGTGATTGTTCGTTGATGGAACGTGAATGAGTACTTGTTGGTGAAGCCATCATGCTGGACTCGGTGATCAAATAGCCAAGGCCTTCCTAGAAGGAGGTGTCCAGCTTGCATGGGAACCACATCGCACAATACCTCATCCTCATACTTGCCAATTCGAAATGATACCAGCACCTGTTTTGTAACCCTCACTTCACCACTATCATTCAACCACTGCAACTTGTATGGACAAGGATGTTTAAGCGTTGGGAGCCCCAGCTTCTCAACCATGGAAGAACTAGCAACGTTAGTACAACTACCTCCATCAATAATCGCACTACATACCTTGTCTTTCACATGACAACGAGTGTGAAAGATGTTCTCCCGCTGCACCTCTTCTTCCTCTTCTTTTGCTTGCAAATTCAAGGCTCGTCGTGTGACTAGTGCAAGCATCTCACTAGATTCTGGCCCATACTCTTCATCATCGATAGAAGCATCTTCCAATGGTGGCACGTCAGCAAGATCATCTTCATCTTCAGAATCGAGCTTGCCACTTTCTCGAATCACCATAACTCTCTTGTTTGGACATTGGCTAGCTATGTGTCCTCGCCCCTGACATTTGAAACACTTTATCTCACTAGAATGGGACGAAGTAGGGGCTGTTTTACCTTGAGGGGTCGTGGCTGGTTTTGCTGTAAAGGATGAAATAGGTTGGTCTTCTTCCTTCTTTGGATAGTTTGACCGCCAAGGTGTTGCACTTGTATTGTGTGGGCTCGGTCTTGGCTTTGAACTTGTACTACCCCTCTTGAGCTGCCTCTCAACTTTGATTGCCATATGCACCAAATCTTCCAATTCCACATAATGGTGTAGCTCAATTGGATTAGCAATCTCTCGGTTCAACCCATTCAAAAACCTTGCCATTGTCGCCTCCCGATCCTCTTCCACATTGGCTCTAATCATAGCCATCTCCATCTCTTTGTAATACTCATCAACACTCTTGGAACCTTGACGAAGACCCTGCAACTTAAGGTATAGATCTCGATAATAATGAGATGGTACAAACCGTCGCCTCATCACCCTCTTCATAGCCTCCCAAGTGTCAATGGCACGATCTCCATTACGCCTCCTGTTGATGCACAACTGATCCCACCAAACAATAGCATAATCAGTAAATTCAATGACAGCTAGTTTTGCCTTCTTCATGTCAGAGTAGTTGTGACAATCGAAAACCAACTCCATCTTCTTTTCCCACTCAAGGTATGCCTCAGGATCACTCTTCCTCTGAAATGCTGGAATTCTCATTTTGATATTTCCCAAATAATTATCTACCTGGTTCCTAGCTTCTCTATCCCCGCCATACCTCCTATGGTTACCCGCCGACATCCTATCATATTCTTCCTCTAAATCTTCCCCTTCAAACTCTCTTTCACCCTCAACATCCCGTTGTTGCACCCTATTCCTCCGAGCCCTCCATTGCGTTCCCTCTTCTACCCTATCCAACCTCTCATGTATCTGCTCACACTCCGCCCTCATCATCCTTCGCATCTCCCCAATTAATGCTTGCATTTGTAGATTCGGAACCTCAGGTGGCGGAATATCATTGCTTGCATTTTTCTCTGGATTTTGTGCCATGATGGAAATCTGCAAAATAAGGTTAGAATAATATGGAGAAAAAGACCTCACCACACTCCCTCACGTGTTTCGCTCGAACAATATATTTCACCCAAATCCCCTCGTGTTTCACTCAATTTCAATGGCTTTTACCCTCAAATAGGCTCACACCTCTGCCTTTTTCCACTCGTATTCTTCTTTAAGTTCTTTCAAAACTAATCACACAATATCATGGAGGATTCAAGTAGCAAATCAAACCAGAACAAACCAAACGAACATAGAAAAACTGATGAAAAAATGACGAAAAATGATGATTTTTGGATCACTTGTGTGAGGTTTTGGCAAAAAGGCCTCTAGACCATAGGGAACAAGAATAGAACAAAAAAATTTAAGAGAGGTTTCCAGACTTTTTTTTTTTTTTTTTTTAGGTTCGGATCCCTTTGAATTTTTCTTCTTCTTTCTTTTCTGTCTTCTCTTTCCTCTTGATCCTCAAACGCAGGTACAAGACACAAGAAAAAAAAAATCAGACTTGGATTCAAAAACAAAACAACTTGGATTTCACAAAAGACCAAGAGAATTTCAATGCAAATTCGGATTTTCACAATGAAAAACAAGAGGAACTCACTGTCAATTCAGATTTCACAATAAAACAATAGAAACTCGATGCCAAATCAGATTCACAATAAGAACAATAGAGACTCAAGGCCAAATTCGGATTGTACAATAAGAACAATAGAGACTCAAGGCCAAATTCGGATTGCACAATAAGAACAAGAGAAGTCAATTCCAATTTCGGATTTCACAACAAGAACAAGAGAAAGCCAAGGTAAAATTCGGATTTCAAAAGCAAAGCAAGAGAAACTCAATGAAAATTCGGATTTCACAATCAGAACTAGAGAAAACCAATGCAAATTCAGATTCCACAATTAGAACAAGATAAAACTCAAAGCCCTAATTCACGTGAAGAACCCTAATTCTTGATTTCAGAAATGAAAAGAAAACAAAATAGGGGATTACAAAGGACCCTAATTCACGATTACAAAGGAATTGAAACTTTGTGTAGACTAGTTTCGGATTTCAAGGGATTTCACAAAGAAATAATGGAAACTTTGGAAATAAGGAAATGATTGAACAAGGAAACAATTGAAATAAGGAAATTAACTATAGTAGTTTCGGATTTCACAAGAAAAGAAAAAAAACAAGGACAAAGAACTCAAAAATACGACTAGATGATGATTTTTTTTTCTAATATAGAAACACGAATTGAAAGAAAAACACAAAGTAAAGGATAGGCCTAACCGGATGATCCTAATCTCTGATACCAACTGATACGAACCACACCAACACTGTGATGAAACCCGACACCAAATATAGCACAGCCACCAAGAACACACGAAATGGGAATGAAGACCGCGACCCAATGCTTAGCCAAGCACGGACCTTGGTATGAGGAAGACGCCACAAACGGGGATGGGAATCCGTTTGATAAGTCGGGTTGAACGCCACAAGGAATCCCTTGATAAGTTCTAATAGTTTCTTCAAGAACTCAAGAAGAAAAACTCACAAATTTTCATTTCACATAATCTGCTTTTCCAATTGTTTTGGCAGTCCTAATAAGGACGAAAATTCCACACACACAAACCCCTTGGTCTTCCTAAAGAAAACCGAAAAATAAAGACAACCTTTTGTCTTCCTAATGAAAACCGAAAAATAAAGCAAAAGGACTCTTGGACTCACACAAGTCAAGTGTTTGACTTTTCACAAAAAATAAACAAAGACTAAATAAAAAATACAAGATGACAAAATACAATAAGACTCATCAAGCTCCTAAACTGAGTCTTTTGGCTCGCGCCCTCGTCACCAGACCAACTGGAACTAGACTTGGATCTTTAGTCTTGGTGTCCTCATCACTACTCTTCTTGGTACTGGAGGTACTCCTTGGAACCCTCCACCTCGGGGTGGTTGGTTGTTAGGGATTTCTTGCCCTTGTGGGACAAATGATCCTTCGGGCTGGTTAACCCTGACCTTGGTTATTAAGCTGGCGACCTTGGCCGGCTGCCACATCTTGATCATACCCATCAACATAATGGGGTCTGAATGCACTACTAACTTCTGGCTCCTCCCTTATGGGTCTTGGTCGGTACTCTTGCTGTTGTTTATACCGACCAGGTTGTTGCAGGTAGTTCTGGGGTTGATCGCTCCTATTCTATGGTGGACCCGCAACATTTGGATTTCTTTCTCAGTAACATCCTTGAGATCTTGGCCAAAAATTCCCTGCTCGGTTCAGCCCCATGTAGTGCCCGGAAAGTACCTGTTCATCAATTGGCAAGGGATGCCTATTATTGTTGGCTTGGGCCACCCGACCAGATCGATGACTCCTAGTCGGACTATGATTTCCTTGCTGGGGTTGAGTTTCTGGTCCGTGCATGACACCTTCACCGAAACCAAAGACAGGAGGACATTGCTGGTTATGGGCAGTAGTTCTAGCTGCAGTCCCCACACCTTGGGTTTGATGTTGTTGCATGTAATTGCGAATAGATTCAGTAGCCTCCCTTGTCCGGCGTTCCATATCCTCTTGCCGGGCCTGCATCTCCCATGCATGCCGGTCCATCCACTCTTGAAAATCCCTGCGCTGCTTCTCGAATGCCTCGTTAATTGCTTGCTGGGCGGTGGCCCGCCCCTGGTTAATAGTAGCAAGCTGATCCTACATTTGTCCCATGGACACTCTTATTTGTTTGATCTCGGGATCGAACCCTTCAATATCTACATGGGGCTCATACCGTCTGGGAACCCCAGCCCTTGGTCCTTGCTGGTCGGTACCCCTTGCAGCACCTCCACCTAAAGTTCCTGGATGGGTGATTCCAGTAGTAGCTGCAGCTCCGCATCCTGTTGCAGCAGGCCCAGCAATTTGTCCCCCAACACCAGATGGGTTCCTGGCTGGTAAGTTTCCTTGTTGCTCATTCGAATTGCTCATTGAAGGTACTCGACGAGAGGTTTCAACCTTGGGCTCTGGAGGTTCTTGGCTTGACCTTCTGGTTGAGACCACCATCCTTGCGATAACAAAAATCTAATGTGATTGTCTTGGGCTCTCAATGAAAGCACCAAAATGTTGACTGGTTTTTTGGTCAATTAACGCAGAGTTAAAATAATTAATTAGAGAGCTTTCATTCGGACAATCAATGAACCATAAATAAGTCAAGATCCTAATAACTATGAGATTTGAATGATAAAATACACCATAAATTTTAGAGGTTCGGCCCCAAGAAATGGTAAAGACCTACTTCCTCTACAATTTGTATTGATCTTTAAGGTTTACACAAGATGACTAGTGAAAACAGGTATGATTCTAAGTGTAAAAACAATACAGAATGGCCGAAATTGATGCTAAGTGTTCCTAATAGGCTGGTCGATAGGCTAAAAATCTGAACCCCTTCCACAGTGGTGGAAGACTTGTATTTATACTGTCCACAATGCCTAGGAAGTTGCGTCTGCACCGTAATTGCTGCAAAATATCCCTTCCTTTTCGGGGTAGTTGTAGTCCTATTCCTCATGAGTTTGACTGAGTTTTCAGGTGAACTGTTAGGTGTGAGGAGGATGTAACTGACTTCATCCGACTAGGTATACCGAGTTTCCTGGAGATCCTACCGAGCAGCCTCTTTCTGGTAAGTATACCGCGCAGCTGCTTTCCTGGTGAGCATACCGCACAGTAATCGTTATTCATTTGGAAGGTGTGCTTTCTCCAACTTGTTTGACTGTTGGATGCCTATGCCACGTGTCAAGAATATGATGACACGTGCCCACAACATGATGCCACGTGTCCAACCTTCGTGCCGTATCAGCTGTGTATATTTTGGGGATAATATCTCCCAGGTCGCCTCCTCGACCTTGCTATTCTTCCTCAATACTTTTACTAGAGGAATCGTCTTGTTCCGTAGAACCTTGTCCTTCCTGTCTAAGACCTAAACCGATCGCTCCTCATAAGAAAAATCTATCTGGATTTCCAAGTCTTCATACTTCAACACATGAGTCGTATCTAAGCTGTACTTTCGAAGAATAGAAATGTGGAATACATCATGAACTCCTGATAATGACGGTGGCAGAGCCAGTCTATAGGCCACCTGCCTGATCCTCTCCAGGATCTCAAAAGGTCCAATAAACCTAGGGCTCAGCCTTCCCTTTTTCCCAAACCTTCTCACCCCCTCCCAGTGGGGAGACTCGCAGAAACACGTCGTCCCCTACCTGGAACTCGAGGTCCCTACACTTAGGATTAGCGTAGCTTTTCTGTCTGCTCTACGAAGCGAGCATTCGAGCTCGGATCTTCTTAATAACTTCATTTGTCTTATGAACCATCTCTGGTCCCAAATACTTCCTCTCACCCATCTCATCCCAATGAATGGGTGATCTACACCTTCTCCCATACATCATTTCATATGGAGCCACTCCAATCGTTGATTGATAACTGTTGTTGTAGGAAAACTCAATCAACGGGAGATACTTACTCCAAGACCCCTTAAAGTATATTACACATGCCCTGAGCATGTCTTCCAATACCTAAATCATCCTTTCAGACTGTCCATCAGTCTGAGGATGAAAGGTCGTACTGAACTTCAGCTGAGTCCCCATAGCCTTCTGTAAACCACCCCAAAACTTGGAGGTAAAGATAGGATCTAGGTCTGACACTATGGACTTGGGAACCCCATGGAGACGTACAATCTCCCTCACGTACAACTTTGGATACTGATCCATAGTATAGGTCATCTTCATTGGTAGAAAGTGAGTTGACTTTGGTGTATTTGTCTACTATTACCCACACCAAGTCATGAAGCCCCATTGTCCTAGGTAAACCTCCCACAAAATCCATGGTAATGTCCTCCCATTTCCATTCGGGAATACCCAAAGGCTGTAGCAACCCTGTTAGTCACTGGTGCTCAGCCTTCACTTGCTGATAGGTCAAACACTTGGCCACGTACTCTTCTACATCCTTCTTCATCCTAGGCCACCAATACAATGTCTGTAGATACATCTTTCTGGTGTCTGGATGGAGTGAGTATGGTGGAGTATAGGATTCATCAAGTATCTCTCGTCTAATCCCCATATCAGTCGGGACACAGATCCACCCCTTATATCGTAATAACCCAGTCTTTGAAATGGAATAGTCCTTAGCCACTCCAGCTAAGACATTCCCTCTAACCTCCTGTAACTGTGCATCATCCATCTGACCCTCTTTTATCCTCTCCAGGAGGGTACACTGCAAGGTGATATTGGCCAACCGGCCCACAACCAATTCTATCTTCGCTCTAGTCATCTCTTCTGCCAACTCTCTTGATATCTGTGCAGCGCTAAACAACTGTCTCGGGCCCCTCTAGCTCAAATCGTCTGCCACTACATTGGCTTAACTTGGGTGGTAAACGATGTCACAGTCATTGTCCTTTACCAGCTCCAGCCAACGCCTCTACCTCATATTTAAATCCTTCTGTGTGAAGAAGTACTTCAAACTCTTATGATCAGTGTATATCTCGTACTTCTCCCCATACAGATAGTGTCACCAAATCTTTAGTGCGAATACCATCGCTGCCAATTCTAGATCATGTGTAGGATACCACTGCTCATACTCCTTCAGCCGCCATGACGCATAAGCAATAACCTTCTCATTCTGCATCAACACGCACCCCAACCCCAACCTCGATACGTCGCTGTAGACCACAAACTTCCCTTCCTCCAAAGATTCAACATCGGAGCAGTAATCCCCAACACTTCGGTATATCCTCGTCCTTAATCCTCGGCCAGTGATAACCAAATCGAACATCAATCTTCGAGAATACTGTCTTTCCCTACAGCTGATCAAACAGGTCATCGATCCTTGGTAAAGGGTATTTATTCTTGATGGTCAACTTGTTCAACTCCCTGTAGTCTATACACATCCTCAGAGTCCCGTCCTTCTTCTTCACAAACAAAACTGGAGCACCCCATGGCGAGTAGCTAGGCTGGATAAACCCCAAATCAAGAAGCTCTTGCAGCTGTATCTTCAATTCTTTCAATTTTTCTGTAGCCATCCTATATGGTGCTCTCGACACTGGCTTTATCCCCAGCACCAACTCGATGACGAACTGAATCTCCCTATGTGGCGGCAGCCTTGGTAAATCCTCGGGAAACACATCCAAGAACGCGCAAACCAACCTGGTCTCTCCCGGGCCTACTGGCATAACTCTGGTAGTATCCACCACACTAGCTAGGAAACCTATACAACCTCCCTGTAATAGGTCTCTAGCTCTCAATGTTGATATCATGGGTATGCGGGGTCCATGCACCATACCCAAGAAAACAAAGGGATCCTCTCCCTCAGACTCAAAAGTCACCAACTTCTTCCTGCAGTCTATAGTAGCCCCATATCTGACCAGCCAATCCATCCCCAAGATCATATCAAAATCATCCATACTAAACTCGATCAAGTCTATTGATAGTTCCCTACTATCTACCATCATTGGCACTGCTCTAATCCATCTCCTAGAAACTACCAGTTCCCCTGTTGGCAATATAGTATCAAACCCCGCAGTATAATACTCACTAGGTCTACACAATCTATCAATTACCTTACTAGAAACAAACGAATGTGTAGCACCAGAGTCAATCAATAAAGTATAAGAAGAGCCAGCGCTAGAAAGTTGGCTTGTCACCACAGAGAGACTAGCCTCGGCCTCTGCCTGCATCAATGTGAACACTTGAGTTGGGGTCAATTGTCCACCTTCCATGCTTCCTCTTTCTTTGTTGTTGGGCAGTCTTTCTTGAGGTGTTCCACCACCTCACACAGATAACAAGCCTTTGCCCAGAATTCACCCAAATGGCACTTCCTGCACCTCGTGCACTCAGGGTAACTCCTCCATGTCTCACTGCCTCCCTGGAGGCCACCCTGAACACCCCGACCCCTCCTATCAAGACCAGCAGTGGTCGAAGTGTCAGGGGTCTTCCTCTTCAAATCACTGGGGCCTCCATCCCTACCGAACCCTGTGGATGGAGTCACTGCCCTGCAAACATCCCGCTTCGCAATGCTCTCCCTCCATATCTTGTTTTCTGCCTCTTCAGCAGTAAGTGACTTCTCAACCGCCTGGGCATAAGTGGTCTGCCCAGGTACCGATGTAATCCTCACATCTCGGGATATCATAGCATTGAGCCCTCAGACAAATCTGCCCTGCCTGGCTGCATCTGTAGGCACCAAGTCTGATGCAAACTTTGCTAGCCTATCAAATTTCAGGGCATACTATGTAACTGTCATGCTGCCTTGTACCAGTCCTGTGAATTCATTTATCTTCGCGGCCCTGATGGAAACATTGTAATACTTTTGGTTGAACAGATCTTTGAACCCATCCCAACTCAAAGTAGAAATATATCTGGTATGTGATGCCATTTCCCACCAAATACGGGCATCCTCTCGAAGCATATAGGTGGTATAGGCCACCCTGTCATTATCTTCTTCCCTCATGAAATCCAGGATAGAAGTAATCATACTCATCCACTATTCATCCTTCAGCGGATCTGGTCCTCCCTAAAAAGTTGGAGGATGCTGTCTCCTGAACCGCTCATACAGTGGCTCCCACCTACTCCATACCTCAGGTGTCTATATAACTGGTGCCACAGCAGGTGGCACAATAGGTGCAGCACTTATCTAAAATCTCCAAATCCTTATTTATCTTTGCAAAGGATTATTTATTTTCATTTCCAAGACTTTACTTCCACTATTTAACTTAAGGTGGTAAAGTCTAGTTTTTAACTTTTTCCCTAAGTTGAGTATTGGGAAAAGATCCTAAGGACGGGATCCTAAGCACCAAACTAGTGTTCACATATTTTGTGTCATAAGGACGGGAACTAGGCGAAAGCCTCACGTCAAAAAGTTGTTTTAGGTTAAGAGAACTAATCTCCCAAAATTTACTTTTTGTTAAGGTTCGAAATTACTACTTTTCAGATTTTAGGAAAATTTAAAAAACTTATTTCTCTTTAACCATGATGCATTTTTCTCTAAAATTTTACTAGAGTCCTTATAAAGATCTTAAATAATTTCCCTAAAAAATTCATAATTTTTGGGATGGCCAAACCCATTCAAAGTTGTAAAGAAATCTAGGCAGTGGCTACTGCCCATAAGTTTTTTTTCCAGATTTTAAGGCAAATTTGAAATTTACTTCTCTTATACCGTAGCCCAGTTACAGGGTTCTTTACACATGTCTAAATTAGCTTCCTTCAAAATTTCATAATTTTTGGAATAACAAAGCGCATTGAAATGTTTAAAGTAATCTGGTAAGTGCTTGTTGCCCAGAAGTTTTGTTTCAAAATTCTAGGGCAAACTTTGAAAAATCAAATCTTTTATATCTTAACAAATTTTCCTCTAACATTTTACAGTGACCCTTATACATATTTTAACTAACGTCCTAAAAAATTTCATAGCTTTTTGATTAGTAAATCTTGTTCAAAAGTCAAAACAATCTGGGCAGTGCATGCTGCCCAGAAATTTTCTAAATTTACATCAAAATGCTAATACATTCATAACTTGGGTATCAATATACTTTTTTACGATTTTCCAAAGCCTATCACCAAGTACTCACAAATAAATATGCAACTACAAAAATATGTTCACAAGCAGAGGCAGCAGAGTGCGATCTGACCCGTTGGAAGCCAGACTACAAAATTTTGGCAGCATGTATTTTTTTTTACACAACCTAACATCAATAAGCATTTCTAGCATAACCCTAACCACATGCATGCATGCAAATCATCATACCACATATAAATTTCAACCTTAAGTATAACATAAGCTAAAAAGCTATTGAAACACCCTATATAAATAGATATACAAGAATCACCACAAAACATAAAGAACTCAACCATAGATTCTACCTTTCGAAGCCCTAGCTTGGGGATGTGTTCCTTAGCTCTTCAGCACCTTCCCTTAGTGCTCTAAACTCTCAAAACCGAGCCCCAAGTTCCACATGCATATTTTTAAAGAAAATGATTAGGGTGGAAAACTTAGATGAGGAAGAAAACATGCAAACTACCAAGATTTCTTACCTTGCTTCCACTAGATCACCAAAGTGCTAACTCCTTTAGGTACTACCCGTACAAGCCTCTCTTGAACCCTAGAACACAAGATAAAAGCCATGCATGGATACTAGCACATGCATGCAACATAAACCCTTAGTGTTTCAGGTTTGAAGAGGAAGAGAGGAGAAAAAATAGAGAAGGGTTCGAAACTTACTCTTCCCTTGTGTGCCCATGAGCTTCTCCCTCCTTCAATAGAGGAATGAGTGTTCTTGGCTCTTGGAGAGAAAAAAAAATTGCAGCAATGGAGTGTAGAGAGAGACTAGGTTTTGGTTTTGGGGAGAGAGAATGGAAGAGGTTGTTTTTGTTTTCTTGAGGGATAAGGAAATTAAAAAAAATGATTAGATGTGTAAGAGGGAAATGATTGGATTTGGCCAATGATGGGGGTAAGGCTCTTACTCTTCCTAGGGTAGATGTCCTAGGCTCTTGAGAGCCCTAGGCATAGCCTTGTCGCCCACCCCTCTCTCTCTCCTCCGTTGGAAAAGACCTTTATGCCCTTGCTCATCTTTACCTCTCTCTCGAAACACTCAAGGGCCCTTTGGTAATTTTACCTATCTAAAATTCCCTAAATTTTTACCCTATAATTTTTAAATATCTCCAAGCTTAATTAATTAAATTAAATGTGACCGAAAAATAAGATTTATCACATATCACATAATTTTGGTTTTTATTTATTAAATTAACCAAAATGCCCTTAGAGGCCCGAGCAAGAAATTCTCATTCTTAAGCCCGGTTGATTGGAATTCTAACCTCAATCAATTTTTCTTAAACTTATTAACTTGACTATAAAGTCCTAGTTGCCAGAAAAAAATTAAAATTTGTATGCCATAGTGTTTCCTATTTGAGTTAATCCAAGATTTTCTCCCATTAGTTTTTATTCCCCTTGGTCCGAGACCAATCTTTCTTTGCATAAAGCTAGATCCTTTACCGAATCATTACAACGCCTATAAAATTCACTCATCATCGCAAATTCATATAATATTATTTATTAAATAATATTTCACATAATTCTTCACCGGCTACTAACAGATGTTCAAAACACAGGATGTTACAATACCTACAATTTATAAAAGTTTCGTCCCCGTAACTCAAAATAGATGGGGATACCGCTCCCTCATCTCGGCTTTCGTCCCCCAGGTCACCTCTTCAATGCCGTGGTTACACCACTACACCTTTACCAAAGGTATTGTTTTGTTTCTTAACACCTTGTCTTTCCGATCTAGAATCGTGACCGGTTTTTCCTCAAGGCTTACCTGAGGATCTATGCTAAGTTCATCGTAACTTAGCACATGAGTGGGGTCGTTCACGTACTTCCTTATGGTTGACACATGGAATACATTGTGAACTCTAGAGAATGCGGGCAGATGGGCTAGTCGGTAAGCTGCCTATCCAATGCGTTCCAGAACCTCGAACTGTCCTATGTACCTAGGGCTCAACTTGCCCTTTTTCCCGAACCTCATAGCTCCTCTCAGTGGAGATATCTTTAACAGTACCTTGTCCCCAAATTCATATTCTAATGGTCTCCATTGACGATCAACATACTTGCGTTGGTGATCTATAGAGGTCTGTAGCCTCCCTTGGCCCACAAAAGATTGTCTTCCACCAAAAACTAGAGAGTTTTTCCTTCTTTTGCGTGAGTCATAATGGTCTTCACCACCGGGTCTTTCTCCAAGTTCTCTTAATGCACTCTCAAATGGGAATAGTCATCGCGCTAGCCGACATGTTTGCTAGCTATTTTAGAGCCGCTAACTCAGCTTTGCGACTCCGGGCATCAGCTGCCTGGTTTAGATGGCATGCCTTGTGTTTGAAATGAAAGTCAAATTCTGCTACGAACTCCTGCCATCTTGCTTACTTGGGGGTAAGCTTTGGCTGGGTGAGGAAATGAATCACTATGGCATTGTCAGTTTGCACCAAAAACTTCAACCCCAACAAATAGTGCCTCCACAATCGTAGACAATGAATTACTGCGAGAAGCTCCTTATCTTGTGCAATGTAATGCCTCTCTAGCTCTGTAAGTTTGTGGCTTTCATAAGCTACGAGGTGGCCCTCATGTACAAGTACTCCTCCCAAAGTATAATCAGACGCATTTGTCTGCACTTCAGAGGGTTTACTGACATCTGGTAAGGTGAGGACAGGATCTTACATCATGGCTTCCTTCAGACTCTAAAATGCTTCGACACATCTATCAGTCCACGTCCAAGTTACACCCTTCTTCAACAACTCGGTCAAGGGTGCCTCTCTTCTTGAATAGCCTTCCACAAATTTTTTTACAGTAGTTGGCCAAACCAAGGAAAGAGTGTAGTTCCTTCAAATTGGTGGGGGCCTTCCATTCTTGAATAGCCCGCACCTTCTCTAGATCCATGCGGATCCGACCTCGATCCACAATGTGGCCTAGGAACTTGATTCTCTCTTATGTGAAGGAGCACTTCTCTCGCTTTCACCTAGAGTTGGTTCTCTCTCAACTTCTGAAACACTTGAGCTAAGTGTTGTTGATGTTCTTCTATCGTGGCGATATAAACCATAATATCATCCAAGTAGACTACCACGAAGTTATCTAGGTACTCGTGGAAAACTTGGTTCATCAATGTACATAATGTGGCTGGTGTGTTTGTCAACCCAAACAGCATGACTCAGAACTCGAATGCTCTATATCGAGTCACACACGTTGTCTTCAGCTCATCCCCTTCTATTATCCACACTTGATAGTAGCCCGTTCTCAAATACAGTTTTGTAAAGAATTTCACTCCACTTAACTAGTCGAACAAGTCTGTGATCAAGGGGATGGGGTATGTATTGCGCACTGTCACCTTGTTGAGAGCCCGGTAATCCATACACAATCTCAAGCTCCCATCGTGCTTCTTTTGAAATAGCACGGGTGCACCAAATGGGGCCTTCGATGGTCTGAGGAAGCTTGCCTCTAGTAATTCGTTCAACTGCTTCCTCAGTTCTTCTAGTTCAGGGGGCTCCATCCTATAGGCCTCCTTCGCAGATGGTTTGGCTCCCAGCACCAGTATGATCTGGTGATCAATCCATCCTCTAGGTGGCAAGGCTTTGGGGAGTTAATCCACCATAACATCTCCATACTTCTTCAAGACCATTCGAATCTTTGGTGGAACGACTTCATCCATCATATCCTCGTATACTATGGGTAAGGCAACATACATGGGCTCTTGTCTTTTCACACCCTTGTTCTACTATAAGGCTAACAACAACTTGGTTTCTAGGGGCTGCTCCACTTTAGCAAGCACCACTGCATGTATCTCTCCCATTATGAGTAAACTTCCCGTAGCTGGGGTTGGAATGGCTCCCTTCTCCGTAAGAAAGTCCATATCCAATATCACATCAAATTCATCCATTTGCACGACCACCAATTCAGTTTTCCCCTCCCACGAGATGATCTTCATGTTTACCTTCCTAGCCACGTCGGTTGTGGCTAAGCCTTCTGAGTTAACCGCTTTCATGAGGCCATAGTCTTTCTGTTATTTCAGTCCTAGACGTTTAGCTTCGATCTTTGAAATGAAGTTGTGAGTGGCATCCGTGTTGATCATCATGATCCCGGTCATTTTACTGTTTAGCGTGGCATCCACATACATTAGTCATTTTCCAAGTGTTTTCTTCACTTTCGCACCATGTTTCTTAAGAGCATTTAGCAACTGAAGGGCACCCATGTGCGTATATTCCTCATCCTCCTCTTCGTTGACTTGTTCCCTTGGGAAATTGATGCCTGGAGGGCACTCATCTTGGATTTGTGAGGACATTCTATCGACTTATGTAGTTTGACACAAATCCAACATGTAAGAGGCTCTTGAATGGGGGGCTACTACCTTTGTTAGGAGAGTTAGACTCCACGGTCATCTTCTCTCCTCCCACACTCTTGCTCTGCTATGAATTTCCCAACTTCTTACCCCCAATGTTGCTTCCACTAGGTGAAGGATTAGTCTTCGTCTATTGAATGTTCCCCGATGAGTAATCAGTCAGTCGTTGGGCAGTGGCCAAGTCAGCCACTCGCTGCCTCTCGAGTTCCTGCTTTGTCGAAGGCTTCAAACCTTCCAAAAAGGCAAAGAGCTTGTCCACTTTGGATATGTCTTTGATATCAAGCATCAACCCAGAGAATTTCTTCACGTATTCTCATAATGTTCCAGTGTGCTTTAGTTCTCTCAATTGGCATCGAGCAATGTAGGCAACATTTTTAGGGAGAAACTACGTATTCAATTCTCTTTTTAGATCTTCCCATGTTTCTATGGTGCATTTTCCATTCTGAATGTCATCGTACTTCGTCCTCCACCACACTTTGGCATCCACGGACTAGTACATTGTTGCCATGGTGACCTTGCCATCTTCTGATTAATATTTCACAGCCCTGAAGTAATGCTCCATGTCAAAGAGGAAGTTCTCTAAGTCCTTTGCATCTCTAGCCTCGCCATAAGGCCTCAGCTCAAACACTTTTACTCTTTCGTATTCCATGCAAATGGGTCCAGCTGCAGGCTGATTCCCGACCGCCCTATGGTAAGGTTCAGCATAGTGTTCATCTCCAACATTTCGTCCTTCAATGCCTCAACTAACCCCCTGTAATTTTCTACGAGGTCATTTAGTGTATCTTGTAGGTTTTTCACCACTCGTTCCACTGCCTCGATACGTTCCTCCCTCTGAGTACTATTGGATGTACTTGAAAGGTTCTCCCTTCGCTCGATTGTAGTTATGCGAGCTAGTAGATTGGTCGTATCTGCTTCAACATAGCCACGCAATTTTGTGTGTTGTCCGACTCTGATTCTAGCCTGACAAAGCTTAGATCCCTGACCCTCTCATCTAGTCTATCAAGCTCTCCAATGCGCCTCTCCAGCTCTTCGATCCTTTGAGTGTTGCTCACCATCATGCAGGATCACTAAGCTTTCTCTAACCTGGCTCTGATAGCAATTGTCACGGGCCACCAACTTGACTCATCGAATTGACAGAACGTGCGACACTTATTAGCACACTCAACTAGAAATTCAGCCTAAAACTCACACCAACGGCAAACAAACCCAATGGTTAGCCATGATACAAGTCTTGCACATGTAAGGGCCATGATGAAGCATGAGAAAGCACAAAGCAAGCCATCCAAAGACAGCATCCCACACAAGAGCATACAACATAGGCAAGTGGCACGCGATGGCCCAACAAAGGTGATAAACAAGCAACACATATACAATAAAGTAAGCATACACAACGGGACATGGATAAACATCGTTTTATTCAAATATGGCCTTGATAGGGCAAGAGACTACACAACTTAAGCCCTTATCTGCTCGTGGCCATGGTGCGTCCTTAAGTCACCAGGTCACCTCCCCCTAAGGAGCATTCTAAGGAAATAAAGTCTTCCCAAGAACATATATGATTTTCTCTTGAGAGATATATACATAATTATAATAGTGCCATCCCCTACCCCTGAGGTTACTTGGTGCAAGACTTGACTAATGATCAAGCACCAAGGCATGCTCATACATACAAAATGCCCCCCTAGAGGTGTGTCATGTCGCTGCAAGTCACACTAGGTAGGGGAGCAGGTGGCCGTGAACTTAGTTTTGGTGCATGCGGCTAGGGCTCGGGGCTCGGGCCATAGGCTTGGGTCCTTTCTCTTCTTTGTGTAAAAATTTTTACAATACATATTTCAAAAATAAATTTACAAAAATCCTATGCCCCTTTATGCTTACACAAAATCTAGAAAATCAAACTCATAACCCAATAGCACCATATAATTAACGATCCATCATTCAACAATACATTCAAAAATCATATCCCTCAATTCAATATACATATATGTAGACTTCTCTGGTACCAGATGTTGGTATTAAAAGTGTAAATCACAGATACGCAGCGAAAATTGGGTTCTTAAAAATTTATTAATACCAGTCAGGATCATGCATATATAAATATATTAAATCACATAAAAAGAGATTAGAGATTACCTCTTGAAACCTATCAAGTATCCACAAATCTGTATGTATAAATCAACTATCTTCCAATCAAAATTCTGAAAGCTCACACCTTGATCTTCTAGATCAATCCTTAAACACACAAGGATGTGTGTGGGCACTGTAACGCCCTACTGCCTTAGAGCCGTTACTAAGTGAGTTTAAAACGTGCAATTAACTCACTAATTGAGGTTTAAGACAAATGTGTAATTAAACTATAGTCAGAGTCATAAACTTTGAAAATAAACCTTTATTGAAAATCATAAAGCGTTTAACACTTGGGATCCCAAAATTCTGTTTAGAAATATTTACAACTCAAAAGTATAATCAGAGTCGGCTAAACAACAAAAGAGAATTTGGTACAAAGCATCTCCCAAAAATATCCCTGGCCGTGGCAGCCAGGCAGACCAGACATGTACGCGCCGCTCATCACACTCACCATACTCAAGGTTGGTCGACTTTCCCCTTGCCTTCACCTGCACCATAGAGCACCCGTGAGCCGAAGCCTAGCAAGAAAACTCTCACAAGCAGATAATATATGCATACCAAACACTTAACATATAAACAAGCCATCATCAGGATATACACATACGACCATGCTGTCCCAGGCACTTTACCACGCCCTGGGTTCGCGGTCTATACCGTAAGGATATCCCAAGTATCCTTTAGGGTCTTGCCCTGGCAACTCGCACTCTGCGTGCTAAACGCTGCTCCCGACCCCTTGCCGTTCCTGGCCCTCACCGTTCCCGGCCGTCGCCGTTCTCGGCTCTTGCCGTTCATTCATTTATATGTACACATAATATAACTAAACACATATAAATTCAATCAAAGAGCTACGCCCTTCAACACAGTCATATAGAGCCAAGACCTGCAACACTCATATAGGGTCGTGCCCTGCAACTCAAGCTCTACGAGAACATTAGTTTTCTTACTTGTATCCCAAGCTTTCCAAGCACCGATGTCCCGAGCACAGCCCCCTAGTCCGAGCCTCGTAGAAACCCTAGTCACAACGCACCAACAATATCCATCCATCAAGTTCTAATCCATTAAATAACTTTGGGTCATAATTCTAGTCTCCGGAACATTGAATTCTATCAATCCGGGTGATTAAATCCGTCCCGAGCCTTAACTATTGAATTCCCGAGCCTAAAACCTCTTTGGAACCCAAAAATGCGCTAAGCGCCGCGACCCTAGGAACTCATGCCGCGGCCCCCAGCTCAACCCGAGGCCCTGCCTCAAATCAGCCTACACGCGCCACGACCCTTCCTGAAGGGCGCCATGGCACACCTCCAATTCCAGATGCCCCTATGTTCTAAGGGGCCGCGGCTCTGCAAGAACAGTGCCGCAGGCCGACCCCTCGAGCCTATAAAAACTCACCATTTTCTCTACCAAAACCAAGCCAATTATCCAAAAAAGTCAACCCAACAATCCAAACATTCATCACAGAAGTTCTAACGCAGCCTCAACATCAAAACCTAACAGAGACTAGCCCCCAAAACTCAACCAAACAATCAAGAACAAATCTCAACTTAGCTCACATGCATACCCTGAAACATCAGCATAAATTCAACATAACCCATCAAGTTAAGAGCTTACATTTGCTTAGTTGAACCTCTAAGTGATGCTGAACAATTCTCCAAGTTTAAAGCTCCAATCCTAGCTTGATTTGCAAAGCCTCCCCTTGGTAAGGTTGAGAGAAAACAAGAGAGAAGGAGGAGAGGTTTGGGTCGATTCGCAATGTTCTGAAAGCTTCTTATGTTTTGTTTTATTAAACTTAGTCTCTAAGGTTAGTTACCTCAAGGCTCAGGGTACCAAAATCGTCCCTGAGGGAAAAATGGTAAATTTCCCCAATATTCCCTCCTAAACATTCTATCTTTAAATATATCTCAAAATATTTATTTCCATAACCCGATAACCCCATAAAATGTCTAATACCCGAAATACCCCTCGACTCGCCCCGAGTCGGATTTTCAATCCCGTTGTGACTTTCTAACTAACTGCATCCTAGGACTGTCTCGGATCGTGCAACACAGATATATGACAAGTATAACACAATTATCACATTTATGCCCTCAATGGGCTAGAATTACAAACATGCCCCGAATAGCCAAACGGGGCCCACATGCATATTTAATCCACCTAAACATGCATCATTAATCACATATTCATACAAATTCACATATTATGACAATAAATCCCTTATTTCCCTCCAGGCATGTTAATAAAGGCCCTAAGCCTTATTAGCTAATTTGGGTCATTACAGGCACGTAGGATTCAAAAGGTTGATATAGGACTATCTAGATGTACTCAACACATGAGATCTAGAGAGGTTTGATTGATGTATTGAATAGATTTTCACGTTTGGAAAAACTATCGTTTTCTTTTCAGAGAGAGAGAGTCTGACAGTCTATGAAAACCACTTTTTGTTATTCTTGAAAAGTATCGCTTCTTCTCTGGTTTATAAAGATAATTAACTAAGTTAATTAATCTTTATTTAATTTAAAATAAAGCAGATCAATTATAACCTTATTTAATTATTTAATCTAAATCATATTTAAAAATAATAATGAAATATATATAATTAAATAAACAAATTATTTGAAATTCAAAATTCGAATCCCAGGGATAGGAAATCCTGTGTGTGACGCCACATTAGGGTTTTTCCTAATTTTATCATTTTTTTATTTAATTAATATTTTCACCAAGAATAGATCAACTGGTCAATGCAACAGCAGGACATGAAATACTCTCATTCATGGATGCGTATTCTAGGTATAATCAAATAAGTATGCACCCTCCCGACGAGGAACATACCAGCTTCTAGACAGACAAGGGATTGTACTGTTATAAGATTATGCCATTCAGCTTGAAGAATGCAGGAGCCACCTACCAGCATTTAGTGAATGGCATGTTCCAAGACTTGATCGACAAAAATATGGAGGTATATGTCGATGACATGTTGGTCAAGTCCAAAAAAGCTAGAGGGCATGTTCGAGACTTGGAGGAATGCTTTGCAATACTTAGAAAGTTTAGCATGAAGTTAAACCCTTTCAAGTGCTCGTTTGGAGTTGGTTCTGGTAAGTTTCTCGGATAGATAGTCAATTCACGTGGAATCGAGGCTAACCCCAAGAAGATCAAAGCATTGATCGACATGAAGTCACCTACCACAATCAAAGAAGTGCAAAGCTTAGCAGGGAGAGTAACTGCCCTTAGTAGGTTCATCTCAAAGTCTATGGACAAGTGTGTCCCTTTCTTTAACTTACTGAGGGGCAGCAAGAAGATCCAATGGACCAAGGAATGTGAGGAAGCCTTCCAGGCCTTGAAGAAGCATCTCACTCAACCTCCCGTCCTAGCGAAGCCAATATATGGTGAAGAACTATTCATCTATTTGGGAATCACCGAGCATGCAATCAGCATTGCTTTGGTAAAAGAAAAGAACATGGTACAACACCCTGTGTACTATATCAGTAAAAGGCCAGTGGGTGTGGAGTCTAGGTATCCCCCTCTTGAAAAGCTAGCCTATTGTTTAGTAATCACCTCTCGAAAGCTGCGTCCATATTTCCAAGCTCGCTCGATCCGAGTCTTGACCGATCAACCGCTTAGATAAGTTCTTCATAAACTAGAGGCCTCGGGATGATTACTCAAATGGGTTGTGGAACTATGATAGTTTGATATCACTTATCATTCAAGGACGACGATAAAAGAACAATCATTGGTAGACTTCATAGTCGAAGGCACCAACCTTGAAGACCCTTCCTACCAATCGGAGAATGGAGATACCGAGAAGGAAGGAGAAACTCCTATATGGATGCTATATGTTGATGGAGCATTAAATGAACACAACCCAGGCACAAGAATCATACTGATCTCTTCGGAGAATCACTTAATCCATTGCGCTCTCAGATTTGGATTCAATGCTTCACACAATGAGGCTGAGTACTAGGCATTATTAGCAGGATTATGCTTATCTCGGGATGTGCATGCACAGTCCCTGGAGATATTCAGCGATTCCCAGCTAGTGGTGTACCAAGTACTGGGGGAGTATCAAGCCAAGGGACATAGGATGGTGCAGTACCTGAACAAGGTGAAGGACTTGTTGGCGCAATTCAAAAAATACTCAATTATACAAGTCTCGAGAGAACAGAATGCCAATGTTGATGCCTTAGCCAAGCTTGCTAGTGCCAAAGATGGAGACACCTTGAATGTCGTTCCAGTCGAATACCTGGCGGAAAGAAGCATAACCGAGCAAGAGGCACTACCTGTTGAGTTAGGAGATACATGGATGACCCCTATTATTAACTATCTCAACCAAGGAGTAGTACCCAGTGATCGGAATAAAGCAAGGAAGTTGGTGAGACAAGCTACACGATATGTGATAGTCGAAGGGGTCATGTACCAAGGAGGGTACTCCCTACCACTTCTAAGGTGTGTTACACCCGACCAGTCAAAGTTGTTAATGATCGAGGTACATGAGGGGTTTTGTGGAGATCATGCTGGGGGGCAGAGCTTATAAAAAAAATCCTAAGACAAGGATACTTTTGGCCGAAGATGAATGAAGACTCGATGGAGTATGTCAGAAGATGCCATAAGTGTTAGATGTTCTCCAAGAAACCCCGAGAAACTCCTAACGAATTAACACGAAGGCAAAGCCCTTGGCCTTTCGCTACATGGGGGATCAACCTGATCGAAAAGCTACCTACGGGAAGAGGATGAGTCCAATTTTTTGTTGTAGCCGTGGTCTACTTTACTAAGTGGACTGAGGCAGAACCGCTCGCCACCATAACCTTGAAGAAAGTCTTAGACTTTGTGGTGAAGAATATCATATGTCAATCTGGCCTACCAAGGAGGATAGTCTCAGACAATGGGACTCAATTCGACAGTGATATGTTCATCGACTTTTGTTCGAGGCATGGAATCACAAAGAGCTTTTCCTCGGTAGCACACCCCCAAGCTAATGGTCAAGTAGAAGCAGTGAACAGTACTATCAAAGACACTCTGAAGAAGCGCCTTGAACAAGCCAAAGAAGCCTGGCTAGAATTACTTCTAGAGGTCCTATGGTCACATCAAATGAAAGCACGAACTACGACAGGGCATAGACCATTCTGTTTTACATTTGGGTATGATTCCATGTTGCCAGTTGAACCCACTCCCACATCGCATAGATGGGAGACATGCGATCAGGGGAGGAACCATCAACTGATCGAAGAGTCGCTTGATTTAATTGAAGGAATACTAGAAAAGAAAAGTCTCAAAGTAGCATCACATCAACAAAAAGTGGCTAGATACTTCAACTCCAGAGTGAAAGATCGAAAATTCCAAGTTGGGGAGTTAGTACTTAGGAGGGTGTTCCTAAACACTAAGGACACTACAGCAGGGGTAGTAGGACCTAACTGAGAAGGGCCATACCTTGTGGAGGAGGTGGTGATCCCACTAGGGATGTACAAGATAGCTCGACTGAATGGAGAACTAATAAAAAACTACTGGAATGGTGAACACCTCCACTGGTACTATCAGTGAAGCTGTTCAGCAGTGACACAAGTTTTAATTCGCAAATGTAGCATTTTCAAATTATCTATGTAATAGATGTTGTGCTTCAATGAATGAATTTAATTTCTTAATTTTCTCTTAATTCTTTAAATTACATTTAACAAGAGGCAGGTTCTAGGACCTTGTCGCCAAATTATGGATCATGTTCGATCTTGGTTCTTGAGGAACCTATCAACCCATACGATCCAAACGAGAGACAGGTCCTAGGACCTTGTTGCTGAAATTATGGATCATGTTCGATCTTGGTTCTTGAGGAACCTATCGACCCATACGATCCAAACGAGAGACAGGTCCTAGGACCTTGTCGCCAAATTATGGATCATGTTCGATCTTGGTTCTTGAGGAACCTATCGATCCATATGATCCAAACGAGAGACAGGTCCTAGGGCCATGTTGCCAAATTATGGATCATGTTCGGTCTTGGTTCTTGAGGAACCTATCGGCCCATATGATCCAAACGAGAGACAGGTCCTAGGACCTTGTCGCCAAATTATGGATCATGTTTGATCTTGGTTCTTGAGGAACCTATCGACCCATACAATCCAAACAAGAGACAGGTCCTACGACCTTGTTGCCAAATTATGGATCATGCTTAATCTTGGTTCTTGAGGAACCTATCGACCCATACGATCCAAATGAGGAGACATGTCCTAGGACCTTGGCACCACATTTATGGATAATGTTTGATCTTGGTTCTTTCTGAGTCTATCGACCCACCCGATCAACAAGAGCGATAGGTCCTAGGTCGTCAAATTATGAATCGTGTTCGATATTGGTTCTTGAGGAGCCTATCAACCCATAATATCCAAACAAGAGACTGCGCTGAGGACCTTGTCGCCAATTTATTTGATCATGTTCGATCTTGGTTCTTGAGTAATCTATCGACCTATACGATCAACAAAAGAGAGTGGTTTGAGGACCAGTCACCATCATTAGATCATAATTGAATCTGTTCCTTGAGGGACTGATCGATAATTTGATATAAGACTCGTTACAGGCTCGATTAGCCCATCTAGACCCGGTCGGTCCAACTTAGACACTTTTGTCTACAAACATTTTAACCAGTACACGAGAGATTAAGTAGATCGTGATCGACACTTGCTACACAATTTGCATCTGTGTATAGGTATTGATGAGGACACCAAGACTAAAAATCCAAGTCAAGTTCCAGTTGATCCAAGTCAAGAGGGGAGGAATGATGAGGACACCAGTTTAGGAGCTTGATCAATATTTAGCTTCCTGTAATGAGTCTTTTTATTTTTAATCACGTTTTTTATTTAGTCTTTGTTTTGTGATAAGTCAAACATTTGACTTGTGTGAGTCCAATAGTCCTTTTGTCTTTAATTTTCGGTTTTTATTAGGAAGACAAAAGGTTGTCTTTAAATTTCAGTTTTCATTAGGAAGACAAAGGGTTGTCTTTATTTTTCGGTTTCATTAGGAAGACAAAAGGCTTGTCTTTAATATTTCGGTTTTTAGGAAGACAAAGGGGCTTGTATTGATGTAATTTTCGGCTATATAAGGCCTTGAAAACATTTGGAAAAAAAATCAGATTATGTTGAATGAAATTGTGAGTTTATTTCTTCTTGAGTTCTTGAAGAAACTTTTGAACTTATCAAGGAGATTCCTTGTGGCGTTCATCCTGACTTATCAAACGGATTCCATCCCCGTTTGTGGCGTCTTCCTCATACCAAGGTTCGTGCTTGGCTAAGCATTGGGTCGCGGTTCCATTCCAATCTCGTGTGTTCTTGGTGGCTGTTCCATATTTAGTGTCCGGTTTCGTCACACTTGTTGGCGTGGTTCGTATCAGTTGGTATCAGAGCCAGGTTTGGCCTATCCTTTTTCATTTTTTTTCTATTCAGTTCGTGTTATTATATTAGGATTTCTTGAAAAAAAAAAAAAAAAATCTGTCTATTCGTGTTCTTGATTTTCTTAGTCTTTGTTCCTGTTTTCCTTCTAAAAATCTGAAACCATTATAGTTAATCTCTTTATTCCAGATTGTTTCTTTGTTCAAATCGTGTTCTTATTTCCTAGTTCCCATTATTTCTTTGTGAAATCCCTTGAAATCTGAAACTAGTCTACACAAAGTTTCAATTCCTTTGTAATCCCCTATTTTGTTTTCTTTTCATTTCTGAAATCATGAATTAGGGTTCTTAACGTGAATTAGGGCTTTGAGTTTTATCTTGTTCTACTTGTGGAATCTGACTTTGCATTAGTTTTCTCTAGTTCTTATTGTGAAATCCGAATTTTCATTGAGTTTCTCTTGCTTTGCTTTTGAAATCCGAATTTTACCTTGGGTTTCTCTTGTTCTTATTGTAAAATCTGAAATTGGGTTTGAGATTTCTCTTGTTCTTATTGTGAAATCTGAATTAGGATTGAGTTTTCTCTTGTTCTTATAGTGAAATCTGAATTGAGATTGGGTTTTATCTTGTTCTTATGGTGAAATCTGAGTTGGGATTGAGTTTCACTTATTCTTATTGTTAAATCCGAAAGTGGGTTGGGTTGTCTCTTTTCTTTTTGTGAAATCCGAATCTGCATTATTTCTCTTTTCTTTTTGAGTCTCCATTGTTTCTCTTGTGAAAAACCGATTCATTTTGTTTTTGAATTGTTCCTTGTATCTGCATTTGAGAAAGAAAAAAAATATAAAGACAGAAAGAAAGAAGAAGAAAAATTCAAAGGGGATCCGAACCTAAAAAAAAAAAAAAAAAAAGAGTCTGGAAACCTCTCTTAAAAATTTTTGTTCTATTCTTGTTCCCCATGCTCTAGAGGCCTTTTAACCAAAACCCCACACAAGTGTTCCAAAAATCACCAATTTTCGCCACTTTTTCATCGTTTTTCGTTTGATTTGTTTGGTAGAATTGGCTGCTTGAACCTCCATATCACCGTTTCATTAGTTTTCAAAGAGCTTAAAGAAGGAAATAGAGTGGAAAAAGGCAGAGGTGTGAGCTTATTTGAGGGTAAAAGCCATCATTGAGTGCAAACACGAGTGTACTTGAGTGACCATTTTCTTTGAGTGAAACACGTGAGGGAGTGCAGTGAGGTCCTTTCTATAATTGTCTAACCTTATTATTTTACAGATTCTCCATCATGTCACAAAATACAGAAAGAAATGCAGGCAATGACGCTCCACCACCTACAGTTCCAAATCTACAAATTGAAGCTTTAATGGGGGAGATGAGGAGGATGTTGAGGGAGGAGTGTGAGCAAATACATGAGCGGTTGGATAGGGTAGAAGAGGGGGCACAACGGAGACCAAGGAGGGGTAGGGTACACCAAAGGGAGGATGAGAATGAGGGGGATTTAGAAGGGGTAGTTTCTGATGATGAGTTTGATAGGATGTCGGCGGGTAACCATAGGAGGTATGGTGGGAATAGAGAAGATAGGAACCAGGTAGATAATTATTTGGGGAATATCAAAATGAGAATCCCAGCATTTCAGGGGAAGAGTGATCCTGAAGCATACCTTGAGTGGGAGAAGAAAATGGAGCTAGTTTTTGATTGTCACAACTACTCCGACATGAAGAAGGTAAAACTTGCTGCCATTGAGTTTACTGATTATGCTATTGTTTGGTGGGATCAGTTGTGCATCAATAGTGAGGTTAAGGAGGCTCTTTAAAACACTAACCAACTTGATGCTAACAAGGGTCGTCACAAGCAGGTTTTTGATCCCGGTGATTGGGTATGGTTACACATGAGGAAAGAGCGATTCCCAGCACAAAGACGTTCCAAATTGCTACCTCGAGGAGATGGGCCGTTTCAAGTGCTAGAAAGGATCAATGACAATGCCTACAGACTCGATTTACCAGGTGAGTATACTGTTAGTGCTACTTTTAATGTTTCTGATTTGAGTCCTTTTGATGCAGGTGACGATTTGAGGTCAAATCTTTCTCAAGAGGGGGGGAATGATGAGGACACCAAGACTAAAAATCCAAGTCAAGTTCCAGTTGATCCAAGTCAAGAGGGGAGGAATGATGAGGACACCAGTTTAGGAGCTTGATCAATATTTAGCTTCCTGTAATGAGTCTTTTTATTTTTAATCACGTTTTTTATTTAGTCTTTGTTTTGTGATAAGTCAAACATTTGACTTGTGTGAGTCCAATAGTCCTTTTGTCTTTAATTTTCGGTTTTTATTAGGAAGACAAAGGGTTGTCTTTAAATTTCAGTTTTCATTAGGAAGACAAAGGGTTGTCTTTATTTTTCGGTTTCATTAGGAAGACAAAAGGCTTGTCTTTAATATTTCGGTTTTTAGGAAGACAAAGGGGCTTGTATTGATGTAATTTTCGGCTATATAAGGCCTTGAAAACATTTGGAAAAATCAGATTATGTTGAATGAAAATTTGTGAGTTTTTCTTCTTGAGTTCTTGAAGAGACTATCCGAACTTATCAAGGGTATCCCTTGTGGCGTTCAATCCGACTTATCAAACGGATTCCCATCCCCGTTTGTGGCGTCTTCCTCATACCAAGGTTCGTGCTTTGCTAAGCATTGGGTCGCGGTTCTTCATTCCATTTCGTGTGCTCTTGGTGGCTGTTCCATATTTGGTGTCGGGTTTCGTCACACTTGTTGGCGTGGTTCGTATCAGTTGGTATCACACTAGTCACAAGACAAGCCTTAAACTTGCAAGCAAAAGAAGAGGAAGAAGAGGTGCAGCGAGAGAACATCTTTCACACTCGTTGTCATGTGAAAGACAAGGTATGCATTGTTATTATTGATGGTGGTAGTTGCACTAACGTTGCTAGTTCTTCCATGGTTGAAAAGCTGGGGCTCCCAACGCTTAAACATCCTTGTCCATACAAGTTGCGGTGGTTGAATGATAGTGGTGAAGTGAGGGTTACAAAACAGGTGCTGGTATCATTTCGAATTGGCAAGTATGAGGATGAGGTATTGTGCGATGTGGTTCCCATGCAAGCTGGACACCTCCTTCTAGGAAGGCCTTGGCTATTTGATCGGCGAGTCCAGCATGATGGCTTCACCAACAAGTACTCATTCACGTTCCATCGACGAACAATCACTCTAGCTCCATTGACGCCAAAGCAAGTATATGAAGACCAAGTGCGGTTGCAAAAATTGAGTGATAAAAAAAAATTGAGTGAGCAAAAGAAGGAGAGTGAAAAGATGAATGAGAGTGAGAAAAAAAAGAGACAAAGAGAGAAAAGGGTCGAATCAAGTGAGAGAGAAAAGAAAGAGAAGAGTTCGATCAATGAGGGAAAATTAGAGAGAAAACAAAATAATTTTTATGCAAAAAAAAAGTGAGGTTAAGGAGGCTCTTTTAAACACTAACCAACTTGATGCTAACAAGCAGGTTTTTTATCCCGGTGACTGGGTATGGTTACACATGAGGAAAGAGCGATTCCCAGCACAAAGACGTTCCAAATTGCTACCTCGAGGAGATGGGCCGTTTCAAGTGCTAGAAAGGATCAATGACAATGCCTACAGACTCGATTTACCAGGTGAGTATACTGTTAGTGCTACTTTTAATGTTTCTGATTTGAGTCCTTTTGATGCAGGTGACGATTTGAGGTCAAATCTTTCTCAAGAGGGGGGGAATGATGAGGACACCAAGACTAAAAATCCAAGTCAAGTTCCAGTTGATCCAAGTCAAGAGGGGAGGAATGATGAGGACACCAGTTTAGGAGCTTGATCAATATTTAGCTTCCTGTAATGAGTCTTTTTATTTTTAATCACGTTTTTTATTTAGTCTTTGTTTTGTGATAAGTCAAACATTTGACTTGTGTGAGTCCAATAGTCCTTTTGTCTTTAATTTTCGGTTTTTATTAGGAAGACAAAGGGTTGTCTTTAAATTTCAGTTTTCATTAGGAAGACAAAGGGTTGTCTTTATTTTTCGGTTTCATTAGGAAGACAAAAGGCTTGTCTTTAATATTTCGGTTTTTAGGAAGACAAAGGGGCTTGTATTGATGTAATTTTCGGCTATATAAGGCCTTGAAAACATTTGGAAAAATCAGATTATGTTGAATGAAAATTTGTGAGTTTTTCTTCTTGAGTTCTTGAAGAGACTATCCGAACTTATCAAGGGTATCCCTTGTGGCGTTCAATCCGACTTATCAAACGGATTCCCATCCCCGTTTGTGGCGTCTTCCTCATACCAAGGTTCGTGCTTTGCTAAGCATTGGGTCGCGGTTCTTCATTCCATTTCGTGTGCTCTTGGTGGCTGTTCCATATTTGGTGTCGGGTTTCGTCACACTTGTTGGCGTGGTTCGTATCAGTTGGTATCACACTAGTCACAAGACAAGCCTTAAACTTGCAAGCAAAAGAAGAGGAAGAAGAGGTGCAGCGAGAGAACATCTTTCACACTCGTTGTCATGTGAAAGACAAGGTATGCATTGTTATTATTGATGGTGGTAGTTGCACTAACGTTGCTAGTTCTTCCATGGTTGAAAAGCTGGGGCTCCCAACGCTTAAACATCCTTGTCCATACAAGTTGCGGTGGTTGAATGATAGTGGTGAAGTGAGGGTTACAAAACAGGTGCTGGTATCATTTCGAATTGGCAAGTATGAGGATGAGGTATTGTGCGATGTGGTTCCCATGCAAGCTGGACACCTCCTTCTAGGAAGGCCTTGGCTATTTGATCGGCGAGTCCAGCATGATGGCTTCACCAACAAGTACTCATTCACGTTCCATCGACGAACAATCACTCTAGCTCCATTGACGCCAAAGCAAGTATATGAAGACCAAGTGCGGTTGCAAAAATTGAGTGATAAAAAAAAATTGAGTGAGCAAAAGAAGGAGAGTGAAAAGATGAATGAGAGTGAGAAAAAAAAGAGACAAAGAGAGAAAAGGGTCGAATCAAGTGAGAGAGAAAAGAAAGAGAAGAGTTCGATCAATGAGGGAAAATTAGAGAGAAAACAAAATAATTTTTATGCAAAAAAAAAGTGAGGTTAAGGAGGCTCTTTTAAACACTAACCAACTTGATGCTAACAAGCAGGTTTTTTATCCCGGTGACTGGGTATGGTTACACATGAGGAAAGAGCGATTCCCAGCACAAAGACGTTCCAAATTGCTACCTCGAGGAGATGGGCCGTTTCAAGTGCTAGAAAGGATCAATGACAATGCCTACAGACTCGATTTACCAGGTGAGTATACTGTTAGTGCTACTTTTAATGTTTCTGATTTGAGTCCTTTTGATGCAGGTGACGATTTGAGGTCAAATCTTTCTCAAGAGGGGGGGAATGATGAGGACACCAAGACTAAAAATCCAAGTCAAGTTCCAGTTGATCCAAGTCAAGAGGGGAGGAATGATGAGGACACCAGTTTAGGAGCTTGATCAATATTTAGCTTCCTGTAATGAGTCTTTTTATTTTTAATCACGTTTTTTATTTAGTCTTTGTTTTGTGATAAGTCAAACATTTGACTTGTGTGAGTCCAATAGTCCTTTTGTCTTTAATTTTCGGTTTTTATTGGGAAGACAAAGGGTTGTCTTTAAATTTCAGTTTTCATTAGGAAGACAAAGGGTTGTCTTTATTTTTCGGTTTCATTAGGAAGACAAAAGGCTTGTCTTTAATATTTCGGTTTTTAGGAAGACAAAGGGGCTTGTATTGATGTAATTTTCGGCTATATAAGGCCTTGAAAACATTTGGAAAAATCAGATTATGTTGAATGAAAATTTGTGAGTTTTTCTTCTTGAGTTCTTGAAGAGACTATCCGAACTTATCAAGGGTATCCCTTGTGGCGTTCAATCCGACTTATCAAACGGATTCCCATCCCCGTTTGTGGCGTCTTCCTCATACCAAGGTTCGTGCTTTGCTAAGCATTGGGTCGCGGTTCTTCATTCCATTTCGTGTGCTCTTGGTGGCTGTTCCATATTTGGTGTCGGGTTTCGTCACACTTGTTGGCGTGGTTCGTATCAGTTGGTATCACACTAGTCACAAGACAAGCCTTAAACTTGCAAGCAAAAGAAGAGGAAGAAGAGGTGCAGCGAGAGAACATCTTTCACACTCGTTGTCATGTGAAAGACAAGGTATGCATTGTTATTATTGATGGTGGTAGTTGCACTAACGTTGCTAGTTCTTCCATGGTTGAAAAGCTGGGGCTCCCAACGCTTAAACATCCTTGTCCATACAAGTTGCGGTGGTTGAATGATAGTGGTGAAGTGAGGGTTACAAAACAGGTGCTGGTATCATTTCGAATTGGCAAGTATGAGGATGAGGTATTGTGCGATGTGGTTCCCATGCAAGCTGGACACCTCCTTCTAGGAAGGCCTTGGCTATTTGATCGGCGAGTCCAGCATGATGGCTTCACCAACAAGTACTCATTCACGTTCCATCGACGAACAATCACTCTAGCTCCATTGACGCCAAAGCAAGTATATGAAGACCAAGTGCGGTTGCAAAAATTGAGTGATAAAAAAAAATTGAGTGAGCAAAAGAAGGAGAGTGAAAAGATGAATGAGAGTGAGAAAAAAAAGAGACAAAGAGAGAAAAGGGTCGAATCAAGTGAGAGAGAAAAGAAAGAGAAGAGTTCGATCAATGAGGGAAAATTAGAGAGAAAACAAAATAATTTTTATGCAAAAAAAAAGTGAGGTTAAGGAGGCTCTTTTAAACACTAACCAACTTGATGCTAACAAGCAGGTTTTTTATCCCGGTGACTGGGTATGGTTACACATGAGGAAAGAGCGATTCCCAGCACAAAGACGTTCCAAATTGCTACCTCGAGGAGATGGGCCGTTTCAAGTGCTAGAAAGGATCAATGACAATGCCTACAGACTCGATTTACCAGGTGAGTATACTGTTAGTGCTACTTTTAATGTTTCTGATTTGAGTCCTTTTGATGCAGGTGACGATTTGAGGTCAAATCTTTCTCAAGAGGGGGGGAATGATGAGGACACCAAGACTAAAAATCCAAGTCAAGTTCCAGTTGATCCAAGTCAAGAGGGGAGGAATGATGAGGACACCAGTTTAGGAGCTTGATCAATATTTAGCTTCCTGTAATGAGTCTTTTTATTTTTAATCACGTTTTTTATTTAGTCTTTGTTTTGTGATAAGTCAAACATTTGACTTGTGTGAGTCCAATAGTCCTTTTGTCTTTAATTTTCGGTTTTTATTAGGAAGACAAAGGGTTGTCTTTAAATTTCAGTTTTCATTAGGAAGACAAAGGGTTGTCTTTATTTTTCGGTTTCATTAGGAAGACAAAAGGCTTGTCTTTAATATTTCGGTTTTTAGGAAGACAAAGGGGCTTGTATTGATGTAATTTTCGGCTATATAAGGCCTTGAAAACATTTGGAAAAATCAGATTATGTTGAATGAAAATTTGTGAGTTTTTCTTCTTGAGTTCTTGAAGAGACTATCCGAACTTATCAAGGGTATCCCTTGTGGCGTTCAATCCGACTTATCAAACGGATTCCCATCCCCGTTTGTGGCGTCTTCCTCATACCAAGGTTCGTGCTTTGCTAAGCATTGGGTCGCGGTTCTTCATTCCATTTCGTGTGCTCTTGGTGGCTGTTCCATATTTGGTGTCGGGTTTCGTCACACTTGTTGGCGTGGTTCGTATCAGTTGGTATCACACTAGTCACAAGACAAGCCTTAAACTTGCAAGCAAAAGAAGAGGAAGAAGAGGTGCAGCGAGAGAACATCTTTCACACTCGTTGTCATGTGAAAGACAAGGTATGCATTGTTATTATTGATGGTGGTAGTTGCACTAACGTTGCTAGTTCTTCCATGGTTGAAAAGCTGGGGCTCCCAACGCTTAAACATCCTTGTCCATACAAGTTGCGTTGGTTGAATGATAGTGGTGAAGTGAGGGTTACAAAACAGGTGCTGGTATCATTTCGAATTGGCAAGTATGAGGATGAGGTATTGTGCGATGTGGTTCCCATGCAAGCTGGACACCTCCTTCTAGGAAGGCCTTGGCTATTTGATCGGCGAGTCCAGCATGATGGCTTCACCAACAAGTACTCATTCACGTTCCATCGACGAACAATCACTCTAGCTCCATTGACGCCAAAGCAAGTATATGAAGACCAAGTGCGGTTGCAAAAATTGAGTGATAAAAAAAAATTGAGTGAGCAAAAGAAGGAGAGTGAAAAGATGAATGAGAGTGAGAAAAAAAAGAGACAAAGAGAGAAAAGGGTCGAATCAAGTGAGAGAGAAAAGAAAGAGAAGAGTTCGATCAATGAGGGAAAATTAGAGAGAAAACAAAATAATTTTTATGCAAAAAAAAAGTGAGGTTAAGGAGGCTCTTTTAAACACTAACCAACTTGATGCTAACAAGCAGGTTTTTTATCCCGGTGACTGGGTATGGTTACACATGAGGAAAGAGCGATTCCCAGCACAAAGACGTTCCAAATTGCTACCTCGAGGAGATGGGCCGTTTCAAGTGCTAGAAAGGATCAATGACAATGCCTACAGACTCGATTTACCAGGTGAGTATACTGTTAGTGCTACTTTTAATGTTTCTGATTTGAGTCCTTTTGATGCAGGTGACGATTTGAGGTCAAATCTTTCTCAAGAGGGGGGGAATGATGAGGACACCAAGACTAAAAATCCAAGTCAAGTTCCAGTTGATCCAAGTCAAGAGGGGAGGAATGATGAGGACACCAGTTTAGGAGCTTGATCAATATTTAGCTTCCTGTAATGAGTCTTTTTATTTTTAATCACGTTTTTTATTTAGTCTTTGTTTTGTGATAAGTCAAACATTTGACTTGTGTGAGTCCAATAGTCCTTTTGTCTTTAATTTTCGGTTTTTATTGGGAAGACAAAGGGTTGTCTTTAAATTTCAGTTTTCATTAGGAAGACAAAGGGTTGTCTTTATTTTTCGGTTTCATTAGGAAGACAAAAGGCTTGTCTTTAATATTTCGGTTTTTAGGAAGACAAAGGGGCTTGTATTGATGTAATTTTCGGCTATATAAGGCCTTGAAAACATTTGGAAAAATCAGATTATGTTGAATGAAAATTTGTGAGTTTTTCTTCTTGAGTTCTTGAAGAGACTATCCGAACTTATCAAGGGTATCCCTTGTGGCGTTCAATCCGACTTATCAAACGGATTCCCATCCCCGTTTGTGGCGTCTTCCTCATACCAAGGTTCGTGCTTTGCTAAGCATTGGGTCGCGGTTCTTCATTCCATTTCGTGTGCTCTTGGTGGCTGTTCCATATTTGGTGTCGGGTTTCGTCACACTTGTTGGCGTGGTTCGTATCAGTTGGTATCACACTAGTCACAAGACAAGCCTTAAACTTGCAAGCAAAAGAAGAGGAAGAAGAGGTGCAGCGAGAGAACATCTTTCACACTCGTTGTCATGTGAAAGACAAGGTATGCATTGTTATTATTGATGGTGGTAGTTGCACTAACGTTGCTAGTTCTTCCATGGTTGAAAAGCTGGGGCTCCCAACGCTTAAACATCCTTGTCCATACAAGTTGCGGTGGTTGAATGATAGTGGTGAAGTGAGGGTTACAAAACAGGTGCTGGTATCATTTCGAATTGGCAAGTATGAGGATGAGGTATTGTGCGATGTGGTTCCCATGCAAGCTGGACACCTCCTTCTAGGAAGGCCTTGGCTATTTGATCGGCGAGTCCAGCATGATGGCTTCACCAACAAGTACTCATTCACGTTCCATCGACGAACAATCACTCTAGCTCCATTGACGCCAAAGCAAGTATATGAAGACCAAGTGCGGTTGCAAAAATTGAGTGATAAAAAAAAATTGAGTGAGCAAAAGAAGGAGAGTGAAAAGATGAATGAGAGTGAGAAAAAAAAGAGACAAAGAGAGAAAAGGGTCGAATCAAGTGAGAGAGAAAAGAAAGAGAAGAGTTCGATCAATGAGGGAAAATTAGAGAGAAAACAAAATAATTTTTATGCAAAAAAAAAGTGAGGTTAAGGAGGCTCTTTTAAACACTAACCAACTTGATGCTAACAAGCAGGTTTTTTATCCCGGTGACTGGGTATGGTTACACATGAGGAAAGAGCGATTCCCAGCACAAAGACGTTCCAAATTGCTACCTCGAGGAGATGGGCCGTTTCAAGTGCTAGAAAGGATCAATGACAATGCCTACAGACTCGATTTACCAGGTGAGTATACTGTTAGTGCTACTTTTAATGTTTCTGATTTGAGTCCTTTTGATGCAGGTGACGATTTGAGGTCAAATCTTTCTCAAGAGGGGGGGAATGATGAGGACACCAAGACTAAAAATCCAAGTCAAGTTCCAGTTGATCCAAGTCAAGAGGGGAGGAATGATGAGGACACCAGTTTAGGAGCTTGATCAATATTTAGCTTCCTGTAATGAGTCTTTTTATTTTTAATCACGTTTTTTATTTAGTCTTTGTTTTGTGATAAGTCAAACATTTGACTTGTGTGAGTCCAATAGTCCTTTTGTCTTTAATTTTCGGTTTTTATTGGGAAGACAAAGGGTTGTCTTTAAATTTCAGTTTTCATTAGGAAGACAAAGGGTTGTCTTTATTTTTCGGTTTCATTAGGAAGACAAAAGGCTTGTCTTTAATATTTCGGTTTTTAGGAAGACAAAGGGGCTTGTATTGATGTAATTTTCGGCTATATAAGGCCTTGAAAACATTTGGAAAAATCAGATTATGTTGAATGAAAATTTGTGAGTTTTTCTTCTTGAGTTCTTGAAGAGACTATCCGAACTTATCAAGGGTATCCCTTGTGGCGTTCAATCCGACTTATCAAACGGATTCCCATCCCCGTTTGTGGCGTCTTCCTCATACCAAGGTTCGTGCTTTGCTAAGCATTGGGTCGCGGTTCTTCATTCCATTTCGTGTGCTCTTGGTGGCTGTTCCATATTTGGTGTCGGGTTTCGTCACACTTGTTGGCGTGGTTCGTATCAGTTGGTATCACACTAGTCACAAGACAAGCCTTAAACTTGCAAGCAAAAGAAGAGGAAGAAGAGGTGCAGCGAGAGAACATCTTTCACACTCGTTGTCATGTGAAAGACAAGGTATGCATTGTTATTATTGATGGTGGTAGTTGCACTAACGTTGCTAGTTCTTCCATGGTTGAAAAGCTGGGGCTCCCAACGCTTAAACATCCTTGTCCATACAAGTTGCGGTGGTTGAATGATAGTGGTGAAGTGAGGGTTACAAAACAGGTGCTGGTATCATTTCGAATTGGCAAGTATGAGGATGAGGTATTGTGCGATGTGGTTCCCATGCAAGCTGGACACCTCCTTCTAGGAAGGCCTTGGCTATTTGATCGGCGAGTCCAGCATGATGGCTTCACCAACAAGTACTCATTCACGTTCCATCGACGAACAATCACTCTAGCTCCATTGACGCCAAAGCAAGTATATGAAGACCAAGTGCGGTTGCAAAAATTGAGTGATAAAAAAAAATTGAGTGAGCAAAAGAAGGAGAGTGAAAAGATGAATGAGAGTGAGAAAAAAAAGAGACAAAGAGAGAAAAGGGTCGAATCAAGTGAGAGAGAAAAGAAAGAGAAGAGTTCGATCAATGAGGGAAAATTAGAGAGAAAACAAAATAATTTTTATGCAAAAAAAAAGTGAGGTTAAGGAGGCTCTTTTAAACACTAACCAACTTGATGCTAACAAGCAGGTTTTTTATCCCGGTGACTGGGTATGGTTACACATGAGGAAAGAGCGATTCCCAGCACAAAGACGTTCCAAATTGCTACCTCGAGGAGATGGGCCGTTTCAAGTGCTAGAAAGGATCAATGACAATGCCTACAGACTCGATTTACCAGGTGAGTATACTGTTAGTGCTACTTTTAATGTTTCTGATTTGAGTCCTTTTGATGCAGGTGACGATTTGAGGTCAAATCTTTCTCAAGAGGGGGGGAATGATGAGGACACCAAGACTAAAAATCCAAGTCAAGTTCCAGTTGATCCAAGTCAAGAGGGGAGGAATGATGAGGACACCAGTTTAGGAGCTTGATCAATATTTAGCTTCCTGTAATGAGTCTTTTTATTTTTAATCACGTTTTTTATTTAGTCTTTGTTTTGTGATAAGTCAAACATTTGACTTGTGTGAGTCCAATAGTCCTTTTGTCTTTAATTTTCGGTTTTTATTGGGAAGACAAAGGGTTGTCTTTAAATTTCAGTTTTCATTAGGAAGACAAAGGGTTGTCTTTATTTTTCGGTTTCATTAGGAAGACAAAAGGCTTGTCTTTAATATTTCGGTTTTTAGGAAGACAAAGGGGCTTGTATTGATGTAATTTTCGGCTATATAAGGCCTTGAAAACATTTGGAAAAATCAGATTATGTTGAATGAAAATTTGTGAGTTTTTCTTCTTGAGTTCTTGAAGAGACTATCCGAACTTATCAAGGGTATCCCTTGTGGCGTTCAATCCGACTTATCAAACGGATTCCCATCCCCGTTTGTGGCGTCTTCCTCATACCAAGGTTCGTGCTTTGCTAAGCATTGGGTCGCGGTTCTTCATTCCATTTCGTGTGCTCTTGGTGGCTGTTCCATATTTGGTGTCGGGTTTCGTCACACTTGTTGGCGTGGTTCGTATCAGTTGGTATCACACTAGTCACAAGACAAGCCTTAAACTTGCAAGCAAAAGAAGAGGAAGAAGAGGTGCAGCGAGAGAACATCTTTCACACTCGTTGTCATGTGAAAGACAAGGTATGCATTGTTATTATTGATGGTGGTAGTTGCACTAACGTTGCTAGTTCTTCCATGGTTGAAAAGCTGGGGCTCCCAACGCTTAAACATCCTTGTCCATACAAGTTGCGGTGGTTGAATGATAGTGGTGAAGTGAGGGTTACAAAACAGGTGCTGGTATCATTTCGAATTGGCAAGTATGAGGATGAGGTATTGTGCGATGTGGTTCCCATGCAAGCTGGACACCTCCTTCTAGGAAGGCCTTGGCTATTTGATCGGCGAGTCCAGCATGATGGCTTCACCAACAAGTACTCATTCACGTTCCATCGACGAACAATCACTCTAGCTCCATTGACGCCAAAGCAAGTATATGAAGACCAAGTGCGGTTGCAAAAATTGAGTGATAAAAAAAAATTGAGTGAGCAAAAGAAGGAGAGTGAAAAGATGAATGAGAGTGAGAAAAAAAAGAGACAAAGAGAGAAAAGGGTCGAATCAAGTGAGAGAGAAAAGAAAGAGAAGAGTTCGATCAATGAGGGAAAATTAGAGAGAAAACAAAATAATTTTTATGCAAAAAAAAAGTGAGGTTAAGGAGGCTCTTTTAAACACTAACCAACTTGATGCTAACAAGCAGGTTTTTTATCCCGGTGACTGGGTATGGTTACACATGAGGAAAGAGCGATTCCCAGCACAAAGACGTTCCAAATTGCTACCTCGAGGAGATGGGCCGTTTCAAGTGCTAGAAAGGATCAATGACAATGCCTACAGACTCGATTTACCAGGTGAGTATACTGTTAGTGCTACTTTTAATGTTTCTGATTTGAGTCCTTTTGATGCAGGTGACGATTTGAGGTCAAATCTTTCTCAAGAGGGGGGGAATGATGAGGACACCAAGACTAAAAATCCAAGTCAAGTTCCAGTTGATCCAAGTCAAGAGGGGAGGAATGATGAGGACACCAGTTTAGGAGCTTGATCAATATTTAGCTTCCTGTAATGAGTCTTTTTATTTTTAATCACGTTTTTTATTTAGTCTTTGTTTTGTGATAAGTCAAACATTTGACTTGTGTGAGTCCAATAGTCCTTTTGTCTTTAATTTTCGGTTTTTATTGGGAAGACAAAGGGTTGTCTTTAAATTTCAGTTTTCATTAGGAAGACAAAGGGTTGTCTTTATTTTTCGGTTTCATTAGGAAGACAAAAGGCTTGTCTTTAATATTTCGGTTTTTAGGAAGACAAAGGGGCTTGTATTGATGTAATTTTCGGCTATATAAGGCCTTGAAAACATTTGGAAAAATCAGATTATGTTGAATGAAAATTTGTGAGTTTTTCTTCTTGAGTTCTTGAAGAGACTATCCGAACTTATCAAGGGTATCCCTTGTGGCGTTCAATCCGACTTATCAAACGGATTCCCATCCCCGTTTGTGGCGTCTTCCTCATACCAAGGTTCGTGCTTTGCTAAGCATTGGGTCGCGGTTCTTCATTCCATTTCGTGTGCTCTTGGTGGCTGTTCCATATTTGGTGTCGGGTTTCGTCACACTTGTTGGCGTGGTTCGTATCAGTTGGTATCACACTAGTCACAAGACAAGCCTTAAACTTGCAAGCAAAAGAAGAGGAAGAAGAGGTGCAGCGAGAGAACATCTTTCACACTCGTTGTCATGTGAAAGACAAGGTATGCATTGTTATTATTGATGGTGGTAGTTGCACTAACGTTGCTAGTTCTTCCATGGTTGAAAAGCTGGGGCTCCCAACGCTTAAACATCCTTGTCCATACAAGTTGCGGTGGTTGAATGATAGTGGTGAAGTGAGGGTTACAAAACAGGTGCTGGTATCATTTCGAATTGGCAAGTATGAGGATGAGGTATTGTGCGATGTGGTTCCCATGCAAGCTGGACACCTCCTTCTAGGAAGGCCTTGGCTATTTGATCGGCGAGTCCAGCATGATGGCTTCACCAACAAGTACTCATTCACGTTCCATCGACGAACAATCACTCTAGCTCCATTGACGCCAAAGCAAGTATATGAAGACCAAGTGCGGTTGCAAAAATTGAGTGATAAAAAAAAATTGAGTGAGCAAAAGAAGGAGAGTGAAAAGATGAATGAGAGTGAGAAAAAAAAGAGACAAAGAGAGAAAAGGGTCGAATCAAGTGAGAGAGAAAAGAAAGAGAAGAGTTCGATCAATGAGGGAAAATTAGAGAGAAAACAAAATAATTTTTATGCAAAAAAAAAGTGAGGTTAAGGAGGCTCTTTTAAACACTAACCAACTTGATGCTAACAAGCAGGTTTTTTATCCCGGTGACTGGGTATGGTTACACATGAGGAAAGAGCGATTCCCAGCACAAAGACGTTCCAAATTGCTACCTCGAGGAGATGGGCCGTTTCAAGTGCTAGAAAGGATCAATGACAATGCCTACAGACTCGATTTACCAGGTGAGTATACTGTTAGTGCTACTTTTAATGTTTCTGATTTGAGTCCTTTTGATGCAGGTGACGATTTGAGGTCAAATCTTTCTCAAGAGGGGGGGAATGATGAGGACACCAAGACTAAAAATCCAAGTCAAGTTCCAGTTGATCCAAGTCAAGAGGGGAGGAATGATGAGGACACCAGTTTAGGAGCTTGATCAATATTTAGCTTCCTGTAATGAGTCTTTTTATTTTTAATCACGTTTTTTATTTAGTCTTTGTTTTGTGATAAGTCAAACATTTGACTTGTGTGAGTCCAATAGTCCTTTTGTCTTTAATTTTCGGTTTTTATTGGGAAGACAAAGGGTTGTCTTTAAATTTCAGTTTTCATTAGGAAGACAAAGGGTTGTCTTTATTTTTCGGTTTCATTAGGAAGACAAAAGGCTTGTCTTTAATATTTCGGTTTTTAGGAAGACAAAGGGGCTTGTATTGATGTAATTTTCGGCTATATAAGGCCTTGAAAACATTTGGAAAAATCAGATTATGTTGAATGAAAATTTGTGAGTTTTTCTTCTTGAGTTCTTGAAGAGACTATCCGAACTTATCAAGGGTATCCCTTGTGGCGTTCTATCCGACTTATCAAACGGATTCCCATCCCCGTTTGTGGCGTCTTCCTCATACCAAGGTTCGTGCTTTGCTAAGCATTGGGTCGCGGTTCTTCATTCCATTTCGTGTGCTCTTGGTGGCTGTTCCATATTTGGTGTCGGGTTTCGTCACACTTGTTGGCGTGGTTCGTATCAAAAACTTACACTTCTTAAACTTGGCATATAACCCATGCTCCTTTAACCTCTGCAAGACCTGTCGAAGATGTTGCTCGTGCTCTGCCTCTAAACTGGAGTATACTAGAATGTCGTCGATGAAGACAATAATGAACTAATCCAAGAAGTCTTTGAACACCCTATTCATTAAGTCCATAAAGGCTGCCGGGGCATTGATCAAACCAAAAGACATGACCAAAAACTCATAGTGCCCATACCTCATTTAGAAGGTCGTCTTCAGTATGTCCTTGTCTTGATCCTCAGCTAGTGATAACCAGATCGAAGATTAATCTTTAAGAACTACATTCAAGAACTCACAAACCAATTTGGTATCTCCCGGCCCTGTTGGCAAAACCCTGGCAGAGTCCACCACACTAGCTAGAAAACCTATACATCCTCCTTGTAACAAGTCTCTGGCTCTCAGTGCTGATATCATGGGTACGCGGGTCCCACATACCGCACCCACGAAAATGAAAGGATCCTTGCACTTAGGCTCAAAAGTCACCATCTTCTTCCTGTAGTCAATAGTTGCCCCATATCTGACCAGCCAATCCATCCCTTGAATCATATCAAAATCCTCCATGTCCAGATCAATAAAGTCTACTGAAAGTTCCCTACTGTCAACCATCACTGGCAATGCTCTAATCCACCTCCTAGAAACTACTAGTTCCCCAGTAGGCAATATAGTCCCAAACCCCGCAGTACGATACTCACTAAGTCTACACAATCTATCAATCACCTTACTAGAAACAAATGAATGTGTTGCACCAGAGTCAATCAATACAGTAAAAGGAGAGTCAACGCTAGAAAGCTGACCAGTCACTACCGAGGGACTAGCCTCGAACTAGCTCAGTTAAGTGGAGAGGTTGTACCACAGACCTAGAATGCTCTTCATCATAAAAAATATTATAATAGGATAATATTATTACTTTTTGATGTTTTCAGTATTTTTCTCTATAAGGATTGTTTATAAAATCCTTTCTATTTAAATAACATGAGACGACTACGTGTTTATCTTATTCTCGTGATGTATCACGTACTCATTTTGAAAAAGGGACCTAGAATATCCATAAATTCTGATCCCTATGGGGGGGCATATAACCCTCGATGAGCTTAAAAATATTTATTATGATTGGAAAAAAATTGAAACATAGAATTTAGAAAATTGATTATTCAACGACTTTTTATAGCTTGCTCAAATTTTCAAAGAAATTCCAAATACGAACTAAGTTAGGAAAATTCAAAGAAACAAAATTCAACTACAAACTCCTGGATATAATCAGGTCCGAGGCCTGATTCCTAACACTTGTATATGATCATCAGTTGATATATTTAATTAATACTTTGAAACGATATTTAACTAACTAACTATTAATAAACATATCTGGTCCAGTTCTATATATTCTCTAATATATAAAGTACCTCCACTAAAGTGTCCTACTACACTAGTAATCTGGATCTAGATCACATGTATTTCATAATACTAGTGGATCGTATTTGCAGTAATTAATCTAAAGACTCCATAACTTTATTTTACTACGAACTATTCAAGTTCATTTATCTCAAACACAATCTTCCCGTACCAATACGTGATTGAGATCACATATATGAACTTAGGAATTTTTCTGATATTTACTTAATATTATCATAGAATAATATAGTCCATAAAATATATGCATAACAAATTCAATTCATTTATTTATTTCCTAAAACAATGTCTACTACATATTCTTTCAGGGCACAATTCCCAACAAGCGTGTGTCCATGCGCGTTCAATGGCCACGCGTTGTAAACTCAAGAAATCCCTTGATACATCAGGATTCGTGTGTCAGACTCAATACCTTTTTGAAAGCTGTTTAAAGCAAATCCGCTTGGCAAATTGTAACCCTTAAGCTACCCAAAACAAAACCTATAAACCCTCAAATTTTTACACATACACAGGCGATCCTCTTCAAAACCCAAAAAATTACCTATTTCTTTATGCACATTATTTCTAATTAGTCTTATTACTATTGTTTTGGCCTAAGAAAAACCCCTATTAAACTCGAACATGGGAGAAGTAAGAAACTATAATGGATAATTGCGTAAAACTTATGGAACAATAAGAGAGCTGAGATTTAAACTGGATATAGAAATACTTACAGATTTGATGTTCAATCGAGGGAAGTGATGGTAGATCCAAAGATAGTAGCCTGAAAGCTTCTGGCAAATGAGATAATGCCAAAGGTTTCTGAAGGTGTTTTGAGACGAAAAGGAAAAAAATTTGAATGCAAATATGGTGAGGTTTAGGTCTATTTCTCCTATTTATACGTAAACTTTGGGAACCAATCTGGGCTACTCGATTAGGTCAGTTTGAGATCCAAGGGCCTAGATTGCATAACCCCTGCGGTGGCAAAAAGTTGACAGGACAGTTGTCACAGTACTCGAAACTTGAACGGGCAGCTATTACAACATGATACATGTTTCACACTCGATTAGTGGGTAGGTACGGTTTCCCATAAAAGAAGCCTAAAAGACCCTACTCTGTGTGTTAGAGGTTGTAGAGTCCAAGAACTTTACTTAGCTAAGTTAGATAGTAGTATAATAGTAATAATAGTATTATCTTTATGACTGTGGATTTTTGGTTCAGACCGGGATTTATTTGGACACTCATAGTAACACTTGTAGATTTTCTAAGTTTAACCTTTAGTTTAAGAATATTAATTTTAACCTAAGGTTTGATTAATATGACTGATATTGAGGATAATATTTATTATACTATAAGGTTTAGATAAGAACCAATAAAGATAATAGCACATGTTATGTATAGGTTTATTAATGATTAAGTATTTTGAGGATTAAATCTATTAAGGTTAAAATTTGAATACCCTAGGGTCAGTCAGCAGCTTTGAAAACGTTAGAAGGCTTAGTCAAGGCTGTTTACTCAATTTAAATTAAGCTAAAAATGTGTAATTTCTTGTTTAAATATTCAACGTATGCCGATATATCGCAGCTATAGGGGGCGATATATCGCAGCACGAAGATCAGAAAACACGAAACGTTGCACGATTGCCTCGGGCATACTGGCCCAGGCGATATATCGCCTACAGGGGGCGATATATCGCCTCTCTCAGCATATTTTGAAAGTTTTCAAAAACGTTCTCCATTCAAACCTTCAACCTCTTGATATGTCCAACATCTTTTTTAACGAGTCTTCAGCCTCTGCTGAACGATAATTAAAATTATTTTCACTTAAAAAGCCATTATTTTTATTCAAGTTAAATGAAGATATTTTCATTCCTAAACTCTATAAATAGGACCTAGTACCTAGCCATTTATTCATCTATTACTCTAAGTTCAGAGGCTGCAAGTTGCTAGGATATTGTGAGAGTGTAAACACTTGGGTTGGGGATCATAAGCTTGATCACTACAAGCTTACTAAACACTTGGGAAGTAAGGTTCTATACACATTTCGGTGCAAGGTTTAGATTGATCATAGAAGTACTCAAGGTATTCCAAACTCTAGTCCATTTCTGTATTATATTCTTTAAAGTTCTCATAGTCTTCTACTCATTTTAACCTTATTCCTATTCTTGGTTAGGAAATCCAAGTTCTTAAGCACAAGGTTTTTGGTAAGTATATTTTGATAGTATAGTTCCTTCTTCACTTTCATCCATTTTCTTCAATATACTCACCCTATTATAAATGGTTTTTAGGAGTGTTCCAAGGTCCCAGATCAGTTCTCATATCCCGGTTATTTTGGTAAGGAAAATAGGATAGGATTTATGTGTTATATGATTTTATATGTTATCTTTTGAATATGTGTTATGTAAAATGTTATGTTAAGTATGCTTGTAGACTTGGGCATATGACCTATACAACTAACAAGCCTCAAATAGATTATGGGCATATGACTTGCTTAGCTAGCAAGACCCCACTAATCTAATGGGCATATGACTTGTTTAGTTTATGGGACCCCAAGTAATAATGGCCATTATAGAATGTATGTGACATAAGTTTTATGGTATGTTTTTATGTTGCATTGTGAATTTTTATGTATATGGCTATATGTTAGATTTTCCTTGCTGGGCATTAGGCTCACTTCTTTTTGTTTATATGTGCAGGAAAATAGTTTTAGTGGTGGGTAAGGTTCTTGGCAGCTTGGGGAATGTGTATTGAGGCGGAATGGATTCAAAGAGCCGAGAGTTTCGATTCGAGGATGTAGTTTTTTGTTCTTATGGTTTTTATATGTATTTTTCCGCATTTTATTATGTAATCTCTTCTTTAAATTATCATTATGTCATGTTTTGTTTTTAAAACAATGGGATCCCATATCCTACTTGAGATTTTATGTAAGTCTAACAATTGTTTTTACAAGTTTTAATAAAGATATGATCTTTTCACGTGTAAGTTTTGTTAAAGATTAGTGTCTATGTATAGTTTTCGCTAATGGTCCAAAAGTCTAGCGTAGTTGGGTCATTACAGAGGTGACGTCATGCATGAGTATGAGCTTGGGGAGAAAATGTTGTATCCCAAAATAATTACGAATTGAATCACTTAGCACGGGGTACAGCTAGCAGATAAGCGCATGGAGAAAGCGTACAGGTAGAACATCTAGCTAACTTTGGAGTGAGCAACTCGATTCAAACTTGACAGCTTACAAAAACAAGATAGTCTCCAAATCGCCTCTTGTGCCAACAACTTAATTTGAGATGTGTGATCGCTAAATCGCCTTCTAGATACTCTAAACTTGGACCGTGTCAGGTTAGGTTAGCTCTTCGATATCCTGCTCGAAGGAAGTGTTCAACTCGCAGAAGCCTGATCATGACGCATAGTGAAGGATCCCAAAAGACTCGGAGATTCCTTATACGCTCATTAATGCTAGAATTTATTAGACATTTATTACCCGAGGTAACATATGTAAATTCCATAGGAAATCATATCCCTATGTAAATGGGCTGTTATTCTGATTTATTATTTACCATATTTATGTACGTTGTTACCCAAAGCTATCCAGGAAAACCCTCTATAAATATCGGGGGAATAGATAGAAAAAAGGATCGATTCTTGAGATACAGAAACTCTGTTGAAATTGTAAGAAATAATTTCACCCATATCCCTAAAGGGATTAATAAGATTGTCACGTGGACTAGGTGGATTTTAACCACTGAACCACGTAAAAGTGTGAGTGTTTGTGATATTGTTCATTTGTTTAATCAAGGTTTAGTAAAAAAGCCCAATATCTCAGTTGTTAGATTTCTTAATCCACTGTTGGCGAAAAACAACGTCAATTGTGCTCAAATTCATAAATCAATTTATGAATTAACCTTCACTAGTAAAGTTAATGGTACTTAAGGAAACAAGAAATAATTAAAGAGGTAAAACAGTGATCTTATCCTTACGCTATTTATGAACCATTAATAGATGATTGAATTGAATGTAATGATTAAATCGATGGATGCTTTTTATCTTTAAAAAGTACACTATAAATTAATGTATATAATTGCAAGAGTGCATTCTCATATTTTAGTGGAATAATATTGAGATTAATAAATTAAGGTTATTATATTAAATAGATTTAATTAATAATCTAAATTTATTGGAGCTTGAAATTATAAGTTTATAGGTCTCCGAGGCGACTTTATCAACACTATTTAAGGCAAGAGTTGAAACCGGGAATAATAAATTAAATGACATATTTGCAAGAAATTTATTTTTCAGGAAAAATATGTAATTGAGATTAATTAATCAAATAATTATTTATAATATTTGAAATTATTATTAAATAGTAATAATAATTTTTAAAATTAATAAATAATAAAAAATAAATAGTTTTTATTTATTTAAAAAATGTGAAATAAATCTCATAATTCAAATTGGATTTGAATTGATTTATAAATTTATTCAAATAATTAAAATATTTACATACTAAGTTAGTTCTCAGTTTTAGATATTTTATCATTTTTGAATAAATATATTAATTAAATAAATAAAATGGTTAAATCATGCCCTGAAAAAGACATTGATTGGCGTGTAATAGAGTCCTAAGACTCAGTTAGGGATATTTTATTTATTTAATTAATTTAATAATTAAAATTGTTTAATTTTTGAATTTAATTCAATTATTAAAACAATCTCTTTTCTCGAGTTTTCAAGAGACTTCTAAGAGAGTCAGTGTAACGCCCTGAATAACCAAAACCGTTACACAGTGTATTTATAATTGTGCAAGACTTGCTAATCAAGTCGTTTAGTTGAAAATGTGACTCTAAACTCACGATCGAGCTAGGGTTAAAAGATTTTGGTCATAAACAGATCATTTTCATTTAAATAAACGTTTAGTACATGGGATCCCAAAAACAGGATATAAAGGACAAATTTACAACTTTCAAAATTTTAAAACAAGCGAAGGCCATTCTAATGGAAAAATACACATTTTAGGTTTTCCTGTCCCTGTACTATCCCTCGGCCGTAGTGGACGAGCAGTTGACTATGTACATTCCGCCCCCAGAGCTCTCCAACTCATGATTGGTCCACCTAACTCTTGCCTTTACCCGCACCACGTAGCACCCATGAGCCAAGGCCCAGCAAGAAAACCATATAGCATAGCATAAACAACACAGACAATCATATGACCCATAAGGCAGTTAACCAAGTATTCATCATATAATGATAAACACATAATCAATGCTAGAAATCAACAAATCACAAACCATTCCAACCACTATTCCACAAATTATAGGCAACAACTTAACAAAAGTAAACCCATCACAGTTATCATACAATATACTGGGTCGACATCCTTAGGCCGCACCCTCTATTTAACCCACTGACTCCGGCTCGCTTAGGCCGAGCTCAGTGATTATTTAGCTAACCTCAGCTCTCAGTGGTCGAGCTGCGTCCTGTGCGCAAATGTCTATTCCGGCACTCTTAGGCCGTTTATTTCATGCTCACAAGGAATGTCATAATCATACAACATTGTATTCAAATATAGGGAACCCTAGTCCCAACATAGCCACATAAACGGGTGCAGTTTTCTTACCTTTAATTTCGAGCAGAGAATGTGAAATGGTTTCGAGCACGATCCTTAGCCTCGAGCCTTGGCGATAAACCTAGTTACAAGGGCCAATGGTATCCATTAACTTCCAATTGAAATAAAAAATACATAGAAGACAGAAACTAGCCTCTGAGACCTCCATTTCTACTCAACCGGGTAATAGAAATTGTCCCGAGCGCCTAGGTACGAATCCCCGAGCCCTAACAATCCTTGAAAAAATTCTAAGGCTAAACTCCTTAGGTGGGTCGCGACTTGGTTTAGTGGGTCGTGACTTGCCACAAGTCAGAAAGCAAACACCCCAAGACAACGATTGGTGGCGGGTCGCGACTTGGCCTAGCAAGTCACGGTGCACCCCCAAGTCAGAGAGCAACCTAGGCTAGAAGTGATGAGGACACCAAGACTAAAGATCCAAGTCTAGTTCCAGTTGGTCTGGTGACGAGGGCGCGAGCCAAAAGACTCAGTTTAGGAGCTTGATGAGTCTTATTGTACTTTGTCATCTTGTATTTTTTATTTAGTCTTTGTTTATTTTGTGAAAAGTCAAACACTTGACTTTTGTGAGTCCAAGAGTCCTTTTGTCTTTAATTTCGGTTTTGCTTTAGGAAGACAAAAGGCTTGTTTTTAAATTTCGGTTTTGCTTTAGGAAGACAAAGGGGCTTGTCTTGATGTAATTTTCGCCTATATTAGGCCTTGAAAACATTTGGAAAAATCAGATTATGTTGAATGAAATTGTGAGTTTATTTCTTCTTGAGTTCTTGAAGAAACTTTTGAACTTATCAAGGAGATTCCTTGTGGCGTTCATCCTGACTTATCAAACGGATTCCATCCCCGTTTGTGGCGTCTTCCTCATACCAAGGGTCGTGCTTGGCTAAGCATTGGGTCGCGGTTCCATTCCAATCTCGTATGTTCTTGGTGGCTGTTCCATATTTGGTGTCGGGTTTCATCACAATGTTGGTGTGGTTCGTATCAAGAAGGGCAGAACCAGCCGCAACGCCCTCCAGGCTGGGTCGCGGCGTGCCCCTTCGACCCAGAGAAAACCTGGGTTTTCTCTTCTTCTTGCTAACCAAGAACAATAAGCCATCAACCCATAATTTTCCCAACTTATCCCTTCAATTCAACTCCAATTCAGCTACAAATTCAAAACTAAATTACATATTTTAATCACCCAAAAGCTTAGCTATAATAGCATAATCAATATCCCAATTCACAGCCATAATTACCCCATAATCTCAGTCTAACACATCATCAATTTTCATACCCAAGAACCTATAATTTACCTAAACCAATCCATCAAAATTTAGAGATTAAGGTCAAAGTTCTTACCTCAATTTGGGAGCTCAATTTCCAGCTGAATCCTCACAACAACTCAGCTCAATACTCTAAATTTTCCTCTGATTTCCAGCCCCAATTCCAACTTAATTCCCCTGTAACGACACTGAATTCGCTAATGAGGCTTAAGGGCTTTGTTTAGTGTCCCGGGAGGGCATAATTGGGTTAAATGTGATTTGAATGATTTTATTGATTTAAATGCATAATTATATGATTAAAATGCTGGTATGATTATATTGATGTTAATGTGATATAGATATGGTATTCGTGAGAACCACATTATTATGTGGGTAGGTTTGCAGAGCACGATTCGAGGCGATCCTAGGGCAAGATAGTAGGAAGAGTCACAACGGGGTTTAACAGCTGACTTTGGATAAGTCAGGGGTATTTTAGGTATCGTGTAGTTATTTAGACTATCGGGTTATGAAAATAAATAAATGGAGATATATTTGAGGTTAGGAAGTCTAGGCGGGAACATTGGGGAATTTTACTGTTTTGCCCTTGAGGACGTTTCCGGCACCCCGAGCCTCGGGATTGACTTAGCGAGATAAGGGTAAACTGAATTAAAGGAAAATAGTAGAACAAAAATAAGACCGACTCTTTTTCTCAGCCTTTTCTCTCTCTTCTCTCACAAGAAAAACACTGGAAATTTTAGAGGAATTCAGCTGGAATTCAGTGGATTGAAGGAGTGATTTAGAGGCTTAGCTCAAGGATCATCCAGGAAATTTAATCAGTACTAAGGTAAGCATTGAATTCCTTTCTTTTTGATTAAGGATTCTGAGTTATGGCTGAGTAGTGAGAAAGTTGTGATTTTGATGTTTTAAGGTTGAATTGAAGCTGAAAGCTTGGGAATTAACTTGGATTTTACTTAGAGAAGTGGTTCAGCAGAAGAGGTAAACTTCAATTTGTGAATTAGAGGTTTAAATTCGAGTTTTGCATGGCTGGTTGGGTGTTTTGAAGTTCTTGAGTTTCAGAAATCGAAAGTAGGATTTCAATGAGTTTTAAGTTAGGTTTTCAGTTGAATTATGTTGTTAGAGTCATTCTAAAAGTGTTTGGGATTAGTTGGTTTTGAATTAGGAAGCTTTGGGATGATTTTGGGTAAGGTTTAGAGGTTGAAAATGGTGGAATTTCTAGGCACGAAGGGAAGGACCGCGGCTCTGTTCTAGAGAGCTGCGGCCCTAGGATGCAAAGGAGCCTGGGAGGCTCGGCCAGGGGTAAGCGTCGCGGCGCGTGTCTTCTTTCAGGGGTGGCTTTGGTTCTGTTTTAGGGCAGGGCCACGGCTAAGCTTCAAGGGTTGCAGCCCTTAGGTGTGTACTCAAACATTTAGGGTTTTAAAGCACAGGAATCTAGCCTAGAGTGCTCGGGATCGATTTCACCACCGTGCTTGTTGGAATTTGATGTCCCAGGAGTTAGTTTTGTACCCGAAAACCTATATCTGAATATTAATGGAACCCAATACCTTGGTTGTGATTAGGTATTAAAGCTAGGGCTCGGAAAAGGATCGTGCTCGAGGGACGTCGCTTGTAATTAATAAGCGAAGAAGTTAAAGGTAAGAAAACTGCACTTGGTTGTATATTTGTAACGGGACTAAGGGCTCCCTAGTATGTATGCTTGAAAGAATGGTATCATGCCATGGTAAAAGTAAACCAACGGCCTAAGCGTGCCAAGGTTAAACTAGCGCATAGGGCGCGGCTCGGCTGCTGGTAGCCGAGGACAGCTTATTATGCACTGAGCTCGGTTTAAGCGGGCCGGAGTCAGTGGGTTAAACAGAGGGTGCAGCCTAAGATGTCGGCCCTGATTATTGTGTATTTGATTATTAATAATGTTTACTTGTATCTTGGAATCTGAATTCATGCTATTGGGTTAACATGAGTATTAAGTGTCTTAACATGCTTTTAAGGGTTAATTGTTTGCCGATACTGTATGTGATGGGTATTATGTTTTCTGGCTGGGCCTTGGCTCACGGGTGCTACGTGGTGCAGGTTGCAAGGACAAACTTGATCAGTCCTGATTTGGAGAGCTCTGCGAGCGGAATGTACATGACCAGTTGAGGTTTAGGCAGGGACGCGAGACTCAAAAATGTTCATTTTGCCTTAGTATGTCTGATAGTTGTCTGTATTTTGGGGAGTCTGTAATCCAACTTTTAAACTTTGTTTTCTTTTGGGATCCCGTGTATGTAACTGTTTAATTATATAAAGTGAAACTTTTGAGACCAAAACCCTTTTAACCCTAGCTCATACATGATTAGCATTTTTAAATTAATGACTCGATTAGCAAGTCCTGCACATCCATAAGTACACAGTGTAGCGGTCTTGGCTATCCAGAGCGTTACAGCCCCAAAGCCTAGTCTAGGCTCCTTTTGGATTCTTAGCTTCAAAGTCCACAAGGGAGAATGAGAGAGGGAAGAATCGTGAGAGATGAGAGAGAGAGCTGAGAGCCTTTTTCCTTCTTTCTTTCCTTGGATTATTCCCTATCCTTCTATTTTTTTCTAACATAATGCTGAGGAAATCCTTAGACCTAGGGAATGACTATTTTGGCCTTCCAAATAAAACTAATCTTTACTCAATCTAAGGGTATATTAGTCATTTGTTCCCTATTCCCGCTAATTCCTCAAGAATTCCCAACATCTACCAATTTCTCCCATCATCCAAATAATTACCAATTATTTTTCCCAATGTCTAATAATCCCCAATATATTTTGTAAGTTCCCGAAAATACCCCTAGGCTCCCCCCCCCCCCCGAGCTGTGTATAAATCCTCGCCGCGACTATTTCGCCAATCCGCTCACTAGGACCGTCTTGAGCCATATACAGCAAATATATCCACATAATAATGTGGTGTCAACAATTTATCACATATAATCGCATTTATGCCCTCAACGAGCCAAAATTACAAATATACACTTATAAGCTAAACATGGCCCACATGCATATTTATTACTTATAACACATGCATTTCACATATCCATATAATCATGAATGCCACAAAAATCATACATTTAATCATTAAATCACACACAAACCAATTATGCCCTCCTGACACGCCAATCAAGGCCCTTCAGCCTTGTTATTGATTTTGGGTCGTTACAACTATCCCCTCCTACTAAGAATTTTGTCCTCGAAATTTGCCTAGATAACTCAGGATACTGATCCCGCATTGCTGACTCAAGCTCCTAGGTCGCTTCCTCTACCCTGCTATTCCTCCATAACACTTTAACTAGAGGAATCGTCTTGTTCTGTAGAACCTTATCTTTCCTGTCTAAGATCTGAACCGGTCGCTCGTCATAAGACAAATCTGTCTGCCATTTCAAGTCCTCATACTTCAACACATGAGTTGTATCTGAGACGTACTTCCGAAGCATAGAAACATGCAATACGTCATGAAATCTCGACAACGATGGTGGCAATGCTAACCTATAAGCCACCTGTCCGATCCTCTCCATGATCTCTAAAGGTCCAATGAATCTAGGGCTCGACTTGCCCTTCTTTCCAAATCTTCTCACCCCTCGCAGTGGTTAAACTTGTAGAAACATGTGGTCCCCTACCTGGAACTCCACGTCCCTACGCTTAGGATCAGCGTAGCTTTTCTTTCTACTCTGTGAAGTAAGCATTCAAGCTCGAATCTTCTCGATGGCCTCATTAGTCTTCTGAACCATGTCTGGTCCCAAATTCCTTCTCTCACCCATCTCATCCCAATGAATGGGCGATCTACATCTCCTCCCATATAACATCTCATATGGAGCTACTCCAATCGTTGATTGATAACTGATTTTATATGAAAACTCAATCAACGGGAGAAACTTACTCCAAGACCCCTCAAAGTCTATCACGCATGCTCTAAGCATATCCTCCAACACCTAAATTGTCCTCTCAGACTGTCCATTAGTCTGAGGATGAAAGGTCGTGTTGAACTTCTACTGAGTCCCCATAGCCTTTTGTAATCCACCCCAAAACTTGGAGGTAAAGATAGGATCCCGGTCTGACACTATAGACTTGGAACCCTGTGGAGACGTCCATAACTCCGCATATTGATCCACATTATAAGTCATCTTCACTGGCAGAAAGTGAGCTGACTTGGTGTATCTATCCACTATCACCCACATCGAGTCATGAAGCCCCGCTGTCCTGGGTAAACCTGCCACAAAATCCATCGTAATATCTTCCCATTTCCACTCAGGAATACCCAAAGTCGGTAGCAACCCCGCTGGTCGCTGATGCTCAGCTTTCACCTGCTGACAGGTCAAACACCTAGCCATGTACTCTACCGCATCCTTCTTCATCCCAGACCACCAATACAACGTCCATAGATCCGAATACATCTTCGTGGTGCATCGATGAAGTGAGTATGGCGTAGAATGGGATTCATTCAGTGTCTCGCGTCTAATCCCCATATCAGTCAGAACACAGATCTGACCCTGATACCGTAGCAAACCAACCTTAGAAATAGAATAGTCCTTAGCCGCTCCCGCTAAGACATTCTCTCTAACTTCCTGTAACTGTACATCTACCAACTGGCCCTCCTTAATCCATTCTAGTAGGGTTGACTGCAAAGTAATATTGGCCAATCGACCCACCACCAACTCTATCCTCGCTCTAGTCATCTCTTCTGCCAACTCTCTCGATATCCTGAGTAGAACTAAACAACTGCCCCAAACCTCTCTGGCTTAATGCATACTGATGAGGACACCAAGACTAAAGATTCAAGTCAAGTTCCAGTTGGTCCGGTGACGAGGGCACGAGCCAAGAGATTCAAAGAACTTATCAGCCTAGTCCACAGAGTCCTAAAACAAGAGGAGACCGTGGTCAACACTGAAGGAGAACAAAGACTTGTCCTACTCATCAAAGTAGACTTAGTTTAGGAGCTTGATGAGTCTTATTTTATTTTGTCATCTTGTATTTTTTATTTAGTCTTTGTTTTTTTTTTTCAAATGCAGATACAAGGAACAATTCGAAAACAAAATGAATCGGTTTTCACAAGAGAAACAATAGAGACTCAAAAAGAAAAGAGAAATAATGCAGATTCGGATTTCACAAAAGGAAAAGAGAAAAACTCAACACACATTCGGATTTAACACTAAGAATAAGAGAAACTCAATCCCAATTCAGATTTCTCCATAAGAACAAGATAAAACCCAATCTCAATTCAGATTTCACTACAAGAACAAGAGAAACCCAAGGTAAAATTCGGATTTCAAAAGCAAAGCAAGAGAAAACTCAAGGAAAATTCGGATTTCACAATATGAACTAGAAAAAAAAAAACCAATGCAAATTCAAATTCCACAATTAGAACAAGAGAACCTAAAGCACATTCGGATTTCACAACAAAAAAAAGGAAACAAGGAAATTAACAAGCTCTAGAATAGAAAAACAAGACTAGATGAACACGAATTGATTATAGGAACACGAATTGATTTATTTATTTTTTTTTAATTTTTTTCAGAAACCCTAATATAAGAACACGAATTGAATAGAAAAACAAATGAAAAAGGATAGGCCAAACCGGATGATCCTAAGCTCTGATACCAATTGATACGAACCACACCAACACTGTGATGAAACCCGACACCAAATATGGCACAGCCACCAAGAACACACGAAATTGGGGATGAAGAACCGCGACCCAATGCTTAACCAAGCACGAACCTTGGTATGAGGAAGACGCCACAAACGGGGATGGGAATCCGTTTGATAAGTCAGGTTGAACGCCACAAGGAACCCCTTGATAAGTTCAAAAGTTTCTTCAAGAACTCAAGAAGAAAAACACTCACAATTTTCATTCCACATAATCTAATTTTTCCAAATGTTTTCAAGGCCTTATATAGCCGAAAATTACATCAAGACAAGCCCCTTTGTCTTCCTAAAAACCGAAAATTAAAGACAACCTTTTGTCTTCCTAATGAAAACTAAAAAATAAAGACAAACCTTTTGTCTTCCTAATGAAAACCGAAAAAATAAAGAAAAAGGACTCTTGGACTCACACAAGTCAAGTGTTTGACTTTTCACAAAAAAAAAAAAAAAACAAAGACTAAATAAAAAATACAAGATGACAAAATAAAATAAGACTCATCAAGCTCCTAAACTAAGTCTACTTTGATGAGTAGGACAAGTCTTTGTTCTCCTTCAGTGTTGACCACGGTCTCCTCTTGTTTTAGGACTCTGTGGACTAGGCTGATAAGTTCTTCTTTGAATCTCTTGGCTCGTGCCCTTGTCACTGGACCAACTGGAACTTGACTTGAATCTTTAGTCTTGGTGTCCTCATCACATACGCCACTACATTTGCTTTTCCTGGGTGGTAAAGAATGTCACAGTCATAGTCCTTTAACAATTCCAGCCAACGTCTCTGCCTCATGTTCAAGTCCTTCTGGGTGAAGAAGTACTTCAAACTCTTGTGATCGGTGTATATCTCACACTTCTCTCCATACAAATAACGTCACCACACCTTCAGTGCGAACACCACCGCCGGCAATTCTAAATCATGGGTAGGGTACCGCTGCTCATACTCCTTCAGGTGCCGTGATGCATAAGCTATAACTTTCTCATTTTGCATCAGCACACAACCCAAACCCAACCTCGACGCGTCACAATAAACCACAAAGTTTCCTTACTCCGAAGGAAGACTCAACACAGGTGCTGTAATAAGTCGTTGCTTCAATTCTTGGAAACTATTCTCACACTTTTCTTACCAGACGAACTTCAAATTCTTCCGTGTCAATTCTATCAACGATGCAGCAATCTTCGAGAATCCTTCCACAAACCGTTTGTAGTAACCCGCTTACCTGAGGAAATTCCTAACCTCTGAAGCGTTCCTTGGCCTCGGCCAATCTCTAACTACGTTCACCTAAGATGGATCCACCTTAATCACATCCTCACCAAAAATATGTCCAAGGAATGTCACTTCTGGTAGCCAAAACTCACACTTCTTAAACTAGGCATACAACTGGTGCTCTCTCAACCTTTGCAAGTCCTGTTGAAGATGTCGCTCGTGCGCTGCCTTTGAACTGGAGCACACTAGGATATCGACAATGAAGACATTCACAAACTGGTCTAAGAAGTTCTTGAACACCCTATTCATTAGGTCCATGAAGGCTACTGGGGCATTGGTCAAACCAAACGACATGACTAGAAACTCATAGTGCCCATACCTCGTTTGGAATGCCGTCTTTGGTATATCCTCGTCCTTGATCCTCAGCTGGTGATAACCAGATCGAAGATCAATCTTCGAGAATATCATCTTTCCCTACAGCTGATCAAACAAGTCGTCAATCCTTGGTAGAGGGTACTTATTCTTGATGGTCAACTTGTTCAACTCTCTCTAGTCTATACACATCCTCATAGTCCCATCCTTCTTCTTCACAAACAAAACTGGAGCACCCCATGGCAAGTAGCTAGGCCTGATAAACCCTAAGTCCAAAAGCTCTTGTAGCTGTATCTTCAATTCCTTCAGTTCAACCAGTGCCATTCTATACGGTGCCCTCGACATTGGCTCTGTCCTCAACGCTAACTCAATAACAAACTGAATCTCCCCGTGTGGCGGAGACCCTGGTAAATCCTCAGGGAACACATCCAAGACTCACGAACTAACCTGGTTTCTCCCGGCCCTATTGGCAAAACTCTGGTAGTATCCACCACACTAGCCAGGAAACCTATATATCCTCCCTTTAATAGGTCCCTAGTTCTCAACGCTGATATCATGGGTTGCGGGGTCCACATACCGCACCCACAAACACAAAGTGATCCTCCCCCTCAGGCTCAAAGGTCACCATCTTCTTCCTGCAATCAATAGTAGCCCCATATCTGACCAGCCAATCCATTCCTAGAATCATGTCAAAGTCCTTCATACCTAACTCAATCAAGTCTACTGATAGCTCCCTACCATCAACCATCAACCATCACTGGCAGTGCTCTAGTCCATCTCTTAGAGACTACTAGTTCTCCTGTAGGCAAAATAATCCCGTACCCCGTAGTACATACTCACTAGGTTTACACAATCTATCAATCGCCTTACTAGAAACAAATGAATGTGTAGCCTCGGAGTCAATCAATACAGTCAAATGAGAGCCAACGCTAGAATGCTGACCTGTCACCACCGAAGGACTAGGCCTCTACCTGCATCAAGGTAAACTCTCGAGCTGGAGTCAAGCTATCCACCTTCCCTACTTCCCCTTTCTTCACTGTTGGGAAGTCCTTCTTGAGATGTCCCACTACCCCACACACATAACTGGCCTTGGCCTGACATTCGCCCGGATGGCGTCTTCTGCCCCTCGTGCACTCTGGGCAGCTCCTCCCTGTGCCATTGCCTCCCTGGTGACCACCCTGAACACCCCAACCCCTCCTATCAGGACCGGCAGCAGTCGAAGTGTTAGAGGTCTTCCTCTTCAAGTCACTGGGGCCCCCGCCCCTACCAGACCAAAAATATGGAGGCACCGCCCTGCGAACCTCCCATCTTACAGCGTTCTCCCTCCAAATCTTGTTCTCCGCTTCCTTAGTAGTATGAGCCTTCTCAATAGCTTGGGCATAAGCCGTCCCCCCAGGTACTGTTGTAATTCTCACATCTTAGGCTATCATAGCATTAAACCCTCTAATAAATCTGTCCGGCCTAGCTGCATTATTAGGCACAAGGTCTGGTGCGAACTTCGCAAGCCTGTCAAACTTCAGGGCGTATTCTATAACTGTCATGTTGCCCTGAACTAACCCCACAAATTCATTCACTTTCGCTGCCCTGACGGCAATGTTATAATACTTTTGACTGAACAAATCCTTGAATCGATCCCAACCCAGAGTAGTAACATCTCTAGTCTGTGATGCCACTTCCCACCAAATGCAGGCATCATCTCTCAGCATATATGTGGCACAGGCCACCCGATCATTACCCTCTACCCTCATGAAATCTAGAATAGCGGTAATCATACTCATCCACCGTTCGACCTTCAGGGGATCTGATCCTCATATAGTGTGATGAGGACACCAAGACTAAAGATCCAAGTATAGTTCCAGTTGGTCCGGTGACGAGGGCGCGAGCCAAAAGACTCAATTTAGGAGCTTGATCAATATTTAGCCTCTTGTAATGAGTCTTATTGTATTTTGTCATCTTGTCTTCTTATTTTTAATCACGTTTTTTATTTAGTCTTTGTTTATTTTGTGAAAAGTCAAACATTTGACTTGTGTGAGTCCAATAGTCCTTTTGTCTTTAATTTTCAGTTTTCATTAGGAAGACAAAGGGTTGTCTTTAAATTTCGGTTTTCATTAGGAAGACAAAGGGTTGTCTTTAATTTTCGGTTTTCATTAGGAAGACAAAGGGGCTTGTCTTGATGTAATTTTCGCCTATATTAGGCCTTTGTAAACGTTTGGAAAAGGAAGATTTTGATGAAATAAAAATTGAGAGGTTTTCTTCTTGAGTTCTTGAAGAGACTATTCGAACTTATCAAGGGTATTCCTTGTGGCGTTCAATCCGACTTATCAAACGGATTCCCATCCCCATTTGTGGCGTCTTCCTCATACCAAGGTTCGTGCTTGGCTAAGCATTGGGTCACGGTTCTTCATTCCAATTTCGTGTGTTCTTGGTGGCTGCCATATTTGGTGTCGGGTTTCACCACAATCGTTGGTGTGGTTCGTTTCATAGTGGCTCCCACCTGTTCCAAATTTCTGGTGTCTGCAAAACTTATGCCATAGCAGGTGGCACAATAGATGCAGTACTCCCTGACGGAGCCTGTTGTCTAAGTAGATGGATCTGCTCTTCCTGGCTCTGAAGCTGACCTTACATGTCTGCCATAATCTGTTGCCAGTTCTCAGCGACTGGCGGAGGGTTCTGGCCCTAGTCATCCTCTCTAGCCTCAGACCTAGTGTCAGCTAGTCGTATAGATCTTAATCTGTAATCAACAACTCGACGGTCAAACTATGATGATAGGGTAACAATCTTTCCATAATCCACCATTGGAACACAACTAATCACAAGCAAACAAGATTTAACAATTATCCAAATATTCATTCACATTCAACGACAATGCTAATAAGCACACCTCAATATCAACACACAATAGTCAAGGGCCAGGCCCTATTAGTATCTCATGCTCCCTATTAATCAAACAAATTAAAGCATTCATATTCCTTTCCAAACAATTAAGCATATAAACATGAATATAATATTACCAAACCCTGAGTCGAGCTTGTCTTTAGCGGTGAATGTACATGTATAGCCAGTCTTCAGGAACCCTTAAACCTAGACCGCTCTGATACCAAGTTGTAATGCCCTGGATAACCAAGACAATTACACGGTGTATTTATAATTGTGCAAGACTTTCTAATCAAGTCGTTTAGTTAAAAATGTGACTCTAAACTCATGATCGAGCTAGGGTTAAAAGATTTTGGTCATAAATAGATAATTTCATATAAATAAACGTTTAGAACCTGGGATCCCAAAAACATGGTATAAAGGAAAAATTTACAACTTTCAAAAGTTTAATACAAGCAAAGGCCACTCTAATGGCAAAATACACATTTTAGGTTTTCTTGTCCCTGTACTATCCCTCGGCCGTAGTGGACGAGCAGCTGACTATCTACATTCTGCCCCCAGAGCTCTCTAACTCAGGATTGGTCCACCTTACTCTTTCCTTTACCCGCACCACAAGGCCCAGTAAGAAAACCATATAGCATAGCATAAACAACACAGACAATCATATGACCCATACGGTAGTTAACTAGGTATTCAACATATTATGACAAACACATAACAATGCTAGAAATCAACAAATTACAAACCATTTAGACCAATATTCCACAAATTATAGGCAACAACTTAACAAAAGTAAACACATCATAGTTATCATACAATATCCAGGGTCGACATCCTTAGGCTGCACCCTCTATTTAACCCACTGACTCCGACTCGCTTTGGCCGAGCTCAGTGATTATTTAACTAACCTCAGCTCTCAGTGGTCGAGCCACGTCTTATGCGTAAATGTCAATTCCGGCACTCTTAGGCCATTTATTTCATGCTCACATGGCATGTCATAATCATACATCATTGTATTCGAATATAGGGAATGCTAGTCCCAACATAGCCACATAAATGTGTGCAGTTTTCTTACCTTTAATTTCGTGCGGAGAATGTTAAATGGTTCTGAGCACGATCCTTAGCCCCGAGCCTTGGCGATAAACCTAGTTACAAGGGCCAATGGTATCCATTAACTTCCAATTAAAATAATAAATACCTAGAAGACAGAAACTAGCCTCTGAGACCTCCATTTCTACTAAACCAAGTAATAGAAATTGTCCCGAGCGCCTAGGTACGAATCCCCAAGCCCTAACAATCCTTGAAACAATTCGAAGGCTAAAATACTCAGGAGAGTTGTAATTTGGCTTAGTGGGTCGCGACTTGCCTCATGTCAGAGAGCAAACACCCCAAGCCAAAGAGGGGAGGCGGGTCACGACTTGGCCTAGAAAGTCGCGACACGCCCCCAACTCAGAGAGAAGCACAGGCGAGAAGGGCCACACGCGTCGCGGCGCCCTCTAGGCTGGGTCGCAGCGTGCCCCTTCGACCCAGAGAAAACCTGGGTTTTCTCTTCTTCTTGCTAGCCAAGAACACTAAGCCATCAACCCAGAATTTTCCCAACTTATCCCTTCAATTCAACTCCAATTCAGCTACGAATTCAAAACTAAATTACACAATTTAATTACCCAAACGTTTAGCTATAATACCGGAATCAATATCCCAATTCACTAGCCATAAGTACCCCATAATCTTAGTCTAACACATCATCAATTTTCATACCCAAGAGCCTGTAATTTACCTAAACCAATCCATCAAAATTCAGAGATTAAGGTCAAAGTTCTTACCTCAATTTGGGAGCTCGATTTCCAACTGAATCCTCACACCAACTTAGCTCAAAACTCTAACTTTTCCTCTAATTTCCAGCCCCAATTCCAGCTTAATTCCCCTTCAATTTCTTCAAAGATCACAGCCCCAAAGCCTAGTCTAGGCTCCTTTTGGATTCTTAGCTTCAAAGTCCACAAGGGAGAGTAAGAGAGGGAAGAATCGTGAGAGATGAGAGAGAGAGCCGAGAGCCTTTTTCCTTCTTTCTTTCCTTGGATTATTCCCTATCCTTCTATTTTGTTCTAACATAATGCTGAGTAAATCCTTAGACCTAGGGAATGACTATTTTGCCCTTCCAAATAAAACTAATCCTTTACTCAATCTAAGGGTATATTAGTCATTTGTTCCCAATTCCCACTAATTCCTCAAGTATTCCTAACATCTACCAATTTATCCCATCATCCAAATAATTACCAATTATTTTTACCAATATCTAATAATCCCCAATATATTTTCTAAATTCCCGAAAATACCCCTAGGCTCCTCCCCGAGCCGTGTATAAATCCCCACCGCGACTATTTCGCCAATTCGCTTACTAGGACCGTCTCGAGCCATATACTGCAAATATATCCACATAATAATGTGGTCTCAACAATTTATCACATATAATTCGCATTTATGCCCTTAACAGGCCAAAATTACAAATATGCCATCATAAGCTAAATAAGGCCCACATGCATATTTAATACTCCTAAACATGCATTTCACATATCCATATAATCATATAATCATGCATGCCACAAAAATCATGCATTTAATCATTAAATCACACATAAACCAATTATGCCCTCCCGACACGCTAATCAAGGCCCTTAAGCCTTGTTAGTGATTTTGGGTCGTTACAGTCAGATTTTTCATAGACAGAGAGAACATATATCGTATCTTTTCTCTAAGCCTGAAAATTAATCTCAGACCTAATTCCAAGATCTTATGTCTAGAGTACATCTTGTAAATCACAAATTATTCCCATCGTCACTCTACATGCTTGCATAAATCTTAAGGCTAGAACACTTTGGAAGATTGTGGTCTGAGTACCTGCTAATTACTTGGAATGGATGTTCATTAATTAAGTACTAGAAGATTGCGACGACTCTTGATAGACTTCAACTGGTATGTTCTTCTTCTTTGAATTTTTTTTTTATTAATGTAGGTATATTAATGGATCCATTATTTGGAATTTGTTTAAATATTTTTTTTGAAATCTCTTGGGCCCAACACTCTGTGCATTCCACTGCGCACATGGTAAACTTTTTACCAACAATTGGTACCATAGCAGTTATTAATCTCTGCACACATCAATTGATGTGTGAGTATTGCAGCATCCCAAAACTCCTAATAAAGTTTAATACCTTAATTAGCGTGTCAGGAAGGCACGAGTGGAATTTATGTGAATTATATTATTATATAATTGAGTATGCATGATTATGTGTATTAAATGTGTTTAAAGACACGCTTTTGATAAAAATAAGGAGCATTTTCGTAATTTTGACCTGTTGAGGGTATATTTGTAAATATTATGTGCTATGTGCATTGAGACCACATTATTATGTGGATATACATGATTTTCAGCATGCGTGGATCCTTTTGAGCAGTTTTAGCGGAAAAGTCACAACAGGAAAAATACTCGGTTCGGGTTGAGCCTTGGGGTATTTGGGAAATTTTAATATTTTGAAGATATTGATAGAATAAAATTAATGGATAGAATATTGGTGTTTGATGGATTTTATTTGATAAATTGGAGATTAGTGAGATAATTAAATTGATGGTTAGTGGGATGATTAGTGATAATGGTTAAAATTACTAAGTTACCCCTTGAGGTTAGTTAGCTTTGACCTTGAGGGTAGTGAAATCTGAAGCCAACCTTCCTCTTCTTTACATTCACGTGTCTCTCCCTTTCTTCTTGTTTCAAGAGTTCTCATCATCAAAACACTTCTTCTTCTTCAACCTAAAATATTTCCACCAAGGTTAATTCTCTAAGGATTTGTAAAACTTACCAAGGGGATTCAAGGGTCAAATTGGGGCTTGAAGGGTAGAGTCAATTCCTTGTCAAATTCGAAATCAAAGCCTTAGAAGAGGTAAATTTCTTCTCACTTATTCTTCACTTGGTTCTTGGTAGAAATTTTTGGATTTTGGTGTTTAATTTGGAAATTGGTGTGTTTGGGTTTTGTAATTGTGTAGGAAGTTGTAAGAATTAGGTTTCTGGATTGTTTGCAGCTTGAACTCATATTTGAAATCATGATTTTGGGATTCAATTTTCATGGGTGTTATAACCTTAAAATTTTCAATTTGTGGTTTTAGGTTGTAATTGAAAGTTTTGATGATGCAAATGTTGTATGTTAGTTATACTACTGATTTGGGGTTGAGAAAATCGCAGGTGATTTATGAAATTCTAGGTTCGCGATTGGGTTTCTAGGCCACTAGCGCAACCGCACCAGGTTCTGACGCCACTGTGCTAGTGCCTTAGCAGCATCATTTTTGCTATGGGTGCGACTGCATTAGGTGCTCCGAAATGGCATTTTTGTTGAACTTTGTGAGTTAAGCTGGGATTCCTAGGATCTGATTTGGGGAACCGCTTAGGGGCTTAGGGGACAAATTCTATTAACCTATTAAGTGGAATTAGAGGTCCCGAGCTAGGGTTTAACTCTTGAGCCCATAATTGGGTTTAATTCCTAATGAGAATTTAATGAATGTTGTGCCTAGGATTTCCAAGAGGCTCAGAAGAGGATCGCGCGCTCGAGGACGTCTTGATTCTCACATTGGACTTGAGGTAAGAAAACTGACATATGCACATAGAATAGGGCTCGGCCCTGTTATGCTTGAATGTGGTGATTACTGTACATCTGAATTTGTTAGGGTTGAGTACCCCCCCCCCCCCCCCCCTTTTGCATGATTATGTTTTCTATGCATATCTATGATTGATCGGCATAGGCCGTATTCAGGGATGATCATGCAGAATGTAGGTTGCGATGACAGGGCCATTATGGGAGTGTTGTACACACTCACCTGACACATGTCGTAAGTTCGGTGTCCAGTGATGCGTCTTGCTTGGCATAGGCCATGTAAATTGTGTTATATATTGAAATGAACTTGTTTATAATCTGTTAAACATGTTAATTATTATTTATGTATAATTGGATATCTATTGTGTTATGTTGGGTTTTTTTGCTGGGTCGTGGATCACATGTGCTCCATGGTGTAGGTAAGGGCAAAATAGAAGGTAGCCTAGCCATGAGTTGGAGAGCTTGGCGGCAAGGTATGCATGTTCGGCCTACTTAGTTTATTGAGTTGAGTTATTTGAAAGACTTAGGTCAAAAAGTCCATTTTTTGACTTAGGTTGATTCATTAAGAGAACAATGATGTAATAATATTTTGTTTAAACTCTTTATGGGATCCTTATAATATCTAAAGCTTTTGAATGGAAACGATTATATCCTTTAATAAAATTTCTGCATTTTAACTTCTTAATTACTTTTAATACACTTTTGAGTCCAAATGCCTCACTTAATGAGTTAAGCATTATTTTAAAATACACGGTGTAACGGCCCTGGATTAGTAGGGTGTTACAACTTGGTATCAGAACTGCCAAGGATTTATGGTTCCTGAAGATCATGTATGCTCGCTGGTAAAGAAAAACTCAATTCACGGTTTGGTGGGTAATGGGTTGACTACCTATTTAATTTTTTATTTGGACTATCTGCCTTATCTACGTGCTAGAACAGGGAGCATGATGTATGTTTAGGGCAAGGCCCTCTTGATCGGTATGCTAGTATGAAAGATATGTTAATGAGCATTATTATTGCATGTGAACTCTGTGTTTTGTTCGGTTATGACCGTGTGATAGTTTCTAGATGTTGTTATCATTGCATGATAAGTTGAGTCATTGATTGCATAAATACTTGGAAGTTATGCCTCCAAGGCAGTCAATCAAAGTAGGCAACACTAATATCGAGGCCAAAAATGATAACGAGGGCCAGAACCCTCCATCTACCCCTCAGGGATGGCAGCAGTTGTTTGCTGAGATGCAAGCTAGGCTTCAGTGATAGGAAGATGAGATCAGATGGTTAAGGCAGCAGGTTCTGCTAGGAAAAACTGCCCCACGCGTGCCATCTGTTTGGTACAATCAGAATTTGAAAATAGATGGGAACCATTGTATGAGAGGTTTCAAAAGCAATGCACTTCAACTTTTGAGGGAGGCCCAGATCCACTCAAGGTTAAGCAGTGGATGGGTATGACTAGTTCCATCATCGACTTTATGAGGGTGGTGGGCAATGCCAAGGTGGCCTGCGCCACTTATATGTTACGGGATGATGCCCAGATCTCGTGGGAGGTTGTATCCTATACCCGAAATGTTGCTACGATGAGCTAGGAGGAATTCAGGGAATTATTTAATGACACATACTACAATGATGCAGTTAGGACTGCAAATGTGGACGAGTTTGCCAGTTTAGTTCAGGGCAACATGATTGTGGCAGAATATGCCATGAATTTTGATAGGTTGGTCAAGTTTGCTTCTGACTTGGTTCCGACAGACATTACTAGAAAGGAACCGTTCCTTTGGGGACTAAACTCTATGATAGCCCCAGAATGTGAGAATTACCTTTGTGCCTGAAGTTACTACATATGCTCAGGTAGTAGAGAAGGCCCTTACTGCTGAAGGGGCAAGGGACAAAATTTTGAAGGAAGGTGTCGCAAAGTGCGAAGCTTGGAGGCATAGACCTTCGTTTACCCGGGTCAAGTAGGGGTGAAGGCTCCATTAATCAGAAGAGGAAGAATCCAGAAACCTTTAGTACCCCTGGTTCAGATAAGAGGTTTCGAGGTACTAAGATCAATCTTAATCCCTTCATTTTTTAAAAGTTAACAATGATGTCCATAGTAATAGACTGTAAGGGCTTCTCTGGAATAGATAAAGGCTAAAGCAACCCCGCCTCCATTTTCCTTTCAATCTTTTTTTGCTGGCACACAAAACACATTTTCAGATAGGCCTCTGCATCTTCCTCCATCTTAGGACAGACATCAAGGCCATCATTCTCTAAACGCGAGGGTGACCAACTTATTGAGGATCGTGTGTTTTATGCAGTTTCTCATTCCTTAAGCTACAACCATTTGAGATTAACAACCCGTTGCCCTTGGCACACAGAAGATAATCTTCCACCCAATATCGTCTCAGTACAAGAGGTAATCTCTAATCTGATTGTATGTGATTTAATATATATGTGTGTGTGTGTGTGTGTGTGTGATCTTGGCTGGTATTAATAATTATTAAAAAGGGCCCATTCCCCGCTACATATCTTTAATTTGCTCTTTTAATACCAACAGTTCTCTCCTCCGAGCATTAAGGTCATCTCACATGTCTGGTCGTTGTTGTCTCCCAGGATTGTCCTCTGGAGCTGCCCTGCCCCTACAGGTGTTCAAGTCATCTCGCAGGTTAGGTTGTGCTTGGTGGTGACCACCGTCTTCAGGGTATCCTACTTCTATTTCCCCCCTCGTAGTCATTGTATTCATTATTGACCGAGACACTGATTCTTTGTCCTCGGTTGGTGGAGACATTTCTCCTGCTGGCCCCTTAGCAAGGTTTCTATGAGTCTGGCGAGGTACTGGTAGGACACCACCTCCAAGCTTAATGTGATCTGTCACAGCGTGCCTAGGCGGAACGCCCTGAGCTCTGCGGACACTAACAGCCTGGCGGTGTCCTCAGGCTCCACACCCTTGGCTATCACTAGCCTGTCTCGGGGCGTAAACGGGCTCGGAAGCCCGACTACTTCTTTTTTGCCCTTGTCCGGGATCTTCATCGACTTTACCTTTTCCATGATTTTGTGGTGCAGGTGGGGTGTAACACCCTGGATAATCGAGACCGTTACACTGTGTGTTTTAAAATAGTGTAAGACATGCTAATCAAATCATTTGAATAGTAACGTGATCCTACGCCAGCTAACAGGTTAGGGTTAAAAGATTTTGATCTTAAATGGTTAATTTTTCATTAAAATAAACGTTTGGTACATGGGATCCCAAAAACATGGTTTAAGAGACAAATTTACAATTATAAAAAACATATACAACTAGCGGCCACTCTAATGGAAAAAACACAAATTTTAGGCTCTGTCCCTGTATTTTCCCTCGGCCATGGCGGACGAGTGGCTGAAAATGTACACCTCACACCCAGGTCTCTCCAACTCATGGTTGGTCCATCTTACCCTTGCCTTTACCTGCACCACGTAGCACCCGTGAGCAAAGGCCCAGCAAGAAACCATAACAACAATACATAATCAGGGATGAAATTCATTCAATCATAAAATAGTCATTGTTGACCCTGATTTTGGGCAACTGACACGGAGTCAAAAATACGCTTGACGTGGATGAACGCGTTGAAAAGAACGTGATGACGAAAATAATGAGAACACGATATTTTATAGTGGTTCGGCCCCAGGATCTGGTAATAACCTATGTCCACTTAGATTGTTATGGATGTTAGATCCAAAGGAGTGATCAAAGAACTAGGGTTCAATGAGTTTCACCCACCTCTGAAGAACAATACAATATGATTGATATGATAACTCTAATCCCCAACAATTTAGAAGTCAGAAAAAGAAAAGGAAGGATCCCCTTCCCTGAGCCCTCTTCTTCTATTTATAAGCTCAGGGAAGATTTACATTGATTTGTTACAGATATTATTTCCTAAATAATCGGATACTGAGGGAATCATGGGAGAGAATTTCGGATTCCATCATAACTGCCTAAGATTTCCTCCACGTGTTACGTGTATACGACCAGACTGGTCGTATGAAAAGACCGATCGCATAATGTCGAATGTCTTCCTGGTCGATAGTCGAATACAGGTTTTGCCAGGTGTCAGCCACGTGCAATTAATTCCTGCCATGTCATTCACTTCTGATTTTTGGGCTAACAGTCATCAAGAAATTCAACAAGCCATAGGCATCAAACCAATAACAGTAAACATATACGTTCAGCAATTTATCTCAATCAATATGCAATACTCAGGGTCGGCGCCCTTCGGCCACGCCCTCTGTTTACTTCACTAACTCCGGCTTGCTTAGGCTGAGTCCAGTGTTTATCTAGCTGACCCCGGTTCACAGAGGTCAAGTCGCGTCCTATGAGCAAATCATCAGCCCCGGCTCTCTTAGGTCGTTCATTTCATGTTCACATAACAATATCACAGTTATACAACACATAGATATCAAAATACAGGGAACCTCGGTTCCAACATAGCCACACAAGGGTGAAATTTTCTTACCTTGAATTTCGAGTGGAGATAATAGAACGTTCCCGAGCACGATCCTCAATCTTGAGCCTTGGCGATAAACCTAGTCACAGTGGCCATAATCATCAACTTCTAATCTAAATAAATACTTATGAGATCAAAGCTAGCCCCCATGACCTCAATTTCTACTAAACCGGGTAGTAGAAATTGTCCCAAGCACTTAGCTTCGAACCCCAGAGCCTTACCAATTATAGAAACCATCCCAAGGTAGGCCACGACCTGGCCCCAAGGATTACGACTTGCCCCCAGGTCAGAGACCAAAAACCCCAAGCCATAGGGGAGGCGGGCTGCGACTTGCTTGCTAAGATCGCGGCGCGCCCCCAAGTTAGAAAGCATACCCAGGGCCTTCTGGGCACACGGGCCGTGACGCCCCAGAGCTGGGTCGCGGCGCGCCCCTTCGAACCCAGAAATTATGGGTTTTCTTCACACTTCTCCCAGCCAATTTTCCCAAAATTCAAACTCAGAAGAACCTCCCAGCCAAACCAAGTTTAGCTACGAATCTAAGACTTTTAATCACCCAATTTAAACACAAAACCACAATCCCAAATCAATAGGAATCGTACTCTCACTAACACCCAGAAACTAATCCAACACTTATAATTCTATCTAAACTTAACCATAAATTCAAAGGTGAAGAACTAGAATTTTCCCTCAATTAGGATTGAATCTTCACAAGTTACAACCTCCAAGCCTTAAGTCCCAGCTAAACCCCCTGGTTTCCAGAGCTTTAATTCATCCAAATTCCTCCCCAAAATTCCAACTTCAAGCCCCAGGTTCTTCTGCCCTTAGCTTCAAAATGTAAAGTGAGGGAGAGTGAGAGGGAGTACGTGAGTGAGAGAGGTAAGGGTGAGCTGAAGGTTCTAATGTTGGTTTTTATAGATCAAATCAGAGATTATACGTAGCGGAACAACAATCAAAATTGTTAATTTAATCCCACAAGATTTCTAGACCTACTTCTTCACATGCATATATATATCTTGAATCAAAGACATGAATAGAAAATTACCTCAGGTCCTTCCTTGCTGCTATCTTTTTGTATGACAAAAATCTTTGAGATCTCACACCAAGATCTTCCAAAATGTTCTCAGCACACAAAAAACGAGTGTGGGCTCGCTATACAAAATAATAGGCAAAATCTATTTATCAGATGTTCTCAACATATGAGATCTGATAAAGTTTGGACCTAAGTTTATGAAGAACAGTGACCTCTGCTTGTATCACTGTTCTCTTTTTCTCAGAGAGATTTCAAGATATTTTTCTATACCTGAAAAGTTACGTTATGAAAAACGGATATCCTATATTTAATATATCCAATATATTAAAAATAAAATATTAGTTATTTTAAACAATTTGAAAATAACTAATCAGTTATCAGATTATGTTTAAATAATAATATTTTAATCATATTCCAATATCTCATTATTTATTTAATATTTAAATAACTAAAATTGTGGAATAAAAAAACTACTCATAGTCTCTTATGCGTGTAGCATAGTGACTGTGCACTGTGCTACATGTGTACCACATGCCAGGGATGGCATGTGATTTTTCCCAATTTTTATTATTATTTAAATACCAAAATTCCCAAAAATAAATTAATTCAAAATTAATTATATTTTTGTTAAATCAAATAATTAATTAATTCTCAATTAATTAATTACATATAATTATACAATAATTATGTTTGATGCATAGAAAAATATTTTACTTATCAAATAAGTCATTTTGCCCATTTTTGTATTTATCTTTGTCAGTGTTTGTTTGAGCCATTTCGGGGACCATGGACCTATAATATTAAGTTCCAATAAATTGAAACTAAATAATTAAACTCTTTAATTATAATAGTTAATTTATTAATTCTGATATTTCTCCACTATAAATTTAGAATTGCACTCTTTATGTTATAGATATACTTTTACAGAAATCTTATCTTAAGTCATCCATTGATATAACCATCTTACAATAGTTCAACCCTCTAATTAATTAGTTCATAAATTATAATGGAAGAAGTACCATTTTGCTTTTCTAATTTACTTCTTATTCCTTAAGTACCATTAATTCACTAGTGAATAATTAATCTATAATCTAATTATAGATTTGAGCTCAAAATCATTCAGTTCCAGAATTAACCCTTAAGGGAACTAATATACGATCCGTTAGGAAAGATTAGATTCCGTGTTGTTGATACATGTTCCCAGACCTTAACGAATGAATCAAAAGATTTAATAAACATGAACAGGAGTTCATGAACACTCAGGATTTAGGTTGATCTATAAATGATCATCAGTTATGATATGAATTACAAGTCTCTATTGTTAAATGATATTGGATAAAGACTTTTATTCATATCGGTCCATGTCATATATAATCATATTATATAAAGCACATTTACCGAGATGTCTTACCACATCATTAATCCGAATCTAGATTATTTGTATCAACATAATACTCAGTAAACCGTACTTACAACCCCAATTAAAGAATTTCTTAACTTTAATTTGCTGCTGTTGACTATTTTTTTTATTCATTCATGTGATTTTAATTCTCTCGTACTAATACAAGATCACATCCTCAATAATGAATATGGAATTTTTGTCATATTTACTAAATTATTCAAACAATAATTTAATAATCTGAATATAACAATAATAATAAACCATTGTATTTATTTATTCACAAAAATAACAAATGTCTTTTACATGCTTTTAGGACCGTCTAGAATCAAAGGAGATATATCATTTAACCCCTAAAAAGACTATTTTGCCCCTCATAACTTATTAGTCCTCAAAGTGTTCCTAAGAATAAAATGGTTATTTCGCTCCCGATTCCCGCTAATACCTCAAGTGTTCCTACTATATTAAATAATTAGTTCCGTCGTGTCAAATTAATTACCAAATACTTATTCAATATCTAATAAATCCCAAAATATTCTATAAATTCCCAAAATACACCTAGGCTCCCCCCGAGCCGGGTATCAAACCCCCCTGTGACTATTTCGCTAATCCGCTCACTAGGACCATCTCGAGCCATATGCTGCAAATATATCCACATAGTAATATGGTCTCAACAATTTATCATATATAATTACATTTATGCCCTTAAAGGGCCAAAACTACAAATATGCCCTTATAAGCTATAAATGGCCCACATGCATATCACATATTCATATAATCATGCATGCGACAAAATCATGCATTTAACCATTTAATCACACATATGACAATTATGCCATCCCGGCACGCTAATCAAGGCCCTTGAGCCTTATTAGCAATTTTGGATCGTTACATGGGGCTTCAGCTCTAGCTGGGTGCGCAGGTGGCATGCCAGCTGACAGATATTGCGTCCTGTTAGTGGGGTGCTTTGGAGGCACACCCACTGGTCCATCAGGTGGCGTTCCAGCTGGGTGCACAGGTGGCATTCCAGCTAGCTGCCTAAGTGGTATCTCGCCATGGGAGTCCACTCATAACCCATGGGCTGCTAGAGTAGCCCTCATGGCGCTAACCATCTCCTCTAGGGCGGCGATATTGCCCTCCTCAACATCGATTTTCTGTTGTCGGGTGGCGACTTGGTCTCTGAGAGCCACCACCTCTGGCGGTTCCTCTGCGTCCATGGGCTGAGGATAATCATCCTCATAAATCTCGTCGTCTTTGTCGTCGTAGTTGGCGAGTCCGTCGTAATCCTCCTGGGCCACCTCCGAAAACTCTGGCAGAAGTGGTCGGCTAGGTTCCCCTCCCCCAACTCTGGTGGGAGGAGCAACTTCGTCTGGAGCATTTCTTCTGGTGGTCACCATGACTGAATCTTTGAAGCTTTCGTCACAACTCTCAATGAAAGCAGCAAAATTTTGACTGTCTTTTTCGCTATCAAGTTAATAAATAGAACTTTGAAGAAATGCAATAAGGTACCAAAGATTTTTACTTGGTTCAAGTTATAAAACAACCTTAGTCCATGAGGATTTTAGTATTAGGATCTGTGAAGCTTGGTTGGGCAAGCTTCAATGGAGTTCAGGCAACGTTTACGCAATGCTCTGAAAATAAAAATTATGAACCCTTTTACAATGGTGTCCTAGCCCTATTTATAGAGGCCGAGAGCAATTAACTCTTTTAATGGGGAGTTAAATACAAGAATATTCCCACATAACTGGGATTAAATACCTAATTAAAATACATTTATATGATAAAGGTGGCGGTGGGCCCATGCAAATCGCACGAGGCCTAATTCGTAGGCTGCAGCCCACTCTTTTGCGGGGAACATGCCCCCGACATGGTCAGAATGCAGCCGCACGTCTACCATGTCAGACGACACCTTGAGACATACCAATTGTCGAGTGTATGACTTCGACACCACTACTCGAGGCATGAAAAGCTGTCAGGTGGCCGCTTGTAGTCCAAAGTCGATGGGACTGGCATCTGGCACTCCTTCCATGTCCCGAGGAGAAACTCCTTAGGCCTGGAGGACTAATCGACTCATAAGACGGGAGGACCCCGATGTTAGGTCTTCAGGACATGGCATAACTTGAAGAAATTCTCACTAGATGAAGGAGCAAACCACATTCGAAGGAGCTTACACTCTGAGAAGCTCTGGGCGAGCCCCACAGGACTTCATTAGCCTGGTGCCTTGTGAAACAATTGGGTCTACCCATTTGTTTCATGTTTTCTAGATTAGAAGATGTTGTAATAATATTTCTCATATTGTCTTACTTCGTGTAGGAAATTTGTCATGTTGCCCTTTTAGGAGACCCTTTGTGGTCACCACTTTCCTTAGGCACTTGATCTGATGCATCTTAGTTTTTCCATAGCCAAAGAAAAACATAAGACATAAGGGAAAAATTGTACACATGAAAGTAAAGTTTCTTCCTCAATGAGGGAAACCTACGAAATCTATTCAAAAATTAAAAGCTGTGCAAAAAAATTTAACTGCCATTGCCTGCCTCTATTTTTCTCTAGTTTTTCACTTGGACGTTCAGGTCAGTCATTTCCATCAAATAATAGTGAAAATAAGTTAAGGACTAAAGAAGATTATACTATATACCAAGTGATCGTTGACTCTCAAATAGAAGCAAGCAAATCAAATCAATTTATAATCGCCCTAAATGAGACGCCAAGTTAAAGAAATAGTGAACAAATTTTGATGCTCAAATTGTTAATCGATGCAACCATTAGCTGATCAAACAATTTACTCAATATGGCAGAAAGGAACATAATACATAAGTCGGTCTGTGCATCCAAATCTCAACATACGGTGCCTAGCTAGTAAGTAATTCAAGCACAAAAGGTCAAAGGGAACAAATATTCTTAAGTACTAAAAAGAATATCACTGAAAATGAAAAGAATATATATATATTTGTGTAGTATCTCATTTATATAACTATATGTATATTCCCTGTAATATATATATATATATATATATATATGAATATTACATAGATACGTAAATATAATAATAAAACAATTAGAGTACTTATGAGATGCGTAGCAGAACAATAACTACACCATTTAGATTCTCTAACATTTTGTCATTGTTGAATGATAGATATTGCAAGGAATCCAAACAACTTTGAAACAAGACCACAATCTTCCAAGTATTTCTCTAAAGCAGCCCAGTGTTTGTGTGGGCAAGTCTCAATACATGAGAAGAAAATCCCTAGAGAGAAAACTAAGAGAGAGTGAGCGGCTAATTATAGAATATTAGTAGTGAATTTTTACCTTGTCAAATTCATGTGACTTAATGCATTCTATAACACTAGTATATATAGGCAATTAGCTAGGACATAAAATATAATTTAGTTTCTCATTTTATTTCTAATTATTTAATAATTATAATTAATTAAATACTTGTTGAAATTAACCAATTATAATTTTGATATTTATTTAATTCATTTTATTAATATTAATAAAAATTTATCAATATTAACAAAATTGTCTCAATTGAATATGATACTCTTTTTTTTGAGACTTTGCAATAGAAACCTCAAATTTTCTTTTATTTCTTTTATCACAAAATATCAATAAATAATTTAACATTATAATTAATAATTAAATTAATTATTGAAGACTACTAGGTTCATTTTTATAAGAGATGACATTGGGGTCATGGATCCATGAACTCAAGCTCCAATAAGTTACCGTGAGTTTATTTATAACAAATAAACTCACTACCTTATTAATTTATCGCGACTCCACTATAGACTCAGAATTGCACTATTGAATTCATAGAACGATTTACACCAAATGTAAATACGTTATCCACTGTTATAACCATAACCGTCATTCAATCCTCTATAGGTGATCTACTAATGAGACGGGTGCAAATTACTCTTTTACCCTTCATTGGTATTTTATCCTTATCTCCCACTAAGTATTTTGTAAATGATATTTCTATAAACTTAATTAGAGCATTGAGTACTCTGTCACTTAACACTTGAACCAAGCTATAGAAAATCACTGTTTTACTTCTTAAACAGAAGCTATAGATTTCATGTCTTTGATAAATACTCCCACTCAATTATACTACCAAATCTCTAATATATAAATATGAGTTAATCCGTAGGGTAAGCTAGTAACAAACAAATCAAAATACTTGAATAATGCAATTAGCAGAATATTAATCACTCGAATTAAGATTGAATTGACCTATTGTCAACATTATAATATGATTACATTAGATAATAACGATACTTACTTATCTTACCAATAATCAATATCGGTTTAATCCAATGTAACAAAATAAATCTACATCTGATCTTATCTACTTAGTCAATGTCTTTAATAGAACATAACACCAGATGTGTAAGTTGATCTTATCGTAGATTATCCAATCAATAAAAATCCAGTATACTAATTTAATCTTAGGAAAAAATGTTTTTAGATATATAATTACAATTATAATACATTGTGACCGAGTCACTATAGTTGTAACTATACACATGTTCAGGATTTTATAAATGTTTGTATTATTATAATAATATGTAATAAAACAAACAAGCAACACGGTTGTCAAACTAAATGATTTCTACTTCTTTTATTGACAATATAAAATCGTTTTACGTGTACGATATAGTTTTATAGAGGCACAAAACCCAACAATTTGTAGCATCATTGATAAAACATAAACATTGATAGATGAGTTTAAAAGCAGTAAAGGTATAGATTTGCTAATTTTGCGAACTTCCTAATCTTCCTACCAATATCTCTGTACATAAACACATACGAAAATCCCAGTACATTTATATGTAATTACATTTACACTAGCCATTAGTAATGCTCATAGCACGGTTCTATTAATAAGCTCTGAAGACTAAATGTAACATGCTATAAACAAAGTTATATACAAGATGACTTTTTTGAGAAGTCGCCAAACAAATATATGACACTTTCACTCTCTTGCACAGAACTGTAATCAGGATTTCTGCATGCTCCAACTCTTCCAACTTACATTACTCAGCCATCCAAACTGAATTAGCGGTTTTGCTGATTGTACCTTTAGTAGGTGTGTTCGGTAAGGAATTAGTAAATTCCTTAGACCTGTAATTCATGTAAAATAAACGTCAGACCCATAAATTCACGAGCTATGCCTTCTCACTCACACCTTGATGCAATTAATAATAAACCAGCCAAAGAGCAACAAAAAAAAAGCCACATACAGTCTTTGATTTCCCTATTCCTAGCACATTTTATAAATTGGGAAAAAAATGCAACGCAACATAACCACACTCATCCTATCGTATGATTCGTAGCATACCTGTAATGCACATTGTCCTGTAAAGATGAGCAACATGAACATCTCCTTTAGTAGTCATATTTTTTCTCTCAAGACACTCAAGAAACGCTAAGTCAGCCTTCAGTAACTTAGCTTGATCATGAGTGTCATAACCAATATCATGGCAGTAGCAGCAAAAATCCAACCAATCAATCGGTCGCTTGTCCCAAATAAGAGATCCATTATCTTTCCCACTTGACCAATTGGGTCCACAATAATGCCCATACCGGGGAAATAGCTGAGAAAGAAAAGCTCTCACGCCTGTATGCCATGGTACCTTCGACACATACGGCTTAAAGCGCAAAGGGGCACCCCGAAGCTCATTGTCAACTCCCCCTCGAGGCAGGGAACGCTTTCTCAGCCCTCTATTTATAGTAGTTGGTGTATCTTTAGCATGGGGAGTCACCCATGGAACGAAGGATATAAGGGACCATTTCCAAAATTTTACATCAAAAGAAGCCTTTTGCTTGGTATCCACTAATAGGTCACTATTGGATTCGATGGATGAAACCACATCATTGTTCAATTTGTTTGTTTGGGTTCTAAGCCAGGGCATGTTATCAAGAAAATCTGACTTCATTTTTTCAACAAAAGTTCATCTAAACATACACTATTTAGGAACCATAACATCTCAGATTCCCCTTTCCTGCCAAAAGAAATTACACAAACATAACTATTAGTTTACAATAGATTACAGCAAACCAGAAACTTTACTAGCAAATTACACTACAAACTGTTTAAAATCAAAACATGGTTCATATCATCAAAAAATCACAGCTGAACACCTACTCTAAAATTAATAGCATTCCCCCAATGGCCATCCTATCTATATATAATAAATAAAAAGCTTTAATTTGCAAGTTAAGAAACATTAATTTACCAATATGAACAGCAAAAAAAGAAAAGGAAAAAGTACAAGAATTTGAACTTTCGATTTCGAATTCCTTTTTACAGGACCCAATAGGAAGAGAACCTGTACTGGGCAATCTTTAAAGAAAGAAAGGAAAGAACACAACTTTGAATTGCTTCTTTGGTTAGCAAATTATAGCTAAAGCGAAACGAGAAAAGGGAAAAATAAAAACGAAAAAAATAAATAAATGTAATACATTGGGTTAGAGCTAGCGATAGAGAGAAACTCACCTCTGAAAATTTGTCGAGTATGTGGGGAAGAGAATTTTTTTTTTTTTTTTTTGACAAAAGAGAATGAATATTTACAGAAGAAAGAAATTTGAAAATAATGAAACAGTTAATAAGAGATGGGGAGACAGAGTGAAAGGAATTGGAAAAGATTCTAGAGAGAGAAAGTTTGTTTATAGTTTGTGTTGTGTGGAATGGATTGCGTGTGGTGCGCTGACCACATCCACATATCCTCAAATATAATATAGTTCCAAGATTAGGGAAGGGACCCACCTATACTTTCAAATAATATTGCTAACCGCTTTAATTTCTCAATAATTATTTAGTATCATGAATAATAAATTATTTAGCATCATGAAATAATAAGAGTGCTAAGCACCCTTTATTATTCACCCTCTTTTACACTCTCTAAATACTTTTAGGATAAGTGCCACTTTTTAAAGGATGTTTTTTGTTATTTTATTAAGTTTATGTCCCTCTCACTAATGCACTTCACTGTGATTGTACACTCACCGGCAGTGGCGAGCCCGGGAATTGGTTTTAGGGGCCGCAATTTTTTTTAAAAAAAAAATAATATAACACGCTAAAAAATTAATTAAAATTATAGACACTACTTTTTGCAAATATTGACTATGAAGAAATCTCAACTATTACTTAAAAATAAGTATACAATGTCATAACATTTTAGCATATCAATTTTTCAACTCGGACATTTATATAATTTGTATTCGTATGGATGCAATTACAAATATCAAATAAATATAATACAATTTTTTATATATAATTTGTATTCATATTGTTATCCTAATTTCCTGCCTTGGGCCCGGAACCGCGATCCAGGCCTGCTAGCGGGGCAATTGAGGTTGGGCCCAGCCCAGGCCCGTTTGGCAGGGAGTGATTGATTTCGGTAGCCCAAGTGTGGGCCCAGGCCCGGAAGGTGTCCGGGAAGAATGATCCAGGACCTTCGTCCGGGAGAGGTACAGCTGCTTGGGGTTACAGTCGGGATGTATACAAACGGTCCTATGGCCTGGTAAACGATCCGGGCTCCTGGTGGATGATTCGGGCTTACGGTAAACGAAGAGTGGCAGAAGTAAATGTACCCGGGTCGAGCCCTCAGGGTTGGCAGGATAAAGCATCCGTAACCCTGACTCCGCCCCATGAAGCATGGGAGTTGTCCCCACGTTTCACCTATGGGAAATGCCACCTCGGGATTGTACACCGCTGGTTCAGACCTATGCCGCCACTACTCTGACTGATCTTGTCCCCTGAATCTGCCTCGTAACTCGGAATGCCCAGACCAAAAGCCCCATTTTGTCGGGTGATAAACAGGCTTTGGGCTGCCCCAGTGGGCTCTGGTCATTGTTTGTCTTTTATTTTTATCCTTTGTATTGGGCTTCCAATAGAGAAGCTAGTAATATTTATACCTTTATTGGTCCCGGGTCAGCCCGGACCAAGCACAGTGCTCCTGTGAACCTATAAATACATGTGACAGAGCACTGGGGAGGGGGGGGGGGGGGGGGGGATCTCTTTGGCGTGTATACAGTTACTCTGCTGAAACGAAGAGAAAACCCCATTGTTATAGACTTTCTAAGCTCTAATACGATTGCCTCGTGGACTAAGGCTCGTTAACGCCCTAACCACGTAAAAATCTCGTTTACATCTTCTAAACCCCTTATCATTAATCTCCCTTAACTTTCATTAATATAGTTTCCGAAAATCTCGATAAACATTTTGGTGCTTTCATTCAGCGTCGCTCTGGTGCGGGAGGAGGAAAAAGCCCAGCTCCCGGTCTACTACATGAGTAAAAGGCTATTGGGGGCCGAGTCACGGTATCCGTTGATTGAAAAATTGACATTTTGTCTACTGATGGCGTCCCGAAAACTTCGGCCTTACTTCCAAGCCCACGCCATAAAAGTTTTGACCAACCACCCCTTGCGGCAAGTGTTGCAGAAGCCCGAGTCTCCCCCGAAAACTCTGGCCTTACTTCCAAGCCCACGCCATAAAAGTTCTGACCAACCACCCCTTGCGGCAAGTGTTGCAGAAGCCCGAGTCGTCGGGGAGACTCTTAAAGTGGGCCACGGAGTTAAGTCAGTTTGATATAGCCTACGTTCCAAGAGTTTCAATCAAGGGGCAGGCCCTGGCCGACTTCATCGTGGAATGTTTCGGGATCACCCAAGCGAACGACCCCGCAGATCCCACGGCGCCCGTATGGAAGGTGTTCGTGGACGGGGCCTCGAATGAGAATGGGGCCGGGGCCGGGATCATCCTAGTGTCGCCTCAGGGACACCAGTTGCAAAATGCACTGCGTTTCCACTTCAAAGCATCGAACAACGAGGCCGAGCACGAGGCATTGCAGGCCGGGTTGCGTTTGGCCCGGGAGGTAGGGGCCACGAACCTGGAGATCTACAACGATTCCCAGCTGGTTGTTAGGCAGGTCTCAGGAGAGTATCAAACCAAAGGGGAGAGAATGGCGGCTTATGTGACTCAGACAAGAGAGATGCTACAGGCGTTCAAGAAGCACTCCATCCGCCAGATCCCCAGGGAGCAAAATGTTTTTGCGGACACACTAGAGAAATTGGCCACCGATGCCGAAGCAGAGCTGTCCGGATTGGTCCCCGTTAACCATCTCCCCATCCCAAGCATTCGAGTCTCCACGATCAACGCCATTGACCACACCGCGTCTTGGATGGGACCCCTTATCCACTATTTGACAACCGGTGAGTTGCCGGCAGACAGAGCCGCAGCCAGGAGGCTTCAGTACCAAGTCCACAGATATGTCATGATGGACGGAAAACTCTACCGCAGGGGGTTGTCCATGCCATACCTAAGATGCGTGGCCGGGACCGAAATAAGCGCCATCTCTCTTTTTTCTCACTCCCATTCATCTTTTCACTCTCCTTCCTTTGCTCACTCAATTTTTTTTTTGTCACTCAATTTTTGCAACCTCACTTGGTCTTCATATACTTGCTTTGGCGTCAATGGAGCTAGAGTGATTGTTCATTGACGGAACATGAATGAGTACTTGTTGGTGAAGCCGTCATGGTGGACTCGTCGATCAAATAGCCAAGGCCTTCCTAGAAGGAGGTGTCCAGCTTGCATTGGAACCACATCGCACAATACCTCATCCTCATACTTGCCAATTCTAAATGATACCAGCATCTGTTTTGTAACCCTCACTTCACCAGTATCATTCAACCACTGCAACTTGTATGGACAAGGATGTTTAAGCGTTGGGAGCCCCAGCTTCTCAACCATGGAAGAACTAGCAACGCTAGTACAACTACCTCCATCAATAATCACACTACATACCTTGTCTTTCACATGACAACGAGTGTGAAAGATGTTCTCCCGCTGTACATCTTCTTCCTCTTCTTTTGCTTGCAAATTCAAGGCTCCTCGTGTGACTAGTGCAAGCATCTCACCAGATTCTGCCCCAAACTCCTCATCATCGATAGAAACATCTTCCAATGGTGGCATGTCAACAAGATCTTCATCTTCAGAATCGAGCTCACCACTTTCTCGAATCACCATAACTCTCTTGTTTGGACATTGGCTAGCTATGTGTCCTCGCCCCTGACATTTGAAACACTTTATCTCACTAGAACGGGACGAAGGAGGGGCTGTGTTACCTTGAGGGGTCGTGGCTGGTTTTGGTGTAAAGGATGAAGTAGGTTGGTCTTCTTCCTTCTTTGGATAGTTCGACTGCCAAGGTGTTGCACTTGAATTGTGTGGGCTCGGTCTTGGCTTTGAACTTGTACTACCCCTCTTGAGCTGCCTCTCAACTTTGATTGCCATATGCACCAAATCTTCCAATTCCACATAATGGTGTAGCTCAATTGGATTAGCAATCTCTTGGTTCAACCCATTCAAAAACCTTGCCATTGTTGCCTCCCGATCCTCTTCCACATTGGCTCTAATCATAGCCATCTCCATCTCTTTGTAATACTCATCAACACTCTTGGAACCTTGACGAAGACTGATGAGGACACCAAGACTAAAAATCCAAGTCAAGTTCCAGTTGATCCAAGTCAAGAGGGGAGGAATGATGAGGACACCAGTTTAGGAGCTTGATCAATATTTAGCTTCCTGTAATGAGTCTTTTTATTTTTAATCACGTTTTTTATTTAGTCTTTGTTTATTTTGTGATAAGTCAAACATTTGACTTGTGTGAGTCCAATAGTCCTTTTGTCTTTAATTTTCGGTTTTCATTAGGAAGACAAAAAGCTTGTCTTTAATTTCGGTTTTCATGAGGAAGACAAAAGGCTTGTCTTTAATTTCAGTTTTCATTAGGAAGACAAATGGGCTGTCCTTAATTTTTCGGTTTCATTAGGAAGACAAAGGGGCTTGTCTTGATGTAATTTTCGGCTATATAAGGCCTTGAAAACATTTGGAAAAATCAGATTATGTTGAATGAAATTGTGAGTTTATTTCTTCTTGAGTTCTTGAAGAAACTTTTGAACTTATCAAGGAGATTCCTTGTGGCGTTCATCCTGACTTATCAAACGGATTCCATCCCCGTTTGTGGCGTCTTCCTCATACCAAGGTTCGTGCTTGGCTAAGCATTGGGTCGCGGTTCCATTCCAATCTCGTATGTTCTTGGTGGCTGTTCCATATTTGGTGTCGGGTTTCGTCACACTTGTTGGCGTGGTTCGTATCAAAGACCCTGCAACTTAAGGTATAGATCTCGATAATAATGAGATGGTACAAACCGTCGCCTCATCACCCTCTTCATAGCCTCCCAAGTGTCAATGGTACGATCTCCATTTCGCCTCCTATTGATGCACAACTGATCCCACCAAACAATAGCATAATCAGTAAATTCAATGACAGCTAGTTTTACCTTCTTCATGTCAGAGTAGTTGTGACAATCGAAAACCAACTCCATCTTCTTCTCCCACTCAAGGTATGCTTCAGGATCACTCTTCCCCTGAAATGCTGGAATTCTCATCTTGATATTTCCCAAATTATTGTCTACCCAGTTCCTAGCTTCCCTATCTCGGCCATACCTCCTATGGTTACCCTCTGACATCCTATCATATTCTTCCTCTAAATCGCCCCCATCAAACTCTCTTTCACCCTCAACATCCCGTTGTTGCACCCTGTTCCTCCGTGCCCTCCATTGCGTTCCCTCTTCTACCCTATCCAACCTCTCATGTATCTGCTCACACTCCGCCCTCATCATCCTTCGCATCTCCCCAATTAATGCTTGCATTTGTAGATTCGGAACCTCAGGTGGCGGAATATCATTGCTTGCATCTTTCTCTGGATTTTGTGCCATGATGGAAATCTGCAAAATAAGGTTAGAATAATATGGAGAAAAGACCTCACCACACTCCCTCACGTGTTTTCACTCAAAAATTGTCACTCAAGTCCACTCGTGTTCACTCAACTTTGATGGCTTTTATCCTCAAATAAGCTCACACCTCTGCCTTTTTCCACTCGTATTCTTCTTTAAGTTCTTTCAAAACTAATCACACAATATCATGGAGGATTCAAGTAGCAAATCAAACCAGAACAAACCAAACGAACATAGAAAAACTGATGAAAAATGACAAAAAAAAGTGATGATTTTTGAATCACTGGTGTGGGGTTTTGGCCAAAAGGCCTCTAGACCATAAGGAACAAGTTTATAACAAATTATTTTTTTTAGAGTTTGGATCCTCTTGGTTAATCTTCTTTCTTTTCTTTCTTTCTTTCTTCTTTTCTTTTCTTTTTCTTTGATTTCTCAAATGCAGATGCAAGGAACGAATTTGAAAGCAAAATGAATCGGTTTTCACAAGAGAAACAATGGAGACTCAAAAAGAAAAGAGAAACAATGCAGATTCGGATTTCACAAAAAGAAAAGAGAAAACCCAACCCACTTTCGGATTTAACAATAAGAATAAGTGAAACTCAATCCCAACTCAGATTTCACCATAAGAACAAGATAAAACCCAATCTCAATTCAGATTTCACTACAAGAACAAGAGAAAACTCAATCCTAATTCATATTTCACAATAAGAACAAGGGAACTCAATCCCAATTTGGATTGCACAATAAGAACAAGAGAAACCCAAAGAACTTTCGGATTTCACAACCAAACAAGAGGAACTCAATGAAAATTCGGTTTTTACAATAAGAACCCTAATTCACGAATTCAGAAACAAAAAGAAAACCAATTAGGGGAAATTGAAACAAAGAAAACAGATTATTTGGTTAATGAAAATTGGAATAAGGAAACAAGGAAATTCATAAATCAACAAGCTCTAGCATAGTTTCGGATTTCACAACAAATAAGGGAAACAAGGAAATTAACAAGCTCTAGAATAGACAAAACAAGACTAGATGAACACGAATTGATTATAGGAACATGAATTGATTTTTTTTTTTCTTGTAATTTTTTTTCAGAAACCCTAATATAAGAACACGAATTGAATAGAAAAACAAATGAAAAAGGATAGGCCAAACCGGATGATCCTAAGCTCTGATACGAACCACACCAACATTGTGATGAAACCCGACACCAAATATGGAACAGCCACCAAGAACATACGAGATTGGAATGGAACCGCGACCCAATGCTTAGCTAAGCACGAACCTTGGTATGTGGAAGACGCCACAAACGGGGATGGAATCCGTTTGATAAGTCAGGATGAACGCCACAAGGAATCTCCTTGATAAGTTCAAAAGTTTCTTCAAGAACTCAAGAAGAAATAAACTCACAATTTCATTCAACATAATCTGATTTTTTTCCAAATGTTTTCAAGGCCTTATATAGCCGAAAAATACATCAAGACAAGCCCCTTTGTCTTCCTAAAAACTGAAAAAATAAAGACAACCTTTTGTCTTCCTCATGAAAACTGAAAATTAAAGACAAGCCTTTTGTCTTCCTAATGAAAACCGAATATTAAGGACAAAAGGACTCTTGGACTCACACAAGTCAAGTGTTTGACTTTTCACAAAATAAACAAAGACTAAATAAAAAATACAAGATGACAAAATACAATAAGACTCATCAAGCTCCTAAACTGAGTATTTTGGCTCGCGCCCTCGTCACCAGACCAATTGGAACTAGACTTGGATCTTTAGTCTTGGTGTCCTCATCAAATATGATATGTTTTCTTGTTGGGCCTTGGCTCACGGGTGCTTCGTGGTGCAGGTAAAGGCAAGGGCAAGCTTGATCAACTTTGATTTAGAGAGCTCTGAGAGCATAATGTACATGATCAGCTGCTCAGCCACCACGGTTGAGGAGAAACAGGGATAGGAAAACCATAAACTTCTGTTTTGCATTTAGAAAGGCTGGTGGTTGTCTGTACACTAAAAATTTTGTAAACAAACTTTTAAACGCTATTTCTTTTGGGATCCCATGTGTAAAATGTTTAATTATATAGAAAGTATCTTTTGAGACCAAAACCTTTTAACCCTAGCACATTAATGGCTTTAGTAATCACGTTTTTAATTGATTGGCTTGAATATTAAGTCCTGCACCTTTATAAATACACAATGTAGCGGTCTTGGCTATCCAGGGCGTTACAACTTGGTATGAGAGCGTCCTAGGTTTAAGGGTTCCTGAAGACCGGATGGACATGTACATTCGCTACTAGAGACAAGCTCGATTCAGGGTTTGGTAATGTGTACATGTGTGATGAGGACACCAAGACTAAAGATCCAAGTCAAGTTCCAGTTGGTCCGGTGACGAGGGCACGAGCCAAGAGATTCAAAGAAGAACTTAACAGCCTAGTCCACAGAGTCCTAAACACAAGAGGAGACCGTGGTCAACACTGAAGGAGAACAAAGACTTGTCCTACTCATCAAAGTAGACTTAGTTTAGGAGCTTGATGAGTCTTATTACATTTTGTCATCTTGTATTTTTTATTTTAATCACGTTTTTTATTTAGTCTTTGTTTATTTTGTGAAAAGTCAAACACTTGACTTGTGTGAGTCCAATAGTCTTTTTTTTAATTTTCGGTTTTCATTAGGAAGACAAAGGGCTTGTCTTTGATGTGGTTTTCGGTTTTCATTAGGAAGACAAAGGGGCTTGTCTTGATGTAATTTTCGGTGTTCATTAGGAAGACAAAGGGGCTTGTCTTTGATGTAATTTTCGGCTATATTAGGCCTTGAAAACGTTTGGAAAAATCAGATTATGATGAAATGAAATTTGTGAGTTTTTCTTCTTGAGTTCTTGAAGAAACTATTAGAACTTATCAAGGGGTTCCTTGTGGCGTTCAACTTGACTTATCAAACGGATTCCCATCCCCGTTTGTGGCGTCTTCCTCATACCAAGGTTCGTGCTTGGCTAAGCATTGGGTCGCGGTTTCTTCATTCCAATTTCGTGTGTTCTTGCTGGCTGCCATATTTGGTGTCGGGTTTCACCACAATCGTTGGTGTGGTTCGTATATGCTTGTATGCTTGGAATGAATTATGAATGTCGTTATTTATTGGATTAATAAGAAGCATAAGATACTGATAGGGCCTGGTCTTTGACTGCTGTATGAAAATATTAAGGTATGCTTATTAGCATCGCTATGCATGTAAATGGATTTTTGGATGATCAACTGCATATTGTGTATGGGTGAATGCTTTTATCTTAGTTGTTGTGTGGTAATGTTGGGGCATGCTTATTAGCAGGCGGTGCGTGTGGATAAATGCCTATATTTTGACTGTTTGTGATTAGTTTTGTTCCTTTGGTGGATTTTGGAGAAGCTTTTACCCTGTCTGTCATCATGGTCTGATAGCCGAGTCGTTGATTGCAGATTGACTTGGATAGCTATACGTCCAAGAAAATCTACATGACTAGCCGGCACTAGGTCTGGGACCGGGGGTAATAACCAGGGTCAGATTCCTTCGCCAGTCCCTGAGAACTAGCAGCAACTTATGGTATATATGCAAAGCGCGATTGCAAAGTCAAGATGAGCAGATTCGTCTTCTGCGACAGTAGGCTCCAACAGGGAGTGCTGCACCTATTGTGCCACCTGTAGTGGCACCAGTCATTCAGCCAGTAGAGGTTGGGAATAGATGGGAGCCATTGTATGAGCGGTTCTGAAAGCAGCATCCCCCAACTTTTGAGGGAGGACTGGATCCACTAGAGGCCGAGCAGTGGCTGACTATGATTCCTACTATTATGGACTTTATGTGGATAGAGAGACATGATAGAGTGGCATGTGCCACATATATGTTGAGAGAGGATGCTCGTATCTGGTGGGAAGTGGCCTCACAGACCAGAGACATCATTGCTTTGAGTTGGGAAGGATTTAAAGACTTGTTCAGCTAGAAATACTACAATGTTGCCATCCGGGTAGCAAAAGTTAATGTGTTTGTGGGGTTTGTTTAGGGCAGTATGATCGTTACTGAGTATGCCCTAAAGTTTGACAGGCTTGCGAAATTTGCACCAGATCTTGTGCCTACAGATGCAGCCAGGCAAGACAGGTTCATTAGGGGGCTTAATTCTATGATAGCCCGGGATGTTAGGATCACAACGGTACCTGAGAGAACAACTTATGCTCAGGCCGTTGAGAAGGCTCTTACCGCTGAGGAAGCGGAGAACAAGATTTGGAAGGAAAGTGCAGTGAGGCGCAAGGGTCGCAGGGTGGTGCCTCCTTATTCTGGGTCAAGTAGGGGCGGAGGCCCCAGTGATTTCAAAAGAAAGACCCCTGACACTTCGACTGCTTCTAGTCCTGATAGGAGGGGTCAGGGTGGTCAGTGCGGCCATCAGGGTAGCGGTAAACCATGGAGGAGTTATCCAGAATGCCCAAGGTCTAGAAGACGCCATCAAGGCGAATGTCGGGCCAAGACTTGTTATGTATGTGGCACGGTGGGGCACCAAAAGAAGGCTTGCCAACTGTGAAGAAAGGGGAAGCAGGAAAGGTGGACAGCTTGACTCCAGCTCGAGTGTTCACCTTGACGCAGGCAGAGGCTGAGGCTAGTCCCTCGGTTGTGACAGGTCAACTTTCTAGCGCTGGCTCTCCTTTTTCTGTATTGATTGATTCTGGTGCTACACATTCTTTTTTTTTTCTAGTAAAGTGACTGATAGACTGTGTAGACCTAGTAAGTATCGAACTGCGGGGCTTGGGACTTTATTGCCTACTGGGGAACTGGTAGTTTCTAGGAGGTGGATTAGGGCGTTGCCAGTGATGGTTGATTGTAGGGAGCTTTCTGTTGACTTGATTGAGCTAGATGTGGAGGACTTCGACATGATTTTAGGGATGGATTGGTTGGTTAGGTATGGGGCTACTATTGGCTGCAGGAAGAAGATGGTGACTTTTGAGCCTGAGGGCAAGGATCCTTTTGTCTATGTGGGTGTGGTATGTGGACCCCGCGTGTAACGACCCAAATTCGCTAATAAGGCTTAAGGCCTTGATAAGTGTGCCGGGAGGGCCTAAATGGGATTAGAGTGAATAGTATTTATTTGGATGTGATATTATGTGATTGATAGTGCTTAAATGATACTATATGATAATTGATGATATTATGTGATAATATGAAATTAAATATGTTGTATATGTGGGAACCACATTATTATGTGGATAACTCTGTAGCCGACGACTCGAGGCGATCCTAGGGCTAGATAGCGGGAAAAGTCACAACGGGGCATTATAATTGACTTTGGACAAGTCAAGGGTAATATAGGTGTCGGGTAGTGATTTAGACTATCGGGTTATGAAAATAAATAATTGGAGATATATTTGAGGTTAGGATGTCCAGGTGGGATTATTTGGGGATTTTACCGTTTTGCCCTCGGGGACGTTTCCGGCACCCCGAGCTTTGGGATTAGTCTAATAACCTAAGGATATACTTGGAAGACTTTAGAAAAATACAAGACACAGAAATTAAACCATCCCTCTCAGCCTTATCTCTCTTCTCTCTCTTAAGGAAGAAGAACAACTCTGAATTTTCAAGAGAATCAAGCTAAATATTTGGGAATTGAAGGGAATAATCTGGAGGATTAGCTCAGGAACTGATCAAGGATTGAAATAGAGCCAAGGTAAGCTTTGAATTTTCGTTTCTATGGTTAGGAATTTTGAGAAAAATGGCTGAGTTTTTAATGATTGTGGTTTTGGTATTCAAGGTTGGATTTGAGGCTGGAATCTTTGAAGTTAGGTCAGGGAACTCTTGGAGAAGTGATTCTGCAGCTGAGGTAAGCTTTAATCCAAGGTTTGATGGTTGAATTTTAGTATTTCCATGGCTGGTTTTGAGTTTTTAGGTTTGAAATTTCAGAAAGTGGAATTGGGATTTTGGTGAGTGCTAGGCTGGATTTTTGGTGGAATTGTGTTGTTTAAATCATTCTAATGCTGTTGTTATTGATTGGTTTTGAGTTGGGAGCTTTGGGATGGCTTAAGGTGAGGTTTAGAGGTTGAAAATGGTGGGTTTTTCTGGGTTCGAAGGGTCGGGCCGCGGCATAGTTCTTGGTGAGCCGCGGGCCTTCGAAGCTGATGCATGCTGAGGAAGGAGGGTGGGCCGCGGCATGGTCCAAGCAATGCCGCGGCCCTTACCTATTTTTCTACCTTAGGAAGGCTCTGCCTGAGGCCATGCCGTGGCATGGATGGCCTATGCCGGGGCCCTTAAGGGATTTTGGGATTTTGAGATTTTAGGCTTGGAAATTTAACCTAGGGTGCTCGGGTTGAATCTTTTACCATATTTGGTGAAGTTCAATGTTTCGGGGACTAGAACTTTTCCGAGAAGCTCATTTAAGATTGTTAATGGTATCCTTCATCGTGGTTGTGACTAGGTTCTTAGCTAGGGCTCGGGGATCGGATCGCGCTCAAGGAGTATCGCCCGTATCTAATTCATTTAGAAGCCAAAGGTAAGAAAACTACACCCGGTTGAATATTTGAACGGGACTAAGGGCTCCCTGATATATATGATTGGAAGAATGGTATTATGCCATGTAAATTGTAAACCAACGGCCTAAGTGTGCCACGGTTAACTTGTACAATTGGCACGGCTCGGACACTGGTATCCGAGGACAGCTTATTATGCACTGAGCTCGGTTTAAGCGGGCCGGAGTCAGTGGGTTAAACAGAAGGTGTGACCTAAGGTGTCGGTCCTAGTATTTGAGTTAATTGATTATTATATTTGGCAATGAATGTGATTAATGAGTTTGTTGTATAATCTAAGTATAGATGGGGCAATTTGTACCTTGAGATATGCTTATATGCTATGGATTGAACATCTGAACATGCTTACTAGAATACTTGCTTGATAATATTGTATATGCTGTGTATGTTGTTTTCTTGTTGGGCCTTGGCTCACGGGTGCTGCGTGGTGCAGGTAAAGGCAAGGGCAAGATTGATCAACCTTGAATGGAGAGCTCTGCAGGGTGAATGTACATGTCAGGCCGCTCAGCCGCCACGATTGAGGAGATTACAGGGACGAGAGGACCAGAACCTTGTATTTTTCCTTATGGCTAATGTTTACCTTTAACTGTTGAATTTTGTAAACTGGCTTTTTAAAGTTTGTACTTATGGGGATCCCTTCTGTAAATTGTTTATAACTTATAAAATGTATCTTTTGAGGCCAAAATGTCTTTTAGCCCTAGAACACTTTAACTAATGACACGTTTTGATTAAATGACTTGATTAGCAAGTCTCACACCTTTACAAATGCACAGTGTAGTGGTCTTAGCTAACCAGGGCGTTACAACTTGGTATTAGAGCGTCCTAGGTTTAAGGGTTCCTGAAGACAGGCTGGACATGTACATTCGCTGCTAGAGACACGCTCAAATCAGGGTTCGGTAATGTGTATATGTGTTTATGTGCTTATGTGCCTGAAATGAGTTATGAATGCTGTTGCTTATTGGATTTATAGGAAGCATGAGATACTGATAGGGCCTGGCCCTTGACTGTTGTATGAGAATATTGAGGCATGTTTATTGGCATCGCCGTGCATGTAGATGAATATTTGGATGATTAATTGTATATTGTGCATGGATGAATGCCTGTATCATAGCTATTGTGTAATGAGATTGGAGGCGTGCTTATTAGCAGCCAGTGTATGAGAATGGATGTTTATATGTTGATTGTTTGTGATTGATTATGTTCTATTGGTGGATCCTGGAGAAGTGCTTACCCTGTCATCATGGTCTAACTGCCGAGTCGTTATTTGCAGATTGACTTGGATAGTTATGCATCCAAGAATATCTACACGACTAGCCGACACTAGGTCTGGGACCAGGGGTGATGATCAAAGCCAGACTCCTCCGCCAGTGCCTGAGAACTGGCAGCAGTTAATGGCTTAGATGCAGGCTCGATTACAGAGTCAAGACGAGCAGATCCGTATTCTGCAACAGCAGGCTCCATCAGGGAGTGCTGCCCCTATTGTACCACCTGCAGTGGTACCACAGGGGAGGTTGGTAACAAATGGGAGCCGTTATATGAGCGGTTCAGGAAGCAGCGACCCGCAATCTTTGAGGGTGGACCGGATCCATTGAAAGTCGAGCAGTGGCTAACTATGATCACCATAATTCTGGATTTTATGAGGATAGAGGGGCATGATAGGGTGGCCTGTGCCACATATATGCTGAGAGAGGATGCCCGTATCTGGTGGGAAGTGGCATCGCAGACTAGGGATGTGACTACATTGAGTTGGGAAGGTTTCAAAGATCTATTCAGTCAGAAATACTACAATGTTGCTGTCAGAGCAGCGAAAGTGAATGAGTTTGTGAGTCTGGTTCAGGGCACTATGACTGTTACTGAATATGCCCTAAAATTTGATAGGCTTGCTAAGTTTGCACCAGATCTTGTGCCTACTGATGCTGCCAGGCAAGATCGATTCATTAGAGGGCTTAATGCTATGATAGCCCGGGATGTCAGGATCACAACGGTACCTGGAGGAACAACTTATGCCCAGGCCGTTGAGAAGGCTCTTACCACTAAGGAAGCGGAGAACAAGATATGGAGGGATAGTGCAGCGAGAAGGGAGGGCCGCAGGGCGGTGCCTCCATATTCTGGGTCTGGTAGGGGTGGAGGCCCCAGTGACTTCCAGAGGAAGACTCCTGACACCTCAACTGCTCATGGTCTTGATTGGAGGGGTCAGGGTGGTCAGGGTGGCCGTCAGAGTGGTGGTGAAGCATGGCGGACCTATTCAGATTGCCCGAGATGTAGAAGACGTCATCTGGACGAGTGTTGGGCCAAGGCTTGTTTCGTATGCGGTACAGTGGGGCATCTCAGGAAAGACTGCCCAACAATGAAGAAAGGTGAAGTGGGGAAGGTGGATAGCTTGACTCCAGCTCGAGTATTCACTTTGACATAGGCTGAGGCCGAGGCTAGTCCCTAGGTAGTGACAGGTCAGCTTTCTAGCGCTGGCACTCCTTTTACAGTATTGATTGATTCTGGTGCTACACATTCTTTTGTTTCTAGTAAAGTGATAGGTAGATTGTGTAGACCTAGTGAGTATCGGACTGCAGGGTTTGGGACTTTATTGCCTACCGGGGAACTGGTAGTTTCTAGGAGATGCCTTAGGGCACTGCCAGTGATGGTTGATAGTAGGGAACTCTCGATGGATCTGATTGAGTGAGACATGGAGGATTTTGATATGATTTTGGGGATGGATTGGTTGGTTAGGTATGGAGCTACTATTGACTGCAGGAAGAAGATGGTGACTTTTGAGCCTGAGGGCGAGGATCCTTTTGTCTTTGTGGGTGCGGTGTCTGGACCCCGCGTACCCATGATTTCAACATTGAGAGCTAGAGACTTGTTGCAGGGGGGATGCATGGGTTTTCTGGCCACTGTGGTGGATACTACTAGGGTCATGCCGGCAGGGCCGGGAGAGACCAGATTGGTGTGTGAATTCTTAGACGTATTTCCTGAGGATTTAGCAGTGTTGCCGCCGCGTAGGGAGATTCAGTTTGAGATTGAGTTAGCACCGGGGACAGAACCAGTATCCAGGATACCTTACAGAATAGCACCAACAGAACTGAAAGAGTATACAGTTGCAGGAACTTCTGGATTTGGGATACATCAGGCCTAGTTATTCTCCATGGGGCGCTCTAGTGTTGTTTGTGAAGAAGAAAGATGGGACCTTGAGGATGTGTATAGATTATAGAGAATTGAACAAGTTAACTATCAAGAATAAGTATCCCCTACCAAGGATTGATGACTTGTTCGATCAGTTGCAGGGAAAGACGGTATTCTCAAAGATTGATCTTCGATCTGGTTATCACCAGCTGTGGATCAAAGATGAGGACATACCGAAGACAGGCTTTCGAACATGGTATGGGCATTATGAGTTCTTGGTCATGTCTTTTGGTCTGACCAATGCCCCATTAGCTTTTATGGATTTGATGAACAGGGTGTTCAAGGACTTCTTGGATCAGTTCGTCATTGTCTTCATCGACGACATCTTGGTTTATTCCAGTTCAGAGGCAGAGCATGAGCAACATCTCCGACAGGTTCTATAGAGGTTGAGGGAGCATCAATTGTACGCCAAGTTTAAGAAGTGTGAGTTTTGGCTGCCAGAGGTGACCTTTCTTGGGCATATAGTTGGGGCAGAAGGGATTAAGGTGGATTCATCCAAGATAGAAGCAGTAAGGGATTGGCCGAGGCCAAGGAATGCACATAGGCACATATACACATTACCGAACCCTGATTTGAGCTTGTCTCTAGCAGCGAATGTACATGTCCATCCTGCCTTCAGGAACCCTTAAACCTAGGACGCTATGATACCAAGTTGTAGTGCCCTGGATAGCCAAGACTGCTACACTGTGTGTTTATAAAAGTGAGAGACTTGCTAATCAAGTCATTTACTCAAAACGTGTCATTAGCTAAAGTGTTCTAGGGCTAAAAGAGATTTTGGCGACAAAAGAAACATTTTATAGATTATTAACCATTTACAGAAGGGATCCCCAAAAGTGCAACATTTAAAAGTCGGTTTACAAAATTCAACAGTTAAGAGTAATCATTAGCCATACTAAGGCAAAATACAAGGTTCTGGTCTGGTCCTCTTGTCCCTGTAATTTCCTCAACCGTGGCGGTTGAGCGGCCTGACATGTACAGTCACCCTGCAGAGCTCTCCAATCAGGGTTGAACGATCTTATCCTTGCCTTTCCCTGCACCACGCAACACCCGTGAGCCAAGGCCCATCAAGAAAACAACATACACAGCATATACAATATAATCAAACAAATATTCTAATAAGCATGTAAGCATACTCCAAGGTACAAATAACTTCATCCATACTTAGATTACTCAACACTCTCATTAATCACATTCATAGCCAAATATAATAATCAATTAACACAAATACTAGGGCCGACACCTTAGGTCGCACCCTCTGTTTAACCCACTGACTCCGACCCGCTTAAACCGAGCTCAGTGCATAATAAGCTGTCCTTGGATACCAGTGTCCGAGCCGTGCCAATTGCACAAGTTAACCGTGGCACGCTTAGGCCGTTGGTTTACAATACATGGCACAATACCATTCTTTCAATCATATATATTAGGGAGCCCTTAGTCCCATTCAAATAATCAACCGGGTGTAGTTTTCTTACCTTTGGCTTCTAGATGTACTAGCTACGGGCGATACTCCTTGAGCGCGATTCGATCCCCGAGCCCTAGCTTAGCACCTTAGTTGTAGAATCGCTTCTCCAAGAGTTTCCTGACCTATCTTCAAAGTTTTAGCCTCAAATTCCACCTTAGCTCTGTTTTAGTTCTTGATTGGTTCTTGAGCTAGACCTCTAATTCATCCCTTCAATTTCCCCAAGCTTCAACTGATTTCCCTTGAAATTTCAGTAGTTTTTCTTCCTTAAGAGAGAGAAGAGAGAAAAGCTGAGAATGAGTCGGTTCTAACTTTGTGTCTACTATTTTCTAAAATCCTCCCAAGTCTATCCTTAGGTTATTAGACTAATCCCAAAGCTCGGGGTGCTGGAAACGTCCCCGAGGGCAAAACAGTAAAATCCCCCAATAATCCCGCCTAGACATCCTAACCTCAAATATATCTCCAATTATTTATTTTCATCACCTGATAGTCTAAATCACTACCCGATACCTAAAATACTCCTTGACTTGTCCAAAGTCAATTATAATGCCCCGTTGTGACTTTTCCCGCTATCTAGCCCTAGGATCGCCTTGAGTGGCCGGCTGTAGACCAATCCACATAATAATGTGGTTCTCACATATATCTCATACATATATACCATAACATCATATAATATCATCAATTATCATATGCACACTATTAATCACACAATATCACATTCAAACAAATACTATTCACTCTAATCCCATTTATGCCCTCCCGGCACACTAATCAAGGCTCCTAAGCCTTATTAGCGAATTTGGGTCGTTACAGGTGGGGTGGGACGTCCGCCTGAACCCTTGGTGTAGCATCTCAGAATTTTACTTAGCTAGATAGTAGTAGTAGCTTAGTATTTTAGTTTTCTTGGTTATTAGTTCAACCCGGGATTTAGTTCGAAACTCATAGAAATAGTTATGGATTTTATAAGTTTAGCCTATAGTTTAGAAATATTAATTTTAACATAAGGTTTGATTACTATTGCTGGTCCTAGAAATAATATTTTTTATAACCTAAGGTTTAGATAGAAGAATTAAGAACATGACACTCGTCACATGTATGATTATTAAGGATTTTAGATGAATAAATTTATTAAAGGATAGATCTAGAAGGTCTAGAACCTTCTTGCAGCTATTAGGATCTCGTTTTATTCACTCAAAGTTCATTTTAACAAACTTCAAGTGTGCTGAAAATGCTCAAAAACGTGTTTAAAATATTAGTGTCGATATATCGCCTATGGGTGATATGGAAAACACGTCGACTTCGTACGAATGAAACCACGGAGGCTCAAGATATAGGGGCAGGCGATATATCGACTCCCTTTGGCATATTTGAAATTCCATGGAATCAGAGCTAGAAACAGCCCTCAACAACTTGGACTTGCACTTGAACAAAATATTCAAATTTATTCAATTATTATTCATTTTAAAAGGGGTTAGTTTCACTCCTTGAACTATATAAATAGGGTCTTTCACTTAGCCGTTTCATTCATCGTTTAAGCATTGTTCAGAGCCTTCAAACTGCTAAGTTCATTCTAGAGAGAAACACTAGGGTTTTTGGGGTTAAAAGCTTTCCAATTTAAGCTTTTCTAAACACTTGGGAAGTAAGATAGAGTGATATTTCCGTATTGAGGTATAGATCAAAGTTCTAATCTATCAAAGGTATATTGTATCCTCAGATTTAGTTCATTATTACTTCCTCTTGTTCTTTCATTTTTTTCAAAATCCTAACTTGTTATAATGGCTTTTGGTTAGGTGCTTGTGTTTCTTGAAACTTAAGGTTTTTGGTAAGTTCTTGTCATGATGGTTTAGATATTCTTTTCATCATATTTTCTTTAGGAAACTTATGATTTTTACTGTTGGTTTTAGGAGTTTCCAATCCAGCTCTTGATACGAACCACACCAACGATTGTGGTGAAACCCGACACCAAATATGGCAGCCACCAAGAACAAACGAATCTAGAATGATGAACTGCGACCCAATGCTTAGCCAAGCACGAACCTTGGTATGAGGAAGACGCCACAAACGGTGATGGGAATCCGTTTGATAAGTCAGATTGAACGCCACAAGGAATACCCTTGATAAGTTCGAATAGTCTCTTCAAGAACTCAAGAAGAAAACCTCTCAATTTTCATTAACCAAAATAATATGAATTTCCCAACGTTTTTCTAGCCCTAATATGGCCGAAATTACATGAAAGAAAAGCCCCTTTGTCTTCCTAATGAAAACCCTAACAATCACAAATAGAAAGACTGTTGGACTCTCACAAGTCAAATGTTTGACTTTCACAAAAAAAAACAAAGACTAAATAAAACGTGATTAAGTGACTGATTAAAATAAAAATACAAGATGCCAAAATCCAATAAGACTCATTAAAAGAAGCTAAATATTGATCAAGCTCCTAAACTGAGTCTACTTTGATGAGCAGTACAAGTCTTTGTTCTCCTTCAGTGTTGACCATGATCTCCTCCTGTTTTTAGGACTTTGTGGACTAGGTTGTTAAGTTCTTCTTTGAATCTCTTGGCTCGCGCCCTCATCACCGGACCAACTGGAACTTGACTTGGATCTTTAGTCTTGGTGTCCTCGTCACCAGCTCTTGTCTCCAATATCCCAGTTTTTGGTAAGGAAAATATGTTAGATTTTATGTGTTATGATTATGTAAATATGCTATGTGTATGTATGTATATATGTATATGTTGTAGCCACTTGGAAAATATGGTTGCTTAGATAGCAAATAAGCAAATCCCAAGATTTTTTTATCATTATTGTATATTGTAGTTATGATTTAACCTACCTTGAATAGTAGCAAGAGGACCTAGATTGTTTCTATCACATACTATAGTAATGAGTTAATGGCCGTTAATATTGTAGTCCTATGTTTTATGATTTTACGTTTTTACGTCATATGTTTTATGATTTATATTTTTCGACTTATGATTTAAGATATGTTTTCAGTAGATTTTCCTTGCTGGGCATTAGGCTCATTCCTTTTTATTTTAGATGGTGCAGGAAAATAAGCTTGGAAGGCAGGATGGATTCATGGAAGCTTTGGCATGTGTATTGGGCAAAAACTGAATGAATGGACTAATGGGAAAGATCGAGGATCACATTTATATTTTGAGTCTTTTTAATTATGTATTATGATTTTCCTCATTTAGTATTTGAACGATTAATAATAAAGGTTTAAGTTTTCTTTATGTTTTTATGTAATAACATTGGGATCCCGTATTTTGGATTTTTCTAATAAAGTTCTATTATTTTATGTATGTATTCAAAAATAGTAGTTATGTTTTAGTAGTTTTAGTGGTCTGAGTTCTATAAGTTAGTCGGGTCGTTACAGTTGGTATCAGACCATGGTTCATATGCATGAAGTTCTCCTTGATACACATGCAAAAGCTCCGGATCTAACAGCCAATGTAAGTGTTTATGTTATGAATATTATGTTTATGTTAATAGCTAACATTTTAGTCATTATGTTTTCAGTCAAAATGAATGGAGCTTTGGCCTATCATGATATCCGAGCCATTAAGACATTAAAAAGGGTTAGAGAGCCAGGGGATACAATGAGAATGCTAGAAAGAATCACTCAAAGTTTGATCATATTTCACAAGGAGATAGTGCACCTTCAAATCAATAGGAAAATTATGATGAGAGATATGGAACAATATGTCCTAGTAATTAGGCTTTTTAAGGATTTTCCTTCTGTAGTTTCAAAATTGGAAGAATTATGGGACTATGGATGATGAAGATCACTTACTGGTAGCCATGATATATTATTTCCTTATAGTTAGGTTTACCAATAGGGTTGAGTTTCAATTCACTAATGAACAAAAGCATAATATCTTAATGAATATTCCTCGAGGTAGTTTTGAGGCTCATAGTAATGATGATTACGAGGAAATAAATGATGATATGTTAGATAAAGGGTCAGATATAGAAGATCATGATTTTTAGAGATTTACCCTAGTTATTAGTAGTATAGTTTCTTTATTTATTTTGAATTTATGATTGTAATAAGTGAAAATCTATTTCCAAATGAATAAAGTTATTATTTTTGAATGGCATGTATGAGTTTGATTTTTTTTTTTACAATCATAATAAACTTAGAATAAATTCAATAAATAATGACTGAGTCCAGTGAAGGTGGATACAAATCAATGGACCAGAATCTGTATTGAGAGTTTAGGGGGCCATCGTAGTGGGAACGATTTAACTGATCCCAGCCCTCCCTCAATATGGTTAACTTTGGAACTGCGATGAGTTTAGAGCCTGAAATTAAGTCATATAGGGTGATTAGAATCAGACTTAGAAAATAATAAAGGTGGCTTAATAGTCTAAGTTCATAATTTTTCATAAGAAATCATAACTGATAGGTCGGAGTTATGTTTGCTTAGACTAAGTTTTAGGTTAGAAACTATTAGGGTAAGTTCTAACGTGTTTTCTCAACTGTTAGAACTTTACTGAAGATGTCGCTACGAAGGTCTGCACGCATCGCCAACGAGACTCATGAAGCCCCTCCAGTCTGAAGAAGGGGAACGCGTGCTACCAATGCTGCTACTAATAGAAATGCACCACCACCAGTTGACAACACTGCTAAGATTATCTGATTACGACAACAAGTGGAAGCACTAATGCAACAACAACGACAACAGCCTGAACCGCAGCTTCAGCTGCAGACTCAGCCGCCGCTTCAGCCAACGACTCAAGCACCCCAGCAAGAGCAGAACATAGGATATCCATATATGGGATGGCCAGTGGCAAACTATGCGCCTTATCAGTACATAGAGCCAATCTATGAGCGTTTCCGTAAGTAGCATGCTCCAAACTTTGAAGGGACAACCGACCCCTTTGAGGTGAAAGAATTGCTCAGGAATGCAGAGCCTATTCTTGCACACATGAACCTCGGCAATGCGAATCGCATATCCTGCGTTTCCTCTCTACTGAAAAAGGATGCTAGAATCTGGTGGGATTTGGTACAGCAGACTCATGATGTCACCACCATGACTTGGACAAGATTTGTGGAGCTATTTAACAAAAAGCACTACAACTCGGCTGTCTTCGCAACTAGGGTGGAAGAATTTGCCAGTCTGAAGCAGGGAAATTTAATGGTAGTTGAGTACGCTTGAAAATTTGATCGTCTAGCCAAGTTAGTCCCAACCGACTACTTAAGGGTTACCAAGTTCACCAGGGGACTCAAACCCAAGATTGAGTTACGAGTCTGTGACGCCCCACATCACTATGGCTGCTTTCTGGAATGACGACTGGCCCTACAAACCAAGACAAGTCTTTCCAGCGTGCTTTGTCCTCACTCGCACACTTCCTAGGAAAACTTCCTAGGAGGTCACCCATCCCTAGATTACTCCAGGCCAAGCACGCTTAACCATGGAGTTCTCAAGTGATGGGCTACCGAAAAGAAGACGCACCTTCCTGATATAGGTAGTATCTATCAATCCATTTAAGCCCTCTTCAACTGAGTTGTCCCATACCTACACAGTCTTAGAATCATTACACTTGACCTTCCCTAGGCGGTGTGGGATTGCACAGCTTACCCGGTCTTTCCCCTTACAGATCACGGGATTTTGACTGTCACAATCACCCCCCCCCTTACGGGCCCGACGTCCCCGTCGGGGCCACACTTCCGGCTGGGTCAAGGCTCTGATACCATTTGTAACGCCCCACATCACCATGGCTGCTTTCTGGAATGACGATTGGCCCTACAAACCAAGACAAGTCTTTCTAGCGTGCTTTGTCCTCACTCGCACACTTCCTGGGAAAACTTCCCAGGAGGTCACCCATCCCTAGATTACTCCAGGCCAAGCACGCTTAACCACGGAGTTCTCAAGTGATGGGCTACCGAAAAGAAGATGAACCTTCCTGCTATAGGTAGTACCTATCAATCCATTTAAGCCCTCTTCAACTGTGTAGATGGACCTACATAGTCTTAGAATCATTACACTTGACCTTCCCCAGGCGGTGTGGGATTGCACAGCTTACCCGGTCTTTCCCCTTACGGATCACGGGATTCTAACTGTCACAGAGTCAAGCTTGCACATCCTGAAACCACTTCTTACGCCAACGTTCTGGAAACGACGATAGACGTGGAAAGGCTCAAAGAAAATGTTAGTAAGGAGGAAGCAAGCAAGTCTGAACCCAGACAGGAGAATTAGACTCAACATGGTTGAAACCACAACAACAACCAACATAGAAATAATGGGCAGAAAAGAAAGCATCCTGATAATAAGCAAGCCGACGCTAACAAAAGAGCACAACTAATAATGGTAATAGGTTGGGTTATGTGGAATACCCTTACTGCTCCAAATGCAGAAGAGACATCCTAGGGAGTGTCGTGCAAACACCAAGGGTTGTTTCAATTGTGGCCAGGAAGGTCATTGGAAAAAGGAATGTCCGCATGTCAAAACAGAAGAAAAGAAGGACAACATGATGGTTCCAGCCAGAGTCTTTGCCTTGACCCAGGGAGAAGTCGAAGCTAGTAACAAGGTGGTCACAGATCAGCTTTCCTTGATAATATATGTTTAGTATTGTTTGATTCGGGAGCAACACACTCGTACATCTTGTTAGGAATGACAGAGAAACTAGACAAACCTTGTGAAAGATTTAGAACTAGGTTTGTTACGGAACTTCCTTTGGGAGAAATAGTTCTATCATCACGAATAGTACGAGGAGTACCAATAAAAGTTGAGGGCACAGGACTAGAAGGATACCTGATAGAGCTAGAGATCAAGGACTTTGATGTAATACTGGGCATGGGTTGGCTAGCAAGCATGGTACAACAATCGACTGTAGAGACAAGCAGGTGACGCTCAAAACTCCTGATGGTCAGAAACTATGTTTTATGGGACAAGTTTCAGGACTAGGGGCACCGCTTATCTCTTCTCTCAAAGCTTAGAGGACGATAGAGAAAGGATGTCACACATTCTTATCAAGCATGACAGATGTGGCACAAGAAACACCATTAAAGGTTGGTGACATCCGCATTATAAAGGAATTTCCAGAGATATTTCCTGACTACTTACCAGGGTTACCGCCTACTTGGGAAATTGACTTCACAATCGAACTAGTACCGAGAACTGAGCCTATCTCAAAGGCACCATACCGGATGGCACCTATTGAACTCAAGGAGTTAAAAATACAGTTCCAAGAGCTCTTAGACTTGGGTTTCATCAGACCAAGCCATTCGCCAAGGGAGCACCGGTTCTATTTGTGAAGAAGAAGGATGGAAGTATGCAGATGTGTATCGATTAGCGCGAGCTGAACAAGGTGACAATTAAGAACAAGTACCCACTACCCCAGAATGACGACTTATTTGATCAACTCCGAGGAACGACTGTATTTTCAAAGATTGATTTACGGTCCAGTTATCACCAGCTCAAGGTAAAGGAAGAAGATATACCAAAGACAGCTTTTGGGACTCGATACGGGCATTACGAGTTTCTAGTTATGTCATTTTGTCTTACCAACACTCCACCCGCATTTATGGACTTAATGAATCGGGTCTTCAAGGATTACTTGGACAAATTTGTCGTAGTGTTCATAGATGATATATTGATGTACTCCAAGCATGAAGTCGAGCATGAGGAACATTTAAGACTGGCCTTGATGCGACTAAAGGAGCATCAACTTTATGCCAAGTTAAAGAAATGTGAATTTTGGCTATCACAAGTAGCGTAGGCCCATAGTATCCAAGGATGGATTTGCATTAGACCCAACTAAGGAAGAGGCTATGAAGGATTGGCCAAGACCTTAGAATGCATCAGAAGTGAGAAGTTTTCTCGAGGTAGCAGGATATTATCGGAGATTTGTAGAAGGCTTTTCTAAGATAGCCACTCCACTTACCAACCTGACCCAGAAACAGCAAAAGTTCAACTAGATGGATAAATGTCAAGAGAGCTTCCAGTTGCTCAAATATAAATTATGCTCAACACCAATAATTTGTGTACCGACACCTAACGACAAGTTTGTAGAATATTGTGATGCGTTGAAGCAAGGGTTAGGCTGTGTGCTGATGCAAAATGACAAAGTAATAGCCTATGCCTTAAGAAAGCTGAAGGAATATGAGCAACGCTATCCAACACATGATATGGAGTTGGCAACGGTGGTCTTCGCATTAAAAATTTGGCGCCACTCTCTTTATGGAGAACGATGTGAGATTTATACGGACCATAAGAGCTTAAAATATTTCTTCACACAGAAAGAGCTCAACATGAGGTAGCGCAGGTGGTTAGAACTAGTAAAGGATTATGACTGTGAATCCTATACCACTCAATAAAAGAAAATGTAGTTGCAGATGCATTAAGTCGAAAGAATTACGGAAAATTTGGCAGCATTATCCAGAATTGAAAAGCTGCTTTAGCAAGAGCTGATTAATGTCGGGATAGAAATAGCCATTGGTCTAGTAGCTAACTTGTCCATCCAGTCGAGTTTACTAGATGATATACGGATCAGGCAAGGGCATGACGACACGTTAGTATCGCATATGGCTGGAGTCAAAGAAGGCAACGGGTTTCTCCATATCAGGACAGGGGTTCTTGAGATATAAGGGCCGGGTATAAGTGATGAATGATTATGGAATCAAGATGAAGATTTTAGAAGAGGCACACACTACCCCATACTTAGTTAAGCCGGGGTCTACCAAGATCACGCACGACCTTAAGGCACTATATTGGTGGCCGGGATTGAAGAAGGACGTAGCAGAGTATGTGTCCAAATGCCTTAATGCCAACAAGTAAAGGCGGAACATCTGCGACTCGCAGGCTTATTGCAACCGCTTAGTATTCCAAAATGGAAGTGGGAAGACATAGCCATGGACTTCGTGACAGAATTACCACGAACAAATAAGCAACACGACTCAGCTTGGGTTGTGGTAGGTAGACTCACTAAGTCATCTCACTTCTGATTAGTACGCATACATTTATGTTCGAGAAATTGTACGATTGCATGGAATCCCTAAGACTAAAGTATCAGATAGAGGATCGGTGTTTACATCAATATTTTGGGGAAGCTTGCAGCAATCCATGGGTACCAAGCTGAGTCTTAGTACAACATTTCATCCTTAGACCAACGGTCAGTCTGAGCATACCATACAGATTTCAGAAGATATGTTGCGTGCTTGTGTACTAGACTTCGGAGGACCCTAGAGTAAGTATTTGCCACTTATAGAGTTCTACAATAATAGCTACCAGGCAATGATCGGTATGGCACCCTATGAGTTATTTTATGGAAGAAAGTTCCAGTGACCATTACATTGGGATGAGGTAGGAGAAAGACAGCTTCTTGGACCCGAAGCTGTTAGAGAGGCTCAAGATGCAGTGGAGTAGATTAGAAAATGTATGCCTGTTGCTTAGAGTTGACAAAAGAGTTATGTGGATGCCAAGCGGCGAGATGTGGAATTCAAAGTCTGAGATCAAGTCTTTTTAAAAATATTTCCTATGAAAGGAGTAAAGCGGTTTGGGAAGAAAGGAAAACTTAGTCCTTGGTTTATAGGTCCTTTTGAGATATTGGACAAGGTGGGACCAGTAGCATATAGATGCCCTACTACCTGCTCTAGCAGATAGCCACAATGTGTTTCATATCTCGATGCTGCGTAGATATGTGTCAGACCCATCCCACGTTATCAAGTACGATACGATAGCACTTTAGAAAGGCCTGAGTTATGAGGAATGACCGATTAGCATCCTAGAGAAAGGGATGAAGGAATTATGGTCTAAGAGTATTCTGATAGTCAAGGTCTTATGGAGTAATAATACAAAACGGGAGGCAACGTGGGAGTTGGAGGAAGACGGAGCACGGTATCCAGAATTGTTTGGTAAGTAAATTTCAGGGATGAAATTCTTTTAAGTAGGGGAGAATTGTAGCGTCTCAGAATTTTACTTCTCTAGATAGTAGAAGTAGTAGTAGCTTAGTATTTTAGTTTTCGTGGTTATTGGTTCACGCCGAGATTTATTTGGAAACTCATAGAAATAGTTATGGATTTTATAAGTTTAGCCTATAGTTTAGAAATATTAATTTTAACATAAGGTATGTTTAATATAGCTGGTCCTAGAAATAATATTTATTATAACCTAAGGTTTAGACAAAATAATTAAGAACGGGACACTTGTCACATGTATGATTATTAAGGTTAATGGATTTAGATGAATAAATTTATTAAAGGATAGATCTAGAAGGTCTAGAACCTTCCAACAACTGTTAGGATCACGTTTTTATTCACTCAAAATTGTTTTAACAAACTTCAAGTGTGCAAAAACATGTTTAAAATATCAGCGTATTCCGATATATGGCAGCTATAGGGGCTGATATATCGCCTATGGGTGATACAGAAAACACGTCGATTTTGGATGAACGAAACCACAGAGGCTAGGGATATAGGAGCAGGAGATATATCGCCTATAGGGGGATATATATCGGCTCCCTTTGGCATATTTGAAATTCCATGGAATCCGAGCTAGAAATAACCCTCAACAACTTGGACTTGCACATGCACGTTTTTTACTGAGTTCTGGGCATCTGTTGAACAGAAAATTCAAATTTATTAAGTTATTATTCATTTATTTATCATTTTAAAATGATCTAGTTTCAGTCCTTGAACTCTATAAATAGGGCCTTTCACTCAGCCATTTCATTCATCATTCAAGCATTGTTCAAAGCCTTCAAGCTGCTAAGTTCATTCTAGAGAGAAACACTAGGGTTTTTGGGGTTAAAAGCTTTCCAATTTAAGCTTTTCTAAACACTTGGGAAGTAAGATAGAGTAATATTTCGGTATTGAGGTGTAGATCAAAGTTCTAATCTATCCAAGGTAATGGCTTTTGGTTAGGTGTTTGAGTTTCTTGAAACTTAATGTTTTCGATAAGTTCTTATCTTGATGGTTTAGATATTCTCTTCATCTTATTTTCTTTAGGAAACTTATGGTTTTTACTGTTGGTTTTAGGAGTTTCCAATCCCGCTCTTGTCTCCAATATCCCAGTTTTTGGTAAGGAAAATATATTAGATTTTATGTGTTTTGATTATGTTAATATGCTATGTGTATGTATGTATATATGTATATGTTTTATGTTGTAGTCGCTTGGGAAATATAGTTGGCTTAGTTTGCAAATAAGCAAATCCCAAGATTTTTTTTATTATTATCTTAGACTGTATTTATGATTTAACCTACCTCGAATAGTAGCAAGAGGACCTAGATGGTTTAAACCTACCTCGAATAGTAGTAAGACGACCTAGATGGTTTTTATCACATACTATGGTAATGAATTAATAGCCATTAATATTGTAGTCCTATGTTTTATGATTTTACATTTTTTACGTCATATGTTTTATGTTTTATGATTTATATTTTTAGACTTATGATTTATGATATGTTTTTAGTAGATTTTTCTTGCCGGGCATTTGGCTCATTCCTTTTTATTTTAGATTGTGCAGGAAAATAAACTTGGAAGGCGGGATGGATTCATGGCAGCTTTGGCATGTGTATTGGGAGAAAACTGAATGAATGGACTGATGGGGAAGATCAAGGATGACGCTTATATTTTGAGTCTTTTTAATTATGTATTATGATTTTCTGTATTTAGTATTTGAAGATTAATAATAAAGGTTTAACTTTTTCTTTATGTTTTTATGTAATAACAATGGGATCCCATATTTTGGATTTTTCTATTAAAGTTCTATTATTTTATGTATGTATTCAACAATAGTAGTTATGGCTTATTAGTTTTAATGGTTCGAGATATGTAAGTTAGTCGGGTCGTTACACTTGGGGTTCGATCGTGAATGGCTTTCACGCATGCATGCGACTAAGGTACATGGGGACGGTGGCTCCAATCAACCATGAGAAACGGGAGCTATGGAACTCCCAATGTGGGGGAGGAGCTGTGAAGCTCCGGAGCGGCGACTTTGAAGCTTCAAGACCGAGACACACAGTTGGAAGTCGTGGCTCGGGTTGGTCCTTCGGGGCCGATCGAGTCTTTGGCTCATCATGGTCTCTGCCGAGGTTCACTCCTTGAATCCGAGCTCGCTCATCCATGATGAGTAAAATTTTTCCAGTAATAATTTACATTAAAAATTACAAAATAAATTCCTATGCCATTAAAAATGGCTTACATGAATTCTAACAATGCATGAAAAAACCTAACCCAATAGTACTGTAACGCCCTGGATTGATACGAACCACGCCAACAAGTGTGACGAAACCCGACACCAAATATGGAACAGCCACCAAGAACACACGAGATTGGAATGGAACCGCGACCCAATGCTTAGCCAAGCACGAACCTTGGTATGAGGAAGACGCCACAAACGGGGATGGAATCCGTTTTGATAAGTCAGGATGAACGCCACAAGGAATCTCCTTGATAAGTTCAAAAGTTTCTTCAAGAACTCAAGAAGAAATAAACTCACAATTTCATTCAACATAATCTGATTTTTCACATTGTTTTGGCAGTCCTTATAAGGACGAAAATTACATGAAAACAAGACCCTTGGTCTTCCTAATGAAATCGAAAAATTAAGGACAGCCCCTTTGTCTTCCTAATGAAAACCGAAATTAAAGACAAGCCTTTTGTCTTCCTCATGAAAACCGAAAATTAAAGACAAAAGGACTATTGGACTCACACAAGTCAAATATTTGACTTATCACAAAATAAACAAAGACTAAAAAAAAAACGTGATTAAAAATAAAAAGACTCATTAAGCTCCTAAACTCAGTCAACTTTGATGAGTAAGACAAGTCTTTGTTCTCCTTCAATGTTGACCACGGTCTCCTCTTGTTTTAGGACTTTGTGGACTAGGCTGTTAAGTTCTTCCTTGAATCTCTTGGCTCGTGCCCTCGTCACTGGACCAACTGGAACTTGACTTGATACTTGGGTCTTGGTGTCCTCATCATTCCCCCCCTCTTTAGAAGGATTTGACCTCAAATCGTCACCTGCATCAAAAGGACTCAAATCAGAAACATTAAAAGTAGCACTAACATTATACTCACCTGGTAAATCGAGTCTGTAGGCATTGTCATTGATCCTTTCAAGTACTTGAAATGGACCATCTCCTCGAGGTAGCAATTTTGAACGCCTTTGTGTTGGGAATCGCTCTTTCCTCATGTGTAACCATACCCAATCACCGGGCTCAAAAACCTGCTTATGACGACCCTTGTTAGCTTGCTTAATGTATTGTTCAGTCCTTCTCTCTATGTTGAGTCGCGCCCTCTCATGGATTTTCTTCACAAATTCTGCCTTCTTCTCGCCATCTAAATTCAAATGCTCAGAAACAGGTAAAGGTGATAAATCCAAAGGAGTTAGAGGATTAAAACCATAAACAATTTCAAATGGTGAAAATTTAGTAGCAGAATGCATTGAACGATTATAAGCAAACTCAACATGTGGCAAACAATCTTCCCAAGTCTTAATATTTTTACTTATGATAGCCCTCAACAAGGTGGATAGGGTCCTATTAACTACTTCTGTTTGACCATCGGTTTGAGGGTGACAAGTAGTAGAAAATAATAGTTTTGTCCCAAGTTTTCCCCACAATGTTTTCCAAAAATAGCTTAAGAACTTGGCATCCCTATCTGATACAATTGTTCTAGGCATACCATGTAATCTCACAATCTCCCTAAAGAACAAATCTGCAACGTTAGAGGCATCATCAGTTTTATGACAAGGAATAAAATGAGCCATCTTAGAAAATCTGTCTACAACCACAAAGATTGAATCCCTCCCACGCTTACTTCTAGGTAAACCCAACACAAAATCCATTGAAATGTCAACCCATGGTGAACTAGGGATAGGTAGGGGTGTGTAAAGGCCATTTGGCTGAACTCTTGATTTAGCTTGCCTACAAGTGACACACCTACCACAAATTCGCTCAACATCTCGTTTCATGTGGGGCCAAAAGAAGTGCTCTTGCAACATAGCTAGGGTCTTAGCAACTCCAAAATGTCTCATCAACCCTCCCCCGTGGGACTCTTTAACTAGCAAATCTCTCACAGAACAATTGGGTACACACAACCTATGCTCCCTAAACAAGAAACCCTCATGCCTATAAAATTTTCCGTCAGCAGACTTTTCACAAACAGCATATGTTTCCCCAAAATCATGGTCAGTAGAATACAACTCCTTTATGTGTTCAAACCCAAGAAATTTAGCATCAAGAGTAGAGATTAGGGCATACCTGCGAGAAAGGGCATCAGCAACCACATTCTCCTTACCTTGTTTATAGCGAATGACATAAGGAAATGTCTCAATGAACTCAACCCATCTCGCATGTCTCTTGTTGAGCTTGTGTTGGCCTTTAAAATGTTTCAAGGATTCATGATCTGTGCGAATCACAAACTCCTTTGGCCACAAATAGTGCTGCCATGTTTCTAAAGCACGCACTAGTGCATACAATTCTTTGTCATAGGTGGGGTAATTGAGGGCAGCCCCACTTAGCTTTTCGCTAAAGTATGCAAGTGGTCTCCCATCCTGCATAAGAACAGTGCCAATACCTATTCCAGAAGCATCACATTCAACTTCAAAAGTGTTAGAAAAGTTAGGCAAAGCAAGTAGAGGAGCATGAGTAAGCTTGTATTTCAGTAGCTGAAATGCCTCCTCTTGAGCTTCACCCCATTTAAATATCACATTCTTTTTGATAACTTCTGTAAGTGGTGCGGCGATGGTGCTAAAATTTTTCACAAACCTCCTATAGAAGCTAGCAAGTCCATGAAAACTTCTAACATTACCTATAGTTGTAGGGGTCGGCCACTCTTGGATGGCTTTGATCTTTTCTTCATCCACCTGAATACCTGTAGCACTTACAACAAAGCCTAGGAAAACAAGCTTATCGGTGCAGAAAGTACACTTACTGAGGTTTGCATATAAACTCTGTTTCCTAAGAACATCCAAAACAGAATGCAAATGCAAAACATGGTCATGCAAATTCTTACTATAAATAAGAATATCATCAAAATACACAACCACAAATTTTCCAATGAAAGCACGCAATACATGATTCATTAAGCGCATGAAAGTGCTAGGTGCATTAGTTAGTCCAAAAGGCATGACTAACCAATCATACAATCCATGTTTAGTTTTAAAAGCAGTTTTCCACTCATCCCCTTCTTTCATACGTATCTGATGATACCCACTTTTAAGATCAATTTTGGAAAACACACAAGAACCATGCAATTCATCTAACATGTCATCTAAACGAGGAATGGGATGTCGATATTTTACCGTTATATTGTTGATGGCTCGACAGTCGACACACATCCTCCATGTTCCATCCTTCTTGGGAACTAGAATCACTGGAACAGCACAAGGGCTCATGCTTTCTCTCACATGCCCTTTCTCCATCAATTCTTCAATTTGCCTTTGCAATTCCTTTGTTTCATCAGGATTACTTCTGTAGGCTGGTCGGTTTGGGATGGAAGCACCTGGAACAAAATCAATTTGATGTTCTATTCCTCGAACAGGTGGCAAACCATGTGGTACTTTCTCAGGAAACACATCCTCAAATTCCTGCAAAATAGACACAACAACACTTGGCAGCGGAGAATCAAGTTGGTTAGTATTTAAAAGAGCCTCCTTATACATGAGTAAAATCATGGGCTGTTTTGTACACAATGCTCTCTTAACCTCACTTTTTTTTGCATAAAAATTATTTTGTTTTCTCTCACTTGATTCCACACTTTTCTCTCTTTGTCTCTCTTTTTTCCTCACTCTCATTCATCTTTTCACTCTCTTTTTGCTCACTCATTTTCTTTTTGTCACTCAATTTTTGCAACCTCACTTGATCGTCATACACTTGCTTTGGTGTCAAAGGAGCTAGAGTGATTGTTCGTTGACGGAATGTGAATGAATACTTGTTGGTGAAGCCGTCATGCTGCACCCGCCGATCAAATTGCCAAGGCCTTCCTAGAAGGAGGTGTCCAGCTTGCATGGGAACCACATCACACAACACCTCATCTTCATACTTGCCAATTCGAAATGAGACTAGCACCTGTTTTGTCACCCTCACTTCACCACTATCATTCAGCCATTGCAATTTGTATGGACAAGGATGCCTAAGCGTTGTAAGCCCCAGCTTGGCAACCATGGAAGCACTAGCAACATCAGTACAACTACCTCCATCAATAATGACACTACATACCTTGTCTCTCACATGACAACGAGTGTGAAAGATGTTCTCTCGCTGCACCTCTTCTTCCTCTTCTTTTGCTTGCAAATTCAGGACTCGCCTTGTGACTAGTGCAAGCATCTCACCAGATTCTGGTCCATACTCATTGTCAGAAGCATCTTCCAAAGGTGGCATGTCAGCAAGATCATCTTCATCTTCAGAATCTATCTCTCCACTTTCTCGAATCACCATGACTCTCTTGTTTGGACACTGGCTAGCTATGTGTCCTCGCCCCTGACATTTGAAACACCTTATCTCACTAGAATGAGACTTAGTAGGAGTTGTTTTACCTTGAGGTGGTGTGGCTGTGGTGGCTGGTTTTGGTGTAGATGATGAAGTGGGTTGGTCTTCTTTCTTTGGATAGTTCGACCTCCAAGGTGTTGTACTTGGATTGTGTGGGCTCGGTCTTGACCTCGAACTTGAACTGCCCTTCTTGAGCTGCCTCTCAACTTTGATTGGGTCAGCAATCTCTCGGTTCAACCCATTCAAAAACCTTGCCATGGTTGCCTCCCGATCCTCTTCAACATTGGCTCTAATCATAGCCATCTCCATCTCCTTGTAATACTCATCAACACTTCTGTAGCCCTGACGAAGACCCTGCAACTTAAGGTAGAGATCTCGATAATAATGAGGTGGTACAAACCGTCGCCTCATCACCCTCTTCATGGCCTCCCATGTGTCAATAGGGCGATCTCCACTCCGCCTCCTGTTGATGCACAACTGATCCCACCAAACAATAGCATAATCAGTAAACTCAATGGCAGCAAGTTTTACCTTCTTCATGTCGGAGTAGTTGTGACAATAAAAAACTAGCTCCATTTTCTTCTCCCACTCAAGGTATGCTTCAGGATCACTCTTCCCCTGAAATGCTGGGATTCTCATTTTGATATTCCCCAAATAGTTATCTACCTGGTTCCTATCTTCTCTATTCCCACCATACCTCCTATGGTTACCCGCCGACATCCTATCAAACTCATCATCAGAAACTACCCCTTCTAAATCCCCTTCATTCTCATCCTCCCTTTGGTGTACCCTACCCCTCCTTGGTCTCCGTTGTGCCCCCTCTTCTACCCTATCCAACCGCTCATGTATTTGCTCACACTCCTCCCTCAACATCCTCCTCATCTCCCCCATTAAAGCTTCAATTTGTAGATTTGGAACGGTAGGTGGTGGAGTGTCATTGCCTGCATTTCTTTCTGTATTTTGTGACATGATTGAAAATCTGCAAAAAATAAGGTTAGAAAAAGACCTCACCACACTCCCTCACGTGTTTCACTCAAAGAAAAATGGTCACTCAAGTACACTCGTGTTTGCACTCAATGATGGCTTTTACCCTCAAATAAGCTCACACCTCTGCCTTTTTCCACTCTATTTTCTTCTTTAAGCTCTTTGAAAACTAATGAAACAGTGATATGGAGGTTCAGGCAGCCAATTCTACCAAACAAACCAAACGAAAACCGATGAAAAAGTTGGGAAAAATGGTGATTTTTGGAACACTTGTGTGGGGTTTTGCAAAAAGGCCTCTAGAGCATGGGGAACAAGAATAGAACAAAATTTTTTTTTTTTTTTTTAAGGTTCGGATCCCCTTTGAATTTTTCTTCTTCTTTCTTTTCTCTTGTTTCAATTTTTTTTTTTTTTTTTCAAGAACAAAGAGCCAACCCGAACAAAAAAAAATGAATACCAAAGAGCCAACCCGAAAACCAAGCAATTTATGTTACTAAAACGATTTCAAGAACAAACCAATCTATGATGCAACAACACTCCCCATAACATGAAAAACCAATCTCAGATTTCACCACAACTAAAGCAACAATTGAAACCAGGGACACAATTGAAACAAGGGAATTAACAATACCAATTTGTGGCTCTAGAATACTTTCGGATTTCAAGGGATTTCACAAAGATATAATGGAAATTTTGAAAAAAAGGAAATGATTGAACAAGGAAACAATTGAAATGAGGAAATTAACCAATGGAAATTCAGATTCCACAATTAGAACAAGAGAAACCCAAAGCACATTCGGATTTCACAACAAAAACAAGAGAAAAACTCGATCCCAATTCAGATTTTCACAATAAGAACAAGAGAAACTCAAAGCCCTAATTCACGATTTCAGAGAACAAAAAAAAAAAAAAATAGATAGATTTTCAACAACCCTAATTCAAACGCACCAATTGAACAAAGAACTCTATGAAACAAGATTTGTGGCTCGGATTTCACAACAAATAAACAAGTACAAAGAACTCAAAACACGACTAGATGATGAATTTTTTTTTTTTTTTCAGAAACCCTAAAATAAGAACACGAATTGAATAGGAAAAAAAAAATGAAAAAGGATAGGCCAAACCGAATGATCCTAAGCTCTGATACCAACTGATACGAACCACGCCAACAAGTGTGACGAAACCCGACACCAAATATGGAACAGCCACCAAGAACACACGAGATTGGAATGGAACCGCGACCCAATGCTTAGCCAAGCACGAACCTTGGTATGAGGAAGACGCCACAAATGGGGATGGAATCCGTTTGATAAGTCAGGATGAACGCCACAAGGAATCTCCTTGATAAGTTCAAAAGTTTCTTCAAGAACTCAAGAAGAAATAAACTCACAATTTCATTCAACATAATCTGATTTTTCACATTGTTTTGGCAGTCCTTATAAGGACGAAAATTACATGAAAACAAGACCCTTGGTCTTCCTAATGAAATCGAAAAATTAAGGACAGCCCCTTTGTCTTCCTAATGAAAACCGAAATTAAAGACAAGCCTTTTGTCTTCCTCATGAAAACCGAAAATTAAAGACAAAAGGACTATTGGACTCACACAAGTCAAATATTTGACTTATCACAAAATAAACAAAGACTAAAAAAAACGTGATTAAAAATAAAAAGACTCATTAAGCTCCTAAACTCAGTCAACTTTGATGAGTAAGACAAGTCTTTGTTCTCCTTCAATGTTGACCACGGTCTCCTCTTGTTTTAGGACTTTGTGGACTAGGCTGTTAAGTTCTTCCTTGAATCTCTTGGCTCGTGCCCTCGTCACTGGACCAACTGGAACTTGACTTGATACTTGGGTCTTGGTGTCCTCATCATGGATAGCCAAGACCGCTACACTGTGTACTTATAAAGGTGCAGGACTTGCTAATCAAGTCATTTAGTGAAAACGTGATACAGAAACCACTAAAGAACGAGGCTTAAAAGGTTTTGGTCTCAAAAGGGTACATTTCATATAACTAAATATTTTTACACATGGGATCCCAAAAAGGAACAACGTTCAAAAGTCAGTTTACAAAATTTCCAGAGTTCAAACAACCATTAGCCACTCTAAGGGCAAAACAGACGTTTATGGTTCTCTTGTTCCTGTCTCCCTCTCAACCGTGGCGGCTGAGCAGCTGATCATGTACATTCTGCTCTTAGAGCTCTCCGAATCAGGGCTAATCAAGCTTGCCCTTGCCTTTACCTGCACCACGAAGCACCCGTGAGCCAAGGCCCAGCAAGAAAACGTATCATATTATATAACCAGCAATAATAACATTTGGATAACCCCTTAAGCATGTTCATACCCTTAACATACCACAATAGTCACAAAGCATGAAGATTCAACCAAAGGTTCAGCTAATTAACACTAAGCTATATATCATAACAATCCACCAATCAATAATAACAATCAAATCACATGATAATCAGGGTCGACTCCTTAGGTCGCACCCTCTGTTTACCCCACTGACTCCGGCCCGCTTTAACCGAGCTCAGTGCATAATAAGCTGTCCTTAGCTACCAGTGGTCGAGCCACGCCCTGTGCGCTAGTGTAAACCTCGACACCCTTAGGTCGTTTGTTTACTATTTACATGGCATAATACCATCCTTTACCAAGCATACAAAGTAGGGAACCCTTAGTCCCATTATAAATCCACAACCAGGTGCAGTTTTCTTACCTTTAGTTTCCAAATGTATTGGTTACGTGAGATGCCTCTTGAGCACGATCCGTTTCCTGAGCCCCTAGCTTATACCTAGTCACAACCAAGATAAGGGATACCATTAATAATTGTAAAAGGGCTTCTAAGTAAGGTTCTAGTCTCCGGAACATCAAATTCCACCAAACACGGTAGTAGATTCGATCCCGAGCACCCTAGGTTAAATTCCCATGCTTAACATCCAAAAATCCCAAATTCCCTTAAGGGTCGTGGCTCTAGCCTCCCATGCCGCGGCATGGCCCTCAAACAGAGCCCTCCCACGCTCAGAACTAGACATGCGTCGTGGCCCTACAAGCCCCATGCCGCGGCCCGCCCTCCTTCCTCAGCATGCATCAGCTTCAAAGGGCCGCGACTCACCAAGAACTATGCCGCGGCCCGACCCCTTCGAACCCAAAAAAACCTCCATTTTTAACTCTCAAACCTCACTCAAAACCATCCTAATTCCATAACTCAACTATCACAGAGCTAACATGGTTCCAGCAACATAATCCAGCGAAAACCTAGCCTAATAACTCATCAAAACCCCACTTCAATCTCTGAAACCCAAATGTTCAAGAACACTAAAACCAGCCAAGAAAACATTAGAATTCAAGTATTAAATCATAAATTCGAGCTTACCTTCGGTGCAGAATCAATTCTTTAAGCAATTTCTGAGCTAACTTCCAAGTTCCTAGCTTCAATTCAGTCTTCAATTTCAAAACCCGAAAACCTCTTAGACTCAATCTAAACCACAGAATTTAACAACAAAAGTGTGATTCAATCCTTACCTCAGTCCTGGTTGAATCCCTTAGCTAAAACGGAGCTATTCCCTCAAAAATCTAGCTCAAATCAAAGAGTTTTCAGCTGAATTTCCCTTAGATTCTAATGGTTTCCTTTGAGAGAGAAAGAGGAAAGGAGAGAAGGTCGGTTCCTAATGTTCCATCGAATTCTGTGTTTTACTTAGTCTATTCTTAGGCAATTTAGTTAATCTTGGGGCTCGGGGTGCCAGAAATATCCCCGAGGGCAAAATTCCCCAATATTCCCACCTAGACTTCCTAACCTTAAATATATCTTCAATTATTTATTTCCATAACCCGATAACCTAAATAACCATCCAATACTTGAAATACCCCTTGACTTGCCCAAAGTCAAGTATTAAGCCCTATTGTGACTTTCCCGCTAACTAGCTCCCTAGGATCGCCTCAAATCACATGTTGTAGTTTTACCCACATAATAATGTGGTTCTCACAAATATAGCATATAATCACATTTTCATTCATATAAGCATACTAGCATGCTTATCATATAATCATGTATTAAGTTAATAAATTCACACATAAACCAATTATGCCCTCCCGACACACTAATCAAGGCACTTAAGCCATGTTAATGATTTTTGGTCGTTACAAGTACCATATAATTAACGATTCACATTCATAAACTCAACCATCCATTCACATATATATCACATACATATTTGTTGACCACGATTTTGGCCAATAATGAGTAGACGTCGAAAGGACAGTAAGCCTTGAATAGAAAATAACGACACACATAATTTTATAGTGGTTCAGCCCCAATTTGTTGGTAATAGCCTAATCCACTTGGAGTTGTGATTTATGTACCTACACTTAAGATCAGATGAACCTAAGGCAACTGAGTTTCTTAAGTATAAGTTGAAAAAAATAGAGTTTCTTTCTAGAGAATACAACCTTTCTCTCTCTAAGTTCTCTTTGAAAATGCCCCAAGAATTACCCAAGTAAAAGTTCCCAGAAGTTCTAAAGTCCAAATTTCAAAATTCCCCCTAGAATGATGCCATGAGCTCTTTATTTATATAGGCTCATGAATCGTACATGAAATATCTCCTGTTTTTGACGGGGTCTTTGGTTGTTTTAACCAACTTTAATTAATAAAGTAATAAACAAATTAAAATTACAATAATATGGCTATTACTTTGGGATATCTGAGAGATTCGCGCGGTAGTTATGGGCAATTCTGGTTGTAGTTGTTACTGAGATTCTGTAAAGAAGTCACTGGGCAGATAACTCTTGGGACTCTGACATACCTGGTCGGCTAAATCTTCCTTCTGATGTAGCTGGTTGGGTGAATCTCCCTTCTGATGTAGTTGGTCGGGTGAATCTCCCTTCTGATGTAATTAGTTGGGTAAAACACTCCCTGACCAGGTAAATTCATACCTGGTTGGGTAAATCACTTCCTGACCAGGTAAATTCTTACCTGGTCAGGTAAATCACTTACGGACCGGGTAAATTCTTACCTAGTCGGGTATATCATTTCCTAACCAGGTAAATTCATACCTGGTCGGGTATATCACTTTCTGACCAGGTAAATTCATACCTGATCGGATATATCACTTCATGACCATGTAAATTCATACATGGTCGGGTATATCACTTCATGACCAAGTAAATTCATACCTGGTCGGGTATATCATTTCCTGACCTAGTTAAATGTAATGACCCAAATTTCCTAATAAGGCTTAGGACCTTGATTAGGAGGTCGGGAGGGCCATAATTGATTTATTATTAAATTAAATGATTATGTGCATGTTTAGGTGTATTAAATATGCATGTGGGCCCATTTCTGTTTAATTGGGCAATTTTCATATTTTGGCAATTTTGGGCATCTTTGGCATATATGTGGTATATGTGTGGTGCTTCATTATTATTTGGTTATGCTAGGGTTACTCAGCACGAGACTCTCCTAGGAGGTAAGCTAGTGGGAAAGTCACAACGGGATTTATACTTGACTCAGAGTGAGTTACGGGGTATTTAGCACATTACCAGGATATTGGGTAATGGGAATAAATATTTGATGATAAATTGAGAGTTAGTAAGATCATAGGGAAATTCTGGGAGTTTTGACTATTTTACCCCGGGGTGACATTTTTGAGACCCCGAGCATTAGGATTAGAATGTTCTCTCTTCCTCCCATTCCCTTTTCGACACCCGATCACATTTTCGAAGGAAACATGAGTTTTAGGACTCGGATTCAAGCGAGGATCGAGGCATAGAAATTCTAGGGAAGATTAGAAGCTTTTTAGCCAGAGAATTTAGTTGGGAACAACTCAATCGGAGGTAATTCAAGTTTTATGTTTTAAGTTTTTAAAGTTTTAAGCTTGGATTGGGTTTTGTGTTTTGATGAGTTTTTAAATGAATTGGACCTTGGGGTTTTATTGGTATTGGATAATTAGGATGCTTGGGAACATTGATTTTTGGATTTGGAGATGTTTGAGTAGGTTTTTGGAAGGATTTAAAAGCGGAAAAATGAGGTTTTTGACTAGGTTTGTGGTTGGGTCGCGACCCTGTTCTTGGGCGCCGCAGCCCAGGCTTGATGAAGGAGGACGCTTGCTGTCTGGGTAGTTAGGGTCGCGATGCAAGGTAGGAGTGCCGCAGAGCTAGGCACAGGCAGATTGGGTTAGGCTCATAGGGAGGTAGCGAGTCACGGCGTAAGTCTGGGTGGGGCTGCGGCGCTTAAGGGAAATTTTTCCCATATTTGGTTTTTAGTCGTGGGAACTAAACGCTAAGGGCTTGGGATCGATCCTACTTTCCAGTTGAGTAGGATTCGACATCCCGGAGGCTAGGTTTGGAAGTATTTATTTACTCATTTTGATGAGGTTTATATTATGGTTGTGACTAAGTTATCACTAGGGGCTTGGAAACAGGATCGTTCTTGTGGCTTGTTTATTGGTAACCTGTGCTTGGACCAAAGGTAAGAAAACTGAACCCATTATGTGATGCATGAGAAACATGTGATTAGGGCATGACATGAATATTGAATATGAGATTGATCAGAGCTTGAGTCTCTGTAATTGTGCATGATCATAATTATGCTAGTGATTGTTAAGTAAGAATGTTGAATGCTCTACATTTGGATATTTGACATATGATATATGCCTGGATGCATTGCTTACTTGTGAATGGCACTGACTCATTAGTCAGAATCGGCAATGGTGTCAGTGTTAACTGTAAAGCTGTGACTCATTAGTCAAGTTCGGTAGTAGTACTGAGCACTAGTTGTATGGTATTGGCTTAAGAGTCAAGAACAATATTAGCATGTTTAACGCAAGCCGAAAAGAGGAAAAATGAGGTTTTAAGCTGGGTTTGTGGTCGGGTCACGGCCCTGTTCTTGGGCGCCGCAGCCCAGGCTTGATGAAGGAGGACGCTTGCTGTCTGGGTAGTTAGGGCCGCGATGCAAGGTAGGAGCGCCACGGCGCTAGGCACAGGCAGATTGGGTTAGGCCTCCATAGGGAGGCAACGAGTCGCGGCGCAAGTCTGGGTGGGGCTACGGCGCTTAAGGGAAATTTTGCCCAGATTTGGTTTTTAGTCGTGGGAACTAAACTCTAAGTGCCTGGGATCGATCCTACTATCCAGTTGAGTAGGATTCGACATCCCGGAGGCTAGGTTTGGGTTTGGAAGTATTTATTTACTCATTTTGATGAGGTTTATATTATGGTTGTGACTAGGTTACCGTTAGGGGCTTGGAAACAAGATCGTTCTTGTGGCTTGTTTATTGGTAACCTGTGCTTGGACCAAAGGTAAGAAAACTGAACCCAGTATGTGATGCATGAGAAACATGTGATTAAGGCATGACATGAATATTGAATATGAGAATGATCAGAGCTTGAGTCTCTGTAATTGTGCATGATCATAATTATGCTAGTGATTGTTAAGTAAGCATGTTGAATGCCCTACATTTGGATATTTGACATATGATATATGCCTGGATGCATTGCTTACTTGTGAATGGCACTGACTCATTAGTCAGAATCGACAATGGTTTCGGTATTAACTGTAATGCTGTGACTCATTAGTTAAGTTTGGTAGTAGTACTGAGCACTAGTTGTATGGTATTGGCTTAAGAGTCAAGAACAATATTAGCATGTTTAACGCAAGCCGAAAAGATTAGATCTAATTGGCATAAGCATTGAATGACTCATCATGAGCATTAATGCCTGACCGACCTCAAGTTCGATGAAAACTAAAAGCGCTTGTCTAGCCTAATGCTGAGCCCAAGTTAGTGACTTACTCATCAGTCACTCATCTGATTCAAGTTTGTGACTCCACAGTAACTCATCTGGTTTAAGTTAGTGACTTACTCATCAGTCACTTGTCTGGTTAGGGCTACACGCCCCAGCATGATTATCATAATCTCAAGTGTTAATCACTCATTTGATTAGGGCTACACACCCTAGCATGATTATCAAAATCTCAAGTGTTAATCACTCATCTGATTAGGGCTACACGCCCCAGCATGATTATCAGAATCTCAAGTGTTAATCACTCATCTGATTAGGGCTACACGCCCCAACATGATTATCAGAATCTCAAAGTGTTAATCACTCATCTGAATAGGATTGACTTAATAGTCATCCATACAGGAGGGCAGGATCCACAATCATTGTTTAGACTTATTTGCATGCATGAATAGGGCTATTATTGCTAGGCATGCCTATTATGACTTAGTAACATGTTATTACTGTTCATCAGCATATTGAGTTTTCTTACTGAGCTTCGGCTCACGGGTGCTATGTGGTGCAAGTAAAGGCAAAAGAAAGCTGGACCATCATTAAGTTGGAGAGCTTAGGTGACGATGTGTACATATGCGTCTGCTCGACCGCCACGACCGAGGGTTTAAAGAGGAACTAGGGTTAAACCCTATTTTGCCGCTTAGTTCGGCTGGTTGTAAATATCTTATTGTAATTAACCTTTAAATTATATTTTGGGATCCCAATGTATACAGTAAACATTTTAGTGAAATGTTGTATCTTAACCAAAAAAATTTAATCCTAAACCGTTAATCATACTTAGTTAAACTAATATGGCCAAATGACTCAATTAGCGTGTTTAGCACTATTTAAAATGCACACCGTAATGGTCCCTGGGTAGTAGGGCGTTACATTAAACATCCCCGCGGTCAATGTTCTATCCGACCAGTGACGCGACGATTCTGTAGGTCATTTTCTATCCTTTGCACTTCCCTTGGTTGACACATTTATTAACCATTAATGCTCCACCTGGTAGTCCTGAGTTGCCACATGTCACCTCTAAATGCCACATCATTATTAACCTCTGATTACTACTGATACGAACCACACCAACATTGTGATGAAACCCGACACCAAATATGGAACAGCCACCAAGAACATACGAGATTGGAATGGAACCGCGACCCAATGCTTAGCCAAGCACGAACCTTGGTATGAGGAAGACGCCACAAACGGGGATGGAATCCGTTTGATAAGTCAGGATGAACGCCACAAGGAATCTCCTTGATAAGTTCAAAAGTTTCTTCAAGAACTCAAGAAGAAATAAACTCACAATTTCATTCAACATAATCTGCCCTTTCACATTGTTTTGGCAGTCCTTTTAAGGACGAAAATTACATGAAAACAAGACCCTTGGTCTTCCTAATGAAACCGAAAAATTAAGGACAGCCCCTTTGTCTTCCTAATGAAAACCGAAATTAAAGACAAGCCTTTTGTCTTCCTCATGAAAACCGAAATTAAAGACAAGAGGACTATTGGACTCACACAAGTCAAATGTTTGACTTATCACAAAATAAACAAAGACTAAAAAACGTGATTAAAAATAAAAAGACTCGTTACAAGAAGCTAAATATTGATCAAGCTCCTAAACTGGTGTCCTCATCATTCCTCCCCTCTTGACTTGGATCAACTGGAACTTGACTTGGATTTTGAGTTTTGGTGTCCTCATCAACTACATGGGGACGGTGGTTCCAATCAGCCATGAGAAATGGGAGCTATGAAGCTCCCAACGTGGACGAGGAGCTGTGAAGCTCCGGGGTGGTGGCTTTGAAACTTCGTGATCGAGACACAAGGCTGGAAGCCATGGCTCAGGTTGGTCCTCCGAGGCCGATCGAGTCTTTGGCTAGTCATGGTCTCGGTCTCATCTCAATGAGACCGGGGTTCACCCCTTGAACATGAGCTCGGTTATCCATGGTGAGTAAAAGTTTTCTAGCAATAATTTACATTAAAAATTACAAAAAAATTTCCTGTGCCATTAAAAATGGCTTACATGAATTCTAACAATGCATGAAAAAATCTAACCCAATAGTACCATATAATAAACGATTCACATTCAACCACACATTCATAAACTTAACCATCCATTCACATATAAATCACATACATATTAAATTCAAGAAATCCACACAACATTTACCAATTTTTAGTTATTATGGTCTAAATCAAAGAACAACGTAAGCAATTTATAAAATTCAATTAAAACCATAAGCCAAGAATCTCAACATATATCCATTGCATTAAATTAACCATATAAAAGATAGAGAAAGTTATTGTAACGACCCAAATTTACTAATAAGGCTTAAGGGCCTTGATTAGTGTGCCGGGAGGGCATAACTGTATTATATTTTAATTAATGATTAAAAGCATGTTGTATGATTATTTGAATATCTGGGATGCATGACTATGTGTATTAATATGGATGTAGGCCCTGACTAGGTTAGAAGGGGCATATTCGTAATTTTGGCCTGTTGAGGGCATAATTGTATATATATTTGTGATAAATTGATGAGACCACATTATTACGTGGATATATTTGTAATCTGTGACTCAAGGCAATCCTAGTGAGCAGTAAAGCGAAAAATTCACGGCGGGGATTTATACCCGGCTCAGAGCGAGCCTAGGGGTATTTCTGGGAATTTAGAGAATATATTGGAATCTATTTTGATATTGAGGAATATAATTGGTGATTAGTTAGGTGTCGGGAAGTAAGCGGTAAATATTAGAGACATTTGAGGAATTAGCGGGAATTGGGTGTAATGACCAAAATGCCCCTAGGAGTTTTAAAAGCTTAGTTTTAGTTGGGAGGGAAAATTGGTCATTTGGCTTCTAAGGGATAAGTATTATTAAGCTTTATGCCATAGTGGATAGTGTAGAAAGAGTTTGAAGTCTGAAGAAAGAAAAGAAAAGGAAAAAAAAAGGGGAATTAGGAGTCTATTTTTCTCTCTCTCGGTTGGAGGTTTCTTCCTCATTTCTGAAGGAATTTGGAGTTGAAACTCAGGGAGAGTCTGGGCAGGAGCTTGTGGCTAGGGTACTGGCTTGGTTTGAAGAGTTAGCAAGGGTTGTTCATCATTTGAGGTAAGGTTCAAGGTAGCTTTTCAGTTTCTGGTTCTTAGTATAAATATGGATGTTGAGATGAATTTTGGTGGGAATTCTAGGGAATTGAGGTTGAAGCTTTGAGGAGTGAAAGCTAAGGAAGAGTGGAGATTAGCCTAAGGTTGAAGCTCTTTGTTTAAGGTAAAAAGCTCTGATCTTGGTCACTTGAATTCTGTGGTTTCAGTTGTTTTCCTGTTGAGTTTTTGGGCTTTAGGTTTAGCTATGGTGAATTCCTTGATTTGGGGTGCATGTGATTGAGTTTTGTGTTGTTAGGACTTATAGGATGAGTTGAGGATGTAGGAAGGCTTGTTATGAAGTTTGGTTGAGGTTTGGGAAGGTTTGGCTCGAGGAAATTGAAGGAAGAAAATGCAGGGTTTGCTGTGCTGTGACTAGCACTGTAGCGCTAGCCTTTGGGCGCAACAGCGCTAGGCTTTATGGTCTGGGGCGTTTTAGGCTTTGTTTGTAGCGCTGTAGCGCCCACTTTAGGGCGTTGTAGCGCTACCCTGTCTCCAGAAAGGGGTTTTTGGGTTATTTCTTACGGCTTTCGCCCGGGGGCTCGGGGTTTGATTCCACCACCCCGTTTGGTGGAATTAGGGCTTTCCGAGGGCTCGAGATTGGTCCCGAGGCTAGGTTTTGGATTTGAGGTTTGGTGATGATTCTGATTTGTGGCTGTGACTAGGTGTTCGCTAGGGCTCAGACGGGATCGTGCTTGAGGATCAAATTGCACAAAGCTAGCGAAATCTAAAGGTAAGAAAACTGCACTCGGATATGTGTTTGTGATGGGACTAAGAGCTCCTTATATTTGTATGATGTCATAGATGGTTATTATACCATGGGACATGTGATAAATGGCCTAAGGGTGCTGTAAATAATACTTGTGCACAGGGCGCGGCTCGACCACTGGTAGCTGAGGACAGCTTAATATTCACTGAGCTCGGTTTAAGCGTGCTGGAGTTAGTGGGATAAATAGAGGGTGCGGCCTAAGGGCGTTAACCCTGGTTATCATATGTGAAATGATTATTAATATGAAATGATATACTTGGTATGCTGAATACTTGAATAACATGAATAATTGGACTGTTGAGTGCATGTTTATATTGTATGAGTTACCCAATTGTTTGCTTGAATTATGCTCTGTTATTGTATTTTCTTGCTGGGCCTTAGCTCACGAGTGCTACGTGGTGCAGGTAAAGGCAAAAAGGCAAGTTGGACCAATCCTGAGATGGAGAGCTGCGGGGCTGAATGTACATAGTCAGCTGATCGGCCGCCACGGCCGAGGAGTGACACAGGACGAGAAGAGCTTAATTGTCTGTTTTTCCTTAGAATGGCTAATAACTGTACTTTTATCGTAAAATTTTGTAGGCTGTCTCTTAACTTTACAACCTTTGGGATCCCATGTAAAGAAAATGTTTGTTTATAAGAACTGAAGCTTTTAAGACCAAAATCCTTTTAACCCTAGCTCAACTGTAGTTTCAGTGACACGTTTCAAATTAAACGACTTGATTAGTAAGTCTTGCACCTTTATAAACACACAGTGTAACGGTCTTGTCTATCCAGGGCGCTACAGTTACCTCTTGATGCCTATCAAGATTCCTCATATCTTTTTGTATATTTACGATCATCCAATCCTCGCAATTCCAATGTGACAGGTCTCACACCTTGATCTTCCAAATATGCTTCTAACACACTAGAATGTGTGTGGGCATAGATTACTATAGGATTGATTTCTAGTAATTACTAAGTGTTCTCAACTCATGAGATTTAGTGACGGTGAAGAGAAAAGGGAAGAGAGACTTTTCTGAGAGCGGCTAGGTTTTTAGAAAACTAGATTGATCATCATATTAAGTCAAACTATATTGATGTATTAGGGTTTTTATTTAATCCAATAAAGATAACTAATATTTTTTATTTAAACTAAATTTAAATAATAAAATATATTTATTACCTTTCTTTTATTTAATATCAAATATTTTAAACTAATCAAAGTATCTCATTAAATAAATATATTTTGAATATTATATCTAATAAAATTAAAGACAAATCTACATGACACTCCTATAGTGCTACACGCCTATGACTATAGTCATAGGCATGTGGAATTATTTTAATGCTCAAAAAAGTTTTTCTCAATTTGTCTTCTGTGCATCCTAATTTCAGCACGAGTCTTTTACTCATATCGTGTACAACTTGTAGGTAACTACAGGGAAGGAATAGCCTATAAGTCCAAGTATCCTCCACGTTTATAGTACGGTTCTCACGACGATTGCCCGAGCTAGGGATGCATAAATTGAAAAGTGTGAGCTTGTAATATTTACAAGGCATGACCTCCATGGTACGAGCTTCACGGTGCATTCAGCTCGTGGTAACTTGGAGATATGGCGTGTCCACGGATCCCCAAAGACTCGGATACTTTATACGATCATTTATGGCCAGCCTGTGATAGTTAATGTCCCAGATATTAGGAGATTATTCTCATGATCAGATCATATCCTAGTATAAATAAGAATATTTCATAATAAATGTAATATATACGCAAATCCGTGATTGACTCACGCGGTTATCCAAACCTATCCAAGGAACTTCTCTATAAATGTTGAGAATATTGGACAGGAAAAGGAGGAGGATTATTCTGAAATACTGAGACTCTGTGCAAATGGAGAGAGAAAAACAGTAATAATATAGACTCGTGGACTAGGTGGATTTTAACCACTGTACCACGTAAAAAGACCAGTGTTCTTGAGAGTAATTTTCTTACTTCAGTTTACCATCAAGCACTAATTCAACCTTGTTATTTTCTTGATTCACTGTTGGCGAAAAACCGCATCAATAGTTTGGTGCTTTCATTGAGAGTTGAGATTAGTGCTTTCATCAAAATTCCCAACCAAACCTCATCATGGGGGTCACTCTCTCGATGCACGACAATGAGATGGAGCAGCCTGGTGAACAGGGGGCCCACTATACTATTGTTCCAAATGAGCAGGCCCTGAAGTTTAACAACACCTGGGAAAGCAATCGGTTGGCCACAGTGATACTGGGAGTTCGGCGTCATTGCCGCCGAATCCAAACCTAGAATACTTAACTGCGGTGGAAATGGAAAATGTGTAGTTAAGAAGCAATCTTGCTAGGGAAAATAGGAAAATCAAGGAGGTTTTGGCTCGGTTACCCCCTCTTGCAACCAAAGTTAATGTTGGAAAGAGGCAAAGTGGGTCTCATAAGTCCCACAGGAATAACTGATCCAAGCCAAGTCGATTAGTTAGAACTGCCACCCCAAGTTTTGTGCCCACAGCACAAGATCGCCGAACTACTCAACCTAGTGGCCCTCCCAGGGGTCATCGAAAAATTAGTCGGTTGGTCAGAACTGCGACTCCAAGCTCAGTACCACCATCGCACGCACATGGTAATACCCATGAATCAAACCAGAGCTTAGGTGAACCAGGACACTCCTCCTCCGATAATAGGAGGAGATATAGCCACCATATCGGGAGGACCTCATTTGGCAGGCACGAGCAGAGGTGCCAAGAAGATGTATATCAACGAGTTGAAATCCCATAACAGAGTCGAGTTTGTCCCGGAGCAATGGTTGTCAAAGAAGCAGCGATTGGAAAAACCACCAATCAATTTTATAGAGGAAGATGCTAGCCACGTTCAGTTCCCACATAATGATCCTCTGGTGATAACCGTTTAGCTCGCCAACAGGAGAGGTAGGAGGACGCTAGTAGATAATGGAAGTTCCGTGAATCTACTCTTTAGGTCCACTTTAGAAAATATGGGATTGTCTGTAACTGAGATAAAGGTCACCTCCATGATTCAATATGGGTTTTCTGGTGAAGGTTCGACAGCTATAAGAACAATAGAGTTAGTGGTAACATTGGGTGAAGGTCGGCGAACTGTCTCCAAACTTCTCGAGTTCGTGGTCATCGATTGTCCAGTTGCATACAATGCAATTTTGGGTCGACGTGCATTGATGGCATTCGAAGCCATAACCTCTATCTGCCACCTAGAAATCACATTCCCCTCATCCACAGGAATATGCACTATTAAAGGCGATCAGCTCGCTGCCAGGGAATGTTATAGCATTTCCGTGAAGGGAAAATCACAGCCCGGGTAGCATGCAATGGCCATAAATGACGGAGGTGAGGAGTCCCAAGAAGTAGAAGTTGCCTCCGGGACGGAAGAACCTCAAGGAACAAAGGATAGAGACGTCGCCCCAAGTAATGACATCGATCGATGAATGGGCGAAGATAGGTTAGAGATCCAAGCTATGAGGAGCTCGATGAAATAAATATAGATCCCGCAGACGCTTCAAGAGTCGTTAAGATTGGACAAAATCTTGGCGATGATAGGAAGAAGGAGTTGATTAATTTTCTACAAGGGAATCTAGATGTCTTCGCTTGGTCTCATGAAGACATGGTGGGAATAAGCCCAAGTGTGATCATGCATACCCTAAACTTGGATGAGAACGTGCCTGCCCAATCCCAAAAACAGAGACGTTTGGGAACAATCCGAGCTGAGGCATTGGAAGAAGAAGTAACTCGATTATTAAAGTGCGGATTCATTCGTGAAAAAAAATACCCGATCTGGGTAGCGAATCCTGTCCTGGTACCAAAGTCGAATGGAAAGTGGCGAACCTGCATCGATTTCTCCGATCTGAATAAAGCTTGTCCTAAGGCTTGTTTCCCATTGCCGAGGATTAATCAGTTGGTAGACGCCATCGTGGGACACAAGCATTATGGATGCATACTCTGGATATAACTAGATCGTGATGAATCCTGTGGACCATGAGCATACTAGCGTTATGACTCCAACGAATGTATACTGTTATAAAGTTTTGCCCTTTCGGCTGAAGAACGCTGGGGCTACCTACCAATAGATAGTCAACAAAATGTTCGTTGATCAGATCGAGAAAAACATGGAAGTGTATGTCGATGATATGCTATTCAAGTCAAAGACTGACGATAACCATGTTTCCGATCTGAAGGAATGTTTTGAAATCTCGAGGAAATACAATATGAGGCTAAATCCCCATAAATGTACTTTTAGAGTAGCGTCGGGAAAGTTTCTGGGATTCATAGTCAATACAAGGGGGATAGGGGTGAACCCAGAGAAAATCAGGTCATTGTTGGAGATGCCTTTGCCCAGCTCGTGCAAAGAAGTTCAGAGCTTGACTGGAAAAGTGGCGGCACTAAACCGATTTATTTCAAAGTCCACTGACAAGTGTTTGCCGTTTTACAACTTGCTGAGAGGAAATAAGAAATTTAATGGACTGAGGAGTGTGAGCTGGCATTCCTCTCCCTAAAGACGCATTTGGCCGAACCCCCAGTATTGTCTAAGCCTATATCTGGAGAACCCCGTTCCTATATTTGGCCGTAACAGAAAACGCGGCCAGCACCGTGTTAGTTCGGGAAGAAGACCGTGCTAAAAAACCAGAGTACTATATAAGCAAAAGACTCCTTGGGGCTGAATCACGGTACCCACTAATAGAAAAGATAGCATTATGCCTGATATTGGCTTCCAGGAAACTTAGACCATATTTCCAGTCCCATTCAATCAATGTCATGACCGACCAACCTCTAAGGCAGGTATTACAAAAACCTGAAGCATCGAGACACCTTTTAAAATGGTCAGTAGAACTCAGCCAGCTCGAGATACTGTACACACCACGAACCTCGATCAAGAGCAAGGCCTTGCTGATTTTGTGGCTGAATGCACCAAATTTCAAGAGGAGAATTTGAAGGAGCCGGTGCAAGAGTTGTGGAAGATATTTGTGGATGGCTCATTTAACGAGAATGGATCCGGAGTTGGGATCATATTGATCTCTCCAGAGGGGCATCGATTCCATACATCGCTGAGATTCGGATTCGAAGCATTAAACAACGAAGCCGAGTATGAGGCTTTGTTGGTCGGGCTCAAAGTGGCAAAGGAATTGAAAGCAGGGGTCATCCAATGTTATAGTGATTCCCAGCTTGTGGTTAATCAAGTTCTGGGAGAATATCAAGCGTGTGGTATCAAGATGGCAGCTTACCTAGCCAAGGTGAAGAAAGAGCTGTTAGAATTTGAATGTGGTACTGTTGAACATATCCCTCATGAGAAGAACACTAATGCTAATGCTTTGGCAAGACTTGCCACCACCAAGGAAGCTGAGACTTTGAACATAGTACCAGTGGAATTCTTGGAGAGTCCAAGGGTGTTAGAAAAAGTGATAGAGGTTGAGATGATTAACACAAGGCTGACCTGGATGACCCCCATAGTGGAATACCTTACAACAGGAAGGTTACCTGAGGAAAGAAAGACAGTGAGAAAGATACTCTATCAAGCTCCGAGATATGTGATAATAGATGGAACGTTACACGGACGTGGTCATTCACAACCTCTTCTACGATGTGTTCTGCCTGAGGAGGCTAAAACCATTCTGCAAGAGGTGCATGAAGGCTTTTGTGGAGATCATGCTGGGGGGCAAAACTAAGCCTTGAAAATATTAAGACAGGGTTATTTTTGGCCCACTTTAACAAAAGATTCCATCTCCCATGTTTAGAAATGTGACAAATGCCAGCACTTCACCATAGTTGCCCGAGCTGCTCTAGTTGAGCTGACAATGATCTCATCCCCATGCCCATTTGTAGTATGGGAAATTGATTTAATAGGATCTTTACTTATGGGAAAGGGAGGAGTTCGTTATGCGGTGGTGGCTATTGACTATTTCACGAAGTGGGTAGAGGCCGAGCCTTTGGCAACCATCACTTCAAAGAGAGTCCTCGACTTTGTGGTTAAAATCATTGTGTGCCTGTTTGGGCTTCCTAAAAAGATCGTGTCAGATAATGGAACCCAGTTTGATAGTGATCTCTTCACCGATTTCTGTGAAAGACACGGCGTAATCAAAAGTTTTTCTTCGGTTGCATATCCACATGCCCATGGACAGGTCGAAGCTGTGAATAAGACCCTAATAGCGAGCCTCAAGAATAGGTTAGATGAGGCCAAAGGAGTCTGGCCCGAGCAGCTCCCACAAGTTACTTGGGGGGCATATAACCCGAGATGAATCAGAGCAAGGTAGCCGATTTAAAATCCTGGATACAACCAGGTAGAAAAATATCCTGGATATAACCAGGTTGGAAACTTAGAAGCTTGGAAAATTAATTATTTGACGGCTTCTTAAGAGCACAAGGTGTCAATAAACCTAGCGCGAACTAAGCTCAAATTACTTAAAACCCTAGATACAACTAGACCCAAAACTTAGAAGTTAGCAAAATTTGAATATTTGATGGCTTTCCAAAAAGCTCAAGATGTCAATAAACCTAACGCAAACTAAGTTTGAAATATTTAAAACCCCGAATATAACTGGGTCCAAGGCCTGACACATAACAGGTACGATATAAATCAACACATTTAATTTGGAAATTACCAAACAAAATATCTATCCCGTTCTAATGATCAATTCCTAAAATCTTGAATGTGCAAGTATCATAAAGCATAAACATGAGGGATAATCAAGGAAAAGACAAATAGATTAAAAATTAGATATATAAATTAAAATTCAAGTTTTCCCGAAAAAAAAACTCGAACTGGCCCAAGGACAATTGTTTACAAACACATAAAAATAAAAAAGAGAAATAAAAAAAGGCTTCATCAAGCCCCTCCAGAGCGTTCTGAGGAAGCATCCCCAGTCTCCGACTGCTCTTATAAGATCCGGGCATTAAATTTCTCAAGGTATGGATCCCACAGCACGGGAGCCATGAAAGAGAAGTTGCCATCCTGGTTAAATGCCCAGCAATGGTACAACATGCCTTCCATGGAGGACATTGAGGCCGTTTTCTCCTCCTTAACAGCGACCTCAGCCTCTAGCTACTACTTGGCTTTGGCCTCAGCAACCTCGACCTGAAGGGCAGCCAAGGCAACCTTTGCAACCTGTTCGTTTTCTTGAGATGATGCAAGGGCATCCTGGGCATCGTGCTCGCCTTTTTGAGCAGCTACAAGGGTAGCTTTGGCAGTTCGCTTGCCTTCTGGAGCAGCGGTTAAGGCGGTCTTGGCAGCCTGGAGCTTAGTTTGGAGTTCATCATTCCTAGCCCTAGCCCGGGCTATATTGTGGTGCTGAGCCAGGGTCGAGACAAGTTAGACGCATACTTGGGCAAAATGAAAAGAAGAAATTCACTAAGGAACGATATCTTACTTTGAGAGTCATCCCCAAGGCGTACTCTAGGACGTTCTCTGGGCTCCTCTCTTCTAGCGTCCTCAAATCCCTCGGGTTGGCTTTATATACGTGCTCCACCATGTGGTTCCCTGTCTCGTAGAGAGTTCCCCGAAAAGTATCGGGGATCTTCTCCAGATCCTGAGGATTGATTGGGATACGCACAGTAGTGGTGGGGACAAAAGGAGTTGGGGGGTCAACTTGTATAACTTGATCCCGAGTAGGAGCAAGTGGAAATCGAGGAGGAGGCGGAGGAGGAGGAATCCTTTGCTCTTTCACGATGGAAGTTGGAGCTGTTGAGCTCGTAATTTTCCCCTTAGCAAGAGATTTGCAGGTGTTTCCTGCCGCAGGAAGCATTTTCTTTGCAAACCGGGGCTTCTTTATGGCAGAACCCAAGCTGGTTCTTCCCCCCTGGAATGCTGTGCGGAGGTCGGGAGCTCTTGATCGTTCCAACTCTTCGCCTGAAAATAACAAGAAGGGAGTTAATACACAAGTACAGTCATAAATTTACATGAAAGAAATAAATGAAAGTCCTACCCTCTGGGCTAGGGGAGGAGTCTATTATCACGACCTCCGGCCTTGGGATTACTGGAGGAGATGGGGAGTCTAAGTCTACAATTTCTTGGATTATAGGAGGTTCGGGTTCAAGTTCTACCTCGGGGCTAGACTCATCTACATATTGCCTAAATCCAGGGCCAAAGGTGCCTTGGAGTAAAGAAGGCCACGACCTACGATTTGTCCCATGCACCTCAAAAATGGCTGACCTAAAAAGGTTGCGGTGTTATCTACAACAATAGTGCCCTTAGGATAACCCATATCATGACGCAACACTGGATGGTCCACACACAGGAGTAGGGTTATGTTACGGTCTGGATTGCTAGGGTGGCAGTGAACGAGCTGATTTGGGTTAAATCTAACTAGCTTAAAATCGGCGACAACCCTATCTAATTCCCTATAAGGGTATGGGTTACCTTGGCCGGAGGAGCCGGCTGCTGCCCACTATGCAGCTCGTTCTAGGTCAGGGTCCTGAGTAGCCTCAGGAGCCTGCCTCTTTCGCACAAGAGGCACTTCATCTTCTTCTTGTTCCTCCTCTTCAGCAGCCTTAGGGTCTCCTTCTTAGGGAGGCGGGAGCTCGTGGACTACCGGAAGGGTAGCCCGTGTCCTTCTTAAGGCCAAAGTTCTGGCTTCACCAATCAATTTGCACGCCAACATTGTGACGTCAGTCATGAGCTAACTGTAATCCTTCTCGCGGGCCGAAAGCCCAGATAATGTGTCATACTTGATGAGGACATCAAGACTAACGACCCAATTCAAGTTCCAGTTGGTCCGATGACGAGGGTGTGAGCTAGGAGATTCAAAGAAGAACTTAACCACTTAGTCCGGAGAATTATACAACAGGAAGAGGTCGAGTTCACTACTGAGGGTGAACAAAAGCTTGTGTTGCTCATCAAAGTTGATTCAGTTTAGGGGCTTGTTTCCTTTTATTATTTTGGGCTTTTGTTATTTGGAGTCAAAAGACATGTCATTTTGGGCTTTTGTTTTGGGCCTTTTCATTATGGTTATTTTAGGGTTTTTATTTGTCTAAAAACATCCTCCTTGTATTTTCGGCTATATTAGGCCTTGTGGACAACTTGGAATTCAGATTATTTTGTTTAATGAAAAATATTGTGAGGTTTTCTTCTTGAGTTCTTGAAGAGACTTTTCGAACTTATCAAGGGTTTCCTTGTGGCGTTCAACCTGACTTATCAAACGGATATTCCATCCCCGTTTGTGGCGTCTTTCACTATACCAAGGTTCGTGCTTTACTAAGTGTTGATCCTCATAATCTCATTGATAGAAAGCATGAGGTCGAGGCAAGGCCCTTAGGCCGCCGGCGTCTCGGGAAGCCATCGCACCATTGCAACACAAGTCTGGGTTCGTTTCTCGTGGGGGCGATGCCGAGTGGCCCACGTTGGCAAGGCATAGGTGCCAAGGCTCAGTAGCCTCGCGAGACCCATCTCACCCACGCACTCGGCCCCATTGCCTCGCGAGACGCCTAGGCCACGCCTCCCAAGGTGGCCCCGCGAGATGCCTAAGCCACGCCACCCAAGTGGCCTCGCGAGATGCCTAGGCCACACTTCCCAAGTGGCCTCGCGAGACGCCTAGGCCATGCCTCCCAAAGTGGCCTCGCGAGATGCCTAGGCCGTTCAACCCAAGTGGCCCGCGAGTTTCCTAGGCCACACTTCCCAAGTGGCCTCGCGAGACGCCTAGGCCATGCCTCCCAAAGTGGCCTCGCGAGATGCCTAGGCCATGCCACCCAAATGGCCTCGCGAGTTGCCTAGGCCACACTTCCCAAGTGGCCTCGCGAGACGCCTAGGCCATGCCTCCCAAAGTGGCCTCGCGAGATGCCTAGGCCGTACAACCCAAGTGGCCTCGCGAGTTTCCTAGGTCACACTTCCCAAGTGGCCTCGCGAGATGCCTAGACCATGCCTCCCAAAGTGGCCTCGTGAGATGCCTAGGCCATGCCACCCAAATGGCCTCGCGAGTTTCCTAGGCCACATCTCCCAAAGTGGCCTCGCGAGATGCCTAGGCCATGCCACCCAAGTGGCTTCGCGAGTTGCCTAGGCCACACCTCCCAAGTGGCCTCGCGAGACGCCTAGGCCACACCTTCCAAAGTGGCCTCGCGAGATGCCTAGGCCATGCCTCCCAATGTGGCCTCGCGAGATGCCTAGGCCACGCCTCCCAAGTGGCCTCGCGAGACGCCTAGGCCACACCTCCCAAAGTGGCCTCGCAAGATGTCCAGGCCACGCCACGCCTCCCTAGACATCTGTCAGGACCACATGCCTATCGCTCATACTCGTGAGTGACCTCAGGAGGCTTCGGATATCTTATACCAAGGACTCAAGATCTCCACCTCACTCCAAGGGTCCCATTCCTTACACCTTGAGATTCCTATGCTTAGGAGATCCAGTACGAGTCGAATGGGACATACTTGTACGACCAAGTACTGAGTACGGATACTAGTGCCAGTGAGGCTGCTGGGGTAAGGATCATGGTCCGTACGTCTACGGTGGTAGGTCAGAGCCGACACCACTACCTCCTGCCCCACTACGCCTGCCACCACGCATCAGATATGGGTACAGACAAGTAGTGGAGACATCTTCCTGACACCTGCTCCTGTACGGGATGTACGACCACAACCTCTGAAGCCACTCCCCTAATACAGTACGTATGTACCACTTGGTCCCCTGGACCACTATGTACCTAAGGCCATTAGAGCCTACTATAAAATGAATTCTAAGACCACCTGGAAGGGGGTTGGAAATTTTACTGTAGCAGAAGCTTAAGTGTAAATGAAAGACTAAATTCTCCATTATTGATCCATCATTGTTCCTGAGTTTTTGTTCAAGTTTTTACAGCTTTCCGATTAGCGATCTTAATTTGACAATTTTTCCAACTTAACTTCGTTGACGAGTTCTCACCGTCAACAGTTTGGCGCCGTCTGTGGGAAGGTTAGTTTCAAGCTACTGTTCCACCATTGTTTCTGACAAGAAGAAGATGCCAAGACGCTCGAAGCGACTGAGGGAGATGCGGGAGGTAGAAGTTCACCTGAACGGAGTCCAGCTGAAGGCCTCCATGAAGGACGCTCCTCCACCCAGGGACATGGAGCCCCCGAAAGACCCTGAGGTTCACGGAGGCGACAGGGTGGCCTCATCGCCGGCCGCTCCACCTGGAGGGAGTCCTCCCTGAGCACCACCGGTACACACTGATGAGTCCCCTCCTCCAAAACCGCCGCGGGCACCGAACTCCGGCCGGCAAGACCCGGGCCCTTCCGCCCGTAGGCCTGACAAACACCCCCGGGTCCACTCCGTTAGCTCGAGTTCGAAGTCCCGGTTTTACGAAGAGGAGATACGTGAGCTCCACCGTAAAAACCAAAGGTTAGAAACTACCTTAGAAAACATGCAAGAGGTCCTTAACGGCCTGCTGCAGGGTAAGTCCAGCATAACCTTGCCTAAGGGAAAGGAGAAGGGCAAGGATGGGGTGGAGACCACTGTGCCGGTAGATGATGGAAGAACCCGACATTCAACTAGCAACACCCCGCGCAAAGCAACATGATCACCCCGAACCGCCTAAGCAGACCCAGAAGCCAGCGCCGAGGACAAACGCTGCCCCTCGCCATGAGGATGAGGTCACCTCCAAAAGAACACCCCCAGACTTGCGGGAGGAGCTCAATAAGATGAGGGCGGGCAAAGGGACCACGCCCCCGGTGGCGCGTCGAGAAGGCAAGGGAAAGGCGGATCTTAGCCCGTCCACTTTGAGAGACACTCTCAGCAAAAGGAGGCAGGACCTAGACACGGAGATGCGGAGTTTGCGGAGCAAGATCGTCATCGCGTCGGGCGGCCAGGCCTTTGAGGAAGACTTCGACCATGAGTCGCCCTTTGTGAGAGAAATTCAGGCAATCCGGCTCCCTGCCAATTTTAAGGAGCCCAATATGACCCCTTACGTAGGGAACACGGATCCAAAATACCACCTGGATGCATTTAATGATCTGATGAAACTGAGGGGGATCGGAAGTGGTGCCAGGTGCCATTGCTTCGCTGTTACTCTGAAAGGACCCGCCTACAAATGGTTCAAAAGGCTAAGGCCAGGGTCCATCAGGTCCTGGCAGCAGTTCTCTGACGAATTCCTCCAACAGCACCATACCGTGCGAGACTACACGATGCCAGGTACCAGCCTGGCCAACGTGAAGCAAGGGGAGAAGGAGAGCCTGAAGAGCTACATTCACCGGTTCAATATGGAGGCCGCAAAAGTGGGAAGCCTAACGCGCCTGGAGTTAAAAATGGCCATTACCGCTGGGGTGCTCCCAGGAAGCAAATTGTGGGACAACATGTTAAAGAGGGAAGTCACTGACTTGGATGATTTCTATGAAAGAGCACAGAAGTACATCCGTGTGGAGGATGGCCACGCAAACCTGAAGGCAGGGAAGGAGGAGCCCCACGCGAAGCCTCCAACTAACGACGGGTCGAATGTAGCAAAGAAGAAAAGGACGTACGAAGGGTCGAGGGATGACCAGCAGAAGAAGACCAAGCGAGGGGGAGATCATAGGCCAACAGCCTATACTTATTATACGAACCTCACGGACACCAGGGAGCATATTTACATCACCAACGAAGATCGAGTGCCCTTCAAAAAGCCCCCGCCAATGAGAAAGGATCGGTCCAAAAGGGACCCCAGTAGACACTGCCAATACCACAAGGACATCGGGCACACCACGGCAGAGTGTATCCACCTGAAGGAGGAAATTGAAGAGCTTATCCGCCGGGGCACTTGGGCCGCTATGTCAGGAGAGAAAGGCAAAGGCCAGAAGGCGAGCCCACAGCACCCCAGGCACAAGAGCGAGCCCCAGAAATACAGGGGGAGGTCCGAACCATTTTTGGAGGTCCAGGATTTGGGGGAGACTCTAGGAAGGGGCGAGATAGGTATGCAAGAGAAGCTCGGCGAAGCCCGCCTCCCTGCGTCATGAATTTAGAACAACGACCCCCGAAGAGTTTCAAAGGGGAAAACGACTCGATAACGTTCACTGAGGAGGACGCACGGGGGGTACACTTTCCCCACAATGATCTGCTGGTGTTGACAGTCCAATTGGCAAATATGCGTGTGCATCGAGTCCTAGTGGACAACGGGAGCTCGGTGGACATCCTATATCGCCCTGCTTTGGAAAAGATGGGACTGGGCATTCGTCACCTGAAGCCCTGCCAGTCGTCCCTATACGGATTCACAGGGGACTCAGTGCAACCCCTTGGAATGATCGAATTAACACTTACCATGGGGGAACAACCTCGGCAGGCTACAGTCATGTCCAACTTTGTTGTAGTAGATTGTGCATCAGCTTTCAACGCGGTATTGGGGAGACCCTCCCTGAGAGAATTGAAAGCCATAACTTCAATATATCACTTGGTTGTCAAGTTCCCGACCCCAGGAGGGGTCACAAGCATGAAGGGAGACAGAAGGAGGCGAGGGAATGTTACAACACCTCACTCCGCACGCCTGTAAAACCGCGTGAGCCAATGGCCATGGTGGTGCATGAGGCGCTATGTATGCCCACGGGGAGTCCGCAGGAGCTGGACCCTCGGGTCGTAGATGAGTCAAGAGCAGAACCGGTGGAAGAAGTAGAGGAGGTTACGGTGACGGAAGAACCATTAAGGAAATTGAAGATAGGGAGAAGCCTGCAGGATGATGTGAAGGAGGAGCTGACGAAATTTTTGAAAGACAACCTAGACGTGTTTGCATGGAGTCATGAGGACATGGTGGGCATAGACCCCAGTGTGATGTGTCACCACCTGAACATATCCCCAGAAGCAAGGCCTGTCCGGCAAAAAAGGCGGGCGCTAGACCCAACAAGATACGCCGCGTTAAAGGAGGAGGTTGACAAGTTGAAGGCCAACGGTTTCATCCGTGAGTCTTTCTACCCTGTGTGGGTATCGAACCCAATACTCGTGCCAAAGCCGAATGGGAAGTGGAGAACCTACGTCGATTTCACAAATTTGAATAAAGCTTGTCCTAAGGACAGCTTCCCACTTCCCAGGATAGATCAGATAGTAGATGCAACAGCGGGACATGAGTTACTAAGTTTTATGGACGCCTACTCAGGGTACAACCAAATCCCAATGAACCCGGCAGATGAAGAGCACACGCTCACAGACAAAGGGCTATACTGTTACAAGGTGATGCCCTTCGGGCTCAAGAACGCGGGAGCCACCTATCAAAGGGTGGTGAATAAAATGTTCGCCAATCAGATAGGAAGGAATATGGAGGTGTATGTGGATGACATGCTAGTGAAGACCAACATAGCAGCAGAGCTCAACAAAGACCTTGGTGAGATGTTTGACACGCTCAGGAAGTACCGGATGAAGTTGAAGCCTTATTTCCATGCACATACAATTGAAGTCTTAACAGATAGTCCTTTGAGACAGTTCTTACATAAGCCAGAGACTTCAGGGAGACTCATGAAATGGTCGATTGAGCTAAGTCAGTTTGATATTATATACACTCCGAGGGCTTCCATCAATGGACAGGTGCTGGCAGATTTCATAGTAGAACTCACCCATCAGTCGAATGAAGGAAGGAATGAAGTAGAAGAGCAGCCTGTTACGGAGGAGGAGATAGGAGGTTTAGAGGAGTGGAGTTTGCACATTGATGGGGCGTCAAATGAAGGAGGATCAGGAGCGGGCATCATGATGACTGGGCCCGAAGGGCATAGAATGTATTGCGCAATCCGATTTGGGTTTGAGGCCTCCAATAATGAAGCAGAGTACGAGGCGCTCTTAGCTGGCCTGCGTTTGGCCCAGGAGCTGAAAGTGACGCGCCTTCAAATCTTCAGCGACTCTCAACTGGTAGTATGCCAAGTAAAGGGAGAGTACCAGGCGAGGGGACCCAAGATGGCAGCATACTTGGAGAAGGTGAAGGGCTATCTGGGACGGTTGGTGGCATATACTATAGAGCAAATTCCCAGAGAAAAGAACACCCATGCCGATGCACTCGCATAGCTGGCATCTACCAAGGATAGCGATGTCTTGGAATCAATACCCGTAGAGTACTTGCCAAAACCCAGCATCGAAGGTGCGGACGTACACATGATTAGTGCCCCGAGGGAATCATGGACCGAGCCAATCAAAAGGTACCTGGAAGAAGGAACCTTGCCTGCAGATAAAAACAAATCCCAGAGGTTGGTGTACAAGGCCGCAAGATACACCCTGGTAGATGGGGTCCTTTACAAAAGAGGATTCTCAATGCCCCTCCTGCGGTGTGTAGAAGAAGAGGAGGCGTTGAAAGTGCTACAGGAGATACATGAGGGAGAGTGCAGCAACCACGAGAGCGGACCCTCCACGGCTAGGAAGGCCATGAGACAAGGATACTATTGGCCTTCCATGGAGAAAGATGCGCATGATTTTGCCACGAAATGCGACAAATGCCAGCGACACGCCAACTACCCTCGGAGACCCCCAAGCGAACTGACCAGCATGACCAGACTGTCTGGGGGATAGACTTGATCGGTGCTCTTCCTACAGGCAGGGGTGGAGCAAAGTATGCGGTGGTGGCAGTGGATTATTTCACTAAGTGGGTAGAAGCAGAACCCCTTGTGAAGATAACTGCAAAGCACATCACCTCTTTCGTCAACAAATTCATTGTGTGTCGATATGGAGTACCCTACAAGATTATTTCCGACAATGGTACCCAGTTCGAGGGAGGAGCCTTCGATGAATGTTGTAAGGAAAGAGGCATAAGGAGGAGTTTCTCCGCGGTTGTGCACCCCTAGGCCAATGGGCAAGTGGAGGCCATAAACAGGGTCCTCAAGAAGAACCTGAAGACAAAGCTGGAGAAGATGAAGGGAGCCTGGGTAGATGAGCTACCAAATGTGTTGTGGGCCTACAGGACCACCCCACGCACGACTACTGGGGAATCCCCATTCTCCTTGGCCTACGGGTGCGAGGCCGTGCTCCCAGTCGAGATGCGAGTCGAGTCCCACAGGGTACAGGCATATGGAGACGAAGCCAACCGCGTAGCCCTAGCCGAAAGCTTAGACATGCTGGAAGAGAAGAGAGAAAAAGCCCAAATGAGGGTGGCGGTATACCAGCAGCGCGCCGCAAGGTACTACAATTCGAGGGTGCGAGAAAGAACTTTCAGAGTGGGCGACCTGGTGCTAAGGAAAGTACTCCCAAACACACGAGACGCAGGCACAGGAGTGCTGGGGGCGAATTGGGAGGGGCCCTATCAGGTTGCTCAGTGCATCCCCCCGAACACTTACAAGCTGGCTCGCATGGACGACACCCTCATACCTAGAGCATGGAACGCGGAGCACCTGAGGAAGTACTACCAGTAAGGCGCCCATGTTCAATGGAAAAAGAACAAGTGTTGCACATTGCTTTAATATGATAGGAAGAAATCAAAGAGGTTACTTAGATAGCCTCCTAAGTAGGTGTGAGTCTTTTATTTTTGTTTTATATAAAAAAAAAAACTTCGTATGTACCATTGCAACTATTTGTATGAGACCGTTTATTATGAATGTGATGAATGGAACTGCATGTTGTGGGTAAAACTGTTCAACCTCATGTATTATTTTCCTTCACTACGTGGGCATCAGCCAAAGTGCCTGCCGAAATAAATTTCACCAGACACTTGGGGGGCAGGATAGGAGGCGACAGCAGACAGCTAGCAAAGGGACCTAAAAAGGGCCCTATATCAAAGGATCCTAAAAAGGGACCCCTTGCCCTCCTAAAAACGAGGCCCCTAAAAGGGACCCTCTACCAAGAGGATCCCTTGCCCTCCTAAAAACGAGGCCACCCCTAAAAGGGACCCCTACCAAGAGGATCCCTTGCCCTCCTAAAAATGAGGCCGCCCCTAAAAGGGACCCTCTACCAAGAGGATCCCTTGCCCTCCTAAAAACGAGGCCCCTAAAAGGGACCCTCTACCAAGACGACCCCTGGCCTTCCTAAAAAAAGGGCCCTCTATCAAGAGGAAGTGACCCAAAACCAAAAAGACCCCCTATACTAGGGCCTTCAACGAAGTCCTTACAAGGCACCCCTTGGGATCGTAAGGATTAGCTACCCTTATGAACACCAAGGGAGGCCATAGGGACTTACAAAAAAACGCATGGTGACGACAATAATAATAAGTCTAGAGCGGCCACCAAGCCGCCTAGCCAAAAAGGGTCCCAAAGGAGACCCTTGCAAAAATAGTACTATGAATAACGACGAGAAGGACGCTTCTCGCAAAGAAATAATAAGCGCGCGCAAGAAAAACATAAAAGGATAACTACGACCCAAGGGGTCAAAATATCCTTATGAAAGCAACCAAGAGGCACCAAAAGAGGTCCCAGCGAACCCTGTCACATGGGCTCCAAAGGACCTCCAGCCTGATAGATAAAAGAGGGGAACCAACTGATGAGGACACCAAGACCCAAGTATCAAGTCAAGTTCCAGTTGGTCCAGTGACGAGGGCACGAGCCAAGAGATTCAAGGAAGAACTTAACAGCCTAGTCCACAAAGTCCTAAAACAAGAGGAGACCGTGGTCAACATTGAAGGAGAACAAAGACTTGTCTTACTCATCAAAGTTGACTGAGTTTAGGAGCTTAATGAGTCTTTTTATTTTTAGTCACGTTTTTTAGTCTTTGTTTAATTTGTGATAAGTCAAACATTTGACTTGTGTGAGTCCAATAGTCCTTTTGTCTTTAATTTTCGGTTTTCATTAGGAAGACAAAGGGGCTGTCCTTAATTTTTCGGTTTCATTAGGAAGACCAAGGGTCTTTGATACGAACCACGCCAACAAGTGTGACGAAACCCGACACCAAATATGGAACAGCCACCAAGAACACACGAGATTGGAATGGAACCGCGACCCAATGCTTAGCCAAGCACGAACCTTGGTATGAGGAAGACGCCACAAACGGGGATGGAATCCGTTTGATAAGTCAGGATGAACGCCACAAGGAATCTCCTTGATAAGTTCAAAAGTTTCTTCAAGAACTCAAGAAGAAATAAACTCACAATTTCATTCAACATAATCTGATTTTTCACATTGTTTTGGCAGTCCTTATAAGGACGAAAATTACATGAAAACAAGACCCTTGGTCTTCCTAATGAAACCGAAAAATTAAGGACAGCCCCTTTGTCTTCCTAATGAAAACCGAAATAAAAGACAAGCCTTTTGTCTTCCTCATGAAAACCGAAAATTAAAGACAAAAGGACTATTGGACTCACACAAGTCAAATGTTTGACTTATCACAAATTAAACAAAGACTAAAAAACGTGACTAAAAATAAAAAGACTCATTAAGCTCCTAAACTCAGTCAACTTTGATGAGTAAGACAAGTCTTTGTTCTCCTTCAATGTTGACCACGGTCTCCTCTTGTTTTAGGACTTTGTGGACTAGGCTGTTAAGTTCTTCCTTGAATCTCTTGGCTCGTGCCCTCGTCACTGGACCAACTGGAACTTGACTTGATACTTGGGTCTTGGTGTCCTCATCATTCCCCCCCTCTTTAGAAGGATTTGACCTCAAATCGTCACCTGCATCAAAAGGACTCAAATCAGAAACATTAAAAGTAGCACTAACATTATACTCACCTGGTAAATCGAGTCTGTAGGCATTGTCATTGATCCTTTCAAGTACTTGAAATGGACCATCTCCTCGAGGTAGCAATTTTGAACGCCTTTGTGTTGGGAATCGCTCTTTCCTCATGTGTAACCATACCCAATCACCGGGCTCAAAAACCTGCTTATGACGACCCTTGTTAGCTTGCTTAATGTATTGTTCAGTCCTTCTCTCTATGTTGAGTCGCGCCCTCTCATGGATTTTCTTCACAAATTCTGCCTTCTTCTCGCCATCTAAATTCAAATGCTCAGAAACAGGTAAAGGTGATAAATCCAAAGGAGTTAGAGGATTAAAACCATAAACAATTTCAAATGGTGAAAATTTAGTAGCAGAATGCATTGAACGATTATAAGCAAACTCAACATGTGGCAAACAATCTTCCCAAGTCTTAATATTTTTACTTATGATAGCCCTCAACAAGGTGGATAGGGTCCTATTAACTACTTCTGTTTGACCATCGGTTTGAGGGTGACAAGTAGTAGAAAATAATAGTTTTGTCCCAAGTTTTCCCCACAATGTTTTCCAAAAATAGCTTAAGAACTTGGCATCCCTATCTGATACAATTGTTCTAGGCATACCATGTAATCTCACAATCTCCCTAAAGAACAAATCTGCAACGTTAGAGGCATCATCAGTTTTATGACAAGGAATAAAATGAGCCATCTTAGAGAATCTGTCTACAACCACAAAGATTGAATCCCTCCCACGCTTACTTCTAGGTAAACCCAACACAAAATCCATTGAAATGTCAACCCATGGTGAACTAGGGATAGGTAGGGGTGTGTAAAGGCCATTTGGCTGAACTCTTGATTTAGCTTGCCTACAAGTGACACACCTACCACAAATTCGCTCAACATCTCGTTTCATGTGGGGCCAAAAGAAGTGCTCTTGCAACATAGCTAGGGTCTTAGCAACTCCAAAATGTCCCATCAACCCTCCCCCGTGGGACTCTCTAACTAGCAAATCTCTCAAAGAACAATTAGGTACACACAACCTATGCTCCCTAAACAAGAAACCCTCATGCCTATAAAATTTTCCTTCAGCAGATTTTTCACAAACACCATAAATTTCCCCAAAATCATGGTCAGCAGAATACAGCTCCTTTATGTGTTCAAACCCAAGTAATTTAGCATCAAGAGTGGAGATTAGGGCATACCTGCGAGAAAGGGCATCAGCAACCACATTCTCCTTACCTTGTTTATAGCGAATGACATAAGGAAATGTCTCAATGAACTCAACCCATCTTGCATGTCTCTTGTTGAGCTTGTGTTGGCCTTTCAAATGTTTCAAGGATTCATGATCTGTGCGAATCACAAACTCCTTTGGCCACAAATAGTGCTGCCATGTTTCTAAAGCACGCACTAGTGCATACAATTCTTTGTCATAGGTGGGGTAATTGAGGGCAGCCCCACTTAGCTTTTCGCTAAAGTATGCAAGCGGTCTCCCATCCTGCATAAGAACAGCGCCAATACCTATTCCAGAAGCATCACATTCAACTTCAAAAGTGTTAGAAAAGTTAGGCAAAGCAAGTAAAGGAGCATGAGTAAGCTTGTATTTCAGTAGCTGAAATGCCTCCTCTTGAGCTTCGCCCCATTTAAATATCACATTCTTTTTGATAACTTCTGTAAGTGGTGCGGCGATGGTGCTAAAATTTTTCACAAACCTCCTGTAGAAGCTAGCAAGTCCATGAAAACTTCTAACATTACCTATAGTTGTAGGGGTCGGCCACTCTTGGATGGCTTTGATCTTTTCTTCATCCACCTGAATACCTGTAGCACTTACAACAAAGCCTAGGAAAACAAGCTTATCGGTGCAGAAAGTACACTTACTGAGGTTAGCATATAAACTCTGTTTCCTAAGAACATCCAAAACAGAATGCAAATGCAAAACATGGTCATGCAAATTCTTACTATAAATAAGAATATCATCAAAATACACAACCACAAATTTTCCAATGAAAGCACGCAATACATGATTCATTAAGCGCATGAAAGTGCTAGGTGCATTAGTTAGTCCAAAAGGCATGACTAACCACTCATACAATCCATGTTTAGTTTTAAAAGCAGTTTTCCACTCATCCCCTTCTTTCATACGTATCTGATGATACCCACTTTTAAGATCAATTTTGGAAAACACACAAGAACCATGCAATTCATCTAACATGTCATCTAAACGAGGAATGGGATGTCGATATTTTACCGTTATATTGTTGATGGCTCGACAGTCAACACACATCCTCCATGTTCCATCCTTCTTGGGAACTAGAATCACTGGAACAGCACAAGGGCTCATGCTTTCTCTCACATGCCCTTTCTCCATCAATTCTTCAATTTGCCTTTGCAATTCCTTTGTTTCATCAGGATTACTTCTGTAGGCTGGTCGGTTTGGGATGGAAGCACCTGGAACAAAATCAATTTGATGTTCTATTCCTCGAACAGGTGGCAATCCATGTGGTACTTTCTCAGGAAACACATCCTCAAATTCCTGCAAAATAGACACAACAACACTTGGCAGCGAAGAATCAAGTTGGTTAGTATTTAAAAGAGCCTCCTTATACATGAGTAAAATCATGGGCTGTTTTGTACACAATGCTCTCTTAACCTCACTTTTTTTTGCATAAAAATTATTTTGTTTTCTCTCACTTGATTCCACACTTTTCTCTCTTTGTCTCTCTTTTTCCTTACTCTCATTCATCTTTTCACTCTCTTTGTGCTCACTCATTTTCTTTTTGTCACTCAATTTTTGCAACCTCACTTGATCTTCATACACTTGCTTTGGTGTCAAAGGCGCTAGAGTGATTGTTCGTTGACGGAATGTGAATGAATACTTGTTGGTGAAGCCGTCATGCTGCACCCGCCGATCAAATTGCCAAGGCCTTCCTAGAAGGAGGTGTCCAGCTTGCATGGGAACCACATCACACAACACCTCATCTTCATACTTGCCAATTCGAAATGAGACTAGCACCTGTTTTGTAACCCTCACTTCACCACTATCATTCAGCCATTGCAATTTGTATGGACAAGGATGCCTAAGAGTTGTAAGCCCCAGCTTGGCAACCATGGAAGCACTAGCAACATTAGTACAACTACCTCCATCAATAATGACACTACATACCTTGTCTCTCACATGACAACGGGTGTGAAAGATGTTCTCTCGCTGCACCTCTTCTTCCTCTTCTTTTGCTTGCAAATTCAGGACTCGCCTTGTGACTAGTGCAAGCATCTCACCAGATTCTGGTCCATACTCATTGTCAGAAGCATCTTCCAAAGGTGGCATGTCAGCAAGATCATCTTCATCTTCAGAATCTATCTCTCCACTTTCTCGAATCACCATGACTCTCTTGTTTGGACACTGGCTAGCTATGTGTCCTCGCCCCTGACATTTGAAACACCTTATCTCACTAGAATGAGACTTAGTAGGAGTTGTTTTACCTTGAGGTGGTGTGGCTGTGGTGGCTGGTTTTGGTGTAGATGATGAAGTGGGTTGGTCTTCTTTCTTTGGATAGTTCGACCTCCAAGGTGTTGTACTTGGATTGTGTGGGCTCGGTCTTGACCTCGAACTTGAACTACCCTTCTTGAGCTGCCTCTCCACTTTGATTGCCATATGAACCAAATCCTCCAATTCCACATAATGGTGTAGCTCGATTGGGTCAGCAATCTCTCGGTTCAACCCACTCAAAAACCTTGCCATGGTTGCCTCCCGATCCTCTTCAACATTGGCTCTAATCATAGCCATCTCCATCTCCTTGTAATACTCATCAACACTCTTGGAACCTTGACGAAGGCCCTGCAACTTAAGGTATAGATCTCGATAATAATGAGGTGGTACAAACCGTCGCCTCATCACCCTCTTCATTGCCTCCCATGTGTCAATAGGACGATCTCCACTCCGCCTCCTGTTGATGCACAACTGATCCCACCAAACAATAGCATAATCAGTAAACTCAATGGCAGCTAGTTTTACCTTCTTCATGTCGGAGTAGTTGTGACAATCAAAAACTAACTCCATCTTCTTTTCCCACTCAAGGTATGCCTCAGGATCGCTCTTCCCCTGAAATGCTGGAATTCTCATCTTTATATTTCCTAAATAATCATCTACCTGGTTCCTAGCTTCTCTATCCCGACCATACCTCCTATGGTTACCCGTCGACATCCTATCAAACTCATCATCAGAAACTAACCCTTCCAAATCCCCTTCATTCTCATCCTCCCTTTGGTACATCCTATTCCTCCGTGGCCTCCTTTGTGTTCCCTCTTCTACCCTATCCAACCTCTCATGTATCTGCTCACACTCCGCCCTCATCATCCTTCGCATCTCCCCGATTAATGCTTGCATTTGTAGATTCGGAACCTCAGGTGGCGGATTATCATTGCTTGCATCTTTCTCTGGATTTTGTGACATGATAGAGAATCTGCAAAACAATAAGGTTAGACAATTATAGAAAGGACCTCGCTGCACTCCCTCACGTGTTTCACTCAAAGAAAATGGTCACTCAAGTACACTCGTGTTTGCACTCAATGATGGCTTTTACCCTCAAATAAGCTCACACCTCTGCCTTTTTCCACTCTATTTCCTTCTTTAAGCTCTTTGAAAACTAATGAAACGGTAATATGGAGTATTCAAGTAGCAAATCCAACCAAACAACCAAACGAACACCGACGAAAACTGGTGAAAATGACGAAAAAATGAGGATTTTTTGGAACACTTGTGTGGGGTTTTGGCCAAAAGGCCTCTAGACCATAAGGAACAAGAATAGAACAAAAATTTTTAAGAGAGGTTTCCAGACTTTTTTTTTTTTTATTTTTTAAATTCGGATCCTCTTGGTTTTCTTCTTCTTTCTTTTCTTTCTTTCTTCTTTTCTTTGATTTCTCAAATGCAGATGCAAGGAACGAATTTGAAAGCAAAAATGAATCGGTTTTCACAAGAGAAACAATGGAGACTCAAAAAGAAAAGAGAAACAATGCAGATTCAGATTTCACAAAAAGAAAAGAGAAAACCCAACCCACTTTCGGATTTAACAATAAGAATAAGTGAAACTCAATCCCAACTCAGATTTCACCATAAGAACAAGATAAAACCCAATCTCAATTCAGATTTCACTACAAGAACAAGAGAAAACTCAATCCCAATTACAGAAACCAATATTCCCAAAATCCAATCTGTGATTCAAACAATAAGATCAAAACCAAAATAATTGGTGGCACTATAACAGTCTCGGATTCCACAACAAATAAAGGAACCAATTGAAACCAGGGACACAATTGAAACAAGGGAATTATCAATACCAATTTCGGATTTCACAACAAGAACAAGAGAAACCCAAGGCAAAATTCGGATTTCAAAACAAAACAGCACTAGAAACTCAATGAAAATTCAGATTCTACAATTAGAACAAGAGAAAAAAAAAAAAAACTCAAAGCCCTAATTCACGATTTCAACAAGCTCTAGAATAGTTTCCGATTTCACAACAAACAATTGGAACAAGAATATTAAGAACACGATTTGAACAAAGAAATAATCTGGAATAAAGAGATTAACTATAATGGTTTCGGATTTTTAGAAGGAAAACAAGAACAAAGACTAAGAAAATCAAGAACACGAATAGATAGATTTTTTTTTTTTTTGATTTCAGAAACCCTAAAATTGAAATACGAATAGAATAGCAAACACAAATGAAAAAAAAAAAAAAAAAGGATAGGCCAAACCGGATGATCCTAATCTCTGATACCAACTGATACGAACCACGCCAACAAGTGTGACGAAACCCGACACCAAATATGGAACAGCCACCAAGAACACACGAGATTGGAATGAAACCGCGACCCAATGCTTAGCCAAGCACGAACCTTGGTATGAGGAAGACGCCACAAACGGGGATGGAATCCGTTTGATAAGTCAGGATGAACGCCACAAGGAATCTCCTTGATAAGTTCAAAAGTTTCTTCAAGAACTCAAGAAGAAATAAACTCACAATTTCATTCAACATAATCTGATTTTTCACATTGTTTTGGCAGTCCTTATAAGGACGAAAATTACATGAAAACAAGACCCTTGGTCTTCCTAATGAAACCGAAAAATTAAGGACAGCCCCTTTGTCTTCCTAATGAAAACCGAAATAAAAGACAAGCCTTTTGTCTTCCTCATGAAAACCGAAAATTAAAGACAAAAGGACTATTGGACTCACACAAGTCAAATGTTTGACTTATCACAAATTAAACAAAGACTAAAAAACGTGACTAAAAATAAAAAGACTCATTAAGCTCCTAAACTCAGTCAACTTTGATGAGTAAGACAAGTCTTTGTTCTCCTTCAATGTTGACCACGGTCTCCTCTTGTTTTAGGACTTTGTGGACTAGGCTGTTAAGTTCTTCCTTGAATCTCTTGGCTCGTGCCCTCGTCACTGGACCAACTGGAACTTGACTTGATACTTGGGTCTTGGTGTCCTCATCAGTCTTGTTTTCATGTAATTTTCGTCCTTATAAGGACTGCCAAAACAATGTGAAAAATCAGATTATGTTGAATGAAATTGTGAGTTTATTTCTTCTTGAGTTCTTGAAGAAACTTTTGAACTTATCAAGGAGATTCCTTGTGGCGTTCATCCTGACTTATCAAACGGATTCCATCCCCGTTTGTGGCGTCTTCCTCATACCAAGGTTCGTGCTTGGCTAAGCATTGGGTCGCGGTTCCATTCCAATCTCGTGTGTTCTTGGTGGCTGTTCCATATTTGGTGTCGGGTTTCGTCACACTTGTTGGCGTGGTTCGTATCAGTTGGTATCAGAGCTTAGGATCATCCGGTTTGGCCTATCCTTTTTTTTTTTCATTTGTGTTCTATTCGTATTTCAATTTTAGGGTTTCTGAAATCAAAAAAAAAAAAAAAATCTATCTATTCGTGTTCTTGATTTTCTTAGTCTTTGTTCTTGTTTTCCTTCTAAAAATCTGAAACCATTATAGTTAATCTCTTTATTCCAGATTGTTTCTTTGTTCAAATCGTGTTCTTAATATCCTTGTTCCAATTGTTTGTTGTGAAATCAGAAACTATTCTAGAGCTTGTTGAAATCGTGAATTAGGGCTTTGAGTTTTTCTCTTGTTCTAATTGTAGAATCTGAATTTTCATTGAGTTTCTAGTGCTGTTTTGTTTTGAAATCCGAATTTTGCCTTGGGTTTCTTGTTCTTGTTGTGAAATCCGAAATTGGTATTGATAATTCCCTTGTTTCAATTGTGTCCCTGGTTTCAATTGGTTCCTTTATTTGTTGTGGAATCCGAGACTGTTATAGTGCCACCAATTATTTTGGTTTTGATCTTATTGTTTGAATCACAGATTGGATTTTGGGAATATTGGTTTCTGTAATTGGGATTGAGTTTTCTCTTGTTCTTGTAGTGAAATCTGAATTGAGATTGGGTTTTATCTTGTTCTTATGGTGAAATCTGAGTTGGGATTGAGTTTCACTTATTCTTATTGTTAAATCCAAAAGTGGGTTGGGTTTTCTCTTTTCTTTTTGTGAAATCTGAATCTGCATTGTTTCTCTTTTCTTTTTGAGTCTCCATTGTTTCTCTTGTGAAAACCGATTCATTTTTTGCTTTCAAATTTGTTCCTTGCATCTGCATTTGAGAAATCAAAGAAAAGAAAAGAAGAAAGAAAGAAAGAAAAGAAAGAAAAAGAAAACCAAGAGGATCCGAACTAAAAAAAAAAAAAAAAAAAAAGAGTCTGGAAACCTCTCTTAAAAATTTTTGTTCTATTCTTGTTCCTTATGGTCTAGAGGCCTTTTGGCTAAAACCCCACACAAGTGTTCCAAAAATCCTCTTTTTTTTCGTCATTTTCACCAGTTTTCGTCGGTGTTCGTTTGGTTGTTTGGTTGGATTTGCTGCTTGAATACTCCATATTACCGTTTCATTAGTTTTCAAAGAGCTTAAAGAAGGAAATAGAGTGGAAAAAGGCAGAGGTGTGAGCTTATTTGAGGGTAAAAGCCATCATTGAGTGCAAACACGAGTGTACTTGAGTGACCATTTTTCTTTGAGTGAAACACGTGAGGGAGTGCAGCGAGGTCCTTTCTATAATTGTCTAACCTTATTGTTTTGCAGATTCTCTATCATGTCACAAAATCCAGAGAAAGATGCAAGCAATGATAATCCGCCACCTGAGGTTCCGAATCTACAAATGCAAGCATTAATCGGGGAGATGCGAAGGATGATGAGGGCGGAGTGTGAGCAGATACATGAGAGGTTGGATAGGGTAGAAGAGGGAACACAACGGAGGCCACGGAGGAATAGGATGTACCAAAGGGAGGATGAGAATGAAGGGGATTTGGAAGGGTTAGTTTCTGATGATGAGTTTGATAGGATGTCGACGGGTAACCATAGGAGGTATGGTCGGGATAGAGAAGCTAGGAACCAGGTAGATGATTATTTAGGAAATATAAAGATGAGAATTCCAGCATTTCAGGGGAAGAGCGATCCTGAGGCATACCTTGAGTGGGAAAAGAAGATGGAGTTAGTTTTTGATTGTCACAACTAATCCGACATGAAGAAGGTAAAACTAGCTGCCATTGAGTTTACTGATTATGCTATTGTTTGGTGGGATCAGTTGTGCATCAACAGGAGGCGGAGTGGAGATCGTCCTATTGACACATGGGAGGCAATGAAGAGGGTGATGAGGCGACGGTTTGTACCACCTCATTATTATCGAGATCTATACCTTAAGTTGCAGGGCCTTCGTCAAGGTTCCAAGAGTGTTGATGAGTATTACAAGGAGATGGAGATGGCTATGATTAGAGCCAATGTTGAAGAGGATCGGGAGGCAACCATGGCAAGGTTTTTGAATGGGTTGAACCGAGAGATTGCTGACCCAATCGAGCTACACCATTATGTGGAATTGGAGGATTTGGTTCATATGGCAATCAAAGTGGAGAGGCAGCTCAAGAAGGGTAGTTCAAGTTCGAGGTCAAGACCGAGCCCACACAATCCAAGTACAACACTGATGAGGACACCAAGACTAAAGATCCAAGTCTAGTTCCAGTTGGACTGGTGACGAGGGCGCGAGCCAAAAGCCTCAGTTTAGGAGCTTGATGAGTCTTATTGTATTTTGTTATCTTATATTTTTATTTAGTCTTTGTTTTTTTGTGAAAAGTCAAACACTTGACTTGTGTGAGTCCAAGAGTCCTTTTTCTTTATTTTTCGGTTTTTATTAGGAAGACAAAATGTTTGTCTTTAATTTTGGTTTTCATTAGGAAGACAAAAGGCTGTCTTTAATTTTCGGTTTTTAGGAAGACAAAGGGGCTTGTCTTGATGTAATTTTCGGCTATATAATGCCTTGAAAACATTTGGAAAAAAATCAGATTATGTTGAATGAAATTGTGAGTTTATTTCTTCTTGAGTTCTTGAAGAAACTTTTGAACTTATCAAGGAGATTCCTTGTGGCGTTCATCCTGACTTATCAAACGGATTCCATCCCCATTTGTGGCGTCTTCCTCATACCAAGGTTCGTGCTTGGCTAAGCATTGGGTCGCGGTTCCATTCCAATCTCGTGTGTTCTTGGTGGCTGTTCCATATTTGGTGTCGGGTTTCATCACAATGTTGGTGTGGTTCGTATCAGTTGGTATCAGAGCTTAGGATCATCCGGTTTGGCCTATCCTTTTTTTTTTCATTTGTGTTTTCTATTCAATTCGTTTTTCAATTCTGAAATCAAAAAAACAAAAAATCAATTCGTGTTCCTCTATATTCAATTCGTGTTCATCTAGTCATGTTTTTCTATTCTAGAGCTTATTAATTTCCTTGTTGCAATTGTTTCCTTGTTTCCCTTATTTGTTGTGAAATCCGAAACTATTCCCTTATTTCCAAAGTTTCCATTATTTCTTTGTGAAATCCTTGAAATTCGAAATTGGAATTGAGTTCCCTTGTTCTTATTGTGAAATATGAATTGGGATTGAGTAAATCTGAATTGGGATTGATATTCTCTTATTCATAGTGTTAAATCCGAATGTGGGTTGAGTTTTCTCTTTTCTTTTTTGTGAAATCCGAATCTGCATTGTTTCTCTTTTCTTTTTGAGTCTCTATTGTCTTGTGAAAACCGATTCATTTTGTTTTTGAATTGTTCCTTGTATCTGCATTTGAGAAAAAGAAAAGAAAAGAAGAAAGAAAGAAAAGTAACAAAAAGAAAACCAAGAGGATCCGAATTCTAAAAAAAAAAAAAAAGAGTCTGGAAACCTCTCTTAAAAATTTTGTTCTATTCTTGTTCCCCATGGTCTAGAGGCCTTTTTGCCAAAACCCCACACAAGTGTTCCAAAAATCATCATTTTTCATCAGTTTTTCTATGTTCGTTTGGTTTGTTCTAGTTTGATTTGCTACTTGAATCCTCCATGATATTGTGGATTAGTTTTGAAAGAACTTAAAGAAGAATACGAGTGGAAAAAGGCAGAGGTGTGAGCCTATTAGAGGGTAAAAGCCATTTGAAATTGAGTGAAACACGAGGGGATTTGAGTGAAAATATTGTTCGACGAAACACGTGAGGGAGTGTGGTGAGGTCTTTTCTCCATATTATTCTAACCTTATTTTGCAGATTTCCATCATGGCACAAAATCCAGAGAAAGATGCAAGCAATGATATTCCGCCACCTGAGGTTCCGAATCTACAAATGCAAGCATTAATTGGGGAGATGCGAAGGATGATGAGGGCGGAGTGTGAGCAGATACATGAAAGGTTGGATAGGGTAGAAGAGGGAACGCAATGGAGGGCACGGAGGAACAGGGTGCAACAACGGACTGTTGAGGGTGAAAGAGAGTTTGATGGGGGCGATTTAGAGGAAGAATATGATAGGATGTCAGAGGGTAACCATAGGAGGTATGGCCGAGATAGAGAAGCTAGGAACTGGGTAGACAATAATTTGGGAAATATCAAGATGAGAATCCCCGCCTTTCAAGGCAATAGTGATCCTGAGGCATACCTTGAGTGGGAGAAGAAAATGGAGTTGGTTTTCGATTGTCACAACTACTCTGACATGAAGAAGGTAAAACTAGCTGTCATTGAATTTACTGATTATGCTATTGTTTGGTGGGATCAGTTGTGCATCAATAGGAGGCGAAATGGAGATCGTGCCATTGACACTTGGGAGGCTATGAAGAGGGTGATGAGGCGACGGTTTGTACCATCTCATTATTATCGAGATCTATACCTTAAGTTGCAGGGTCTTCGTCAAGGTTCCAAGAGTGTTGATGAGTATTACAAGGAGATGGAGATGGCTATGATTAGAGCCAATGTGGAAGAGGATCGGGAGGCAACAATGGCAAGGTTTTTGAATGGGTTGAACCGAGAGATTGCTAATCCAATTGAGCTACACCATTATGTGGAATTGGAAGATTTGGTGCATATGGCAATCAAAGTTGAGAGGCAGCTCAAGAGGGGTAGTACAAGTGCAACACCTTGGCGGTCGAACTATCCAAAGAAGGAAGAAGACCAACCTACTTCATCCTTTACACCAAAACCAGCCACGACCCCTCAAGGTAAAACAGCCCCTACTTCGTCTCGTTCTAGTGAGATAAAGTGTTTCAAATGTCAGGGGCGAGGACACATAGCTAGCCAATGTCCAAACAAGAGAGTTATGGTGATTCGAGAAAGTGGCGAGCTCGATTCTGAAGATGAAGATGATCTTGCTGACATGCCACCATTGGAAGATGCTTCTATCGATGATGAAGAGTATGGGCCAGAATCTGGTAAGATGGTTGCACTAGTCACACGACGAGCCTTGAATTTGCAAGCAAAAGAAGAGGAAGAAGAGGTGCAGCGGGCGAACATCTTTCACACTCGTTGTCATGTGAAAGACAAGGTATGTAGTGTGATTATTGATGGAGGTAGTTGTACTAATGTTGCTAGTTCTTCCATGGTTGAGAAGCTGGGGCTCCCAACGCTTAAACATCCTTGTCCATACAAGTTGCAATGGTTGAATGATAGTGGGGAAGTGAGGGTTACAAAACAGGTACTGGTATCATTTCGAATTGGCAAGTATGAGGATGAGGTATTGTGCGATGTGGTTCCCATGCAAGCTGGACACCTCCTTCTAGGAAGGCCTTGGCTATTTGATCGACGAGTACAGCATGATGGCTTCACCAACAAGTACTCATTCACGTTCCATCAACGAACAATCACTCTTGCTCCATTGACGCCAAAGCAAGTATATGAAGACCAAGTGAGGTTGCAAAAATTGAGTGATAAAAAAAAATTGAGTGAGCAAAAGAATGAGAGTGAGAAAAAAGAGAGACAAAGAGAGAGAAGGGTCGAATCAAGTGAGAGAGAAAAGAAAGAGAAGAGTTCGATCAATGAGGGAAAATTAGAGAGAAAACAAAATAATTTTTATGCAAAAAAAAGTGAGGTGAAGGAGGCTGTTTTAAACACTAACCAACTTGATGCTAACAAGGGTCGTCACAAGCAGGTTTTTGACCCCGGTGATTGGGTATGGGTACACATGAGGAAAGAGCGATTCCCAGCACAAAGACGTTCCAAATTGCTACCTCGAGGAGATGGTCCATTACAAGTGCTAGAAAGGATCAATGACAATGCCTACAGACTCGATTTACGAGGTGAGTATACTGTTAGTGCTACTTTTAATGTTTCTGATTTGAGTCCTTTTGATGCAGGTGCAGATTTGAGGACAAATCCTTCTCAAGAGGGGGGGAATGATGAGGACACCAAGACTAAAGATCCAAGTCTAGTTTCAGTTGGACTGGTGACGAGGGCGCGAGCCAAAAGCCTCAGTTTAGGAGCTTGATGAGTCTTATTGTATTTTGTCATCTTATATTTTTATTTAGTCTTTGTTTTTTTGTGAAAAGTCAAACACTTGACTTGTGTGAGTCCAAGAGTCCTTTTTCTTTATTTTTCGGTTTTTATTAGGAAGACAAAATGTTTGTCTTTAATTTTGGTTTTCATTAGGAAGACAAAAGGCTGTCTTTAATTTTCAGTTTTTAGGAAGACAAAGGGGCTTGTCTTGATGTAATTTTCGGCTATATAATGCCTTGAAAACATTTGGAAAAAAATCAGATTATGTTGAATGAAATTGTGAGTTTATTTCTTCTTGAGTTCTTGAAGAAACTTTTGAACTTATCAAGGAGATTCCTTGTGGCGTTCATCCTGACTTATCAAACGGATTCCATCCCCGTTTGTGGCGTCTTCCTCATACCAAGGTTCGTGCTTGGCTAAGCATTGGGTCGCGGTTCCATTCCAATCTCGTGTGTTCTTGGTGGCTGTTCCATATTTGGTGTCGGGTTTCATCACAATGTTGGTGTGGTTCGTATCAAACACCTTGGAGGTCGAACTATCCAAAGAAAGAAGACCAACCCACTTCATCATCTACACCAAAACCAGCCACCACAGCCACACCACCTCAAGGTAAAACAACTCCTACTAAGTCTCATTCTAGTGAGATAAGGTGTTTCAAATGTCAGGGGCGAGGACACATAGCTAGCCAGTGTCCAAACAAGAGAGTCATGGTGATTCGAGAAAGTGGAGAGATAGATTCTGAAGATGAAGATGATCTTGCTGACATGCCACCTTTGGAAGATGCTTCTGACAATGAGTATGGACCAGAATCTGGTGAGATGCTTGCACTAGTCACAAGGCGAGTCCTGAATTTGCAAGCAAAAGAAGAGGAAGAAGAGGTGCAGCGAGAGAACATCTTTCACACTCGTTGTCATGTGAGAGACAAGGTATGTAGTGTCATTATTGATGGAGGTAGTTGTACTAATGTTGCTAGTGCTTCCATGGTTGCCAAGCTGGGGCTTACAACGCTTAGGCATCCTTGTCCATACAAATTGCAATGGCTGAATGATAGTGGTGAAGTGAGGGTTACAAAACAGGTGCTAGTCTCATTTCGAATTGGCAAGTATGAAGATGAGGTGTTGTGTGATGTGGTTCCCATGCAAGCTGGACACCTCCTTCTAGGAAGGCCTTGGCAATTTGATCGGCGGGTGCAGCATGACGGCTTCACCAACAAGTATTCATTCACATTCCGTCAACGAACAATCACTCTAGCGCCTTTGACACCAAAGCAAGTGTATGAAGATCAAGTGAGGTTGCAAAAATTGAGTGACAAAAAGAAAATGAGTGAGCACAAAGAGAGTGAAAAGATGAATGAGAGTAAGGAAAAAGAGAGACAAAGAGAGAAAAGTGTGGAATCAAGTGAGAGAAAACAAAATAATTTTTATGCAAAAAAAAGTGAGGATAAGAGAGCATTGTGTACAAAACAGCCCATGATTTTACTCATGTATAAGGAGGCTCTTTTAAATACTAACCAACTTGATTCTTCGCTGCCAAGTGTTGTTGTGTCTATTTTGCAGGAATTTGAGGATGTGTTTCCTGAGAAAGTACCACATGGATTGCCACCTGTTCGAGGAATAGAACATCAAATTTATTTTGTTCCAGGTGTTTCCATCCCAAACCGACCAGCCTACAGAAGTAATCCTGATGAAACAAAGGAATTGCAAAGGCAAATTGAAGAATTGATGGAGCCCTTGTGCTGTTCCAGTGATTCTAGTTCCCAAGAAGGATGGAACATGGAGGATGTGTGTTGACTGTCGAGCCATCAACAATATAACGGTAAAATATCGACATCCCATTCCTCGTTTAGATGACATGTTAGATGAATTGCATGGTTCTTGTGTGTTTTCCAAAATTGATCTTAAAAGTGGGTATCATCAGATACGTATGAAAGAAGGGGATGAGTGGAAAACTGCTTTTAAAACTAAACATGGATTGTATGAGTGGTTAGTCATGCCTTTTGGGCTAACTAATGCACCTAGCACTTTCATGCGCTTAATGAATCATGTATTGCGTGCTTTCATTGGAAAATTTGTGGTTGTGTATTTTGATGATATTCTTATTTATAGTAAGAATTTGCATGACCATGTTTTGCATTTGCATTCTGTTTTGGATGTTCTTAGGAAACAGAGTTTATATGCTAACCTCAGTAAGTGTACTTTCTGCACCGATAAGCTTGTTTTCCTAGGCTTTGTTGTAAGTGCTACAGGTATTCAGGTGGATGAAGAAAAGATCAAAGCCATCCAAGAGTGGCCGACCCCTACAACTATAGGTAATGTTAGAAGTTTTCATGGACTTGCTAGCTTCTACAGGAGGTTTGTGAAAAATTTTAGCACCATCGCCGCACCACTTACAGAAGTTATCAAAAAGAATGTGATATTTAAATGGGGCGAAGCTCAAGAGGAGGCATTTCAGCTACTGAAATACAAGCTTACTCATGCTCCTTTACTTGCTTTGCCTAACTTTTCTAACACTTTTGAAGTTGAATGTGATGCTTCTGGAATAGGTATTGGCGCTGTTCTTATGCAGGATGGGAGACCCCTTGCATACTTTAGCGAAAAGCTAAGTGGGGCTGCCCTCAATTACCCCACCATGACAAAGAATTGTATGCACTAGTGCGTGCTTTAGAAACATGGCAGCACTATTTGTGGCCAAAGGAGTTTGTGATTCGCACAGATCATGAATCCTAGAAACATTTGAAAGGCCAACACAAGCTCAACAAGAGACATGCAAGATGGGTTGAGTTCATTGAGACATTTCCTTATGTCATTCGCTATAAACAAGGTAAGGAGAATGTGGTTGCTGATGCCCTTTCTCGCAGGTATGCCCTAATCTCCACTCTTGATGCTAAATTACTTGGGTTTGAACACATAAAGGAGCTGTATTCTGCTGACCATGATTTTGGGGAAATTTATGGTGTTTGTGAAAAATCTGCTGAAGGAAAATTTTATAGGCATGAGGGTTTCTTGTTTAGGGAGCATAGGTTGTGTGTACCTAATTGTTCTTTGAGAGATTTGCTAGTTAGAGAGTCCCACGGGGGAGGGTTGATGGGACATTTTGGAGTTGCTAAGACCATAGCTATGTTGCAAGAGCACTTCTTTTGGCCCCACATGAAACGAGATGTTGAGCGAATTTGTGGTAGGTGTGTCACTTGTAGGCAAGCTAAATCAAGAGTTCAGCCAAATGGCCTTTACACACCCCTACCTATCCCTAGTTCACCATGGGTTGACATTTCAATGGATTTTGTGTTGGGTTTACCTAGAAGTAAGCGTGGGAGGGATTCAATCTTTGTGGTTGTAGACAGATTCTCTAAGATGGCTCATTTTATTCCTTGTCATAAAACTGATGATGCCTCTAACGTTGCAGATTTGTTCTTTAGGGAGATTGTGAGATTACATGGTATGCCTAGAACAATTGTATCAGATAGGGATGCCAAGTTCTTAAGCTATTTTTGGAAAAACATTGTGGGGAAAACTTGGGACAAAACTATTATTTTCTACTACTTGTCACCCTCAAACCGATGGTCAAACAGAAGTAGTTAATAAGACCCTATCCACCTTGTTGAGGGCTATCATAAGTAAAAATATTAAGACTTGGGAAGATTGTTTGCCACATGTTGAGTTTGCTTATAATCGTTCAATGCATTCTGCTACTAAATTTTCACCATTTGAAATTGTTTATGGTTTTAATCCTCTAACTCCTTTGGATTTATCACCTTTACCTGTTTCTGAGCATTTGAATTTAGATGGCGAGAAGAAGGCAGAATTTGTGAAGAAAATCCATGAGAGGGCGCGACTCAACATAGAGAGAAGGACTGAACAATACATTAAGCAAGCTAACAAGGGTCGTCATAAGCAGGTTTTTGAGCCCGGTGATTGGGTATGGTTACACATGAGGAAAGAGCGATTCCCAACACAAAGGCGTTCAAAATTGCTACCTCGAGGAGATGGTCCATTTCAAGTACTTGAAAGGATCAATGACAATGCCTACAGACTCGATTTACCAGGTGAGTATAATGTTAGTGCTACTTTTAATGTTTCTGATTTGAGTCCTTTTGATGCAGGTGACGATTTGAGGTCAAATCCTTCTAAAGAGGGGGGGAATGATGAGGACACCAAGACCCAAGTATCAAGTCAAGTTCTAGTAGGTCCAGTGACGAGGGCACGAGCCAAGAGATTCAAGGAAGAACTTAATAGCCTAGTCCACAAAGTCCTAAAACAAGAGGAGACCGTGGTCAACATTGAAGGAGAACAAAGACTTGTCTTACTCATCAAAGTTGACTGAGTTTAGGAGCTTAATGAGTCTTTTTATTTTTAGTCACGTTTTTTAGTCTTTGTTTAATTTGTGATAAGTCAAACATTTGACTTGTGTGAGTCCAATAGTCCTTTTGTCTTTAATTTTCGGTTTTCATTAGGAAGACAAAGGGGATGTCCTTAATTTTTCTGTTTCATTAGGAAGACCAAGGGTCTTGTTTTCATGTAATTTTCGTCCTTATAAGGACTGCCAAAACAATGTGAAAAATCAGATTATGTTGAATGAAATTGTGAATTTATTTCTTCTTGAGTTCTTGAAGAAACTTTTGAACTTATCAAGGAGATTCCTTGTGGCGTTCATCCTGACTTATCAAACGGATTCCATCCCCGTTTGTGGCGTCTTCCTCATACCAAGGTTCGTGCTTGGCTAAGCATTGGGTCGCGGTTCCATTCCAATCTCGTGTGTTCTTGGTGGCTGTTCCATATTTGGTGTCGGGTTTCGTCACACTTGTTGGCGTGGTTCGTATCACCAACTAAACCCCGGGCTTAAAAGGGCCTCGAATGCAATAGAACAAGAGATAAACAGCAACATATGTATTTATACATTAAAAAAAAAAAAAGAGTTCTCGAGATAATACAAGAGTTACTAACAGAAAAGTAGCACTGGTAATGATGTTACAAAAGAAAAAGAAAACAAAAAAGGAGCGAGACTATTTCAAGGCCTCCCGTAGTGGGCACTCCACCAGGCCGCTCGGGCAATGACCTGTTCGCCAAAAGAGGAGAAGTCGAAGTTGGGATCCTGCTTCCACACATTGTAAAGAGCACGGTCTATAGACTTGCCCTCGGTTATGACCCTCTCCGCCTCCAAAGAAGCCCTCGCCGCCTCCCAGGAAGCCCTCTCCGCCTCCAAGGAAGCGACCTTCTCCTGAGCCGACTGTAGTTCAGCCCTAAGGGCCTCAACTTCAGTCCCATTTGAGTAACCCTCTCCTGCGACGCGGTCACGGCGGCCTTGGCCCCCTGGAGCTCGCGCTCCAAGCATCTAGCCTTGCCCTTTAGCTCCTTGATCGTGGCCTTCAGCTTCTCCTTCTTCGAGACCAACTTGGCATACTTAGTCCTGGCCTTTGACAATTGGACCTTGGTTATGCTAAGCTCATTTTCGAGCTCCTGGACCTGGGCCATGAGGCCGTCCCTCTCAGCAGTAGACGCAGAGAGAATGCCGGACGAGTCAGTATGCCGAAGAGACACGATGTAGACCTGCACAAGAAAGTCAATGGCGTCAGCAATAAGTAACAAAAAGGAAAACACATGTACACCTATACATAATATTAATCAACACAAGGTGCAAGACCTCACCCAGGCCGCGGCACGCCTTAGGATTTCCCCAAGATCTGGTTGGGTCACATTCCCTAGGCCTCTCCAGTCGGAGGTAGGGAGGTCCGAGGCAATCTGAATAAAGCGCTGGGCATAGGATGAGGCCATCCTAGTCACCCAAGGCTCCACCTCCACGCTAGGAACATCTGGTTGGACAGGAACGGATGACCCACTCGCCGAAGCAGGAGGAGGCCCAGGGAAGGGGAAAAACTGGAACCCTGGTGCATTAGAAGGGGGCTCCGCAAGGTCGACGAAATCAGCATCCGGTAAGCCAATATCGTGAGGGACCGGAGGGAAGGCGTCATTGCCATCAAGGCCAGGAGGAGCGTAAGATCCCGCGGCGGCCTGCGGGTCCGGAGATTGACAGGCCATGTCCTGGTCATGGGAATCATAAGGAGGGCATCCTTCGGGGGACAGGGGGCGCTGATGAGACCCCCCACATTCGAGGGGAACATCCTCCATCTACTCCTCAGCCTCACCATCGTGTAGAGACGGCCCAGCCGGCATAGCCATAGCCTTCTTAGACCCAGTCACTGACCACAGGAACTTGGGGCTAGAAACCGGGGACAATTGGTGGCGGTTGAGATTCGCCACAGTAAATAGGACTGCTGCCTTCTTCAGGGCAGAGTCTGCAGCAAGGAGTTTGCCAATGGCCTCCGCCTCCGGCCCAATGACCGAGGGATCAGCAAATTTCCCTACAAGAACCACGCCAACGTCAGTACAAGCAAGAGTGCCAAACAGTAAGTTCTAATAAGAAAAAGAGAAACACCAGGATACTTACTAGGGCCGGCGCGAAAGCCTTCACGTACCGAGAGAGGCCCCTCTACCCAGAAAAAGTCTTGTTTCCAAGACCCTGTGTTGGACACCGAGCCCTCTATTAAGGGAAGCTCACTGTTGGCCTTCTGCAGGTAGTAGAAGCCCTTGGACTTGGGCACTGCCATAAGGTTATACAAGGAGTGCACCTCCTGCGCCGTCGGGGCGCGTTGGACGTTATCCTTGAACCAAATGAAGAGACAACTTAAAGTCAACCAACTGTTGGGCAACAGTTGGAGAGGGGCCAAATCAAAATAATTGAGAACCGCCACGAAGAACGGGTGCAGAGGAATGGTGCCACCCGCCTTCAAAATCTGCTCACTCAAAGCCACAAAGCCCCTCTCAGGGCGGTCGGCCCAACAGGCCTCCTGAGGAGCATGCAGGGCGTATTCTGGAGGAGCTCGGTATTGCTTCACGATTGCCTTCAATTTGTTCGGAGACACGTGTGACACTAGACTTGACGCCAGTAGGGGGGCGTCGTCCTCTTCCTGGGCGGACACCTGTCTGCGTGCTTTCGACATATCTGCAAAATCAAAAGAAATATTTGAGGAAGAGGCAGAACACTTAACCCTCCATTTTTTCTTCCTAGCAAGAGTTTTCCATCGAGCGAGCGATGGCGGAAGCACTAAGCTAGGATAAACTAAGACTAGGGGCTGGGGAGAGGAGCTAGCAGCCCCATGACTGTCATCAGGCGAAGAGGGAGTAGGAGGTTCTGGCGGAATGTGTCCCTCCATAAATTCTAACTCCCACCGCAATTCAAAAAGGGTCGTCCTAAGACGCGCTATATGGTCACTAAGGCCCAGGGGTGAAGGTCCTCCATCCCCTCTCGACACCGAGTCAATTTCGCTCTCCACCACCCAAATTTTACGTCTAAGTTCGGTCATGCACTCAAGGTGGCGGATGTGGGCTTGTCTTAAAGAGTCATAGTCCTGGTGAGGGTTGCCCTCAGGGGACTCTGAGTCTGAGGACAGGTCAATAAACTCAGCCCTTGGGGGTATGTCGGACGGGCCGTCACTGGCCATGAAACCGCGTCCCAACAGCAAAAAGGGGCTCACGTATGAACGAGGGGAAGGCTACAAAACACAAAGGAATGGGCTTAATACCTCTAGATGCAAACGCCCTAAATGGACTACTACAGGGTATATATAAAAAAAAAAAAAAGGAGGAGGGGCGTGCATATGGTCAAACACACTACAAGCTCAGACTAATGTACCCCATCCCGAGTATTGCTGGTTTGGACCCGATAAAATAAATGAATAAAAGGGAGAAGGAAAGAAAATATACCTCAAGCGATTAAGAAAGCGAAGGCGGGATCCAAAGAAGGTCAGGGAGCGAAAAGAACCACAGAGTCGAAAGTGCGCGTCTGCAAGAATAAACCAGAAAGATGTGTTAGTCGTAAAATATACACACCAAGAAATTAGCTCATAAAAAAAATGAAAAATGAAGTGAAAAAATATACAAAACAAATGAAAGGAATTATGGTGAAAGTGAGGTTGTGGGGGATTGAACCCCTTACCTCTTGAAAGGAATAAGGGTCTATGCACCACTAAGCCAAGGGAGTAAAGTGAGAATATCAAGCCATGCATGAGAGCCTATTTATAGGAATCAAGGTGAATAGTCTACAAGGGCACCTAAAGGTACTCTCCTAGACTGGGGGGCAAGTGTTGATCCTCATAATCTCATCGATAGAAAGCATGAGGCCGAGGCAAGGCCCTTAGGCCGCCGGCGTCTCGGGAAGCCATCGCACCATCGCAACACAAGTCTGGGTTCGTTTCTCGTGGGGGCGATGCCGAGTGGCCCACGTTGGCAAGGCATAGGTGCCAAGGCTCAGTAGCCTCGCGAGACCCATCTCGCCCACGCACTCGGCCCCATTGCCTCACGAGACGCCTAGGCCACGCTTTCCAAGGTGGCCTCACGAGATGCCTAGGCCACGCCACCCAAGTGACCTCGCGAGATGCCTAGGCCACACTTCCCAAGTGGCCTCGCGAGACGCCTAGGCAATGCCTCCCAAAGTGGCCTCGCGAGATGCCTAGGTCGTGCAACCCAAGTGGCCTCGCGAGTTTCCTAGGCCACACTTCCCAAGTGGCCTCGCGAGAGGCCTAGGCCATGCCTCCCAAAGTGGCCTCGCGAGATGCCTAGGCCATGCCACCCAAATGGCCTCGCGAGTTGCCTAGGCCACACTTCCCAAGTGGCCTCGCGAGACGCCTAGGCCATGCCTCCCAAAGTGGCCTCGCGAGAAGCCTAGGCCGTGCAACCCAAGTGGCCTCGCGAGTTTCCTAGGTCACACTTCCCAAGTGGCCTCGCGAGACGCCTAGGCCATGCCTCCCAAAGTGGCCTCGCAAGATGTCCAGGCCACGCCACGCCTCCCTAGACATCTGTCAGGACCACATGCCTATCGCTCATACTCGTGAGTGACCTCAGGAGGCTTCGGATATCTCATACCAAGGACCCAAGATCTCCACCTCACTCCAAGGGTCCCATTCCTTACACCTTGAGATTCCTATGCTTAGGAGATCCAGTACGAGTCGAATGGGACATACTTGTATGACCAAGTACTGAGTACGGATACTAGTGCCAGTGAGGCTGCTGGGGTAAGGATCATGGTCCGTACGTCTACGGTGGTAGGTCAGAGCCGACACCACTACCTCCTGCCCCACTACGCCTGCCACCACGCATCAGATATGGGTACAGACAAGTAGTGGAGACATCTTCCTGACACCTGCTCCTGTACGGGATGTACGACCACAACCTCTGAAGCCACTCCCCTAATACAGTACGTATGTACCACTTGGTCCCCTGGACCACTATGTACCTAAGGCCATTAGAGCCTACTATAAAATGAATTCTAAGACCACCTGGAAGGGGGTTGGAAATTTTACTGTAGCAGAAGCTTAAGTGTAAAAGAAAGACTAAATTCTCCATTATTGATCCATCATTGTTCCTGAGTTTTTGTTCAAGTTTTTACAGCTTTCCGATTAGCGATCTTAATTTGACAATTTTTCCAACTTAACTTTGTTGACGAGTTCTCACCGTCAACACTAAGCATTGGGTCGCAGTTATCCATTCCAATTTTGAGTGTTCTTGGGTTGTTTGTCCAGATTTGGTTCGGGTTTCGTCACACTTGTTGGCGTGGTTCGTATCAGTTGGTATCAAAGCCTAGGTTTATACGGTTTGACCTATCCTTTTTCCTTGTTTTTCTTTTCGATTCTTTGTTCAATTGGTGCGTTTGATTTAGGGTTGTTGAAAATCCATTTACTTTTTTTTTCTGAAATCGTGAATTAGGGTTCTTAACGTGAATTAGGGCTTTGAGTTTTCCCTTGTTCTTATTGTGAAATCTGAATTGGGATTGAGTTTCTCTTGTTCTTATTGTGCAATCCGAATTGGCATTGAGTTTTTCTCTTGTTCTTATTGTGAAATCTGAATTGGCATTGAGTTTTTCTCTTGTTCTTATTGTGAAATCTGAATTGGCATTGAGTTTCTCTTGTTTTATTGTGAAATCTGAATTGACAGTGAGTTTCTCTTGTTTTCATTGTGAAATCTGAATTGATAGTGAGTTTCTCTTGTTGGATGAGTTGCATGGAGTTTCTCTTGTTTTATTGTGAAATCTGAATTGACAGTGAGTTTCTCTTGTTTTCATTGTGAAATCTGAATTGATAGTGAGTTTCTCTTGTTGGATGAGTTGCATGGTTCTTGTGTATTTTCTAAGATTGATCTTAAGAGTGGGTATCATCAAATACGAATGAAAGAAGGTGATGAATGGAAGACTGCATTTAAAACTAAACATGGATTGTATGAGTGGTTAGTCATGCCTTTTGGATTAACTAATGAACCTAGCACTTTCATGCGCTTGATGAATCGTGTTTTACGTGCTTTCATTGGAAAATTTGTTGTTGTGTATTTTGATGATATTCTTATTTATAGCAAGAGTTTGCATGATCATGCCTCACATTTGCATTCGGTTTTGGATGTGCTTAGGAAAGAGAAATTATATGCTAACCTCAAGAAATGTAGTTTCTGCACCGATAAGCTTGTTTTCCTAGGTTTTGTTGTGAGTGCTACAAGTATTGAGGTTGATGAGGAGAAGATCAAAGCCATCCAAGAGTGGCCGACCCCACCAGCGTAAGTAATGTTAGAAGTTTTCATGGACTTGCTAGCTTTTACAAGAGGTTTGTAAAGGATTTTAGCACCATCGCCGCACCACTTACTGAAGTTACCAAGAAGAACATTGCCTGCAAATGGGGTGATGCACAAGAGGAGGCATTTCAGCTTATTAAACACAAAGCACTCACGCTCCTTTACTTGCTTTACCTAACTTTTCTAACACATTTGAAGTTGAATGTGATGCTTCTGGTACTGGTATTGGCGCTGTTCTTATGCAGGATGGGAGACCACTTGCGTACTTTAGCGAGAAACTAAGTGGGGCTTCACTTAACTACCCCACTTATGACAAAGAATTGTACGCATTGGTTCGAGCTTTAGAGACATGGCAGCACTATTTGTGGCCGAAGGAGTTTGTGATTCGTACGGATCACGAATCTGTGAAACATTTGAAAGGACAACATAAGCTGAACAAGAGACATGCACGATGGGTTGAGTTCATTGAGACATTTCCTTATGTCATTCGGTATAAACAAGGTAAGGAGAATGTGGTTGCTGATGCACTTTCACGCAGGTATGCCTTAATCTCTACTCTTGATGCTAAATTACTTGGTTTTGAGCACAATAAGGAACTTTATCATGTTGACCATGACTTTGGGGAGATTTATGGTGCTTGTGAAAAATCTGCTGAGGGAAAGTTTTATAGGCATGAGGGTTTCTTGTTTAGGGAGCATCGGTTGTGTGTACCTAATTGTTCTTTGTGAGATTTGTTAGTTCGAGAGTCCCACGGTGGAGGGTTGATGGGACATTTTGGAGTCGCTAAGACTCTAGCTAAGTTACAGGAGCACTTCTATTGGTCACACATGAAACAAGATGTTGAGCGAATTTGTGGTAGATGTGTCACTTGCAGGCAGGCTAAATCGAGAGTCCAACCAAATGGTCTTTACACGCCACTACCTATTCCTAGTTCACCCTGGGTTGATATTTCGATGGATTTTGTTTTGGGTTTACCTAGGAGTAAGCGTGGGAGGGATTCAATCTTTGTGGTTGTAGACCGGTTTTCTAAGATGGCTCACTTTATACCTTGTCATAAAACTGATGATGCTTCTAATGTTGCAGATTTGTTCTTTAGGGAGATTCTGAGATTACATGGTATGCCTAGGACAATTGTGTCAAATCGGGATGCTAAGTTCTTGAGTTACTTTTGGAAGACGTTGTGGGGTAAACTTGGAACGAAACTGTTGTTTTCTACTACTTGTCATCCTCAAACTGATGGTCAAACAGAAGTAGTTAATAGAACTTTATCCACTTTGTTGAGGGCTATCATTAGTAAGAACATTTAGACTTGGGAGGATTGTTTACCACATGTTGAGTTTTCTTATAATCGTTTTCACCGTTTGAAATTGTTTATGGTTTTAACCCTTTAACTCCTTTGGATTTATCACCATTACCTTTTTCTGAGCATGTGAATTTAGATGGCAAGAAGAAGGCAGAATTTGTGAAGCAATCCCATGAGCACGCCTCAACATAGAGAGGAGGACAGAGCAATACATCAACAATAAGGGACGTCATAAGCAGGTTTTTGAGCCCGGTGATTGGGTGTGGATGCACATGAGGAAAGAAAGATTTCCAGCACAACGACGTTCCAAATTGCTACCTCGAGGAGATGGTCTGTTTCAAGTGCTAGAACGAATCAATGACAATGCCTACTGACTAGATTTACCAGGTGAGTACAATGTTAGTGCTACTTTCAATGTTTCTGATCTGAGTCCTTTTGATGTAGGTGACGATTTGAGGACAAATCCTTCTCAAGAGGGGGGGAATGATGAGGACATCAAGACTAATGACCCAATTCAAGTTCCAGTTGGTCCGGTGACGAGGGTGAATGTCATAGTTTTTAAGAGATATTTTAAACCTTCTCAGTAAACCTAAAGTTGAAACCTAAGTGCCAAAAACATTGAGAAAACACCCTAATATCAACTACGGCAAAGCATGGATGAGCATGGTAAATAAAACACAGAAATCCGTAAAGAAAGAGTTTATTTGAAACAACAAGACGTACAGTGTGTTCGTCGGTTGAGGAAGTATATTTCACAAGGCTATTGAGTTGGGATGATTTTAGAAGGATTGGCTCGAAGGAAATGCAGGAAAAATGGAGGTTTTCTGGGTTTGGAGATGAGGGTCGCGGCCCTAGGAGGGGCATGCCGCGGCCCATGTGCACGCAAGGCCTGGGGAGGAAACTGACCATGGGGGGCGCCGCAGTGCTTGGCCAAGCATTCCGCGGCCTGTGTGTGTTTCCAGGGAGGCGTTTAGCCTCTGTTTTGGAGGCAAGCCGCGACCCTTAAAGGATTGGGCCGCAGCCCTAGTTCAAGATGCAGGGTGTCTAGTGGGATTTGACTTGGGAACCTAACTGTTAGGGCTCGGGATGGATTTTAACACCCGGATTGATAAGATCCAAGGTCCCCGAGACAAGAATTATGACCCAAAGTTATTTAATGGTTTAGAATTGATGGATGGATATTGTTGGTGCGTTGTGACTAGGGTTTCAGCGAGTCTCGGACTAGGGGACTGTGCTCGGGACATCGGTGCTTGGAAAGCTCGTGACACAGGTATGAAAACTACTGTTCCCATAGAGCTTGAGTTGCAGGGCTCGACCCTATATGATTGAGTTGTAGGGCTTGGCCCTATATGACTGTGTTGCAGGGCGTGGCCCTTTGATTGAACTTATATGTGTTTAAGTATCTGTTTAGTTATACTATGTGTGCATATAAATGAATGAACGGTGATGGCCAGGAATGGCGTAGGCCGAGAACAGTGATGGCCGGGAACGGCGAAGGCCGAGAACGGAAAGGGGCCGGGATTAGTGTTTAGCACGCGAGGTGCGAGTTGCCAGGGCGAGACCCTAGAGGATACCTGGGATATCCTCACGGTGTGGACCGCGAACCTGCAAATACCTGGTAAAGCATTTGGGACGGCATGGCCGTATGTGTATAGCTTGATGATGACTTGTTTATATGTTAAGTGTCTGATATGCATATATTATCTTCTTGTGAGGCTTTTCTTGCTGGGCTTTGACTCACGGGTGCTCTATGGTGCAGGTAAAGGCAAGGGAAAAGTCTACCAACCTTGAGTATGGTGAGTGTGATGAGCGACGCGTACATGTCTGGTCTATCTGGCTGCCACAGCCGGGGATACTTTTGGGAGATGATTGTACTAAACTTAAATTTTTTCGTTTAGCCGACTCTGGATATATTTTTAAATTGTAAATATTTCTAAACAATATTTTTGGGATCCCAAATGCTAAACGCTTTATAATTTTCAATGAAAGGTTTATTTTCAAGTTTATGACTCTGAATATGGTTTAATTACACTTTTGTTCTAAAACCTCGCTCAGCGAGTTAATTGCACATTTTAAACTCACTTAGTAATGGCTCTAAGGCTGTAGGGCGTTACACTCTCTATGAGACAGCAAACCATACGGTGGAGCATTTTTACAAGGCCAATCCGAAGGATCTGAGGGTGATCGAGGAGAGGAGCCCGGAGAACATCATGGAGTTCGCACTTGGGATGAACCTTACAGTAAGACAACTTTCCTTAGTCGAACATACACTCTTTTGATTTTATCCCAGCATGTGTCTAACTTGCTTCCTTTTTTTTTTGCAGGCGGTCTTGCCCCAGCACCGTAGCATAGTTCGGGCCAGGGCCAGGAAAGAAGAGCTTTGAGTCGAGCTCCGGCTGCTAAGACGACTTGACTGCAGCCCCAACTACCCTTACAACTGCTCAACAAGGCGAGCTAGATGCCAAGGCAGCTCTTGCAGTGTCTCAAGAGGGCGAGCATGCTGCAATGGCCGCCTTGGCTGCTCTTCAAGCCGAGCTCGTGGAGGCCAAAGCCAAGCAATTGACGGTCGAGATGGCTGCTAAAGAGGAGAAGGCGACCTCGCTATCCTCCATGGAAAGCATGCTATACAACTACTGGGCCTTGAACCAAGACGACAACTTCTCTTTCCTAGCTTGTGAGGTGTGGGATCCCTACCTCGAGAAGTTCAAGGCAAGGATCCAACAAGAGCAATCTGAGACTGGAGATGATACGAACCACACCAACGATTGTGGTGAAACCCGACACCAAATATGGCAGCCACCTCACACACGAAATGGGAATGGAGAACCGCGACCCAATGCTTAGCCAAGCACGAACCTTGGTATGAGGAAGACGCCACAAACGGGGATGGGAATCCGTTTGATAAGTCAGGTTGAACGCCACAAGGAACCCCTTGATAAGTTCTAATAGTTTCTTCAAGAACTCAAGAAGCAAACCTCTCAATTTTCATTTCATCAAAATCTGCCATTCCCAAACGTTTACAAAGGCCTAATATAGGAGAAAATTACATCAAGACAGCCCTTTGTCTTCCTAAAGAAAACCGAAAATTAAAGACAAGCCCTTTGTCTTCCTAATGAAAACCGAAAATTAAAGACAAGCCTTTTGTCTTCCTAATGAAAACCGAAAATTAAAGACAAAAGGACTCTTGGACTCACACAAGTCAAGTGTTTGACTTTTCACAAAATAAACAAAGACTAAATAAAAAATACAAGATGACAAAATACAATAAGACTCATCAAGCTCCTAAACTGAGGCTTTTGGCTCGCGCCCTCGTCACCAGACCAACTGGAACTAGACTTGGATCTTTAGTCTTGGTGTCCTCATCATTCCCCCCCTCTTGAGAAGGATTTGTCCTCAAATCTTCACCTGCATCAAAAGGACTCAAATCATAAACATTAAAAGTAGCAGTAACAGTATACTCACCAGGTAAATCGAGTCTGTAGGCTTTGTCATTGATCCTTTCTAGCACTTGAAATGGACCATCTCCTCGAGGTAGCAATTTGGAACGTCTTTGTGCTGGAAATCGCTCTTTCCTCATGTGTACCCATACCCAATCACCGGGGTCAAAAACCTGCTTGTGACGACCCATGTTAGCATCAAGTTGGTTAGTGTTTAAAAGAGCCTCCTTAACCTCACTTTTTTTTGCATAAAAATTATTTTGTTTTCTCTCTAATTTTCCCTCATTGATCGAACTCTTCTCTTTCTTTTCTCTCTCACTTGATTCGACCCTTTTCTCTCTTTGTCTCTCTTTTTTCTCACTCTCATTCATCTTTTCACTCTCCTTCTTTTGCTCACTCAATTTTTTTTTATCACTCAATTTTTGCAACCTCACTTGGTCTTCATATACTTGCTTTGGCGTCAATGGAGCTAGAGTGATTGTTCGTTGACGGAACGTGAATGAGAACTTGTTGGTGAAGCCATCCTGCTGGACTCGCCGATCAAATAGCCAAGGCCTTCCTAGAAGGAGGTGTCCAGCTTGCATTGGAACCACATCGCACAATACCTCATCCTCATATTTGCCAATTCGAAATGATACCAGAACTTGTTTTGTAACCCTCACTTCACCACTATCATTCAACCACTGCTACTTGTATGGACAAGGATGTTTAAGCGTTGGGAGCCCTAGCTTTTCAACCATGGAAGAACTAGCAACGTTAGTGCACCTACCTCCATCAATAATCACACTACATACCTTGTCTTTCACATGACAACGAGTGTGAAAGATGTTCTCCCGCTGCACCTCTTCTTCCTCTTCTTTTGCTTGCAAATTCAAGGCTCGTCGTGTGACTAGTGCAAGCATCTCACCAGATTCTGCCCCAAACTCCTCACCACCCATAGAAGCGTCCTCCAATGGTGGCATGTCATCAAGATCATCTTCCTCTTCGGAATCTATCTCCCCATTATCCCGAATTACCATAACTCGCTTATTTGGACATTGACTAGCTATGTGTCCTCGCCCCTGACATTTGAAACATTTTATCTCACTAGAATGGGACGAAGTAGGGGCTGTTTTACCTTGAGGGGTCGTGGCTGGTTTTGGTGTAAAGGATGAAGTAGGTTGGTCTTCTTCCTTCTTTGGATAGTTTGATCGCCAAGGTGTTGCACTTGAATTGTGTGGGCTCGGTCTTGGCTTTGAACTTGTACTACCCCTCTTGAGCTACCTCTCAACTTTGATTGCCATATGCACCAAATCTTCCAATTCCACATAATGGTGTAGCTCAATTGGATTAGCAATCTCTCGGTTCAACCCATTCAAAAACCTTGCCATTGTTGCCTCCCAATCCTCTTCCACATTGGCTCTAATCATAGCCATCTCCATCTCCTTGCAATACTCATCAACACTCTTGGAACCTTGACGAAGACCCTGCAACTTAAGGTATAGATCTCGATAATAATGAGATGGTACAAACCGTCGCCTCATCACCCTCTTCATAGCCTCCTAAGTGTCAATGGCACGATCTCCATTTCGCCTCCTATTGATGCACAACTGATCCCACCAAACAATAGCATAATCAGTAAATTCAATGACAGCTAGTTTTACCTTCTTCATGTCAGAGTAGTTGTGACAATCGAAAACCAACTCCATCTTCTTTTCCCACTCAAGGTATGCCTCAGGATCACTCTTGCCTTGAAAGGCGGGGATTCTCATCTTGATATTTCCCAAATTATTGCCTACCCAGTTCCTAGCTTCTCTATCTCGGCCATACCTCCTATGGTTACCCTCTGACATCCTATCATGTTCTTCCTCTAAACCGCCCCCATCAATCTCTCTTTCACCCTCAACATCCCGTTGTTGCACCCTGTTCCTCTGTGCCCTCCATTGCGTTCCCTCTTCTACCCTATTCAACCTCTCATGTATTTGCTCACACTCCGCCCTCATCATCCTTCGCATCTCCCCAATTAGTGCTTGCATTTGTAGATTCGGAACTTCAAGTGGTGGAATATTATTGCTTGCATTTTTCTCTTGATTTTGTGCCATGATGGAAATCTGCAAAATAAGGTTAGAATAATATGGAGAAAAGACCTCACCACACTCCCTCACGTATTTCGCTCGAACAATATTTTCACTCAAATCCCCTCGTGTTTCACTCAATTTCAATGGCTTTTACCCTCAAATAGGCTCACACCTCTTCCTTTTTCCACTCGTATTCTTCTTTAAGTTCTTTCAAAACTAATCCAACGGTAATATGGAGTATTCAAGCAGCAAATCCAACCAAACAAACCAAACGAACACCGATGATAAATTGGCGAAAAATGATGATTTTTGGAACACTTGACTGGGGTTTTGGCAAAAAGGCCTCTAGACCATAGGGAACAAGAATAGAACAAAATTTTTTAAGAGGGGTTTCCAGACTCTTTTTTTTTTTTTAGTCTCGGATCCCCTTGACTTTTCCTTTTCTTTCATCAAGAACAAAGAGCCAACCCGAACAAAAAAAATGAATACCAAAGAGCCAACCCGAAAACCAAGCAATTTGTGTTACTAAAACAGATTCAAGAACAAACCAATCTATGATTCAACAACACTCCCAATAACATGAAAACCAATCTGTGAAAACCAATACTCCCAATAACAATCTGTGGTACACGCCCAATAACAGAGAACCAATATTCCCCAAAACCAATAATAGAGAACCAATCAATCCGTGGCACCAAAACAATCTCAGATTTCACCACAACTAAAGCAACAATTGAAACCAGGGACACAATTGAAACAAGGGAATTAACAATACCAATTTGTGGCTCTAGAGTACTTTCGGATTTCACCAAAAAAAATCAAATGAAACTTTGTGTAGACTAGTTTCGGATTTCAAGGGATTTCACAAAGAAATAATGGAAACTTTGGAAATAAGGAAATGATTGAACAAGGAAACAATTGAAATAAGGAAATGAACTATAGTAGTTTCGGATTTCACAATAAGAACTAGAAAAAAAACCAATGCAAATTCAGATTCCACAATTAGAACAAGAGAAACCCAAAGCACATTCGGATTTCACAACAAAACAAGAGGAACTCAATGAAAATTCGGTTTTTTTTTTTTTTTTTTTACAATAAGAACCCTAATTCGCGAATTCAGAAACAAAAAGAAAACAAATTAGGGGAAATTTCAGAAACCCTAATTCAATTGCACGATTTGAACAATGAAACGAGAAAAGAAAAAACAAGGAAACAAATGAAATAAGGAAATCAACAAGCTCTAGAATAGTTTCAGATTTCACAAGGAAACAAGGACAAAGAAATCAAAACACGAGTAGATGATGATTTTTTTTTTCTAATATAGAAACACGAATTGAAAGAAAAACACAAAGTAAAGGATAGGCCAAACCGGATGATCCCAATCTCTGATACCAACTGATACGAACCACACCAACGATTGTGGTGAAACCCGACACCGAATATGGCAGCCACCAAGAACACACGAAATAGGAATGAAGAACCGCGACCCAATGCTTAGCCAAGCACGAACCTTGGTATGAGGAAGACGCCACAAACGGGGATGGGAATCCGTTTGATAAGTCGGGTTGAACGCCACAAGGAATCCCTTGATAAGTTCTAATAGTTTCTTCAAGAACTCAAGAAGAAAAACTCACAAATTTTCATTTCATAATAATCTGATTTTTCCAAATGTTTTCAAGGCCTAATATAGGCGAAAATTACATCAAGACATGCCCCTTTGTCTTCCTAAAGCAAAACCGAAATTTAAAAAACAAGCCTTTTGTCTTCCTAATGAAAACCGAAATTAAAGACAAGCCTTTTGTCTTCCTAATGAAAACCGAAAATTAAAGACAAAAGGACTCTTGGACTCACACAAGTCAAGTGTTTGACTTTTCACAAAATAAACAAAGACTAAATAAAAAATACAAGATGACAAAATACAATAAGACTCATCAAGCTCCTAAAACTGAGGCTTTTGGCTCGCGCCCTCGTCACCATACCAACTGGAACTAGACTTGGATCCTTAGTCTTGGTATCCTTATCAGGAGATGCTTCTACTGTGGACGAGTAGGAGGTCGAGGTGGTCACATCCTCAGAGCGCCCTGGGGGTGATACGAACTACGCCAACAATTGTGACGAAACCCGAACTAAATCTGGAAAAACAACCCAAGAACACTCGAATTTTGCAATGGAAACCGCAACCCAATGCTTATCAAAAGCACGAACCTTGGTATGGTGAAGACGCGACAAACGGGGATGGATTATCTGTTTGATAAGTCAGATTTGAACGCCACAAGGAAACCCCTTGATAAGTTCGAAAGTTTCTTCAAGAACTCCAGAACAAAACTCACAATGTTTTTTTCATTAACCAAAAACTATCTGAATTTCGAACCGTCCACAAGGCCTAATGTAGCCGAAAATTACAAAAAGATTTTTTAGACATATAAAAAACCCTAAAATACCCATAATGAAAAATCCCAAAACGACATGTCTTTCACTCCAACAAAGACTCTAATAAAACATGAAAATATAGTTCAAACAAAAACAAATAATTTACAAAGAAGCCAAATCTTAATGAAGCTCCTAAACTGAATAAACTTTGATGAGTAGCACAAGCCTTTGTTCACCCTCAGTAGAACTCGATCTCTTCCTGTTGTAGAATTCTCCAGACTAAGTTGTTAAGCTCTTCTTTGAATCTCCTAGCTCGCGCCCTCATCACCAAACCAACTGGAACTTGAATTGGATTGTTACTCTTGATGTCCTCATCATTCCCCCCCCTCTTGAGAAGGATTTGTCCTCAAATCGTCACCTACGTCAAAAGGACTCAGATCGGTAACATTGAAAGTAGCACTAACATTGTACTCACCTGGTAAATCTAGTCGGTAGGCATTGTCATTGATCCGTTCTAGCACTTGAAACGGACCATCTCCTCGAGGTAGCAACTTGGAATGTCTTTGTGCTGGAAATCTTTCTTTCCTCATGTGCAACCACACCCAATCACCGGGCTCAAAAACTTGCTTGTGATGTCCCTTGTTAGCTTGCTTGATGTATTGCTCTGTCCTCCTCTCTATGTTGAGCCGTGCCCTCTCATGGAATTGCTTCACAAATTCTGCCTTCTTCTTGCCATCTAAATTCACATGCTCAGAAACAGGTAAAGGTGATAAATCCAAAGGAGTTAAAGGGTTAAAACCATAAACAATTTCAAACGGTGAAAACTTAGTAGCAGAATGCATGGAACGATTATAAGCAAACTCAACATGTGGTAAACAATCCTCCCAAGTCTTAATGTTCTTACTAAAGATAGCCCTCAACAAAGTGGATAAAGTTCTGTTAACTACTTCTGTTTGACCATCAGTTTGAGGATGACAAGTAGTAGAAAACAACAGTTTCGTTCTAAGTTTACCCCACAATGTCTTCCAAAAGTAACTCAAGAACTTAGCATCCCGATCTGACACAATTGTCCTAGGCATCCCATATAATCTCACAATCTCCCTAAAGAACAAATCTGCAACATTAGAAGCATCATCGGTTTTATGACAAGGTATAAAGTGAGCCATGTTAGAAAACCGATCTACAACCACAAAGATTGAATCCCTCCCACGCTTACTCGTAGGTAAGCCCAAAACAAAATCCATCGAAATATCAACCCAGGGTGAACTAGAAATAGGTAGGAGCGTGCGAAGACCATTTGTCTGAACTCTCAATTTAGCCTGCCTACAAGTGACAGACCTATCGCAAATTCGCTCAACATCTCATTTCATGTGTGGCCAATAGAAGTGCTCCTTTAACATAGCTAGAGTCTTAGCGACTCCAAAATGTCCCATCAACCCTCCACCGTGGGACTCCTGAACTAACAAATCTCTCAACGAACAACTAGGTACACACAACCGATGCTGCCTAAACAAGAAACCCTTATGCCTATAAAAATTTCCCTCAAAAGATTTTTCACAAGCACCATAAATCTCCCCAAAGTCGTGGTCAACATGATAAAGTTCCTTAATGTGCTCAAAACCAAGTAATTTAGCATCAAGAGTAGAGATTAAGGCATACCTGCGTGAAAGTGCATCAGCCACCACATTCTCCTTACCTTGTCCATACCGAATGACATAAGGAAACGTCTCAATGTACTCAACCCATCGTGCATGTCTCTTGTTCAGCTTATGTTGTCCTTTCAAATGTTTCAAAGATTCATGATCCGTACTGATGAGGACACCAAGACTAAAGATCCAAGTCTAGTTCCAATTGGTTTGGTGGCGAGGGCGCGAGCCAAAAGACTCAGTTTAAGAGCTTGATGAGTCTTATTGTATTTTGTCATCTTGTATTTTTTATTTAGTCTTTGTTTATTTTGTGAAAAGTCAAACACTTGACTTGTGTGAGTCCAAGAGTCCTTTTGTCTTTAATTTTCGGTTTTCATTAGGAAGACAAAAGGCTTGTCTTTAATTTCGGTTTTCATTAGGAAGACAAAAGGCTTGTTTTTTAAATTTCGGTTTTGCTTTAGGAAGACAAAGGGGCATGTCTTGATGTAATTTTCGCCTATATTAGGCCTTGAAAACATTTGGAAAAATCAGATTATTATGAAATGAAAATTTGTGAGTTTTTCTTCTTGAGTTCTTGAAGAAACTATTAGAACTTATCAAGGGATTCCTTGTGGCGTTCAACCCGACTTATCAAACGGATTCCCATCCCCGTTTGTGGCGTCTTCCTCATACCAAGGTTCGTGCTTGGCTAAGCATTGGGTCGCGGTTCTACCATTCCAATTTCGAGTGTTCTTGGGTTGTTTGTCCAGATTTGGTTCGGGTTTCGTCACACTTGTTGGCGTGGTTCGTATCACGTACGAATCACAAACTCCTTCGCCCATAAATAGTGCTGCCATGTCTCTAAAGCTCGAACCAATGCTTACAACTCTTTGTCATAAGTGGGGTAGTTAAGTGCAGCCCCACTTAGCTTCTCGCTAAAGTACGCAAGCAGTCTCCCATCCTGCATAAGAACAGTGCCAATACCTACACCAGAAGCATCACATTCGACTTCAAACGTGTTAGAAAAGTTAGGCAAAACAAGTAAAGGAGCGTGAGTAAGCTTGTGTTTAATAAGCTGAAATGCCTCCTCTTGTGCTTCACCCCATTTGAATGCAATGTTCTTCTTGATAACTTCGGTAAGTGGTGCGGCGATGGTGCTCTCAAACCTCCTGTAAAAGCTAGCAAGTCCATGAAAACTTCTAACATTACCTACACTGGAGGGGGTCGGCCACTCTTGGATGGCTTTGATCTTCTCTTCATCAACCTCAATACCTGTAGCACTCACAACAAAACCTAGGAAAACAAGCTTATCTGTACAGAAAGTACACTTCTTGAGGTTAGCATATAACTTCTCTTTCCTAAGCACATCCAGAACCGAAGGCAAATGTGAGGCATGATCATGCAAACTCTTGCTATAAATAAGAATATCATCAAAATACACAACAGCGAATTTTCCAATGAAAGCACGCAAAAACAAGATTCATTAAGCGTATGAAAGTGCTAGGTGCATTAGTTAATCCAAAAGGCATGACTAACCACTCATACAATCCATGTTTAGTTTTAAAGGCTGTCTTCCATTCATCTCCTTCTTTCATTCGTATTTGATGATACACACTCTTAAGATCAATCTTAGAAAACACACAAGAACCATGCAATTCATCCAACATATCATCTAATCGAGGAATGGGGTGTCGATATTTTACCGTTACGTTGTTGATGGCTCCGCAATCAACACACATTCTCCATGTCCCATCCTTCTTGGGAACTAGAATCACTGGAACAGCACAAGGACTCTTGCTTTCTCTCACATGCCTTTTCTCCATCAATTCTTCAACTTGCCTTTGAAGTTCCTTCGTCTCCTCCGGATTGCTCCTGTATGCTGGTCGGTTTGGGATTGAAGCACCGGGAACAAAATCAATTTGATGTTCAATCCCTCGGATAGGTGGTAAACCATGTGGTACCTCCTCAGGAAACACATCCTCGAACTCCTGCAAAATAGAAACAACAACACTAGGCAGCGAAGAATCAAGTTGGTTAGTGTTTAAAAGAGCCTCCTTGTACACGAGTACAATCATCAGCCGTTTTGCAATCAATGCTTGCTTAACCTCACTTGTTTTTGCATAAAAGTTTATTTGTTTTCTCTCTGATTTTCCCTCCTTGGCCGAACTCTTCTCTCTCTTTTCTCTTTCACTTGATTCGACCCTGCTCTCCGTTTGTCTCTGTTTTCCCTGACTCTCATTCATCTTTTCACTCTCTTTCTTTTGCTCACTCAATTTTTTTTTATCACTCAATTTTTGCAACCTCACTTGATCTTCATATATTTGTTTTGGTGTCAACGGAGCTAGAGTGATTGTCTGTTGACGGACGTGAATGAGTACTTGTTGGTGAAGCCATCATGCTGCACCCGCCGATCAAATTGCCAAGGTCTTCCTAAGGAAATGTCCAGCATGCTGATACTGTAATGACCCACTAATCTAGACTAATTGGACCATTATCGAAACTATACATAAAAACTTACATTTTACGAAAATACCATAATTTATTGAGTAACTTGAAAATAAGAGTTATTTACAAAAAAACGAATACTAAGAAGGATTTTGGGATCCCATTGTCTTTAAAACAAAATAAGATTTAAAATAAAAGACATTACATAATAATGCGGAAAATACATGTAAAACCATAAAAAACATAAAAGGAGACTACATCCTCGAATCGATAACGCTCGGCCCCTTGACTCCATTCATCATCGATACACATCCTCCCAAGCATCACGAATCTTACCGCCTCTAAGCTTATTTTCCTGCACATAAACAGAAAGGAGTGAGCCTAATGCCCAGCAAGGAAAAACCTAACACATAGTCATATACACAATTTCATAAGAAAACATAAAGACTTAACATAATACATATAACATACACTTATTATAATGGCCATTATTACTTGGGGTCCCATAGACTAAACAAGCATATGCCCATGGGGTTAATGGGGTCCTACTAGCTAAGTAGGTCATATGCCCATAACCCATTTGGGGTCTTGTTAGTCATATGGGTCATATGCCCAAGCCTACATACACATATACATATCATAACACTTTTAATAACATAAACATATAGATAACATAAGCACATAACATATTAATTCTAGCCTATTTTCCTTACCAAAGTTACCGGGATAAAATGGACTGAGTTAGGACTTTTGGAACACTCCTAAAACCACAATGAACAAGGGTGAGTCTAAAGAAAGGAGATGAAATGAAAGAGAATAGGAAGACTAAACCATTAAACGAAAATATGCTTACCACCACTTAAGTGCTTAAGAACTTGGATTCCCTAACCAAAAATAAGAATAAGGTTAGGGGACTGAGTAGAAGGTTTTGAGAAAAGAAATAACATAGAATACAGAAAGGACTAGAGTTTTGGGTTTACCTCAAAGATTGCAAGATCAATCTAACATCCACCGAAATACTATAGCACTCACTTACTTCCCAAGTGTTTGATAAGCTTATGATGTTTAAGCTTATAGTTTTTCCCCAAACCAAGTGTTTACACTCTCTCACTCACTTAACACTAGCAGCCTCTGAACTTAGAGCAAATGGTGAATAATGGCTGGGTACTAGGTCCTATTTATAGAGTTTGGGAATGAAAATATCTTGATTTTACTTGAATAAAAATAATGGCTTTTTAGGTGAAAATCATTTGAATAATCGTTCAGCAGAGGCTGAAGACTCGTTCAGAAGATGCTGGACTGTTGAAGGAGTTTGAATGGCTGAAGGGAAAAGAATTCAAATGTATTTGAATTCATGCTGGTGGAGGCGATATATCGCCCCCTATAGGCGATATATCGCCTGGACCTTTGTTCCCGAGGCGACCGTGCATCGATTCGTGTTTGCCGTATCTACGTGCTGCGACATATCGCCCCCTATAGCTGCGATATATCGGCATACGCTGAATATTTAAACACGAATTTACACATTTTTAGCTGAGTTTGAATGGAGTAAACAGCCTTGACTAAGCCCTCAACGTGCTCAAAGCTGCTGACTGACCCTATACATTCAAACTTTTACCCTTATTTAATTTAATCCTCAAAAATACTAAATCCTTAATTACCATTCAAAACATGTGCTTAAAATCCTATTGGTTGATGTCTAAACCTTATAATATAATAATATATTCCTTAATATCAGACACATTAATCAAACCTTAGGTTATACTTAATATTCTTAAACTATAGGTTAAACTTAGAAAATCTATAAGTACTACTATGAGTGTCCAAATAACTCCCGGTCTGAACCAAAAATCCAAAGTAACAATGATAACACTAAACATACTATAATACTACTAAACAATTAGCTAAATAAAGTTCTTGGACTCTACAGATACGAACCACACTAACACTGTGATGAAACCCGACACCAAATATGGAACAGCCACCAAGAACATATGAGATGGGAATGGAATCGCGACCCAATGCTTAGCCAAGCACGAACCTTGGTATGAGGAAGACGCCACAAACGGGGATGGGAATCCGTTTGATAAGTCGGATTGAACGCCACAAGGGATACCCTTGATAAGTTCGGATAGTCTCTTCAAGAACTCAAGAAGAAAACTCACAAATTTTCATTTCATCAAAATCTGCCCTTTCACATTGTTTTGGCAGTCCTTATAAGGACGAAAATTACATGAAAACAAGACCCTTGGTCTTCCTAATGAAACCGAAAAATTAAGGACAGCCCCTTTGTCTTCCTAATGAAAACCGAAATTAAAGACAAGCCTTTTGTCTTCCTCATGAAAACCGAAAATTAAAGACAAAAAGGACTCTTGGACTCACACAAGTCAATGTTTGACTTATCACAAAATAAACAAAGACTAAAAAACGTGATTAAAAATAAAAAGACTCATTACAAGAAGCTAAATATTGATCAAGCTCCTAAACTGGTGTCCTCATCATTCCTCCCCTCTTGACTTGGATCAACTGGAACTTGACTTGGATTTTGAGTCTTGGTGTCCTCATCATTCCCCCCCTCTTGAGAAAGATTTGACCTCAAATCGTCACCTGCATCAAAAGGACTCAAATCAGAAACATTAAAAGTAGCACTAACAGTATACTCACCTGGTAAATCGAGTCTGTAGGCATTGTCATTGATCCTTTCTAGCACTTGAAACGGCCCATCTCCTCGAGGTAGCAATTTGGAACGTCTTTGTGCTGGGAATCGCTCTTTCCTCATGTGTAACCATACCCAATCACCGGGATCAAAAACCTGCTTGTGACGACCCTTGTTAGCATCAAGTTGGTTAGTGTTTAAAAGAGCCTCCTTAACCTCACTTTTTTTTGCATAAAAATTACTTTGTTTTCTCTCTAATTTTCCCTCATTGATCGAACTCTTCTCTTTCTTTTCTCTCTCACTTGATTCGACCCTTTTCTCTCTTTGTCTCTTTTTTTTCTCCCTCTCATTCATCTTTTCACTCGCCTTCTTTTGCTCACTCAATATTTTTTTATCACTCAATTTTTGCAACCTCACTTGGTCTTCATATACTTGCTTTGGAGTCAATGGAGCTAGAGTGATTGTTCGTTGATGGAACGTGAATGAGTACTTGTTGGTGAAGCCATCATGCTGGACTCGTCGATCAAATATCCAAGGCCTTCCTAGAAGGAGGTGTCCAGCTTGCATGGGAACCACATCGCACAATACTTCATCCTCATACTTTCCAATTCGAAATGATACCAGCACCTGTTTTGTAACCCTCACTTCACCACTATCATTCAACCACTGCAACTTGTATGGACAAGGATGTTTAAGCGTTGGGAGCCCCAGCTTTTCAACCATGGAAGAACTAGCAACGTTAGTGCAACTACCACCATCAATAATAACACTGCATACCTTGTCTTTCACATGACAACGAGTGTGAAAGATGTTCTCCCGCTGCACCTCTTCTTCCTCTTCTTTTGCTTGCAAATTTAAGGCTCGTCGTGTGACTAGTGCAAGCATCTCACCAAATTCTGCCCCAAACTCCTCATCATCGATAGAAACATCTTCCAATGGTGGCATGTCAGCAAGATCTTCATCTTCAGAATCGAGCTCGCCACTTTCTCGAATCACCATAACTCTCTTGTTTGGGCATTGGCTAGCTATGTGTCCTCGCCCCTGACATTTGAAACACTTTATCTCACTAGAATGGGACGAAGTAGGGGCTGTGTTACCTTGAGGGGTCTTGGCTGGTTTTGGTGCCATATTTGGTGTAAATGATGAAGTGGGTTGGTCTTCTTTCTTTGGATAGTTCGACCTCCAAGGTGTTGTACTTGGATTGTGTGGGCTCGGTCTTGGCCTCGAACTTGAACTACCCTTCTTGAGCTGCCTCTCAACTTTGATTTCCATATGAACCAAATCCTCCAATTCTACATAATGGTGTAGTTCGATTGGGTCAGCAATCTCTCGGTTCAACCCATTCAAAATCCTTGCCATGGTTGCCTCCCGATCCTCTTCAACATTGGCTCTAATCATAGCCATCTCCATCTCCTTGTAATACTCATCAACGCTTTTGTAGCCCTGACGAAGACCCTGCAACTTAAGGTACAGATCTCGATAATAATGAGGTGGTACAAACCGTCGCCTCATCACCCTCTTCATTGCCTCCCATGTGTCAATAGGGCGATCTCCACTCCGCCTCCTGTTGATGCACAACTGATCCCACCAAACAATAGCATAATCAGTAAACTCAATGGCAGCAAGTTTTACCTTCTTCATGTCGGAGTAGTTGTGACAATAAAAAACTAGCTCCATCTTCTTCTCCCACTCAAGGTATGCTTCAGGATCACTCTTCCCCTGAAATGCTGGGATTCTCATTTTGATATTCCCCATATAATTATCTACCTGGTTCCTATCTTCTCTATTCCCACCATACCTCCTATGGTTACCCGTCGACATCCTATCAAACTCATCATCAGAAACTACCCCTTCTAAATCCCCTTCATTCTCATCCTCCCTTTGGTGTACCCTACCCCTCCTTGGTCTCCGTTGTGCCCCCTCTTCTACCATATCCAACCGCTCATGTATTTGCTCACACTCCTCCCTCAACATCCTCCTCATCTCCCCCATTAAAGCTTCAATTTGTAGATTTGGTACTGTAGGTGGTGGAGCGTCATTGCCTGCATTTCTTTCTGTATTTTGTGACATGATGGAGAATCTGCAAAACAATAAGGTTAGACAATTATAGAAAGGACCTCACTGCACTCCCTCACGTGTTTCACTCAAAGAAAATGGTCACTCAAGTACACTCGTGTTTGCACTCAATGATGGCTTTTACCCTCAAATAAGCTCACACCTCTGCCTTTTTCCACTCTATTTTCTTCTTTAAGCACTTTGAAAACTAATGAAACGGTGATATGGAGGTTCAAGCAGCCAATTCTACCAAACAAATCAAACGAAAATCGATGAAAAAGTGGCGAAAAATGGTGATTTTTGGAACACTTGTGTGGGGTTTTGGCAAAAGGGCCTCTAGGCTATAGGGATCAAGAATAGAACAAAATTTTTTAAGAGAGGATCAGAATTTTTTTTTTTTTTTTTTTTTTTTTTTTTTAGAGTTCGGATCCTCTTGGTTTTCTTCTTCTTTCTTTTCTTTTATTTATTATTATTTTTTTTAACCTCTCAAATTGGAGAAACCAGATACGAATTTCTGAAAAGGAGAAAAAAAATGAATACCAAAGAGCCAACCCGAAATCAAACAATCTGAGTTACTAACACAGGTTCAAGAACAAACCAATCTGTGAAAACCAATAAGATCAAAACCAAAATAATTTGTGGCACTATAACAGTCTCGGATTCCACAACAAATAAAGGAACCAATTGAAACCAGGGACACAATTGAAACAAGGGAGTTATCAATACCAAATTCGGATTTCACAAATGGAAAAAGAGAAACCCAATGATGAGGACACCAAGACTAAAGATCCAAGTCTAGTTCCAGTTGGTCTGGTGACGAGGGCGCGAGCCAAAAGACTCAGTTTAGGAGCTTGATGAGTCTTTTGCGTTTTGTCATCTTGTATTTTTTATTTAGTCTTTGTTTTTTTTTTGTGAAAAGTCAAACACTTGACTTGTGTGAGTCCAAGAGTCCTTTTTGTCTTTAATTTTTGGTTTTTATTAGGAAGACAAAGGGTTGTCTTTAAATTTCAGTTTTCATTAGGAAGACAAAGGGTTGTCTTTATTTTTCGGTTTCATTAGGAAGACAAAAGGCTTGTCTTTAATATTTCGGTTTTTAGGAAGACAAAGGGGCTTGTATTGATGTAATTTTCGGCTATATAAGGCCTTGAAAACATTTGGAAAAATCAGATTATGTTGAAATGAAAATTTGTGAGTTTTCTTCTTGAGTTCTTGAAGAGACTATCCGAACTTATCAAGGGTATCCCTTGTGGCGTTCAATCCGACTTATCAAACGGATTCCCATCCCCGTTTGTGGCGTCTTCCTCATACCAAGGTTCGTGCTTTCCTAAGCATAGGGTCGCGGTTTACCATTCCAAATTTCGTGTGTTCTTGGTGGCTGCCATATTTGGTGTCGGGTTTCATCACAGTGTTGGTGTGGTTCGTATCAGTTGGTATCAGAGCTTAGGATCATCCGGTTTGGCCTATCCTTTACTTTGTGTTTTTCTTTCAATTCGTGTTTCTATATTAGAAAAAAAAAATAAAAGAATTCATCATCTACTCGTGTTTTGATTTCTTTGTCCTTGTTTCCTTGTGAAATCTGAAACTATTCTAGAGCTTGTTGTTTTCCTTATTTCAATTGTTTCCTTGTTTGAAATCCGAGCCTAGGTTCATACGGTTTACCTATCTTTTTTTTTTCTTGTTTTTCCATTTCGTTTCTTTGTTCAAATATTGCAATTGAATTAGGGTTTCTGAAATTTCCCCTATTTTGTTTTCTTTTCGTTTCTAAAATCTTGAATTAGGGTTCTTAATTGTGAAAACCGAATTTTCATTGAGTCCTCTTGTTTTGTTGTGAAATCCGAATGTGCTTTGGGTTTCTCTTGTTCTTATTGTGCAATCCGAATTGGCATTGAGTTTTCTCTTATTCTTATTGTGAAATCTGAAATTTGGATTGAGATTCTCTTATTCTTATTGTGAAATCTGAAATTGGGATTGAGTTTCTCTTGTTCTTATTGTAAAATCTGAAATTGGGTTTGATATTTCTCTTGTTCTTATGGTGAAATCTGAGTTGGGCTTGAGTTTCTCTTATTCTTATTGTTAAATCCGAATTTTGCCTTGGGTTTCTCATGTTCTTGTTGTGAAATCCGAAATTGGTATTGATAATTCCCTTGTTTCAATTGTGTCCCTGGTTTCAATTGGTTCCTTTATTGGTTGTGGAATCCGAGACTGTTATAGTGCCACAAATTATTTTGGTTTTGATTTTATTGGTTGAATCACAGATTATATTTTGGGAATAATCGTTTTCTGTTATTGGGATTGTTCTTGAATCTGTTATAGTACCACAGTTTGTTTGGTTTTCGGATTGGTTCTTTGGTGTTCTTAATTTCAAGGGGATCCGAACTCTAAATTTTTTTTGTTCTAATCTTGTTCCTTATGGTCTAGAGGCCTTTTGACCAAAACCCCACACAAGTGTTCCAAAAATCATCATTTTTTCGTCATTTTCACCAATTTTCGTCGGTGTTCGTTTGGTTTGTTTGGTTGGATTTGCTGCTTGAATACTCCATATTACCGTTGGATTAGTTTTGAAAGAACTTAAAGAAGAATACGAGTGGAAAAAGGCAGAGGTGTGAGCCTATTTGAGGGTAAAAGCCATTGAAATTGAGTGAAACACGAGGGGATTTGAGTGAAAATATTATTTGAGCGAAACACATGAGGGAGTGTGGTGAGGTCTTTTCTCCATATTATTCTAACCTTATTTTGCAGATTTCTATCATGGCACAAAATCCAGAGAAAAATGCAAGCAATGATATTCCACCACTTGAAGTTCCGAATCTGCAAATGCAAGCACTAATTGGGGAGATGCGAAGGATGATGAGGGCGGAGTGTGAGCAAATACATGAGAGGTTGGAGAGGGTAGAAGAAGGAACACAACGGAGGCCACGGAGGAATAAGGTGTACCAAAGGGAGGATGAGAATGAAGGGGATTTGGAAGGGTTAGTTTCTGATGAAGAGTTTGATAGGATGTCGGCAGGTAACCATAGGAGGTATGGTCGGGATAGAGAAGCTAGGAACCAGGTAGATGATTATTTAGGAAATATAAAGATGAGAATTCCAGCATTTCAGGGGAAGAGCGATCCTGAGGCATACCTTGAGTGGGAAAAGAAGATGGAGTTAGTTTTTGATTGTCACAACTACTCCGACATGAAGAAGGTAAAACTAGCTGCCATTGAGTTTACTGATTATGCTATTGTTTGGTGGGATCAGTTGTGCATCAACAGGAGGCGGAGTGGAGATCGTCCTATTGACACATGGGAGGCAATGAAGAGGGTGATGAGGCAACGGTTTGTACCACCTCATTATTATCGAGATCTATACCTTAAGTTGCAGGGCCTTCGTCAAGGTTCCAAGAGTGTTGATGAATATTACAAGGAGATGGAGATGGCTATGATTAGAGCCAATGTTGAAGAGGATCGGGAGGCAACCATGGCAAGGTTTTTGAATGGGTTGAACCGAGAGATTGCTAATCCAATTGAGCTACACCATTATGTGGAATTGGAAGATTTGGTGCATATGGCAATCAAAGTTGAGAGGCAGCTCAAGAGGGGTAGTACAAGTTCAAAGCCAAGACCGAGCCCACACCATTCAAGTGCAACACCTTGGCAGTCGAACTATCCAAAGAAGGAAGAAGACCAACCTACTTCATCCTTTACACCAAAACCAGCCACGACCCCTCAAGGTAAAACAGCCCCTACTTCTTCCCATTCTAGTGAGATAAAATGCTTCAAATGTCAGGGGCGAGTACACATAGCTAGCCAATGTCCAAACAAGCGAGTTATGGTAATTCGGGATAATGGGGAGATAGATTCCGAAGAGGAAGATGATCTTGATGACATGCCACCATTGGAGGACGCTTCTATGGGTGATGAGGAGTTTGGGGCAGAATCTGGTGAAATGCTTGCACTAGTCACAAGACGAGCCTTAAACTTGCAAGCAAAAGAAGAGGAAGAAGAGGTGCAGCGAGAGAACATCTTTCACACTCGTTGTCATGTGAAAGACAAGGTATGCAGTGTTATTATTGATGGTGGTAGTTGCACTAACGTTGCTAGTTCTTCCATGGTTGAAAAGCTAGGGCTCCCAACGCTTAAACATACTCATCCATACAAGTTGCAGTGGTTGAATGATAGTGGTGAAGTGAGGGTTACAAAACAGGTGCTGGTATCATTTCGAATTGGCAAGTATGAGGATGAGGTATTGTGTGATGTGGTTCCCATGCAAGCTAGACACCTCCTTCTAGGAAGACCTTGGCTATTTGACCGGCGAGTCCAGCATGATGGCTTCACCAACAAGTACTCGTTCACGTTCCGTCAACGAACAATCACTCTAGCTCCATTGACGCCAAAACAAGTATATGAAGACCAAGTGAGGTTGCAAAAATTGAGTGATAAAAAAAAATTGAGTGAGCAAAAGAAGGAGAGTGAAAAGATGAATGAGAATGAGAATGAGAAAAAAGAGAGACAAAGAGAGAAAAGGGTCGAATCAAGTGAGAGAGAGAAGAAAGAGAAGAGTTCGATCAATGAGGGAAAATTAGAGAGAAAACAAAATACTTTTTATGCAAAAAAAAGTGAGGTGAAGGAGGCTCTTTTAAACACTAACCAACTTGATGCTAACAAAGGTCGTCACAAGCAGGTTTTTGACCCTGGTGATTGGGTATGGTTACACATGAGAAAAGAGCGATTCCCAGCACAAAGATGTTCCAAATTGCTACCTCGAGGAGATGGTCCGTTTCAAGTGCTAGAAAGGATCAATGACAATGCCTACAAACTCGATTTACCAGGTGAGTATACTGTTAGTGCTACTTTTAATGTTTCTGATTTGAGTCCTTTTGATGCAGGTGAAGATTTGAGGACAAATGCTTCTCAAGAGGGGGGGAATGATGAGGACACCAAGACTAAAGATCCAAGTCTAGTTCCAGTTGGTCTGGTGACGAGGGCGCGAGCCAAAAGACTCAGTTTAGGAGCTTGATGAGTCTTTTGCGTTTTGTCATCTTGTATTTTTTATTTAGTCTTTGTTTTTTTTTTGTGAAAAGTCAAACACTTGACTTGTGTGAGTCCAAGAGTCCTTTTTGTCTTTAATTTTTGGTTTTTATTAGGAAGACAAAGGGTTGTCTTTAAATTTCAGTTTTCATTAGGAAGACAAAGGGTTGTCTTTATTTTTCGGTTTCATTAGGAAGACAAAAGGCTTGTCTTTAATATTTCAGTTTTTAGGAAGAGAAAGGGGCTTGTATTTATGTAATTTTCGGCTATATAAGGCCTTGAAAACATTTGGAAAAATCAGATTATGTTGAAATGAAAATTTGTGAGTTTTCTTCTTGAGTTCTTGAAGAGACTATCCGAACTTATCAAGGGTATCCCTTGTGGCGTTCAATCCGACTTATCAAACGGATTCCCATCCCCGTTTGTGGCGTCTTCCTCATACCAAGGTTCGTGCTTTCCTAAGCATAGGGTCGCGGTTTACCATTCCAAATTTCGTGTGTTCTTGGTGGCTGCCATATTTGGTGTCGGGTTTCATCACAGTGTTGGTGTGGTTCGTATCACCCAAGACAAAATTCGGATTTCAAAACAAAACAGCAAGAGAAACTCAAAGAAAATTCAGATTCCACAATTAGAACAAGAGAAAAACTCAAAGCCCTAATTCACGTTAAGAACCCTAATTCACGATTTCAACATGAAAAGAAAACAAAATAGGGGATTACAAAGGAATTGAAACTTTGTGTAGACTCCCAATACAATCTGTGATTCAAGAACACTTCCCCAATAACATAAAAATCAATCGGTGATTCACCCAAAACAGAATACCAAAAAACAATCCCAATTACAGAAATCCCAAATAGACTTGTAGCACTATAACAATCTCGAATTTCACAAAGGAAACAAGGATTTTCACAAACTCGATAACAATTTCAGTTGATTAGTTTCGGATTTCAAGGGATTTCACAAAGAACTAATGTAAACAAGGAAATTAGAACACGATTTGAACAAAGAAACAATCTGGAATAAAGAGATTAACTATAATGGTTTCGAATTTTTTTAGAAGGAAAACAAGAACAAAGACTAAGAAAATCAAGAACACGAATAGATAGATTTTTTTTTTTTTTTATTTCAGAAACCCTAAAATTGAAATACGACTAGAATAGCAAACACAAATGAAAAAAAAAGGATAGGCCAAACCGGATGATCCTAATCTCTGATACCAACTGATACGAACCACACCAACACTGTGATGAAACCCGACACCAAATATGGAACAGCCACCAAGAACATATGAGATGGGAATGGAACCGCGACCCAATGCTTAGCCAAGCACGAACCTTGGTATGAGGAAGACGCCACAAACGGGGATGGGAATCCGTTTGATAAGTCGGATTGAACGCCACAAGGGATACCCTTGATAAGTTCGGATAGTCTCTTCAAGAACTCAAGAAGAAAACTCACAAATTTTCATTTCATCAAAATCTGCCCTTTCACATTGTTTTGGCAGTCCTTATAAGGACGAAAATTACATGAAAACAAGACCCTTGGTCTTCCTAATGAAACCGAAAAATTAAGGACAGCCCCTTTGTCTTCCTAATGAAAACCGAAATTAAAGACAAGCCTTTTGTCTTCCTCATGAAAACCGAAAATTAAAGACAAAAAGGACTCTTGGACTCACACAAGTCAATGTTTGACTTATCACAAAATAAACGAAGACTAAAAAACGTGATTAAAAATAAAAAGACTCATTACAAGAAGCTAAATATTGATCAAGCTCCTAAACTGGTGTCCTCATCATTCCTCCCCTCTTGACTTGGATCAACTGGAACTTGACTTGGATTTTGAGTCTTGGTGTCCTCATCACATGCATTGGAACCACATCGCACAATACTTCATCCTCGCATTTACCAATTCGAAATGATACAACAACCTGCTTTGTAACCGTTACTTCACCACTATCATTCAACCATTGCAACTTGTATGGACGAGGATGTCTAAGTGGTGTGAGCCCCAGCTTCTCAACCATGGAAGAACTAGCAACGTTAGTGCAACTACCACCATCAATAATATCACTACATACCTTGTTTTTCACATGACAACGAGTGTGAAAGATGTTCTCCCACTGCACCTCTTCTTCCTCTTCTTTCGCTTGCAAATTTAAGGCTCGTCGAGTGACTAGTGCAAGCATCTCACCATATTCTGCCCCAAACTCCTCACCATCCATAGAAGCGTCCTCCAATGGTGGCATGTCATCAAGATCATCTTCATCTTCAGAATCTATCTCCCCATTATCCCGAATTACCATAACTCACTTGTTTGGGCATTGACTAGCTATGTGTCCTCTCCCCTGACATTTGAAACACTCAATCTCAGTAGAACGAGATGAAGTAGGGGCTGTTTGACCTTGAGAGGTTGTGGTTGTGGTGGCTGGTTTTGGCTTGTGAGTAAAAGGGTTTTCTTCTTTCTTTGGATAGTTCGACGGCCAAGGTGCTGCACTTGGATTTTGTGGGATTTGTCTCAGATTTGATCTTGTACTACCCCTCTTGAGCTGCCTCTCAACTCTCATTGCCATATGCACCAAATCTTCCAATTCCACATAATGGTGTAGCTCAATTGTATTAGCAATCTCTCAGTTCAACCCATTCAAAAACCTTGCCATTGTCGCCTCCCGGTCTTCTTCCACATTGGCTCTAATCATATCCATCTCCATCTCCATCTCTTTGTAATACTCATCAACACTCTTGTAACCTTGACAAAGACCCTGCAGCTTAAGGTATAGATCCCGATAGTAATGAGATGGTACAAAACGTCGCCTCATCACCCTCTTCATATCATCCCAAGTCTCAATAGGACGATCTCCATTTCGCCTCATGTTGATGCACAACTGATCCCACCAAACAATAGCATAATCAGTAAATTCAATTGCAGCAAGTTTTACCTTCTTCACTTCGGAGTAGTTGTGACAATCGAAAACCAACTCCATCTTCTTTTCCCAATCAAGGTATGCTTCGGGATCACTCTTCCCATGAAATGCGAGGATTCTCATCTTGATATTTCTTAAATTATTATCTGCCCAGTTCCTAGCTTCTCTATCTCGGCCATACCTCCTATGGTCATATCCAGTATTTTTAAATGGTTTAAAACTCAGTTCGTTTTAGCTTTTGACACCTCGTGTTTTTTGCAAAAATCATTGGTTAATCAATTTTACTAACTTTCGAGTTTTGGAGCTGGTTGTATCCAGGATAGTTTTGTACCTGGTTATATCCTAGATTTTTAAGGATTTAGAACTTAGTTCGTGCTATATTTATTGACACCTCGTGTTTTCCTGAAAGAAAACCTCAGTTAATCATTTTCGCTAGCGTCCAAGTTTTAATCCTTCTCGGGTTGTATGCCCCCCAAGTAATCAGAAAGTGAACTTTCTTGGTTCCTTTGGACAAATGTTATCACGTTAACTAATACTGATACGAACCACACAAACGATTGTGGTGAAACCCAACACCAAATATGGCAGCCACCAAGAACACACGAATCTGGAATGATGAACCGTGACCCAATGCTTAGCCAAGCACGAACCTTGGTATGAAGAAGACGCCACAAACGGTGATGGGAATCCGTTTGATAAGTCAGATTGAACGCCACAAGGAATACCCTTGATAAGTTCGAATGGTCTCTTCAAGAACTCAAGAAGAAAACCTCTCAATTTTCATTTCATCAAAATCTGAATTTCCCAAACGTTTACAAGCCCTAATATGGCCGAAATTACATGAAAGAAAAGCCCCTTTGTCTTCCTAATGAAAACCCTAACAATCACAAATAGAAAGACTCTTGGACTCTCACAAGTCAAATGTTTGACTTTTCACAAAAAAAAACAAAGACTAAATAAAACGTGATTAAGTGACTGATTAAAATAAAAATACAAGATGCCAAAATCCAATAAAACTCATTACAAGAAGCTAAATATTGATCAAGCTCCTAAACTGAGTCTACTTTGATGAGCAGTACAAGTCTTTGTTCTCCTTCAATGTTGACCACGGTCTCCTCCTGTTTTAGGACTCTGTGGACTAGGTGTTAAGTTCTTCTTTAATTCTCTTGGCTCGTGCCCTCGTCATCGGACCAACTGGAACTTGACTTGAATCCTTAGTCTTGGTGTCCTCATCATAATACATAAATGAAACTATATGGAAGACAAGAAATACACAATGATTCCCTTATTTCTTAATCAAACAACTTTTATAACTAAGCCTAAATAGACGAGTGGTATCATCGTTGATAATACTTCTTTAGGTGCATAGCATTCTAGGTCCGTGGGACTGTTTCTCCATTAAGTCGAGCTAATTTGAAGGTTCCCTCATGTATGACCTCCACTATTTGATAGGACCCTTCTAAGGCACCTTCTTTGGGGTCCTTGTTTGCCAAAAAGACCCTTCGGAGTACCGGGTCGCCCAAACCAAAGATACACCTCCTGACCTTGGAATTAAAATAACAAGTGATTTTCTACTGGTAATGTGCGAGCTGTAGTTGCGAACCTCTTGTTTTTCATCAATTAGGTCGAGAGACGCACTGAGCTACTCATCATTCCGCTCCTGGTTGAATGTCTGGAGCTTGTGTGTGGTTTTCTTTGTTTGGACGGGAAGGACGACCTCACTTTCGAAAGTCAGGGAGAAATGGGTGTGCCCCGTAGAAGATCGGTGGGAGGTCTGGTACGCCCATAGTACCTGCGGGAGCTGCTCAGGCAAGACTCCCATGGCCGCCTTGTCTATCCTTTTCATAAGGCTTGCTTTGAGGGTCTTATTCACGGCCTCGACCAGCCCATTGGCTTGTGGCTAGGCAAGTGAAGAGAAACTTTTAATTATGCCGTGCCTCTCACAAAACTCGGTGAAGAGATCACTATCAAACTGAGTTCCATTATCTAATACAATTTTCTTGGGCAGTCCGAATCGGCACACAATACTCTTGACAACAAAGTCGAGGACTCTTTTTGAGGTGATTGTTGCCAGGGGCTCGGCTTCTGCCCACTTCATGAAATAATCAATGGCTACAACCGCATAGTTAACTCCTCCTTTTCCCGTGGGTGAAGCTCCTATTAAATCAATTCCCCATACCACGAATGGCCATGGGGATGAGATCATTTTTAGCTCGACTGGTGGAGCTCAGGCAACTGTGGTGAACTGCTGGAATTTGTCGCACTTTTGGACATAGGAGATGAAATCCTTTGAGAAAGTGGGCCAATAATATCCCCGCCTTAATATTTTTAAGGCCAAGTTTTGCCCCCAGCATGATTCCCACAAAAGCCTTCATGCACCTCCTGTAAAATAGTTTTGGCCTCCTCTGGTAGAACACATCGTAGAAGAGGCATGGAATGACCACGTCAGTATAACGCTCCACCCATGATTACATACCTTGGAGCTTGATAGAGTATCCTTCTCGCATCTTTTCGTTCATCAGGAAACTTCCCTGTTGTAAGATAATCTACTATGGGGGTCATCCAGGTCGGCCTAGTGTCAATCATCTCGACCTCCATCCTACTTCTTGCCATACTTGGGCTCTCCAAGAATTCCACCGGTACTATGCTCAGAGTCTCGACTTCTTTGGAGGTAGTGAGTCTTGTCAAAGCGTTAGCATTGTCGTTCTGCTCGCGAGGGATCTGCTCGACTAGGCCATATTCAAATTATGATAGCTCTTTCTTCACTTTGGCTAGGTAAGCCGCCATCTTGGCCCCCCGCGCTTGGTATTCTCCTGACACTTGGTTTACCACGAGCTGGGAATCGCTATAGCACTGGACGGCCCTGGCCTTCAATTCCTTTGCCACTCTAAGCCCAGCCAACAAAGCTTCGTATTCGACTTCGTTGTTGGATGCCTTGAACCCGAACCATAGCGCGAAGTGTAATCGATGCCCTTCCGGAGAGATCAATATGAACCCAACTCCGGACCCATTCTCGTTAGACGAACCGTCCACGAATATTCTCCACAATGCCTGTACTGGTTCTCTCAAAAGCTCCTCTTGAAATCCGGTGCATTCAGCCATGAAATCAGCTAGGGCTTGGCTTTTGACCGTAGACCGTGGTATGTACAGTATTTCGAACTGGCTGAGTTCGATTGCCAATTTTAAGAGACATCTCGATGCTTCAGGTTTCTGCAATACTTGCCTTAAAGGTTGGTCAGTCATGATGTGGATTGAATGGGATTGGAAGTACCGCCTAAGCTTCCTGGAGGCTAGAATAAGGCAAAAGGCCATCTTTTCCATTAAGGGATACCACAATTCAGCTCCAAGAAGTCTTTTGTTTATATATAATATACCAGTTTTGAACCCGGTCTTCTTCCCGGACCAGCACGGCACTAGCTGCATTTTCCGTAACAGCCAAATAAAGGAAAAGAGGCTCCTCCACTACTGGTTTAGGCAATACTGGTGGCTCAGCCAAAATGTGTTTTTAGATCGAGAAATGCATGTTCGCACTCCTCAGTCTTTTCGAACTTCTTATTTCCTCAAAGCAGATTATAGAATGGCAGGCACTTGTCAGTGGATTTAGAAATAAACTTATTCAGGGTTGCCACTCTTCCAGTCAGACTCTGGACAACTTTACGTGACCTGGGCGAAGGCATTTCTAATAACGATCTGATTTTGTCTGGGTTCTCCTCTATCCCCCTTGTGTTGACTATGAATCCTAGAAACTTTCCTGACGCCACTCCGAAAGTACACTTCTGGGGATTCAACCTCATGTTATATCTCCTTAAGATCTCAAAACATTCCTTCAGATCGGGAACATGGTTATCGGCAGTCTTAGATTTGACCAACATATAATCAACATACACTTCCATGTTTTTCCTGATCTGATCATCGAACATTCTATTGACCAATCGCTGGTAGGTAGCCCAAGCATTCTTCAGCCCGAAGGGCATAACTTTATAACAGTATACACTCATTGGAGTCATAAAGCTAGTATGCTCCTGGTCTATTGGGTTCATCGCGATCTGGTTATACCCAGAATACGCATCCATGAAGGACATGGGCTCGTGCCCTGCCATGGCATCCACCAACTGATCAATTCTTGGCAATTTGAAGCAATCCTTGGGGCAAGCTTTGTTTAGGTTAGAGAAATCGATGCAGGTCCGCCACTTTCCATTTGGCTTTGGGACCAGGATAGGATTTGCGACCCAGATCTAATATTTAGCCTCGCTAATAAACCCGCATTTTAATATCCGAGCTACTTCTTCTTCCAGGGCCTCAGCTCGGGTTGTACCCAGACACGTCTTCTTTTGGGATTTCGCAAGCATGCTTTTATCCAAGTTTAGGGTGTGCATGATCATACTCAGGCATATCCCTACCATGTCTTCATGAGACCAAGCGAAAACATCTAGATTTCCTTGTAAAAAATTTATCAGCTCCACCTTCCTCTCATCGTCAAGATTTTTCCCGAGTTTAACGATTCTTGAAATATCTCTACGATCGATGTTTACCTCTTCGAGTTCTTCAATAGCTCAAATCTATCTTCGCCTACCCGTGGATCAATATCATCACTTGGGGTAATACCCCCACCATTGGCTTGCTGAGGTTCTTCCATTCTAGGAGTAGCCCTTACTTCTTGGGACTCCTCGCCTTCGTCTTGTATGACCATCATTTCCTGCCCGGGTTGTGATTTTCCCTTCATGGAAATGTTGTAGCATTCCTTGGAAGCAAGTTGATCACCTCGGACAGTACATATTCCTGCAGATGAGGGGAAGTTGATCACAAGTTGGCGGATAAATGTTATGGCTTCGAATGCCATCAACGTAGGTCGGCCCAAGATTGCATTGTACGCGATCGGACAATCAACGACCACAAACTCTAGAAGCTTGGAAATAATTCGTGGTCCTTCACCCAAGGTTATCACTAACTCGATTGTTCCGATAGATGCCGATCCCTCACCAAAAAACCCATATTGCATCATGGAGGTTGCTTTCAGCTCGGTTACGGTCACCGATCTTCCATTATCCACTAGTGTCCTCCTAACCCTCTGGTTGGCGAGCTGGACTGTTATGACTAGAGGATCGTTATGCAGAAATTGGACATGGCTAGCATCTTCTTCAGTAAAATTGATTGGTTGTTTCTCCAATCGCTGTTGCTTGGATAAACGCTACTCCGGGACAAACTCAACTCCGTTGTGAGATCTCAGCTCATTGATATACCTCTTCTGGGCACCTCTTCTCGTGTTGGCCAGATGAGGGCCTCCAGAGATGGTTGTTATCCCTCTCCATGTTATCGGAGGAGGGGTATCCTGATTCACCTGAGCTCCGGTCTGATTTTCTGGGGACTCCGGAGCTGATGGGATGTTTTGTCCAACGAGCTGACCCGGAGTTATTCGATTCTGGGCATACTGACCCAAATGTCTGGCCCTGATGAGTGTCTCGATCTCATCCTTCAAGTGCCTGCATTCATCAGTGTTGTGACCGGTGTAGTTGTGGAATCGAAAAAATTTCAAAGGATCTCTCTTCGCCCTTTGATTTTTTAAAGGCTCTAGCTTTTTCCACGGAAGGCGAGCAAAATTCGCCAGGAAAATGCGTTCTCTAGTATCTGTGAGGTTGGGATAAGTTGTATAGACCGGCTTAAACTTCTCCACAAGCTTGTTTTTCTTTAAACCGCCCTGGCCGCCCTCACCATTTCCCTTCCTCTAGTTATTTCCCCCTTGGTTATTCTGGGTAATAGTTTGAGCCGTAGCTGCAACATCTGTTACCGCTCCAACGGGCTGGGTAGGGACTTGGCTAGTTCGTACGACTGAAGCTCGTGCCTATTCCAAATTGATCCACCTTTGAGCCTTGTTCAGGAACTCATCTACGGTGTTGACCCCCTTTCTTTGGAGTTCTTGCCATAGGTCGCCCCCAACAAGAATTCATGTTCTCATCGCCATGATCCTGGAACTTTCATTCGTGTCTCTTGCTCACGCAGCAACATTGGCAATCCTACTCAGATATGCCTTGAGAGGCTCTCCGGGTTGCTGCTTTACATTTGCAAGGGAGTCTGCCTTGATGCGAGTCGACTGAGAAGCCTGGAATGCCCTCGTGAAATCAGTGGAGAAACTCTTCCACGAGCTGATAGAATGCCTTTTGTATTGCTTGAATCATTGCCTAGCCGGCTCGACCAGAGTTGAGAGGAATACTAGGCACCTCAACTCGGGTCCAATATTGTGGGCCATCATCAGGGTGTTGAACATTCCCAAGTGGTCTGATGGATCTCCATCTCCATCAAATTTTGACAAATGGGGCATCCTGAAACCCGACGGGTATGTTGTTGCTGCGATGCTGGGGGCAAAGAGTTCGAGCTTATACCCTGAGTCATATTCGTCTTTTTCCTTCTCTGATAGGAGTCTTTTCATCAGCTCTTCCGTCTAGGCTAACCTTTCTAGGGTTTGGTCCTTGGTTCCCTGGTTGTTATGGGGCTGTTCAACAGCTCCCATTTGGTCGAACGCGTTCGATGGGTTATTTTCCCTCCAAGTTTGAGCTTGGTTTGGTGGGACATTATCGTTATCATGTACATTGTAAGGACCTCTCTCATGGCGAGTGTCACTGGCCCCATCGCGGGCTGGATTTATCCTCTATGAGTTTAGGCGATCTCGTAGATCGGTCTGTGGATCAACCCGAGGGCTCTGAACCGAACTCAGCTGGTTTCTCAAATCTGCGCCGGACCTTCCACTTCGACGAACCTCAGTCCAATAACTTCCATTAAAGAAACTTAGAGCTCGCGGTTGAGGATGAGGATTTGGGAAATTTTCGCGTGCCTGTGGGGCATAATTAGGGGCAGCGGGAGGAGGATTTCTCCTGCTGTCCCCATAGGTAGGAACGTTTCACGCAGATGAGGTGGTGTTGGATGCCTTATGGGTGATGGGGGATGCCTAATTGGCAAGGAAATTCTTGTCCCGTTAGCAACCCAAATTAGCCCGCGGGCGCTTTGCTCTGCCATTTCTAACTCTCTGCGTCTGGCGATCTGATCATGACGCAGGGGGGTCAGCTGGAACATGCCATCTCTGCGAGTTTGCCCTAGACCTTCCATGTGGGTTGCTGTAATGCCCTGGATAGCCAAGACCATTACGTTGTGTATTTATAAAAGTGCAAGACTTGCTAATCAAGTCATTTAGTTAGAAATGTGTTACATAAACTATAATTGAACTAGGGTTAACAGATTTTGGTCACAAAAGTAGCATTTCATATATTTAAAAATTTTAGTACGTGGGATCCCAAAAGAAATAGCGTTTAAAAGACAATTTACAAAATTTCAGGTTATAGGTACAGCTACTAGCCACTCTAAGGGTTAGGGGCGGAGTGTACATATGCGGCCTGCTCGTCCGCCACGGTCCAGGTTATCTGTTGGAGCTAGGGTTGGACCCTAATTTTTGCCGCCTAGGTTGGATTTTGTACTCATTTTTTGAATTGTAGCCATTTTAAACTATGATGGGATTTGATGTATGAAAGTTATATGCTTTTAACAAAATGGTTGACTTTGGCTGAAACTTTTAGTACCTAAACCTGTGATTACTTTCAATTACATAATTTAAACCCTAATGACTCGCTTAGCGAGTTAAGCACTATAAACTACACGGTGTAACGGTCCTTGATTAGGAGGGCGTTACAATTTTGTATCAGAGCGGTTTAGGTTTGTTGGTTCCTATTAGCTGGGCATGTACACTTGTTGCTGAAGACAAGCTCGACTCAGGATTCAGTAACTATTTATGTTACTTCGTGTTTACCTGCCTAATTGACATATGAATGTCTTATTTGCATGCTTGATTAGGAAGCATGAGTTACACTGATAGGGCCTGGCCCTATGACTGTTGTGTGTATGATAAGGGACGTGCTTTTTGGGATTATTACTGTTATGAATACTGAGAAGAATGTGCTTATTAGCACCCTGATTGAGCATGAATATAAACTGACTTGCTTATTATTAGCATGATTGTTGTTTGTGAAAGTTATTGAACTACTTATTAGCGCTATGATTGGTTATAAATGTTGAAGAAATGCTTATTAGCTCTGTTAATTACATATAGGCCAAGAAATGCTTATTAGAACTATTAATACGTGCATAGATTAAAGAACATGCTTAATAGCATTGTTATACATGTATAAATGCTTGTACAATATCATTTGTATTGTTATCACTTATGAATGTCAGCAATGCTTATTAGTGTTGTTATTTGCTGATGAATTTCGGGAAGTGCTTATTAGCACCATGGTTGAATATGGTATGTGTAGGCGTGTTTATTAACATTGCATCTGTTTGGTTGCTCGGTTTTGGTCCGTCATGCGGCAAGAGGTATAGTTATTACTTACCTAACGGTTGATTCGATTACTGCAGAGTGGGTTAGATATCAGTATGATTCCTCGAAGGTCTGGAAAGTTGGTTGGCCAATAGATATAGACCAGGGAAGAGAATGACTAGGGTCAAGGCCCATCGCCAGCTCCAAAGAACTGGCAGTAGTTTATTGCTAATAAGCAAGCCAGGATAGAGAGGCCGGAGGATGAGATTCATCTCTTGAGATAGTAATAGTTTCTAGTATGGAACCCACAGCCTGTAGTACCAACAGTGTCAAACCTAGGGGTACCAGCGTAGTGTAGCCTCGGGTAGGGGGAGATGGATGGGAACCCCTGTATGGGAGGTTTAGGAAGCAACAATCTCCAATTTTTTTAGGGTAGCTCATACCCACTAAAGGTTGAACATTAGATGGTTATGATAACAACCATTATGGATTTCATGAGGTTAGGTGGTAACGAGAGAGTGGCCTATGCCACTTACGTGTTTTGGGATGACGCTCGAATATGGTGGGAGGTGGTATCCTAGACCAGGGCAATAAATACTATAGAATGGAAAGAATTCAGAGCTTTGTTCAAGAAGAAATACTACAATGACGCAATCAAAGCTGCGAGGGCTGAAGAATTCAGCATGTTACTTCGAGGTAACATGACAGTGACTTGTGCCTTGAAGTTTGACAGAGTCGATAAGGTTGTCGAGGATTTGGTGACCACTGATGGGACTGGAAAGGAGAGGTTTTTCTAGAGGCTACAGTTTATGATAGTCTGGGATGTTCGCATCACTACAGTGCCAAGAGTAACTACCGATGCACAGGTTGTTGAGAAGGCGCTCATAACTGATAGCGCAGAGAATTAGATCTGGCGTGGGAGTATGGCTAGAAGTGATTTTAGGAGGCCAGGACCTCCATTTGTAGGCTTTTATTAGGGGCAGAGACCATAGTGACCAAAAGAGGACTCTAGATACATTTTCAGCTCTAGGGCCAGATAGGAGGCCACAGGGCATACTAATAGGCCGCCAAGATGGCGGTGAGACCTGGAAGGTATTTTCCAGAGTGTAATCAATGCAGGAAGTGCCATATTGGAGATATTATGTAGTGAGTTGGAACCTTTTTGCCTACTCGGAAGTTAGTGGTTTCCAGGAAATGGGCCAGGTCAATACCAGCGGCAGTGGATGGTAGAGAATTGATAGTTGACTTGATAGAGTTGGTTATGATCGACATTGATATGACCATGGGTATAGGTTGGTTAGCCAAGTTTAGGGCAACGATACGTTGCAAGAAGAAGATGGTAACCTTTTAGCCTACGGGTGAAGACCCCTTTGTATTTGTTGGCACTGTGCGTGGACCTCATACTTATGATATATGTACTTAGAGCTAGAGATCGGTTGGAAAGAAGGTGCATAAGATTCCTAGCTAGTGTGATGGATATCACTCAGGTCGTGCCAATGGGACCATGACAAACTAAATTAGTAGGTAGGTTTTTGGATGTGTCTCTAGAGGATTTGTCAAGTTATCTCTACACAGGGAGAAAGATTTTGTTATTGAATCGATATCAGAGATGAACTAGTGTCCGGGGCACCATATTGAAGGGTTCTAGTAGAATTGAAGAAATTAAAGGTTCAGTTACAGGGTAAGATGGTATTCTCCAAGGTGGATCCTCCATCTAGATATCTCTAGCTGAGGAACATGGAGAAGGATTATGCATATGGCTGCTTTTTATACCAAATATAGTTATTATGAGTTCTTAATTATGTTACTTGGATTGACTAATGCCCCGACAACACTTATGGATTTGATGAATAGTGTAACGCCCTGGACAACCAAGACCGTTACACTGTGTGTTTGAAATAGTGCAAGACTTGCTAATCAAGTCTTTTGATTCAAAATGTGTAACTGATGACATAAGCAAGTTAGGTTAAAAATAATTTTGGTTATAAACGATTAAGTTTTACTAAAACACAAGTTTGATACATGGGATCCCAAAACAAGATTTAAATAATGTAAATTTAAAATTCTTGTTAACAAATAGACAACCAAACCACTGTAATGGCAAAATTCATAGTTTAGGTTCCCGTCCCTGTACAATCCCCCGACCGTGGTGGTCGAGCAGCTGACAATATACACCTCGCCCCCAGAGCTCTCCAACCCATGGCCAACTAGCGTTACCTGCACCACGTAGCACCCGTGAGCCGAGGCTCAGCAAGAAAACATAACATCATAATATAACAGTAATAGCAGCTAAACAGTTTGTTGAGCATAATCCAAGTAATCACAAGGCAATTAATCGATTACCAGCACACCATAAAGTACATTCAGGGCAGCACACTGGCCAATAGCCAATAATTCAACATCAAGTCATACACAATAATCAACAATAGAACATATATCAAGCAATAACTAGGGTTAATGCCCACAGGCCGCACCCTCTGTTTAATTCACTGTCTTTGGCTCGCTTAGGCCAATCCCAATGACATACCCACTGACTCCGGCTAGCTTAACCGAGCTCAGTGATTAATATAAGCTGTCCTCGGATACCAGTGTCCGAACCGCACCATGTGCGCAAGTGTTGATTTCGGCACCCTTAGGCCGCTTATCACATGTCCCAGTGGCATAATACCACCTCATGACATTCATATAACTATAGGGAACTCTTAGTCCCAACATATTCTCACAGCAATACAAACAAATATAGGGAACACTTAGTCCCAACATATTCTCACAGCAATACAAACAAATATAGGGAACACTTAGTCCCAACTTATCCACATACACAGGTGCAGTTTTCTTACCTTGATTCCAAGTGCTTTAATTAGAAAGGACGACCCCCGAGCCCTAGCTTATCACCTAGTCACAACCAAGATAATGGATTCCATTAATATTCAAATATTGGTTTTCGTATACAAAACAAGCTTCCGGGAAGTCGAATCCCACTAAGCACGGTGGTGAGATTGATCCCGAACACCCTAGGCTCGATCCCCGTACCTTAAAACCTTGAACATTCAAGTATGCGTCTAAGGGCTGCGGCCCCCAAAGCTTAGCCGCGGCCCTACCCTTAAAATAGAACCAAGGCCCTCCATGAAGGAAGACACGCGCCGTGGCCCTTGCCTTGGGCGCCGCGGCACTCCCCCTTGGCCGAGCCCTCCTAACTCATCTTCATCCTAGGGCTGTAGTGCTCTAGACCAGAGCCGCGACCCTTCCCTTCGAGCCCATAATTTCCCCCATTTCCAACATCCAAAACCTCATCCAAACCCATTTTAAACAATCCCAATAATACAACTCAATTATCCCAACACTCTAGCATGCTTCCAGCAGTAAAGACCCAGCAGAAATCCAAGCTAAAAACCCCCTCAACTCATCATCTTAATTTATGAAACTCCCACACCTAAGAACTTCAAAACCAGCAAGAAAATCTCAGAAACTCAAACATTAAAACCTTAATTTCAAACTCACCTTTGCTGCAGAATCAATCCCCCAAGCAAAACTGAGCTAACTCCCAAGCTCCAAGTCTCAATTCAACCTTTAAATGTCAAAATCCACAATCTCTTCAAAACCCAGCATAATCACAGAATTTAACCATCATGAACAAACTTATAGCTTACCTTTACTCTTGCTGGAATCCTCAGCTAATCCCTGAGTTAAGCTCCTAAATCATAGCTTCAAATTCTCTGAATTCCAATAAGATTTCCCCTTAATTCTATGTAGTTCTTCTTGAGAGTAAGAGAAAAGGAAGAAGCAAGGGGAAAGGCTGAGGCTAAGTCGGTTTCTCTAAGTTTCCAAATAATTCCTTTATTTTGTATTTATTAACTTAAGCTTTAAGGTTACCTCAAGGCTCAGGGTACCAAAAATGTCTCCGAGGGCAAAAATGGTAAAATTCCCCAATATTCTCGCCTAGACTTCCTAACCTCAAATATATCTCCATATATTTATTTTCATAACTCGTTAGTCTAAATAACTACCCGATACCTATAATACCTCTGACTTATCCAAAGTCAACTATCAAGCCCCGTTGTGACTTTCCTGCTACTTGTTCCCTAGGATCGCCTCGTGCCGAAAGCTACAAACACATGCACATGTACACGCATATATACATTTATCTATCTATCCACATGATAATGTGGTCTCAACAATTTATCACACACATTCACATCTATGCCCTAACGGGCCAAAATTACGATTAAGCCCTTACCAGCCAAACAGGGCCCACATCCTTATCCAATGCCCATATTCATGCTTTCTTACCACCAATTCTCTTAACCTCCAATTATGCCCTACTGGCACACTAATCAAGGCCCTTAAGCCTTATTAGTAATTTTGAGTTGTTACAAATAGAGTGTTCAAGGAATTTTTAAATCGATCTGTGATCGTCTTTATCGACGATATTTTGGTATACTCTAAGTCAGAGATTGGCCAAGGCCAAGGAACGCCTTTAAGATCGGGAGTTTCCTTGGATTGGCAGGATATTACATGTGTTTGGTGGAAGGCTTCTCAAGGATAGTTACATCATTTACAGAACTGATGCTCGAAAATTAGAAGTTTGCATGGTCAGATAGGTGTCAGAACAAATTCCAAGAACTAAAAAGGTGATTGCCTATGCATCACATCAGTTGAAGAATATGACTAGAGCTGGAATAGAGTTACTGGTGGGTCAGATGGCCAACATTATGCCTCAGTTTACTCTTTTAGAGAGGATCAAAGGAAAAAAGTGAGTGACCTTCAGATGGGAAAAGATTAGAGAGGATGTCCTAATTGAAATAGCTAAGGACTGTACAGTAAGGATGAAGTACATAGTTGAACAGTATGCAGATCTCCATGTGAGGGAGATAGTACGCCTTAATGGGACTTCATGGTCTATCTTATTAGATAGGGACCCTATCATTACTTCCAAGTTTTGGGGAAGGTTATAGAAGGCAATGAGTGCATAATTGAAGTTTAATCTAGCTTATCATCCTCAGATTGATGGTAAATTAGAGTGGATTATTTAGATATTGGAGGACCATTTGAAGTCCTGGAGAGGATCGGTCAGGTGGCCAATAGATTGGCCTTACCTTCGGCACCATCGACTGTATATAAAGTATGTCATATTTCCATGTTGAGGAAACACGTATTAGATGAGACTCATGTGTTGAGTTATAAGGATTTGAGACTTCAGGCAGATCTCTCCTATGAGGAACAGTCAGTCTAGATATAAGACGGAAAGGATGAGGTTCTAAGGAACAAAACTATATCTTTGGTTAAGGTATTGTACAGAAACAACAAGGTCGAGGAAGCAACCTGGGAACTGAAATCAAATATGCGGGATTAGTATCCTAAGTTGTTCAGATAAAATTTCGTGGATTAAATTTCTGTAAGGAGGGGATAGTTGTAACGCCCCAAATTACCTAATAAGGCTTTAGGGCCTTGAATAGGGGGCAGGGATGGCAACCTATGGAGTGATGTAACGCCCTGGATAGCCAAGACCGTTACACTGTGTGTTTATAAAGTGCCAGACTTGCTAATCAATTCATTTAATTAAAATTGTGTTGCAGAAGCTACAAAGGAACTAGGGTTAAAAGTGTTTTGGTCTCAAAAGCCACATTTTTCATTAAGAAACATTATCCAGTTACACGGGATCCCAAAAAAACAAGTTTAAAGATCGTTTATAGAAGTTGTAAGACTCAGATACAATAACCAGCCATACTAAGGCAAAACAAGCAGTTAGGTAGTCCCTGTCCTGGTCCACTCCTCGATCGTGGTGATCGAACAACTAGCTATGTACATTCCACCTTGGAGCTCTCCACCTCAGGCTTGGTCCAGCTTGCCCTTGCCTTTACCTGCACCCATGTAGCACCCATGAGCCAAGGCCCAGCAAGAAAACACAATATCAACAGAGCCTAAGCAATTATCAAACAAGTCAATATCTCACGTTGCATCACATAGCCTCAGTCAAATAATCATTCAATGTAGTCAAGTATTCCACATACTAGGCAGATCAACTCATAACATGCACAGTTTATAAACGATAACCAGGGCTAGCGCTCACAGGCTGCTCCCTCTATTATCCCAATGTTCATGGCACCCAGTGGCCAAATCGCGCTCTGTGCGCTAATGGTATGTACGACACCCTTAGGCCGCTTTTACATGTCCCATGGCATAATACCAACATTGACACGATACAACTCTCGGGAGCACTTAGTCCCATCACAAACATATAACCAGGTGCAGTTTTCTTACCTTTCAATTCATTGGTTTCCGATGCCACGAAGCCGCGAGCACGGTCCCCTACCCCGAGCCTCTCCAAAGTCCTAATCACAACACAAATGAAACATACTTTGTCACTAATCAATCCAAAGCTACCTCCCCGGAACCAATCCCACACTCTCGGAACCCCCAAATCCCTAAAACAAAGCACCGAAGACATCCCCCGAACCCCCGGAGCAAAGGCTCAAAATTGCAAATTCTAACATCCTGAAATTGGCCTAGCGCCACGGCACTGCCCTATAGGGCCGCGACGCCCAGCAAGTCAGAGAGCACACACACCGCCCAGAAACAGCCTTGCGCCGCGGCGCTCCTTCGCGAGCCCAGAATTCTGGGTTTTTCCCCTGCGTTTTCCCGAACCCAAATCACCCCAAACTTATACCTAAGCCCCAAAACCAATTCAAAACCCCAAATAAACCTTTCAACAACCTACAAACATCATAATCTAACTCAATCACACAACTATTCTCAGAATTCACACTTAAGTTTCAGATTTCAACACTTAAACCAAAAGTGGAGAAAAGTGCAAACCAAACCTCTAAATCCTTAAATCATAACAGCTACGAGATTGCAAACATGTTTAATACCCTTACCTTAATCAGAAATTCAACTTGAGCTTCCTCCAATCCAAGCTTTAAACTGAGTTTCCCCTTGACAAACCAGCTGAGTTTTCATGCAAAACAAACCACAAACTTGCTTCAATTCATGCTTATCCTCCAAAAACCAGACTTGAGACTTAAACAAATCATAGATAGACCCTTACCTCTGAGTACTCTTGGCCTAGGTTTAGCTTAATTGCCTTGAATCATCAGAATTCTCTTCTTAGGTCACCCAACTTCAGCTTCCCTCTTCTTCTCCTTTCTTCTAGATTTTCCTCTAATTTTCAGCATAAACCAATCTTCCTAAGTGTTATACGTGACTAACTTTTCCTCAGGTGAAGCTCATCTATTCACTGCCAAAAGACCACTTTAGCCTTCCTCAAATATCCCTTTCTAACTAAACCTCAAGGGCACACTTGTCCTTTTGACTTACTTTACAATTCTACCACTTTCCAGCAAAACCTGTTACTCTCTATGGTTACTAACAGTTACGCAGGTTACCAAATCACCAGTTACCATTATCTAGCTTTCTAGGACCGTCTCGGCACGTGCATCACATTGATATCACCACACCCACGTGGTACGATTCACATATCATAATTGTCACATAACATAATACACATAGTCATATAACATGCTTAAAATCATAATCATGCATCTTAATCATAAAAATCACACATAATTCCCATTATGCCCTCCAGGCACACTAATCAAGGCCCTTAAGCCTTATTAGTGAATTTGGGTCGTTACAAGTGATATCCTTATAAATATACTCGTGTGTAATTATGTGATTATGTGAGATATATGATAATATGACAATAGATGCATGTTTAGGGGTATTAAATATGATTATGGGCTTGCTTCTTATTAGAAGGGCAATTTTTCGTAATTTGTCCCGTTATGGGTATAATTGTATACATGGGCATATATGTGATATATGTGTGAGACCACATTATTATGTGGATTTATTTGGGTTACTCGACACGAGATAATCCTAGGGAGTAGGTTAGCGGGAAAGTCACAATGGGACCTAATACCTGACTTAGGGTGAGTCAAATGTGATGAGGACACCAAGACTAAAGATCCAAGTCAAGTTCCAGTTGGTCCGGTGACGAGGGCGCGAGCCAAGAGATTCAAAGAAGAACTTAACAACCTAGTCCACAGAGTCCTAAAAACAGGAGGAGACCGTGGTCAACACTGAAGGAGAACAAAGACTTGTACTGCTCATCAAAGTAGACTCAGTTTAGGAGCTTGATCAATATTTAGCTTCTTGTAATGAGTCTTATTGGATTTTGGCATCTTGTATTTTTATTTTAATCAGTCACTTAATCACGTTTTTATTTAGTCTTTGTTTTTGTGGAAGTCAAACATTTGACTTGTGAGAGTCCAAGAGTCTTTCTATTTGTGCTTGATAGGGTTTTCATATGGAAGACAAAGGGGCTTGTCTTTGATGTAATTTTTGGCTATATTAGGCCTTGTAAACGTTTGGCATGGTAGATTATTTTGGTTAATGAAAATTTGAGAGGTTTTCTTCTTGAGTTCTTGAAGAGACTATTCGAACTTATCAAGGGTATTCCTTGTGGCGTTCAATCTGACTTATCAAACGGATTCCCATCACCGTTTGTGGCGTCTTTCACTATACCAAGGTTCGTGCTTTGCTAAGCATAGGGTCGCGGTTTACCATTCCAATTTCGTGTGTTCTTGGTGGCTACCATATTTGGTGTCGGGTTTCACCACAATCGGTTGTGTGGTTCGTATCAGTTGGTATTCTGGGTATCTAGAGTGTTATCGGGTTATCGGGTAATGGGAATGAATAACTGATGATATATTTGGAGTTAGTGAGATTAGGTGGGAATACTGAGAATTTTGACCATTTTTCCCTCGGGGACGTTTTTGGTACCCCGAGCCTCGGGACTAGCTTAAGTGACTTAAGCCTTAAGGAAATAAACAAAAAAACTCTCAATACTCTGTAACACCAATAGACTCTCTCTCTCTCTCATTTCTCTAAGGGAGACAATTGAGGAAACTAAGGAATTATTGGCCGAAGCTTGGAAGATTTAAGGCTTAGTTCTAGAATTGGATTAGCTACAGTTAGGGGGACTTAGATCACAGCTGAGGTAAAGTTTTAGCCTCTGTTTCAATTGAATTATGTTTATGTTTTGGTGCTCTTGAGCTTGTGGCTAAAGGTTTTGAATTTGAATTTTGGGGTGGATGTTTGAGTGTGTTGAGCTAGGTTTTTGTTGCTGGGAAAATGTTAGATCTGTTATGGGAATTGAATTGAGGTTTAAGGTTTGATTTGGGGTAATTTTGTTAGATCTCTTGAACCCAAGGGGCCAAGAAGGGTTCTGACGCGAAGGCGCGCCGCGGCGCTGTTAGGCTGCGCCGAGGTGCGTGTTCAATGAAAAAGGAGGCTGGGGCCTCTGACTTGGGCGGGCCGCGACACAGGGGCTTGGGGCCTAAGGAATTTTTAGCTCCAAGAGGGTTTTTAAGTGCGGGAACTCAACCCTGAGGGCACAGGATAAATCGTACAACCTGGTTTAGTAGAATTCGACATCCCGGAGGCTAGGACTCGGTCCGAAAGCCTTTATTTGCTCGTTATTAATGGGATTTTATATTATGGTTGTGACTAGGTTATTGCTAGGGGCTCAAAATCAGGATCGTGCTCAAGGGTTGTTCTTATTTTTATGCTATACTTGGACCTAAGGTAAGAAAACTGCAACTAGTATGTGATATACATGATTAGGGCTTGGCCCGAATGCTGGACATAGTCTTGATTTGGGCGTTGGCCCTGTAAATGCGCATGATTATGATTATGCCTGTATATATGTTTTAATGTATTTTAATGCATTGTATCTGTATGTATGATAAATGTATTATATGATTGTTTGTTATGGAAAGGATGCTCGGTTTATAAGCTAAGGATCTGTTGTTGTGTCTGATTAAAGATGGACTTGCTAGTCGAGGGCATACATGGTTGAAGGGGCTTGACTTATAAGGCGAGGGTTTCCAAGGTTCGACTTATAAGTCAAGGGTCTCCAAGGCTCGACATATAAGTCGAGGGTCTTCAAGGCTTGACTTATAAGTCTAGGGTCTCCAAGGCTAGACTTATAAGTCGAGGGTCTTAAAAGCTCGACTTATAAGTCGGGAGTCTGTGAGGCTCAGCTTATAAGTCGAGGATCTTAAAGACTCGGCTTATGAGCCAAGACCAGCGTTGTCTACGTTGAGTGCAGGTCGCCATGGCTGGGCCACACTGGGAGTGCACTAAGAACTTGACTGGCTCAGATGCCATATGAATAAAATGGAGTGCAACATGCCCTTGTGTAACCCTTTGGTTGTTGATCTATATATTTGATTGGGGAAGTTCAGCTTATAGGCTGAAGATTTATCTGTGCCATCTGATGAAGGGCTTGGCTTAATGGTCAAGGGTATAACAAGTTCTACGAATTCGACTTATCAGTCGAAGGTTGAAAGGACTCGACTTATCACTAAAAAATATAGAACTCGACTTATCTGTCGAAAATCACAAACTCAACTTATCAGTCGAAAATCACAAACTCAACTTATTAGTCGAAAACCACAAACTAGACTTATCAATCGACGATCACAAACTTGACTTATCAGTCGAAGGTTACGAACTTGACTTATCCGTCGAAGAACCAAGACTCGACTTAGTAGTTGATGGTAAAGAATTCGACTTATCAGTCGAGAGTTACAAGACTTGGTTTACCAGTCAAACTCTAAAGGACTCGACTTATTAGTCAAAGGCTGAAGGACTCAACTTATAAGTCGAGGGTCTAAAGTCTCAACTCAGGAGTCGAGGATGGCAATAATGTGCCAAATGTTGGCTGATAAGGTTAAGCCAACCCAGAATCAAGAAATATGCTTGAACGATCCTAGGATTATCTGAAATATTAAGCATTAGACCCTCTTGGCCTGTCCTAAGGCAGGTTGTATCAAAGATGGACTATAGGCCATAATGTGACTCTATAGCCACTCATCTTGGTTAATTGCTTGCATGAGAGGGATTATTACTACTAGGCATGTTATTTATGAATCTGTGATATTATTATGAATGAGGCGATTGAGAAGATTAAAGCTCGAATGCTCGCCTCCCAGAGTCGACAGAAGAATTACTCAGACTTGGGATGCAGGAGCGTAGAGTTTCAAGTCAATGATCATGTGTTTCTCAGACTTTCTCCCTTAAGAGGGGTGAAACATTTTTGTGTATGGTGCAAGCTAAGCCCTAGGTTTGTTGGCCCCTTTGAGATTCTGGACCGGGTTGGAGAGGTAGCTTACAGATTGGCGATGCCTCCAGCTCTGTAACGCCCCAACTCCTGGGACCGTTACAACTTGGTATCAGAGCGAGCCAAGGTTTATGGTTCCTGAAGACAAGCTGGGCATGTACACTCATCACTGAAGATAGCTTCACTCAGGGAATGGTAAATATTTTTGTAGCTACGTGTATAGCTGTTTAAATAAAATGTGAATGATTTACCTGCACATTGTATTAGGGAGCATGAGATTCTGATAGAGCTTGGCTCTTGATTATATGATTATATGCTCCGTGAATATTTATATGACTGTGATCATATGATTGCCTGCTCTGTGAATATATATAATTGTGTTATTGCATGCTGGGATTAGAAGCATGGTTTGAGTATTGGAAGAGCAGGAATTATGAGTATGTATGAATGCCATGGGCATGTTTGTAGCACTGCAAGTGGTTTATGATTGTGGTGTGGTAAGGTTTATCCAGTGGGAAAAGCCCTTGATATGTTAATTGTGATTAATGGATCAAGTTATTGACTGCAGATTGAATCAGCGGGTTTATATTCAAGGCAGATTATGAGGCCTGGTGATAGTTATACAGGGGCTGGGAGTTACAGCCAGGGTATCAGTTCTTCGTCTACATCTCTGAATGTTCAGCAGACGCTTACAGATTTGCAATTAAGATTGCAGAGGCATGAGGAAGAGATCAGGTATTTTAAGCAACAGCGGAGTCTGCTGGGTGGTACCCCTTCCTTTGCTATGCAAGGGGTGGCATCAGTTTCAGCTCAGCCTAGGGTTGAGAATAGATGGGAATTTCTCTGTGGAAGTTTCCTGAAGTTTTATCCTCCAATCTTTGAGGGAGGCCTAGATCCATTCAGAGCTGAGCAATGGATGGGCATGATCAGTTCCATTCTTGATAGTATGGGACTGGTGGTGATGAGGACACCAAGACCCAAGTATCAAGTCAAGTTCCAGTTGGTCCAGTGACGAGGGCACGAGCCAAGAGATTCAAGGAAGAACTTAACAGCCTAGTCCACAAAGTCCTAAAACAAGAGGAGACCGTGGTCAACATTGAAGGAGAACAAAGACTTGTCTTACTCATCAAAGTTGACTGAGTTTAGGAGCTTCATGAGTCTTATTGTAGTTGTCATTTTTAATTTATTTACGTTATTGTTGTTATTTGGTCTTTCTTTTTTTTGTAAAAGTCAAACACTTGACTTGTGTGAGCTGAAGAGTTGTGTGAGCCGAAAGGTCTTGTTTATGGTGCTTTCATTAGGAAGACCAAGGGTCTTGTTTTCATGTAATTTTCGTCCTTATAAGGACTGCCAAAACAATGTGAAAAGGCAGATTATGTTGAATGAAATTGTGAGTTTATTTCTTCTTGAGTTCTTGAAGAAACTTTTGAACTTATCAAGGAGATTCCTTGTGGCGTTCATCCTGACTTATCAAACGGATTCCATCCCCGTTTGTGGCGTCTTCCTCATACCAAGGTTCGTGCTTGGCTAAGCATTGGGTCGCGGTTCCATTCCAATCTCGTATGTTCTTGGTGGCTGTTCCATATTTGGTGTCGGGTTTCGTCACACTTGTTGGCGTGGTTCGTATCAGGTGGGTTACGATAGGGTGATCTGTGCTACATGTGTACTGCGGGATGATGCCCGGACATGGTGGGAGGTAGCATCCCAGACACGAGATACAGCTGTGATGGACTGGAAAGAATTTAGGCAGCTGTTTAATGAGAAGTATTATTGTGACGTGGCTAAGACTATCAAGATGAATGAGTTTCTGAATCTTGTTCAGGGTAATGCGTCAGTGACCAAGTATGTTACTAAATTTGATGGGTTGGCCAAGTTTGCCTTAGACATAGTACTCACAGATGAGGCTCGGAAGGAAAGGTTTGTTCAGGGGTTGGATCCTGGCATAGCTCAGGGCGTTAGAGTTGCCCCAGTGTATGAAGTCTCTACCTATGCTCAGGTGGTAGAGAAGGCTTTTGCGGCTGAGAGTATAGTAGTTTGGTAGCAGAGTGCTGGAGAGCATGGAGCCCAGATAGTGGTACCTCCACTTATTGGAGCAAGCAAGAAGAAAGGTTGGACGCCTTACCCAGAGTGCACTCTAACACATGGTGCAAGAGGCATCATGTGGGAGAATGCCGAGCGAGGTCATGCTTTGCTTGTGGCATGGTTGGACATTTCAAGAAGGATTGCCCAAGTCGAGGGACAGAGCGTGAGCTAAGGGAGATAGATAGCTCGATTCCAACTCGAGTGTTTACTCCAGGGCAATCAGAGTCTGAGACTGAGACTAGCTCCTCGGGAATGACAGGTCAGTCTTCTAGTTCTGAGTTGTGAATTATGTTGTTTGGCTGTGGCGCCATGTTATTCTTTTGTTGGTATGTATATAGAGAAGGGTATATGGATGGTATATGTGGATCACATGGTTACGTTGTGATGGGAAAAGTAATACGATATTGGCAACCTAAGAGATAAGCTGAGTTATGGCAAGGACTCATCAGGCATTCTGATAAAGCTGGTTATGACAGGCTTTAGTTTGATCCAGGGTTTGGATTGGTTGAGTAATTAAAGAACAGTTTTGAATGGCAAGGAAAGTGTCGTAATTCTTGAACTTGTGAGCGGAAAGTCTTGTGACAATTGGCACTGTGCATGAATTCGATATGTTTATGATACCGGATGTGAGGGCTGGAGTTTGTGCAGGGAGGTGCATGAAACTCTTAGCCATTGTGGTGGATACCACTTAGATTGTGTTAGTGAGATCAGGACAGACTGGACTAGTCTGTGAGTTCTGAATGTGTTCCCAAGTGGTCTGTCAGGCCTTCTTTTATTTAAAAGAAGATTGGAATGGTGCTTGATTTAGTGCCAGAGATGAAATCAGATGTAAACACTATTTCGAGTGGCTCAGTGGAGTTATAAGAATTATAGAGTTAGTTGCTGAGTAAGATGGAACCCTTTAAGGTGGATCTTGGATCTGGTTAAGACCAGTTAGAGATCAGAGTGAGAAAATTATCTAAAGGATTGAGCTAGTATCATATTAGAGCACTGCGAGTGCTGAGTATATCTTGAGAATTTGGTTGATACTAAGTGTTTGTGAATCAGATGAATAGAGCATTCAAGGATTTGTTTGAAATGGGATTTGTGATCGTCTTGGACGACGGAATAGTGGTGTTTTCTCTGTGCAGAATTGCCAAGAGAGAAAAGTGCCTTGGGGACAGGAGTGTCCATGAATAGTAAAGATGTTTCAGGTGCCTTGGGGAGGAAAGTGATGGGTCTTTATAGACCAGGATTAGTTTGAGGATTGTTATGACATCCTAGTGATAGAGAAAAATGATTGCCCATGCAACATGTTGATTAAAGAATCTGACCAGGACTAGGTAGAGTTTCTGGCGGGCCAAGTGGCCAGTTTATTGTTTGAGATTATTATCTCAAGAAAGATAAAAGGGAAAGATGGTTAAGTGAGCCACAAACGGGCAAGATTGAATGGAAAGCTTTAGCTGGATTAGCTAAGGGTTGTATAATGACAGACGTGAATTTATGGTGGTATAGAGATCGGACTTGGGATCCGATGGACAATGAGATTAACTGAGAGATTCTGGATGAATCTCATGCTATTCTTTTATTCGTTTCATTCAGGCATCGTGAAAGGGGAACATGACATGGAAATTTTATAGTGATGGCCTAAGACGAAGAGGCGTATATCGAGGCATGTGTAAAGCTCTTACCTGTTAGCAGGTTGAGACAGTGTATCAAGAAACAGCAAGGCCATTACAGCCTCTGGGTGTTTCATAGTGGGAATAAGTGAGCATCGCGATGAGTTTCGCGGTGGGGTTTCCAGGTTGATGGATCGGTATGAAATGGATATTAAGTCATTGTGGACTGGTAGTCCAAGTGAGTTTATTATATCAGTAAGGACAGGTGAATAGTACAGCTGATCTATATTTGAGTCTCCTTGTGAGAAGAATAGAGAGCCTTCGTGAACTCAAGGTCTATCTTATGAGATGAAGACTCTAATGTTACTTCCAGGTTATGGAAGGGTGAGAGAAGGCGATGAATATATAGATAGAACTTTGTACAGACCATTGTTCTCGGGCTGATCATAATCAGAGGGAGAACTGTTTAGTGTTGAAAGGGTACCTTATGAGATAAGGTATGGTAGAACATGTTCATCACCTGTACATTGGAATGTGATGGGTGAGATGTTACATCTGGATCATGAGATGGTTCAGGGGACCATAGAGGTTATTAGAGGTTGGAGCAGGGATGCTCATTTCTCAGATTAAATGGAAAGTGATACCAAATTGAAAAGCAGGAACATGGAGTTTCAGGTAGGAAGTTATGTCTTCCTAAAGAATCACCATGGTAAGGGGTGATGAGTAAAGGCAAGTTGAGCCTAGATTGGTATGACAGTTTAAGTCCTGGATAGGACTGGTCAGATTATCTTTTGTTGGACCATAGTTTTGGTTCTGATGATTGTACATTGTTTTGTGCATTTCCATGCAATGGACATGGGTTGAAAGAACTCATGAGTTGAGTTATGAGATTCTGAGGAACAAAGTATACCTTGATTTAAGGTATGATGCAGAAACAGTGAGGTCGAGAGAATGACCTGGGAAACTGGAATCGGTTGTGCGGAAATCTTATTCCGGGCTGTTCAGATAAATTTCGAGGACGAAATTTCTGTAAGGAGGGGATAGTTGTAATGCCCCAAATTTCCTAATAAGGTTTAGGATCTTGATTAGGAGGCCGGGAGGGCCATAATTGATTTATTATGATATTTAATGACTATATGCATGTTTATGTGAATTATATTATTATATGATGGTGAATGCATGCATATGGGCGCATATTTTAAATGCAAGGGCATTTTGGTAATTTGGCCGTTGGGGGCGTGATTGTGTAATTTTATGCATATGGGTGAATTATAATTTTACCATATTATATGTGGATTGGTTCGAGCCTTTCGACGTGAGACGATCATGGGAAAGCAAATTTTCGGTCTAGTCATAACGGGATTAAGTTCAGGGCTCGGGGTGATATTAATGATTATAGCGTTACCGGGGATTTTAGGGTAACGAGATATGAATTATTGGTGTTTGAGGATATTGAGATTAGCGGGATTTGGGAAACGTTAATTATGATTAACGGGATAAGCGGAAAGTACCAATTTTACCCTTGAAATGGTTTTAGAGGCTTTTGATGGCTTAAGGGTATTTTGGTCATTTAGGATTTTGGATATATATGACATGAAGGCTGTAGAAAATACAGAAATAAAACAGAGCCTATCTTCATCTTTCTCCCTTTCTTCCCGTACAAGTTCTCCTTCACCCTTTTCTTTAAGTTTTGAGAGCCTATCTTGAGGAAGCAAGCTAGGGAGTCAAGCTTGGGGAGGTTTAGTTTGAGTTCAGCCATTGGGAATGATTCAAATCGTGTTTGAGGTGAGTTTTATCCACTAACTTTCTGGTTATACCTTGTTTTAGTGTTAGTTTTCAAGCTTGTGTTTTTATGGTGGCTTGTTTGAATTGATGGAAGTTTTAATTGGGGTTTGTCTTGGGTTTTGCTAAGGGTGTGATATAGAACAAGTTTAAGGATTGTATTGGAGGTTTGAGTGGTGTTTAAACCGAGATTGAAGGGTTGGTTTCAAGAGAAATCGTAGGGGAGGAAAAACAGGGGTTTTGGCTGAACTGGAGGTTGCGCCGCGGCATGGCCAGGGAGAGCCACGGCCCTTGGAGGATGCTGGTTTTGGGCGCCTCTGTTTGAGGGGCGGGCCGCGGCATGGCCAAGGAGGGCCGCGGCCCTTAGTGACCTTTTAGCCCAAAAACATGTTTTAAGCTTGGGGATTCAAGCCATAGGCCTCGGGGTTGTACCTAGTACCCGGTTAAGTGGGGATTGATGTCCCGGAGGCTAGATATTGATTTGGGAACTTATGTTGATCATTTTTATTAATGATACCTTATATTTGGTTATGACTAGGTGACCGTTAAAAGACCAAAGGACTGATCGTTCTCAAAGGTCGTTTCTTTTATTAATTCTCACTCGAACCCAAGGTAAGAAAACTTCACCCCATATGTGACATGCATGGCTATGATTGATGCATGTTGGATGTTTAAATGTAAACATTGATAGCATAATGAATGCCTGGCAAGCTTGCCCATTTGCATATGATTATTATTAAGGCATGCTGGATGATTAAGTGTGATGCATGTGATGCACGAGAAACATATGATTAGGGCATGCCATGAGTGATGAATATGAGATTGGCCAGAGCTTGAGTCTCTGAGTTTGTGCATGATCATGATTATGCTGGCAACTGTTTAGTAAGCATACTGAATGCCCTATTCTTGGATAATTGGCATATGATACATATTGATAGCATTGCTTACTTGTGCATGGTACTGACTAATTAGTCAGATTTGGCAAAGGTGCTAGGATCAACTGTGAAGCTGTGGCTCATTAGTCAAGTTCGGCAGTGGTACTGGGCACTGGTCACGTTGCACTGACTCGTCAGTCAGAATTGGCAAAGGTGTTAGTATCAGCTGTGAAGCTGTGACTTATTAGTCAGGTTCGGCAGTGATACTAGACACTGGTCACATAGCGCTGACTCATTAGTCAGAACGGTCTTGGCGTGGTTCACGCAAGCCAACGGAGATTAGATCTAATCGACCATCAGCATTGAATGACTCAAAGAGCATTAATGCCAAACCGACCTCGAGGGTCGATGGATGAAATAACTTACCTAGCAGCCACTCTCCCTCTTGAATCATGTGATGCTCACTCATTGGTTTGAAAGTTTTATGCTCAGTATGATTATAATGATAATCATTTGATAATGTTTGTGTATAGTGTTATGTTTTCTTGCTGGGCTTTGGCTCACGGGTGCTATGTGGTGCAGGTAAAGGCAAGAGGAAGCTAGACCATCCTTGAGTTGGAGGGCTTAGGTGATGATGTGTACATATGCAGCTGCTCGTCCGTCATGGCCGAGGTTTAAAGTGGAACTAGGGTTGAACCCTGTTTTGCCGCTTAGAACGGCCTATTGTAAATATTTTCTGTAATAAACTCTTAAATTTATATTTTCAGGATCCCAATATATATATTAAACGTTCTAGTGAAACGTTACACCCTAACCAAGATGTTTAATGCCTAAACCGCTAATCATACTTAGTTCAGGATTTTGGCCAAATGACTCGATTAGCGAGTTTAGCACTGTTTACAAGGCACACCGTAACGATCCCAGGAGTTGGGGCATTACAAGCTCTATCAGGGGTTCACAATGTGCTTCATGTATCCATGATCTGGAAGTATGTATCAAATTCTATGAAGAGAAGCCGATTTAGAATCTCGACCGAAAGAATAAAAGTCTTGTAGAGTAAGACCATCCCCATATCACAAATTCATAATTAACATGCATAGTAGTAATAATCCCACTCATGCATGCAATTAACCAAGATGAGTGACTATAGAGTCACACTAGGGCCTATAGTCAATGTTTCATACAATTGGCCTTAGGACTAGCCAGGAGGGTCTAAAGCTTAATATTTCGGATAATCCTAGGAGCGTTCAAGCGTATATCTCACATCTGGGTTGGCTTAACCCTATCGGCCAACGTTTGGCACGTTACTGCAGCTCTCGACTCGTGAGTCGAGCCTTTAGACCCTCCATTTATAAGCCGAGTCCATCAGCCTTTGACTGATAAGTCGAGTCCTTTAAAGTTCGACTGGTAAGCCAAGCCTTTTAACTCTTGACTGATAAGTTGAGTTCTTTACCTTCAACAAATAAGTCGAGTCTTGGTTCTTCGACGGATAATTCAAGTTCATAACCTTCGACTGATAAATCGAGTTTGTGATCTACGACTGATAAGTCAAGTTTGTGGTTTTCGACTGATAAGTCGAGTTTGTGATTTTCGACTAATAAGTCGAGTTCGTGATTTTTGACTGATAAGTCGTGTCCTTTAACCTTCGACATATAAGTCGAGTTTGTAGTCTTCAATTGATCATTCGAGTCTGTAATCTATGACATATAAGTCGAGTCCATTCAACCTTCAATTGATAAGTCAAGTCTATAGAACCTGTTATACCCTTGACCATTAAGCCAAGCCCTTCATTAGATAGCACAGATAAATCTTCAGCTTATAAGCTGAACTTCCCCAATCAAATATACATATCAACAACCATAGGGTTACACAAGTGCATGTTGCACTCCCTTTTATTCATATGGAATCCGAGCCAGTCAAGTGCTTAGTGCACTCCCAGTGTGGCCCAGCCATGGCGTCCTGCAATCAACGTGCATAACACCGATCTTGGATCATAAGCCGAGTCTTTTAGATCCTCAATTTAGAAGTCGAGCCGTCAACACCCTCGACTTATAAGTCGAGCCTTCAAGACTCTCTACTTATAAGTCGAGCCTTGGAGACCCTCGACTTATAAGTCAAACCTTGGAGACCCTCGACTTATAAGTCGAGCCTTGGAGACGATCAATTTATAAGTACAGCCTTGGAGACCCTCGACTTACAAGTCGAGCCTTGAGAGACCCTCGACTTATAAGTCGAGCCCCTTAAACCATGTATGCCCTCGACTAGCAAGTCATTCTTTAATCAGATACAACAACATATCCTCGGCTTATAAATCGAGCTTTCTTTCCATAACAAACAATCATATAATACATTTATCATACATACAGATACAATGCATTAAAATACATTAAAACAAATATACACAAGCATAATCATAATCATGCGCATTTACAAGGCCAACGCCCAAATCAAGGCTATGTTCAACATTCGAGCCAAGCCCTAATCATGTATATCACATACTGGGTTCAGTTTTCTTACCTCAAGTTTGAGTGTAGCATAAAAATAAGAACAACCCTCAAGCACAATCCTGATTTCGAGCCCGTAGCGATAACCTAGCCACAACCATAATATAAAATCCCATTAATAACGAGCAAATAAAGGCTTCTGAACCAAGTCCTAGACTCGGGTACGTCAAATTCTACTAAACCAGGTAGTGGGATCGATCCCGAGCCCTTAGTGTTGATTTCCCGCACCCAAAAATCCTCCCGGGGCTCAAAACTCCTTAAGCGCCGCGGCCCCAGGCACCTATGCTGCAGGCCGCCCAAGTCAGAGGCCGCAGCCTCCTTTTTCATTAAACACGCGCTGCGTCGTGGTGCGCCCTAGTGTCAGAACCCTTCTTAGAGACTTGTCGAAGTACTTTATCACCAAGACTCAATATAGCACTATGAGTCTTGTCAAGTAGGATCTTCTTCTCCTTCTCATCCATCTTCTTGTCAAGACCGAATTTGCCTTTCAAAGCTTCATCAAGACCCTGATGAACAAGGAGAGCCTTAATCTTCAATCGCCAAAGACTGAAATCATTTTTTCCTGTGAATTTCTCCACCTTATACAGGATTTTTATTTATTTTCATGTATATCTAATATTAAACAAATTAATACGAGATAGCCTAAAACATGTTTCTAAAATTGAATTCAAAGAGAATCAAATAATAGAATACTTACAGTATACGCAGCGGAATTAAAGAGTCCTTCCCTTCAGTTTCTCTAACTCTTGTATCCTCTCTGTCGCAGAGTATTACCAAGAAACTAAACCGATCTTCTATTTTCTTCACAGCCTTCTAATGTATCCTTAGAACCACCTAGACTAGTGTGGGAAATTCTCAACACATGAGATAGGTATAGAGAGAAGAAGAAAAATAACAAAGAGGCTTAGAAAAAGACTTGTGTTTAGAGAGAATCTAAAACTATCAGAAAATCTGACTTGTGACTTATGTTTTGACTTCTCTCTAAGCACTCCTTTCATAGACTCAATTAGGCTATTTAATTTAATTAAAATATCAATAAAATAATAGCCATTTTGAAGCCGTAGGTCGAAATTATCATGGGCTATATAGGCCCGTGAAATTTCCCATTTGATTATAAGCCCATTGGACTTAAAATCAAGGCCTGTATTATTTTCTATTGATTTAATTAATTAAATAATTATTTAAATCCTTTATCAAATTAATTATTTATAATTTGAACTTTGATTTAAAGTTATTTATTAATTTAGATACCAATTTATCTTAATTAATAAATCTGCCATAATTTCTCTTTTCTTCTCAAAATTACACAACTCTGTGAAACTATCCAAAATTGACCTGGTCAACTTTGATAATTCTAATTGATAATTAAATCAATTAATTGAGACTATCTAGATGATTTTATCCAAGGTACTATGGGCCTATGAAATCAAGCTCCAATAAGTTATCATAAATCTAACAAATAAATTTACTAACTTATTAATTCCTCGTGACTTCACTATAGACTCGGAATTGCACTCTTGAATTCATAGAACGCTCACAAATATAGATACACTATTAATTATCCACTGTTACAACCATAATTGTCACTCAATCCTCTATAGACGGTCTACAATGAGATAAGACTAAAATACCATTTTACTCCTCATTGTATTTTATCCTTAAAACACTTAGTTCCTTGTAAATGATATTTTAGTAAACTAATTTAATTACTGAAATGAGATCTCTATCATTTAACACCTTGAACCAAACTAAAAGGAAACCATTGTTTCACTTCTTCATCAGAAGCTATAGATGTTCATATCTATGATTAACACTCCCACTTAATTATACTACCGAGTTCCCAAGATGTAAGTATGGGCTAGTCCGTAGGGTAAGCTGGTAACGAACAAGTCAAAGAACTCAAATAATACAATAAATTAGAATACTAACCACTCAGAATTGAGATTGAATTGACCTATGGTCAACTATTTATGATATGAATAGAATAGATAATAACGATATGTTTACGTATCTTATCAACTGTCAATATCGGTCCTGTCCGATGTAACAAATACATCCGATCTTATCTACTTTGCTAATGTTCTGGAAAGAACATAACACTGTAATGTGTAAGTAGATCATATCGTAGATTGGCAAGTCAGTATAAATCTCGTGCACTGACTAATCTTAGGACTAACTTATTTTGAACATATAATCATATTTATATTTCACTGTGATTACGTCACTATAAATAATATTAGTTATATGCCCGGGATTTAATAGAAGTTTATATTAAACAAATAATCATGAAAATAAAACATGTGAGCAAAGTGATTGACCAAGTCAAAAAATGATTTCTATTCTTTTATTGATAATAAAATGAGATTACAAAGAATTTAGGTTTTAATTAGGGCATAAAACCCCAATAAACTCCCACTTGCACTAATTGAAACTAATGCCTTAATTCTACTAATCCCATTTCCTTGATATTCATATCAAATGTAGCTTCTGGCAGTGTCTTTGTAAACAGATCCGCAAGATTGTCCTCAGTTGCAATCTTCATAACCTTCACATCTCCCCTGGCGACATATTCTCGAATAATGTGATACTTCCTTTCTATATGCTTACTCCTCTTGTGACTTTGAGGTTCTTTCGAGTTGGCTATCGCTCCTGTATTGTCACAAAACAACACAAGTGGCTTATCCATTTCTGGAATAACACCAAGATCCGAATAGAACTTCCTTAGCTGCTTCTGACAAGGCTATGTACTCAGCCTCCATGGTGGAATCTGAGATTGCAGACTGCTTTACGCTTCTCCATATCACAGCACCACCCCCAAGAGTAAACACCATTCCAGAAGTAGACTTCCTGTCATCGACATCAGTCTGAAAATCTGAATCAGTGTAGCCTACAGGGTTCAGAACACCACCCTTGTAGACTAACATATAATCCCTTGTCCGTCTCAAATACTTCAGGATATGCTTAACTGCTATCCAATGTTCCGGTCCTGGGTTTGACTGATACCTGCTCGCTACTCCCACTTCATAGCAGATATCTGGTCTAGTACACAACATGGCATACATCAGACTTCCAACTATAGATGCGTAAGGAACTTTTCTCATTGCATCTTCCTCTTCAGGAGTCTGGGGAGACTGCTTCTTTGAAAGATGAATTCCATGGCGGGACGGTAGACGCTGATACGAACCACACTAACGATTGTGGTGAAACCCGACACCAAATATGGCAGCCACCAAGAACACACGAAATTGGAATGAAGAACCGCGACCCAATGCTTAGCCAAGCACGAACCTTGGTATGAGGAAGACACCACAAACGGGGATGGGAATCCGTTTGATAAGTCAGGTTGAACGCCACAAGGAACCCCTTGATTAGTTCTAATAGTTTCTTCAAGAACTCAATAAGAAAAACTCACAAATTTCATTTCATCGTAATCTGATTTTTCCAAACGTTTTCAAGCCCTCTTATGGCCGAAATTACATGAAAGAAAAGCCCCTTTGTCTTCCTAATGAAAACCCTAACAATCATAAAAAAAGACTCTTGGACTCACACAAGTCAAGTGTTTGACTTTTCACAAGATAAACAAAGACTAAATAATAAAAAAAACGTGATTAAAAATAAAAATACAAGATGACAAAATACAATAAGACTCATCAAGCTCCTAAACTAAGTCTACTTTGATGAGTAGGACAAGTCTTTGTTCTCCTTCAGTGTTGACCACGGTCTCCTCTTGTTTTAGGACTCTGTGGACTAGGCTGTTAAGTTCTTCTTTGAATCTCTTGGCTCGTGCCCTCGTCACCGGACCAACTGGAACTAGACTTGGATCTTTAGTCTTGGTGTCCTCATCATTCCCCCCCTCTTGAGAAGGATTTGACCTCAAATCGTCACCTGCTTCAAAAGGACGCAAATCAGAAACATTAAAAGTAGCACTAACAGTATACTCACCAGGTAAATCGAGTCGGTAGGCATTGTCATTGATCCTTTCAAGTACTTGAAATGGACCATCTCCTCGAGGTAGCAATTTGGAACGTCTTTATGCTGGGAATCGCTCTTTCCTCATGTGTAACCATACCCAATCACCGGGCTCAAAAACCTGCTTATGACGACCCTTGTTAGCTTGCTTAATGTATTGTTCAGTCCTTCTCTCTATGTTGAGTCGTGCCCTCTCATGGATTTGCTTCACAAATTCTGCCTTCTACTTTCCATCTAAATTCAAATGCTCAGAAACATGTAAAGGTGATAAATCCAAAGGAGTTAGAGGATTAAAACCATAAACAATTTCAAATGGTGAAAATTTAGTAGCAGAATGCATGGAACGATTATAAGCAAACTCAACATGTGGTAAACAATCTTCCCAAGTCTTAATATTTTTACTTATGATAGCCCTCAACAAGGTGGATAGAGTCCTATTAACTACTTCTGTTTGACCATCGGTTTGAGGATGACAAGTTAAAACAATAGTTTTGTCCCAAGTTTACCCCACAATGTTTTCCAAAAGTAGCTTAAGAATTTAGCATCCCTATCTGATACAATTGTCCTAGGCATACCATGTAATCTCACAATCTCCCTAAAGAACAAATCTGCAACGTTAGAAGCATCATCAGTTTCATGACAAGGGAAAAAATGAGCCATCTTAGAAAATCGGTCTACCACCACAAAGATTGAATCCCTCCCACGCTTACTTCTAGGTAAACCCAACACAAAATCCATCGAAATATCAACCCATTGTGAACTAGGAATAGGTGGGGTGTGTAAAGGCCATTTGGTTGAACTCTCGATTTAGCTTGCCTACAAGTGACACACCTACCACAAATTCGCTCAACATCTCATTTCATGTGGGGCCAAAAGAAGTGCTCTTATAACATAACTAGGGTCTTAGCAACTCCAAAATGTCCCATCAACCCTACCCCGTGGGATTCCCGAACTAACAAGTCTCTTAAAGAACAATTAGGTACACACAACCTATGCTCCCTAAACAAGAAACCCTCATGCCTATAAAACTTTCCCTCAGCAGATCTTTCACAAACACCATAAATCTCCCCAAAATCATGGTCAACATGATAAAGTTCCTTAATGTGTTCAAAACCAAGTAACTTAGCATCAAGAGTAGAGATTAAGGCATACCTGCGTGAAAGGGCATCAGCAACCACATTCTCTTTACCTTGTTTATACCGAATGACATAACGAAATGTCTCAATGTACTCAACCCATCATGCATGTCTCTTGTTGAGCTTGTGTTGTCCTTTCAAATGTTTCAGGGATTCATGATCTGTGCGAATCACAAACTCTTTCGGCCACAAATAATGTTGCCATGTTTCTAAAGCTCGCACCAGTGCATACAACTCTTTGTCATAGGTGTGGGGTAATTAAGGGCAGCCCCACTTAACTTTTCGCTAAAGTATGCAAGTGTTCTCCCATCCTGCATAAGAACAGCGCCAATACCTATACCAGAAGCATCACATTCAACTTCAAACGTGTTAGGAAAGTTAGGCAAAGCAAGTAAAGGAGCGTGAGTAAAGCTTGTGTTTAAGTAGCTGAAATGCCTCCTCTTGTGCTTCACCCCATTTAAATGTTACATTCTTTTTTATAACTTCTTTAAGTGGTGCAGCGATGGTGCTAAAATCCTTCTCAAACCTCCTGTAAAAGCTAGCAAGTCCATGAAAACTTCTAACATTACCTATAGTGGAGGGGGTCGGCCACTCTTGGATGGCTTTGATCTTCTCTTCATCAACCTCAATACTTGTAGCACTCACAACAAAGCCTAGGAAAACAAGCTTATCGGTGCAGAAAGTACACTTACTGAGGTTAGCATATAAATTATGTTTCCTAAGCACATCCATAACTGAATGCAAATGTGAAACATGATCATGCAAACTCTTACTATAAATCAGAATATCATCAAAATACACAACAACAAATTTTCCAATGAAAGCACGCAATACATGATTCATTAATCGCATGAAAGTGCTAGGTGCATTAGTTAATCCAAAAGGCATGACTAACCACTCATACAATCCATGTTTAGTTTTAAATGCAGTTTTCCACTCATCTCCTTCTTTCATTCGTATTTGATGATACCCACTCTTAAGATCAATCTTGGAAAACACACAAGAACCATGCAATTCATTAACATATCATCTAAACGAGGGATGGGATGTCGATATTTTACCGTTATGTTGTTGATGGCTCGACAGTCAACACACATCCTCCATGTTCCATCCTTCTTAGGAACGAGAATCACTGGAACAGCACAAGGGCTCATGCTTTCTCTCACATGCCCTTTCTCCATCAATTCTTCAACTTGCCTTTGTAGTTCCTTAGTTTCGTCAGGATTACTTCTATATGCTGGTCGGTTTGGGATTGAATCACCTGGAACAAAATCAATTTGATGTTCTATCCCTCGAATAGGTGGTAAACCATGTGGTACCTCCTCGGGAAACACATCCTCAAACTCCTGCAAAATAGAAACAACAACACTAGGCAGTGAAGAATCAAGTTGGTTAGTGTTTAAAAGAGCCTCCTTGTACATGAGTAAAATCATTGACTGTTTTTTAAGCAATGCTCGCTTAACCTCACTTTTTTTGCATAAAAATTATTTTGTTTTCTCTCTAATTTTCCCTCATTGATCGAATTCTCTTTCTTTTCTCTCTCACTTGATTCGACCCTTTTCTCTCTTTGTCTCTCTTTTTTCTCACTCTCATTCATCTTTTCACTCTCCTTCTTTTTGCTCACTCAATTTTTTTTTATCACTCAATTTTTGCAACCTCACTTGGTCTTCATATACTTGCTTCGGCGTCAATGGAGCTAGAGTGATTGTTCGTTGACGGAACGTGAATGAGTACTTCCAATGCAAGTTGGTGAAGCCATCATGCTGCACTCGCCGATCAAATTGCCAAGGCCTTCCTAGAAGGAGGTGTCCAGCTTGCATTGGAACCACATCGCACAATACCTCATCCTCATATTTGCCAATTCGAAATGATACCAGAACCTGTTTTGTAACCCTCACTTCACCACTATCATTCAACCACTGCAACTTGTATGGACGAGGATGTTTAAGCGTTGGGATCCCTAGCTTTTCAACCATGGAAGAACTAGCAACGTTAGTGCAACTACCACCATCAATAATAACACTGCATACCTTGTCTTTCACATGACAACGAGTGTGAAAGATGTTCTCCCGCTGCACCTCTTCTTCCTCTTCTTTTGCTTGCAAATTTAAGGCTCGTCGTGTGACTAGTGCAAGCATCTCACCAGATTCTGCCCCAAACTCCTCACCACCCATAGAAGCGTCCTCCAATGGTGGCATGTCATCAAGATCATCTTCCTCTTCGGAATCTTTCTCCCCATTATCCCGAATTACCATAACTCGCTTGTTTGGGCATTGGCTAGCTATGTGTCCTCTCCCCTGACATTTGAAACACTTAATCTCACTAGAACGGGACAAAGTAGGGGCTGTTTTACCTTGAGGGGTCGTGGCTGGTTTTGGTGTAAAGGATGAAGTAGGTTGGTCTTCTTTCTTTGGATAGTTCGACCTCCAAGGTGTTGTGCTTGGATTATGTGGGCTCGGTCTTGGCTTTGAACTTGTACTACCCTTCTTGAGCTGCCTCTCAACTTTGATTTCCATATGCACCAAATCTTCCAATTCCACATAATGTTGTAGCTCAATTGGATTAGCAATCTCTCAGTTCAACCCATTCAAAAACCTTGCCATTGTTGCCTCCCGATCCTCTTCCACATTGGCTCTAATCATAGCCATCTCCATCTCCTTGTAATACTCGTCAACACTCTTGTAACCTTGGCGAAGACCTTGCAACTTAAGGTATAGATCTCGATAATAATGAGATGGTACAAACCGTCGCCTCATCACCCTCTTCATAGCCTCCCAAGTGTCAATGGCACGATCTCCATTTCGCCTCCTGTTGATGCACAACTGATCCCACCAAACAATAGCATAATCAGTAAATTCAATGGCAGCTAGTTTTACCTTCTTCATGTCAGAGTAGTTGTGACAATCGAAAACCAACTCCATCTTCTTCTCCCACTCAAGGTATGCTTCAGGATCACTCTTCCCCTGAAATGCTGGAATTCTCATCTTGATATTTCCTAAATAATTATCTACCTGGTTCCTAGCTTCTCTATCCCGACCATACCTCCTATGGTTACCCGCCGACATCCTATCAAACTCTTCATCAGAAACTCTTCATCCTCCCTTTAGTACACCCTATTCCTCCGTGGCCTCCGTTGTGTTCCCTCTTCTACCCTATCCAACCTCTCATGTATTTGCTCACACTCCTCCCTCAACATCCTCCTCATCTCCCCCATTAATGCTTCAATTTGTAGATTTGGAACTGAAGGTGGTGGAGTGTCATTGCCTGCATTTCTTTCTGTATTTTGTGACATGATTGAAAATCTGCAAAAAAAAATAAGGTTAGAACAGTTATAGAAAAAGACCTCACCACACTCCCTCACGTGTTTTCACTCAAAAATTGTCACTCAAGTCCACTCGTGTTTCACTCAACTTTGATGGCTTTTACCCTCAAATAAGCTCACACTTTTTTCCACTCGTATTCTTCTTTAAGCCCTTTGAAAACTAATCAAACGGTAATATGGAGGTTCAAGCAGCAAATCCTACCAAACAAACCAAACGAACACCAATGAAAAATTGGCGAAAACTGATGATTTTTGGAACACTTGTGTGGGGTTTTGGCAAAAAGGCCCCTAGACCATAGGGAACAAGAAGAGAACAAAATTTTTTAAGAGGGGTTTCCAGACTCTTTTTTTTTTGGTCTCGGATCCCCTTGACTTTTCCTTTTCTTTCTTCCTTTTTTTTATTTTTATCTCTCAAATTTGATAAACCAGATACTCAATTTCTGAAAAGAAAAAAAAATGAATACCAAAGAGCCAACCCGAAAACCAAGCAATCTGTGTTACTAAAACAGATTCAAGAACAAACCAATCTATGATTCAACAACACTCCCAATAACATGAAAACCAATCTGTGAAAACCAATACTCCCAATAACAATCTGTGGTACACGCCCAATAATAGAGAACCAATATTTCCCAAAACAAATAATAGAGAACCAATCAATCCGTGGCAGCAAAACAATCTCAGATTTCACCACAAATCTAATTGAAACCAGGGACACAATTGAAACAAGGGATAACAAAGGAATTGAAACTTTGTGTAGACTAGTTTCGGATTTCAAGGGATTTCACAAAGAAATAATGGAAACTTTGGAAATAAGGAAATGATTGAACAAGGAAACAATTGAAATAAGGAAATTAACTATAGTAGTTTCGGATTTCACAAGAAAAAAAACAAGGACAAAGAACTCAAAACACGACTAGATGATGAATTTTTTTTTTTTATTTCAGAAACCCTAATATTGAAAAACAAATTGAATAGAAAACACAAATGAAAAAGGATAGGCCAAACCGAATGATCCTAAGTTCCGATACCAACTGATACAAACCACACCAACAATTGTGGTGAAACCCGACACCAAATATGGCAGCCACCAAGAACACACAAAATTGGAATGAAGAACCGCGACCCAATGCTTAGCCAAGCACGAACCTTGGTATGAGGAAGACGCCACAAACAGGGATGGGAATCCGTTTGATAAATCAGGTTGAACACCACAAGGAACCCCTTGATAAGTTCTAATAGTTTCTTCAAGAACTCAAGAAGAAAAACTCACAAATTTCATTTCATCATAATTTGATTTTTCCAAACGTTTTCAAGCCCTCTTATGGCCGAAATTACATGAAAGAAAAGCCCCTTTGTCTTCTTAATGAAAACCCTAACAATCACAAAAAAAAGACTCTTGGACTCACACAAGTCAAGTGTTTGACTTTTCACAAGATAAACAAAGACTAAATAATAAAAAAAAAACGTGATTAAAAATAAAAATTCAAGATGACAAAATACAATAAGACTCATCAAGCTCCTAAACTAAGTCTACTTTGATGAGTAGGACAAGTCTTTGTTCTCCTTCAGTGTTGACCACGGTCTCCTCTTGTTTTAGGACTCTGTGGACTAGGCTGTTAAGTTCTTCTTTGAATCTCTTGGCTCGTGCCCTCGTCACCGGACCAACTGGAACTTGACTTGGATCTTTAGTCTTGGTGTCCTCATCAGACGCCCTTTCTTGGAATTTGTCATTGAGAAACGTTCAAGCAATTTATCTATGTAAGCTGCTTGAGATAGAGCTAAGAGTCTGTTCTTTCTATCCCTGATGATCTGGATACCTAGAACATAACTCGCTTCACCCAAAACCTTTATCTGGAATTGAGTGCTCAGCCAATTCTTTGTTATATTATTTTATAATATAATGTAATATCATATTATATTATAATATAATATTTTAGATTAAATAAATGTGACAAAGAGTGTCACATATTGTAACATATAATAGAGAGTTACAATTTTTAGATATATGAGATATATCCAAATAATGTAACATATTTGGTGTTACAAATTTGTAACTTCCAAATATTATTACCCTTTATTGTGTAAATTTGTTGTTACACAATATTGAGATGAATTTCATAAAGCCATATGTGATATGGCTGTTAGAGATATGATTTTAACCCCAATAATGTGTTTTGGGAGTTACAAAATCATTTGGGAGTGTTTGGAACCGTTTGGAAAAACAACACATTTTTTAGTGCTGAAAATGGTCAGTGGCCGCAGCCACTGAATGTTGGTGGTCGTGGCCTGTGGGACAGAGGCTAGTGGCCGCGGCCACAGGCTAAAAACTGACCATTTTTTTAGTTTTTTCAATCTTTATTGAACGGCTCAAAAAACCCAAATAACTCCCAAATCTCATTTTTAATTCCATATTAATCCAATTAAACATTGGTAACAGCCATGGGGGTTCGTGGAATTTGAAATTCAAAGGGTGTCTCTAAACTCTGCAAATAGGAGCCTATACTTGTAAGACACAACATTTCTATCCATTAGAGCACTTGGCTAGAAACACCTTGAGGCTTGATAATTCCAGAAAGCATTTCCAATATCTGAGAGAGATCCCTTAGTACTTGAGTTAGGGAGAAATAAGCTTTTGGACAAAGGTTTTAAACATTGTTCAAGTTGGTAATCCCCAACACTCTTCACTTAGGTTGTGTAAGTGAGAGTTTTCTTTGTTTTGTTCTTACAATTTCTTCTATTGTTTTTCTTCTCATTCCTCTTGTTTTATTTACTTGTAATTTTGTTTAGAGTTGTAATCATCTTTTCTTTTGTTCCAAACACTATTACTTTATTTGTAATCTTTTGCTTAGAGTTGTATTTTCACTATTCCATTCTTCTTCTCTTCTTCTTCTTCTTCTTCTTTTTTGTTTATTTGTACTTTTAGTTATAGAGTTGTAACCTTATTTAATCAATCTATATTTATTTCTAATATTATTGCATAGAGTTGTAATATTCTTACCCAAATCCATTGAGGCAATATATATTTTCCTAACATTCAAAATCTTATCCCTTGTCTGTTTCAATGGAAGGTGAGACCATCAAGATCATGAACCAAGACCTAGTGAGGTTGGATAGGTTTGATGGATCCAATTTCACTAGGTGGCAAGACAAGGTGAACTTCCTTTTGACAACACTCAAGATAGCCTACATCCTTGAGTCATCCTTGGCACCTCTAGCCGAGCCATCCGACAAAGACACTCCCGATGAGGTGGAGAAAAGAAGGAAGAGGGAGGAGGACAATCTCCTTTGTAGGGGTCATATCCTCAACGCCCTATCCGATAGGCTGTATGACCTCCACACCAAGACCAAATCGGCCAAGGAGATATGGGATGCACTTGAGAAAAGTTTAAGGCGGAAGAGAAAGGTACCAAAAAGTTTTTGATATCTCAATACTTCGATTTCAAATTTTTTGGTGATAAACCTATTCTTCCTCAAATTCATGAATTGCAAATAATTGTTAACAAATTGAAAGTGCTAAAGATTGAGCTTCCCGAGGCCTTTCAAGTTGGTGCTATAGTGGCTAAATTACCACCAACTTGGAAGAGCTATAGGAAAAGAATCCTTCATAAAAATGAGGATTATTCTTTGGAGGAAATCCAAAAATATATTCGAATCGAAGAGGAATCGATATGTATAGATAAACTTTGGGAGCGGTCTAATGGAGAGACTTCCAAAGCAAATGCGGTGTCACAACAAAATCATCCAAAAAACAAAGGGAAAAAGGGTAATGAGAAACCTTTGGGTCCAAAAACCAACCCAAACAAGTTTAAGGGCGAGAAAGGCCCTTGCTTTGTGTGTGGGAAAAATGGTCACTATGCTAGAGAGTGTAGGCATAGAAAAGACCAACAAGGACCTAAGGTGAACGCAACTCAAGAGGAAAACATAGTTGCTACTCTTAGTGAGATGAATGCGGTCCAAGGCAAGGTGAAAGGGTAGTGGTATGACACATGTGCCACCATCCATGTCACCTATGACAAATCATTGTTCAAGAACTTTGAAGAGTCAAAGGGCAACCATGAGATACAAAATAGGCAATGAGGGAAAATCCAAGGTACTTGGCAAAGGTACCATTGAAGTCTTTTTCACCTCCGGTAAGATAGTCACATTAGTGAATGTACTTTATGTTCCTGAAATGAGTAGAAACTTGGTAAGTGGTGATTTGCTTGGCAAGCCCGACATTAAAGCCGTTTTTGAGTCTGGTAAACTTATACTTACCAAATCAAATGTATTCTTGGGAAAAGGGTACTCTTGTGAGGGAATGGTTAAATTGTGCACCAATGATGTAACTTTCAATGTTATCAATAAAAATGCTAATTCCGCCTATATTATTGAGTATGATTATTTATTTTTGTGGCATCTTAGACTATCGCATATAGGTTTTTCAACCATGAAAAGAGTAGTAAAATGTGGTATGATTGCATGTAATATTAAAAGCTATGGTAAATGTGAAACATGTGTTAAGGCGAAAATGATTAAGAAACCATTTCCTAGTGTAGAAAGATTATCTAATTTACTAGATTTAATCCATAGTGATCTTTGTGAATTAAATGGTGTTTTAACTAGAGGTGGTAATGTACACCTTGACGGCCGAGCAGCTGACAATGTACACCTTGCCCCCAGAGCTCTCCAACCCATGGCGCTCTCCAACCCATGGCCAACTTGCCTTACCTGCACCATGTAGCACCCGTGAGCCGAAGCCCAGCAAGAAAACATAATATCATAACATAACAGTTATAGCAGCTAGACAGTTCACAGAGCATAATCCAATAACCACAAGGCATTACTCAGTTCTCTCAAACCATAATATCCATTCAAGACAACATACTGGTCAATAACCAATAATCCAGCTCCAGATACTCATTAAGTCATAGGCAATAATCTACAACAGATATTCAGCACACACATTCAGATTCAAGACACAATCAGTCATATAATACACTTATACCACACAATATTCAGGGCCGACGACTTAGGCCGCACCCTCTGTTTAACCCACTGACTCCGGCCCGCTTAAACCAAGCTCAGTGCATAATAAGCTGTGCTCGGATACCAGTGTCCAAGCTGCGCCCCATGCGCAAGTGTGGATTTTGGCACCCTTAGGCCGTTACCACATGTCCTCGTGGCATAATACCACCTTATGACATTCATTTCATTATAGGGAACTCTTAGTCCCAACATATTCACATAGTGTATCGCAATCACATAACAACACATTCAAATATAGGGAACACTTAGTCCCATCCTATCCACATACACAGGTGCAGTTTTCTTACCTTAATGCCAAATGCTTTAATTAGAAAGAACGACCCCGAGCACGATCCATTCCCGAGCCCTAGCTTGTCACCTAGTCACAACCAAGATAATGAATTCCATTAATATTCACATATGGGTTTTCATGAACAAACTAGCTTCCGTGATTCCAAATTCCACCAACCACGGTGGTGAAACCAAACCCGAGCACCCTAGACCACTTTCCCGTGCCTAAAACCCTCAAAAACTCAAGTGAACAGCCAAGGGCTGCGGCCCTTGAAGCTTAGCCGCGACCCTTCTCCAAAACAAGGCCAACACCACACCTGAAGGGGACACGCGCCGCGGCCCTTGCTTTGGGCACCGCGGCCCTTGCCTTTGGCCGAGCCTTCTTGGCTCCTTTGCAAGCTAGGGCCGCAGCGCTCTAGAACAGAGCCGCGGCCCTTCCCGTCGAACCCAGAATTTCCACCATTTTCAACCTCCAAACCTTACCCAAAACCACCCCAAAGCTCCCTATTTCCATATCAATCATTCCCAACACTTTTAAGACAACTTTAGCATCTTAATTCAACAGAAAACTAAGCCTAAAACTCATAGAAATCCCAAGAACACAAACACTCAAAACCAACCAGTCAAAACCTGAATTTAAACTTTTAAATCATGAATTAGAGTTCACCTCTTCCATTGAGCACCTTCTCTAAGCCAAACCCCAGCTAGTTCCCAAGCTTTCAGCTCAAATTCAACCTTAAATATCAAAGTTACAATTATCTCAACACCCAGCTAGAACTCAGAATTTTCTAACCAAAAGAAAAGAATTCACTGTTTACCTTAGTGCTGATTCAGTTCCTTGGATAACCCTTGAGTTAAACCTCAAAATCCCCTCTTCAATTCCCAAAAATCCTTAGCTCATTCCCCTCAAAATCCCTCTTGATTTTCTCTATTTATTTCCCTTGAGAGAGAGAAGAGAGTTGAGAAAGAATAGGTCGGTTTATTGTGGTTCTACTGTTTTCTATTCTTAGTAAGTCTAACCTTATCATTTAAGTCAAACCCAAGGCTCGGGGTGCCGGAACCGTCCCCGAGGCCAAAATGGTAAAATCTCCCATTATTCCCACCTAGACACCCTGACCTCAAATATATCTCCATATATTTATTTTCATAACCCGATAGTCTAATTAACTACCCGATACCTATAATATCCCTGACTTATCCAAAGGCAACTTTTAAACCCCGTTGTGACTTTCCCGCTACTTGCTCCCTAGGATCGCCTCGTGCCGATAGTTACAAATGCACACACCTGTACACGCATATATATTTATCAATCTACCCACATAATAATGTGGTCTCAACAATTTATCACACACATTCACATTTATGCCCTAACGGGCCAAGATTACCATTATGCCCTTACCAGCCAAACAGGGCCCGCATACTTATTCAATACCCATTTCACGCTTTCTTACCATTAATTCTCTTAACCTCCAATTATGCCTTCCCGGCACACTAATCAAGGCTCTTAAGCCTTATTAGTGATGTTGGGTCGTTACAACTATCCCCTCCTTATAATAATTTCGTCCTCGAAATTTACTTGAACATGTCAGACAGTAAACTTCATACCTCTGACCAAAATCCCCAAGAACCAACGTCTCTATTCTTAAGCTTCAGTAATACTCAAACATGAGTAACCATATCACTCCTTATGGTCTCAACTGGTAACTATACTTCCTTTAACCTTTACTCGCATACCAGACCCGCTGTTCCTCCAAAGTTTAATAATCCTCAACGATCTCCTCATTGATCTATTCTCAATGCCAGAAATACCTATAAATCATCACCCTTGCCAAAGTGAGATCAGCTTATAAGCCCTTGACCCAACCCTTGTTATGATCTTAAAACTCTTGTCGAATCAGGAGTTAAAACTCCCCTTTCTTTTGCCAGCTATCACACTCTTTCTTGCTGTCTACCTTGGAGAGATACAAATCCCTCAATCCTTTACTTCGCATGGTGCTCCTTGCTTTTATCTTACTAGGTTCTATGCCATGTCACCTTAGTTGTATTTCAGCACCCAATACCATGACTGTCTCATCAAAGAACACAATTTTCTTGATATCCCAAATGTTTCACATTCAATGCCTAATCCCTTAATATAATTGTTAAGCCCTTAGGTTGCTATCTTATTCGCAATTAATCAGTGATTCCAGATTCCCACTTTATTTCCTTCGTTTTCTGGTCCCTTTCCAAAACTCAGAAAGTTATGGAGGCTCAATTTAGCATTATCAATGCCCCATTGCATTACTAGTCAAACAAATCAAGTTATGCCATCTCATTCAGCTGAGTTACAACTTCTTCTCTGTTCAATCGCCTTATTACAGTCTAATGTGGTCCATCGCTATGGCCCACCATCACATCATTTTACCTTTCAATATTCATGCATCCCAGATTCTACTGTCAGCTAAACCTCCCGGTACAACAAACCCTAGGAGATGAAACGACATCCACCTATTGTTCCCATCTCCACACCAAATTCTCTGTGGACCATTCATCCAGCCCTTGAACCTTATATTGTATTGTATCCATAGGGTCCTTCTACGTTTCTACAGAACCATCACTCTGGATTCCACTATCCAAAGAAAACATACATGATCACCACCACACCCTATTACTTTACCCATCTCAATCGTTGCCTTATCCGTTTCGTGATAAACTGTGGCCTTTCTCTCTTTTTTTAACTGACGCATACCTTCCAGGTAAGAGATCCGTCTCTAATTAAATCTCCTCCTCGTACAGTCGAGGTCTTCTAACATCAACCATCCATCTACTGCATTCCATTAAATTCCAATCTCAAGATTATCTTTCTTACTAATAACCAACACTTAAGTACCCTATGCCATGCACAAACTGTCAACCTAGCGTTCCGTGCATATCAACCATGTTTCCATTCTTTTACCTCCCGCGAGGCTCAACCCATCCCCACGCCAGTCTGAGCCTGGGCGTGCCCAACCTGTTATGTATCCTCACAGTTTCATATCCTTACCATAGGTTAGGTCCTTGACGCTATCCCTTTATACTTAACCGTAATACACATACCCCTGCATCACCAAGTGCTAAATAATTCTTACCTTGTCTTCTGAACTCTGATTTGACACTACCCATTCAGTCTATCTTTAAGTTTCCTTACTGTTCCTCCCATCTCTGGTGTTGTTGTCCACGGAGACATTTATGTGATAGATGACGCGCTTGCCAGTCCTGTTATGCTCTCTGTTCCTCAGACGTTCTTCATTAGCTTCTTCGTGGCTTCAAACCAACTCTTTTCATACCTGTCCCTTCCTCTTGCAGCTTCACTCTGAGTACCCCTGGCGAAACCCAATCTGGCATTTCATAGAATCCTACCTGTGACCCTGCTTCCTTGGTGTTAACGTCTTCGGCATAATAGTCATTCGCTTCCCTCTTTTGTCTGGAGGTAGTCCAACATACCACTCGTAGACTTAAAGGAGGCTTGTCCACACCGTTCTTGTACTCTCTGCCTGAAGAACTTACCTGTGCTGCTTGAACCGGTTTAGAACCCTTTTTACCAATTTCTTCACACCCTACTCAGTACAAGTAGCAATTCCTTAAATGTCTCTTTCCTTGATCACTAGCTGGTAATAACCAGATCATAGATCAATTCCTGGAGACATTGTTCCGTCTTGTACCCAACGTTAAAACTTTTCATTCTTAACCGACGATATCAACAAGTCCCACAATACAATGCTCCATCTGATTCAAGATCAAACCTCTTCGACTGCGTAGGTAATTCTTCCTGTCAAGTTATACCACCTTCCATAATGTTTCCAACATGAAACTTGTTCGTAGTCCAGTCCTGAAGTGTTCCCATTCCTTCTTTGTACCCATCTGAATGCCTACTGATCGGCTTAGTTTCCATCCAATCAAATTATTAGTTCCCAGGTGATATCCCTTACAACCCATGGTTACCCCTTAGCAGATTAACTCTCCAACCCTAACTCTTGTTGAAGCTTCCCTACAACAAGCCCTACTGTTCTCACTACAAATCTCTTGATTATTTGTATCCCAAATCCTCTGCCAAAAGTTTCTAGTTCCTCCCCAGCAATTACTGTTTCCTTCAGCCTCTCGCACTGTACCCTTGAGGCATACTCTCTCCATGTCTGAATCTTTCTTGAAGGATACTCAACACTGAACTCTTCCAACTCGTTATGTAACCAAAAACATGAACTATCTAACCCACTAGTCAATTTCAAGAAACTAGTTTCGGGCTTCAGATGTAACAAGGCATCCCAGTCTTTCTTTCCCTCACCATGAGGAAAACCATCCTAACATATCAAATTATCTCACGTAGAAACCATGCCTTCCCCTGTCATCCTTTCTAGCAACATCCTCTGCCTTAGGTACATACCAGATAACCTCACTGGTTCTCGTCACCATTCTGACAACTACCTTTGCAATCAAAACCCCCTTTCCTATCACAAACTGGGTGCCACAGCACTGCCTGGGGTCCCTCTACCTCGATAACCGCAAATCTATCCTCATTGAGTTCCATCAATAGAAGTACTATCTTTTGCATCCTTTTCCCTACAGCATTCATGCTCGATATCTCATTTCATAGATCTCAAGCCACATGGCTCTCTCTACTTCTCAAATACAACCGAAGATCCAATACACTAGAGCGGCCCTGTCACCCTGGACCATCCCAAAAACTTAACCTTTACATGGGTCATCATTCCCAATTACCACCACTTGTATATTTCTCCCTAAAGTGTAGCATTCAACTTCTAATACTCATTAACACCTGTCATCATTGTCTTAATATCCCAAATCAAGCTCATAGATTCATTAATCTCCGCAGCTCAGACTATGTCCTTATAACTTCTTTTGTCAAATTCCCATTTAAGTTCTTTCCCATCCATCATGCCAATGTCTCAATCTGAATACCATTTCCTAGCATCCTTCTGCCACAAGTACTTAACACAATCCCTTGGTTATGACCTCTCATCACCATATCGCCAAAAGTGGAATCAGCTTTGCCCATCCACTAAACAATTCTTAAGCCAACCCAAACTTTCCTCTTTAAACCAGAAGATAATGTCTTTTAGGCTTTCCATTCAATATCTTTTATCTGTCTGTGCCCTTATAACGAACCAACACCATCATATGCTAACAAACGACTCTACAACTTTCATGATAGATGGAGGTTACCAACCCCAGTTATCATCTGCAACCTTCCTGTATTACGATACCAGGTCTACGAAACCAAGCAAACAATCTGAGTTCATCTGCCACAGCTTACTAAGCTCTTCAACCCTGATGTTCTCACTCTGAACCAAACCATATCCAGGTCCAAGTAATCACAATATTCATACACACATAGAAGAACATAATAAACATTAACTCCCATTTCTATGCATTTAGCCATCCAATTTATTGCTACCATGTTCATTCACACTTCCTCATGCTTCCTAGAAATCAACAGACAAGCATAACATATAAATTCACCTTGGGCAGTCACCCACAAGCAAACGAGATGCAATCCATCGTCCCAATATTCATTCACATGCAACAACAATGCTAATCAGCACACCTCCATCACATCATGCAATAGTCAAGGGTCAGGCCCTATCAGTTCTCATGCTCCCTATAGCCATACAGCATAGTACATTCATATTTTAATCAAAAGCTTAAGCATATAGTCTCAAATATTCAATCAAAGAACCCTGAGTCGAGCTTGTCTTCGGCGGCAAGTGTACATGTCCAGCCTATCTCCAGGAACCCTTAAACCTAGGACGCTCTGATACCAAGTTGTAACGCCCTGGATAACCAAGACCGTTACACTGTGTGTTTGAAATAGTGCAGGACTTGCTAATCAAGTCATTTTAGGTTCCCGTTCCTGTACAAATCCTTGATCGTGGCGGCCGAGCAGCTGACAATGTACACCTTGCCCCCAGAGCTCTCCAACCCATGGCCAACTTGCCTTACCTACACCATGTAGCACCCGTGAGCCGAAGCCCGGCAAGAAAACATAATATCATAACATAACAGTTATAGCAGCTAGACAATTCACAGAGCATAATCCAATAACCACAAGGCATTACTCAGTTCTCTCAAACCATAATATCCATTCAAGACAACATACTGGTCAATAACCAATCCAGCTCCAGATACTCATTAAGTCATAGACAATAATCTACAACAGATATTCAGCACACACATTCAGATTCAAGACACAATCAGTCATATAATACACTTATACCACACAATATTCAGGGCCGACGACTTAGGCCGCACCCTCTGTTTAACCCACTGACTCCGGCCCGCTTAAACAAAGCTCAGTGCATAATAAGCTGTCCTCGGATACCAGTGTCCAAGCCGCGCCCTATGCGCAAGTGTGGATTTTGGCACCCTTAGGCCGTTACCACATGTCCTCGTGGCATAATACCACCTTATGACATTCATATCATTATAGGGAACTCTTAGTCCCAACATAGTCACATAGTGTATCGCAATCACATAACAACACATTCAAATATAGGGAACACTTAGTCCCATCCTATCCACATACACAGGTGCATTTTTCTTACCTTAATGCCAAATGCTTTAATTAGAAAGAACGACCCCCGAGCACGATCCATTCCCGAGCCCTAGCTTGTCACCTAGTCACAACCAAGATAATGAATTCCATTAATATTCACATATGGGTTTTCATGAACAAACTAGCTTTCGGGATTCCAAATTCCACCAACCACGGTGGTGAAACCAAACCCAAGCACCCTAGACCACTTTCTCGTGCCTAAAACCCTCAAAAACTCAAGTGAACAGCCAAGGGCTGCGGCCCTTGAAGCTTAGCCGCGACCCTTCTCCAAAACAGAGCCAACACCACACCTGAAGGGGACACGCGCCGCGACCCTTGCTTTGGGCACCGGGCGCTTACCTTTGGCCGAGCCTTCTTGGCTCCTTTGCAAGCTAGGGCCGCAACGCTCTAGAACAGAGCCGCGGCCCTTCCCGTCGAACCCAGAATTTCCACCATTTTCAACCTCCAAACCTTACCCAAAACCACCCCAAAGCTCCCTATTTCCATATCAATCATTCCCAACACTTTTAAGACAACTTTAGCATCTTAATTCAACAGAAAACTAAGCCTAAAACTCATAGAAATCCCATCTTCAATTTCTGAAACCCAAGAACACAAACACTCAAAACCAACCAGTCAAAACCTGAATTTAAACTTTTAAATCATGAATTAGAGTTCACCTCTTCCATTGAGCACCTTCTCTAAGCCAAACCCCAGCTAGTTCCCAAGCTTTCAGCTCAAATTCAACCTTAAATATCAAAGTTACAATTATCTCAACACCTAGCTAGAACTCATAATTTTCTAACCAAAAGAAAGGAATTCACTGTTTACCTTAGTGCTGATTCAGTTCCTTGGATAACCCTTGAGTTAAACCTCAAAATCCCCCTCTTCAATTCCCAGAAATCCTTAGCTCAATCCCCTCAAAATCCCTCTTGATTTTCTCTGTTTATTTCCCTTGAGAGAGAGAAGAGAGTTGAGAAAGAAAAGGTTGGTTTATAGTGGTTCTACTGTTTTCTATTCTTAGTAAGTCTAGCCTTATCATTTAAGTCAAACCCAAGGCTCGGGGTGCCGGAACCGTCCCCGAGGCCAAAATGGTAAAATCTCCCATTATTCCCACCTAGACACCCTGACCTCAAATATATCTCCATATATTTATTTTCATAACCCGATAGTCTAATTAACTACCCGATACCTATAATATCCCTGACTTATCCAAAGTCAACTTTTAAACCCCGTTGTGACTTTCCCGCTACTTGCTCCCTAGGATCGCCTCGTGCTGATAGTTACAAATGCACACACTTGTACACGCATATATATTTATCAATCTACCCACATAATAATGTGGTCTCAACAATTTATCACACACATTCACATTTATGCCCTAACGGGCCAAGATTACCATTATGCATACTTATTCAATACCCATTTCACGCTTTCTTACCATTAATTCTCTTAACCTCCAATTATGCCTTCCCGGTGCCATCACGAACGTGCAGAGACAGTGCTATCCAAGCATTTACGGTACCATCACGAGCATTGACGGTGCCATCACTAACGTGTGGACACAGTGCTCGTTTTGGGGATTCCTCAATCATGATGAATTCAGAGTTGTCACCAATCAACTCTATGTTGATATTCTGCTTCCAATTAAGGAAGTTTTGTCCAGTGAGTTTCTCCATCGAAAGTTGAGAAAGGATGGGAGTAGACACAGACACTACATAGCTTAAAACTACAAATTATCAATAAAATAGAAATCAATCACATTTGCTCAATAAAACTTCTATTCACACAAATTTCAAGAAATAGCGCAACATATACCAAAATATGTAAGATATGAGAAAAAATACCAAAAACAATCATATCTATATTTCTTTAGATTTTTAACTAATCTATGATATCCTTGTCCCGGTTGGCGAGAGTCAAAACCACTAGTTAAATAGAGTTGTAAACTCATTCAATAATGGACACCACTATTAACAACCTACTATTCGATCAAATAAGAAAACAAAATCTCTTATTTTATGAGCTAGACCCATGGTTTCGATAATCATAGATTTAGTTCTAGTAGTCACCGTAGGGGTGAGTCTAGTAGAATTTGACCTATAATTATCTATCTTTTGAGATCTAACCTTTTCAAAATAACTAATGAACACCTTCCGTAGGGGGACGAATCAAAGCGCCTCGAGGCCCCATTAAGCTATTGACTATGTTAAACCAACGGTGGAGATCGAATAAAATTCTTAAAATAAGCTCATTATAAAATTAAAAAATAGTATTTTTATTATTTATTTTTAGAAAATTAATGACGACTATGGTTTTCCCAAAAAAAAAATTAAACAGATTAAATTTTTTAAAACCAAAGTCCTATAATATCCTATTAATTCTAAAGTGTTACATTGAAACAAATTCAATTAGTTTAGAATTAATTTGTTTCTAATCAATATTTAGGTTGAACTAATATAATGAACCTATACAATTAAGTCCTACTCAGGTAAATGAGCCTTAACAATTGGGCTTGTATGGAGGAGGGTTGGGTCCAGTATGTCGTTCCCACTACAAAGGCTCCCTATCTTCCATACAAGGTCCAAAAGACAGGAATTTAAACCTTCATTTTATTCATTGTTATTAATTGATTAGGCCCGCTATAGTCATGCAAAGAAAATGGGCCTTCACAAGTGGAATCACCCACAAGAGAGGAATTTAAACTTTACATTTTCTAATGGGCCCAAATAAACCTATCATTTTATGAATATTTTATTTGGCAAAATACCATATATTCAACAAACATATGGGCCACTATATGCATCTAAGTCCAATTGCAAAAATACCACATATAGTGCAAACATACATGTTATAATTGGATGGGCATATATGAGCAATTCTATGAATTTATGCAAAAATACCACAATTAATTTCATTTGCAAAAAATACCACAATTAATCATCTAGAATTTTTCAAAAAATTCAAATTAATTAAATTTTTACAAAAAATATGTTAATTTAAATGAAATTTATCAACAATTAACAATAGTTAATTTAAATTTCATTTATCAACAATCAACTTAGTTTTAGGTTAATTTGATATAAAAAATATTAATTTAATTTAAATAGGATTTATCAACAATTAACCAAAGTTAATTTAAATCCCATTTAAAAAATATATTTTATTAATTGGCTGAAAAAAAATGATATTTCTAAAAATTTAACCAATTTTAAATTTTAAAATCAATATCTTAACTATTTTCCAAAATATCTTGTGTTGTTACAACTATTATCTAATATTTTAACCATTAAAAAAATATAAATAGTTATAACAATCCTAAAATATCTCAAAATAGTTAAACAAATTTAAATATCCATAAAAATATCTAACTAACAATATTCAAATTTCAAATAATTCAAATATTAAAAACTATAGAATAAAAAGATATTTATATTTTCATATAAAGATTTAATAAAAAAAATCAAGAATTTAAATGAAAATATCTTAAATATCTGATATCATAATTCTATTGTTTTAATATATTAAAAGATTTAAAGTTAAGTTGTTAGTCTATTTTTAAATTTGAATTTGAATATTTGTAGAAAATATCTAATTATTTAAATCCCAACTAACAAAAATATCTTATTTAAAAAAAATTAAATGATAAAACAAAAAAATATTTTTGGTTTTGATTATAAATAATTTATTTCCACAATTTTTTTTTAAATTTAAAAAAAAAATTGGATGAACAGTACCACGGGGTACTGTTTATCGCGAGGCGCGCATGGGAGCCAATGCAAAAAAAAAAATTGAGCAATTTTTCAAACCAAAACTATTTTCTAATTAATTTTTAACATGTTTTACACAAAATAAAGCATATATAAAAATTAATAGCATAGAAAACACAACAAAATAACCTAAAAATTGCTAAAATTCACATAAAATCAATATGTTTCATAAAAACATGAAAACCATCCAATTATTCAAACATATCAAATAATCCAATTTTAAACATGTTCATGCATGAAAATAAAGATTACCAAAGGCTCTGAGGCCAGTTGTTGGTAAAACTTATACAGGATTTTTCTTTATTTTCATGTATATCTAATATTAAACAAATTAATACGAGATAGCCTAAAACATGTTTCTAAAATTGAATTCAAAGAGAAACAAAGAATAGAATACTTATAGTATACGCAACGAAATTAAAGAGTCCTTCCTTCAGTTTCTCTTACTCTTGTATCCTCTCTGTCGCAGAGTATTACCAAGAAACTGAACCGATCTTCTATTTTCTTCACAACCTTCCAATGTATCCTTAGAACCACCTAGACTAGTGTGGGCAATTCTCAACACATGAGATAGATATAGAGAGAAGAAGAGAAAATAACAAAGAGGCTTAGAAAAAGACTTGTGTTTAGAGAGAATCTAAAACTATCAGAAAATCTGACTTGTGACTTATGTTTTGACTTCTCTCTATGCACTCCTTTTATAGACTCAATTAGGTCATTTAATTTAATTAAAAAAATCAATAAAATAATAGCCATTTTGAAGCCCTAGGTCGAAATTATCATGGGCTATAGGCCCGTGAAATTTCCCATTTGATGGGACTACACTGGATCGGTACGAGCTTCCTGATAATATCCATAAATGACTTGTTTTTGGTAAGAGATGCACATTACTATACGTAAAATCTGGTGCATGATATACATCGGTACTCCAGTGCATTTCTCCCTCAGAGTCAGAATAAATGTGTTTTCGAACCCTCTCTTTGAAATTAAAAGTGGATGTTTTTGCGCGAATCTCAGCAATCACTTGTTCTGATTCTACATATTGATCGTTTTGAACTAAAATCAAACTTTTTGGTGGAATAGTCACGTTATGGCTAATATCTTCACTCTCAATAATTACATTGTAGAGTCCAAGAACTTTACTTAGCTAGTTAGATAGTAGTATTTTAGTAATTATAGTATTATCTTTATGACTGTCGATTTTTGGTTCAGACCGGGAATTATTTGGACACTCATAGTAGTGCTTGTAGATTTTTTAAGTTTAACCTATAGATTAAGAATATTGATGTTAACCTAAGGTTTGATTAATATGGCTAATATTGAGGATAATATTTATACTATAAGGTTTAGATAAGAACCAATAGGATTTTAAGCACATGTTATGTATGGGTGATTAAGGATTAAGTATTTTGAGGATTAAATTTAAAAAGGGTAAAATTTGAATGTTCTAAGGTTAGTCAGCAGCTTTGAATACGTTTGAGGGCTTAGTCAAGGCTGTTTACCCAATTTGAATTAAGCTAAAAATGTGTAATTTCGTGTTTAAAAAATCAGCGTATGCCGATATATCGCAACTATAGGGGGCGATATATCGCAGCACGTAGATACGGAAAACACGAAACGATGCACGTTTGCCTCGGGCATAATGGTCTAGGCGATATATCGCCTATAGGGGGCGATATATCGCCTCCTTCAGCATATTTTGAATGTTTTTGAAATCATTTTCCATTCAACCCTTCAACCTCTTGATAAGTCCAGCATCTTTTTGAACGAGTCTTCAGCCTTTGCTGAACGATAATTCAAATTATTTTCACTTAAAAAGCCATTATTTTTATTCAAGCTAAATTAAGATCCTTTCATTCCTAAACTCTATAAATAGGACCTAGTACCCAGCCATTATTCATCTTTTGCTCTAAGTTCAGAGGCTGCAAGTTGCTAGGTGAGTGTGAGAGTGTAAACACTTGGGTGGGGAAATCATAAGCTTGATCATCATAAGCTTATCAAACACTTGGGGAAGTAAGGTTTCATAGTATTTTGGTTCGAGGTTTAGATTGGTCTTACAAGTCTTCAAGGTAACCCAAACTCTAGTTCGTTTCTGTACTTTTTCTTTAAAAGTTCTCATAGTCTTCTACTTATTCTAACCTTATTCTTATTTTGGTTAGGAAATCTAAGAACTTGCACATAAGTTTTTGGTAAGTATTTTCTCAATGGTTTAGTCCTTCCTCCATTCCTTTCATTTCTCTTCTTCACTATACTCACTCTTTTTCAAATGGTTCTTAGGAGTGTTCCAAAGTCCCAACTCTGTCCTCTTATCCCGGTAATTTTGGTAAGGAAAATAGGATAGAATTCATGTGTTATATGTTTTATATGTTATCTTATGTTTTTATGTTATGAAATGTGTTATGTTATGTATGTATGTAGGCTTGGGCATATGACCCATATGACTAACAAGCCCCACCAACGATTGTGGTGAAACCCGACACCAAATATGGCAGCCACCAAGAACACACGAAATTGGAATGAAGAACCGCGACCCAATGCTTAGCCAAGCACGAACCTTGCTATGAGGAAGACGCCACAAATGGGCATGGGAATCTGTTTGATAAGTCAGGTTGAACGCCACAAGGAACCCCTTGATAAGTTCTAATAGTTTCTTCAAGAACTCAAGAAGAAAAACTCACAAATTTCATTTCATCATAATCTGATTTTTCCCAAACGTTTACAAGGCCTAATATAGCCGAAAATTACATCAAAGACAAGCCCCTTTGTCTTCCTAATGAAAAACCGAAAATTACATCAAGACAAGCCCCTTTGTCTTCCTAATGAAAACCGAAAATTACAAAAAAAAAGACTATTGGACTCACACAAGTCAAGTGTTTGACTTTCCACAAAATAAACAAAGACTAAATAAAAAAAACGTGATTAAAATAAAAAATACAAGATAACAAAATGTAATAAGACTCATTACAAGAAGCTAAATATTGATCAAGCTCCTAAATTGGTGTCCTCATCATTCCTCCCCTCTTGACTTGGATCAACTGGAACTTGACTTGGATCTTTAGTCTTGGTGTTCTCATCATTCCCCCCTCTTGAGAAAGATTTGACCTCAAATCGTCACCTGCATCAAAAGGACTCAAATCAGAAACATTAAAAGTAGCACTAACAGTATACTCATCTGGTAAATCGAGTCTGTAGGCATTGTCATTGATCTTTTCTAGCACTTGAAACAGCCCATCTCCTCGAGGTAGCAATTTGGAACGTCTTTGTGCTGGGAATCGCTCTTTCCTCATGTGTAACCATACCCAATCACCGGGATCAAAAACCTGCTTGTGACGACCCTTGTTAGCATCAAGTTGGTTAGTGTTTAAAAGAGCCTCCTTGTACATGAGTAAATTCTTTGGCTGATTTGTACGCAATGCTCGCTTAACCTCACTTTTTTTTGCATAAAAATTATTTTGTTTTCTCTCTAATTTTCCCTCATTGATCGAACTCTTCTCTTTCATTTCTCTCTCACGTGATTCGACCCTTTTCTCTCTTTGTCTCTCTTTTTTCTCACTCTCATTCATCTTTTCACTCTCCTTCTTTTGCTCACTCAATTTTTTTTTATCACTCAATTTTTGCAACCTCACTTGGTCTTCATATACTTGCTTTGGCGTCAATGGAACTAGAGTGATTGTTCGTTGACGGAACGTGAATGAGTACTTGTTGGTGAAGCCATCATGCTGGACTCGCCGATCAAATAGCCAAGGCCTTCCTAGAAGGAGGTGTCCAGCTTGCATTGGAACCACATCGCACAATACCTCATCCTCATATTTGCCAATTCGAAAAGATACCATAACCTATTTTGTAACCCTCACTTCACCACTATCATTCAACCACTGCAACTTGTATGGACGAGGATGTTTACGCGTTTGGAGCCCTAGCTTTTCAACCATGGAAGAACTAGCAACGTTAGTGCAACTACCACCATCAATAATAACACTGCATACCTTGTCTTTCACATGACAACGAGTGTGAAAGATGTTCTCCCGCTGCACCTCTTCTTCCTCTTCTTTTGCTTGCAAATTTAAGGCTCATCGTGTGACTAGTGCAAGCACTCACCAGATTCTTCCCCAAACTCCTCACCACCCATAGAAGCGTCCTCCAATGGTGGCATGTCATCAAGATCATCTTCCTCTTCGGAATCTATCTCCCCATTATCCCGAACTACCATAACTCGCTTGTTTGGACATTGGCTAGCTAAGTGTCCTCGCCCCTGACATTTGAAACATTTTATCTCACTAGAACGGGACGAAGTAGGGGCTGTTTTACCTTGAGGGGTCGTGGCTATTGTGGCTGGTTTTTGTGTAAAGGATGAAGTAGGTTGGTCTTCTTTCCTTGGATAGTTCGACCTCCAAGGTGTTGTACTTGGATCGTGTGGGCTCGGTCTTGGTTTTGAACTTGTACTACCCTTCTTGAGCTGCCTCTCAACTTTGATTGCCATATGCACCAAATCTTCCAATTCCACATAATGGTGTAGCTCAATTGGATTAGCAATCTCTCGGTTCAACCCATTCAAAAACCTTGCCATTGTTGCCTCCCGATCCTCTTCCACATTGGCTCTAATCATAGCCATCTCCATCTCCTTGTAATACTCATCAACACTCTTGTAACCTTGACGAAGACCTTGCAACTTAAGGTATAGATCTCGATAATAATGAGATGGTACAAACCGTCGCCTCATCACCCTCTTCATAGCCTCCCAAGTGTCAATGGCACGATCTCCATTTCGCCTCCTGTTGATGCACAGCTGATCCCACCAAACAATAGCATAATCAGTAAATTCAATGGCAGCTAGTTTTACCTTCTTCATGTCAGATAGTTGTGACAATCGAAAACCAACTCCATCTTCTTCTCCCACTCAAGGTATGCTTCAGGATCACTCTTCCCCTGAAATGCTGGAATTCTCATCTTGATATTTTCTAAATAATTATCTACCTGGTTCCTAGCTTCTCTATCTCGACCATACCTCCTATGGTTACCCGCCGATATCCTATCAAACTCTTCATCAGAAACTACCCCTTCCAAATCCCCTTCATTCTCATCCTCCCTTTGGTACACCCTATTCCTCCGTGGCCTCCGTTGTGTTCCCTCTTCTACCCTATCCAACCTCTCATGTATTTGCTCACACTCCTCCCTCAACATCCTCCTCATCTCCCCCATTAAAGCTTCAATTTGTAGATTTGGAACTGTAGGTGGTGGAGTGTCATTGCCTGCATTTCTTTTTGTATTTTGTGACATGATTGAAAATCTGCAAAAAAATAAGGTTAGAACAGTTATAGAAAAAGACCTCACCACATTCCCTCACGTGTTTTCACTCAAAAATTGTCACTCAAGTCCACTCGTGTTTTACTCAACTTTGATGGCTTTTACCCTCAAATAAGCTCACACCTCTGCCTTTTTCCACTCGTATTCTTCTTTAAGCCCTTTGAAAACTAATGAAATGGTAATATGGAGGTTCAAGCAGCAAATCCTACCAAACAAACCAAACGAACACTGATGAAAATTCGCGAAAACTGATGATTTTTGGAACACTTGTGTGGGGTTTTGGCAAAAAGGCCTCTAGACCATAGGGAACAAGAATAGAACAAAAAAATTTAAGAGAGGTTTCCAGACTTTTTTTTTTTTTTTTAGGTCTCGGATCCCCTTGACTTTTCCTTTTCTTTCTTCCCTTTTTTTTTTTATCTCTCAAATTTGATAAACCAGATACTCAATTTCTGAACAGAAAAATTTTGAACACCAAAGAACCAACCCGAAAACCAAGCAAACTGTGGTACTATAACAGATTCAAGAACAAACCAATTTGTGATTCAAGAACACTCCCAATAACAGAAAACCAATATTCCCAAAAACCAATCTGTGATTCAACCAATAAGATCAAAACCAAAATAATTTGTGGCACTATAACAGTCTCGGATTTCACAACAAATAAAGGAACCAATTGACACAAGGAAACAATTGAAACAAGATTTGTGGCTCGAATTTTACAACAAATAAGGGAAACTTTGGAAACAAAGAAATAATTGAAACAAGGAAACAATTGAAATAAGGAAATCAACAAGCTCTAGAATAGTTTCAGATTTCACAACAAATAAGGGAAACAAGGAAACAATTGAAACAAGGAAATTAACAAGCTCTAGAATAGAAAAACACGACTAGATGAACACGAATTGAATATAGAAACACGAATTGATTTTTTTTATTTTTCAGAAACCCTAATATAAGAACACGAATTGAATAGAAAAAAAACAAATGAAAAAGGATAGGCCAAACCGGATGATCCTAAGCTCTGATACCAACTGATACGAACCACACCAACGATTGTGGTGAAACCTAACATCAAATATGGCAGCCACCAAGAACACACGAAATTGGAATGAAGAACCGCGACCCAATGCTTAGCCAAGCACGAACCTTGGTATGAGGAAGACTCCACAAACGGGGATGGGAATCCGTTTGATAAGTCAGGTTGAACGCCACAAGGAACCCCTTGATAAGTTCTAATAGTTTCTTCAAGAACTCAAGAAGAAAAACTCACAAATTTCATTTCATCATAATCTCCTTTCCCAAATGTTTACAAGGCCTAATATAGCCGAAAATTACATCAAAGACAAGCCCCTTTGTCTTCCTAATGAAAAACCGAAAATTACATCAAGACAAGCCCCTTTGTCTTCCTAATGAAAACCGAAAATTACAAAAAAAAGACTATTGGACTCACACAAGTCAAGTGTTTGACTTTCCACAAAATAAACAAAGACTAAATAAAAAAAACGTGATTAAAATAAAAAAATACAAGATGACAAAATGTAATAAGACTCATTACAAGAAGCTAAATATTGATCAAGCTCCTAAACTGGTGTCCTCATCATTCCTCCCCTCTTGACTTGGATCAACTGGAACTTGACTTGGATCTTTAGTCTTGGTGTCCTCATCAACCTGCTTAGCTAGTAGGACCCCACTAATCTACTGGGCATATGACTTGTTTAGTCTATGGGACCCCAAGTAATAATGGCCATTATAGTATGTGTATGATATAAGTGTTATGTTATGTTTTTATGTTTCTTATTAAATTTATGTATATGAACTATGTGGTAGATTTTCCTTGATGGGCATTAGGCTCATTCCTTTTTTGTTTATATGTGCAGGGAAATAGCTATAGTGGCGGGTAAGATTTGTGGATGCTTGGGGAATGTGTATCGGTGATGAATGGATTCAAGGAGTCAAGAGTTCGATTTCGAGGATGTAGTCTTTTATTTATGGTTTATGTGTATTTTTCCGCACCTATTTATGTAATCTCTTTTCATTTCAATTAAGATATATTTTCTTTTTAAAACAATGGGATCCCATATCCTGCTTTGAGTTTATGTAATTAAACATTGGTTTTTAAAGATTAGGGTCTATGTATAGTTTTCACTAATGGTCCAAAGTCTAGAGTAGTTGGGTCATTACATACATCCAAGTCTATAGAACATAGAAAAGCGGGATGCCCATGACGTGTACGTGTGGGATGAGCCAAATCCTCGTTGAATTTGATTTTTCCATTAGAAGTGGCTCGTACATGTTCGGCAGTACCTCCGGTGAATACTCCACCGGTATGAAAAGTTCTTAATGTTAGTTGAGTGCCCGGTTCCCCAATAGATTGACCCGCAATAATACCTACAGCTTCTCCCAATTCGACGAGGTCGCCATGAGTAGGGCTCCGACCATAACATAATCGGCAGATCCAAGACGTACTCTTACAAGTAAAGGGAGTTCGGATAGAGATGGGTTGTGTTTGAAAAGTTATGAATCGATTGACAAGTCCAATACCAATATCTTGATTTCGAACGGCAATGCACCGTGGTCCTATATATATATCGTCCGCTAATACACGACCAATCAATGTTTGGATAAAAATTCCTTCCGACATCATCCCATTTCGAGGACTCACAGAAATCCCTTGGATGTTGCCACAGTCTGTTCTACGTACAACAATGTGTTGAACTACTTCAACAAGTCTGCGTGTAAGATATCCAACATCCGATGTTCGTACAGCAGTATCCACAACTCTTTTGCGGGCTCCGTAACAAGAAATGATATATTCTGTTAAGGACAGTCCTTTGCGTAAATTGCTTTGAATAGGTAAATCAATCATTAGTCCTTGTGGATCCGACATTAATCCTCTCATACCTACTAATTGGTGTACTTGAGTTGCATTTCCTCTAGCTCCCGAAAAGGACATCATATGAACTGGATTAAAAGGATCAGTCATCCGAAAATTAGGATTCATTTCTTGTCGCAAATATTCACTTGTAGCATACCATATCTCAATAGATTGTCGTAATTTTTCGACCGCATGTACATTTCCATAATGATGGTGTTTTTCCAAAATCAAACTTTGTTGTTCAGCATCTTGGACTAGCCATCCCTTAGAAGGTATTGTTAAAAGATCATCAATTCCTAATGAAATAGATGTAGCAGTGGCTTGCCGGAACCCCAGAGTCTTTACTTGATCCAGGATGTGGGATGTATATGCCATTGCAAGTGATCTATTAATCTACTAATAAGTCGTTTAATGGCAGTTCCATCTATCACTTTATTGTGAAAGACCAGACGGGCCCGTTCTGCCATAAGTACCTCCATATTCTGATGAGTGGGGTTTGACAATGGGTTTGAGTCAATGATTGGAAAACTTCCTTTTCTCGATCTTGATTCGAGTAGAAATTCAGGAATTATGTTCCTTGTTGAACCAGAGGGACTCAAATTCACACTGGATTCAGAGAACTACTTAGCTTGGATACCATATGATTAGGTACCTTATGAGCAGGCCCGGCAAAACCCTTGTATAGCTTCTTCGATTTCGCGATAAAGAGAAATATGACCAACAGTAGTTCGAACATATATACAAAGAATTTCTTTTTTTATACTTCTTACTATGTAAATGTCCAAAAATCTCATGATAGGTACCCAAAGATTCATAGTGAACTTCGATGGGAGCTTCTCTTGAAGTAATAACGCGTTGATCGAGTCGCCACCGGAGCCACAAATGACTATCTAAATGGATTCTTTTCTGCCGATAAGCTCCAATTGCAGCGTAGGAATTACCAAAAAAGGGTTCTTTTATATATTTATCGGTATTATAAGCTCATTGGACTTAAAATCAAGGCATGTATTATTTTCTATTGATTTAATTAATTAAATAATTATTTAAATCCTTTATCAAATTAATTATTTATAATTTGAACCTTGATTTAAAGTTATCTATTAATTTAGATACCAATTTATCTTAATTAATAAATCTGCCATAATTTCTCTTTTCTTCTCAAAATTACACAACTCTGTGAAACTATCCAAAATTGACCTAGTCAACTTTGATAATTCTAATTGATAATTAAATCAATTAATTGAGACTGTCTAGATGATTTTATCCAAGGTACAATGGGGACCATGGGCCTATGAAATCAAGCTCCAATAAGTTATCATAAATCTAACAAATAAATTTACTAACTTATTAATTCCTCGTGACTCCACTATAGACTAGGAATTGCACTCTTGAATTCATAGAACACTCTATAACAAATATAGATACACTATTAATTATCCATTGTTACAACCATAATTGTTACTCAATCATCTATAGACGGTCTACAATGAGATAGGACTAAAATACCATTTTACCCCTCATTGTATTTCATCCTTAAAACACTTAGTTCCTTGTAAATGATATTTTAGTAAACTAATTTAATTACTGAAATGATATCTCTATCATTTAACACCTTGAACCAAACTAAAAGGAAACCACCATTTCACTTCTTCATCAGAAGCTATAGATGTTCACATCTATGATTAACACTCCCACTCAATTATACTATCGAGTTCCCAAGATGTAAGTATGGGCTAGTCCGTAGGGTAAGCTGGTAATGAACAAGTCAAATAACTCAAATAATACAATAAATTGGAATACTAACCACTCAAAATTGAGATTGAATTGACCTATGGTCAACTATATTATATGAATAGAATAGATAATAACTATATGTTTACTTATCTTATCAACTGTCAATATCGGTCCTATCCGATGTAACAAATATATCCGATCTTATCTACTTTGCTAATGTTCTGGAAAGAACATAACACTGTAATGTGTAAGTAGATCATATCGTAGATTGGCAAGTCAGTGTAAATCATATGCACTGACTAATCTTAGGACTAACTTATTTTGAACATATAATCATATTTATATTTCACTGTGATTACGTCACTATAAATAATATTAGTTATATACCCGGGATTTAATAGAATTTTATATTAAACAAATAATCATGAAAATAAAACATGTGAGCAAAGTGATTGACCAAGTCAAAAAATGATTTCTATTCTTTTATTGATAATAAAATGAGATTACAAAGAATTTGGGTTTTAATTAGGGCATAAAACCCCAACAGTTCCACGCTCACTGCACCAGTTTGTAGTGCAAAGTACAAACAGAACACAAACAAGAATAATAGTTACAGAAACTAGGATAAAAAATAACCAAGATGAAAGAAAGGGTTTAAAACTTGAACACAACAAATCAGAAACAATCTTGAATAGTCACTTTATTGATCTAGTATCAATATTTGTTACAAACCTCACACAACTCTCTCTAGAGCACGAGTTACAGTATATGTGAAAAACTGAAGAAAAAAAATTGATTCCTAGGCCTATGCTGTATTTTTATCATCTGTTTAATTAAGCCTTGAGAAGTTTACCTTCTTTTCTACGAAGCTCTTATGAGTTAAGTTTCTTTTTTTCAAGTTTATTAAATTTTGAAAATGATAAAACAAAATAAAACTCAATTAGAGAGGTCCAATGGCTCTTATTTTCATAATTTCTTTAATTAACTTTTTTCAACAAAATAAATCCTCTTCTAATTAAATAAATTAAAGTTGACTTCTTACATAACTACAAAAATAGGCTTTTACTTCAGTTTTTTTGCTTGTTATTCTTCGGATCTCATGGAGATATTAACCGAAGTTAATCTGAGCGATGGTTTTTACATAATAACTGAAGTTAAATGGTACCCTTTTAACTTTAGTAATTAATAATTGAAGTTAAGGTATTTTTTCATTAAAAAAATATATTTTTATTTTATTTATATTATTATTTTGGTTTTTTATAAAATATTTTCATAATTATTTTTTTAATTATAATTTGCAATTATTTTAATATTAATAAATATATTTGAACATTCCAATAAACTTAAAATAAAATAAATTCACAAACTATATAGACTTAATGTACATATATCTACACATTCATACAGAAATAAAAGTCAAGTACCATATAAACATCTAAAGTATTCATACAACTAAACATGTGAAGTTCACCTAGGTACTTATTTGAAACATTGAAATTTTTTATATATTAAATATTTTTAAAAAAAAGTTAGTAGAATTTTCCCTATAAATAGGACTACCCAAACCTGTAGTTCAAAGTAACCTTATCTAGTCAGGACAGATGATAAAGTTACTTCGAACTAGGGACTTATGGTTACCACCACAACACACAAATTCTCGATAGCCTATTCAAAACCTACCGCCAAACCTAAAAAGTTTAAATTACTACATATTTAAAAACATGTTCAATTAATAAATCCTAAAAAATTGAGTTGAGTTTCCTCTGTTTCTATAACTTATCCCAATTTCATGAGTACCTATTAATTCAATACAAAGAAAAGAAACAATCAACATGCATAATTACATCCTTATACCACCGCAACACACAAATTTTTCATAACATACTTCACTAGTTTTCAAACTTAAATTCCACTAAATTCAATATAAATCAACTATAATTCTATAAATATGTGCAATAGTAATAAATAAAACTAAAATACTTACTCACCTTCAATTTAATCTTCAAGTTAGTAACTGCCAAAACCAAAATATTGTCAAAGAAATAATCGTCCTAAAAAGTTTAAACAAAAATAAAGTATTAAATTATTGAGTTTATATATAACTAGTAACAAACATATTTAATATTTGATACAAACTAAACATTAAAACATATTTATACAAATGCCTCTTTGAACAAAAATATTAACTTGATTCTTTTATAACAATAACATATTAAATTGTTTTTTTTTCAACAACAAAATATTAACTTGATTAATACACCAAATAATTATTATAAATAATAATATTTTATAAAATAACAAAATTATCAATTTATTAATATAATAATATTAAATTCGGATTAATAAAGAAAATTATCATAAACACATAGTTGGAAGATTCATACATTTTTAAATAGTCAAATGTAACTCCTAATCAAGATTATCAACCTTAAAATCCTATATATTATCAATATATTATCAAAAATATAATAAATCTGAAATAATAAGCAGACAAAATATAAAAAATCATACGGACAAATATTTAACGATCCTTACCTACTTCGAAGCTCAAAAACGTGTTTGGATGTTGAAAATCCATTCAAAAACCCAAAACAATGGGTATTTTCGACCACCACCCATACCCATTATAAAATGAACAATTTTTCCTCTCAAAACTAAATATAATCTGTTGACCGTGTTTTTGGCCAACGACGTGAGAACGTCAAAAACGATAAAACCTTCAAGAGAAAAATAAATGACACAGACGATTTTGTAGTGGTTCAGCCCCAATGTGATGGTAATAGCCTAATCCACTTAGAGTTATGATTATATATCTACACTCAAGATCAAATGAACCTGAGTCAACTGAGTTTCTTCAGCGTAGATTCCAAGAATACATAAATTCTCTCAAATACAAGTACTTTCTCTCTCTAGGAAATTCAGATCAAAAGTCCAGAATTCCAAAAAGTCCCCTTTATGATGCCATAAGCCTTGTATTTATAGGCTTAGGATCGTACAGATGATATCCCCATAATCGGGATATTTTATTATTCTCATTATATTTAAATTACAACAATATTCAAAATGTAACAGTACACTAAATTTGTGGGATAAATGAGAGATTCCCGCGTATGCCAAGACCGATTCTTGTTGAAGCCATTTATGGGAATCTTGATGTAGTCCTCCTCTATCTAGTTGATCTATATCATCTTCCGTCTGGTCGGCCACACCTTTACTGGGCAGTCATGCACTTAACTGGGCAGACATGCACTTAGCTGGTCGAACATGGTCATGACCGATCGGCCAAGTTCATGCCTCATAGGAAATAGTCATGCCTGGGTAGACAAGGTCATTCCTGGGCAGACAAGGTCATTCCTGAGCAGACAAGGTCATGCGTGGGCAGACAAGGTCATTCCTGGGCAAACAAGGTCATGCCTGGGCAGACAAACACTTGACTGGTCAGACAAGGTCATGCCTGGTCGGTCATGACACTTCTCAAGCCAGTCAAAATTTTTCAATGGCCTACTGGGCTACTCCTAAGACAGGTCACCCATCCATTCCTTGCCACTTGTCATTTCTATTGCCACATCATCATTTTCAAATTTTGGGGATAACATTTGCCCCCCAAGTTTATTATATGATATCTCACATAATAAACTTTTTTCTCCACAGCTGACGGCACTATATAAAAAAAATAACTGTTCATCTTCCCGCCATGCAGCAAACCACAACTCCACAGACCGTCACTGCAAATAACTGCTCACAATCGTGGGGAGAAAAAATATCCCAGGAATTCTAAGGGTCCAAATATAAGTGGTAACTCCCACTTTTTTCCTTTAAATAAGCCCCCATACTTACACATTCCCACTTACACAAGAAAATTAGATTTCAAAAATCCTTCCTCTTCTTTTTTCTCTCTTGGCCGAAACCTCTTGGCTTCTCCTTCTCTTGGCCGAAACTTCAAGGGACTCCAAGGTGAAGCTCTTCATTTCTTTAAGCACTCTCCAAGAAAATCAAGGGCTCTTCAAAGTTGGGTAAGTCTTCTCCTCCATGCTCTCATATTGTTGTTATTTTTTTTCAAAAAATCCATGAAAAATACTTCTAGTGGCCGAAACTTCTTGGGCATTTTTTCTTGAATTTTGTCTATGAATCTTGGAGATATAATGTGTGTGGTGGCTGTTTTGATGTTGTTTAGACTATGGGTAACCCAACATTATCTTCAATTTCATAAAAATTTCAAGAAAAAATAGGTCAATTTAACCTAAATCATGATTATGGGATTTTGGGTTTTTGATGGCATAAGTGGTTTCAAGAACATTGATAAACTTTTCAATTTCTCTATTTTGATCTTGTGATTGTGTGTTTTGGATGAAAAAATATGTTTGTGTTAGGGATTTTAGACTTGTGTTTTCGGCTCAAGGAATATAGTGAGATTTGGGGTATGGTCGTTATTGCATTTTTTTTTCTTTATAAAAGTGTGGTCCGATCGGACCACATATGAGCTCCTCGGACCAAGAAGCATCTGACCGGACCTTGCTTTGGGCTCCTCGGAGGTGCACGGCTCGAACACACGGGGCTAGGCACGGTCCGCTCGAACCAGGCCCTTCGGCACTCCTCGGACAGAAGCGTGGCAGCTGCTCAAATGGACAGCCCCTCGGACGCACGGCTACTCGGATACTCGGTGTCCGGTCGGACACACATGCGGGCACGCCAGGGGCGTTGGGCTCCTTGAACGCATCTCCTTGGGTGTTTAGGCATCCGAGCGGATGCACCACCCAACTCCTCAGACACGGGTGTCTAGGCGCAGCCCCTCGGACTCCTTCAGCTCCTCGGACGAACATTGCTCCTCGGACACACACGGCTCCTCGGCATGCACACATGGGTGCTGGCCTCCTCGGACAGCCTCTTAGGCATGCACACACGCTCGGACATAGGCACACACATCACCAAATTTTTTTTTTGCCTATTACAAAAGTTTTCCATTCATGCTGATTCTAGTGACCTTAGACACTTCAAGTACTTTTTAGGCACCTTTAGGCACTCTTAGGCACTAAAATTATTTTTTCCCATGCATGCTATATTTTTTCTACTTAGAAAAAAATTTTCTAAGTAGAAAAATAAATTCTGTTCTTGTTGAATTTTATCTGTATGGTTACTCACCTCCCCATTTTTTAATTTTTGTAGATGAATCGCTTTGACTATAGGGGAGGTGACAACCACACGGACTTCGATACATCTGTCCCACAGTCAATCGAGACCCCTCAAAGCAGCGACTCCTCATCAAAGTCTTCCACCAGTCGCACTCTTGAGGTTCGCCTCTGCCGCTTCAAGCAGATCCTTCCCCGTTCAACTTTGTACTTTCTCCACGAAGAGCAGTTTCTTCAACAAGCTGCACAGTCGACCATGAGGGTGAAGAAATCCAATAGACTCCCCCAGGACCAAGATCCACAAGTTGCCCGCAGAGCGGTGCAAAAGGTGGTGGAACACAGTGAGGCCCACACTGCAGCTTCTTCGAGACCACCTCTTCAAGTGTCAAAATCAAGTAATACTCGGAGACGAATCACCCAGGAGTTTGCCACCAAGGTCCAGCACTTGGCCATCCAAAAACCACGGAAGGCAGGAGAAGAAACACCTTCCTGGTTCACTGCCCAGCCTTCAAAACTCAATCCCGGGATGTTCGACAAACACATCCAGGCTTTGGGTTTGAGTGGGGTGAACGTGATATGTCCGCGCCCTCACCAGAGAGCCAACAGGCCCGGTAGACCATACTGTGCCTGGTCCAGGCACCATATCCACGCAGGAGCGACACTCCCACTCCACCCCTATTTTCGGTCTGTAGCGGATTATTTCAACGTCTCCCCTTTCCAGATCGCACTGAATGGGATTCAGGCGTTGTCTGCGCTGTATTCTCTACTCTCTGCAAGGCTGGGACGAGCCTACTCCTCATGAGGTACATTACTTGTTCGACTTCAGGACTAACCCAAGCCATAAGAACACGGGTTTTTTCCACCTCTTTCACAGGCAAAAGGGGGTTAAATACCTTTGTGGTATCGCACACAAGTCGAACCCCGGGAAATGCTACACGGAGTATTTCCTCACATCAGACATCAAAGCCAACAATTTGGCTTTTACACATGCGGGTCCGTTCAAGCAACCCTTGCCTACTCAAGAGATGTTCAAGCGAGCAAAGGTGTTGGCTAACATGTGTATTGAGGATAAGGACGTGAAAATTTTGGTTACCGTGGACAACCTTCAGATGGTGGGCCTACTACCGTGTAACGCGACTGATCAGTCCAACGCCGGGACTGAGGTGGTGACTGACTAGTTTTCTCCTGGGCCATCTCCGCACTCCCGTAGATCAGGCGATCTTGTCATTAGGGAGCCTCAGCCTGAGTATCAACGCAGTCCTGCTATTCCCGCCCAGCCTGGGAAGGGAAAGGCCATCCAGCCTGAGAGGGACCTCAGTTCATCATCTGACGACGAGGACGACTTCCTCGATCAGATCCTCAACTCAGGTCTAGTAGTCATAACAATATGTTTGATAACTTGGTGATTTAAGACTAATAAAGCTGTAGTAGTTTGATATGTTTGATAACTTATCTACATTTTATTATATTTTTTTTTCTAACGAATCTTGTGTTTTTCTCTTTCGCAGATCCAGAGATGTTCAGGCACTGCATTGCTCCTCCTGCCCCGAAGAGGAAGTCTGGCGAAGGAAGTGGCTCCACTCCCCCAAGAAAGGTCCCGAGGACAGTGCCATCAAGCCAAGGGAGACAACTTGAGGGGTTAGTTACGATCCCACAGTTGACCCCTTCCTCGCTTCCTCCATCAACGAGCCTAACTCCCCTTCGTCCGTCCGGCCCGAGCGAGGCACTACGTACTGCTAGAACCATTGGGGGGGGGGGGGGGGGGGGCAGTTGATCAGACCCTCCACGACGCTTCAACGATTCAAGGCTTTGAATCCTTCCCTCGACTCAGTGTTGACGTTGTCTTAGAGAGAGGGATTGCTCAGTTGGCGAATGTAAGTGCTCTACCACAAGATAGTTTGTTACTTATGTTCATACTTTGTAGTAACCTTTTGTTTTTCATGTAGACGCTCATGACCATCTGCCATGCCCAGCACCGATCAGTCGACTACAAGGAGTTGATCAAGGTCTTAAATGATCAACTGGTGGAGGCTCGAGCTAAGGTGGATGCTTTTCAATCCAAGTTGGAGCGGTCAGAGAAGACTGTGGCTGAGCAAAAGGAGTCTCTTAAGGGGTTGGCTGATGGGAATGATCAACTAACCCAAGCCAACAAGTCACTGACTGATCGGCTAGACAGACTGACTCGTGAGAACGAGGGGTTAGCTCGCGAGAACGAGGGACTAATTCGTGAGAATAAGGAGCTGAAGCAGGAGAAGGAAGCTGATCTGACTCGCTACGAGGAGACCTGCTTCAATTGTTTTTATGAGGTGTGGAAGCTAAACAAGCCTCTCAACCTCGACTTCCTCACCGAGGAGATTAAGGCAGAGGAGCTCGCCAAATGTGAGGCCAGAGCTGCTGAGGAAGCTGCTAATCCTACCAGCACTACATCTGCTTCCCCTACGCTATCATTCCGACCAAAAGGAGCAGTTGATGCCGAGGAGGGGGTTGATCAACCTGCTAGAGCCAACCAGTGATCCCTCATCCTACCAGAGAAGCTTCTGTCCTACCAGACAAGTTGTTGTCCTACCAGCCTTCTATCATACCTTATTTTGTTTTTTGTTATATACTCTTGCTCGTATGATCGAGCTATTTGGCATTTGCACTTTACTTTTCTTTTTTAGCTAACTTGAAACATTTAAGTCTTTTTACACTTAAAACATTACAAGTTTATTGTGAATAGTAAAGTCTCTGTATGCCCTTTATTTTCACATGAGTACTTAGTTTTCTAACTTAGAAATTCTAAACATTTCATAAGTCCATACTAAATATACTTTCTCACGCTCTTATTGCTCTAACATTTTATGAGCATAACGTTTATTATCACACGAATATCTGCTTCTAACTTAAAATTTTTAAAAATTCCAAGTTACTTAAGCTTTGTCAAACAAGTTAGCTTAATGGCCTTTTTGGACTTCAAAAATTTACAAGTCAGCCTAAAAACAGATATATTTGCTCGTGCTCTTATTGCCTGTGTTGAAGTGCACGACAATATACCTTATGTGCACGCTAGAATACTCTATGTGCCCCCTAAGTGATTGAGGGTTGAAAAATCCTTGATCACTTGCTACTTGACCGAATTTGTCCGAGCAGTTACTACTCGTGAAACACATAGAATATACAAACATATTTCAACAGTTAACCACTACAAAAACATGCAACTATTTAAACGTTGGTCATTCATCTCATGGATACCGACCAGTTGAACACTGCTCGGTATATATGTATATTTATTTTTAGAAGACCTGTTTTGTTTAAATTGTAATGACAGTTGAACACTGCCAAGCAAGAATAATCAACACATATGCAAAATTTGTAGCAAGATTCGACCACGCTGCGCGTGATCTCTTTTATTACTCGTAATAAATAAATGACAAAACGTGTCTAATAACGAGTCTTAAACAATACAAACTTAAATAACAAGTTAAGCACTTGATACAAAGCTACTACTCAGTAAGCTTTATTGATAATATTTCCTCAAGTGCTCGCCATTCCAGTAGTTCCTGATCAGCTCTCCATTTAACCGAGCAAGCTTGTAGGTGCCGGGTGGCAAGACTTGCTTAATTTGATACGGTCCTTCCCAGTTTGGTCCTAGTACGCCAGCTGCCGAGTCTCTGACAAACACCTTCCTGAGGACCAAATCTCCGATCTGGAACTTTCGATCTCGAACTTTGGAATTGAAGTAGCGCGCCACTTTTTGCTGATGAGCAGCAACTCTCGGGTTTTCCTTCTCTCGTCTCTCCTCGAGGAAATCCAAAGATTCTGCTAGCAATTGATGATTCTCCTCCTGGTTGTACATGGTCCTTCGATGAGATGGTGGGTCTACTTCAATAGGCAACATGGCTTCATACCCATTTGCCAAAGAAAATGGGGTATGGCCAGTTGCTGTCCGGGCAGTAGTCCTGTATGACCAAAGGACTTCTGGCAATTCTTTTGCCCAAGCACCCTTAGCTCGCTCCAGACGCTTTTTCAGAGTGTCCTTCAGAGTTTTGTTTACGGCTTCAACCTGCCCATTGGCTTGTGGATGGGCTACCGCGGAGAAACTTTTTGTGATACCATGTCGAGTGCAAAAATCGGTAAATATGTCACTGTCAAATTGGGTGCCGTTATCAGACACTATCTTCTTGGGCAGACCATAGCGACATATTATATTCTTAACCACAAAGTCCAACACTTTCTTTGAGGTGATCGTGGCTAGTGGTTCGGCCTCAGTCCACTTAGTGAAATAATCCACTGCAAACTGCACTCCTCCTTTTCCTTTGGGCAATTTCCCGATCAGATCAATGCCCCACACTGCAAAAGGCCATGGGCTCTGCATTTGCTTTAAGACATTCGGAGGCGCCCTGGGCACTTTAGAAAATCTCTGGCACTTATCACACTTCTTCACATACTCCATAGAATCCTCGTTAATTGTAGGCCAAAACAATCCTTGCCGCAAAATCTTTTTAGATAGACTCTGCCCCCCAGCATGATCTCCACAGAACCCTTCGTTCACTTCAGCTAATAAATTTTTTGACTGGTCGGGTGTTATGCACCTGAGTAGAGGTAGGGAGTACCCTCTTCTATACAACACTCCATCCATCATGGTGTACCTAGCAGCTTGCCTCATAATCTTCCTTGCTTCATTACGTTCATCTGGGAGGGTTCCTTGCTCAAGGTAAGCAATGATGGGAGTCAACCAGGTGTCAGCTATCGTGATCGGCATGGCTTCTTGTTCATCAATACTCGGCTCCACCAAGTATTCCACCGGTACTATATTCAGAGTTTCGGCATCTTTTGCACTAGCTAGCTTTGCTAGAGCATCCGCGTTAGAGTTCTGCTCTCGTGGTACTAACTTGATGGTGTACTCCTTGAACTGTGCTAGCAGATCCTTGGTCTTATTTAAGTATGCCACCATGCGTAGGCCCCTTGCCTGATATTCCCCCAAGACTTGGTAGACCACCAATTGGGAATCGCTGTTCACTTCAACCGACCGGGCATGCACATCTCTAGCCAGGCGCAAGCCTGCTAGGAGGGCTTCATACTCCGCCTCATTATTAGATGCATTAAATCCGAACCTTAATGCACAATGAATTCGGTGTTTCTCTGGCGTGACTAATATAATCCCAGCTCCTGAATGATGTTCATTTGACGACCCATCAACAAAAAGTTGCTAAGTAGGAAGTTCCCCTTTTTGCTCAGTGACACGCTTTTGCTGGTCGGGAACATCAGCGATCCTGGTACATTCAGCAATGAAATCTGCCAAAGCCTGACCCTTAACAGCAGATCTCGGTTGGTACTTGATTTCGAATTGGCCCAACTCAACTGCCCATTTAAGTAGCCGACCAGACGACTCCGACTTCTGTAAAACTTGACGTAGAGGCTGGTCAGTAAGGACTTTAATGGGGTGTGCCTGGAAGTACGGCCGCAACTTTCGTGATGCAAGTACCAAGCAATAAGCCAACTTCTCGATCATCGGATACCGTGACTCTGCTCCTATCAACCGTTTGCTGACATAGTATACCGGGTGCTGCACTCTATCCTCTTCTCGTACTAGGGCAGCACTAACAGCGTGCTCCGTGACTGCTAGGTACATAAAGAGGTCTTCTCCATCAACGGGCTTCGAAAGAACAGGAGGTTGGGCCAAATGTTCCTTTATTGCTTGGAAAGCTTGCTCACATTCTACCGTCCACTCAAACTTCTTGCTCCCTCTAAGGAGGTTAAAAAACGGGACACACTTGTCCGTTGATTTAGAGACGAACCTGCTTAGAGCTGCAATCCGCCCAGTCAAGCTTTGCACATCCTTTATTCTGGCTGGAGACTTCATTTCTATGAGAGCCTTTATCTTTTCTGGGTTTGCTTCTATTCCTCGGGAGTTCACAATAAACCCAAGAAATTTTCCAGAACCCACTCCAAATGAGCACTTGAGGGGGTTTAACTTCATGCTGTACTTTCTCAGTATTGCAAAGCACTCCTCCAAGTCTCGCACGTGCCCTTCAGCTTCCTTTGATTTCACCAGCATATCATCTACGTACACCTCCATGCTCTTGCCGATTAAGTCACGGAACATACCATTCACCAAACGCTGGTAGGTAGATCCTGCATTCTTCAGTCCAAAGGGCATGACCCTGTAGCAGTATAGCCCTATATCTGTTTGGAAGCTGGTATGCTCTTCATCAGGAGGATGCATGCTGATCTGGTTGTACCTCGAATATGCATCCATGAAGGACAATGTTTCATGACCAGAGGTTGCATCTACAAACTGGTCTATTCTCGGTAAAGGAAAGCAATCCTTTGGGCATGCTTTGTTCAGGTCAGTAAAATCTACACAAGTCCTCCATTTTCCATTGGGTTTGGGCACCAACACTGGGTTTGAAACCCAGGCAGGGTAATATGCTTCCCTTATAAACCCATTCTCCTTTAGCCGCTCTACCTCCTCCTTAAGAGCCTTTGCTCGATCTTTGTCGAGCAATCTCCTCTTCTGCTGCACCGCTGGATAGCTTTCATCCACATTGAGCACGTGGCTGATTACAGTTGGTGAGATACCCACCATATCCTTGTGAGACCAAGCGAAGACATCTTGATGTCTTCGCAAGAATTCTATCAGTTGTGCTCTCACCTCTGCTTTCAACTTTTTTCCAAATTTTGACCCCTCTGGTCGGGTCATTCTCATCTATCAGGACCTCCTCTAACTCCTCGAACGGTCCCACATCACTTTCATAATCCCCAAAGCGAGGATCAAAGTCCCTTCCCTCGCTTTGGGCAACGCCCTATTTGGTGCCTTCATCACCGGATGGGGTTTTCTGCTCTTTTAAACCAAGATTGCTTTCTTGGCCAAACTCCTCTAACATCTCTTCCTGATCGGTTACCACTGCAAAACTCAGGTCGACATCCATCTCGTCCACCTCCTCTCTCTCAGCACATACAATCATGTTGTTCTCCTTGGCCCCCTTCCTTGCTTTAGCTACCGAGGCATTATAGCACTCCCTAGCCTCCCTCTGGTCTCCTTGGACGCAGCCTATGCCCGCACTGGTCAGGAACTTCATGGAAAGGTGCCAGTTTGAAACCACCGCATGTAAGTTTGTGAGCAGTGGTCGACCAATAACCACATTGTAGGCGGACGGGCAGTCAACAATCAAAAACTCGGTCATTACTGTCTCATGTTTGGGAGCCTCCCCTGTCGTAACTGGCAACTTGATAGTTCCAGTTGGTGACAATCCTTCTCCAGTGAACCCATAAATGACTTGAGAGCATGGCTTCAAGTCATTGATAGATAGCTTCATCCTCTCGAAGGATGACTTGTAAATAATTTTCACAGAACTCCCTGTGTCGACCAGACATCTCTTCGCCTTCATATTGGCAATTTAGACTGTCACAACAAGAGGGTCATTGTGAGGATACCTCATGTGTCGAGCATCTTCTTCAGTGAAAGTGAGGGACTCACTTTCGTATCTTGGGTTCTTTGGTGGTCGCTCCTCCACTGTCATAACTTCGGAGGTTGATGCTGCATCCAACTCATGACGAAGGGTGTGAGCATACCTCTCCCTCGCCTTATTGCTATCTCCAGCAAGATGTGGACCTCCACATACGGTATCTAGTGTGAAGTCCACAGGTTCAGGTTGCAAAGGTGGGGACCGTTGCCGCTTGAACCCAGGATTGTTGTTACTTCCCTCTCCCTGGGTCTTCTCTGCTTGATACTTCTTCAGCTTCCCCGACCGGAGGAGAAACTCTTTCTCATCTTTGAGATGATTGCACTCATTCGTGTCGTGACCATAGTCTCCATGGAAGCGACAGAACTTGTTCATATCTCTTTTACTCATTTCCTTCTTGATAGGTGGGGGTTTCCGGTAAGGGACCTCTTGATGACTGGCCAAATAGATCTCCGTTCGGCTCGCAGAAAGAGTGGTGTAGTTGGTGAATCGAGGTTCATACTTCGTTGGCTTGTCGTTTGTTACCGACTTAGCCTTCTTCTCATTGTGGCGGTCAGACCCATTATTCCCACGTTTCTTACCACCATTTTGATCATTTCCACCATTCTTGGGAGGATCAGTCGATCCACTCGGGTTGTTTAGGCCCTTCTCTCCCTTCTCAATTGCATCATCCAACTTCATGTATTTGTCCGCCCGGTCCAAAAATTGTTGTAATGTTGAAATTGGGTTGCGATGAATGCTGTCCCACAAAGGACTTCGATAGATAATGCCGGAAGAAATTGCCACCATCTTCCCCTCATCTCCAACTGCAGTAGCTCGGTTAGCTTCTCTCATCTCTCATGAACCTTTGTATGTAGTTCTTGAGAGACTCATCCTTTCCTTGCTTAATATCCGCCAAGTGATTGGCGTAAACAGGAGGGGTCCGAGCAGCACTAAACTGTTTGCAAAACTCCTTTCTAAAACTCTCCCAAGAAGTGATGGAGTTAGGCTTAAACTTCCAATACCACTCCTGGGCAGTGTCTGACAATGTGGTGGGGAAGACTCTGCAGCGATAGTCATCACTCACCCCGAGCAGCTCCATCTGATCTTCGAACTTCCCAACATGCCTTATTGGGTCTGCCTTTTCTGTATAAACTGGCAGTATCGGTGCTTTGTATTTCGCTGGTGGTTGAGCTGCTCTATTTCGAGCACAGAAAGGGCTCCCACTCCTGTGGTCTACCGGATCAATCGCAGATGGTCGTTTTGACAGACTCTAAACTGTTGCTATCAAAGCATCAAGCTGGGCTTGGATGCCTGGGGCCACTGCTAGGGACTCATTTTCGGGACCGCCTGGTCGGGCGCTCCTATCCGGCAAACCATCATCATGTATTTCTACTCGACTGGTAGGTCGGATTGGCTCTTGCCCTTCGACCGGGACGGTCCTTCGTCTATCAGCAATGACGTCCCTTAGATCCTTCTGAGTAGTGTGCTTTCCCAATCGATCGAATACTGTACTCCGAGTCTTCTCGGAAGGTTTGCTGGGTGGAACATGCTCCTTGCCACTGTGCTGGTTGGGATGTTGTGGTGGCCTTCCTGTCTGAGATGGGCGATCTTTTCCTCCTCGATGGTTGTCATTATTCTTCTCCTTCGACTGGTCAGTGTGATGACTGTCAGCTTCATCACGCCCATGCCCATCTTTGAAGTGGGAAGTTTCTTTACCTCGAGGAGCTCTATTGTGCTCCTGCTCAGGAGGTGTTTTCTTGCACCTGACTTATGACTTCCTGACCTGGAAGTCTCTGATCGGTGGCTCCTTGAGGGGGTTCTGGAGTTCCCCCTTTGAGTTGAGGCAGTGTGCGACCGGACTCCATCTTCCTCACGACCAGGTGGGTTACTACCACCCCTGCTTGGTCCGCGAGAGTGGGGTCTATTAGTGTTCTTACGACCAGCTTCTGTGGTCCTTGCTCCTGGGGTGGCTGCCACTCCAGGTGCAGCTTGGGCATTGGCCCGGGTCAGCTGCGTAGCTGCCTCCAGAGCAAGTGCAGCCTCACGATGTCGCCTATCGGCCTCCTCCTGTTGTCACCGGATCTCCTCACTCCTGGCGTCCATTTCCCGTCTTTGCTGCTCGAATACAGCATTCTGCCTAGCCATTTCTTCAGCGAACGCCTCCTGTCTGGCATTGAACTGTGCCATTTCCTCCTAGAAGGTGCTCATGGCTTCTTGGAGCTCTTCAAACTCTGGGGTTACATCCTCGAGCACAACTCTAGGCTCAGTTTCACGATCTTGAAGGCTAGAACCTTCTGATCTGGCAGGCTCTTTAGAGGAGCCTGTCTTCTTGGAGGCCGCATTGGTGTTCTTAGGCGCCATAATACCTCAGGGACCGTCTGTCTTTCTCTTCAGGCTCTCGATGAAAGCACCAAAATGTTGACCGCGTTTTTGGCCAATGATGTGAGAACGTCAAAAACGATAAAACCTTCTAGAGAAAATAAATGACATAGACGATTTTATAGTGGTTCAGCCCCAATGTGATGGTAATAGCCTAATCCACTTAGAGTTATGATTATATATCTACACTCAAGATCAGATGAACCTGAGTCAACTGAGTTTCTTCAGTGTAGATTCCAAGAATACATAAATTCTCTCAAATACAAGTACTTTCTCTCTCTAGGAAATTCAGATCAAAAGCCCAGAATTCCAAAAAGTCCCCTTTATGATGCCATAAGCCTTGTATTTATAGGCTTAGGATCGTACAGATGATATCCCCATAATCGTGATATTTTATTATTCTCATTATATTTAAATTACAACAATATTCAAAATGTAACAGTACACTAAATTTGTGGGATAAATGAGAGATTCCCGCGTATGCCAAGACCGATTCTTGTTGAAGCCGTTTCTGGGAATCTTGACGTAGTCCTCCTCTATCTAGTTGATCCATATCACCTTCAGTCTGGTCGGCCACACCTTTACTGGGCAGACATGCACTTAGCTGGTCGGACATGGTCATGACCGATCGACCAAGTTCATGCCTCGTCGAACAAAGTCATGCCTGGGTAGACAAGGTCATTCCTGGGCAGACAAGGTCATTCCTGGGCAGACAAACACTTGATTGGTCGGACAAGGTCATGCCTGGTCGGTCATGACACTTCTCAAGCCAGTCAAAATTCTTCAATGGCCTACTGGGCTACTCCTAAGCCAGGTCACCCATCCATTCCTTGCCACTTGTCATTTCTATTGCCACATCATCATTTTCAAATTTTGGGGATAACATAATCAGTTCAATGATCAAGATGAGTTTTATTTTTAGCAAAAATTGTGGAAGAAATTAGAAGAAAACAAGAAAAATTATAGAAAATAGGTGAAAACATTTTCTCTCTCTCGGTGGTAATGGGGGTTTTCAGGTATGTTTGTGTTTCAAAATGAGGAGACGTGAAGGTGGAAAAGGGTTTTAAAGACCTCTAACTTTGGTTATTATGAAAAGACTGAAGTTAAAGGGTAACTTCAGTTTTTTTTTTTAAAAATCGAAGTTAAAAGCTCAGTTTTACTTATCTTCAATAAAACTGAAGTAATAGGTTAATTTCTTTGAGTGTCAAACCAAAAAGGAAGTTAAAAGTCTGTTAAAAGCTTTAACTTCGCTTTCTATGTATTTTCAACAATTCTATGTATAAAAACTGAAGTTAAAGTATATTTTTGTAGTAGTGTTAAAGTTGTTAAATTGAATTTGGTATTTTAAATTTTGAAGCAAGCCCAAAGAGAAAGAGGTCCAAAACCTCCTCCCTGCATTTTTTTTTATGCAAAATGGCAAATGTGTTAATATCTTGATTCGAAGTCTCTACTAGTTAAATAGTAAAATTACATTCATTCAAATATTAATATTTTTAAATGGTTCAAAAAACCTCTACTCGTTTGTAAAATATTGCAAAAAAGTAGTAAAAATGGAAAAAGAAATAAATGTTGAAAAAATTTGCACCTTAAAGGACAAGGCCCGAATTTGAGCCTATATTAGAAATCAGGTTGGCCCATTAGTTAAAAAAGGGTTGGCTCGTCAAAAGCACAGTATGGGCCCGAGACCGGCACGAAAAATATCGTGTTGGGTCTTGCCTAACAAAATATGGGCCAGCACAGCATGACCCGATCTGTTTTATTGGGGCTTTTTAAAAAACAGGTCGTGCTGGCCCAGGTTGGCACGTAATTACAACTCTGCTCCCAACGAGAGGAAAATTAGGCTCGATTTTCAATATCGAAGATGACAACAGCATATTGTGCTCAATGGCTTGAGAATCTTCGTTCCATGTGTTTTGGAATTTCCAATTGGCTACATGCATGCCTTCGGTTTATTAATATGGGTTTTGAGAACAGAGGTTGTAGCAATGCATAATTGGGAGGAATGGTTTGAATTTTTCCATAATCAGGACCATAGGCTGAGAGTTGGACTTTGGGGAATTTTTTCTATATGACCATCTCCAATCATAACATCATTTGAATGTAACATTATGTTGGAGATGTGCCCTGAAAGCATATGTAGTAGACATTGTTTTTATGAAATAAATAAATAAATTGAATTTGTTATGCATATATTTTATGGACTATATTATTCTATGATAATATTATGTAAATATCAGGAAAATTCCTAAGTTCATGAATGTAATCTCAAACACGTATTAGTACGAGAGGATTGTGTTTGACATAAATGAACTTGAATAGTTCGCAGTAAAATAAAGTTATGGAATCTTTAGATTAATTACTGCAAGTACGGTCCACTAGTATTATGAATACATGTGATCTAGATCCGGATCACTAGTGTGGTAGGACAGTTTAGTGGAGGTGCTTTATATATTGGAGAATATATAGAACTGGACCAGATATGTTTATTAATACTAGTTAAATACCGTTTCGAAGTATTAATTAAATATATCAACTGATGATCATATACAAATAGATCTTAATCCTGAGGTTACTATGAACTCCTGTTTATGTTATATGAGTTCTTTGATTCACTTGTTAGGGTCTATCAGAATGATCAGGCTAAAAACTTTTGTTTTGGGAACTCATTAATATAGATGGCCGGGGACATAGTATACAGATATGGAATCTATACCTTCTCGCAAGAGATTGAATGATGGTTCTCTTAAGGGTTGACTTTTGGGACTGAAAGGTTATTGAGCTCAAATTCATAATTTAGTTATGAATTAACCTTCACTAGTAGAGTCAATGGTACTTAAGGAAACAAGACATAATTAAAAGGGTAAAACGGTAATTTTATTCCCGATTAATTATGAACCATTATTAGATGGTCAATGATACGAACCACACCAACACTGTGATGAAACCCGACACCAAATATGGCACAGCCACCAAGAACATACGAGATTGGAATGGAACCGCGACCCAATGCTTAGCCAAGCACGAACCTTGGTATGAGGAAGACGCCACAAACGGGGATGGAATCCGTTTGATAAGTCAAGATGAACGCCACAAGGAATCTCCTTGATAAGTTCAAAAGTTTCTTCAAGAACTCAAGAAGAAATAAACTCACAATTTCATTCAACATAATCTCATTTTTCCAAATGTTTTGGCAGTCCTTATAAGGACGAAAATTACATGAAAACAAGACCCTTGGTCTTCCTAATGAAACCGAAAAATTAAGGACAGCCCCTTTGTCTTCCTCATGAAAACCGAAAATTAAAGACAAAAGGACTATTGGACTCACACAAGTCAAATGTTTGACTTATCACAAAATAAACAAAGACTAAAAAACGTGATTAAAATAAAAAGACTCATGAAGATAAGACTCATGAAGCTCCTAAACTCAGTCAACTTTGATGAGTAAGACAAGTCTTTGTTCTCCTTCAATGTTGACCACGGTCTCCTCTTGTTTTAGGACTTTGTGGACTAGGCTGTTAAGTTCTTCCTTGAATCTCTTGGCTCGTGCCCTCGTCACTGGACCAACTGGAACTTGACTTGATACTTGGGTCTTGGTGTCCTCATCAGTCAAGTTGTATGCAATGATTAAATCAATGGACGCTTTATGATAATAAAGTACTCAGTAAATGAAATGTCTATAATTACAAGAGTTCAATCTCATATTTATAGTGGAATAATCATGAGATTAATAAATTAAGATTATTTAATTAAAGAGTTTAATTAATAATCTCAAATTTATTGGAGCTTGGAATTATAGATCCATAGGTCCCCCATAGCGGCTCTATCAACACTGCTCAAGGTAAGAGTTGATATGAAGGGAAAATAGTTTAAAGACATATTTAGGAAGAAATTTGTTCTTCAGGCCAAATATGCAATTATATTAATTACAAATTAGTTGTAGTTAACCAAATTAATTAATATTTAATTATTGTATAATTTTTGAAATTATACTAAATAATTAAATTAAATTTCGAAATTTAATTAAATAATTAATTAATTGTAATTTTTGAAATTATGATTAATTAAATATTTATTTTCGAAAATTTTGGATTTAATTAATAGGTAGTATTAATTAAATAGCTTTATTTGAGTGGGAGAAAATAATCTGATAAGTTCAAATTGGATTTGAATTTAAAAGATTGATATTTATTCAAATAATTAATTATATTTGATAATTAATTAAAAAGATAGTTAATTTGAATTCAAATCTGAATTAGCTATCACGTTGTTAGATCTTATCTGACAAAGAAATTTGAATAAATAAATAAATAAAATTTGAAAAACAAAGATCCCTAGAAATTAGGAAGCTACACGTTCACACACAGTCCAGGACTGTGTGTGGCGTGTAGGGCATGGTATTTTTCAGGGATGAGATTTTCAATTTTATTTATTTAATTAATTAATTAATGGATAATTCGAAAATTGGTTTTTGGATTTTTTCATTAATGGAATAATTAATTAATTAAAAATTAAATTGTAAAATGGTTATAGATTTAATTTTTAAATTTTGAATTTTTTCTGTTAAGTATGACTGATCAGAAAATTATTCAGATAAGAGAAGTGAAGAGAGTGAGACTACTCTGACTAAAGATTCGCTCTGTGAAAAATAGAACGATAGTTTTCTCTCTCCCTGAAAATAAAGAACCAATTCTCAGGCCTATTATCTTGATCTCATGAGTTGAGTACATCAAGAAGAATCACAAAAAACTATCCTTCATTCTCTAAGTGCCCACACATTTCTTGAGGTGTAGAGAACGCTTTGGAAGATCTTGGTGTGAGTACGTGGAGCGGCTTGGATAGGAAGATCGTTCTAAATACGAAAAGATAGCAAGGACACTTGATAGGCTTCAAGATGTATGATTTCTATTAGTATCTTATTTATGATTAATGTATGTATATTAATGGATCCGCATATTTAAAGGTAGTTTAAATATGTTACAAAATTTTTGTTGTACACTGGGCCAACCACACCACCATTCCGCTGCGTATTAGGAAACTCGTTCCTAACACATTAACCTCATTTGATCACTTTTTTCACATCAAATTATTATTTCATCACCAATCCACTACTTAAAACTTTACATCAAAAAATAATATTCTTCTTTTTATTCTTTTTATCATCGATAGTTAATTTAACTAGTATTAATCTTGTATAAATATTAACATTAATACGCATAATTAAATAATAATTTTATATTGAGTAAAAAAAAGACAAAAAAATTAATTTAGACTTAACTTAAATTGTTACATTACGAAAATCAGACATTACATTTAAAAACATTAAACATTACATTTAATATTAAAAAAATGACGAGTACGATAATAATTATAGGGAGCGATTATAAAACATCATCTTTTTTTGCAACACTGGTGCATCCTTTTTCTATTTTCGGCACTTGGATAGATATAATCCCAAATTTTTTATATGACGATGTACATTGTAGCTATCTAGAATATCCTACAAATTTTCAAGAAATTCCTAATAAATTATGGTACCGAAAACAGGGTCTAAAGTGTATATTGCACACGTGCCTATTTTTTGTGCACGAGTGTAAAATTTGACAGTTTGAACCCTGTTTTCGGTTTCGTAAACTATTCAAAATTACTTGAAAATTTGCAGGATATTCTAAATAACTACAATGTACACCGTCATATAAAAAAAATTGGGATTATATCTATCCAGGTGCTGAAAATAGAAAAAGGATGCATCAGTATTGCAAAAAAAAGGGATGCGTTTAGTCGTTCCCAATAATTATATACTAATTTTGTAAATTAGTATAAATTCATCCCACAAATGAACAATAAATGCATTTTGAATTGCAAAGTAAGCTTCTTTATCATTCATTTGATTGTATTGGTTAAGCTTCAAATTTTGTTGTTTTTTTTCTTTAAATTATTGTTGATTTTCATTTTGTGTTTTAAAATTTGTAATATTTAAGTATTTAATGTTATTGTATTTTATTTCTATCTTCAGTTTTACGTTTCATATTTTTTATTTTTTTAAAATGTTGGTATAATATTTCATGTTTTAAAAATTAAGAAAATGACAAAAATTAATAAAAAAAATACTTAAATTAATATAGAGTTAGGATATATATATGTATATATTGTAAACTGTGAGGCATACGTGTCTTTTTCCTTCTTCCCTCGAAGCTACCGTACTCACACCAATGTTGATGATGAGTAATGCATTTACATTATTTTGATGATAACTTTGGTGTTGCATTGGAGTGAATTTTTGCACTTATTTGATGCACATGGATGTCTCTACGGATGTGGTAATCTCAGACAATGAAGCTGCACTGGCAGTGGTCTGCAGGGACTCAGAAGGGGCGATTGTTGCGGTGGTGGTTTCCCAAGCACCTCAAACAAATCCCATGATCTAGTCTTAGCAGCTAAGAATACAGATCTCTTACATGGTAATCATTTTATATTTCAAAGCGACAATGTGTAGGCGGTGGACACCCTCACGAAAAAGGGACCATGCCAAGCAGTGATACTGGAAGATCTCAGAGACGAGTTCCTTGACTCTTGTAAACACCTACAGGCGTGGGATCTCTGGAAAATCCCAAGAGACACGAATTTTGCAGCCCATAACATGGCCAAGTTCACACTCCAACAGGCTCATTGGTGTAATAGACTGGAAGGTACTAAACAAAGACATCTTCAATAACTATCGGGTCTCTCTCTAACTTAGCCTGCTGCTAGTTGAGTGGGATGCATCGGTGGCTCGTTGGGATCTACTAATTAGGTTAACTTGTAGTTCTGCGAGTTTTTTCTAGATTATTTGGTCATTTTCCTTAGTATTGTTCTGCTTTTGTTAATGAATGTTATCTCAATAATTGTTGGCTTCAAGCATGTGTTGGAATTATTATAATGAACTAATACAATCATAGGTTTAATTCCATAATACACAATCATTAATTATGTGCCTAATTTTACACTAATAACCATAATGGGATGGTTAATAAATTAACTATATGTTAGAGGCACATGAGAGCACCCTTAATACTATAGTTGGCCCATTAAATTATAGTATACCATAATAAAACCCACTTAAGCCCTATTAGTGAATAACCCCTTTGGGTTACAAGGGTATGACATATAAATATATGTCTTTGGTGATTAAGGGGTTTTAAGGTGATTGGTAATAAGAACAAAGGGGGATAGCTCCACATTGTGCCTCTAGGGTTATTGCTCTAATCTTGTGTTTTTGTAGTGATTCTTGTTGATGGTTCTTGGAATCAAATGGCTCACATGGATGGATTGGGAGGTATGTGCATTTATTGTATTTTGGATGCTCTAAATAAATGCTTGATCTTAGCTTTAATGATTATGAGTAATGATGGTTGGTGTGTATAAAGTTATTGATTGAATGCTCATAATCCATGATAATGTTTAACAGCATGTGTATGTTGATGTACTTGGCCGAGGCCTCCTCTGCGTTTCAGTGTTTCTGCTTATTTTCGTTAAATGAATCTAGTCCCCGCGTTTGACGGGGCTACTTCCAGCAAAAATTAAAGGTCATCAATAGATATTTTGTTTTTACAACATTTCGAAACGATATTTCGTCGGTTAACTTCAAGTTTTTCTTTTTTATTATATATATTATTTTATTAAGCAGATTTTAAAATAAGCAAGTATTTTATTTTTTATATATAAAAAAATTTCTTATGCATTGATTAAATTATTATCATAATAATTTGTGCTTTATTTGTTTAGTTTGAATATTTCCACAACTCAGGTATGATGGGTTTTGAAAATATTAATGGGTTTTGAAAATATTAGAGCCGTGATTATTTTAAATAAAATCAATCTTTCTGATGATCCTCTTGAGGAAGAAGACAAAGACTTTTGTGATTTGAATAAAATCAATCTTTCGACCCTCTGGAGAAAGAAGACGAAGGCTTTTGTGATTTCATGCAAGAGATGATATCAATGATGAAAAATGTAACAGAGAATTTAGAGAAATTGTTATGAAATGTTGAAAGAAATAACAACCATGGGCGTATTCTGTTAGAATTATAATATGAACTAATATAATTACAAACATAATTCTATAATCACAACCATTGATTTGAGTGTCTACTAATTGTTAATAATCATAATGAGAACTAGCACATGGTAGTACCCTAATGACTACAAGTTGGCTTATTAAACCATATACCATCACTAATAATATAAACCCAATATACCCCTTATGGTAGATATTAATAGTGATCAAGATGACCATTGAAGATTCAATGTCAAGCTTAAGATGTATGTTTATTATTGTGCAAATAATGCCCTAAATAAAATGTGATCTTGGTTGGTATATGGGAATTGATTGTGTGGATTTAACCATTCCATGATTATTGTTTTGCTCATTCAATTAAAACTAACAATTGTTATCAAGAGCCATGGTCATTTGCTTTTAGGGCTTGCATTTTAGGCATAAACCTAATTTCTTTCAAATCTGATTTTTGCATAAATATATTCGAAATAATGCTATGATGATGTGCGAAATCGGGCTTGATAATGATTGTTGGGTTTTAACTATGTTTTGGGTAAAAAAAATTGTGCATATTGCTGAGAATACTAAGCCTTTTGAAAGCTCGTCCATGGCCGAAAATGAGTATAGATCTTTCGAGTTTGAGTGCTTCTTGGAAAAATGGATGTTGGAAATAGATTGAGCATGAAAAATGAAGGAAAACCCCTCATCCGGTGCTGGAAAACAACTGCCAGAGGTTTATTTTTGGCCAGGACGGATTCGTCGGAATCAAGTCGCTTGCGTGCCCAGACAAGAGGATAGGGATGAAGATGAACACCACGTCGGTTTTGCCTTTATCAAGCAAAAAAACATGTCATTTTGGCCTCTATCAAGCAAAACAACATGTCGTTTTTTGGGGCCCAGAGGTGCGTACAAGGTCCACTTTTGACAATTTTTTCACAATTTCACTCAATTTTTCATATTCTATTATTTTCATATGTTCTTGCACAAACAAGATTAATCCATGAATTTCATTTCATGATTGTATTTGTATTTAATCTATTTGTGGCACAAATATAATTATTTGTTGATAATAGTGAATGCTTATTTTCTTGTTTGTCGTATGATTGAGCATGTCAAAGTATTTGGTGATGAAGAACATTTAAATATTTATCTATTTAAATTTTGTGTTTTTTCCTCCAAAATTATATTAAGATCTATATGAGAAATTTATCATTCTATCGATAATAATTGCTTGGTAAGGATGATCTAGAGTGTTTTGAGAAGAGAAGCCTCATAGAGTTCTAGAAAAAATTTCAGCCTTAGAAAAATTCTATCTAGTTATACATCTTTTAAAGATTGCTTGTTTTTTGTAATAAAACAATTTTATTTCTTTTTATTTTATTAATTCAAAACTTATCGGTTATATATTTATTTTAATCAAATTAAAACAATATTTAAACAATTAATTAAATAAACAAATGAAAATTGAATTTAAACAATTCAAATTCTAGAGATAAGTGGCAGTGAATGCGGTGCCATGCACAGTGAGTGGCGTGTAACACACTCTATTGTCTTTAATTTTTCTCATTTGTTTGTTTAATTAAAATTAAGACAATATATTTATTCAAAAATAATATAAATATTATTTCAAAAATAAATATCAAATAATTCAGAATTAACTTTATCTTAAATTGTCAGATTTGAATAATTATTCTATACTAAGATAATATTAAACTCTCTATAATAGTAATCCAAACACTGATTAATTTAATTTCAAGTAATATAAAGTTTTTCAAATAAAAAACTAATTAGTCAAATAATTAATTAATTACACATAATTATCACTTGGTCCTAGAAAATTAATTTCTTTGCAATTTAATCATTTTCTCTATTTATATTGCCTGTGACATCTTTACCATTTAAATTGTAGTATAGAGGAGACTCAGGGACCACGGACCTATTGTTATCCCCAAAAATTCAATTCGATGACGTGGCAATCAGAAGTGACAAGTGGCAATACATGGTCAATAAATGGCACATTAATAGTCAATAAATGTATTGACTCTTCGGAGTTGTGATAAAGTGATTTGACCGACCTAATAGAATTTCTGTCCGACCGGTAAAGATTTTTTACTGACCAGATAGGAGTTTGGCCGACCAGTCAGTCGTTTTGACCGACCAGTCATTTGTTTTGGCCGACCAGTTAGTCATTTTGGCCGACCAGTCATCTATTCTGGCCGACCAGTCATCTATTTTGCCCGACCAGTAAAGTATTTTTCTAGACCAGAGATGTGTCATGCTAGACCAGAGGAGTGCTTTGCCTATACCGACCAGAGGTGTGCTAGAGGTGTGCTTTGCCATCGAGAGGTGCTTGCCTATGTCCTCAGTAACAGCTTCAAACCGAATCATGCTCAACTGCCGCATGAATCTCTCAGATATCCCAGAATAATAGCTATATTATTGTAATTTAAATTCATTTATACTTTATTAATTAAAGTCTGTTGGAAGAACCAAGGACCCGGTCAAAGGGAGATATCTGATGTACGATTCATGAGCCTATAAATAAATGGCTCATGGCATCATTTTGGGGGGATCTGATCTTTTTAGACTGAAAAAAAAAATCTCTAGTTTTGAGACTTTGGGACTGTTACTTGGGGCATTCTTGAGGCATTTTCTGAGAGAGTTTATGATACGAACCACGCCAACAAGTGTGACGAAACCCGACACCAAATATGGAACAGCCACCAAGAACACACGAGATTGGAATGGAACCGCGACCCAATGCTTAGCCAAGCACGAACCTTGGTATGAGGAAGACGCCACAAACGGGGATGGAATCCGTTTGATAAGTCAGGATGAACGCCACAAGGAATCTCCTTGATAAGTTCAAAAGTTTCTTCAAGAACTCAAGAAGAAATAAACTCACAATTTCATTCAACATAATCTGATTTTTCCAAATGTTTTGGCAGTCCTTATAAGGACGAAAATTACATGAAAAGAAGACCCTTGGTCTTCCTAATGAAACCGAAAAATTAAGGACAGCCCCTTTGTCTTCCTAATGAAAACCGAAATTAAAGACAAGCTTTTGTCTTCCTCATGAAAACCGAAAAATAAAGACAAAAGGACTATTGGACTCACACAAGTCAAATGTTTGACTTATCACAAAATAAACAAAGACTAAAAAACGTGACTAAAATAAAAAGACTCATTAAGCTCCTAAACTCAGTCAACTTTGATGAGTAAGACAAGTCTTTGTTCTCCTTCAATGTTGACCACGGTCTCCTCTTGTTTTAGGACTTTGTGGACTAGGCTGTTAAGTTCTTCCTTGAATCTCTTGGCTCGTGCCCTCGTCACTGGACCAACTGGAACTTGGCTTGATACTTGGGTCTTGGTGTCCTCATCATTCCCCCCCTCTTTAGAAGGATTTGACCTCAAATCGTCACCTGCATAAAAAGGACTCAAATCAGAAACATTAAAAGTAGCACTAACATTATACTCACCTGGTAAATCGAGTCTGTAGGCATTGTCATTGATCCTTTCAAGTACTTGAAATGGACCATCTCCTCGAGGTAGCAATTTTGAACGCCTTTGTGTTGGGAATCGCTCTTTCCTCATGTGTAACCATACCCAATCATCGGGCTCAAAAACCTGCTTATGACGACCCTTGTTAGCTTGCTTAATGTATTGTTCAGTCCTTCTCTCTATGTTGAGTCGCGCCCTCTCATGGATTGTCTTCACAAATTCTGCCTTCTTCTCGCCATCTAAATTCAAATGCTCAGAAACAGGTAAAGGTGATAAATCCAAAGGAGTTAGAGGATTAAAACCATAAACAATTTCAAATGGTGAAAATTTAGTAGCAGAATGCATTGAACGATTATAAGCAAACTCAACATGTGGCAAACAATCTTCCCAAGTCTTAATATTTTTACTTATGATAGCCCTCAACAAGGTGGATAGGGTCCTATTAACTACTTCTGTTTGACCATCGGTTTGAGGGTGACAAGTAGTAGAAAATAATAGTTTTGTCCCAAGTTTTCCCCACAATGTTTTCCAAAAATAGCTTAAGAACTTGGCATCCCTATCTGATACAATTGTTCTAGGCATACCATGTAATCTCACAATCTCCCTAAAGAACAAATCTGCAACGTTAGAGGCATCATCAGTTTTATGACAAGGAATAAAATGAGCCATCTTAGAAAATCTGTCTACAACCACAAAGATTGAATCCCTCCCACGCTTACTTCTAGGTAAACCCAACACAAAATCCATTGAAATGTCAACCCATGGTGAACTAGGGATAGGTAGGGGTGTGTAAAGGCCATTTGGCTGAACTCTTGATTTAGCTTGCCTACAAGTGACACACCTACCACAAATTCGCTCAGCATCTCGTTTCATGTGGGGCCAAAAGAAGTGGTCTTGCAACATAGCTAGGGTCTTAGCAACTCCAAAATGTCCCATCAACCCTCCACCGTGGGACTCTCTAACTAGCAAATCTCTCAAAGAACAATTAGGCACACACAACCTATGCTCCCTAAACAAGAAACTCTCATGCCTATAAAATTTTCCGTCAGCAGACTTTTCACAAACAGCATAAGTTTCCCCAAAATCATGGTCAGCAGAATACAACTCCTTTATGTGTTCAAACCCAAGAAATTTAGCATCAAGAGTAGAGATTAGGGCATACCTGCGAGAAAGGGCATCAGCAACCACATTCTCCTTACCTTGTTTATAGCGATTGACATAAGGAAATGTCTCAATGAACTCAACCCATCTTGCATGTCTCTTGTTGAGCTTGTGTTGGCCTTTCAAATGTTTCAAGGATTCATGATCTGTGCGAATCACAAACTCCTTTGGCCACAAATAGTGCTGCCATGTTTCTAAAGCACGCACTAGTGCATACAATTCTTTGTCATAGGTGGGGTAATTGAGGGCAGCCCCACTTAGCTTTTCGCTAAAGTATGCAAGCGGTCTCCCATCCTGCATAAGAACAGCGCCAATACCTATTCCAGAAGCATCACATTCAACTTCAAAAGTGTTAGAAAAGTTAGGCAAAGCAAGTAAAGGAGCATGAGTAAGCTTGTATTTCAGTAGCTGAAATGCCTCCTCTTGAGCTTCACCCCATTTAAATATCACATTCTTTTTGATAACTTCTGTAAGTGGTGCGGCGATGGTGCTAAAATTTTTCACAAACCTCCTGTAGAAGCTAGCAAGTCCATGAAAACTTCTAACATTACCTATAGTTGTAGGGGTCGGCCACTCTTGGATGGCTTTGATCTTTTCTTCATCCACCTGAATACCTGTAGCACTTACAACAAAGCCTAGGAAAACAAGCTTATCGGTGCAGAAAGTACACTTACTGAGGTTAGCATATAAACTCTGTTTCCTAAGAACATCCAAAACAGAATGCAAATGCAAAACATGGTCATGCAAATTCTTACTATAAATAAGAATATCATCAAAATACACAACCACAAATTTTCCAATGAAAGCACGCAATACATGATTCATTAAGCGCATGAAAGTGCTAGGTGCATTAGTTAGTCCAAAAGGCATGACTAACCACTCATACAATCCATGTTTAGTTTTAAAAGCAGTTTTCCACTCATCCCCTTCTTTCATACGTATCTGATGATACCCACTTTTAAGATCAATTTTGGAAAACACACAAGAACCATGCAATTCATCTAACATGTCATCTAAACGAGGAATGGGATGTCGATATTTTACCGTTATATTGTTGATGGCTCGACAATCAACACACATCCTCCATGTTCCATCCTTCTTGGGAACTAGAATCACTGGAACAGCACAAGGGCTCATGCTTTCTCTCACATGCCCTTTCTCCATCAATTCTTCAATTTGCCTTTGCAATTCCTTTGTTTCATCAGGATTACTTCTGTAGGCTGGTCGGTTTGGGATGGAAGCACTTGGAACAAAATCAATTTGATGTTCTATTCCTCGAACAGGTGGCAATCCATGTGGTACTTTCTCAGGAAACACATCCTCAAATTCCTGCAAAATAGACACAACAACACTTGGCAGCGAAGAATCAAGTTGGTTAGTATTTAAAAGAGCCTCCTTATACATGAGTAAAATCATGGGCTGTTTTGTACACAAAGCTCTCTTAACCTCACTTTTTTTTGCATAAAAATTATTTTGTTTTCTCTCACTTGATTCCACACTTTTCTCTCTTTGTCTCTCTTTTTCCTCACTCTCATTCATCTTTTCACTCTCTTTTTGCTCACTCATTTTCTTTTTGTCACTCAATTTTTGCAACCTCACTTGATCTTCATACACTTGCTTTGGTGTCAAAGGCGCTAGAGTGATTGTTCGTTGACGGAATGTGAATGAATACTTGTTGGTGAAGCCGTCATGCTGCACCCGCCGATCAAATTGCCAAGGCCTTCCTAGAAGGAGGTGTCCAGCTTGCATGGGAACCACATCACACAACACCTCATCTTCATACTTGCCAATTCGAAATGAGACTAGCACCTGTTTTGTAACCCTCACTTCACCACTATCATTCAGCCATTGCAATTTGTATGGACAAGGATGCCTAAGCGTTGTAAGCCCCAGCTTGGCAACCATGGAAGCACTAGCAACATCAGTACAACTACCTCCATCAATAATGACACTACATACCTTGTCTCTCACATGACAACGAGTGTGAAAGATGTTCTCTCGCTGCACCTCTTCTTCCTCTTCTTTTGCTTGCAAATTCAGGACTCGCCTTGTGACTAGTGCAAGCATCTCACCAGATTCTGGTCCATACTCATTGTCAGAAGCATCTTCCAAAGGTGGCATGTCAGCAAGATCATCTTCATCTTCAGAATCTATCTCTCCACTTTCTCGAATCACCATGACTCTCTTGTTTGGACACTGGCTAGCTATGTGTCCTCGCCCCTGACATTTGAAACACCTTATCTCACTAGAATGAGACTTAGTAGGAGTTGTTTTACCTTGAGGTGGTGTGGCTGTGGTGGCTGGTTTTGGTGTAGATGATGAAGTGGGTTGGTCTTCTTTCTTTGGATAGTTCGACCTCCAAGGTGTTGTACTTGGATTGTGTGGGCTCGGTCTTGACCTCGAACTTGAACTGCCCTTCTTGAGCTGCCTCTCAACTTTGATTGGGTCAGCAATCTCTCGGTTCAACCCATTCAAAAACCTTGCCATGGTTGCCTCCCGATCCTCTTCAACATTGGCTCTAATCATAGCCATCTCCATCTCCTTGTAATACTCATCAACACTTCTGTAGCCCTGACGAAGACCCTGCAACTTAAGGTAGAGATCTCGATAATAATGAGGTGGTACAAACCGTCGCCTCATCACCCTCTTCATGGCCTCCCATGTGTCAATAGGGCGATCTCCACTCCGCCTCCTGTTGATGCACAACTGATCCCACCAAACAATAGCATAATCAGTAAACTCAATGGCAGCAAGTTTTACCTTCTTCATGTCGGAGTAGTTGTGACAATAAAAAACTAGCTCCATTTTCTTCTCCCACTCAAGGTATGCTTCAGGATCACTCTTCCCCTGAAATGCTGGGATTCTCATTTTGATATTCCCCAAATAGTTATCTACCTGGTTCCTATCTTCTCTATTCCCACCATACCTCCTATGGTTACCCGCCGACATCCTATCAAACTCATCATCAGAAACTACCCCTTCTAAATCCCCTTCATTCTCATCCTCCCTTTGGTGTACCCTACCCCTCCTTGGTCTCCGTTGTGCCCCCTCTTCTACCCTATCCAACCGCTCATGTATTTGCTCACACTCCTCCCTCAACATCCTCCTCATCTCCCCCATTAAAGCTTCAATTTGTAGATTTGGAACGGTAGGTGGTGGAGTGTCATTGCCTGCATTTCTTTCTGTATTTTGTGACATGATTGAAAATCTGCAAAAAATAAGGTTAGAAAAAGACCTCACCACACTCCCTCACGTGTTTCACTCAAAGAAAAATGGTCACTCAAGTACACTCGTGTTTGCACTCAATGATGGCTTTTACCCTCAAATAAGCTCACACCTCTGCCTTTTTCCACTCTATTTTCTTCTTTAAGCTCTTTGAAAACTAATGAAACAGTGATATGGAGGTTCAGGCAGCCAATTCTACCAAACAAACCAAACGAAAACCGATGAAAAAGTTGGGAAAAATGGTGATTTTTGGAACACTTGTGTGGGGTTTTGCAAAAAGGCCTCTAGAGCATGGGGAACAAGAATAGAACAAAATTTTTTTTTTTTTTTTTTTAAGGTTCGGATCCCCTTTGAATTTTTCTTCTTCTTTCTTTTCTCTTGTTTCAATTTTTTTTTTTTTTTTCAAGAACAAAGAGCCAACCCGAACAAAAAAAAATGAATACCAAAGAGCCAACCCGAAAACCAAGCAATTTATGTTACTAAAACGATTTCAAGAACAAACCAATCTATGATGCAACAACACTCCCCATAACATGAAAAACCAATCTCAGATTTCACCACAACTAAAGCAACAATTGAAACCAGGGACACAATTGAAACAAGGGAATTAACAATACCAATTTGTGGCTCTAGAATACTTTCGGATTTCAAGGGATTTCACAAAGATATAATGGAAATTTTGAAAAAAAGGAAATGATTGAACAAGGAAACAATTGAAATGAGGAAATTAACCAATGGAAATTCAGATTCCACAATTAGAACAAGAGAAACCCAAAGCACATTCGGATTTCACAACAAAAACAAGAGAAAAACTCGATCCCAATTCAGATTTTCACAATAAGAACAAGAGAAACTCAAAGCCCTAATTCACGATTTCAGAGAACAAAAAAAAAAAATAGATAGATTTTCAACAACCCTAATTCAAACGCACCAATTGAACAAAGAACTCTATGAAACAAGATTTGTGGCTCGGATTTCACAACAAATAAACAAGTACAAAGAACTCAAAACACGACTAGATGATGAATTTTTTTTTTTTTTCAGAAACCCTAAAATAAGAACACGAATTGAATAGGAAAAAAAAAATGAAAAAGGATAGGCCAAACCGAATGATCCTAAGCTCTGATACCAACTGATACGAACCACGCCAACAAGTGTGACGAAACCCGACACCAAATATGGAACAGCCACCAAGAACACACGAGATTGGAATGGAACCGCGACCCAATGCTTAGCCAAGCACGAACCTTGGTATGAGGAAGACGCCACAAATGGGGATGGAATCCGTTTGATAAGTCAGGATGAACGCCACAAGGAATCTCCTTGATAAGTTCAAAAGTTTCTTCAAGAACTCAAGAAGAAATAAACTCACAATTTCATTCAACATAATCTGATTTTTCACATTGTTTTGGCAGTCCTTATAAGGACGAAAATTACATGAAAACAAGACCCTTGGTCTTCCTAATGAAATCGAAAAATTAAGGACAGCCCCTTTGTCTTCCTAATGAAAACCGAAATTAAAGACAAGCCTTTTGTCTTCCTCATGAAAACCGAAAATTAAAGACAAAAGGACTATTGGACTCACACAAGTCAAATATTTGACTTATCACAAAATAAACAAAGACTAAAAAAAACGTGATTAAAAATAAAAAGACTCATTAAGCTCCTAAACTCAGTCAACTTTGATGAGTAAGACAAGTCTTTGTTCTCCTTCAATGTTGACCACGGTCTCCTCTTGTTTTAGGACTTTGTGGACTAGGCTGTTAAGTTCTTCCTTGAATCTCTTGGCTCGTGCCCTCGTCACTGGACCAACTGGAACTTGACTTGATACTTGGGTCTTGGTGTCCTCATCATGGATAGCCAAGACCGCTACACTGTGTACTTATAAAGGTGCAGGACTTGCTAATCAAGTCATTTAGTGAAAACGTGATACAGAAACCACTAAAGAACGAGGCTTAAAAGGTTTTGGTCTCAAAAGGGTACATTTCATATAACTAAATATTTTGTTCTATTCTTGTTCCCCATGGTCTAGAGGCCTTTTTGCCAAAACCCCACACAAGTGTTCCAAAAAATCATCATTTTTCGTCATTTTTACCAGTTTTCGTCGGTGTTCGTTTGGTTTGTTTGGTTGGATTTGCTGCTTGAATACTCCATATCACTGTTTCATTAGTTTTCAAAGAGCTTAAAGAAGAAAATAGAGGGGAAAAAAGGCAGAGGTGTGAGCTTATTTGAGGGTAAAAGCCATCATTGAGTGCAAACACGAGTGTACTTGAGTGACCATTTTCTTTGAGTGAAACACGTGAGGGAGTGCAGTGAGGTCCTTTCTATAATTGTCTAACCTTATTGTTTTGCAGATTCTCCATCATGTCACAAAATACAGAAAGAAATGCAGGCAATGACGCTCCACCACCTACAGTTCCAAATCTACAAATTGAAGCTTTAATGGGGGAGATGAGGAGGATGTTGAGGGAGGAGTGTGAGCAAATACATGAGCGGTTGGATAGGGTAGAAGAGAGGGCACAACGGAGACCAAGGAGGAATAGGGTGCACCAAAGGGAGGATGAGAATGAAGGGGATTTAGAAGGGGTAGTTTCTGATGATGAGTTTGATAGGATGTCGACGGGTAACCATAGGAGGTATGGTGGGAATAGAGAAGATAGGAACCAGGTAGATAATTATATGGGGAATATCAAAATGAGAATCCCGGCATTTCAGGGGAAGAGTGATCCTGAAGCATACCTTGAGTGGGAGAAGAAAATGGAGCTAGTTTTTGATTGTCACAACTACTCCGACATGAAGAAGGTAAAACTTGCTGCCATTGAGTTTACTGATTATGCTATTGTTTGGTGGGATCAGTTGTGCATCAACAGGAGGCGGAGTGGAGATCGCCCTATTGACACATGGGAGGCCATGAAGAGGGTGATGAGGCGACGGTTTGTACCATCTCATTATTATCGAGATCTATACCTTAAGTTGCAGGGTCTTCGTCAAGGGTCCAGAAGTGTTGATGAGTATTATAAGGAGATGGAGATGGCTATGATTAGAGCCAATGTTGAAGAGGATCGGGAGGCAACCATGGCAAGGTTTTTGAATGGGTTGAACAGAGAGATTGCTGACCCAATCGAGCTACACCATTATGTGGAATTGGAGGATTTGGTTCATATGGCAATCAAAGTTGAGAGGCAGCTCAAGAAGGGTAGTTCAAGTTCGAGGTCAAGACCGAGCCCACACAATCCAAGTACAACACCTTGGAGGTCGAACTATCCAAAGATAGAAGACCAACCCACTTCATCATCTACACCAAAACCAGCCACCACAGCCACGCCACCTCAAGGTAAAACAACTCCTACTAAGTCTCATTCTAGTGAGATAAGGTGTTTCAAATGTCAGGGGAGAGGACACATTGCTAGCCAGTGTCCAAACAAGAGAGTCATGGTGATTCGAGAAAGTGGAGAGATAGATTCTGAAGATGAAGATGATCTTGCTGACATGCCACCATTGGAAGATGCTTCTGACAATGAGTATGGACCATAATCTGGTGAGATGCTTGCACTAGTCACAAGGCGAGTCCTGAATTTGCAAGCAAAAGAAGAGGAAGAAGAGGTGCAGCGAGAGAACATCTTTCACACTCGTTGTCATGTGAGAGACAAGGTATGTAGTGTCATTATTGATGGAGGTAGTTGTACTAATGTTGCTAGTGCTTCCATGGTTGCCAAGCTGGGGCTTACAACGCTTAGGCATCCTTGTCCATACAAATTGCAATGGCTGAATGATAGTGGTGAAGTGAGGGTTACAAAACAGGTGCTAGTCTCATTTCGAATTGGCAAGTATGAAGATGAGGTGTTGTGTGATGTGGTTCCCATGCAAGCTGGACACCTCCTTCTAGGAAGGCCTTGGCAATTTGATCGGCGGGTGCAGCATGACGGCTTCACCAACAAGTATTCATTCACATTCCGTCAACGAACAATCACTCTAGCGCCTTTGACACCAAAGCAAGTGTATGAAGATCAAGTGAGGTTGCAAAAATTGAGTGACAAAAAGAAAATGAGTGAGCAAAAAGAGAATGAAAAGATGAATGAGAGTGAGGAAAAAGAGAAACAAAGAGAGAAAAGTGTGGAATCAAGTGAGAGAAAACAAAATAATTTTTATGCAAAAAAAAGTGAGGTTAAGAGAGCATTGTGTACAAAACAGCCCATGATTTTACTCATGTATAAGGAGGCTCTTTTAAATACTAACCAACTTGATTCTTCGCTGCCAAGTGTTGTTGTGTCTATTTTGCAGGAATTTGAGGATGTGTTTCCTGAGAAAGTACCACATGGTTTGCCACCTGTTCGAGGAATAGAACATCAAATTGATTTTGTTCCAGGTGCTTCCATCCCAAACCGACCAGCCTACAGAAGTAATCCTGATGAAACAAAGGAATTGCAAAGGCAAATTGAAGAATTGATGGAGAAAGGGCATGTGAGAGAAAGCATGAGCCCTTGTGCTGTTCCAGTGATTCTAGTTCCCAAGAAGGATGGAACATGGAGGATGTGTGTTGACTGTCGAGCCATCAACAATATAACGATAAAATATCGACATCCCATTCCTCGTTTAGATGACATGTTAGATGAATTGCATGGTTCTTGTGTGTTTTCCAAAATTGATCTTAAAAGTGGGTATCATCAGATACGTATGAAAGAAGGGGATGAGTGGAAAACTGCTTTTAAAACTAAACATGGATTGTATGAGTGGTTAGTCATGCCATTTGGACTAACTAATGCACCTAGCACTTTCATGCGCTTAATGAATCATGTATTGCGTGCTTTCATTGGAAAATTTGTGGTTGTGTATTTTGATGATATTCTTATTTATAGTAAGAATTTGCATGACCATGTTTTGCATTTGCATTCTGTTTTGGATGTTCTTAGGAAACAGAGTTTATATGCTAACCTCAGTAAGTGTACTTTCTGCACCGATAAGCTTGTTTTCCTAGGCTTTGTTGTAAGTGCTACAGGTATTCAGGTGGATGAAGAAAAGATCAAAGCCATCCAAGAGTGGCCGACCCCTACAACTATAGGTAATGTTAGAAGTTTTCATGGACTTGCTAGCTTCTACAGGAGGTTTGTGAAAAATTTTAGCACCATCGCCGCACCACTTACAGAAGTTATCAAAAAGAATGTGATATTTAAATGGGGTGAAGCTCAAGAGGAGGCATTTCAGCTACTGAAATACCAGCTTACTCATGCTCCTTTACTTGCTTTGCCTAACTTTTCTAACACTTTTGAAGTTGAATGTGATGCTTCTGGAATAGGTATTGGCGCTGTTCTTATGCAGGATGGGAGACCGCTTGCATACTTTAGCGAAAAGCTAAGTGGGGCTGCCCTCAATTACCCCACCTATGACAAAGAATTGTATGCACTAGTGCGTGCTTTAGAAACATGGCAGCACTATTTGTGGCCAAAGGAGTTTGTGATTCGCACAGATCATGAATCCTTGAAACATTTGAAAGGCCAACATAAGCTCAACAAGAGACATGCCAGATGGGTTGAGTTCATTGAGACATTTCCTTATGTCATTCGCTATAAACAAGGTAAGGAGAATGTGGTTGCTGATGCCCTTTCTCGCAGGTATGCCCTAATCTCCACTCTTGATGCTAAATTACTTGGGTTTGAACACATAAAGGAGCTGTATTTTGCTGACCATGATTTTGGGGAAATTTATGGTGTTTGTGAAAAATCTGCTGAAGGAAAATTTTATAGGCATGAGGGTTTCTTGTTTAGGGAGCATAGGTTGTGTGTGCCTAATTGTTCTTTGAGAGATTTGCTAGTTAGAGAGTCCCACGGGGGAGGGTTGATGGGACATTTTGGAGTTGCTAAGACCCTAGTTATGTTGCAAGAGCACTTCTTTTGGCCCCACATGAAACGAGATGTTGAGCGAATTTGTGGTAGGTGTGTCACTTGTAGGCAAGCTAAATCAAGAGTTCAGCCAAATGGCCTTTACACACCCCTACCTATCCCTAGTTCACCATGGGTTGACATTTCAATGGATTTTGTGTTGGGTTTACCTAGAAGTAAGCGTGGGAGGGATTCAATCTTTGTGGTTGTAGACAGATTTTCTAAGATGGCTCATTTTATTCCTTGTCATAAAACTGATGATGCCTCTAACGTTGCAGATTTGTTCTTTAGGGAGATTGTGAGATTACATGGTATGCCTAGAACAATTGTATCAGATAGGGATGCTAAGTTCTTAAGCTACTTTTGGAAAACATTGTGGGGAAAACTTGGGACAAAACTATTATTTTCTACTACTTGTCACCCTCAAACCGATGGTCAAACAGAAGTAGTTAATAGGACCCTATCCACCTTGTTGAGGGCTATCATAAGTAAAAATATTAAGACTTGGGAAGATTGTTTGCCACATGTTGAGTTTGCTTATAATCGTTCAATGCATTCTGCTACTAAATTTTCACCATTTGAAATTGTTTATGGTTTTAATCCTCTAACTCCTTTGGATTTATCACCTTTACCTGTTTCTGAGCATTTGAATTTAGATGGCGAGAAGAAGGCAGAATTTGTGAAGAAAATCCATGAGAGGGCGCGACTCAACATAGAAAGAAGGACTGAACAATACATTAAGCAAGCTAACAAGGGTCGTCATAAGCAGGTTTTTGAGCCCGGTGATTGGGTATGGTTACACATGAGGAAAGAGCGATTCCCAACACAAAGGCGTTCAAAATTGCTACCTCGAGGAGATGGTCCATTTCAAGTACTTGAAAGGATCAATGACAATGCCTACAGACTCGATTTACCAAGTGAGTATAATGTTAGTGCTACTTTTAATGTTTCTGATTTGAGTCCTTTTGATGCAGGTGACGATTTGAGGTCAAATCCTTCTAAAGAGGGGGGGAATGATGAGGACACCAAGACCCAAGTATCAAGCCAAGTTCCAGTTGGTCCAGTGACAAGGGCACGAGCCAAGAGATTCAAGGAAGAACTTAACAGCCTAGTCCACAAAGTCCTAAAACAAGAGGAGACCGTGGTCAACATTGAAGGAGAACAAAGACTTGTCTTACTCATCAAAGTTGACTGAGTTTAGGAGCTTCATGAGTCTTATTGTATTTGTCATTTTAATTTATTTACGTTATTGTTGTTATTTGGTCTTTCTTTATTTTTGTGATAAGTCAAACATTTGACTTGTGTGAGTCCAATAGTCCTTTTGTCTTTAATTTTCGGTTTTCATGAGGAAGACAAAAGGCTTGTCTTTAATTTCAGTTTTCATTAGGAAGACAAAGGGGCTGTCCTTAATTTTTCGGTTTCATTAGGAAGACCAAGGGTCTTGTTTTCATGTAATTTTCGTCCTTATAAGGACTGCCAAAACATTTGGAAAAATCAGATTATGTTGAATGAAATTGTGAGTTTATTTCTTCTTGAGTTCTTGAAGAAACTTTTGAACTTATCAAGGAGATTCCTTGTGGCGTTCATCCTGACTTATCAAACGGATTCCATCCCCGTTTGTGGCGTCTTCCTCATACCAAGGTTCGTGCTTGGCTAAGCATTGGGTCGCGGTTCCATTCCAATCTCGTGTGTTCTTGGTGGCTGTTCCATATTTGGTGTCGGGTTTCGTCACACTTGTTGGCGTGGTTCGTATCACCATGGAACGGCTCACCTTAGCAATCCCAGCGAACAGTATAACTACAAGTCCCGGGATTGGCTATTTGCCTTAGGAAAGCTAAAATACGGTGAAAGGAGCCTGGCCGTTGGAACCAGGAAACCTTCGTAACCTAGAAACTACGTGGGAAAAGACATCATCCGTTAAAGCTTCAAGTGGGAAGTGCATAGGTTTTAGCCGTTGGAACCAAAACCTCATACGCCCCTACAACATTTTCTACCGTATAAATGTCTACCCTAAGCGCAAAGATAAATAAAGAACTCGGCAGAAAAGAAAGGAGAATGCTATAATTATGGCAAATATGTCCGCAATGAAAAACTCAAAATGAAAAATAATTAAAGATAAAACCCCTTCAAGCATTGGGGGTAACTACAGCTTCCACGACCGCGGCTTCGGGGGCATCGGTTTCAACTGAGGCTGGCGGAGTCGGCTCATTGGAAGGCGGAACTTTGTCATGAGAAGGTTCAGAGGTCCCCGCCTCTCCGGGATCTCCCACCTCAGGAGCTCCAGCACGTTCGCCAATGTTGTAAGTTTGGACGTACGCCTCTGGGCCTTGATCCCACACGAGTAGCTTCTCCCTCATGGCTTCGGTATCATCTCCCAGATAGCCTAATACCTCCGGGTTCACTTTCCAGAGTTGATGCATGAGGACCACATGCGATATATTAATCGTCCTGTTCAGTATCACCTCAGCATCCTCCTTCTCCTTCAAGCGCTCCGCCTCGGAGGTTGCCAGCTGTGCCTCCGCGACAGTTAGTTGAGCCCTCAATTTTTCCATTTCGGCCTTGGAGGCATCACGCTCCCCCTTAAGAGAATCAATCTCCTTGCGCTGCTCCCTATTTTGGCTCAGCACAGATTGCTTCTCGGTCACATGCCCCCTGGCAGTGAATTGTAAGGCTCCGATCTCTTTATCCTTCTCGGCGAGCCCCAACTGCAGCATAGACACGAGATCCCTGCTCCTCTTATGGAGTTGCTCCTCCTCGTGCAGCTTACTCTGAAGAGTGGAATATTCCTCTTGCTGCTTAAGGAGGAGATCATTTTTTGATTGCAAGCGAGCTTCCAGGGTATCCTTCTCCACCTTGGCTTGGGACAGCTCTTCCCGGAGCTTGGATTTTTCGGTCTTCATCCCATCCGACCGCTGTCTAAACTCATTCTCTGCCTTGGCCCGGTACTCTTGATATTTGGCAAGATATTTCTTGTCCGCCTCTTCCTCAGCCGTGCGCCGGGCCTGATCAATCTTCTCCGAAGCCTCCAAGGCCTGTTGGGTCAGTTTCTGCTTTTCCGCCTCCAAGGCCTGGCGAGCCAGCTGGCTCTCCTCCAGTTGAACCAGAACTGCACCAACCTCCCGGAACGAGCGTTCCGCGATCATAGAGGCCTGCAAGGAAAGATAACAGAATGAGCTAAAGCCGGACCAAAAAACAGATGATCCCAAAAAATAACAACTGACGGCTTACCCCGGACAGTTGCTGCTTCACAGCGTGTGTCAGCAACAGCGGATCCTTACTGCTACTGATGGCCCATTTCTCAGAATTGAGCTCGCATAAGCTCAGGGCCATGTCCTCCATCATCTCAGCTCCGAACGGCGCCAATGCACGTCCGAGCCTAGGCACCAGCCTCTTCTCCAAGGCTGGACCATCCAAAACCGCTCCGGCCGGGTGAAGGGATCTCACCCCCTCGGCCAGCTCAGCTCTCTTCACGGCAGACAAGTTATCTGCCCTTCCCTGAGTAACAGCCTTCTCCGCCTCTAACCGCCTCTTCAAAAAACTATCGGCCCGTCTTACACCCTCCAGGAGGGCAGCGGGGAAACTGGTTGGCTTCCGCGGGAAGTGGAACTTCAGGCCAGGCAGAGGAAGGTTGGTTGTCTGAGAAGAAGGAGACCCCGGAAGGGTGGACCCCCTTTGGGCTGGGGGAGGAGGCAGACGGGGTATTAAGGCCCCGGTCTGTTGCTTTTGCTGCTGCGGCAGCAGAAGTAATTGCCCTTGTTGCTGCTGCTGGTTTGGATGTTGTTGTTGCTGCTGCTGTGACGTTGGTGATTGTCTCTGTTGTTCTTGTTGCTGCTGTTGTTGTAGTTGTGGTTGCTGTCGTTGCTGTTGTTGTTGCCTTCGACCAGGAGAAGAGTGTCTAAGGCGTTTCTTCTTAGCGCCCTCAGCATCTTCTCCGGGACGCTTGCTCACCCCAGTTGTCTTCACGGGGAACACAAGCCCTTCCCCGTCGCTGCTGCTACTCGAGACCATCATAGTCTCGGAAGGCCCGTCAGCAGAAGACTTCTCTACCCTCGGAGACGCTTGCGCCTCGCCACTTGTCTTCTTGGGGGAGGCAGCTTTACCTCCCCTACCAGCCTTGGTCTTCCTTCCTTTCCCCGTGGACGGGTCTTGGCTGGTGGCAGCCTTCTTAATGAGCAAAGTAACCCTCCCCAACATCTTGGCTTCTGGATACTCTGCAAGAAACGTACAAAGTAAGGTTAACGAACCAACAAGCAATGAGAAAGAAGATAAGCGGAAGACAAGACGATCAACAACATAAAAGCACAAGCAAGCCCGCCAGCAGGGAACAAGAAACAAGAAAAAGAAAAGTTTGAAAGGGACGACCATGCACGAGAAACGTGGATGGCCTTCCCCGAGCAAAACAAAACACCGCTTCCTGCTCCAGGAAGCTCCCGTACTCCTTGAAGTCCGGGAATGACATGCTGAGGGAAGAAGGGTCAACCATGATGACACCTTCTGGCAGACTACCGTCACTCAGACACCCGAGGAGCTCATCTACCCTATCGCAATATCTGTCGAAGGGTATCCTACGCGGATCTAGCCTAAGGAAACGGGGATCAAACCCCATCTGAGAGGTCCGGGAAACCTCAGACAGGCTGGGGGTGTGGATCAATCGAAAACTAGTCTTACCTCTCCCGGAGGTACTAGCCCCCGGAGCCCCTTCGTTAGGGTAAGCCGCGGCGTGGCGAGCCTCGATCTCCTCTTCCTCCGGCTGGGGGTCGGGGAACCTCTCCGCCCAACTAGGAGATAAAGTATTTTCGTCCCGGGCTGCTTGGGTGATCACCTTGGACAGCTCCAGGGCAATCTGCTCCCGGATGTCAGCTGACACCTGACTTTGCCCCCTGCCACTCACTGGCTCGATGTTTTGGAAAGAGGCGAGTAGCCCATACTCCCTCAGCGATTCGGAGGTCACAAGTCCCTCCACTTTCAACTCTTCCTCAGAAAGCCCTTCGTAGAACTTGGACCTCCTTATCATCTCCGCGCAGCGAGGTGTTCGCGGAACGACTTCTGCAAAATTCAAATACGAGCGTTAGAGGTCCTACCAAAAGGCAAATCAAACGCAAAGAAACAAAGTTGAAAAGGAGAGGAAGGAACACTTACCAGGGATTTTGAAGTCCAAAGATAGGGCTGGCACCCTCTTCAGCGGAAAGCCAGTCGTCAGGAACCAGTATTCCCGGAGGTCTGGAACCCTCGCGGTATGACAGGTGGGCACATCACGTCCGGGTGCCTTTCCAGCCTGTAAAACCCCACCTTGTCTGAATGACCCCTCATAGGCTGAGACTTCAACCCGTAGAAGTACAGCCCCTCCTCCGGGGTAGGAACTTCCAGTTTCCGGGACTTGCAAAAGATGAACCACCCTGCTAGGAGCTTGTAGCTGGGAGGAATCAACTGGAAGGGGGCAATCCCCGCCTTCACACAGAAATTGGCAAAGTAGCTCCTTAGGGGCAAGTGCGCCCCACACACTATGTGTGCCCAGCTCCAGGCACCAAAGCCCTCGTGACTCTGGCTAGCCGACTCGCCCAGCACCGACAGACGATGCCACATCAGACCTGGGATGTTCTTCAGGCCTGCCTCGGAGGAATACAGCTCCAGCATGCCATAATTCCTGAAAAGGTTCGGCTTTTGGTCCATCTCCCAGATGGAACTATTGGAAGTCAGTGGACTAGCCGTGACCACTTTCGCCTTTCCTTTCCCCTTTGCACCAGCGACAGGGGAACCCTTCTCCTGGGCAGAATCAGCCTCCCCCACAGCAAGGAGTTGTTCCTTTGAGATGTTCGTCACTGGACAAAAGAAAGAAAGAAGAAAACACTCTAAGCAGTCAGCACCCTTGTCATACCCTAGTGGTATCAAAGGCGTCGGGGAGACCCTCCCCGAAAACTGCTTGGAGAGGCTCCCACCGAGCTTACCGAGGGATTGGCACCATGCCACCCGAAGGCAGCAAGGAACCAGACTCCGACTAAGCCCACCAAAAGAAGTGTTTTTCCAGAGAAAAACACCCTAAAGGCGTTCATGCTTATGCCCTAAAACAGCAAAACAAGGAACGGCTTTCCGAACGCAGATCGCCAAAGCATGCAAAAAAGGCTACTTATCGACTCACATCAATCACATGCCTACCAAAGCCCTATTCACGCATGCACATAAGCGATAATGGCAGAAACCTCTACTCTAACAACTACCAACAACCTAAGGTTTGGGAGGAAAGAGCAAAGTATTAATACTTACTGATATTCGGGTAGTTGGAGGTTGAAGGAGTAACTGGATCACTGCACAGCACGATCGGCGATTCAAACCAGGAACTTCGGCGAATAAACCCACTGCCAAATCAAAAGAAAAGTTTCCAGATACTTACCAAAAGAAATGGCAAGTTCGGGGGAACGGAAGTTGGGAAGCCTGAGAGTTCGAAGGTTTGGAAATCTGAAAATCCTAAAGATAGAGAATTTGAAAGCGTAAAGAGGAAGAAAGGTCATTTCCCTCGTTTTTATAGCAGGGAAGAAGTCGTTTCGAATTCCTCAAATGGACGGTCCCGATCTTCCCATTCCGTGTGCATCAGATCCAACGGCTGGAGATGAAGCGACGATCCTATTTATGACTCCTCGGATGGGAATAAAGTATTTATTTCCCATCATTACACCACCTCGGGCCCGGAGTACCATTAAAAACCGTCAAATCATTATTCAGATGACTGACGCACGCATACTCAACCAGTCACCTCACGCACACGTCTTGGTTGCAGAACCATTCCCAGAATGACACGTGGTCCTTGCCGCACTTGAGTACTTGAGTTCAAACAGAAGAAATTCCCTTTCTTTTTCATACTAACACTCAGGCGGGAAAAAGGAACCCTTCCGGGAACACAGAAGGTGCCCCCCTCTCCTAATCTAAGAGACCGAAATACCCGGAGGACTGTACAAGCTCCCGGATCTCTCAAAGCTCCGTGACCTTGGGGGGTAAATGTTATCCAGATTTCCGGATAGCGTTTAGATTGATGTCCTCGGGGAAGCAGAATTATCGATGTCTTTCACGGTAGGTGACCAGAGCTCGCGGATGAACAGAAAGGCTTCGCCTCTCCCGTTTAGTGTCCGGATTACTCTTCCAAGCAAACACAACACGGAAACTCGTCAACTCTCCCGGACTCCCGAAGGGGTATCCTTCGGGGAAGCCCCATCCAGGAGAAGCTCTTCGAGTGGTCTCCGCGGAAACAGTTCCGTGCCTCGCACGGAACAAAGCCAAACGGTCGAGTCCTGGAGGAGGCATATTTGGAATGATATCCGCCTGACACAGGATCCCGCCTGACACGCCCGTCAGGTCAAAGCCGCACACATCCCAGCACGCCTAAGGGTACCTTTTCGCCTACTGTTCCGCTGACAACTTGGAAAAGACGGCTGACTTTGTGTGTTCCCCATACTTTCACGTAAATATACCCACATAGAGTCTTGTAGCCATGCTACTACAGTAATTGTATCCCTATTTATGGCTGGTGTAATTAAGACTCGTGGACTAGGGCTTGTTAACGCCTGAACCACGTAAAAACACTGTTTGTTTAGTTACATTTCAGCATTTCTACAGTTCTTATCTTTTTATTATTCTGTTTGTATTCGTTTCCGAAAAACTCGGTAAACACATGGAATGGGGGTGGTTAGCACCCCAAAAGGCTTAAGGATATGATAGTGGGGTCGACTAGCAAGGGAAGCACCAGCCATTGGGCTTTGGTGCTATGGCCGAGTTGTGTAACCACCTTGGGTGGCGGTTATGGAAGATAACCACCACCAATTGTTTAGGTTTAGACTTGGGATATTATTTAAGTTCAAGTTTGACAAGTTAAGGTTCATGATGAGGACACCAAGACTAAAGATCCAAGTCAAGTTCCAGTTGGTCTGGTGATGAGGGCACGAGCCAAGAGATTCAAAGAAGAACTTAATAGCCTAGTCCACAGAGTCCTAAAACAAGAGGAGACCGTGGTCAACACTGAAGGAGAACAAAGACTTGTCCTTCTCATCAAAGTAGACTTAGTTTAGGAGTTTGATGAGTCTTATTACATTTTGTCATCTTGTATTTTTTTATTTTAATCATGTTTTTTTTTATTTAGTCTTTGTTTATTTTGTGAAAAGTCAAACACTTGACTTGTGTGAGTCCAATAGTCTTTTTTTTGTAATTTTCGGTTTTCATTAGGAAGACAAAGGGCTTGTCTTTGATGTAATTTTCGGTTTTCATTAGGAAGACAAAGGGGCTTGTCTTGATGTAATTTTCGATTTTCATTAGGAAGACAAAGGGGCTTGTCTTGATGTAATTTTCGGTTTTTCATTAGGAAGACAAAGGGGCTTGTCTTTGATGTAATTTTGGGCTATATTAGGCCTTGTAAACGTTTGGGAAAGGCAGATTATGATGAAATGAAATTTGTGAGTTTTTCTTCTTGAGTTCTTGAAGAAACTATTAGAACTTATCAAGGGGTTCCTTGTGGCGTTCAACCTAACTTATCAAACGGATTCCCATCCCCGTTTGTGGCGTCTTCCTCATACCAAGGTTCGTGCTTGGCTAAGCATTGGGTCGCGGTTCTTCATTCCAATTTCGTGTGTTCTTGGTGGCTGCCATATTTGGTGTCGGGTTTCACCACAATCGTTGGTGTGGTTCGTATCAGTTCATAAAAATATTTTCAAGGAGTAGAAAACATTTAAAGTTTACAAAATTAACCTTTTAAGTGTAGGGCTCGGGATATGGATTTGGGCTCGGGGCTGAGGAATTTGAATTTCGAAAAATACTTGGAGTTAGAACTCGAAATTTCAGACATAAATTAAGATTAAGTTATTATTGGGAATAATAATATTCTAAGTTAACTTCAGGTTTCTGATAGCGATATTTTTGTCATTTTACCCGAGCGCTCGGGTTTGGGCGAGGAGTCAGGAATTTAGGATTTGGTTTCTTAAATCCCTATGCTTTTCTTAAGATCTTAGTATGTCATAAACTAAATTACATTGTCCCAATATTTTTATAGGATCTAAAAGCGATCGAAAACACTCACGAGGGCACATTTCACAAAAAGCTAAGGACAAGAGGTAAGGAAGTATACACGAAGAGTAGCTTAGTATTTTGGAATGTTTGCATGCTATAAATGTTGTTAGATTAAATGTGCTGCTGCATATTTGAATTATATGGCTAGAAACGTGCATAATAGTACCCATAAGTAGGGGATGAATGCACTAGTTATGTATGAATGTTGGTAAATGCAAAATGTTGTGCTTGCTATATGAACCCTGTAAATGTGATTCCCATGTGGACGTACAATGGGACTAACCACAATACAGGTACCATCATCGTGGAATTAGCAGAGTATGCCCTGTGGTATGGAAGGTAAGTATTCTCCAGGCCGCGAGGCTCATGACATCTATGTTAAACCCGATGGACAGGAAATTGTTTATGGTGAATGAATGTTAGTTATGGTTCAATACTTGACTTTTGAATGTCTGAGGTGTATTGCTAGTTAGTTTAAAGTTTGCTTCGCATTATGTTTATGCTATGAATTGAGACTTTTGTTCTCTTGTTTGAACTTAGCTTCCTTACCGGGTGTTGTAGTTCATTAATTAGTTACTCTATGTGTGTAGGTAAGGGAAAAGCTTAAGAAACCGTGCTAGTAGATGGAGGGGATTCTGTTTGAAGTATGCATACTATGAATCAACCGACCTACAAGGTTCATACGGTTTCCTCAAGTCTTCCACTAAGTTTCATGTTAATGTCTTTTATGTTTTATTTACAAGTTTGGGTAAAGAAGGCTCTATGGTCAAATACAATCTTTTAAGATCATTTTTAACTGCATTTTTCTTTAAACTACTGAGATCTTGGAATTGTTTATATTTTCAAAAAAAAAAAAAAATTGTGATGTAAATGCTTATTTCAGTTCACCAAAGTTATTTAAGACCTCTAACGACCTGTTTTACATAAGCTGACCTCACGGGTCGAGTTGACCACTGGGATCTTGTTATCGTTTTCTAGTGAGTCTAGTCTTAGAAAATTGGGTTGTTACAACTTGGTATCAGAGCCTACATTTTTTTGGCTCTTGTAGAACCTCGTAGTATGCATATAAAGATCAAAAGTCCCCAGCTACTGCACTATAAGTGATTTTGACTTTTTAATTAGTCATGTTCTGAGTTTGATCATGTGTTTGGTGCCTACAATTACCTCAGGTTATGGATATTATGAGAATAACAATGAGTTTTGGTCGAGGACGGGCACGGGGAGCTTGAGAGGTCAGAGAGTATTGGATTCAAAAGAATAGATTCATGCAAATTAGTCCTGAGAGAACTTATAATGATTTTGAGTGCACATTGTGGTGGTAAAACAAGTGTCTAAATTGTTTCAATATTTTGATGGAAACCATAACATAGCATAGGGCTAGAGGTGCCCATAACAGGGCCTGGAGCGAAGTAGCTCATTTGGCAAATAGTGCCCTGCATCAGTATAAGACAATGGAGGTGAGGTTATCTAGGGTTTATATAGAACAGGTAGCCAAGAATGTGAGGTTTAACTCTCTGTGGGGGAAGAAGGTGAGCCATAGCAAGAAGAGGTGGCTTCATGATACCCCAAGGGTACCTAATCGAGTCCTAAGAGAGTTAACCTTAGGGTTTAAGGAGTATGAGGTTTCATTCCCAACACATGTTAAATTACACTAATAGGGGTCGACCTACGGATAAGGTTGGTGAGCAGAGTTAGGCATAGGTGCCCAAAGTGAGTTAACAGGGGTCATGTCCCTGTTCATGTTAGTATGTATCTTTTATTTTGTCTCAGTTTCAGACTATGTTATCATATGTTGCTTTTATGTTGCCTTTTTCTTTGGCTGTTGAACAATGTACAGATATTAAATGTTGCAATGAAATGAAATTTATGTTTCACTTGGTTTTATTTATCGAAGTTTGTTGATTGTTATCTTTTGTGAAATGTTTAGAACTTCTAGGTTTGTTCTGGTAGATTTAGTAGTTTCCATCGTTCGTAGATAAACCTTTATGGTTTCTAGGACCTTGAGCATTTCTTGATGCCTCCCCAAAGATCTGCACGTAGAAACATGAATGCAACTCCAACACTTGAAGACATCCATGTTGGTAATAGCTGAATGGACAGAACAACAGTGCTGGAAATCAACCAATCTTAAGCTGAAGAGATTGTCAGACTCTGTCAAGCAGTAGCTTAGCCTACAAGGGTTTGAAGGCAACCAACACAGGGAGCAGCGAATGAAGGACAACAACTAGTTGTTCAATACGGCCCTGTGTACAAACATTTTTAGAAATGGCATCCTCTGCCTTATGGGGGAGGAATGGATCTTGTGGAAGTTGAGGTGTGGACTAATGCTATCGAAGATATCTTCGACCTAATGCAGATCGAGGACAGAGCCAAGATCTCTTGTACATCATACATGCTCCAGAATGACGCTTGCATCTGGTTAGAGAATTTGAAGCGGACTCGTGACGAGAGGACCATGACATGGGCAGGATGTTTTCAAGCTTTCAATGAACAATTTTAAACCGAGACCATCCAAGAATCCAAAGTGGATGAATTTGTTAATTTGGTTGAAGGAATTACCTCTCAGTGTGCACAACAGTTCAACGGGCTGGCCAAGTGTAGAGTCCAAGAACTTTACTTAGCTAGTTAGATAGTAGTATTATAGTATTTATAGCATTATCTTTTTAACTGTGGATTTTTGGTTCAGACAGGGAATTATTTGGACACTCATAGTAGTACTTATTGATTTTCTAAGTTTAACCTATAGTTTAAGAATATTAATGTTAACCTAAGGTTTGATCATATGACTGATATTAAGGATAATATTTATTATACTATAAGGTTTAGATAAGGATCAATAGGATTTTAAGCACATGTTATGTATGGATGATTAAGGATTAAGTATTTTGAGGATTAAATTTAATAAGGGTAAAAGTTTGAATGCTATTAGGTCAGTCAGCAGCTTTGAATACGTTGAGGGCTTAGTCAAGGCTGTTTACTCCATTCAAACTTAGCTAAAAATGTGTAATTTCGTGTTTAATTAATCAGCGTGTGCCGATATATCGCAGCACGTAGATACGGAAAACACGAGACGATGCACGACAGCCTCGGGCATACTGGCCCAGGCGATATATCGCCTACAGGGGTCGATATATTGCCTCCTTCAGTATATTTCAAAAGTTTTTGAATTCTTTTTCCTTTCAGCCATTCAACCTCTTGATAAGTTCAGCACCTTTTTGAACGAGTCTTCAGCCTCTGCTGAACGATTATTCAAATTATTTTCACCTAAAAATCTATTATTTTTATTCAAGTAGAATTTAGATCCTTTCATTCCTAAACTCTATAAATAGGACCTAGTACCCAGCCATTATTCATCTTTTGCTCTAAGTTCAGAGGGTGCAAGTGCTAAGTGAGTGTGAGAGTGTAAACACCTGGGTTGGGGAATCATAAGCTTGATCATTATAAGCTTATCAAACACTTTGGGAAGTAAGGTTTCATAGTATTTCGGTTCAAGGTTTAGATTGGTCTACAAGTCTTCAAGGTAATTTCCACACTCTCTAGTTCATTGGTTTTATGTTATTTTTTCTTCTCATAGTCTTCTACTTAGTCTTCTAACATTATTCTTATTTTGGTTAGGAAATCTAAGAAGTTTTTGGTAAGTATGTTTCTCAAAGGTTTAGTCATTCCATTCCTTCCATTCTTTTCATTTCTTTTTCTTCAATCAACTCACCCTGTTATATATGGTTTTAGGAGTGTTCCAAAAGTCCCAACGCTGTCCTCTTATCCCGGTAACTTTGATAAGGAAAATAGGATAGAATCTATATGTTTTATGCTTATGTTATCTTATGCTATGAAATATGTTATAAAATATGTTATGAATATGTATGTTTGTAGGCTTGGGCATATGACCCATATGACTAACAAGACCCCAAATAGATTATGGGCATATGACCTACTTAGCTAGTAGGACCCCACTAATCTCATGGGCATATGACTTGTTTAGTCTATGGGACCCCAAGTAATAATGGCCATTATAGTATGTGTATGTAATAAGTGTTATGTTATGTCTTTATGTTTATTATGAAATTTATGTATATGAAGTATGTGTTAGATTTTCCTTGCTGGGCATTAGGCTCATTCCTTTTGTTTATATGTGCAGGAAAATAGCTTTTAGTGGCGGTAAAGTTCGTGGATGCTTGGAGATTGTGTATCGATGGTGAATGGATTCAAGGAGTCGAGAGTTCGATTTCGGGGATGTAGTCTTTTAATTATGGGTTTATGTGTAATTTTTCCGCACTTTCTATGTAACTCTTTTATTTTAAATTATGTTTTGTTTTTAAGACAATGGGATCCCATATCCTTCTTGATATTTTGTAAGTAACTCTTATTTTTACAAGTTACCTAATAAAATTATGGTATTTTCGCAATGTAAGTTTTAGTAAGGATTTGTATGTATAGTTTCATTAATGGTCCAAAAGTCTAGAGTAGTTGGGTCATTACAGTTGGTATCAGAGCAACGGTTCCTTCGCATGAAGTTCTCCTCAATACACACACTCAAAAGCTCCGAATCTGACCGCCAAGTAAGTATTTAAGTTATAAGTTATTTTGCCTATGTGTATAGCTAACAACCTTAGTGTTTATGTTTTCAGTTAAGAATGAACGGAGCTTTAACCTATCAGGATATCCGAGCCATTAAGGCTTTAAAAAGAATAAGGGAGCCAAGAAACACCGTAGGAGCACTAGAAAGGATCACTCGAAGATTGCTCTTGTTCCACCAAGAGATAGGTCACCTTCAAGAGGCTAAGCAAATAATGTTAAGATCAACGGAACAATATGTACTAATAATTAGGCTATTTAAAGATTTCCATCTTGTAATAGCAGCCTTAGAAGAAATATGGGAAAACATGAATGATGAGGATGAACTGCCATTAGCAATGCGTTACTATTTCCTCTTAGTTAGGTTCACTGCAAAATTCGAGTTTCAGTTCACAAATGAGCAAAAACATAGGATTCTCACAAACCTTCCTAGAGGACATTTTGATGCTCATGACAATGATGATTATAAGGAGATAGATGACGATATGCTAGATGATCGGATGTAGAAGATCCCGATTTTTAGATTAATAGTTTTTATTGTTTGTTTTATTTACTTTTTATTTTATGATTGTAATAAGTGAAAATTGTTTTTCCAAATTAATAACATGCTATTTTATTATCATGTATGAGTTTGATTTTATTTTCGCAATCATAATAAGTAATAAATAAAATGAATAATGACTAAGTTCGGTGAGGGTGGATACAAATCAATGAACCAAGTTTCCTTATTGAGAGTTAGGGGGCCATAGTAGTGGGAACGATTTTACTGATCCCAGCCCTCCCTCAATATGGTTAACTTTGGAACAAAGATAAGTTTTGAGCCTGAGAATTAAGTCATATAGGATGATTAGAAACACATTTAGAAAATAAAGATGACTTGTTTTTCTAAGTATAGAAACCCACTCTAAAATAAATAAAGACTTATATAACTTTTCATAAGAAGTCATAATAAATAGGTCCGAGATATGTTTGTTTTAGAATAAGTTTTTGCCTTAGAGCCTATTAGGTAAAGTTCTAACATGTTTCTTTCAACTGTTAGAACTCTGCTACGATGTCGCTCCAAAGATCTGCACGCACCAACGGAAACGCCTCCAACGATGTTCCAGCGACCAATGAAGTCCCTCCAGTTCGCCGAAGGGGAATGCGTGCTACTGCCCGCCGCAACACGCCGGCACCGCCAGCTGACAACACCGCGGAGATCGCCAGACTGCGACAGCAAGTCGAGGAACTTATGCAGCAACAACGCCAACAGACTCAATCTCAGCCTCCGCCACAGCCACAACCGCAGCCACAGCAAATGGCCCCAGCACCCCAACAAGTTGGTCCATATGGGGGATGGCCAATGACGAATTACGCGCCGTATCCAGTACAGCACATGGAGCCAGTGTATGAGAGGTTCCGCAAGCAGCATGCTCAAAACTTTGAAGGGACTACAGACCCCTCTGAGGCAGAAGAGTGGCTAAGGAACGTGGAGCCGATTCTGACGCATATGAATCTCAGCAATGCGGACCGCATATCCTGCGTCTCGTCTTTACTCAAGAAGGATGCCAGGATATGGTGGGACTTGGTCCAGCAATCTCATGATACGGCCACCATGACATGGACTCGATTTGTGGAGATCTTCCACAAGAAGTACTACAATTCGGCTGTACTCGCTACGAGGGTTGAGGAGTTCGCCAACTTGAAGCAGGGTACTTTAACAGTGGCGGAATATGCTCGCCAGTTCAACCGCTTAGCAAAGTTTGCATCGGAGATGGTTCCAACCGATTTTCTAAGGGTGAACAAGTTTGTTAGAGGACTTCGCCCGAAGATCGAGATGGGGGTTAAGCTAGCAAACCCGGGAAACACTACATATGCCGACGTTCTTGAGACAGCAATCGAAGTAGAAAGGTTGCAGGCCAACGTAAGCAAAGAGGAAGCCAGTAAGCCTGAACCTAGACAGCAGAGCCAACCTCAGGCCAGTCGGAACAGCAACAACCATAATGGCAGTAATCAGTCCAGCAAAAATGGTAACGGCTAGAAAAGACGGCATCCGGATAATAAGAAGTTCGACAACGATAAGAAGGCATGTACGAATAACGGAGGAAATAGGCCGGGCTACGTGGAATACCCGCTATGTGCTAAGTGTCAGAAGAAGCATCCTGGAGAATGCCGCGCCAACACCAAGGAGTGTTTCAACTGTGGAAGTGGAAGAGAAGTTCGTGTTCATAGGCGAGAGTACGAGACCAAAGATGACTATTATTTCATAACTTAAGGCGAGACGAATGATGGGCAAGGGTTGCCAAGCATTCTTAGTAAGTATAATGGACATGATAAGGAACACATCACTGAGTTGTGATGATATCTGTGTTGTGTGTGAGTACTTGATGTGTTTCCAAAAGATCTTCCAAGCTTGCCTCCGGACTGAGAAATTGAGTTCGTGATTGAGGAGGCACAAGAAACGTCACCTATTTCAAAGGTATCGTACCAGATGGCACCCCCAAAACTAAAGGAGTTAAAGGAATAGCTGCAAGAGCTTCTCAACAAGGGCTTCATAAGTCCTAGTTATTCACCATGGGGAGCCCCGATGTTTTTTGTTAAGAAGAAAGATGGAACAATGCGGATGTGCATTGATTACCAAGAATTGAACAAGGTGACGATAAAGAACAAGTATATGTTGCCAAGAATAGATGACTTATTCGACCAACTTCAGGGATTAGCGGTGTTTACAAAGATTGACCTAAGGTCTTGATATCACCAACTCAAGATTAAGGAGAGCAATACCCCGAAGACAGCTTTCAGGATGCACTATAGACATTATGAGTTTCTAATGATGTCTTTTGGTCTTACAATGCTCTTGTAACTTTCATGGATTTAATGAACATGGTTTTCAAAGAATACATGGATAAATTTGTGTTTGTATTCATTGACAATATACTAATTTATTCTAAGATCGAAGAGGAGCAATAGGAAAATCCAAGGATGGCACTCCAAAGACTCAAGGAACATCAACTATACGCAAAGTTGAAGATATACGAGTTTTGGTTAGAGGAAGTGGCTTTTCTAGGCTATATAGTGTTCAAGAAAGGGGTAGCAGTTGATCCATCTAAGATTGAGGTCGTTAAGGATTAGCCAAGGCCCAAAAATGCGACGGATGTTAGAAGCTTTCTTGGCCTAGTTTGTTATTATCGGATATTCGTTGAGGGATTTTCCAAGTTGGCAACGCAACTGACCAACCTCATTCGCAAGCAGCAGAAGTTTGTATGGACTGACAAATGTGAACAAAGTTGAAAGAGTTGAAAGAGAGGCTAATCACATCTCCTATGTTGTGTCTACCTAGCAATGACGAGAATTTCATAGTATATGGCGGCACAATTAAGTTGGGACTAGGATGTTTTGATACGAACCACACCAACACTGTGATGAAACCCGACACCAAATATGGCAGCCACCAAGAACATACGAAATTTGGAATGGTAAACCGCGACCCTATGCTTAGCAAAGCACGAACCTTGGTATGAGGAAGACGCCACAAACGGGGATGGGAATCCGTTTGATAAGTCGGATTGAACGCCACAAGGGATACCCTTGATAAGTTCGGATAGTCTCTTCAAGAACTCAAGAAGAAAACTCACAAATTTTCATTTCATCCAAAATCTGATTTTTCCAAATGTTTTGGCAGTCCTTATAAGGACGAAAATTACATGAAAACAAGACCCTTGGTCTTCCTAATGAAAACAGAAATTAAAGACAAGCCTTTTGTCTTCCTCATGAAAACTGAAATTAAAGACAAGAGACTATTGGACTCACACAAGTCAAATGTTTGACTTATCACAAAATAAACAAAGACTAAAAAACGTGATTAAAAATAAAAAGACTCATTACAAGAAGCTAAATATTGATCAAGCTCCTAAACTGGTGTCCTCATCATTCCTCCCCTCTTGGCTTGGATCAACTGGAACTTGACTTGGATTTTGAGTCTTTGTGTCCTCATCATTCCCCCCCTCTTGAGAAAGATTTGACCTCAAATCGTCACCTGCATCAAAAGGACTCAAATCAGAAACATTAAAAGTAGCACTAACAGTATACTCACCTGGTAAATCGAGTCTGTAGGCATTGTCATTGATCCTTTCTAGCACTTGAAACGGCCCATCTCCTCGAGGTAGCAATTTGGAACGTCTTTGTGCGGGGAATCGCTCTTTCCTCATGTGTAACCATACCCAATCACCGGGATCAAAAACCTGCTTGTGACGACCCTTGTTAGCATCAAGTTGGTTAGTGTTTAAAAGAGCCTCCTCCTTAACCTCACTTTTTTTTGCATAAAAATTACTTTGTTTTCTCTCGAATTTTCCCTCATTGATCGAACTCTTCTCTTTCTTTTCTCTCTCACTTGATTCGACCCTTTTCTCTCTTTGTCTCTCTTTTTTCTCACTCTCATTTATCCTTTCACTCTCCTTCTTTTGCTCACTCAATTTTTTTTTATCACTCAATTTTTGCAACCTCACTTGGTCTTCATATACTTGCTTTGGCGTCAATGGAGCTAGAGTGATTGTTCGTTGATGGAACGTGAATGAGTACTTGTTGGTGAAGCCATCATGCCGGACTCGCCGATCAAATAGCCAAGGCCTTCCTAGAAAGAGGTGTCCAGCTTGCATGGGAGCCACATCGCACAATACCTCATCCTCATACTTGCCAATTCGAAATGATACCAGCACCTGTTTTGTAACCCTCACTTCACCACTATCATTCAACCACTGCAACTTGTATGGACAAGGATGTCTAAGCGTTGAGAGCCCTAGCTTCTCAACCATGGAAGAACTAGCAACGTTAGTACAACTACCTCCATCAATAATCACACTACATACCTTGCCTTTCACATGACAACGAGTGTGAAAGATGTTCTCTCGCTGCACCTCTTCTTCCTCTTCGTTTGCTTGCAAATTTAAGGCTCGTCGTGTGACTAGTGCAAGCATCTCACCAGATTCTGCCCCAAACTCCTCATCATCGATAGAAACATCTTCCAACGGTGGCATGTCAGCAAGATCTTCATCTTCAGAATCGAGCTCGCCACTTTCTCGAATCACCATAACTCTCTTGTTTGGACATTGGCTAGCTATGTGTCCTCGCCCCTGACATTTGAAACACTTTATCTCACTAGAACGGGACGAAGTAGGGGCTGTTTTACCTTGAGGGGTCGTGGCTGGTTTTGGTGTAAAGGATGAAGTAGGTTGGTCTTCTTCCTTCTTTGGATAGTTCGACCGCCAAGGTGTTGCACTTGTACTACCCCTCTTGAGCTGCCTCTCAACTTTGATTGCCATATGCACCAAATCTTCCAATTCCACATAATGGTGTAGCTCAATTGGATTAGCAATCTCTCGGTTCAACCCATTCAAAAACCTTGCCATTGTTGCCTCCCGATCCTCTTCCACATTGGCTCTAATCATAGCCATCTCCATCTCCTTGTAATACTCATCAACACTCTTGGAACCTTGACGAAGACCCTGCAACTTAAGGTATAGATCTCGATAATAATGAGATGGTACAAACCGTCGCCTCATCACCCTCTTCATAGCCTCCCAAGTGTCAATGGCACGATCTCCATTTCGCCTCCTATTGATGCACAACTGATCCCACCAAACAATAGCGTAATCAGTAAATTCAATGACAGCTAGTTTTACCTTCTTCATGTCAGAGTAGTTGTGACAATCGAAAACCAACTCCATTTTCTTCTCCCACTCAAGGTATGCCTCAGGATCACTCTTGCCTTGAAAGGCGGGGATTCTCATCTTGATATTTCCCAAATTATTGTCTACCCAGTTCCTAGCTTCTCTATCTCGGCCATACCTCCTATGGTTACCCTCTGACATCCTATCATATTCTTCCTCTAAATCGCCCCCATCAAACTCTCTTTCACCCTCAACATCCCGTTGTTGCACCCTGTTCCTCCGTGCCCTCCATTGCGTTCCCTCTTCTACCCTATCCAACCTCTCATGTATCTGCTCACACTCCGCCCTCATCATCCTTCGCATCTCCCCAATTAATGCTTGCATTTGTAGATTCGGAACCTCAGGTGGCGGAATATCATTGCTTGCATTTTTCTCTGGATTTTGTGCCATGATGGAAATCTGCAAAATAAGGTTAGAATAATATGGAGAAAAAACAAAACCTCACCACACTCCCTCACGTGTTTTCACTCCAAAAATTGTCACTCAAGTCCACTCGTGTTTCACTCAACGTTGATGGCTTTTACCCTCAAATAAGCTCACACCTCTGCCTTTTTCCACTCGTATTCTTCTTTAAGTTCTTTCAAAACTAATCCAACGGTAATATGGAGTATTCAAGCAGCAAATTCAACCAAACAAACCAAACGAACATCGACGAAAATTGGTGAAAAATGACGAAAAACGATGATTTTTGGAACACTTGTGCGGGGTTTTGGCAAAAAGGCCTCTAGACCATAGGGAACAAGAGTAGAACAAAATTTTTTAAGACGGGTTTCCAGACTCTCTTTTTTTTTTTTTTTAGAATTCGGATCCTCTTGGTTTTCTTCTTCTTTCTTTTCTTTCTTTCTTCTTTTCTTTTCTTTTTCTTTGATTTCTCAAATGCAGGTACAAGACACAAGAAAAAAATTAGACTTGGATTCGAAAACAAAACAACTCGAATTTCACAAAAGAGCAAGAGATTCTCAATGCAAATTCAGATTTTCACAATGAAAAACTAGAGAAACTCACTGTCAATTCAGATTTCACAATAAAACTAGAGAAACTCGATGCCAAATCAGATTTCACAATAAAACAAATTCGGATTGTACAATAAGAACAAGAGAAAAAAACTCAATGCCAATTCGGATTGCACAATAAGAACAAGAGAAACTCAACCCCAATTCAGATTTCACAATAAGAACAAGAGAAACCCAAGGTAAAATTCGGATTTCAAAAGCAAAGCAAGAGAATCTCAATGAAAATTCGGATTCACAATAAGAACTAGAGAAAACCAATGCAAAGTCAGATTCCACAAGTAGAACAAGATAAAACTCAAAGCCCTAATTCACGTTAAGAACCCTAATTCATGATTTCAGAAATGAAAAGAAAACAAAATAGGGGATTACAAAGGAATTGAAACTTTGTGTAGACTAGTTTCGGATTTCAAGGGATTTCACAAAGAAATAATGGGAACTAGGAAATAAGAACACGATTTGAACAAAGAAACAATCTGGAATAAAGAGATTAACTATAATGGTTTCAGATTTTTAGAAGGAAAACAGGAACAAAGACTAAGAAAATCAAGAACACGAATAGATAGATTTTTTTTTCTTTTCAAGAATTCCTAATATAATAACACGAACTGAATAGAAAAAAAATGAAAAAGGATAGGCCAAACCGGATGATCCTAAGCTCTGATACCAACTGATACGAACCACACCAACACTGTGATGAAACCCGACACCAAATATGGCAGCCACCAAGAACATACGAAATTTGGAATGGTAAACCGCGACCCTATGCTTAGCAAAGCACGAACCTTGGTATGAGGAAGACGCCACAAACGGGGATGGGAATCCGTTTGATAAGTCGGATTGAACGCCACAAGGGATACCCTTGATAAGTTCGGATAGTCTCTTCAAGAACTCAAGAAGAAAACTCACAAATTTTCATTTCATCCAAAATCTGATTTTTCCAAATGTTTTGGCAGTCCTTATAAGGACGAAAATTACATGAAAACAAGACCCTTGGTCTTCCTAATGAAAACAGAAATTAAAGACAAGCCTTTTGTCTTCCTCATGAAAACCGAAATTAAAGACAAGAGACTATTGGACTCACACAAGTCAAATGTTTGACTTATCACAAAATAAACAAAGACTAAAAAACATGATTAAAAATAAAAAGACTCATTACAAGAAGCTAAATATTGATCAAGCTCCTAAACTGGTGTCCTCATCATGTTTACTGATGCAAGCTAGGAAAGTAGTGGCTTACGCATCCAGACAACTCAAAGAGTACGAGCAAAGGTACCCGACACATGATTTAGAGTTAGCAGCTTTAGTTTTCACCCTAAAGATATGGAGACTCTATCTTTACAGAGATAAGTGTGAGATTTACACAGATCACAAGAGTCTCAAATATTTCTTCACTCAAAATGAGTTAAATAGGAGACAAAGAAGATGGCTAGAGCTGGTTAAAGACTATGAGATGTGATTCTAAATGATTTGAACCCCAATAAGAATAATGAGACCCAAAAAAACAATTTAGAACAAGGATGCCTTGGATCGTTCTAAAATCATATTCTATAAAAACAAAGAACCTTGACCCGTTATCTATAAAGAGATAAGAACCAAAGGTATAAGAAAGATATGAGACAAAACATTAAAGAAATGAGAAGGATTGTGAGTGATAAGTCAAGGATTTGAACACCACAAGAAAGATCTTGATAAGTTCTAAGAAGTTCTTTGAAGAACCAAAGTGAAAACACTCTCAAAATATATTAATTCCAAATCTGATTTGCAAACTCGTATCTTCCCTTATTTATACTTGGAACAGCCCTGCAAGAGTAGGAAAAGTTATATTTAAAGCATGAAATTGATACATGCATTAATATATACTAATATCCTTCAATTTTAGACTATTAGGGTTCTAGAAAGTAGCTAAATGGTTGAATACAAAAAGTCTTAATTTAACCAATCAAAATATAACTAAATTTCATAAATAAAACATAAATATATGCCCATAACTCCTATAAAATGAAGGCCCACATTTTGGGAGGTTAACCAGCCATTTAAATTGCCTCAAAAACATTAACTAGGCATTGATCTCCATTTTGAGTAATTTCTGACTTTATCTTTCCATAATCAGCCCATATTTCTTGGATTAGCCCATCAAGTGCTTCTTTGAACCTTCTAGCTCTTGCTCTTGTAATTGGCCCAATTGGAACTTGCAATAAATCTTTTAGTGTTGCTCCTTTATTCTCATCATTCCCTCACTCTTGAAAAGGATTTGTCCTCAAATCTTCACCTATATCAAAAGGAGACAAATTAGAAAAGTTAAACTTGCACTCACATTATACTCACATGGAATGTCTAACTCATAGGCATTGTCATTGATCTTTTCCAACACTTGAAATGGCCCATCACCCCTTGGAAGAAGTTTAGATTGTCTAGGATATCGTTCCTTCCTCATATGAACCCAAACCCAATCACCAGGTTCAAATACAACTTTCTTTCACCCTTTGTTGGCTTGGGCTGCATATTGTTCAGTCATCTTCTCAATATTTTGTTGAACCTTCTCATGAATCTATTTAACAAAATAAACTTTCTTTTTTCCATCTAAGTTAACACGCTCAGTCAAAGGCAATGGAGCTAAATCCAAAGGTGTCAATGCATTAAAACCATACACAATTTCAAAAGGTGAAAACTTAGTTGCAGAATGTACACTCTTATTATATGCAAACTCTACATGTGGTGTAACGTCCTGGATAGCCAAGACCGTTACACTGTGTGTTTATAAGGTGCCAGACTTGCTAATCAAGTTATTTACGTAAAATCGTGTTACTGAAACAGTAGAGGAACTAGGGTTAAAAGTGTTTTGGTCTCAAAAGTTATATTTTCATTACTAAGCATTGTTTATTTACATGGGATCCCAAAAATGACAGTTTAAAAGCCATTTACAAAAGTTACAAAGTTTAAATACACTGACTGGCCATACTAAGGCAAAAACGAGCAGTTAGGTAGTCCCTGTCCTGGTCCACTCCTCGATCGTGGTGATCGAACAGCTAGCTATGTACATTTCACCTTGGAGCTCTCCACCTCGGGCTTGGTCCAGCCTGCCCTTGCCTTAACCTGCACCACGTAGCACCCGTGAGCCAAGGCCCAGCAAGAAAGCATGATAACATAATAAGATCAGCAACACTTAACAAATATTTCACAATGCTCAACCAAGAATTCAACATTTCATACATTTATCCAATCCGTAATAACAGTTTTCGTCCAGACAGTCAATCAACTATGTTCATAGCACAACATTCACGTTCATAACCAATAGATTGTCATACCCATCAAATAACATTTAGGGTTGGCGCCCTTAGTTGCACCCTCTATTTGGCACACTGTCTTCGGCTCAATAGGGCCGCCCCCAGTGTAATACTCACTGACTTTGGCCAGCTTAACCAAGCTCAGTGATAAACAAGCTGCCTCAGCTCCCAGTGGCTGAGCCGCGCCCCAGTGCGCAAATAATGATTCCGACACCCTTAGGCCGGTAATCGCATGTCCCATGGCGTAATAACACCATCTCACGACATGATATACAAATATTGGGAACACTTAGTCCCATCGTGACCACATGGTTAATCACATTTACATAACAATACATAGGGAACACTTAGTCCCAACCTAACCACATACTCAGGTGCAGCTTTCTTACCTTTCAATTCACTGGTTTCCGATGCCACGAAGCCGCGAGCACGGTCCTCTACCTCGAGCCTCTCCAAAGTCCTAATCACAACACAAATACAATATTCTTTGTCATTAACCAATCCAAGACTACCTTCCCGGAACCCAATCCACACTCTCGGAACCCCCAAAACCTTAGAACAACACCCCGGAGACATCTCCCGAACCCCCGGAGCAAAGGCCAAAAATTGCCAAATGTGACACCCTGAAATTAGCCTTGTGCCACGGCACCACTTCCTTGTGCCGCGGCACCCACTAGTCAGAGACTCCAAGCCGCGGCACACAAAACCCGTGCCGCGGCACGCCTTCGCAGCCCAGAATTCTGGGTTCTTCCCTCACATTTTCCCGAGCTCCAACCTCTCCAAATCACCCCAAACTCCATCCTAAGTCCCAAAACCAACTCTAAACCTTTAATAAACCTCACAACAACCCAAAAACATCATGCCCAAGCTCACTCACACCTTCAATCCTAAAATCCACTCTTGAATTTCACACTTAACAACTCAAACCAGAAAATTAAGAACAGCTTGAACCCAAACTCAAACCACACTCCAAACTCCCTATACCTTAACAGAAACAAGCCTAATAAACATACAGAGACCTTACCTTGAGTGATGAGTCCAACCTCCAGCTCTAAACCTCCTTCCCCCTTGATTTCCCAATTCTGAAATTACATAAAACCAGCCACCAACTTGCCTCAATTCACATTCATTATCTAAACTTCAGACCTAAAACTTGGATATATCATAATCAAGATCTTACCTCTGAATATTCTTGGTCTAAGCTTTCTTGACATCTTCAATCACTCCTTAATTCTCCTTCCAAGAGCTAAATTCAGCTTCTCCCTTCCATCGTAGTTTTGCTCCTCTAGGTCTCCAACATTCAGCATAAAGCCCCTTTCTCCAAATGTTATACGTATATCATATTTTCCCTTCAGCTAATAATCATTTATCCTACCAAATGACTGTTCTACCCTTCCATCATACCCCTTCCTAACTAAACCTCAAGGCCATACTTGTCTTTTCACCAGCTTTGCAATTCTACCACTTTCCACATAAAACCTGTTACTCTCTATGGTTACTAACAATTACACAGGTTACCAAATCACCAGTTACCATTATCTAGCTTTCTAGGACCGTCCCGGCACGTGCATCACACTAGTATCACAGCACCCACGTGGTACGATTCACACATCATAATTATCACATAACATAATTCACATAGTCATATAACATGCTTAAAATCATAATCATCACACATAATTCTCATCATGCCCTCCCGGCACACTAATCAAGGCCCTTAAGCCTTATTAGTGAATTTGGGTCGTTACATGTGGCAAGCAATCTTTCCATGTTTTCAAGTTCTTTTGTATTATGGCACGCAACAAAGTAGATAATATTCTGTTAACCACTTCAGTTTGACCATCAGTTTGTGGGTGACAAGTAGTAGAAAACAAAAGCTTAGTACCTAGCTTTCCCCACAAAGTCTTATGAAAATAGCTCAAGAACTTTGCATCTCTATCTGAAACAATGCTTTAGGGCATGCCATGCAATCTTATAATTTCCTTGAAAAACAAATCAACAATATGTGATGCATCATCGGTTTTATTACATGGAATGAAATGTGCAATTTTTTAAAACCTATCTACAATCACATATATAGAATCTCTACCCTTTCTAGACCTAGATAAACCCAAAACAAAGTCCATAGATATGTCAATCCAAAGTTCACTAAGAATAGGCAAATTAGTATACAAACCATGACACTTGACCTGAGACTTAGCTTTTCTACATGTAATACACTTCTTACAAACTAATTCAACATCTCTTTTCATATGAGGCCAAAAAAAGTATTCATGCAAGATTTCTAACGTCTTAGATACACCAAAATGCCCTATCAAACCACCCCCATGAAATTCTTTAACGAGCAAGTCACGCAATGAACTTTTAGGTACACATAGCTTATTTTCTCTAAACAAAAAACCATCAAGTCTAAAGAGTTTTCCAAAAGCTTCTCTTTCACATGCATTGAATACATTAGAAAAGTCACAACCATCAACATACAAATCTTTAATGTATTCAAAACCAAGCAATTTTGTATCTAAGGTAGAGAGTAAAACATACCTTCGAGATAAAGCACCAGCCACAATGTTTTCCTTACCTTGCTTGTACTTGATGACATAAGGAAACGTTTCAATGAACTCAACCCACTTGGCATGTCTTATATTTAGCTTTTGTTGGCCCTTCAAATGCTTTAAAAATTCATGATCAGTGTGTATCACAAACTATTTTGGCCAAAGGTAGTGCTGCCAAGTTTCCAATGCCCGAACCAACGCATACATCTCGTTGTCATAAGTTGGATAGTTTAAGGCTGCTCCACTTAATTTTTCACTAAAGTATGCTATAGGATGACTCTCCTGCATTAGAACACCTCCAATACCTATTCCTGAAGCATCACACTCAATTTCAAAAGTTTTAGTGAAGTTAGGTAAAGTAAGCAAATGTGCATTAGTTAATTTTTCTTCAATTAAATTAAATGACTTCTCTTGGTCATCACCCCACTTAAAACCAACATTCTTTTTAATAACTTTAGTCAAAGGTGCGGCTAAGTTATTGAAATCTTTCACAAATCTTCGATAAAAACTAGCCACACTTGTTGGTCTCGGCCAATCTCAAATTGCACTCACCTTTTCTTCATCCACCTCAATTCCTTTGGAACTAACAATAAAACCAAGAAACACAAGCTTATCTGTACAAAATGTACACTTTTTGAGATTAGCAAACAACGTTTCTTCTCTTAAAACATCTAAAACAAGTTTTAAATGCTCGACATGATCATCCAAGTTTTTGCTATAAATCAAAGTATCATAAAAATACACAACACAAAATTTTCCAATAAAAGCATGCCAAACATGATTCTTTAGTCTCATGAAAGTACTAGGCGCGTTAGTTAATCCAAATGGCATAACTAACCACTCATAGAAACCATATTTTGTTTTAAAGGTTGGTTTGTCAGATCTCTCTTTCTTTTGCAAAGAAACTCATTTTTTCTCTCTTTTTTTCTTCTCTAACGAATATATTTTTTTTTCTATTTTTTCTTCTCTTTTTTTAATCTCAGCCTCTCTTCTCTTTGTATTCTCACTCTCCTTTTTTAACTTCACTTGATCTTCATACACATGTTTTGGAGTTAATGGTACAAGAAACTTTCATTGAATACAAATAAGTATCTATTAGAATAACCATCGTGACTAACATGTCTGTCAAATTGCCATTGTCTTCCCAAAAGAATATGCCCTGCGTGCATTGAACCACATCACATAAAACCTGATCTTTGTATTTTCCAATTGAGAATGACACCAAAACTTGCTTGTTCACCTTAACTTCTCCACAATCATTCAACCATTGCAGCTTGTATGGCCTATGATGTTTCAAAGTTGGTAAATTCAATTTTTGCACCAAACTAGTGCTAGCCACATTAGTACAACTTCCACCATAAATAATCATGCTACATACCTTCTTGTTGACATGGCATCTGGTATGAAAAATATTTTCACGTTGTAGCTCCTCATCTTCCTTGACTTGTACATTTAGAGCCATCCTTGCAACCAAAAGCTCTCCTTCAACTGGATACTCAATATCACTTGCATCCTCCAATGGTGGCATAGATTCATTATCTAATTCACCTTCGATCTCAACATCATAATTTTCTTTCAAAATCATCACTCTTTTATTTGGACACTGACTGGCAATATGGCCCCTTCCCAAACATTTACAGCATTAAACATCTCTATTTCTAGAAGTTTGGGAATCCGTTTTACCTTGGTTATGGGTGCTTCCATTTTTTGTTGTCTTTAGGATCAACATTGTTCTTGGAATGTGGTTTGTCACCCTTCTTGCTCCAATTTTGATTCCATGTTGAAGAAGAACCAGAACTTTAACCCATCTTTGTGGAACCTTTCCTTTTCAATTGACGCTCCACTTTTATGGCCACATGCAACATGTCATTCAACCCAACATAATGTTGTAGTTCCACCACGTTTTCAATGTCACGATTTAAACCAGCTAAGAACCTGGCCATAGTAGCTTCTCGATCCTCCTCCACATTAGCCCTAATCATGGATATCTCCATCTCCTTATGGTAATCTTCAACACTTCTAGACCATTGAGTGAGGCTTTGTAGCTTTTGAAATAAGCCCCTATAGTAGTGACTTGGAATGAATCTTCTTCTCATAATAACTTTCATTTCCTCCCATCTCTCAATAGGTCTTTCACCATTTCTTCTCTTGCCCAAAGTTAATTGATCCCACCAAATAATAACATAGTCAGTGAATTCAATGGCCGCTAACTTTACATTTTTCAACTCAAAATAGTTTTGACAGTCAAACACCAACTCAATCTTCTTCTCCCACTCCAAATAAGCTTTAGGATCATTTCTTCCTTGGAAGGATGGAATCTTCATTTTAATGTTTCCCAAATTGTTATCAAATCGATCTCTAGCTCTTCTACCTTCATTCCCATGCCCAAATCTTCCCATGTTAACGATAGAGGCACGATCATCGTCATCCTCGTCATTTGCATAATAATCATCATAATCATATCTACGTTGACTCCTCTCTCTTTGTTGCCCATTAGCAGCTATAGGAGGCTGCCCCATTTGTGATCTTTCTTCGACCCTATCCATCCTTTCATATAGTTGTTCTAGTTCAGCCCTCATCATCCGTCTCATCTCTTCCATTAATGCTTGAACTTATAGATTTGGAACAACCTGTTGTTGATCTTCTTCTTGATTTTGGGACATGATTAGTGACTGCAAAAAAAAATTAGAAAGAAAATAGAACAGTTTCCCGCCACACTCTCTCACGTGTTTCACTCAAGAATGATAATACTCACACTCATGTTTACTCAAATTTGGTTTTACCCTCTTATGATGATCTCACACTCTCTTGCCTTTTTCCACTCTTAAGTTCCCTCTTTTAGTTCTTTATTGAACTTAATGAACCCACACAAAAATTTTCTTGTAACAATGAAACAAAACAGCTTGGAAGAATGAGAATTTAAAGGAGCAAAAGGAAAGAAGGAAAACTTTTAAGAACTAAAGAAAAGTCAAAGATAAGATGATACACACTTTTTGAGGTATTGAAATTCACATCATACCTTTATGCAAAATAAATCTTGAATTTCATCAATATTCCAAATGTGACTTCTAATCATAATTTTTTTCTTTCTCTTTTTTTAATTTTTTTCTTCTAATGTTAAAATGATAAGTATAGAGAACGACTTCTGCCAAACAAAAAAGAATAATTTTTTTTCTTTATTATTTTTATGAAATTTTGATAAGATGGAATAAAATGAAATGAACAACTATGAAATTCGACTAAGGATAGATAATGACCTGATTTAAAAACCTTATGCTCTGATACCAAATGATGTGATTCTAAATGATTAGAACCCCAATAAGAATAATGAGACCAAAAAAAAAAAACAATTTAAAACAAGGATGCCTTGGGTATTTCTAAAATCAAATTCTATAAAAACAAAGAACCTTGACCTGTTATCTATAAAGAGATAAGAACCAAAGGTATAAGAAAGATATGAGATGCCACACTCAAGAAATGAGAAGGATTGTGAGTGATAAGTCAAGGATTTGAATGCAACAAGAAAGATCTTGATAAGTTCTAAGAAGTTCTTTGAAGAACCAAAGAGAAAACACTCCAAAAAATATATTAATTCCAAATCTGATTTGCAAACTCGTATCTCCCCTACTTATACTTGGAACAACCCTCCAAGAATAGGAAAAACTATATTTAAAGCATTAAATTGATACATGCATTAATTTAGATCAAAACCATTCAATTCTAGACTATTAGGCTTCTAGAAAGTAGCTAAATGGCTGAATACAAAAAGTCTTAATTTAACCAATCAAAATATAACTAAATGGCATAAATAAAACATAAATATATACCCATAACTCCTCAAAATTGAAATGACACGTTTTGGGAGGTTAACCAACCATTTAAATTGCCTCAATAACATTAACTAGGCATTGATCTCCATTTTGAGTAATTTCTGACTTTATCTTTCCATAATCAACCCATATTTCTTGGATTAGCCCATTTAGTACTTCTTTGAATATTCTAGCTCTTGCTCTTGTAATTGGCCCAATTAGAACTTGCAATGACTCTTTTAGTGTTGCTCCTTTATTCTCATCACTATGATTGTGAGATCTTATATCATCCTGGAAAGCAAATGTAGTAGGCGACACTTTGAGTAGACGAGGCCAGGGTGCAGTGTCAGCACTTAGAACAATGGAGTTTGATGAGGACACCAAGACTAAAAATCCAAGTCAAGTTCCAGTTGATCCAAGTCAAGAGGGGAGGAATGATGAGGACACCAGTTTAGGAGCTTGATCAATATTTAGCTTCCTGTAATGAGTCTTTTTATTTTTAATCACGTTTTTTATATAGTCTTTGTTTTGTGATAAGTCAAACATTTGACTTGTGTGAGTCCAATAGTCCTTTTGTCTTTAATTTTCGGTTTTTATTAGGAAGACAAAAGGTTGTCTTTAAATTTCAGTTTTCATTAGGAAGACAAAAGGCTTGTCTTTAATATTTCGGTTTTTAGGAAGACAAAGGGGCTTGTATTGATGTAATTTTCGGCTATATAAGGCCTTGAAAACATTTGGAAAAAAAATCAGATTATGTTGAATGAAATTGTGAGTTTATTTCTTCTTGAGTTCTTGAAGAAACTTTTGAACTTATCAAGGAGATTCCTTGTGGCGTTCATCCTGACTTATCAAACGGATTTCATCCCCGTTTGTGGCGTCTTCCTCATACCAAGGTTCGTGCTTGGCTAAGCATTGGGTCGCGGTTCCATTCCAATCTCGTGTGTTCTTGGTGGCTGTTCCATATTTGGTGTCGGGTTTCGTCACACTTGTTGGCGTGGTTCGTATCAGAGTTACCATTGTAGAAAGAAATAGTCAAAGCTGTGTTTGAGTTAACAAAATGGTGAGCTAGCTATCTTACTTTGCAGTCAGGTCTACTGGAAGAGATCAAAGCAAAACAAAAGGATGATGGTAATCTGGTGAAGCAGAAGCTCTACTCCAAGAAGAAAAGGGTGGAGAATTCACAATGTTTGAATCATAGATTTTAAGGTACAAAGGAAGGGTTTGTGTGCTAATTTTGCACAGAGCCCTTCTTGGATATCCCAAGAAGTTCCATACCAATTTTTAGATAAAAATACCAATTTGTCACCAAAAAGTATGGTCTGAAACTATTTTATTTTGAAACCAATATTTTTCCTAAACTTAGGAGACATACAAAATCCACTGGGCTTGGTATTTTGATTTAATTTTACTTAGGTCCAAATTAGTTTATGCTAAAAATATCCTTAAGAAATCAGGCCAAAAAGATGATTTTTGTGTGGTGAAAAACATTCACCAAGGTGGCTGCCTAGAAGGTTTTATTTCAAAATCTTATATTTTCTTCTAACTTTAAAAGGATATAATTTCTATTATTTTTTATTGTATTTATATGAAAATTTTCCAGTTTGATTATCAATATACAGAGAGTTTTCAGTTTAAAAATTAGCCCAAAATATTTAATTTTGCCTACTTAAATTTTTCCAAAGTGCAAGGGCCAAACTAATGAAAAATGTTCTTTCCAAATTTAATATTTTATAACTCCCAATATATTTATCATATTTCAATAAAACTTCCAGCTTTAAACTTTGAGATACCATAAAAATTTCCACAAAATTTCATTTGAAAATACTTTGATTTACCCACTTAACACACTGCCCAAAATTCGTGAATCTCGTTTGCCAATATTTTTCCAGATTTGTACGAGTTTGACAAAACATGCATAGCTCCTAGCATACAAAATATTTTTTAGTATTTCAAAAGCCTAGACTCATTTAATCTTCCTATAAAATTGATTCATAGAGTGTATTTTTTTATGAACTAAGTAGTTATGGTAGTGCTTTATCCTTTTGGAAGTCAAGTCGAAAACTTTGGCAGCAAGCATATAAGATCATACAACTTAGTGAAACTTTATATTCCAAGTTAACAACAAACCCTAGCACTATGCTTGCATAAACCATAAATCATAAACACAATATTACAGGCCAAAAAAAGAACATAACACATAACACACTGTTACAAAACAGATTTCCTAAGCTTGTACAAAACTTAAACCAAAGTTCTCTAGAGTTTTACCTTAGTTGCTTTAGGTTTTTGTTGTGTGTGTTCCTCCTAGGTTTCGGGCCGCACCATTATCCTTTAATACCTTCAAAACTCTCCCAAAACATCACCAAGTCAGATCATAACCCAAGGAAAAGAAGGAAACAAGGGAACAGATGGATATTTCGAAACTAGAGGGTTACCTCCTTGATGATAAGGTGGCTGCCAAGTAAGAGGATGGGTGATGTGATGTGGGTTGGGGTGGAGTGGCTTCTGATACGAACCACACCAACGATTGTGGTGAAACCCGACACCAAATATGGCAGCCACCAAGAACACACGAAATTGGAATGAAGAACCGCGACCCAATGCTTAGCCAAGCACGAACCTTGGTATGAGGAAGATGCCACAAACGGGGATGGGAATTCGTTTGATAAGTCAGGTTGAACGCCACAAGGAACCCCTTGATAAGTTCTAATAGTTTCTTCAAGAACTCAAGAAGAAAAACTCACAAATTTCATTTCATCATAATCTGATTTTTCCCAAACGTTTACAAGGCCTAATATAGCCGAAAATTACATCAAAGACAAGCCCCTTTGACCAAAAATTACATCAAGACAAGCCCCTTTGTCTTCCTAATGAAAAATCGAAAATTACATCAAGACAAGCCCCTTTGTCTTCCTAATGAAAACCGAAAATTACAAAAAAAAGACTATTGGACTCACACAAGTCAAGTGTTTGACTTTTCACAAAATAAACAAAGACTAAATAAAAAAGCGTGATTAAAATAAAAAATACAAGATGACAAAATGTAATAAGACTCATTACAAGAAGCTAAATATTGATCAAGCTCCTAAACTGGTGTCCTCATCATTCCCCCCCTCTTGACTTGGATCAACTGGAACTTGACTTGGATCTTTAGTCTTGGTGTCCTCATCAGCTTCCTAGGCTCAACAAGTGTCACAAGACACTATTTAGAGTTGACTACATCATGCCACTAGCATCATACACTCAGCCACTACTAATAATTTCTTAATTTTTCCACTTTGATTTAAATAATTAACTTAAAAACTTAAAACTATAGTGCATTATCGAATTTTTGCATAAGTACCTTTTGAAATATGCCTGAAAGTCCACTTAATGGGTGGTTGAGTACAAAAATAAGGCCAAGGGGTGATATAAATCGAAATCCCATCAAAACATGATAAAAATGTAAATATAGCTACCCAAAATGTCATCAAAGTCCCCTTATAGCATTTGTGGAAACCATTTTAATATTCTTACCCCAATAAGGCCAAATAAGTATTTTCTCTTAAAATACATATTAGGATTCTTCCATAAAAATTTTATTTAAAATTCTCTCATAGAATTCTTAATACCTATGCCCAAATTAAATGTTTTTGTTGACCTGTGAAATTGGCCAATGGTTGTATGTACAGTATACGACACCTTTTGAACAAAATAAATATAATAAATGATAGAGAACATATATCTTAAACAAACACACAGAAATTTTATAGTGGTTCAGCCCTGTTCTGATGAACAGTAATAACCTAATCCACTTAGCTTTTAGTATTGAATTACTCGACAATTACACTGATGAACAAAAGTATTCACTCGTTTCTCATTTGCCCAGAATTTCTCCCCAAATGTTCTTCAGATCTCAAAATTTCCATAAAAAGCGATCCTTTGAAATGAAGCCCTGGGTCCTTTATTTATAGTACCCAGGGGCTGTTACATGATCAGTAATGCTGGGATCGTGGTTTGGTACATGATTATTAGGTAGTGGAGATACGTGTCCACCTCCCCATAATTATGAGATCGTGGGTTTCTCGTTGTTTCTCTAGATCGTGGTAGATAATGCATGGTTGAAACCTCTAGGAAAATGTTAAGTCTTGGTGTGTCTATGAGACCTAGGTGCAAGGCCCAATGACCCTCTGGCTGCTGGACCTGTTAATCCTCTGGGTGCTGGACCTATTTGATCTCAATTTGAACGAGTGCGAGTATTTCTCAGTGAAGTGTACTTGGGAGTTTAGGCTAACTACCCTATGAAGAATAGGGTAGGTTGACCACCCAGGTCGTTCTTGAGCATGCTAGGCCGACCACCCTTAGGGGCTAGGGCCAGGCGAACCACCCCTACGGGGTCTTGGCCTGGCCAATTTCGCTATAGGTTCTGGACCTATCTTTTCTGCTCGTCGGTCTTTTCTTAATACTTCGTCATTTTTCCCTGATTTGTGATGCCACGTGCCGCTTTCTCATTCACCACGTCATCCTTGTATTTTTTAGGGATAATATTTTCCCTCTAAGTTTATTGTAATGTATTCAACATTACGGTAAACTTGATCCTGATCGAAGAAACATACCGTAGCAGTACTTTAACAACCAAGTCCCTCAGGACATTCATTACGTAGTACTTTTTTAACTATCAATAATTTGCTTAGCACAATTTTTTCAAGGATAATTGGTAATTCCTAATAATAATTAGGTTTTCAAGGAAAATTAATTTCCTAAAAATCCAGTATATTTTTCAAGGAGTTTTGACGTTCTGAAAATATAAAATATTTTTCAAGGATATTAATTCCTAAAAATACAAAATATTTTTCAAGGAATTTTAATTCCTAAAAATATAAGATATTTTTCAAGGAATTTGAATTCCTAAAAATGTAGATATTTTTCAAGGAATTTGAAATTTAAACCATACCAGATATTTTTCAAGGAAATTTGAATTCCTAAAATTATTTGGTTAGCCTGAGAGGTTATAAGTAGGGCTTCACTTCTCATTCCCTTGCTCTGTGCGCCTCACCCATAGGAGTCTCCAAGCTTGATTTCTTCAATTCTTCATCAAACTCAGATCTTTATTTGGGTAAGTACTTTCTCCCAATCTTTACACCATTTAATTTAAATGTGCTTAGATTTAGAAGAAATACGTTTTATCTTTGAGGAACTTTATCTGAATCTTCTTGTTTTGTTTTATTTTGATCCAAAATAATTGACTTGTTTGAATCAAGTTACGATTTCTCCATGAAATTCCTTAGCCTGGACGATTTCTAGGGTTACAAATCCTACCACCTGCGATTTCAGGTTTGTGAAGCCTAGGATAGGCGATTTCCAGGGAAGTAAAACCCTAGGCCGACAACCTCTTTAAGATCATTAGCCTGGCGATTTTTAGGATTCCAAACCCTAGCATAGGCGATTTCTAGGGATGTCTATTCCCTCATGGGTCGACCACCCCTAGGGCTTCATTATGGGCCGAGCACCTCATGGGCTTCTCTTCCCTTGCCTTATGCGATTTCCAGGTCTAGGATTAGGGTTAGGGCCGACCACCCTTAGAGTTTCTAATCATGGGACGAGTATCTCCAGGGCTTCCATTTCCTTGCCTTATGCGATTTCCAGGCCTAGGGGATCCAGGGTCTAGGGTGGTCGGCCCAAGCATAGGCCAACCACCTGGGACCCTAAAAAAAATTTCTCTTCCTTTATTGATCTCTTTGGGGTCTTCCTTGTACTGTACAATTTATTTTTATTGGAGACTTGAAATTTAGTCCTCTGGCATTTTTATGAGGTTTGCATCCCTGGGGTGGTCGGCCTAAGATGGTAGGCCGACCACCTATGCCCATCTTTCATGATTTGTAATCTTATGGATTCAGGGTGATCAGCCCAGGCTTAGTCTCACTAGGCCGACCCCCTTTATAGACTTTTCTCCTGATTTGTTCATTTTGTCTCCTTAGTTTATGGATATGCCCCCAGCTATTGGCTTCATTATGCTCACTTACTAACTTTACTCTTTATTTTTCTTCTGTTGCAGATGTCCAACTCCTCTTCATCAGACAAGTCAGTAAGTGAGCGTACTCCCCAGGAGTTCTTGGAAAGGGTGAAAAGGATTTTCCCTCACTCCGCTTTATATTTTTTTAGTGAGGAAGACTTCTTTAAAAGGTATAACCCAATGGTGAGAGTAAAACAGACCATTTAGCAACCATCTGAAGATGATCCTCATATTGCTAGGCACATCACTCAAGGCTCTTCGCCTCGCTCTTCTCAGATCTCTTCTCAGCATAGCACTCCCCGCAGCTCTCAAGGCCCATCTCAGTGAAGTCATTCTTCTCAGTAGAATGTGTCCAGTCAGCGAGACTCATTACAATGCCCTATGCATCGTGTTACTAGTCGGGTTCCCCATCACTCTTCTTCTCAGCGAGAACATACCGAGGGCTCACATGGCCATGCTACTCATCCTTAGAAGAGTTCTAATCACAGGTTCCAGCCTCAAGTGGTTCGCCCTCCTTCCAAGAGTAAGACAGTCTCGCCAGCTGCGCAGCAAAAGTAGAGACGGCAAAAAGAGTTCTATTCATCAGATTCTAGGGCCACCATGGCCAGTGAGATTATATGGAAACAGGTTGAGAAGCCTTGCCCTATTGATTATGAGGTTGTGTGGTTCAAGAGGGCTGCCTCTGACATGACTGAAGAGAAGGTAACGAACTTAAGGAAGACCTTTGACCTCTCTGGCGTGTTTATTACTATCCCTGGTCCAAATGACAGAGCTTGATGAGGACACCAAGACTAAAGATCCAAGTCAAGTTCCAGTTGGTCCGGTGACGAGGGCACGAGCCAAGAGATTCAAAGAAGAACTTAACAACCTAGTCTACAGAGTCCTAAAAACAGGAGGAGACCGTGGTCAACACTGAAGGAGAACAAAGATTTGTACTGCTCATCAAAGTAGACTCAGTTTAGGAGCTTGATCAATATTTAGCTTCTTGTAATGAGTCTTATTGGATTTTGGCATCTTGTATTTTTATTTTAATCAGTCACTTAATCACGTTTTTATTTAGTCTTTGTTTTTGTGAAAGTCAAACATTTGACTTGTGAGAGTCCAAGAGTCTTTCTATTTGTGCTTGTTAGGGTTTTCATTAGGAAGACAAAGGGGCTTGTCTTTGATGTAATTTTCGGCCATATTAGGCCTTGTAAACGTTGGTCAAGGCAGATTTTTTTGATGAAATGAAAATTGAGAGGTTTTCTTCTTGAGTTCTTGAAGAGACTATTCGAACTTATCAAGGGTATTCCTTTTGGTGTTCAATCTGACTTATCAAACGGATTCCCATCACCGTTTGTGGCGTCTTCCTCATACCAAGGTTCGTGCTTGGCTAAGCATTGGGTCGCGGTTCATCATTCCAGATTCGTGTGTTCTTGGCTGCCATATTTGGTGTCGAGTTTCACCACAATCGTTGGTGTGGTTCGTATCAAAGCTGAGGACCCCCTCTGGGCATGTGCACTTGGACATGTTCTGCCATAAAGTCTGGCACCCTACTTCCTCTTCATCCATACTTCCATAGCGTTGTGGACTATTTTGGTATTAGTCCTTCTCAAATGACTCCTAATGCGATCTTGGTCTAATCTTCGTTGTACATTATCTATCACCGTGAAAAATGGGCTGCTCCAGTGCCTCACGAGATCCACTACTTGTTTGACCTAAAGATGAACACTTCTAAGCGCAACTCGGGGTATTTCCACTTCCACCATTATATGAGCGAGGGTACCAACACCTTCTTGGAAGAGATCTCTGGAAATAGCAAGGCATTTAGATATGCCGTCAACTATTTCTTTACTAAGGCAGAGGCCAACTACTCCATGTTTAAGCACGTTGGGCCTTTTTATAGACCGCTCCCGACCTAGGCTATGAGAGTTAGGGCCAAGGGAGTGATTTCCATAACCCCTAAGGAGAAGAATGTCAAGACCCTCGTTACTTCAGAGAACCATATGAAGGTTGGGTTGTTTCCTCCTACTATAGCCGATGTTTTGGATGACGATGGTCCCGAGCCCGTGACCGCCATAGACTACCTGGGACCCATTCATGTCAAGAAGGTACCCTCTTCGCCTGTGCTAGCTGGATAGGAGGGTGGTGAGGTGGGTGCATCTGTCGCGTACTCATTGCTTGCTTCGGACGACTTTGATGAGACTACGTTCGAACCTGAATCTCATTCAGAAGGTTCGACACTTTATCACCTTTATTTTATGATTCATCTGTGATTAATATTCTTCTGACATTTGATCTTCTTTTGCAGGCTTAGACATGTTTGGCTTTGTTCATATCCAGCATAAGGCGACTCCCACTGGGCGAGGCTGCTGGGCAGGTGCACAGGGGCCGCACAGGGGCGCGGAGCGCCTGGGCGAGGCTGCTGGGAGGTACGCGCTGGTCATGGCGCAGGGGCGCCTGGGCAGGTGATACGAACCACACCAACACTGTGATGAAACCCGACACCAAATATGGCACAGCCACCAAGAACACACGAAATGGGAATGAAGACCGCGACCCAATGCTTAGCCAAGCACGAACCTTGGTATGAGGAAGACGCCACAAACGGGGATGGGAATCCGTTTGATAAGTCGGGTTGAACGCCACAAGGAATCCCTTGATAAGTTCTAATAGTTTCTTCAAGAACTCAAGAAGAAAAACTCACAAATTTTCATTTCACATAATCTGATTTTTCCAAATGTTTTCAAGGCCTTATATAGCCGAAAATTACATCAATACAAGCCCCTTTGTCTTCCTAAAAACCGAAATATTAAAGACAAGCCTTTTGTCTTCCTAATGAAACCGAAAAATAAAGACAACCCTTTGTGTAGAGTCCAAGAACTTTACTTAGCTAATTGTTTAGTAGTATTATAGTATGTTTAGTGTTATCATTGTTACTTTGGATTTTTGGTTCAGACCGGGAGTTATTTGGACACTCATAGTAGTACTTATAGATTTTCTAAGTTTAACCTATAGTTTAAGAATATTAAGTATAACCTAAGGTTTGATTAATGTGACTGATATTAAGGATTATATTATTATATTATAAGGTTTAGACATCAACCAATAGGATTTTAAGCACATGTTTTGAATGTGATGAGGACACCAAGACTCAAAATCCAAGTCAAGTTCCAGTTGATCCAAGCCAAGAGGGGAGGAATGATGAGGACACCAGTTTAGGAGCTTGATCAATATTTAGCTTCTTGTAATGAGTCTTTTTATTTTTAATCACGTTTTTTTAGTCTTTGTTTATTTTGTGATAAGTCAAACACTTGACTTGTGTGAGTCCAAGAGTCCTTTTTGTCTTTAATTTTCGGTTTTTATTAGGAAGACAAAGGGTTGTCTTTAAATTTCGGTTTTCATTAGGAAGACAAAGGGTTGTCTTTATTTTTCGGTTTCATTAGGAAGACAAAAGGCTTGTCTTTAATATTTCGGTTTTTAGGAAGACAAAGGGGCTTGTATTGATGTAATTTTCGGCTATATAAGGCCTTGAAAACATTTGGAAAAATCAGATTTGGATGAAATGAAAATTTGTGAGTTTTCTTCTTGAGTTCTTGAAGAGACTATCCGAACTTATCAAGGGTATCCCTTGTGGCGTTCAATCCGACTTATCAAACGGATTCCCATCCCCGTTTGTGGCGTCTTCCTCATACCAAGGTTCGTGCTTTGCTAAGCATTGGGTCGCGGTTCCATTCCAATCTCGTGTGTTCTTGGTGGCTGTTCCATATTTGGTGTCGGGTTTCGTCACACTTGTTGGCGTGGTTCGTATCAGTTGGTATCAGAGCTTAGGATCATCCGGTTTGGCCTATCCTTTTTCATTTTTTTTTCTATTCAGTTCATGTTATTATATTAGGAATTCTTGAAAAAAAAAAAAAAATCTATCTATTCGTGTTCTTGATTTTCTTAGTCTTTGTTCCTGTTTTCCTTCTAAAAATCTGAAACCATTATAGTTAATCTCTTTATTCCAGATTGTTTCTTTGTTCAAATCGTGTTCTTATTTCCTAGTTCCCATTATTTCTTTGTGAAATCCCTTGAAATCCCTTATTTCCTAGTTCCCATTATTTCCTAGTTCCCATTATTCATTTCTGAAATCATGAATTAGGGTTCTTAACGTGAATTAGGGCTTTGAGTTTTATCTTGTTCTACTTGTGGAATCTGACTTTGCCTTGGGTTTCTCTTGTTCTTATTTTGAAATCTGAATTGGGGTTAAGTTTCTCTTGTTCTTATTGTGCAATCCGAATTGGCATTGAGCTTTTTTCTCTTGTTCTTATTGTACAATCCGAATTTGTTTTATTGTGAAATCTGAATTGACAGTGAGTTTCTCTAGTTTTTCATTGTGAAAATCTGAATTTGCATTGAGAATCTCTTGCTCTTTTGTGAAATCCGAGTTGTTTTGTTTTCGAATCCAAGTCTAATTTTTTTTTTCTTGTGTCTTGTACCTGCGTTTGTGGATCAAGAGGAAAGAAAAGACAGAAAAGAAAGAAGAAGAAAAATTCAAAGGGATCCGAACCTAAAAAAAAAAAAAAAAAGAGTCTGGAAACCCGTCTTAAAAATTTTGTTCTATTCTTGTTCCCTATGGTCTAGAGGCCTTTTTGCCAAAACCCCACACAAGCGTTCCAAAAATCATCGTTTTTTCTTCATTTTTCACCAGTTTTCGTCGGTGTTCGTTTGGTTTGTTTGGTTGAATTTGCTGCTTGAATACTCCATATTACCGTTGGATTAGTTTTGAAAGAGCTCAAAGAAGAATACGAGTGGAAAAAGGCAAAGGTGTGAGCTTATTTGAGGGTAAAAGCCATCAAAGTTGAGTGAAACACGAGTGGACTTGAGTGACAAATTTTTGAGTGAAAACACGTGAGGGAGTGTGGTGAGGTCTTTTCTCCATATTATTCTAACCCTATTTTGCAGATTTCCATCATGGCACAAAATCCAGAGAAAGATGCAAGCAATGATATTCCGCCACCTGAGGTTCCAAATCTACAAATGCAAGCATTAATTGGGGAGATGCGAAGGATGATGAGGGCGGAGTGTGAGCAGATACATGAGAGGTTGGATAGGGTAGAAGAGGGAACGCAATGGAGGGCACGGAGGAACAGGGTACAACAACGGGATGTTGAGGGTGAAAGAGAGTTTGATGGGGGCGATTTAGAGGAAGAATATGATAGGATGTCAGAGGGTAACCATAGGAGGTATGGCCGAGATAGAGAAGCTAGGAACTGGGTAGACAATAATTTGGGATATATCAAGATGAGAATCCCCGCCTTTCAAGGCAAGAGTGATCCTGAGGCATACCTTGAGTGGGAGAAGAAAATGGAGTTGGTTTTCGATTGTCACAACTACTCTGACATGAAGAAGGTAAAACTAGCTGTCATTGAATTTACTGATTATGCTATTGTTTGGTGGGATCAGTTGTGCATCAATAGGAGGCGAAATGGAGATCGTACCATTGACACTTGGGAGGCTATGAAGAGGGTGATGAGGCGACGGTTTGTACCATCTCATTATTATCGAGATCTATACCTTAAGTTGCAGGGTCTTCGTCAAGGTTCCAAGAGTGTTGATTTGTATTACAAAGAGATGGAGATGGCTATGATTAGAGCCAATGTGGAAGAGGATCGGGAGGCGACAATGGCAAGGTTTTTGAATGGGTTGAACCGAGAGATTGCTAATCCGATTGAGCTACACCATTATGTGGAATTAGAAGATTTGGTGCATATGGCAATCAAAGTTGAGAGGCAGCTCAAGAGGAGTAGTACAAGTTCAAAGCCAAGACCGAGCCCACACCATTCAAGTGCAACACCTTGGCGGTCGAACTATCCAAAGAAGGAAGAAGACCAACCTACTTCATCCTTTACACCAAAACCAGCCACGACCCCTCAAGGTAAAACAGCCCCTACTTCGTCCCATTCTAGTGAGATAAAATGTTTCAAATGTCAGGGGCGAGGACACATAGCTAGCCAATGTCCAAACAAGCGAGTTATGGTAATTCGGGATAATGGGGAGATAGATTCCGAAGAGGAAGATGATCTTGATGACATGCCACCATTGGAGGACGCTTCTATGGGTGATGAGGAGTTTGGGGCAGAATCTGGTGAGATGCTTGCACTAGTCACACGACGAGCCTTAAATTTGCAAGCAAAAGAAGAGGAAGAAGAGGTGCAACGGGAGAACATCTTTCACACTCGTTGTCATGTGAAAGGCAAGGTATGTAGTGTGATTATTGATGGAGGTAGTTGTACTAGCGTTGCTAGTTCTTCCATGGTTGAAAAGCTAGGGCTCCCAACGCTTAAACATCCTTGTCCATACAAGTTGCAGTGGTTGAATGATAGTGGTGAAGTGAGGGTTACAAAACAGGTGCTGGTATCATTTCGAATTGGCAAGTATGAGGATGAGGTATTGTGCGATGTGGTTCCCATGCAAGCTGGACACCTCCTTCTAGGAAGGCCTTGGCTATTTGATCGGCGAGTCCAGCATGATGGCTTCACCAACAAGTACTCATTCACGTTCCGCCAACGAACAATCACTCTAGCTCCATTGACGCCAAAGCAAGTATATGAAGACCAAGTGAGGTTGCAAAAATTGAGTGATAAAAAAAAATTGAGTGAGCAAAAGAAGGAGAGTGAAAAGATGAATGAGAGTGAGAAAAAAGAGAGACAAAGAGAGAAAAGGGTCGAATCAAGTGAGAGAGAAAAGAAAGAGAAGAGTTTGATCAATGAGGGAAAATTCGAGAGAAAACAAAGTAATTTTTATGCAAAAAAAAGTGAGGTTAAGGAGGCTCTTTTAAACACTAACCAACTTGATGCTAACAAGGGTCGTCACAAGCAGGTTTTTGATCCTGGTGATTGGGTATGGTTACACATGAGGAAAGAGCGATTCCCAGCACAAAGACGTTCCAAATTGCTACCTCGAGGAGATGGGCTGTTTCAAGTGCTAGAAAGGATCAATGACAATGCCTACAGACTCGATTTGAGTCCTTTTGATGCAGGTGACGATTTGAGGTCAAATCTTTCTCAAGAGGGGGGGAATGATGAGGACACCAAGACTCAAAATCCAAGTCAAGTTCCAGTTGATCCAAGCCAAGAGGGGAGGAATGATGAGGACACCAGTTTAGGAGCTTGATCAATATTTAGTTTCTTGTGTAATGAGTCTTTTTATTTTTAATCACGTTTTTTTAGTCTTTGTTTATTTTGTGATAAGTCAAACACTTGACTTGTGTGAGTCCAAGATTCCTTTTTGTCTTTAATTTTCGGTTTTTATTAGGAAGACAAAGGGTTGTCTTTAAATTTCGGTTTTCATTAGGAAGACAAAGGGTTGTCTTTATTTTTCGGTTTCATTAGGAAGACAAAAGGCTTGTCTTTAATATTTCGGTTTTTAGGAAGACAAAGGGGCTTGTATTGATGTAATTTTCGGCTATATAAGGCCTTGAAAACATTTGGAAAAATCAGATTTGGATGAAATGAAAATTTGTGAGTTTTCTTCTTGAGTTCTTGAAGAGACTATCCGAACTTATCAAGGGTATCCCTTGTGGCGTTCAATCCGACTTATCAAACGGATTCCCATCCCCGTTTGTGGCGTCTTCCTCATACCAAGGTTCGTGCTTTGCTAAGCATTGGGTCGCGGTTCCATTCCAATCTCGTGTGTTCTTGGTGGCTGTTCCATATTTGGTGTCGGGTTTCGTCACACTTGTTGGCGTGGTTCGTATCAGAATGGTAATTAAGGATTAAGTATTTTTGAGGATTAAATTAAATAAGGGTAAAAGTTTGAATGTGTAGGGTCAGTCAGCAGCTTTGAGCACGTTGAGGGCTTAGTCAAGGCTGTTTAATCCATTCAAACTTAGCTAAAAATGTGTAAATTCGTGTTTAAATATTCTGCGTATGCCGATATATCGCAGCTATAGGGGGCGATATGTCGCAGCACGTAGATACGGAAAACACGAATCGATGCACGGTCGCCTCGGGAACAAAGGTCCAGGCGATATATCGCCTATAGGGGGCGATATATCGCCTCCACCAGCATGAATTCAAATACTTTTGAATTCCTTTCCCTTCAGCCATTCAAACTCCTTCAACAGTCCAGCATCTTCTGAACGAGTCTTCAGCCTCTGCTGAACGATTATTCAAATGATTTTCACTTAAAAAGCCATTATTTTTATTCAAGTAAAATCAAGATATTTTCATTCCCAAACTCTATAAATAGGACCTAGTACCCAGCCATTATTCACCATTTGCTCTAAGTTCAGAGGCTGCTAGTGTTAAGTGAGTGTGAGAGTGTAAACACTTGGTTTGGGGAAAAACTATAAGCTTAAACATCATAAGCTTATCAAACACTTTGGGAAGTGAGTTCTATAGTATTTCGGTGAAGGTTAGATTGATCTTGCAATCTTTGAGGTAAACCCAAAACTCTAGTTCTTTTCTGTATTTTTATGTTATTTCCTTTCTCAAAACCTTCTACTCAGTCCCCTAACCTTATTCTTATTTTGGTTAGGGAATCCAAGCTTTTAAGCATATAAGTCGGTAAGTATGTTTTCTATGGTTTAGTCTTTCCATCTCTTTCATTTCATCTCCTTTCTTTAGACTTACTCTTTCTTATGGTTTTAGGAGTGTTCCAACAATCCCAACTCAGTCCATAATCTCGGTAACTTTGGTAAGGAAAATAGGCTAGAATTAATATGTTATGTGCTTATGTTATATATTAAAAGTGTTATGATATGTATATGTGTATGTTTGTAGGCTTGGGTATATGACCCATATGACTAACAAGACCCCAAATGGGTTATGGGCATATGACCTACTTAGCTAGTAGGACCCCATTAACCCCATGGGCATATGCTTGTTTAGTCTATGGGACCCCAAGTAATAATGGCCATTATAATAAGTGTATGTTATATGTATTATGTTAAGTCTTTATGTTTTCTTATGAAATTATGTATGTGACTTTGTGTTAGATTTTCCTTACTGGGCATTAGGCTCACTCCTTTCTGTTTATGTGCAGGAAAATAAGTTTATAGGCAGAAAGATTCGTGACGCTTGGAGAATGTGTATCGATGATGAATGGAGTCAAGGGGCCGAGTGTTATTCGATTCGAGGATATAGTCTCCTTTTATGTTTTTATGGTTTTTATGTGTATTTTCCACATTATTATGTAATGTTTTTTTTATTTTAAATCTTATTTTGTTTAAAAGACAATGGGATCCCAAAATCCTTCTTAGTATTCTGTTTATTTGTAAATAACTCTTATTTTCAAGTTATTCAATAAATTATGGTATTTTCGTAAAAATGTAAGTTTTATGTATAGTTTCGATAATGGTCCAATTAGTCTAGATTAGTGGGTCATTACACTTTGTCTTCCTAATGAAAATTGAAATTTAAAGACAACCCTTTGTCTTCCTAATGAAAACTGAAATTTAAAGACAACCCTTTGTCTTCCTAATAAAAACCGAAAATTAAAGACAAAAAGGACTCTTGGACTCACACAAGTCAAGTGTTTGACTTATCACAAAATAAACAAAGACTAAAAAACGTGATTAAAAATAAAAAGACTCATTACAAGAAGCTAAATATTGATCAAGCTCCTAAACTGCTGTCCTCATCATTCCTCCCCTCTTGCCTTGGATCAACTGGAACTTGACTTGGATTTTGAGTCTTGGTGTCCGCATCATTCCCCCCCTCTTGAGAAAGATTTGACCTCAAATCGTCACCTGCATCAAAAGGACTTAAATCAGAAACATTAAAAGTAGCACTAACAGTATACTCACCTGGTAAATCGAGTCTGTAGGCATTGTCATTGATCCTTTCTAGCACTTGAAACGGCCCATCTCCTCGAGGTAGCAATTTGGAACGTCTTTGTGCTGGGAATCGCTCTTTCCTCATGTGTAACCATACCCAATCACCGGGATCAAAAACCTGCTTGTGATGACCCTTGTTAGCATCAAGTTGGTTAGTGTTTAAAAGAGCCTCCTTAACCTCACTTTTTCTTGCATAAAAATTACTTTGTTTTCTCTCGAATTTTCCTTCATTGATCGAACTCTTCTCTTTCTTTTCTCTCTCACTTGATTCGACCCTTTTCTCTCTTTGTCTCTCTTTTTTCTCACTCTCATTCATCTTTTCACTCTCCTTCTTTTGCTCACTCAATTTTTTTTGATCACTCAATTTTTGCAACCTCACTTGGTCTTCATATACTTGCTTTGGCGTCAATGGAGCTAGAGTGATTGTTCGTTGATGGAATGTGAATGAGTACTTGTTGGTGAAGCCATCATGCTGGACTCGCCGATCAAATAGCCAAGGCCTTCCTAGAAGGAGGTGTCCGGATTGCATGGGAACCACATCGCACAATACCTCATCCTCATACTTGCCAATTCGAAATGATACCAGCACCTGTTTTGTAACCCTCACTTCACCACTATCATTCAACCACTGCAACTTGTATGGACAAGGATGTTTAAGCATTGGGAGCCCCAGCTTCTCAACCATGGAAGAACTAGCAACATTAGTACAACTACCTCCATCAATAATCACACTACATACCTTGTCTTTCACATGACAACGAGTGTGAAAGATGTTCGCCCGCTGCACCTTTCTTCCTCTTCTTTTGCTTGCAAATTCAAGGCTCGTCGTGTGACTAGTGCAAGAATCTCACCAGATTCTGGCCCATACTCTTCATCATCGATAGAAACATCTTCCAATGGTGGCATGTCAGCAAGATCTTCATCTTCAGAATCGAGCTCGCCACTTTCTCGAATCACCATAACTCTCTTGTTTGGACATTGGCTAGCTATGTGTCCTCGCCCCTGACATTTGAAACACTTTATCTCACTAGAATGGGACGAAGTAGGGGTTGTTTTACCTTGAGGGCTCGTGGCTGGTTTCGGTGTAAAGGATGAAGTAGGTTGGTCTTCTTCCTTCTTTGGATAGTTCGACCTCCAAGGTGTTGTACTTGGATTGTGTGGGCTCGGTCTTGGCCTCGAACTTGAACTACCCTTCTTGAGCTGCCTCTCAACTTTGATTGCCATATGAACCAAATCCTCCAATTCCACATAATGGTGTAGTTCGATTGGGTCAGCAATCTCTCGGTTCAACCCATTCAAAAACCTTGCCATGGTTGCCTCCCGATCCTCTTCAACATTGGCTCTAATCATAGCCATCTCCATCTCCTTGTAATACTCATCAACACTCTTGGAACCTTGACGAAGACCCTGCAACTTAAGGTATAGATCTCGATAATAATGAGATGGTACAAACCGTCGCCTCATCACCCTCTTCATAGCCTCCCAAGTGTCAATGGCACGATCTCCATTTCGCCTCCTATTGATGCACAATTGATCCCACCAAACAATAGCATAATCAGTAAATTCAATGACAGCTAGTTTTACCTTCTTCATGTCAGAGTAGTTGTGACAATCGAAAACCAACTCCATTTTCTTCTCCCACTCAAGGTATGCCTCAGGATCACTCTTGCCTTGAAAGGCGGGGATTCTCATCTTGATATTTCCCAAATTATTGTCTACCCAGTTCCTAGCTTCTCTATCTCGGCCATACCTCCTATGGTTACCCTCTGACATCCTATCATATTCTTCCTCTAAATCGCCCCCATTAAACTCTCTTTCACCCTCAACATCCCGTTGTCGCACCCTGTTCCTCTGTGCCCTCCATTGCGTTCCCTCTTCTACCCTATCCAACCTCTCATGTATCTGCTCACACTCCGTCCTCATCATCCTTCGCATCTCCCCAATTAATGCTTGCATTTGTAGATTCGGAACCTCAGGTGGCGGAATATCATTTCTTGCATCTTTCTCTGGATTTTGTGCCATGATGGAAATCTGCAAAATAAGGTTAGAATAATATGGAGAAAAGACCTCACCACACTCCCTCACGTGTTTCGCTCAAACAATATTTTCACTCAAATCCCCTCGTGTTTCACTCAATTTCAATGGCTTTTACCCTCAAATAGGCTCACACCTCTGCCTTTTTCCACTCGTATTCTTCTTTAAGTTCTTTCAAAACTAATCCAACGGTAATATGGAGTATTCAAGCAGCAAATCCAACCAAACAAACCAAACAAACACCGACGAAAATTGGTGAAAATGACGAAAAAATGATGATTTTTGGAACACTTGTGTGGGGTTTTGGTCAAAAGGCCTCTAGACCATAAGGAACAAGATTAGAACAAAAAATTTTAAGAGGGGTTTCCAGACTTTTTTTTTTTTTTTTTTTTTTTAGAGTTCGGATCCCCTTGAAATTAAGAACACCAAAGAACCAATCCGAAAACCAAGCAACTGTGGTACTATAACAGATTCAAGAACAAACCCAATAACAGAAAACGATTATTCCCAAAATCTAATCTGTGATTCAACCAATAAGATCAAAACCAAACTAATTTGTGGCACTATAACAGTCTCGGATTCCACAACAAATAAAGGAACCAATGGAAACCAGGGACACAATTGAAACAAGGGAATGATCAATACCAATTTCGGATTTCACAACAAGAACAAGAAACCCAAGGCAAAATTCGGATTTCAAAACAAAACAGCACTAGAAACTCAATGAAAATTCAGATTCTACAATTAGAACAAGAGAAAAAAACTCAAAGCCCTAATTCACGATTTCAACAAGCTCTAGAATAGTTTCTGATTTCACAACAAACAATTGGAACAAGGATATTAAGAACACGATTTGAACAAAGAAACAATCTGGAATAAAGAGATTAACTATAATGGTTTCAGATTTTTAGAAGGAAAACAAGAACAAAGACTAAGAAAATCAAGAACACGACTAGATAGATTTTTTTTTTTTTTGATTTCAGAAACCCTAAAATTGAAATACGAATAGAACACAAATGAAAAAAAAAAGGATAGGCCAAACCGGATGATCCTAACCTCTGATACCAACTGATACGAACCACACCAACACTGTGATGAAACCCGACACCAAATATGGCACAGCCACCAAGAACACACGAAATGGGAATGAAGACCGCGACCCAATGCTTAGCCAAGCACGAACCTTGGTATGAGGAAGACGCCACAAACGGGGATGGGAATCCGTTTGATAAGTCGGGTTGAACGCCACAAGGAATCCCTTGATAAGTTCTAATAGTTTCTTCAAGAACTCAAGAAGAAAAACTCACAAATTTTCATTTCACATAATCTGATTTTTCCAAATGTTTTCAAGGCCTTATATAGCCGAAAATTACATCAATACAAGCCCCTTTGTCTTCCTAAAAACCGAAATATTAAAGACAAGCCTTTTGTCTTCCTAATGAAACCGAAAAATAAAGACAACCCTTTGTCTTCCTAATGAAAACTGAAATTTAAAGACAACCCTTTGTCTTCCTAATGAAAACTGAAATTTAAAGACAACCCTTTGTCTTCCTAATAAAAACCGAAAATTAAAGACAAAAAGGACTCTTGGACTCACACAAGTCAAGTGTTTGACTTATCACAAAATAAACAAAGACTAAAAAACGTGATTAAAAATAAAAAGACTCATTACAAGAAGCTAAATATTGATCAAGCTCCTAAACTGGTGTCCTCATCATTCCTCCCCTCTTGCCTTGGATCAACTGGAACTTGACTTGGATTTTGAGTCTTGGTGTCCGCATCAGCAGGGGCGCACGACCAGCAGCACACAGCAGCGGCTGGGCACGCTGCAGGGGCTGGGCACGCAGCAAGGCAGCTGGGTGAGGCTCGGGCTTCGGGGCTCGGAACCCGGGGCTCGGGCCTTACAGAATTTTTCAAATAATTTTAACACAAAAAATTAAAATTACAAAAATTCCTATGCCCCAAAATGGCTTACATTTTTCATCTAGAATTTTAAAAACAATTCCTAAACCCAAAACACCATATAATTAACGACCCTTAAGAATCAACTATCATCATACATACATCCATCCATTCACATATATTACAATAACATAAGAATGCATATTATGCCCACACAGTAATTAATGTATGCAGAGATTAATGACCTCTCTGGTACCAATTGTTAGGAACGAGTTTCCTAATACGCAGCGGAATGGTGGTGTGGTTGGCCCAATGTACAACAAAAAATTTGTAACATATTTAAACTACCTTTAAATATGCGGATCCATTAATATACATACATTAATCATAAACAAGATAAGGATAGAATTCATACCTCTTGAAGCCTATCATGTATCCTTGCTATCTTTTCGTATTTAGAACGGTCTTCCTATCCAAGCCGCTCCCACGTACTCACACCAAGATCTTCCAAAGCGTTCTCTACACCTCAAGAGATGTGTGGGCACTTGAGAATGAAGGATAGTTTATTTGTGATTCTACTTGATGTACTCAACTCATGAGATCAAGAGAATAGGCCTGAGAATTGGTTCTTTATTTTCAGAGAGAGAAAACTATCGTTTTATTTTTCACAGAGCGAATGTTCAGAGTTGTCTCACACACACTTATCTGAATAATTTTCTGATTAGTCATACTTAAAATAAAATATTCAAATTTTAAAAAAATAAATTTGTAACCATTTTACAATTTACTTTTTAATTAATTAATTATTCTATTAATGAAAAAAAAATCCAAAAACCAATTTTTGAATTATCCATTAATTAATTAATTAATTAAATAAAAATGAAAATCTCATCCCTGAAAATGCCCTACACGCCGCGGATTGTGTGTGAACGTGTAGCTTCCTAATTTTTAGGGATATTGGTTTTTCAAATTTTATTTAATTATTTATTCAAATTACTTTGTCAGATAAGATCTAACAACCTGATAACTAATTCAAATTAATTACCTTTCTAATTAATTATCAAATATAATTAATTATTTGAATAAATATTAATCTTTTAAATTCAAATCCAATTTGAACTTATCAGATTATTATCTCCCACTCAAATAAGGATATTTAATTAATTCTACCACTTAATTAAATCCAAAATTTTCGAAAATAAATATTTAATTAAATTTCGAAATTAGTTTAATTATTTAATATAATTTCAAAAATTATACAATAATTAAATATTAATTAATTTGATTAACTACAACTAATTTGTAATTAATTAATTAATCACTATTATCATATAATTGCATATTTGGCTTGAAGAACAAATTTCTTCTTAAATATGTCTTTAAACTATTTTCCCTTCATATCAACTCTTACCTTGAACAGTGTTGATAGAGCCGCTATGGGGACCTATGGACCTATAATTTCAAGCTCCAATAAATTTGAGATTATTAATTAAACTCTTTAATTAAATAATCTTAATTTATTTATCTCATGATTATTCCACTATAAATATGAGACTGCACTCTTGTAATTATAGACATTTCATTTACTGAGTACTTTATAATCATAAAGCGTCCATTGATATAATCATTGCATACAACTTGACCCTCTAATAATGGTTCATAATTAATCGGGAATAAAATTACCGTTTTACCCTTTTATACCATTGATGATACGAACCACACCAACATTGTGATGAAACCCGACACCAAATATGGAACAACCACCAAGATCATACGAGATTGGAATGGAACCGCGACCCAATGCTTAGCAAAGCACGAACCTTGGTATGAGGAAGACGCCACAAACGGGGATGGGAATCCGTTTGATAAGTCGGATTGAACGCCACAAGGGATACCCTTGATAAGTTCGGATAGTCTCTTCAAGAACTCAAGAAGAAAACTCACAAACCACACCAACATTGTGATGAAACCCGACACCAAATATGGAACAACCACCAAGATCATACGAGATTGGAATGGAACCGCGACCCAATGCTTAGCAAAGCACGAACCTTGGTATGAGGAAGACGCCACAAACGGGGATGGGAATCCGTTTGATAAGTCGGATTGAACGCCACAAGGGATACCCTTGATAAGTTCGGATAGTCTCTTCAAGAACTCAAGAAGAAAACTCACAAATTTTCATTCAACATAATCTGCTTTCTTTCCAAATGTTTTCAAGGCCTTATATAGCCGAAAATTACATCAATACAAGCCCCTTTGTCTTCCTAAAAACCGAAATATTAAAGACAAGCCTTTTGTCTTCCTAATGAAACCGAAAAATAAAGACAACCCTTTGTCTTCCTAATGAAAACTGAAATTTAAAGACAACCTTTTGTCTTCCTAATAAAACCCGAAAATTAAAGACAAAAAGGACTCTTGGACTCACACAAGTCAAGTGTTTGACTTATCACAAAATAAACAAAGACTAAAAAACGTGATTAAAAATAAAAAGACTCATTACAAGAAGCTAAATATTGATCAAGCTCCTAAACTGGTGTCCTCATCATTCCTCCCCTCTTGGCTTGGATCAACTGGAACTTGACTTGGATTTTGAGTCTTGGTGTCCTCATCATTCCCCCCCTCTTGAGAAAGATTTGACCTCAAATCGTCACCTGCATCAAAAGGACTCAAATCAGAAACATTAAAAATAGCACTAACAGTATACTCACCTGGTAAATCGAGTCTGTAGGCATTGTCATAGATCCTTTCTAGCACTTGAAACGGCCCATCTCCTCGAGGTAGCAATTTGGAACGTCTTTGTGCTGGGAATCACTCTTTCCTCATGTGTAACCATACCCAATCACCGGGATCAAAAACTTGCTTGTGACGACCCTTGTTAGCATCAAGTTGGTTAGTGTTTAAAAGAGCCTCCTTAACCTCACTTTTTTTTGCATAAAAATTACTTTGTTTTCTCTCGAATTTTCCCTCATTGATCGAACTCTTCTCTTTCTTTTCTCTCTCACTTGATTTGACCCTTTTCTCTCTTTGTCTCTTTTTTTTCTCACTCTCATTCATCTTTTCACGCTCCTTCTTTTGCTCACTCAATTTTTTTTGATCACTCAATTTTTGCAACCTCACTTGGTCTTCATATACTTGCTTTGGCGTCAATGGAGCTAGAGTGATTGTTCGTTGGCGGAAGCCATCATGCTGGACTCGCCGATCAAATAGCCAAGGCCTTCCTAGAAGGAGGTGTCCAGCTTGCATGGGAACCACATCGCACAATACCTCATCCTCATACTTGCCAATTCGAAATGATACCAGCACCTGTTTTGTAACCCTCACTTCACCACTATCATTCAACCACTGCAACTTGTATGGACAAGGATGTTTAAGCATTGGGAGCCCTAGCTTTTCAACCATGGAAGAACTAGCAACGTTAGTACAACTACCTCCATCAATAATCACACTACATACCTTGCCTTTCACATGACAACGAATGTGAAAGATGTTCTCCCGCTGCACCTCTTCTTCCTCTTCTTTTGCTTGAAAAATTTAAGGCTCGTCGTGTGACTAGTGCAAGCATCTCACCATATTCTGCCCCAAACTCCTCATCACCCATAGAAGCGTCCTCCAATGGTGGCATGTCATCAAGATCATCTTCCTCTTCGTAATCTATCTCCCCATTATCCCGAATTACCATAACTCGCTTGTTTGGACATTGGCTAGCTATGTGTCCTCGCCCCTGACATTTGAAACATTTTATCTCACTAGAATGGGATGAAGTAGGGGCTGTTTTACCTTGAGGGGTCGTGGCTGGTTTTGGTGTAAAGGATGAAGTAGGTTGGTCTTCTTCCTTCTTTGGATAGTTCGACCGCCAAGGTGTTGCACTTGAATGGTGTGGGCTCGGTCTTGGCTTTGAACTTGTACTACCCCTCTTGAGTTGCCTCTCAACTTTGATTGCCATATGCACCAAATCTTCCAATTCCACATAATGGTGTAGCTCAATTGGATTAGCAATCTCTCGGTTCAACCCATTCAAAAACCTTGCCATTGTTGCCTCCCGATCCTCTTCCACATTGGCTCTAATCATAGCCATCTCCATCTCCTTGTAATACTCATCAACACTCTTGGAACCTTGACGAAGACCCTGCAACTTAAGGTATAGATCTCGATAATAATGAGATGGTACAAACCGTCGCCTCATCACCCTCTTCATAGCCTCCCAAGTGTCAATGGCACGATCTCCATTTCGCCTCCTATTGATGCACAACTGATCCCACCAAACAATAGCATAATCAGTAAATTCAATGACAGCTAGTTTTACCTTCTTCATGTCAGAGTAGTTGTGACAATCGAAAACCAACTCCATTTTCTTCTCCCACTCAAGGTATGCCTCAGGATCACTCTTGCCTTGAAAGGCGGGGATTCTCATCTTGATATTTCCCAAATTATTGTCTACCCAGTTCTTAGCTTCTCTATCTCGGCCATACCTCCTATGGTTACCCTCTGACATCCTATCATATTCTTCCTCTAAATCGCCCCCATCAAACTCTCTTTCACCCTCAACATCCCGTTGTTGTACCCTGTTCCTCCGTGCCCTCCATTGCGTTCCCTCTTCTACCCTATCCAACCTCTCATGTATCTGCTCACACTCCGCCCTCATCATCCTTCGCATCTCCCCAATTAATGCTTGCATTTGTAGATTTGGAACCTCAGGTGGCGGAATATCATTGCTTGCATCTTTCTCTGGATTTTGTGCCATGATGGAAATCTGCAAAATAAGGTTAGAATAATATGGAGAAAATACCTCACCACACTCCCTCACGTGTTTCGCTCGAACAATATTTTCACTCAAATCCCCTCGTGTTTCACTCAATTTCAATGGCTTTTACCCTCAAATAGGCTCACACCTCTGCCTTTTTCCACTCGTATTCTTCTTTAAGTTTTTTCAAAACTAATCCAACGGTAATATGGAGTATTCAAGCAGCAAATCCAACCAAACAAACCAAACGAACACCGACGAAAATTGGTGAAAATGACGAAAAAATGATGATTTTTGGAACACTTGTGTGGGGTTTTGGCCAAAAGGCCTCTAGACCATAAGAAACAAGAATAGAACAAAATTTTTTTAAGAAGGGTTTCCAGACTCTTTTTTTTTTTTTTTTTTGCTCTCGGATCCCCTTCCCTTTTCCTTTCCTTTCCTTTCTTCCTTTTTGTTTTTTTTTTATCTCTCAAATTTGATAACCCAGATACTCAATTTTTTTGAAAAGAAAAATTTTGAACACCAAAGAACCAATCCGAAAACCAAGCAAACTGTGGTACTATAATAGATTCAAGAACACTCCCAATAACAGAAAACCAATATTCCCAGAATCCAATCTGTGATTCAACAACCAATAAGATCAAAACCAAAATAATTTGTGGCACTATAACAGTCTCGGATTCCACAACAAATAAAGGAACCAATTGAAACCAGGGACACTATTGAAACAAGGGAGTTATCAATACCAAATTCGGATTCACAACAAGAACAAGAGAAACTCAATCCCCATTTCAGATTTCACAATAAGAATAAGAGAACCCAATCCAAATTTCAGAAAACCCAAAATAGAAAAGGACCAATCAATCTGTGGCACTATCACAAAGTAAACAGTTGACTCAATAGCAATCTCAGATTTTCACAAAGGAAACAAGGATTTTCACAAACTCAATAACAATTTCAGTTGATTAGTTTCGGATTTCAAGGGATTTCACAAAGAACTAATGTAAACTAGGAATAAGAACACGATTTGAACAAAGAAACAATCTGGAATAAAGAGATTAACTACAATGGTTTCGGATTTTTAGAAGGAAAACAAGAACAAAGACTAAGAAAATCAAGAACACGAATAGATAGATTTTTTTTTTTTTTATTTCAGAAACACGAATTGAAAGAAAAAAACACAAAGTAAAGGATAGGCCAAACCGGATGATCCTAAGCTCTGATACCAACTGATACGAACCACACCAACATTGTGATGAAACCCGACACCAAATATGGAACAACCACCAAGATCATACGAGATTGGAATGGAACCGCGACCCAATGCTTAGCAAAGCACGAACCTTGGTATGAGGAAGACGCCACAAACGGGGATGGGAATCCGTTTGATAAGTCAGATTGAACGCCACAAGGGATACCCTTGATAAGTTCGGATAGTCTCTTCAAGAACTCAAGAAGAAAACTCACAAATTTTCATTCAACATAATCTGCTTTCTTTCCAAATGTTTTCAAGGCCTTATATAGCCGAAAATTACATCAATACAAGCCCCTTTGTCTTCCTAAAAACCAAAATATTAAAGACAAGCCTTTTGTCTTCCTAATGAAACCGAAAAATAAAGACAACCCTTTGTCTTCCTAATGAAAACTGAAATTTAAAGACAACCTTTTGTCTTCCTAATAAAACCCGAAAATTAAAGACAAAAAGGACTCTTGGACTCACACAAGTCAAGTGTTTGACTTATCACAAAATAAACAAAGACTAAAAAACGTGATTAAAAATAAAAAGACTCATTACAAGAAGCTAAATATTGATCAAGCTCCTAAACTGGTGTCCTCATCATTCCTCCCCTCTTGGCTTGGATCAACTGGAACTTGACTTGGATTTTGAGTCTTGGTGTCCTCATCAATTGACTCTACTAGTGAAGGTTAATTCATAATTAAATTATGAATTTGAGCTCAATAACCTTTCAGTCCCAAAAGTCAACCCTTAAGAGAACCATTATTTAATCTCTTGCGAGAAGGCATAGATTCCATATCTGTATACTATGTCCCCAGTTATCTATATTAATGAGTTCCCAAAACAAAAGTTTCTAGCCTGATCATTCTGACAGACCCTAACAAGTGAATCAAAGAACTCATATAACATAAACAGGAGTTCATAGTAACTTCAGGATTAAGATCTATTTGTATATGATCATCAGTTGATATATTTAATTAATACTTCAAAAAGGTATTTAACTAAGTATTAATAAACATATCTGGTCCAGTTCTATATATTCTGTAATATATAAAGCACCTCCACTAAAGTGTCCTACCACACTAGTTATCCGGATCTAGATCACATGTATTCATAATACTAGGGGACCGTACTTGCAGTAATTAATCTAAAGATTCCATAACTTTATTTTACTGCGAACTATTCAAGTTCATTTATCTCAAACACAATCCTCCCGTACTAATACGTGTTTGAGATCACATATATGAACTTAGGAATTTTCCTGATATTTACATAATATTATCATAGAATAATATAGTCCATAAAATATATGCATAACAAATTCAATTTATTTATTTATTTCATAAAACAATGTCTACTACATATGCTTTCGGGGCACATTTCCAACAACAACTTGGTATCAGAGTGTCCTAGGTTTAAGGGTTCCTAAAGACTGACTTGACATGTACATTCGCTGCTAGAGACAAGCTCGATTCAGGGTTTGGTAAATGTGTATATGTGCTTGTATGCTTATGTGATTGGAAAGAATTTTGATTGTTGTTATCTGTTGGATTAATAGGAAGCATGAGATACTGATAGAGCCTGGCTCTTGATTGCCATGTGATAATATTGAGGCTTGCTTATTAGCATTGCTATGCATGTAAATGAATATCTGAATGATTAACTGCATATTTCGTATATATGGGTGAATGTATGGATGGGTGTCTAAATCTTTACTGTTGAGTGGTGATGTTGGGGCTTGCTTATTAGCAATGCTAGTGCATGTGGATAAATGCATGTATCTTGATTGCTTGTAATTGATTACGTTCCATTGGTGGATTTTGGAAAAGCTTTTACCCTGTCATCATGGTCTGATTGCCGAGTCGTTGATTGCAGATTAACTTGGATAGCTATGCGTCCAAGAAAATCTACGTCACTAGCCGGCACTAGAGATGATGACCAGGGCAAGATCCCTCCGCCAGTCCCTAAGAACTGGCAAGAAATTATGGCAGAGATGCAAGTGCGGCTTCAGAGCCAAGATGAATAGATTTGTCTTCTACGACAGCAGGCTCCATCAGGGAGTGCTGCACCTATCGTGCCACTTGTAGTGGAACCTGTTGCTCAGCCAGTGGAAGTTGGAAACAGGTGGGATCCATTGTATGAGCGGTTCTGAAAGCAACATCCCACAACTTTTGAGGGAGGACCTGATCCACTGAAGGTCGAGTAGTGGATGACTATGATTACTACTATCCTGGATTTTATGAGGACAGAAGGTTATGACAGAGTGGCCTGTGCCACGTATATGCTGAGAGAGGATGCCCGCATCTGGTGGGAAGTGGCATCACAGACCAGGGACGACACTACTTTGAGTTGGGATGGATTCAAGGATTTGTTCAGCCAGAAATACTACAATGTTGCCATCAGGGCAGTAAAGGTTAACGAGTTTGTGGGGTTGGTGCAGGGCAATATGACAGTCATTGAGTATGCCCTAAAGTTTGATAGACTTGCAAAATTTGCACCAGATCTTGTGCCTACAGATGCTGCTAGGCAAGACAAATTTATTAGAAGGCTTAATGCTATGATAGCCCGGGATGTGAGGATTACAACAGTTCTTGGGGGGACAACTTAAGCCCAAGTTGTTGAGAAGGCTCTTACCGCTGAGGAAGCGGAGAACAAGATTTTGAAGGAAAGTGCTACGAGGCAAGAGGGTCGTAGAGTGGTGCCTCCTTATTCTGGGTCTGGTAGGGGCGGAGGCCCCATTGATTTTAAGAGAAAGACCCCTGACACTTCGACTACTGCTGGTCTTGATAGGAGGGGTCGGGGTGCTCAGGGTGGCCGTCATGGAGGCGGTGAGGCATGGAGGAGTTATCTGCAGTGCCCAAGGTGCAGAAGATGCCATCAGGGCGAGTGTCAGGGCAAGGCCTGCTATGTGTGCGGGGCAGCGGGGGACCTCAAGAAGGGTTGCCCAACAGTGAAGAAAGGGGAAGCAGGAAAGGTGGACAGCTTGACTCCAACTCGAGTATTCACTTTGACACAGGCAGAGGCCGAGGCATCCTTACTCGCCAAAAATACTCTTCGAATCACCAAGTCACCCAGCTCGAGTCTATGCCCTTTTACCTTCGAGTTAAAGTAACGCATAATTCTCTACTGATAATGGGTGAGCTGTAATTGTGACTCTTCCTGCTTTTCTTCAATTAGATCCAAGGATGTGTTGAGCGATTCGTGGTTTTGATCTTGATCGAAAGTTTTCTATCTATGTGTCATCACTAGCCCTTCAATTTGGAGCATAGCTTCACTTCCAAAGGTTATGCCCCTTGGAGGTGCGATGTGAGGTCCTATAGGCCCAAAGTACTTTGCGAGAGCTACTCGGGCATAATCCCTTGACTTCATCTAGTCACTTTTTTAAGCTCACCTTTATGGTTTTATTTATAGCCTCGACCTACTCATTAGCTTGCGGATACGCCATTGAAGAGAAACTCTTGACTATGTCTTACTTCTCACAAAAGTTTGTGAAAAGATCAATATCAAACTGAGTTCCGTTATCAAACAAGATCTTCTTTGGGAGCCCAAAATGACACATGATGTTCTTCACGACAAAATCTAGGACTCTCTTCGAGGTTATGGTCGCCAGAGGCCTGACCTCGACCCACTTCGTAAAGTAGTCGATGGCGACAACTGCGTAGCGAACTCCTCCTTTTTCTGTTGGTAATGAACCAATCATGTCAATCCCCCATACTACAAATGGACAGGGGGATGAGATCATGATTAACTCAATGGGCGCTGCAAGAGAAATCGTGGCACAGTGTTGGAACTTGTCGCATTTCTGTACGTACCAGGCCGAATCCTTTTTTAGTGTAGGCCAAAAATAGCTCTATCTCAGTATCTTTAGAGGTAGGTTTTTCCCCCCAGCGTGGTCTCCGTAGAAGCCCTCATGTATCTCTTGTAGGATGGTCTATGCTTCTTCAAGCAAAACACAGCGCAGGAGGGGTAGCGAATGTCTTCGTCGGTGTAGAATTCCCTCAACCATAATGATACGAACCACACCAAAGATTGTGGTGAAACCCGACACCAAATATGGCAGCCACCAAGAACACACGAAATTGGAATGAAGAACCGCAACCCAATGCTTAGCCAAGCACGAACCTTGGTATGAGGAAGACGCCACAAACGGGGATGGGAATCCGTTTGATAAGTCAGGTTGAACGCCACAAGGAACCCCTTGATAAGTTCTAATAGTTTCTTCAAGAACTCAAGAAGAAAAACTCACAAATTTCATTTCATCATAATCTGCCATGCCAAAACGTTTACAAGGCCTAATATAGCTGAAAATTACATCAAAGACAAGCCCCTTTGTCTTCCTAATGAAAACCCTAACAAGCACAAATAGAAAGACTCTTGGACTCTCACAAGTCAAATGTTTGACTTTCACAAAAACAAAGACTAAATAAAAACGTGATTAAGTGACTGATTAAAATAAAATACAAGATGCCAAAATCCAATAAGACTCATTACAAGAAGCTAAATATTGATCAAGCTCCTAAACTGGTGTCCTCATCATTCCCCCCCTCTTGACTTGGATCAACTAGAACTTGACTTGGATCTTTAGTCTTGGTGTCCTCATCATTCCCCCCCTCTTGAGAAAGATTTGACCTCAAATCGTCACCTGCATCAAAAGGACTCAAATCAGAAACATTAAAAGTAACACTAACAGTATACTCACTTGGTAAATCGAGTCTGTAGGCATTGTCATTGATCCTTTCTAGCACTTGAAGCGGCCCATCTCCTCGAGGTAGCAATTTGGACGTCTTTGTGCTGGGAATCGCTCTTTCCTCATGTGTAACCATACCCAATCACCGGGATCAAAAACCTGCTTGTGACGACCCTTGTTAGCATCAAGTTGGTTAGTGTTTAAAAGAGCCTCCTTGTACATGAGCTTAACCTCACTTTTTTTTGCATAAAAATTATTCTGTTTTCTCTCTAATTTTCCCTCATTGATCGAACTCTTCTCTTTCTTTTCTCGCTCACTTGATTCAACCCTTTTCTCTCTTTGTCTCTCTTTTTTCTCACTCTCATTCATCTTTTCACTCTCCTTCTTTTGCTCACTCAATATTTTTTTATCACTCAATTTTTGCAACCTCACTTGGTCTTCATATACTTGCTTTGGCGTCAATGGAGCTAGAGTGATTGTTCGTTGACGGAACGTGAATGAGTACTTGTTGGTGAAGCCATCATGCTGGACTCGGCGATCAAATAGCCAAGGCCTTCCTAGAAGGTGGTGTCCAGCTTGCATTGGAACCACATCGCACAATACCTCATCCTCATATTTGCCAATTCGAAATGATACCATAACTTGTTTTGTAACCCTCACTTCACCACTATCATTCAACCACTGCAACTTGTATGGACGAGGATGTTTAAGCGTTGGGAGCCCCAGCTTCTCAACCATGGAAGAACTAGCAACGTTAGTACAACTACCTCCATCAATAATCACACTACATACCTTGGCTTTCACATGACAACGAGTGTGAAATATGGTCTCCCGTTGCACCTCTTCTTCCTCTTCTTTTGATTGCAAATTCAAGGCTCGTCGTGTGACTAGTGCAAGCATCTCACCAAACTCTGCCCCAAACTCCTCACCACCCATAGAAGCGTCCTCCAATGGTGGCATGTCATCAAGATCATCTTCCTCTTCGGAATCTATCTCCCCATTATCCTGAATTACCATAACTCACTTGTTTGGGCATTGGCTAGCTATGTGTCCTCTCCCCTGACATTTGAAACACGTAATCTCACTAGAACGGGATGAAGTAGGGGCTGTTTTACCTTGAGGGGTCGTGGCTGGTTTTTGTGTAAAGGATGAAGTAGGTTGGTCGTCTTTCTTTGGATAGTTCGACCTCCAAGGTGTTGTACTTGGATTGTGTGGGCTCGGTCTTGGCTTTGAACTTGTACTACCCTTCTTGAGCTGCCTCTCAACTTTGATTGCCATATGCACCAAATCTTCCAATTCCACATAATGGTGTAGCTCAATTGGATTAGCAGTCTCTCGGTTCAACCCATTCAAAAACCTTGCCATTGTTGCCTCCCGATCCTCTTCCACATTGGCTCTAATCATAGCCATCTCCATCTCCTTGTAATACTCATCAACACTCTTGTAACCTTGACGAAGACCTTGCAACTTAAGGTATAGATCTCGATAATAATGAGATGGTACAAACCATCGCCTCATCACCCTCTTCATAGCCTCCCAAGTGTCAATGGCACGATCTCCATTTCGCCTCCTGTTGATGCACAACTGATCCCACCAAACAATAGCATAATCAGTAAATTCAATGGCAGCTAGTTTTACCTTCTTCATGTCAGAGTAGTTATGACAATCGAAAACCAACTCCATCTTCTTCTCCCACTCAAGGTATGCTTCAGGATCACTCTTCCCCTGAAATGCTGGAATTCTCATCTTGATGTTTCCTAAATTATTATCTACCTGGTTCCTAGCTTCTCTATCCCGACCATACCTCCTATGGTTACTCGCTGACATCCTATCAAACTCTTCATCAGAAACTACCCCTTCCAAATCCCCTTCATTCTCATCCTCCCTTTGGTGTACCATATTCCTCCGTGGCCTCCGTTGTGTTCCCTCTTCTTCCCTATCCAACCTCTCATGTATTTGTTCACACTCCTCCCTCAACATCCTCCTCATCTCCCCCATTAAAGCTTCAATTTGTAGATTTGGAACTGTAGGTGGTGGAGTGTCATTGCCTGCATTTCTTTCTGTATTTTGTGACATGATTGAAAATCTGCAAAAAAATAAGGTTAGAACAGTTATAGAAAAAGACCTCACCACACTCCCTCACGTGTTTTCACTCAAAAATTGTCACTCAAGTCCACTCATGTTTCACTCAACTTTGATGGCTTTTACCCTCAAATAAGCTCACACCTCTGCCTTTTTCCACTCGTATTCTTCTTTAAGCTCTTTCAAAACTAATCAAACGGTAATATGGAGGATTCCAGCAGCAAATCCAACAAAACAAACCAAACGAACACCGATGAAAAATTGGCGAAAAATGATGATTTTTGGAACACTTGACTGGGGTTTTGGCAAAAGGCCTCTAGACCATAGGGAACAAGAATAGAACAAAAAATTTTAAGAGAGGTTTTGCAGACTCTTTTTTTTTTGGTCTCGGATCCTCTTGGTTTTCTTTTCTTCTTCTTTCTTTCTTTCTTTCTATTTTTTTTCTTTTTCAAATGCAGGTACAAGACACAAGAAGAATCAGAATTGGTGGAACTACAACAATTAGAAAACAATACAACTCGGATTGCACAAAAGAACAAGAGTACCTCATGCAAAATTCAGATATTTCACAACAAGAACAAGAGACCTCAATCCCAATTTCGGATTTCACAATAAGAAAAAGAGAACTCAATCCCAATTTCGGATTTCACAATAAGAACAAGAGAACTCAATCCCAATTCGGATTTCACAACAAGAACAAGAGAAAAACTCGATCACAATTTAGATTTTCACAATAAGAACAAGAGAAACTCAAAGCCCTAATTCACGTTAAGCACCCTAATTCACGATTTCAGAGAAACAAAAATAAATAGATTTTCAACAACCCTAATTCAAACGCACCAATTGAACAAAGAACTCTATGAAACAAGATTTGTGGCTCGGATTTCACAACAAATAAACAAGGACAAAGAACTCAAAACACGACTAGATGATGAATTTTTTTTTTTTGATTTCAGCAACCCGAATGATCCTAAGCTCTGATACCAACTGATACGAACCACACCAACGATTGTGGTGAAACCCGACACCAAATATGGCAGCCACCAAGAACACACGAAATTGGAATGAAGAACCGCGACCCAATGCTTAGCCAAGCACGAACCTTGGTATGAGGAAGACGCCACAAACGGGGATGGGAATCCATTTGATAAGTCAGGTTGAATGCCACAAGGAACCCCTTGATAAGTTCTAATAGTTTCTTCAAGAACTCAAGAAGAAAAACTCACAAATTTCATTTCATCATAATCTGCCATGCCAAAACGTTTACAAGGCCTAATATAGCTGAAAATTACATCAAAGACAAGCCCCTTTGTCTTCCTAATGAAAATCCTAACAAGCACAAATAGAAAGACTCTTGGACTCTCACAAGTCAAATGTTTGACTTTCACAAAAACAAAGACTAAATAAAAACGTGATTAAGTGACTGATTAAAATAAAATACAAGATGCCAAAATCCAGTAAGACTCATTACAAGAAGCTAAATATTGATCAAGCTCCTAAACTGGTGTCCTCATCATTCCCCCCGTCTTGACTTGGATCAACTGGAACTTGACTTGGATCAACTAGAACTTGACTTGGATCTTTAGTCTTGGTGTCCTCATCACATAACATATTGTGGGAATTAATATAACAATTTTCTTGTGTTCTTTCAGTCATTTGGTAGTTTACCGGTTGTGAGGTATTCCACTATGGGGTTATCAAGGTCAGTTAATCAGTTTTTCTGTTAATCTTGGTTGTTCTAAGAAATCTACTAGGACCACGTTTAATGCATCCACTTCTTTGGTGGTGGCGAGTCGGACTAAAGCATCAGCATTGGAGCTTTGCTCGCGGGGTACCTGCTCAATGGAACAGAACTCGAATTCAGACAACTCATCATTAAACTTAGCGAGATAAGCCACAATTTTGATACCTTGAGCTTGATATTCTCCCGATATCTGAATAACCACAAGCTGAGAATCACTATAACATTGGATCATCTTTGCTTGTAGTTCGTTTGCCACCCGTAATCCTACCAATAGAGCTTCGTATTCTGCTTCATTGCTGGATGTTTTGAACCTGAACCGTAGGGTTGTACGGAATCGATGTCCCTCATGTGAGATCATAATTATCCCAGCTTCATATCCAATCTCGTTAGATGATCCATCAACAAAGAGTTTCCACATCTCTTTCACTAGTTCTCTCATTGGCTCGTCCTGACAACTTGTACATTCGGCCACAAAATCAACGAGCGCTTCACTCTTGATTGTTATGCGTGGCATATACAATATCTCGAATTGGATGAATTTGATGACCCACTTAAGCAAGCATCTCGATGTTTCAGGATTTTACAAGACCTGCCTCAAAGGTTGATCGATTAAGACGTGGATGTGTGGGATGGGAAATACGGCCTGATTTTTCCCGAGGTCAAGATCAAGCAGAATGCAAGTTTTTCTATTAAAGGAAATCAGGACTCAACTCCCAAAATTCTTTCACTCATGTAGTAAACCAGTTCCTGCGCCTGATTTTTCTCTCGAACTAATATGGCACTGACCGTATTTTCTCTCACAACTAGATATAAGAGCAAGCATTCTCCAGTTGCCAGTTTCGATAGTATGGGGGGGTTCAACTAGGTGAGTTTTCAGATGTTGAAATGCCTACTCGCATTCTTCGGTCCAATAAAACTACTTGTTTCCTCTGAGCAAGTTGTAAAACGGGAGACACTTTTTCAGTTGATTTTGAAACGAAGCGGTTTACGGCCGCTACTTTCCCATTTAGGCTTTGTACTTCTTTACGCAACCTAGGCGAGGGCATTTCTAACTGTTGAACAATTGTAGTTGACAAGTATTTTAAATGAAATAAATAATTGAATTGAATTATTATATATATAGACTATGTCCGGTATTATATGATAATATTAAGTAAATATCATAAAATTTCAAAGTTTATCTATGTGGTCTTAATCTCATATGGTTGTGAGAAGATCGAGATTAAGATAATAAACTTGAAACAGTTCACAGTAAAATAAAGTTTTGAAATCTTTAGACTAATTACTGCTAGTACGGTCCACTAGTATTATGAATACATGTGACCTATGTCCGGGTTACTAGTGTAGTAGGACACTTTAGTGGAGGTACTTTATATATAGTGATATATAGAACTGGACCATATGTGATTTGTTAATACTTGTTTAAACACGGTTTCATAGTATTAATCAAACACATCAAACGATGATTATATACACGATGATCTTAATCCTGAGGTTGCTATGAACTCCTATATATGTCATCTGATTCTTTGATTCATGTGTTAAGGTTTGTCAGAATGATCAGGCTAAGAACAATTGTTTTAGAGACTCAATGATGTATATGGTTGGGGGAGTAGTTTAACAGATATGGAATCTATACCTTCTTATAGATTGAATAATGGTTCCCTATTGGGTTGGCTTTTGGAACTGAAAAGGTTATGAGCGCTCACGTTGCAAACTTGTTGTGACACGACATTCACTAGTAAAGTCAATGGTACTCTAGGAACAAGATATATCTAAAAGAGTAAAACTATAATTTTAGTCCTTTTTAATTATGAACCATTATTAGAGGATTAACGTTGTATGTAATGATTATATCAATTGGCACTTTATTCTTTAATGAAGTACTCAGCAATATATGTCTGTAATTATCAAGAGTTCATTCTCATATTTATCGTTGAGTAATCATGAGATTAATAAATATGATTATTTAATCAAAGAGCTTTGATAAATAATGTAATACATATTGGAGCTTTATATTATAGGTCCATAGGTCCCCTGGGTGGCTCTATCAACACCATATCAAGGTAAGAGTTGATACAAGGGTATATAATTGTAATTTGGAAATTTGAGAAGAATTTTATTCTTCAGGTCAAATATGCAATTATATGATAATTGAGATTAATTTTTGAAAATATATTTATTAATTTAAATATATAAATTTTTTAATTTCATTCATACATATAAATAAATTATTTAATTTTTTAAATTACTTTTTTTAGTGGGAGAAAATAAAATTGGCAAGTCAAAACTAGTTTTTGATAACTCCATTTTACTGTCGTTTTAAGATGTGTTTTTGTGGTAATCTTGAGTCTTTATGTGTGTTTTGTGCAAGATTACGCTTGTTTTTGTCTTTGTTGTAAGTCGGTGTGTTGAATCATGAGATAAATGTGAAAAGAAGAGAAAATGGTGAAAAAAAAGAGCTTTCAGTTGTTGCTTGACTCAAAATGGCGCTAAGGATGAACTATAATAAGTTTTTGATGAAGGAAGGATGTTAAAATATTACAATTTGAAAAAAAAATAGAATTAGAGTCGCGGCATGGTGTTAAGGGTCGTGACTCTAGTAAAGTCAGAGGCTAAAGGGTTGTTGAAAGGAATTAGCGCCGCGACTTGGTTGATAAAGTCGCAGCGCTATTAAAAGTTAGAGGCGAACATAGGAGATGCATCAACACGCGAGTCGCGTCCTAATTTTAGAGGGCCGCGGCGCCTGAAGACCGAACCAGACTTTGAAGTGCTTTAAAAACGACACGGGTCGTGACCTAAGAATGGCCAAGTCGCCGCCCGACTTGCCAATAAAGAAGAATTCAGTTTTTATTCATATAAATTGAGACTTTATGTTTTAATTAGGGTAGGTCAGATTTTAATTATGAATTTAGAGAGTAAATTTGATTCTGAGATAATTTTTTCTGCACTTTCATATTTTTATTTTTTCTTTAAGCTTTTAAATTTTATGTTTCTGATTAATTATTTTGTTGTTTTATTCATGTCTAATATGAACTAGTTACCTCTATCAAGGGGTTAATGTAGTGGGTCACGCATGACACATCCAGAGACTGTGCCATGCGGTACCACATATACTGATATTGTATCAGTGTAATTTTTATTTTATTTATTTAATAATTTGAAAATAGTTTTTCAAATTTGGTAAGTTAGATATTTACCTAAAATCAAATTTTATTATCTTTATTATAATATATTTATGTTAATATTATTATTAGGAATAATAAGGTAATATAAATCTCTATATATATGATATAGAAGAAGAAGAAGAGAAAGATATAGAAAGTAGAAAACAAAATACACAACAATACAGATACAATTCAGAATAGTTCTCAGAGTTTTTGTCAGACAAAACTTTTTCTTCTTCTTTATTCTAGTCATTCTCAGACCATAATCCAAGTTCTCATCTGTTGAGAAATACTTGTGATTCCTGAAATTGCAAACCCATGTTCTCTATGTGCCCACGCACTTCTTGAGGTGTAGAGAACACTCTGGAAGATCGTGGTTTGAGTTTCAAAACATTGGATAGGAAGATCAATAAAAAAATATGAAAAGACTCAAGGACACTTGATAGGCTTCAAGAGCTAATAGTTTATGTTCTTTAATTTTTGTGTTTATATGTTATATATAAATATACAATATTGTATATTTATATATGGGTGCACTCTTAATGATTACTACCCATAGATGGTTACTTTAGTATTAACCATTGGATTAAAATCAATGGTCCATATTTATAGTTGTTAATTAATATTTCTAAAAATAAATTTTGATTTTTTCAAATTTTTAGAAGGGTTACCTGATGAAAAACGTATATTTATTATGAAAATATAATATTGTAAACTTTTCATTTTTCAAATGTATGACAATTTCTAAATATAGCTATTGTTTCTCATTGGTTGGAAACACCATTAATTATGGCAAAAAATAACTAAATACAAAATTACTGTAAAAAATATATATTTACCTGTTGGTGACTTGCTATACCAAGTTACTATGTTGCCACATTATCATAATTGTTAGTACCCATCTATGGGTAGTAACCATTGAGAAGTCTTCCATTTATATATATATATATATGTGTGTGTGTTGCATGATTAATAATATAGTATGATAATATTTCGGGATTGTTTTCTTGTTCATATAAACTGTTTATATGAGCGATGAAATTCTTTAATTGTTGTTGTTCTATAAACAATGGGCCCACCAAGCTCATTTCGCTGCGTGCTCTAAATGTTTTTTCGACAATTGGTACCAGAGCAGATCATTAATCTATACATAGTATTAATTTCTGTGTTGGGTTGTATGTATTTTTATATTATATGTGATATATGTTTGAATGGATGGATGTTTATTTTCATAATGACAGATTCTTAAGGGGTTTTTATAATTGTGCTTTTGGGTATAGGAATTCTTCATAAAATTTCTATATATATGTAGGCCATTTTGGGGCATAGGAGTTTTGTAATATTTTGTCTTAAAATCCTAGATAAAATTATGTTGGAGCCCGAGCCCCAAGCTACTGCCCAGCCAGCGTGCGCCAGCCAGCCGCACGCCCAGCCGCGTGTCGAGCCTGCTGCCAGCCCTTGCGCCCCTGCACACCTGCCTGTGCCCTTGCGCCCCCCCCCCCCCCCCCCCCCAACTATGCGCCGACCCATCCGTGCGCGCCTTATTGACCAGGACCGCGCACTTGCGCCCAGCTGTGCCCACTCCCAGCCGAGCCTCCTCCAACCGCCACACCCTTGGTACAACCCCTAGTGTGTTGTTACCATAATTATTTTTAATTATTCATTTAATTAAAAACTAGAAATTGAATTAAAATGGTTTTAATTTGGAAATTTTTTTAATTGAAATAATGTTGATTATTTTCCCTAATTAAAAATGTTTTAATTGTTAAAATTATCTTGAATTTTAATTTATTAAAATTAAATTGTTTAATTTTATTTTTGAATTAGATTACCCAAACTCAAATTGGGCCTTAGAAACTTTTGGGTATTAAAACCCAAAGTATAATTATTTTAAAAGTTTGTTTAAAATTATTAGAAAGTTGTATAATTCAAAATGAATATGGAAAAGGGTGAAATTGGCTCAACAAGACTACAGCTCAAGGTTGAAGATTAAAGTGCTCTTTAATCAAGCCTTAGTTAGTCTAGGTTACATTTTCATATATTTTTTGCAAGTGTTGTAATTTTTCTAGAAATACCCAAAATTTACCACACCCACTTTTATTTACTTATTATAAATTTCTTAATTTGATTAAAGAGTTTAATATTTTGTCATTCATATACCTACACAGTATGCAATTAGCATGCATTACATTCGTGTAGATACATACTATTAGGAACGTCCTATATTTTTTTGTTATATGTCTATATTTGATAATTTATATAATAATAAATTTAGTCTTAATTAGTTAAGATAGTAAATCAAAATTAAACTTTTTTAATTTGTTATTTTAATGAAAAATGTTTTATTAAAAGAAAAATGATATTCTCTTAATTAAAGAAAATTTTGAATTTGAATTAAGGGCACAATTTTTCTTTGTTTTGCTTAATTCAATTAGTAATTATTAGAATATCATTTGGTAAAAATAATTAAATTTATTTTTACAACTAAATTAAAAAAAAATATTGATTTTGTGAAAAACACACTTTTCCAAAATAGTGAGTGGGAGAGGGAGTTATGACAATAAGTCTCATGGTCTCCAATATTGGTTGAACATTGAGAGGCATAGGAAGGGCCTTGTGTCGCCTCCATTTGCGGCCTCCCTAAGGAAAAGCTTCTTAATATATATATGTTTATTTTATCTCAAGGTTGAATTCTCTTATGAGAATATAATTAGTGATGTATTTCAAGTTTGACTGACCGTAAGGCACACTCTTGAGTTAAGTCAATGATTGAAAATAATGGGTTACATTCCAAAGGTGTATCTAGGATTTTGAGCATGACTAGTGCATCTTGACCAAACTAGCGGTAGTTCATAAGTCAAAAGAGAAAAATGCGTTTTTAAGTTTTCACTTATGAAATTGAGATTTGTCTCAAAATTAATTTGGAGTTAGTCTGACCTACCCTAAGGCGATCCATTAACTTTTCAAATTAATTTTATTGTGGATTAGTATATATTTTTATGTTGCATTCATGCATCATATTTACTTTTCCAAATAAAATCTAATATTTATTATATGTTTTGATTCATTATATTTGATTTATTTATTTCCAGCAACAATGGTTAATTCTCTTAATCCTGATCATGTACTTAAAATTTTGGGAAATCAAACCTACCTCATTGACAAACTCTTGAAAAAGATTCCATTTAATCTTAACCACATGAGAAGATGGTACAATGGGATCCACATTGTCTTCGGAACACAAATATTGTATGGAGCGATCTATGATCTACCACCAGAGGTTCCAAACTTTTCATCCAGCTTTGATGAACATGAAAAATATGGTGAATGGATGAGATCGAATCACCTAGAACATCAATGCATGTTATCGACCATGCATGGTGACATAAAAGAAAGATATATGGTTATTAAAACTGCATAAGATATGTAGGTCATGATAAAGGATGATGCTATAGCACATGCTCAATTTTTGAAATACGGGATAAATTTGATTTACTCAAAAACTCTTCTTTAATATTTTTTGAATGCTTAATTCAAAATTATGCCACTAATAATATTTTTCATATGTTCTTGTTTTCAGGGTTGCATAGATCTTTTGAGAAAAAGAGTAGTTGCATTGAAACCAAAGTGAAGAGGAAACGCTAAAGACAATTGAATAAATAAATGATTAGCTTAGAAATTTATTTTGTTTAGTTTAAAAAAATTTAAATTTTTGTCATTTTGAAATAGTTGATTTTCATCATGAAAGAAATTAATAAGTTCTTTTTCTTTTAAGTAGTTCTAGAATTCTTTCTAGAAACTATGTTTTAGATTCATTTATTTGATGAATGAACAAGTTTAGTATTTCTTTTGAATAATAAAGTCAATTGTTATTTTTGAAATATACTTGTTCCACCTATATCATCAATGAGTATAAATGATAATTATGAATTATTGTGCAAATCATAGATTTAATAAGACATCTTATTCCAACCAAAATCAAGTGAAACATATATGTGAATTATTTTTGAGATTGACTTGTAATTAATTAGACACATAAAACAAATAAAAGACAGTCTTTTATTACAACCATTCAATGGTTTTCTCCCTGTTTATATAGTCTATTAATTAAAGTTAATCAAATTACATTTCTCTAATAAAGGCTCAAAAATCACATAATCGTTTAGCTAATACATAGAGATGTTTGTTGAACCTTTTAATGTTCAAAGCTAAAAGAAATTATAAATAGTAAGTCAATATTGATTGACATTTATTTAAGATATGTTTAAGTTTGATCAAATGCAAAGAAAATTTCTAGAAAATTTCATTCAACATTCAAAGTAAAGTCTCTTAGAGACTTGTTTGATCTTATCAAAAGGAAGTCTAAACTCGAATTTGGAATTCAAGTAAATTGCATGTGAACTTGGAATTCAAACCTAACTCACATACAATTAGAATGTTAAGCGTAATTAATATTTTGGAAATGGAATATAACCATATTAGATAAGATTAAATAGATAATGAGCAACCATTATCGTCGTTATTATTTCTATAATTTTAGCACTTGTTATACTCTGTACATATTTGGTTGTACAACATCAAAGACTTAGAAGTTGGCATTCACAAGTGGTTATGTGAATAAGTTGAAAATTTTCCATGAAATCATTTAGTGAAACAGTTTAATAATCATAAAAGATTACAAAAGAGTTTGTATCTCTTTAATGCAACTTAGATGAAGCATGATTATTAAAATCACAATATTTTCTATTTAAGTTGTACTAGAATTAATGACTACAAGTCAAGTAAGCAAGTTACTGATAATTAAACAATGATAGAATATCACAAATTCTGTAAAGCATTGTTAGTGGGAGTGTTAGTTAGTAACTACTCCATTACGAATGTAATGATAGTTATATTGTGTGTAACACAATCTAAACTATACTTCATTCACATACTAGTATCTGAAATGAAAAAGTTTTTACGAAAAACAATGGCTGAAACACCAAGAATCTATAAATGGAATTTGGAATTCTATGTCATCTGGATTCTTGAACATCCAACTAAAGTTCATTGAACTTCAGTTTGAAACAGGACATTCAAGATGAAGAGGAGAACAGAGGAAAGTGTAGACTTTTCGAAGTTAGGTTAATAGCCTAAGGCTATGAACAAAAAGAGGAATTTATTACTTGAATAAATATCTTCTACTATAACCAAACTTGAATCTTTTTACATACTCTTATCCACTGCTTCATGCATGGATCATGAGATTAATTTAAATGGATGTCTAAGTAGTCTTTACCAAATGTCTGATATGACAAAATTATTTGAAGATCTCGACCAGAAAGATTCAGTTGTGATTCTTATTCTTAATATCGATAACATTCCAATCATTGGGAATGGTGTAGAGATATTGTCAATAGAAAAAAAGGGTTAGCTGAACATTTCTAAATATTAGATTTAGAAAAGCCAAGAATTTTCTATACATTCAATTCTATAGAGATTGAAAGAACAATCCCTTGGCACTGTCTCAAGTGACTTATATAGATAATAAGCTTAAATATTTTAGTTTACAAAATCCAAGAAAGTTGTTTTGTCTTCCCGATTAGGATAATGTGTTGTCTAAATAATTAATGTCCATTTATTCATTTACTAGAAAAGAGGACATGAGATAGTTATTCCTACAACTCAGTGATTGACTGTTTAGTGTATCAAATGTTATATTTTCAAATTAACATTTGTTAAATGGTGGGAATAGTCAGCAGTTGTCAATCCAATTGTATAATTATATGGACTTAATTTTGAGTATCTTGAATATAATGGAGATTATATGTATGTGCATTTAGGCAGAGACCTAAAATCTTCAAAGATTGATCAGCTTGCATAATTGTGGAATGGACACATTAATCTAGAAATGTGTTAGACATTTCAGATTTGTATGTTTAACCACAAAAGTCGAAATGTGACAGCTACGAGCAGTTAAATAGGCTATTTGATTTAGTTGAGTTCTGAGTCATTCTGGAAAAGGGTTTCAGACTAGAATAAACAACTAGTATCTCATTACAAAAGTAATAGAGATGCAAGTATTCTACAAGAACTAGAAATCATGAGAGGATAAAGCACATGAAATGAAGTATCATTTAATTCAAGACGATTTTACATAATTGATGTAATGATCTTGATCATAAATTCAAAATTGTTTCTTACAAAACTGTTAACAAATATATTGTTAGACAAATTCGGTCAGGAGACTATGATTGACAAACTAAAAGAGATGCCTCAATTTGCTTTAGGGAAAGTGAGAGATTGTTGGGAATAGTGCCCTTAAAGCAATTGTAGTTGACAAATGTTTTAAATGAAATAAATAATTGAATTGAATTATTATATATGCATATAGACTATGTCCGATATTATATGATAATATTAAGTAAATATCAGAAAATTCCCAAGTTTATCTATGTGAGAGGATCGAGATTAAGATAATAAACTTGAAATAGTTCGCAGTAAAATAAAGTTATGGAATCTTTAGATTAATTACTGCTAGTACGATCCACTAGTATTATGAATACATGTGACCTAGGTCCGGGTTACTAGTGTAGTAGGACATTTTAGTGGATGTACTTTATGTATAGTGATATATAAAAGTGGACCAGATGTGATTTGTTAATACTTGTTTAAACATCATTTCATAGTATTAATCAAACACATCAAACGATGATCTTATACACGATGATCTTAATCCTGAGGTTGCTATGAAATCCTATATATGTCATCTGATCCTTTGATTCATGTGTTAAGGTTTGTCAGAATGATCAAGCTAAGAACAATTATTTTGGGGACTCAATGCTGTATATGGCTAGGGACGTAGTTTAATAGATATGGAATCTATACCTTCTTATAGATTGAATAATGGTTCCCTATTGGGTTTGCTTTTGGAACTGAAAAGGTTATGAGCACTCACGTCGCAAACTTGTTGTGACACAACCTTCACTAGTAAAGTCAATAGTACTCTAGGAACAAGATATAGCTAAAATGGTAAAATGGTCATTTTATTCACTTTTAATTATGAACCATTATTAGAGGATTAACGTTGTATGTAATGATTATATCAATTGACACTTTATTCTTTAATAAAGTACTCAGTAAATATATGTCTGTAATTATCAAGAGTTCAATCTCATATTTATAGTTAAGTAATCATGAGATTAATAAATATAATTATTTAATCAAAGAGCTTTGATTAATAATGTAATATTTGTGGAGCTTGATATTATAGGTCCATAGGTCTTCAGGGTGGCTCTATTAACACCATATCAATGTAAGAGTTGATACGAGGGTATAACTATAATTTGGAAATTTGAGAAGAATTTTATTCTTCGGGTCAAGTATGTAATTATATGATAATTGAGGTTGAATAATTAATGTAAAATTTATTATTAATTTTCGAAAATATGTTTATTAATTTAAATATATAAATTTTTTAATTTCATATATATAAATTAATTAATTAAGTTTAAAAAAAATTTTGAGTGGGAGAAAATAAAATTTGTAAGTCAAAACTAGTTTTTGATAACGCCATTTTAGTGTCATTTTAGGATGTGTTTTTGTGGTAATCTTGAGTCTTTTATGTGTGTTTTGTGCAAAATTACACTTGTTTTTGTCTTTGTTGTAGGTCAGTGTGTTGATTCATGAGATAAATGTGAAAGGAAGAGAAAATGATGAAACAAAGGAGCTTTTAGTGGTTGCTTGACTCAAAATGGCGCTAAGGATGAATTATAATTATTTTTTAACGAAGGAAGGATGTTGAAAGGTTAAAAATATGAAGAAAAAAATAGAATTAGAGTTGCGACATGGTGTTAAGGGTCGTGACTCTAGTAAAGTCAGAGGCTGAAGGGTTGCTGAAAAAAATTAGTACTGCGACTTGGTCAATAGAGTCGCAGCGCTAGTAGAAGTCAGAGGCGAACCCAGGTGGTGCATCAACACGCGGGCTGCGACCTGGGGTTAGAGGTACATGGCGCCTGAAGACCGATCCAGACTTTGAAGTGCTTTAAAAAAGTCACGGGCCGCGACCTATGAAAGGCCAAGTCGCGGCATGCCTTGCCAATAAAGAAGAATTCGATTTTTTTTCATATAAATTCAGACTTTATGTTTTATTTAGAGTTTGGTCAGATTTTAATTACGAATTTCGAGAGTAAATTTGATTCTGAGACAATTTTTTCTACACTTTCATATTTTTATTTTTTCTATAAGCTTTTAAATTTTATGTTTCTGAATTATTATTTTGTTGTTTTAGTCATGTCTGATATGAACTAAACACCTATATCTAGGGGTTAATGTAGTAGCTTGGATTTCTATTTAATGTTATTATGATGTTTGTTTACCCAAAAATGGCTGCTGATGATGTGGCAAGAATTTCTCACCCGTGGTTGACACGTGACAGCGTCATTATGAAGAGGTGTTGTTCGTCTATCGACCAGCTCCCTGCTGCTTCATCAAACCTCACGATTAGATGCGACCAGACTGGTCACATGCTTCGGTTTATTTCCTTAAAAGATATGTAATCTTGTAATGATTACAATTATTATTTCCTCTTTATTGCCTTGATACACTGAGATTAGGGATGATTAAGGCCCATTGCCCCATGTAACCCCCTTGAGCCTATAAATATGAATGAGGGGGCTCAAGGAAGGGACTTTTGAACCTTTTTTCTGAATACTGAGAGAAAGGGCGTATAGTGTGATTATCCTCCAAATAGTTGTAATTCCCCCAAGGCTTGTGAAACTCAAGAACCTGAGTTCTTTGATCACGGCATTGGGATTCAATATCAATAATAGCACTAAGTGGACGTAGGTCATTACCATTCATTGGGGCCGAACCACTATAAATCGTCTGTATCATTTCTTTACCATTTGATTCCATTCTTGACTATCATCTCATTTCTTGTCGTAATTCTGACTTTGTGTCGTTGGCCAAATCAAGGGTCAACATTCTGGTGCTTTCATTGAGAGTTTGATCAAAAAGTTGTAAGAAAATCAAATGGCAAAGACATCTAAGAGTGCTGGATAGGCCGCTGGCGCTGCATCATCTCAACCTCCTCCTCCGAATGTGGCAAAGAATGAACCACATTTAGAGTTTGAAGAGGAGGAATTGGATACAGAAATGCTGAGGGCAACACTGGGGATGTTGCAGGATGAGTTGGCCAACCTGAGGGCCAATCAGGAGAACGCAGCGGAGACAATGGCGCTGCAGTAGAAAGAGATTGAGCGTCAGCGCCAGGAGCTGAATGAGCGGCAGGCGGACATGGACCGTCGGCAGAAGGATGCCATGGCCGCTCTTGAGGCAGCCATTCAGTTGGCGCGCGGACAGGCTGTGCCGGCCTCTCAACCGGAACATCCATCGAGTGCGCCACCACAGTGGGCTCCCAATCCAAGTCCTCCGCTCTTGCCAAAGGTCGGAGTAGCCACTTGTGGCTCAGGATGATGTCTCAATTCGGGATCTTGAGTAGCAGCCTCCATCTCAAGCTAGTTGAGGCAATCCCCAACGTTAGAGGTAGAATAGGTCCGGGTAGTCACCCCGCAGCCCTAGACGCCCAGGGGACGAAGAGCCAAATCCACCGAGCAGGGGGCAGCGTCCTTCTGCCAATAGAAGGAACAACGAGTCAGGCTTTGCGGCCAGAGGCCCCCATGGCATAATAATGCACGGGGACCCAACGACCAGTGCAGGCCTCCTCCTGATGCTCGGGAGATGCCAGCCCGAGAAGGAAACAGCATGAACAGTCGATCGCGCCATAGTCGACCACAGTTTAGAGACAGCCACGACTATAATGTGGCCGATTGTGGCAGGGGAAATTCAAGTCGGAGGAATGAAGATAGAGGTGGAGATAGAAACCCCCCCACCTATGGAAAATAGGCCGACAAGCCATAACGCTGGGGGGCAACCCCGACAAAACAACGTCTTTTATCGGCTAGGAGTTAGCGAGCAAAGGCGTAAGGATGAAGATTTGAGGGACGTGCTCAAGGACCGTCGCGAGAGGCACGATGAGTACGCTCCCCCGGTGCCAGTCACCCCAGCGATCCCAGACGGGGTTCAGACACAAATTGATGCCCTGAACCAAGTAGTACAACAGCTAGTTAGGAGTCGAACATCCCACATAGAGTACGATCGGAGGAGGGGCACTCCGTTTGTGCAAAGGATTGTTGTGGCAGAAACCCCCAGTAAATTCAAAATGCATGTATTGCCAAAATTTGATGGGTACGGAGACCCAGTATCTCATGTCAACAAATTTGAGATACAAATGGATATACAGAAAGTGTCAGACGATGCCCGCTGCGGGATCTTCCCCGCAACACTGTCTGACACCGCCCAAGAGTGGTTCTTTAAGTTCCCTCTTGCTAGCATAGTATCCTAGGAGATGTTCATGAAGGAATTTTACTGACAATTCTATGCAGGTTGCGTACACTCCACTGAGGCCAACCAGCTGGTCGAGATACGCCAGAAGGAGGGAGAGCCCTTGAAGGAGTATGTCCAGCACTTTATGCGGGCAGCGACTGGAGACAAAACAGTGGGCGATGAAGGCAAGATGATGGCCCTAACTGCTGGGGTTAGGCGCCATTCCCCTCTCTGGAGCAGCCTGAGGAAAAATAGGGTAAAGAGTACCTAGGAGTTTTTCGATCGAGCTGATCGATATATCAAGCTCGAGGACGCGATTGCCAATGAGGGGAAATCGCCCACAAAAGACAAGGGGTCGAAGGAAGAACCCGCCAAGGCCGCCAACGGGTCGCATAAACCCAATGGCAACGGCAAGGGCAATGGGAACAGAAATGGCAGAAATGGTGGAAAACGGGCAAGCAATGAGCCGTCAGCATCTGAGAATAAACGCCCCAAAGGCAATAGATATGAGCCGAGATTCACCAACTATACGACCCTTGTCGAAAGTCGAGCAGAGGTCTACCACGCGACTAGCTCTAATGTTCCTTATAAACGACCCGCACCTATAAGGAAGGATATCTCCAAGAGCGATACCACAAAACTCTATCGTTTTCACAACGACTACAGACATGACACCAAAGTTGTCGTACCCGTCAAATAAGTGATAGGGAATTGGCAAACTATCTAAGAATGAGAAAACAGTACCGTTCTCATCTAAGGACTCGTCGGTGGGTGGGGTTCGGAAACTTTCTTTTTTCCCTTCCCCGTAGGGGCAGGGGGAGCAGTTGCTCGCGGGGTGCTGGAGGGTTCCCTGATTGTCACTCCAGTCGTCCTCCTCCTTTGAGGTTGTGACACATCTGGGTGCTGCTCGAGAATCTCCTCGCCGGTGGCACTCCTCGTCGTTGACTCCCTCACATCCTGGTAAGGTGCCAGAAGCCCGACCAGCCTCAGGTTAGCTTTTGTGACCAGCTGTTTGACACTCTTCTCTACGTCAGTCATGCTGGCCAAGAGTGCTGCTCGGACTTCCATGTCTAGAGTGGGAGCCGGTCGCAGCCACAGACCTAAAATATGCTAAATCTATAAGGGGAATGCAGAAAAAATTAAAGGCAAATATACGACCAGGAGAGCAAAGATATTACCTCCTTGAGTGAAGGTGAGGTTGTTGGCGACCATGTCGGTGGTCAGAAAGTACTCTAGATGGTACTTCCCCACATTGGATATAAAAGTGGTATCACTCAGGAAAGTGCGGGTCATTTCTTGGTGGTAGAAATGAAAGAACCCCGTGTATTCTTGGTTAAGGTTGGATTTTAGGTCGAACAGGTAGTTGACCTCATGTGGCGTTGGGACAGGCCACTTCTTATGACTATAATAAAGGATATAGAGTGCAGAGAGCATTCTATACCCATTTGGGGTTATTTGGAAAGGAGCGACCCCAAAATAGTTGGCCACTCCTTGGAAGAAAGAATGGAGAGGCAGGATCACTCCTGCCTCAATATGATACCTCGACTAGGCGCTAAAGGCACCTCCAGGCAAGTTTGCCCGCTGGTCTTGGGTGGGTTGGACTAAGGTTACCCCAGGAAGTCCATACTTCCTTATGTAATTGACAATCATCCTAACCGTGATTCGGCTTGGAGAGGCAACGTACCATTCGACATCTAGTCGAATGACGATTCAGAGTTGGGCTTGAGTTTGGATTTCTAGGTCGGGGGTATTTCCTTCTCGACCACTGGTCGAAGGAATTTCAGCCTGAGGAGCAGGCTGATTTGAAGTAGTGGAAGGTTTCTTTTCCTGGGCTTTGGACTTTACTCGACCCATGTTTTGAGGTGGGGTCGATGGATTTTTTGGAATGACACAAGAAAAAGGGATCTTTGGGATCAACAGCGACGGTTGCTCCTCGTCCTCAAGAAATTGGGCTAGCAAGTTGTCATCGATAGGCCTCTCACCTCCCCACAGATCTTGCATGAAAATCTGCGAACAGAAAGGGGAGATGAGAATCTACGGCCTAAAAAGCTTGTGTTTAAAAGTTGGAATAACGCTGCTCGTGTATAAAAGTTAAGCTTTTATACGACTAGTAGCATTCTGACAAAAAACACTATATTTCAAGCGAGCAGTTTGGAAAATGGATTAAAAAATAGAAGTGAAAAGTTTTTCAGAAAAACTCTTCGACTCTGAAAGGGCAGAAAAAATCCAGTTTTTTCTACAAGCTTAGAAATCGAATTTTTACGTCGATTTCATGCCCTAAGTTAAATATCCTAACTACCAAACTGATTGTTAACCCCTATAAAGCATTATTTCACTACCCTCTCAACACACAGATCAGTATAATCGCCTACCCCAAAGCAATTATTTTTCAAGAACCCAGGATACGAAACGGGTAAAAAACAGTTTTGCATGGCATCTTAAACGACTGAAGAGGTTGATAAACTTACTTGAGTAAAGGATGAAGCGAGTCTCTGAAACACTAAGTCGAGCGGCTGGGCAGTAACTTCATGAAATGTTGGAATCGTTTGGGTTTTCTGGGCTCTGGGTGTAGAGTTCTTCAGAGTTCTTGAAGAAGTGAAGGCATGAGCGACTCTGACAGATTTACTGGGGTACGCGAAGGGTCAGTTCCCTAAGTTTACTTTATCTGGTCGCAGTAAAATAAACTTGGGAGGCCATTGTTTACCCAAAAATGGCAGCTGATGATGTGGCAAGAATTTCTCACACACGGATGACAAGTGGCAGCGTCATTATGAAGAGGTGTTTGATGAGGACACCAAGACTAACGATCCAAGTCTAGTTCCAGTTGGTCTGGTGACGAGGGCGCGAGCCAAAAGACTCAGTTTAGGAGCTTGATGAGTCTTATTGTATTTTGTCATCTTGTATTTTTTATTTAGTCTTTGTTTATTTTTTGTGAAAAGTCAAACACTTGACTTGTGTGAGTCCAAGAGTCCTTTTGCTTTATTTTTCGGTTTTTTAGGAAGACAAAAGGCTTGTCTTTATTTTTTTGGTTTTCATTAGGAAGACAAAAGATTGTCTTTATTTTTCGGTTTTCTTTAGGAAGACCAAGGGGTTTGTGTGTGTGGAATTTTCGTCCTTATTAGGACTGCCAAAACAATTGGAAAACCAGATTATGATGAAATGAAATTTGTGAGTTTTTTCTTCTTGAGTTCTTGAAGAAACTATTGAACTTATCAAGGGATTCCTTGTGGCGTTCAACCTGACTTATCAAACGGATTCCCATCCCCGTTTGTGGCGTCTTCCTCATACCAAGGTTCGTGCTTTGCTAAGCATAGGGTCGCGGTTTACCATTCCAATTTCGTGTGTTCTTGGTGGCTGTGCCATATTTGGGGTCGGGTTTCATCACAGTGTTGGTGTGGTTTGTATCAGTTGGTATTAGAGCTTAGGATCATCCGGTTTGGCCTATCCTTTTTTTTTCATTTGTGTTTTCTATCCAATTCGTTTTTCAATTCTGAAATAAAAAAAAAATATATATTCATCATCTAGTCGTGTTTGAGTTCTTTGTCCTTGTTTATTTTTTTTCGTGTGAAATCCGAAACTACTATAGTTAATTTCCCTATTTCAATTGTTTCCTTGTTCAATCATTCCCTTATTTCCAAAGTTTCCATTATTTCTTTGTGAAATCCCTTGAAATCCGAAACTAGTATACACAAAGTTCTTTAATTTTCGATTCTTTGTTCAATTGGTGCGTTTGAATTAGGGATGTTGAAAATCCATCTAATTTTTTTTCTTTCTGAAAACGTGAATTAGGGCTTTGAGTTTTTCTCTTGTTCATTGTGGAATCTGAATTTTCATTGAGTTTCTCTTGGTGTTTTGTTTTGAAATCCGAATTTTGCCTTGGGTTTCTCTTGTTCTTGTTGTGAAATCCGAAATTGGAATTGACTTCTCTTGTTCTTATTATTGTGCATTACGAATTTGGCCTTGAGTTTCTACTGTTTTATTGTGAAATCTGAATTGACAGTGAGTTTCTCTTGTTTTTCATTGTGAAAATCCGAATTTGCATTGAGATTCTCTTACTCTTTTGTGAAATCTGAGTTGTTGTCAAATCCAAGTCTGATTTTTTTTGTATCTTGTACCTGCGTTTGAGGATCAAGAGGAAAAGAAAAGACAGAAAAGAAAGAAGAAGAAAAATTCAAAGGGATCCGAACCTAATAAAAAAAAAAAAAAAAAAGTCTGGAAACCTCTCTTAAAAAAATTTGTTCTAATCTTGTTCCTTATGGTCTAGAGGGCTCTTGGCCGAAACCCCACACAAGTGTTCCAAAAATCATCATTTTTCGTCATTTTTTTTTCAGTTTTCGTCGGTGTTCGTTTGGTTTGTTTGGTTGGATTTGCTGCTTGAATACTCCATATTACCGTTTGATTAGTTTTCAATGGGCTTAAAGAAGAATACGAGTGGAAAAAGGCAGAGGTGTGAGCTTATTTGAGGGTAAAAAGCCATCCAAGTTGAGTGAAACACGAGTGGACTTGAGTGACAATTTTTGAGTGAAAACACGTGAGGGAGTGTGGTGAGGTCTTTTTCTATAACTGTTCTAACCTTATTTTTTTTTGCAGATTTTCAATCATGTCACAAAATACAGAAAGAAATGCAGGCAATGACACTCCACCACCTACAGTTCCAAATCTACAAATTGAAGCTTTAATGGGGGAGATGAGGAGGATGTTGAGGGCGGAGTGTGAGCAAATACATGAGAGGTTGGATAGGGTAGAAGAGGGAACACAACGGAGGCCACGGAGGAATAGGGTGTACCAAAGGGAGGATGAGAAGGAAGGGGATTTGGAAGGGGTAGTTTCTGATGAAGAGTTTGATAGGATGTCGACGCGTAACCATAGGAGTTATGGTCGGGATAGAGAAGCTAGGAACCAGGTAGATAATTATTTAGGAAATATCAAGATGAGAATTCCAGCATTTCAAGGCCAGAGTGATCCCGAGGCATACCTTGAGTGGGAAAAGAAGATGGAGTTAGTTTTTGATTGTCACAACTACTCCGACATGAAGAAGGTAAAACTTGCTGCCATTGAGTTTACTGATTATGCTATTGTTTGGTGGGATCAGTTGTGCATCAACAGGAGGCAGAGTGGAGATCGTCCTATTGACACATGGGAGGCAATGAAGAGGGTGATGAAGCGACGGTTTGTACCACCTCATTATTATCGAGATCTGTACCTTAAGTTGCAGGGTCTTCGTCAGGGCTACAGAAGTGTTGATGAGTATTACAAGGAGATGGAGATGGCTATGATTAGAGCCAATGTTGAAGAGGATCGGGAGGCAACCATGGCAAGGTTTTTGAATGGGTTGAACCGAGAGATTGCTAATCCAATTGAGCTACACCATTATGTGGAATTGAAAGATTTGGTGCATATGGCAATCAAAGTTGAGAGGCAGCTCAAGAGGGGTAGTACAAGTTCAAAGCCAAGACCGAGCCCACACAATTCAAGTGCAACACCTTGGCAGTCAAACTATCGAAAGAAGGAAGAAGACCAACCTACTTCATCCTTTACAGCAAAACCAGCCACGACCCCTCAAGGTAAAACAACCCTACTTCATCCCGTTCTAGTGAGATAAAGTGTTTCAAATGTCAGGGGCGAGGACACATAGCTAGCCAATGTCCAAACAAGAGAGTTATGGTGATTCGAGAAAGTGGCGAGCTCGATTCTGAAGATGAAGATGATCTTGCTGACATGCCACCATTGGAAGATGCTTCTATCGATGATGAAGAGTATGGGCCAGAATCTGGTGAGATGCTTGCACTAGTCATACGACGAGCCTTGAATTTGCAAGCAAAAGAAGAGGAAGAAGAGGTGCAGCGGGAGAACATCTTTCACACTCGTTGTCATGTGAAAGACAAGGTATGTAGTGTGATTATTGATGGAGGTAGTTGTATTAACGTTGCTAGTTCTTCCATGGTTGAGAAGCTGGGGCTACCAACGCTTAAACATCCTTGTTCATACATGTTGCAGTGGTTGAATGATAGTGGTGAAGTGAGGGTTACAAAACAGGTGCTGGTATCATTTCGAATTGGCAAAGTATGAGGATGAGGTATTGTGCGATGTGGTTCCCATGCAAGCTGGACACCTCCTTCTAGGAAGGCCTTGGCTATTTGATCGGCGAGTCCAGCATGATGGCTTCACCAACAAGTACTCATTCATGTTCCATCAACGAACAATCACTCTAGCTCCATTGACGCAAAAGCAAGTATATGAAGACCAAGTGAGGTTGCAAAAATTGAGTGATCAAACAAAATTGAGTGAGCAAAATAAGGAGAGTGAACAGATGAATGAGAGTGAAAAGATGAATGAGAGTGAGAAAAAAGAGAGACAAAGAGAGAAAAGGGTCGAATCAAGTGAGAGAGAAAAGAAAGAGAAGAGTTCGATCAATGAGGGAAAATTAAAGAGAAAACAAAATAATTTTTATGCAAAAAAAAGTGAGGTTAAGGAGGCTCTTTTAAACACTAACCAACTTGATGCTAAAAAGGGTCGTCACAAGCAGGTTTTTGACCCCGGTGATTGGGTATGGGTACACATGAGGAAAGAGCGATTCCCAACACAAAGACGTTCCAAATTGCTACCTCGAGGAGATGGTCTGTTTCAAGTGCTAGAAAGGATCAATGACAATGCCTACAGACTCGATTTACCAGGTGAGTATACTGTTAGTGCCACTTTTAATGTTTCTGATTTGAGTCCTTTTGATGCAGGTCAAGATTTGAGGACAAATCCTTCTCAAGAGGACACCAAGACTAACGATCCAAGTCTAGTTCCAGTTGGTCTGGTGACGAGGGCGCGAGCCAAAAGACTCAGTTTAGGAGCTTGATGAGTCTTATTGTATTTTGTCATCTTGTATTTTTTATTTAGTCTTTGTTTATTTTTTGTGAGAAGTCAAACACTTGACTTGTGTGAGTCCAAGAGTCCTTTTGCTTTATTTTTCGGTTTTTTAGGAAGACAAAAGGTGATGAGAACACCAAGACTCAAAATCCAATTCAAGTTCCAGTTGATCCAAGCCAAGAGGGGAGGAATGATGAGGACACCAGTTTAGGAGCTTGATCAATATTTAGCCTCTTGTAATGAGTCTTTTTATTTTTAATCACGTTTTTTAGTCTTTGTTTATTTTGTGATAAGTCAAACACTTGACTTGTGTGAGTCCAAGAGTCCTTTTTGTCTTTAATTTTCGGTTTTTATTAGGAAGACAAAGGGTTGTCTTTAAATTTCGGTTTTCATTAGGAAGACAAAGGGTTGTCTTTATTTTTCGGTTTCATTAGGAAGACAAAAGGCTTGTCTTTAATATTTCGGTTTTTAGGAAGACAAAGAGGCTTGTATTGATGTAATTTTCGGCTATATAAGGCCTTGAAAACATTTGGAAAAATCAGATTATGTTGAATGAAAATTTGTGAGTTTTTTCTTCTTGAGTTCTTGAAGAGACTATCCGAACTTATCAAGGGTATCCCTTGTGGCGTTCAATCCGACTTATCAAATGGATTCCCATCCCCGTTTGTGGCGTCTTCCTCATACCAAGGTTCGTGCTTTGCTAAGCATTGGGTCGCGGTTCTTCATTCCATTTCGTGTGCTCTTGGTGGCTGTTCCATATTTGGTGTCGGGTTTCGTCACACTTGTTGGCGTGGTTCGTATCAATTGGTATCAGAGCTTAGGATAATCCGGTTTGGCCTATCCTTTACTTTGTGTTTTTCTTTCAATTCGTGTTTCTATATTAGAAAAAAAAAAAAAAAATTCATCATCTACTTGTGTTTTGATTTCTTTGTCCTTGTTTCCTTGTGAAATCTGAAACTATTCTAGAGTTTGTTGATTTCCTTATTTCAATTGTTTCCTTGTTTGAAATCTGAGTCTTTTGTTTTCTTGTGAAATCCGAAACTACTATTGCTAATTTCCCTATTTCAATTGTTTCCTTGTTCAATCATTCCCTTATTTCCAAAGTTTCCATTATTTTTTTTTTTTTGTGAAATCCCTTGAAATCTGAAACTAGTCTACACAAAGTTTCAATTCCTTTGTAATTGTGAATTAGGGTCCTTTGTAATCCCCTATTTTGTTTTCTTTTCGTTTCTGAAATCATGAATTAGGGTTCTTAACATGAATTAGGGCTTTGAGTTTTTCTCTTGTTCTAATTGTGGAATCTGAATTGTCTTTGAGTTTCTCTTGCTGTTTTGTTTTGAAATCCGAATTTTGCTTTGGGTTTCTCTTGTTCTTGTTGTGAAATCCGAAATTGGAATTGACTTCTCTTGTTCTTATTATTGTGCAATCCGAATTTGGCCTTGAGTTTCTACTGTTTTATTGTGAAATCTGAATTGACAGTGAGTTTCTCTTGTTTTTCATTGTGAAAATCCGAATTTGCATTGAGATTCTCTTGCTCTTTTGTGAAATCCGAGTTGTTTTGTTTTCGAATCCAAGTCTAATTTTTTTTTCTTGTGTCTTGTACCTGCGTTTGAGGATCAAGAGGAAAGAAAAGACAGAGAAGAAGAAAAATTCAAAGGGATCCGAACCTTAAAAAAAAAAAAAGTCTGGAAACCCGTCTTAAAAAATTTTGTTCTATTCTTGTTCCCTATGGTCTAGAGGCCTTTTTGCCAAAACCCCACACAAGCGTTCCAAAAATCATCGTTTTTTCGTCATTTTTCACCAGTTTTCGTCGGTGTTTGTTTGGTTTGTTTGGTTGAATTTGCTGCTTGAATACTCCATATTACCGTTGGATTAGTTTTGAAAGAACTTAAAGAAGAATACGAGTGGAAAAAGGCAGAGGTGTGAGCTTATTTGAGGGTAAAAGCCATCAAAGTTGAGTGAAACACGAGTGGACTTGAGTGACAAATTTTTGAGTGAAAACACGTGAGGGAGTGTGGTGAGGTCTTTTCTCCATATTATTCTAACCCTATTTTGCAGATTTCCATCATGGCACAAAATCCAAAGAAAGATGCAAGCAATGATATTCCGCCACCTGAGGTTCCGAATCTACAAATGCAAGCATTAATTGGGGAGATGCAAAGGATGATGAGGGCGGAGTGTGAGCAGATACATGAGAGGTTGGATAGGGTAGAAGAGGGAACGCAATGGAGGGCACGGAGGAACAGGGTACAACAACGGGATGTTGAGGGTGAAAGAGAGTTTGATGGGGGCGATTTAGAGGAAGAATATGATAGGATGTCAGAGGGTAACCATAGGAGGTATGGCCGAGATAGAGAAGCTAGGAACTGGGTAGACAATAATTTGGGAAATATCAAGATGAGAATCCCCGCCTTTCAAGGCAAGAGTGATCCTGAGGCATACCTTGAGTGGGAGAAGAAAATGGAGTTGGTTTTCGATTGTCACAACTACTCTGACATGAAGAAGGTAAAACTAGCTGTCATTGAATTTACTGATTATGCTATTGTTTGGTGGGATCAGTTGTGCATCAATAGGAGGCGAAATGGAGATCGTGCCATTGACACTTGGGAGGCTATGAAGAGGGTGATGAGGCGACGGTTTGTACCATCTCATTATTATCGAGATCTATACCTTAAGTTGCAGGGTCTTCGTCAAGGTTCCAAGAGTGTTGATGAGTATTACAAGGAGATGGAGATGGCTATGATTAGAGCCAATGTGGAAGAGGATCAGGAGGCAACAATGGCAAGGTTTTTGAATGGGTTGAACCGAGAGATTACTAATCCAATTGAGCTACACCATTATGTGGAATTGGAAGATTTGGTGCATATGGCAATCAAAGTTGAGAGGCAGCTCAAGAGGGGTAGTACAAGTTCAAAGCCAAGACCGAGCCCACACCATTCAAGTGCAACACCTTGGCAGTCGAACTATCCAAAGAAGGAAGAAGACCAACCTACTTCATCCTTTACAGGAAAACCAGCCACGACCCCTCAAGGTAAAACAGCCCCTACTTCGTCCCATTCTAGTGAGATAAAATGTTTCAAATGTCAGGGGCGAGGCATAGCTAGCCAATGTCCAAACAAGCGAGTTATGGTAATTCGGGATAATGGGGAGATAGATTCCGAAGAGGAAGATGATCTTGATGACATGCCACCATTGGAGGACGCTTCTATGGGTGATGAGGAGTTTGGGGCAGAATCTGGTGAGATGCTTGCACTAGTCACACGACGAGCCTTAAATTTGCAAGCAAAAGAAGAGGAAGAAGAGGTGCAGCGGGAGAACATCTTTCACACTCGTTGTCATGTGAAAGGCAAGGTATGTAGTGTGATTATTGATGGAGGTAGTTGTACTAACGTTGCTAGTTCTTCCATGGTTGAAAAGCTAGGGCTCCCAACGCTTAAACATCCTTGTCCATACAAGTTGTAGTGGTTGAATGATAGTGGTGAAGTAAGGGTTACAAAACAGGTGCTGGTATCATTTCGAATTGGCAAGTATGAGGATGAGGTATTGTGCGATGTGGTTCCCATGCAAGCTGGACACCTCCTTCTAGGAAGGCCTTGGCTATTTGATCGGCGAGTCCAGCATGATGGCTTCACCAACAAGTACTCATTCACGTTCCGCCAACGAACAATCACTCTAGCTCCATTGAGGCCAAAGCAAGTATATGAAGACCAAGTGAGGTTGAAAAAATTGAGTGATCAAAAAAAATTGAGTGAGCAAAAGAAGGAGAGTGAAAAGATGAATGAGAGTGAGAAAAAAAAGAGACAAAGAGAGAAAAGGGTCAAATCAAGTGAGAGAGAAAAGAAAGAGAAGAGTTCGATCAATGAGGGAAAATTCGAGAGAAAACAAAGTAATTTTTATGCAAAAAAAAGTGAGGTTAAGGAGGCTCTTTTAAACACTAACCAACTTGATGCTAACAAGGGTCGTCACAAGCAAGTTTTTGATCCCGGTGATTGGGTATGGTTACACATGAGGAAAGAGTGATTCCCAGCACAAAGACGTTCCAAATTGCTACCTCGAGGAGATGGGCCGTTTCAAGTGCTAGAAAGGATCAATGACAATGCCTACAGACTCGATTTACCAGGTGAGTATACTGTTAGTGCTACTTTTAATGTTTCTGATTTGAGTCCTTTTGATGCAGGTGACGATTTGAGGTCAAATCTTTCTCAAGAGGGGGGGAATGATGAGAACACCAAGACTCAAAATCCAATTCAAGTTCCAGTTGATCCAAGCCAAGAGGGGAGGAATGATGAGGACACCAGTTTAGGAGCTTGATCAATATTTAGCTTCTTGTAATGAGTCTTTTTATTTTTAATCACGTTTTTTAGTCTTTGTTTATTTTGTGATAAGTCAAACACTTGACTTGTGTGAGTCCAAGAGTCCTTTTTTTCTTTAATTTTCGGTTTTTATTAGGAAGACAAAGGGTTGTCTTTAAATTTCGGTTTTCATTAGGAAGACAAAGGGTTGTCTTTATTTTTCGGTTTCATTAGGAAGACAAAAGGCTTGTCTTTAATATTTCGGTTTTTAGGAAGACAAAGAGGCTTGTATTGATGTAATTTTCGGCTATATAAGGCCTTGAAAACATTTGGAAAAATCAGATTATGTTGAATGAAAATTTGTGAGTTTTTTCTTCTTGAGTTCTTGAAGAGACTATCCGAACTTATCAAGGGTATCCCTTGTGGCGTTCAATCCGACTTATCTAACGGATTCCCATCCCCGTTTGTGGCGTTTTCCTCATACCAAGGTTCGTGCTTTGCTAAGCATTGGGTCGCGGTTCTTCATTCCATTTCGTGTGCTCTTGGTGGCTGTTCCATATTTGGTGTCGGGTTTCGTCACACTTGTTGGCGTGGTTCGTATCAAAAGGCTTGTCTTTATTTTTTTGGTTTTCATTAGGAAGACAAAAGATTGTCTTTATTTTTCGGTTTTCTTTAGGAAGACCAAGGGGTTTGTGTGTGTGGAATTTTCGTCCTTATTAGGACTGCCAAAACAATTGGAAAACCAGATTATGATGAAATGAAATTTGTGAGTTTTTTCTTCTTGAGTTCTTGAAGAAACTATTGAACTTATCAAGGGATTCCTTGTGGCGTTCAACCTGACTTATCAAACGGATTCCCATCCCCGTTTGTGGCGTCTTCCTCATACCAAGGTTCGTGCTTTGCTAAGCATAGGGTCGCGGTTTACCATTCCAATTTCGTGTGTTCTTGGTGGCTGTGCCATATTTGGTGTCGGGTTTCATCACAGTGTTGGTGTGGTTTGTATCAGTTGGTATCAGAGCTTAGGATCATCCGGTTTGGCCTATCCTTTTTTTTCATTTGTATTTTCTATTCAATTCGTTTTTCAATTCTGAAATAAAAAAAAAAATATTCATCATCTAGTCGTGTTTGAGTTCTTTGTCCTTGTTTATTTTTTTCGTGTGAATTCCGAAACTACTATAGTTAATTTCCCTATTTCAATTGTTTCCTTGTTCAATCATTCCCTTATTTCCAAAGTTTCCATTATTTCTTTGTGAAATCCCTTGAAATCCGAAACTAGTATACACAAAGTTCTTTAATTTTCGATTCTTTGTTCAATTGGTGCGTTTGAATTAGGGATGTTGAAAATCCATCTAATTTTTTTTCTTTCTGAAAACGTGAATTAGGGCTTTGAGTTTTTCTCTTGTTCTAATTGTGAAATCTGAATTTTCATTGAGTTTCTCTTGCTGTTTTGTTTTGAAATCCGAATTTTGCCATGAGTTTCTCTTGTTCTTGTTGTGAAATCCGAAATTGGAATTGACTTCTCTTGTTCTTATTATTGTGCAATCCGAATTTGGCCTTGAGTTTCTATTGTTTTATTGTGAAATTTGAATTGACAGTGAGTTTCTCTTGTTTTTCATTGTGAAAATCCGAATTTGCATTGAGATTCTCTTGCTCTTTCGTGAAATCTGAGTTGTTGTCAAATCTTAAAATTTTTTGTTCTATTCTTGTTCCCCATAGTCTAGAGGCCCTTTTGCCAAAACCCCACACAAGTGTTCCAAAAATCACCATTTTTCGCCACTTTTTCATCAGTTTTCGTTTGATTTGTCTGGTAGAATTGGCTGCTTGAACCTCCATATCACCGTTTCATTAGTTTTCAAAGAGCTTAAAGAAGAAAATAGAGTGGAAAAAGGCAGAGGTGTGAGCTTATTTGAGGGTAAAAGCCATCATTGAGTGCAAACACGAGTGTACTTGAGTGACCATTTTCTTTGAGTGAAACACGTGAGGGAGTGTGGTGAGGTCTTTTTCTAACCTTATTTTTTGCAGATTTTCAATCATGTCACAAAATACAGAAAGAAATGCAGGCAATGACACTCCACCACCTACAGTTCCAAATATACAAATTGAAGCTTTAATGGGGGAGATGAGGAGGATGTTGGGGGTGGAGTGTGAGCAAATACATGAGAGGTTGGATAGGGTAGAAGAGGGAACACAACGGAGACCAAGGAGGGGCAGGGTACACCAAAGGGAGGATGAGAATGAAGGGGATTTAGAAGGGGTAGTTTCTGATGATGAGTTTGATAGGATGTCGACGGGTAACCATAGGAGGTATGGTGGGAATAGAGAAGATAGGAACCAGGTAGATAATTATATGGGGAATATCAAAATGAGAATCCTAGCATTTCAGGGGAAGAGTGATCCTGAAACATACCTTGAGTGGGAGAAGAAGATGGAGCTAGTTTTTGATTGTCACAACTACTCTGACATGAAGAAGGAAAAACTAGCTGCCATTGAGTTTACTGATTATGCTATTGTTTGGTGGGATCAGTTGTGCATCAACAGGAGGTGGAGTGGAGATCGCCCTATTGACACATGGGAGGCCATGAAGAGGGTGATGAGGCGACGGTTTGTACCACCTCATTATTATCGAGATCTCTACCTTAAGTTGCAGGGTCTTCGTCAGGGCTACAGAAGTGTTGATGAGTATTACAAGGAGATGGAGATGGCTATGATTAGAGCCAATGTTGAAGAGGATCGGGAGGCAATCATGGCAAGGTTTTTGAATGGGTTGAACCGAGAGATTGCTGACCCAATCGAGCTACACCATTATGTGGAATTGGAGGATTTGGTTCATATGGCAATCAAAGTTGAGAGGCAGCTCAAGAAGGGTAGTTCAAGTTCGAGGTCAAGACCGAGCCCACACAATCCAAGTACAACACCTTGGAGGTCGAACTATCCAAAGAAAGAATACCAACCCACTTCATCATCTACACCAAAACCAGCCACCACAGCCACACCACCTCAAGGTAAAACAACTCCTACTAAGTCTCATTCTAGTGAGATAAGGTGTTTCAAATGTCAGGGGCGAGGACACATAGCTAGCCAGTGTCCAAACAAGAGAGTCATGGTGATTCGAGAAAGTGGAGAGATAGATTCTGAAGATGAAGATGATCTTGCTGACATGCCACCATTGGAAGATGCTTCTGACAATGAGTATGGACCAGAATCTGGTGAGATGCTTGCACTAGTCACAAGGCGAGTCTTGAATTTGCAAGCAAAAGAAGCGGAAGAAGAGGTGCAGCGAGAGAACATCTTTCACACTCGTTGTCATGTGAGAGACAAGGTATGTAGTGTCATTTTTTATGGAGGTAGTTGTACTAATGTTGCTAGTGCTTCCATGGTTGCCAAGCTGGGGCTTACAACGCTTAGGCATCCTTGTCCATACAAATTGCAATGGTTGAATGATAGTGGTGAAGTGAGGGTTACAAAACAGGTGCTAGTCTCATTTCGAATTGGCAAGTATGAAGATGAGGTGTTGTGTGATGTGGTTCCCATGCAAGCTGGACACCTCCTTCTAGGAAGGCCTTGGCAATTTGATCGGCGGGTGCAGCATGACGGCTTCACCAACAAGTATTCATTCACATTCCGTCAACGAACAATCACTCTAGCGCCTTTGACACCAAAGCAAGTGTATGAAGATCAAGTGAGGTTGCAAAAATTGAGTGACAAAAAGAAAATGAGTGAGGAAAAAGAGAGTGAAAAGATGAATGAGAGTGAGGAAAAAGAGAGACAAAGAGAGAAAAGTGTGGAATCAAGTGAGAGAAAACAAAATAATTTTTATGCAAAAAAAAGTGAGGTTAAGAGAGCATTGTGTACAAAACAGCCCATGATTTTACTCATGTATAAGGAGGCTCTTTTAAATACTAACCAACTTGATTCTTCGCTGCCAAGTGTTGTTGTGTCTATTTTGCAGGAATTTGAGGATGTGTTTCCTGAGAAAGTACCACATGGTTTGCCACCTGTTCGAGGAATAGAACATCAAATTGATTTTGTTCCAGGTGCTTCCATCCCAAACTGACCAGCCTACAGAAGTAATCCTGATGAAACAAAGGAATTGCAAAGGCAAATTGAAGAATTGATGGAGAAAGGGCATGTGAGAGAAAGCATGAGCCCTTGTGCTGTTCCAGTGATTCTAGTTCCCAAGAAGGATGGAACATGGAGGATGTGTGTTGACTGTCGAGCCATCAACAATATAACGGTAAAATATCGACATCCCATTCCTCGTTTAGATGACATGTTAGATGAATTGCATGGTTCTTGTGTGTTTTCCAAAATTGATCTTAAAAGTGGGTATCATCAGATACGTATGAAAGAAGGGGATGAGTGGAAAACTGCTTTTAAAACTAAACATGGATTGTATGAGTGGTTAGTCATGCCTTTTGGACTAACTAATGCACCTAGCACTTTCATGCGCTTAATGAATCATGTATTGCGTGCTTTCATTGGAAAATTTGTGGTTGTGTATTTTGATGATATTCTTATTTATAGTAAGAATTTGCATGACCATGTTTTGCATTTGCATTCTGTTTTGGATGTTCTTAGGAAACAGAGTTTATATGCTAACCTCAGTAAGTGTACTTTCTGCACCGATAAGCTTGTTTTCCTAGGCTTTGTTGTAAGTGCTACAGGTATTCAGGTGGATGGAGAAAAGATCAAAGCCATCCAAGAGTGGCCGACCCCTACAACTATAGGTAATGTTAGAAGTTTTCATGGACTTGCTAGCTTCTACAGGAGGTTTGTGAAAATTTTTAGCACCATCCCCGCACCACTTACAGAAGTTATCAAAAAGAATGTGATATTTAAATGGGGTGAAGCTCAAGAGGAGGCATTTCAGCTACTGAAATACAAAGCTTACTCATGCTCCTTTACTTGCTTTGCCTAACTTTTCTAACACTTTTGAAGTTGAATGTGATGCTTATGGAATAGGTATTGGCGCTGTTCTTATGCAGGATGGGAGACTGCTTGCATACTTTAGCGAAAAGCTAAGTGGGGCTGCCCTCAATTACCCCACCTATGACAAAGAATTGCATGCACTAGTGCGTGCTTTAGAAACATGGCAGCACTATTTGTGGCCAAAGGAGTTTGTGATTCGCACAGATCATGAATCCTTCAAACATTTGAAAGGCCAACACAAGCTCAACAAGAGACATGCAAGATGGGTTGAGTTCATTGAGACATTTCCTTATGTCATTCGCTATGAACAAGGTAAGGAGAATGTGGTTGCTGATGCCCTTTCTCGCAGGTATGCCCTAATCTCTACTCTTGATGCTAAATTTCTTGGGTTTGAACACATAAAGGAGTTGTATTCTGCTGACCATGATTTTGGGGAAACTTATGCTGTTTGTGAAAAGTCTGCTGACGGAAAATTTTATAGGCATGAGGGTTTCTTGTTTAGGGAGCATAGGTTGTGTGTACCTAATTGTTCTGTGAGAGATTTGCTAGTTAGAGAGTCCCACGGGGGAGGGTTGATGGGACATTTTGGAGTTGCTAAGACCCTAGCTATGTTGCAAGAGCACTTCTTTTGGCCCCACATGAAACGAGATGTTGAGCGAATTTGTGGTAGGTGTGTCACTTGTAGGCAAGCTAAATCAAGAGTTCAGCCAAATGGCCTATACACACCCCTACCTATCCCTAGTTCACCATGGGTTGACATTTCAATGGATTTTGTGTTGGGTTTACCTAGAAGTAAGCGTGGGAGGGATTCAATCTTTGTGGTTGTAGACAGATTTTCTAAGATGGCTCATTTTATTCCTTGTCATAAAACTGATGATGCCTCTAACGTTGCAGATTTGTTCTTTAGGGAGATTGTGAGATTACATGGTATGCCTAGAACAATTGTATCAGATAGGGATGCTAAGTTCTTAAGCTATTTTTGGAAAACATTGTGGGGAAAACTTGGGACAAAACTATTATTTTCTACTACTTGTCACCCTCAAACCGATGGCCAAACAGAAGTAGTTAATAGGACCCTATCCACTTTGTTGAGGGCTATCATAAGTAAAAATATTAAGACTTGGGAAGATTGTTTGCCACATGTTGAGTTTGCTTATAATCGTTCAATGCATTCTGCTACTAAATTTTCACCATTTGAAATTGTTTATGATTTTAATCCTCTAACTCCTTTGGATTTATCACCTTTACCTGTTTCTGAGCATTTGAATTTAGATGGTGAGAAGAAGGCAGAATTTGTGAAGAAAATCCATGAGAGGGCGCGACTCAACATAGAGAGAAGGACTGAACAATACATTAAGCAAGCTAACAAGGGTCGTCATAAGCAGGTTTTTGAGCCCGGTGATTGGGTATGGTTACACATGAGGAAAGAGCGATTCCCAACACAAAGGCGTTCAAAATTGCTACCTCGAGGAGATGGTCCATTTCAAGTACTTGAAAGGATCAATGACAATGCCTACAGACTCGATTTACCAGGTGAGTATAATGTTAGTGCTACTTTTAATGTTTCTGATTTGAGTCCTTTTGATGCAGGTGACGATTTGAGGTCAAATCCTTCTAAAGAGGGGGGGGGGGGGGGGGGAATGATGAGGACACCAAGACCCAAGTATCAAGTCAAGTTCCAATTGGTCCAGTGACGAGGGCACGAGCCAAGAGATTCAAGGAAGAACTTAACAGCCTAGTCCACAAAGTCCTAAAACAAGAGGAGACCGTGGTCAACATTGAAGGAGAACAAAGACTTGTCTTACTCATCAAAGTTGACTGAGTTTAGGAGCTTCATGAGTCTTATTGTATTTGTCATTTTAATTTATTTACGTTATTGTTGTTATTTGGACTTTCTTTATTTTGTAAAAGTCAAACACTTGACTTGTGTGAGCTGAAGAGTTGTGTGAGCCGAAAGGTCTTGTTTTGTGAGCTGAAGAGTTGTGTGAGCCGAAAGGTCTTGTTTATGGTGCTTTAATTAGGAAGACCAAGGGTCTTGTTTTCATGTAATTTTCATCCTTATAAGGACTGCCAAAACAATGTGAAAAGGCAGATTATGTTGAATGAAATTGTGAGTTTATTTCTTCTTGAGTTCTTGAAGAAACTTTTGAACTTATCAAGGAGATTCCTTGTGGCGTTCATCCTGACTTATCAAACGGATTCCATCCCCGTTTGTGGCGTCTTCCTCATACCAAGGTTCGTGCTTGGCTAAGCATTGGGTCGCGGTTCCATTCCAATCTCGTATGTTCTTGGTGGCTGTTCCATATTTGGTGTCGGGTTTCATCACAGTGTTGGTGTGGTTCGTATCACCAACTTTCTAGAGCTGTGTGCGGCATTCAAAATGAACAGGGTGAGTAATGATGTTGTTAGATTAAGATTATTCCCGTTTTGGTTAAGAGACAGAGCTAAGAGTTGGTTGAATTCATGACAAGCCAACTCTATAGTCACTTGGGAAGACTTGGCTCAGAAATTCCTTAGTAAATATTTTCCTCCTGCGAAATCATCCCGATATAGAGGAGAGATGATGATAATGATGATCATCAATTTGAATTTTGAATTTAAAATTTAAATTTTGAAATATGGTTGTCATCTTTTCCTTAAAAAGATAAACACCTTGTTTTGTGGGAGATTGATTTTAATTAAATAATTAAATAAAAGAAAAATGAAAAAAAATCCTTGAAAAGGGAATAGTGGGTCACGCATGACACAGTCCAAAGACTGTGCCATGCGTGCACCACATATACATTATTTTATTTAATAATTTAAAAATGGTTTTTCAAATTTGGTAAGTTAGATATTTACCTAAAATCAAATCTTATCATCATTATTATAATATATTTATGTTACTATTATTATTAATAATAACAAGGTAGTATAAATCTCTATATATATGATATAGAAGAAGAAGAGAAAGATATAGAAAATAGAAAACTAAATACACAACAATGCAGATACAATTCAGAATAGTTCTTAGAGTTTTTTTTTAGACAAAAACTTCTTCTTCTTCTTCTTTATGGTCATTCTCATACCATAATCCAAGTTCTCATGTGTTGAGAAATACTTATTATTCCTTAAATTGCAAACTCATGTTCTCCATGTGCCCACACACATCTTGAGGTGTAGAGAACACTCTAGAAGATCGTGGTTTGAGTACTCAAAGCTTTGGATAGGAAGATCGATAAAAAATATGAAAAGACTCAAGAAAACTTGATAGGCTTCAAGAAGTAATAGTTTATGTTCTTGAACTTTTGTGTTTATGTGTTATCTATTAATATATTGTATATTTATATATATATGTTCATGATTTATAATATAGTATGATAGTGTTTCCGGATTGTTTTCTTGTTCATATAAACTGTTTATATGAGCGATGAAATTTTTTTATTATTGTTATTCTATGAAAAAAAAAAGGCCCACCACACTCATTTTGCTATGTGCTCTGAATATTTTTCCAACACTAACAACGACCTGGTCTTCTCTGGGTTCGCCTCTATCCCCCTTGTGCTGACTATGAAGCTGAGAAATTTTTCCGACGAAACCCCAAAGATTCACTTCTGGGGGTTATATCCAGAATATGCATCCATGAGAGACATGAGCTCGTGACCAGCTATTGTGTCTACCAACTGATCGATAGGGTTAGCAACCTAGGTCAGATATTTTGCTTCACTGATGAAACCACACTTAAGTAGGTGAGCTACTTCTTCTTCTAAAGCTTATGATCGCTCCGTCCCCAAAAGCCTTCATTTTTGTACCTTTGCAGGCACATTCCTGTCCAGATTCAGAGTATGCATTATTACATTCGGACTGATTCCCACCATATCTTTATGTCACCAGGCGAAGATGTCCAGGTTATTTCTCAGAAACTCGACCAACTCCTTCCTTTCAGTTCAAAGAGTATTTCCAACATTTACTACCCTTGAAGGCACTTCTGAGTCAATTTGATTTCCTCGAGATCTTCCAACACTTGGAGCTCAGGCTTGTCTTCACCTAATCTTGGATCAATATTGTCTTCCTGGGAAACCTCGTTGTTACTTCCTTCCTGAGGTTCTTCAACCCCATGGGAAATTTTCATTACCCGAGGCTCCTCTCCTCCCTCAATAATGACCATTACTTGCTGCACGGGCTGTGATTTCCCTTCATGGTAATGCTATAGCATTCCCTGACAGTGAGTTGATCTCCTCTCATGATACATCTACCTGAGTTTGAGGGGAACTTCATCGCTAGGTGTCGGATCGAGGTGAGAGCCTCAAAAGTCATCAGCGCGGGTCGTCCCAAAATTAGGTTGTATGCAGCTGGACAATCAATTACAACGAACTCAAGTATTTCAGAAATAGTTCGTGTATCATCCCCTAGCATATAACTACAAGTCTGATCGTCGCTATGGTTGTCGTTCATTCTCCTGAGAATCCGTATAGGGTCATTGAGGTCGCCTTGAGATCGGTTACAGACAATCCCATATTTTCTAGGGTGGAACTGAATAGCACGTTTATCGAGCTCCCATTATCAACCAATATCCTCCGTACTTTTTAATTGGCGAGTTGAACTGCTACCAGCAGCGGATCATTATGCGGGAATTGTGCCTAGTTTCAACTTCCGTGAAATTGATTGGCTATTTCTCCAACCGCTATTGTTTTGATAACCTTTGCTCTGGAATAAATTTAGTACTGTTATGGGATTTTAGCTCCTGTATGTACCTTTTTTGGACCCCATTACTTGTGAAGTGAAGGGCTTGAGGCTAAAGGACACTAGGGATCTAGGTTGAGAATCTCCATTGAAGGTATACGCTAGGGCTCAGAAGGGATCGTGCTTGAAGGGTGACATCATTGATCAAAGCTACCGGAATCCAAAAGGTAAGAAAACTGCACCCGGTTATGTGTTTGTGTTGGGACTAAGAGCTCCCTATGTCTATATAATGTCATAGATGGTATTATGCCATGGGACATGTGATAAATGGCCTAAGTGTGTAGTAATCAATATTTGCGCACAGGGCACGGCTCGGCCACTGGTAGCTGAGGACAACTTAATAATCACTGAGATCAGTTTAAGCGTTCTGGAGTCAATGGGATAAATAGAGGGTGCGGCCTAAGGGCGTTGACCCTGGTTATCATATGTGAATTTGTTATTAGTATGAAATGATGAACTTGGAATGCTGAGTACTTGATTATTGTGAATATTTGGAATGTTGAGTATATGATTATACTGTATGAGTTATGTGGTTGTTTTGTTAGATGATTATGCTCTGTTATTGTGTTTTCTTGCTGGGCCTTCGCTCACGGGTGCTACGTGGTGCAGGTAAAGGTAAGGGCAAAGTGGACCAGACCTGAGATGGAGAGCTTTGGGGCTGAATGTACATAGTCAGCTGATCGGCTGCCACGACCGAGGAGTGGTACAGGATGAGAAGAGCCTAATTGTCTGTTTTGACCTTAGAGTGGCTAGTAACTGTATTTTAATCCTGAAGTTTTGTAAACTGTCTTTTAACGTTGCAACTTTTGGGATCCCATGTAAAAATGTTTGATTATAACAAATGAAACTTTTGAGAGTAAAATCGTTTAACCCTAGTTCAACTGTAGTTTCAGTAACACATTTCTAACTAAATGACTTGATTAGCAAGTCTTGCACCTTTATAAACACACAGTGTAACAGTCTTGGCTATCCAGGGCGTTACAATTGTATTCATCTGAGATCTTGTGAAACTCGTGAACCCTAGTTCATTGATCACTGTTCTTGGAATTCTACATCAATAAGAACACTAAGTGGACGTAGGTCATTACCATTTGATCGGGGTCGAACCACTACAAATTATTTGTGTCGTTTATCTTTTCGTCTTGATTTCATCTCATTTTCTATCGTTTTATCTGACTCCGTGTCGTTGACCATTTTGAGGGTCAACATTTTCATGCTTTCATTGAGAGCTGAACTCAAGACTTCCAACAAGATCAAATGGCTAAAACATCTAGAAAGACTGGACAAACTTCTGGTGCCGCACCAACCCAGCCATTTCCACAAAACGTGGTTGAGGATGAGCCGCAAGTGGAATTTGAAGAGGAGGAAATGGATTCTGAGACCTTGAGGACAACACTGATTGTGTTACAGGAGGAGTTAGCCAATCTGAGGGCTAATCAGGAGAATGTGGCTGAAACATAAGCGTTGCAGTAGAAAGAAATTGACCGGCAATGTTAGGAGTTGAACGAGCGGCAGGCCGACATGGATTGCCGGCAGAGGGACGCTACTACCGCTCTAAAGGTAGCCATTCAGCTGGCCCAGGGAAAACTTGCACTTACCTCTCAACCGCACCAGCCACCAAGTGTACCACCACAACAAGGTCCACATCCAAATCCTCCACAACATCACCACACTTTGCCTCAACTAGCAAGCCCTCAGAGGCCGAAGCAACCTCCTGCTGCTCAACAGGATATTCCATTTCAAGATCCTCAGCAGCAACCACCTTCTCGCGCTGGTCGAGATAATCCCCAGCATCAAAGTCAGAATAGGGCCGGCCAGCCTCCCTAAAGCCCTAGATGCCAAACTGCTGAGGAGCCAAATCCACCACGCAAGGGGCAACGTCCTTCTGCTGGCAGAACGCAAGTCAAGTCAGGCTGTCAAGTCAGACTCTGCGGTCAGGGTCCCCCACGACATAATAATGCCCAGGGACACTGACCAACGCAGGCCTCCCCCCAATGCTCGGGACATGCCAGCAAGCGGAGGAAATAGTGCGATCAGCAGGCCACGCCATAGTCGGTCGCATTTTAGGGATGGCCATGACTATAATGAAGCTGATTTCGGCAAAGGAAATGTTGGTCGAAGGCAAGGAGAGAGGGGTGGAGAACGAAATCCCCCACCAAGAGAAAACCGACCGATGAGCCAGAATGTTGGGGGTCAGCCTAGGCAACCTAACGTCTTTGATCGACTGGGCGCTAGCGAGCAAAGGCATAGGGATGATGACTTGAGGGGCGTGCTCAACGATAGGCGAGAAAGGCATGACGAGTATGCCCCTCCAACACCGGTCACCCCAATAATTCCAAACACTGTGCAGGCCCAGCTTGATGTGCTAAATCATGTTGTCCAGCAGCTGGTGGGGAGCCGAACATCCCACATTGAGTATGATCAGAGAAGAGGCACTCCATTCATACAAAGAATAGCGATGGTCGAAACCCCAAGAAAATTTAAGATGCCGGTCTTACCCAACTCCAATAAATTTGGAGACCCAGTATCTCATGTGAATAAATTCAAGATACAAATGGGCATCTAGAAGGTGTCAAATGACTCTCAATGCAGAATCTTTCTGGCCACCTTATCTGATACTGCTCAGGGTAGGTTTTTCAAGTTTCCTCCTACTAGCATAGTGTCATTAGAAATGTTCGTGAAAGAATTCTACGAGTAGTTTTACGCTGGTCGAGTACATCCAACCGAAGCCAACCAACTGGTCGAGATACGCCATAAATGAAGGCAAATCCTTGAATGAGTATATCCAGCATTTTATGAGAGCCGCTGCTGGGGCTAAGACGGTTGGTGATGAGGGGAAGATGATGGCACTTACTGCTGGAGTACGGCGCCATTCATCCCTCTGGAACAGTTTGAGGAAAAATAGGGTGAAGAGCACCCAAGAATTCTTAGACCGAGCAAACCGATACATCAAGCTCGAAGAGGCAATTAATTGCCAATGAAGGTAAGGCGCCTACAGATAGCTAGGGTCCAAAGGAAGATCCCACTAAAGCCGCCAATGGGTCTGGGAAACCCAATGGCAACAACAAAAATAACAGGAAAAACAGAGGGAAAAGGGTGAACCACGAGCTGTCAACATCTGAGAATAAGCGTCCTAAAAGTAACAGATACGAGCCAAGGTTCACCAATTACACGGCCCTAGTCGAAAGCAAAGCAGAAGTGTACCAGGCTACCAACACCACTATCCCTTACAAGCGACCAGCGCCGATCAGGAAAGATATCTCCAAAAGAGATACAACCAAGTTTTGTCGTTTTCACAACGACTATGGTCATGATACCAACGAGTGCAACCACCTTAAAGATGAGATTGAGTTCCTTATTAGACAATAACACCTAAGAAGATATGCACGAGCCACTGGAGGTTCTCAGTGAGAGGCTCAAGGAGGCAACGAGCAGGCACCTGTACGCTAACGCTCACCCCTTTACAGCCAGCTCCAGTGACAGGTACATTGCTGACCATCTGTGGCGGCCCACACCTAGCAAGTGATAGTGGGAAGGCAAGGGAGAGATACGCCTGAACCTTACGCCACAACCAGGACATTGAAATGCAAAATTTAGAGGAGCGAACTCCCAAGAAAGCTCGAACAGAGGAAGAACTAATAACTTTCTCTGAGCTTGACGCTCAGCATGTCTGGTTTCCTCATTCGGACCCTCTGGTCATGGACGTCCAGATCGCCAATATGATGGTTAAGTGGGTGTTAGTTGACACAGGGAGCTGAGTAAACATTATGTACAAGTCTTCGCTAGAAAGAATGAAGTTGTCAGTGAAGGATTTGGAGCCATGCAACCAAATCATTTATGGTTTTTCTGGTGAAGGGCTCGTGCCAACGAGGTCGATCAGGCTTCCGGTCATAGCAAGAACATCACCTGTGAACAGGACATTACTCACTACTTTTATAGTAGTTGATTGTCCTTCTGCATATAATGATGTGATTGGAAGGCCTATTCTAGTCGACCTACAAGTCGCGACCTCGGTCTGGCACCTTGCCATGAATTTTCCAACAAACACAGGGGTAGGATGCGTGTTGGGAAACCAACGAGAAGCGCGGGAATGCTATAATTACTCGGTTACCAAGGCGAAAGGGGGTGGATTGAGAGAAGGAGCCGAGAATGGGTTGCTATTGGCCAATGAAGTACAAGCCCAACCAGGTGAGCAGGCCACCAAATAGGGTGTTGCCCAAAGTGAGGATAGGGATTTAGATCCTCGTTTTGGGGATTTTGAAGAAGATGTAGGACTAGTCAAGGACCTCGAGGAGGTCCAACTTGATGAGGCAGATCCGACCAGGGTTGTGAAAGTCGATAAAAACTTAGAGACAACAACAAAGCAAAAGCTGGTGGAATTTTTTGAAGAAGAACCAGGAGGTGTTTGCTTGGTCGCTTAAAGATATGGTTGGGATTAACCCAGCAGTTATCAGCCATGTCTTGAACATAGATAAAAGTTTTCCACCAGTACAACAGAAAAGGACCCTGCTCGACAAAGATAGATCAAAAGTGTTAAAAGAAGAAGTCGAGAAGCTAAAGGAGAGCGAATTCATAAGAGTAGCATTTTATCCATCGTGGGTCTCTAATCCCGTGCATGTTCCCAAGCCGAATGGCAAGTGGAGAACATGCATGGATTTCACAGACCTCAATAAAGCCTACCCAAAGGATTGTTTCCCACTCCAAGGATCTACCAGCTGGTTGATGCCACATCTAGGCACGAGATCCTATCATTCATGGATGCATATTCTGGATAAAATCATATCAGTATGCACCCACCTGATGAGGATCACACTATCTTTCAGACCGATACAGGGCTTTACTATTACAAAGTAATGCCCTTCGATTTGAAAAATGCTGGTGCGACTTACCAGCGACTAGTCAATCTGTAATGCCCTGGATAGCCAAGACCGTTACACTGTGTGTTTATAAAGGTGCTAGACTTGCTAATCAAGTCATTTAATTATAAACGTGTTACTGAAACTATAATGGAGCTAGGGTTAAATATTTTGGTCCCAAAAGTCGTATTTCTTATAGATAACATTTTCTGTTTACACGGGATCCCAAAAATAATAAGATTAAAGCCATTTACAAAGATTCAAGATTTAAATACTAGCCACTCTAAGGCAAAACAGACTGTTAAGCATTTCTTGTCTTGATCCACTCCTCGGCCATGGCGGCCGAACAGCTGGCTATGTACATTCAGCCTCGCAGCTCTCCGTCTTAAGGTTGGTCCAACTTGCCTTGGCCTTTACCTGCACCACGTAGCACCTGTGAGCCAAGGCCCAACAAGAAAACACAATAATAGAGCATAATCAATCAACAGATAGTCAAATATCTCATATTGCATAAGGATGTACTTAATCAGTTTAAGCTTTCATGACAATCAAGTATTCATCACACCAAGTATATCAATTCATATCAATAATCAATCCACATATGATAACTAGGGTTAGCGCCCTTAGGCCGCACCCTCTGTTTATCCCACTGACTCCGGCCCGCTTAAGCCGAGCTCAATAAATATTAAGCTGTCCTCGGCTACCAGTGGCCAAGCCGCGCCCTGTGCGCAAATATTGTATACGGCCCCCTTAGGCCGGTTATCACATGTCCCATGGCATAATACCATCTATGACATTATATATATATATCGGGAGCACTTAGTCCCATCACAAACAAATAACTGAGTGCAGTTTTCTTACCTTTAAATTCGCTGGCTTCGTTCACTTTGATCCTTTAGCACAATCCATTTTGAGCCCTAGCGCACACCCAATCATAACCTTAAGTCAGAATCATCACCAAACCTCAAGTTCAAAACCTAGCCTCGGGACCAATCCCGAGCCCTCGGGAAGCTCTAATTCCACCAAACGGGGTGGTGGAATCGAACCCTGAACCCCCGGGAAAAAGCCCTTGAAAATAACTCAAAAACCCATTTCTGGAAACAGGGTAGTGCTACAGCGCTCTAAGGAGGGCACTACAGCGCTACAAACAGAGCCCAAACTTGCCCAGAACACTTGGCCTAGCGCTACAGCGCCCAAAGGCTAGCGCTGTAGCGCTAGTCACAGAACAGCAAAACTTGCCATTTTCTCCTTCGATTTTCCCCAAGCCAAACTTGACCAAAACTCTTCCAAACTTCACCCAAACTTAAAACACAAGCTTACTAACATGTATAACTCATCTCAAGCATCCCAACCATACACAACTCAACCACATGCACCCAAAATCTAAGATTTCACCATGGCTGAACCTAGAATTCAAAAACTCAGCAAAACAGCCACTGAAACCACAAAGTTCAAAGTAGAATCCCTTACCTTTGCTGGATGAGTTTAGCCTAGGTTGTCCTCCTCACAAGCTTGACCTTCTGCTCCTCAAATCCTCAGCCCAAACTCCCTATGATTCAAAACTTTGCTTAGAAAATCAACTCAAAACCAATACTAAAATTGATGAACTACCTTGAATCTTACCTCAAATGGATGGTATATTCTTGCTGAATCCCTGCCAATTCTTCCAGCCAGATCAAAGTCCTTAAGCTCAAGCTTCTGCTCTAATTCTCCCTAAGTTTCCGCCCCAAAATACCTCAAGAACTGATGGAGATATGCCTAAAACGACCTTGGAGATGGCCTGCTCTTCTTTCCCTTTTCTTTCCCTTCTTTTCCTTTCTTTCCTTTTCTTTTCTTTTCCTTCAGACTCTAGACTTTTCCCACTAAGGCATAAAACCTGATAACACTTATCCTATAGAAGGCAAATGACCAATATTCCCTCCCTTTAATTCTAAGCCTTTAAATGCACCTAAGGGCATTTTGGTCCTTTCACCCAATTCCCGCTAATTCCTCGAATGTCTCTAATATTTACCGCTTACTTCCCGACACCTAACCAATCACCAATTATATTCTTAAATGTCAAAATGGACTCCAATATATATTCTCTAAATTCCCATTTATAGCCGGGTATAAATCCCCGCCGTGACTTTTTTGCTAATCCGCTCACTAGGATCGTCTCGAATCACAGATCACAAATGTATCCACATAATAATGTGGTCTCAACAGTTATCACATATATATATATATATATATATAATATACAGTTATGCCTTCAACAAGCCAAAATTACAATTATGCCCTTTCTAACCTAATCAGGGCCTACATGCATACTAATACACATAGTCATGCATCTCAGATATTCAAATAGTCATATAGCATACTTTTAGTCATTAAATCACATATATTCCAATTATGCCCTCCCGGCACACTAATCAAGGCCCTTAAGCCTTATTAGTAAATTTGGGTCGTTACACAATCACATGTTCAAAGAACTGATCGGTGTTAACATGGAGGTATATGTTGATGACATGTTGGTTAAGTCAAAGAAGGCAGAAGAACACACCAGGGACCTGCAAGAATGCTTCAACGTCTTAAACAAATATCAGATGAAGCTGAATCCCCTTAAGTGTTCCTTCGGAGTTAGATCAGGGAAATTTTTGGAATTCATAGTGAACTCACGAGTTATCGAAGCTAATCCCAAAAAGATCAAGGCCCTGATCGAGATGAAGTTGCCAACCAAAATAAAATATTTTCAGAGTCTAACCGGGAGGATTGTCGCTTTAAGTAGATTTATTTCCAAATTAACAAACAAGTGCATTCCATTTTATAATCTACTAAAGGGCAATAAGAAATTCGAGTGGACGGAAGAATACGAGTAAGCCTTCCAGGCTCTAAAGTCTTATATGTCGCAACCACCGATTTTGTCCAAACCGGTCGAGAAAGAAACTTTGTTCATCATTCTAGCAGTCACCGAGTATGCTGCTAGCGCTGTCCTGATCAGAGAGGAGGAACATGTTCAAAAAGTTGTGTATTATATAAGCAAGAGGTTAATAGGAGCAGAACTGCGATATCCGCCCATCAAGAAATTAGTCTAGTGCTTGATTTTAGCCTCCAGAAAGTTGTGACCATACTTCCAAGCTCACCCCATCATAGTACTCACCGACCAGCCACTACGACAGGTCCTGCAGAAACCAGAAGTCGCTGGTCGATTGTTGAAATGGGCAGTTGAACTTGGATAGTTTGATATTTCTTACTCGCCACGAGCAGCTGTGAAGGGACAGTCTCTAGCAGATTTTGTCGCAGAGTTTACTGGGCTCCAGGATACCAAGCAGATAGAAGAACCTGAACTCCAAATCCAAATTCCTTCCTAGAAGTTTTTTGTAGATGGCTCTTCCAACGAGCACAATGCTGAAGCAAGTTTAATCTTAGTCACTCCTGAAGGACATCGATTCCACTGTGCAATCAGATTTGACTTCACAGCATCCAATAACGAAGCCGAATACAAAGCTCTGCTCACAGGATTAAGATTAGCCAAGGATATGGACATAAAGTCACTTGAAATCTATAGTGACTCCCAGTTAGTAGTTAATCAAATTACTGGAGAATATCAAGCCCGGGGTCTGAAGATGGTTGCTTATTTGAACAAGGCAAAGGACCTATTGGCACAGTTCGAAAAGTATACTCTTCAGCAAGTACCTCGCAACCAAAACTCAAACACTGATGCTTTGGCCAAGTTAGCAAGTGCGAAGGATGCTGACACCTTGATATAGTACCTGTTGAACATTTGTCTGCACCAAGCATTCAAGCAGAAGAGTCTTCCTTAGTAATTCAAGCAACAAACACATGGATGACACTCTTCATTGAATACTTAGAACATGGAGTGCTACCGATGGATAGAATCAAAGCAAGAACCCTCCAAAGACAGTCGGCTTGATTTATTCTGATCGATGGAGTTTTGTACAGGAGAAGGTACTCAATGCCACTTCTAAGGTGTGTTTCAAAGGAAAAGGCCAACGAATTAATGCGAGAAGTACATGAAGGTTTCTGCGGAGATCATGCTGAGGGGCAGAGTTTATCAAAAAAGATCCTAAGCCAAGGATACTTCTGGCCAACGATGCATGAAGACTCTGTGGATTTTGTTCGAAAGTGTGGTAAGTGCCAGAGGTTCTCCAAGATACCTCGACCAGCCCCTAATGAGCTAAAATAGATGCAAAGCTCGTTGCCATTCGCAGTGTGGGGAATAGATTTGATCGGGTCTTTACCCATGGGAAAAGGCAGCGTCAAGTATACTATGGTTGTTGTTGATTACTTCACAAAGTGGGCCGAAGCTGAACTGCTTGCAACAATAACGACCAAAAAAGTGCTAGATTTTGTGGTCAAGAACATTGTGTGTCGTTATGGGTTGCCAAGAAAGATTGTCTCAGATAATGGCACGCAATTTGACAGTGATCTATTCACAGATTTTTGCGAAAGGCACGGGATTATTACGAGTTTTTCTTCAGTAGCCCATCCGCAAGCAAACGGACAGGTTGAAGCTGTCAACAAAACACCGAAGGATACCCTAAAGAAAATACTTAAAGAAGCGAAGGGGGCATGGCCAGAACAATTACCTGAAGTCCTTTGGTTGTATAGAACATCCCATCAAACAGCAACAGGCCATACTCCATTTTCCTTGGCCTATGTATATGAAGCTATGTTGCATGTTGATATAGATCCACCATCGGATAGAAGGTTGGCATACGATCAAAGTGCTAATAGACAGTTATTAATGGAATCTTTGGATTTGGTCGACGAAAGGCGTGAGCAAGCTCAACTCCGAGTAGCAACTTACCAGCAAAAGGTTGCTCGATATTTCAACTCTAAAGTACGCGAAAGAAAATTTAACATGGGAGATTTGGTACTTAGAAGAGTTTTTCTCAACACCCGCGATCAAGCTGCTAGCGTGCTTGGACCTAACTGGGAAGGTCCGTACAAAATTGAAGAAGTCCTTCAACCAGGCACCTATAAACTTGCTTGCTTAAATGGAGATCTCATTTCTCGTTATTGGAATGGAGAACACCTACGCAAGTATTAACAATAAAACAATTCTTTTTAAAGAATTGGCGTGTATTAATTTCAGTTTTTACAAGTTTATGAACAAGGGTTAGTCAATCATATGACTAATCGCTTATAAGTGTAAGATCAAATTTTTGATCACTCGTACAGACACGATTGTCCATTTATTACGATAAATAAAAGGAATTGTGCGCAGCCATTAATTCTTGCCAATTATTGTATTTATTACAAGTATTTGCTCATTACGTTTGTTGTTTAGCTATATAATCACTTTTTATAAGTATTTCTACGAGCAGTAATGTAATGCCCTGGATAGCCAGGACTGCTGCACTGTGTACTAATAAAGGTGCAGGACTTGCTAATCAAGTCATTTAGTCAAAACGTGTCACTAAACCATAAATGTGCTGAGGATAAAATGGTTTTGGTCTCAAAAGATACATATCATATACTTAAAGAAATTTACATATGGGATCCCAAAAAGGAACAGTGTTTAAAGGTTAGTTTACAAAATTTCCAAAATACAGACTACCATCAGCCACTCTAAGGCAAAACAGACATTTATAGCTCTTCTGTTCCTGTAATCCTCCCAGCCGTGGCGGCTGAGCAGCTGGTCATGTACATTCCACTCACAGAGCTCTCCAAGTCAGGGCTGATCAAGTTTGCCCTTGCCTTTACCTGCACCACGTAGCACCCATGAGCCAAGGCCCAGCAAGAAAACATATTACACATCTCAACAATCATATCAAGAGAATAATTCATCAAGCATGATCAACCACTTAATCCACATTAATCACATAGCATGAAATCAGAATCCAAGATGCAATCAATCAATAATAACAGTCAAATGACATAATAACTAGGGCTGGCCGCACCCTCTGTTTACCCCACTGACTCCGGCCCGCTTAAACCGAGCTCAGTGCATAATAAGCTATCCTCAGCTACCAGTGGCCGAGCCGCGCCCTGTGCGCAAGTGTAACCTTTGGCACTCTTAGGCCGTTGGTTTATTATTTACATTGCATAATACCATTTTTTTCAATGCATACATATTAGGGAACCCTTAGTCCCATTACAAATACACAACCAGGTGCAGTTTTCTTACCTTTGGCTTCCAAGTGAACTAGTTACGAGCGATGCTCCTTGAGGATCCGATCCCCGAGCCCTAGCTTAGCACCTAGTCACAACCAAGATACCATCAACAATCTTAAATGAGCTTCTAGACAAAGTTCTAGTCTCCGAAACATTGAACTTCACCAAACATGGTAAAAGATTCAATCCCGAGCACCCTAGGTTAAATTCCCTAGCCTAGAATCTCAAAATCCCAAAATCCCTTAAGGGACGCGGCATTAGCCACCCATGCCGCGACATGGCCCCAACCAGAGGCCTCCCAATGCTCTAGAACTTGGAGATTGCTCAGTGTCAATTTGTGGATTCAAGCAAAGCTAAGGTAAGCATTAAGTTGTGATTTTAGTTATCTACTTCTGTGATTATTGGCTAGGTTTCAAGTTCTTTTGGAGCTGTTGAAGTTGAAGATTGAATTTCGGGTTTGATTAGTTTTAAAGCTAGAGTTTGTTAGGTTTTGTTGTTGGAATCATAGTGGAACTTCTGGGGTGATTAAATTAAGTTGTTAGAATGATTTAAGGGGTATTTGGCTTGATTTTTGTTGAGAAAATGGTGGATTTTCTGGGTTCGAAGGGGTCGAGTCGCGGCTCAGTTCTTGGTGTGTCGCGGCCCTTCGAAGCAGATGGAGGTTGAGGAAGAAGGGTGGGTCGCGGCGTGGGGTACTAGGCCACGGCCCGTGTCTGTTTCTGGGCGAGGCTAGGCCTCTGGTTGGAGGCATGCCGCGGCATGGAGGAGGGCCACGGCTCTTGATGAGGACACCAAGACCCAAGTATCAAGTCAAGTTCCAGTTGGTCCAGTGACGAGGGCACGAGCCAAGAGATTCAAGGAAGAACTTAACAGCCTAGTCCACAAAGTCCTAAAACAAGAGGAGACCGTGGTCAACATTGAAGGAGAACAAAGACTTGTCTTACTCATCAAAGTTGACTGAGTTTAGGAGCTTCATGAGTCTTATTGTATTTGTCATTTTTAATTTATTTACGTTATTGTTGTTATTTGGTCTTTCTTTATTTTGTAAAAGTCAAACACTTGACTTGTGTGAGCTGAAGAGTTGTGTGAGCCGAAAGGTCTTGTTTTGTGAGCTGAAGAGTTGTGTGAGCCGAAAGGTCTTGTTTATGGTGCTTTCATTAGGAAGACCAAGGGTCTTGTTTTCATGTAATTTTCGTCCTTATAAGGACTGCCAAAACAATGTGAAAAATCAGATTACTTTGAATGAAAAATTGTGAGTTTATTTCTTCTTGAGTTCTTGAAGAAACTTTTGAACTTATCAAGGGGTTCCTTGTGGCGTTCATCCTGACTTATCAAACGGATTCCATCCCCGTTTGTGGCGTCTTCCTCATACCAAGGTTCGTGCTTTGCTAAGCATAGGGTCGCGGTTTACCATTCCAATTTCGTGTGTTCTTGGTGGCTGTGCCATATTTGGTGTCGGGTTTCATCACTGTAATGACCCACTAATCTAGACTAATTGGACCATTATCGAAACTATACATAAAACTTACATTTTTACGAAAATACCATAATTTATTGAGTAACTTGAAAATAAGAGTTATTTACAAATAAACAGAATACTAAGAAGGATTTTGGGATCCCATTGTCTTTAAAACAAAACAAGATTTAAAATAAAAGACATTACATAATAATGCGGAAAATACACATAAAAACCATAAAAACATAAAAGGAGACTATATCCTCGAATCGAATAACGCTCGGCCCCTTGACTCCATTCATCATCGATACACATCCTCCAAGCGTCACGAATCTTACCGCCTCTAAACTTATTTTCCTGCACATAAACAGAAAGGAGTGAGCCTAATGCCCAGCAAGGAAAACCTAACACATAGTCATATACATAATTTCATAAGAAAACATAAAGACATATCATAACACATAATTCACTTATTATAATGGCCATTATTACTTGGGGTCCCATAGACTAAACAAGCTTATGCCCATGAGATTAGTGGGGTCCTACCAGCTAAATAGGCTTATGCCCACAATCTTTTTGGGGTCTTGTTAGTCAAATAGGGCATATGCCCAAGCCTACAACATACACATCAATAACATATTCATAACATATGAAAACATAACACATAAAATAGCATAAACATAAACATATAGATTCTAGCCTATTTTCCTTACCAAAGTTACCGAGATTATGGACTGAGTTGGGATTGTTGGAACACTCCTAAAACCATAAAAAAAAAAAAGAGTAAGTCTAAAGAAAGGAGATGAAATGAAAGAGATGGAAAGACTAAACCATAGAAAACATACTTACCAACTTATATGCTTAAAAGCTTGGATTCCCTAACCAAAATAAGAATAAGGTTAGGGGACTGAGTAGAAGGTTTTGAGAAAGGAAATAACATAAAATACAGAAAAGAACTAGAGTTTTGGGTTTACCTCAAAGATTGCAAGATCAATCTAACATCCACCGAAATACTATAGCACTCACTTACTTCCCAAAGTGTTTGATAAGCTTATGATGTTTAAGCTTATAGTTTTTCCCCAAACCAAGTGTTTACACTCTCACACTCACTTAACACTAGCAGCCTCTGAACTTAGAGCAAATGGTGAATAATGGCTGGGTACTAGGTCCTATTTATAGAGTTTGGGAATGAAAATATCTTGATTTTACTTGAATAAAAATAATGGCTTTTTAGGTGAAAATCATTTGAATAATCGTTCAGCAGAGGCTGAAGACTCGTTCAGAAGATGCTGGACTGTTGAAGGAGTTTGAATGGCTGAAGGGAAAAGAATTCAAATGTATTTGAATTCATGCTGGTGGAGGCGATATATCGCCCCCTATAGGCGATATATCGCCTGGACCTTTGTTCCCGAGGCGACCGTGCATCGATTCGTGTTTTCCGTATCTACGTGCTGCGACATATCGCCCCCTATAGCTGCGATATATCGGCATACGCTGAATATTTAAACACGAATTTACACATTTTTAGCTGAGTTTGAATGGAGTAAACAGCCTTGACTAAGCCCTCAACGTGCTCAAAGCTGCTGACTGACCCTATACATTCAAACTTTTACCCTTATTTAATTTAATCCTCAAAAATACTTAATCCTTAATTACCATTCAAAACATGTGCTTAAAATCCTATTGGTTGATGTCTAAACCTTATAATATAATAATATAATCCTTAATATCAGACACATTAATCAAACCTTAGGTTATACTTAATATTCTTAAACTATAGGTTAAACTTAGAAAATCTATAAGTACTACTATGAGTGTCCAAATAACTCCCGGTCTGAACCAAAAATCCAAAGTAACAATGATAACACTAAACATACTATAATACTACTAAACAATTAGCTAAGTAAAGTTCTTGGACTCTACAATTCTCCCCTACTAAAAAGAATTTCGTCCTCGAAATTTACTTACCAAATAATTCCGGATACCGGCTCTGCATGTCCTCTTCCAACTCCCACGTTGCCTCGCGTTCAGAACTATTGCTCCATAGGACTTTAATTATAGGAAAGCTCTTGGACCGTAACTGCTTCATCCCCCTATCTAGGATGCTAACCGGTCGTTCCTCGTAACTTAAGTCCTTCTGGAGCGCTATGGTGTCGTACTTGAGGACGTGAGATGGGTCTGACACATACTTGCGTAACATCGAGATGTGGAAGACGTTGTGACTATCGGCTAGTGCTGGCGGTAGGGCTAGTCTATACGCAACTGGTCCCACTTTGTCCAATATCTCAAAAGGACCTAAGAATCGGGGACTGAGCTTGCCTTTCTTCCCGAACCGCTTGACACCCTTCATAGGAGATATCTTCAGGAAGACTTGATCTCCAACTTGGAACTCCACATCGCATCTCTTGGTATCTGCATAGCTTTTCTGTCGGCTTTGAGCAGCAAGCATACGCTGTCTAATAAGCGTTACTGCTTCTTGAGCTTGCCTAACAGCTTCGGGCCCTAGAAGCTGCCTTTCTCCTACCTCGTCCCAGTGCAACGGTGATCGGCACCTTCTTCCATATAGCAACTCATAAGGTGCCATCTCGATCGTCGACTGGTAGCTATTGTTGTACGAGAACTCGATCAGCGGTAAGTACTTGTTCCACGATCCTCCGAAGTCAAGTACACATGCGCGTAGCATATCCTCTAAAATCTGAATCGTACGCTCTGACTGCCCATCTGTCTGAGGATGGAAAGCTGTACTAAGACTTAACTTAGTACCCATGGCTTGCTGTAAGCTTCTCCAAAATCTTGACGTAAACACTGATCCTCTATCTGATACTATCGTCTTGGGGATTCCATGCAATCGTACAATCTCTTGGATGTAGATGTCTGCATATTGGTCTGCCGTATAAGAAGTCTTAACAGGCAGAAAATGAGCCGACTTGGTTAGTCTATCTATGACTATCCAAGCAGAATCATGCTGCTTATTTGTCTTTGGCAGACCCGTCACGAAGTCCATGGCTATATCGTCCCACTTCCACTCCGGTATGCTAAGCGGTTGCAATAATCCTGCAGGCCGCTGATGCTCCGCCTTCACTTGCTGGCATACCAGACACTTAGATACATACTCCGCTATGTTCTTCTTCATCCCTGGCCACCAATAGACTGCCTTGATGTCATGAGTCATCTTGGTAGACCCTGGATGAACCGAGTATGGGGTGTTGTGCGCTTCTTCTAGGATCGTCTTCTTAATACTTTGATCGTCTGGCACGCATACCCGATCCTTATATCTCAATAAACCTTGACTGGATATTGAGAAATCTGTAGTCTTGCCTTCTCTGACTGCATCCATGTGCGTTGCTAGTGAATCATCATGTCTCTGACCATTCCGTATGTCTTCTAGCAGATTCGATTGGATAGACAAGTTAGCCAACTTGCCTACAACCACTTCTATTCCGGCACTGATAAGCTCCTGTTGCAGTGGCTTTTCTATTCCGGATAAGGCTGCTAAGTTCCCATAACTTTTTCGGCTAAGTGCATCGGCAACTACGTTTGCCTTCCCCGGGTGGTATAGGATTTCGCAGTCGTAATCCTTTACTAATTCCAACCACCGGCGCTGCCTCATGTTAAGCTCCTTCTGAGTAAAGAAGTATTTTAAACTTTTGTGGTCCGTATAAATCTCGCACCGTTCTCCGTAAAGATAATGGCGCCAGATTTTTAACGCAAAGACCACCGCTGCCAACTCCATATCGTGAGTTGGATAGCGTTGTTCATACTCCTTTAACTGACGTGACGCGTAGGCTATCACCTTGTCATTTTGCATCAGTACGCATCCCAATCCTAACTTTGATGCATCACAGTAGACAACGAACTTGTCGTTGGGTGTTGGGACACTAAGTACTGGTGTTGAGCAAAGCTTATCCTTAAGCAACTGGAAGCTTTCCTCACACTTATCATTCCTGTTAAACTTTTGTTGCTTCCGGGTCAGGTTGGTGAGTGGAGTGGCTATTTTAGAAAAGCCCTCTACAAACTTTCTATAGTAACCTGCTAGCCCTAAGAAGCTTCTTACTTCCGACGCGTTCTTTGGTCTAGGCCAATCCTTCACGGCCTCTACCTTCGATGGATCTACTGCAACTCCGTCTTTCGATATGATGTGCCCGAGGAACGCCACTTGTGAGAGCCAAAACTCGCATTTCTTGAACTTCGCGTAGAGTTGGTGCTCCTTCAATCGCGTCAAAATCATCCTCAAGTGTTCCTCGTGCTCCACTTCATCCTTGGAGTAAATTAAAATGTCGTCGATGAACACAACGACGAATTTATCCAAGTAGTCCTTGAAGACCCTATTCATTAAGTCCATAAACGCGGCTGGCGCGTTAGTAAGACCAAAAGACATAACCAAGAACTCGTAATGTCCATAACGAGTCCTAAAGGCTGTCTTGGGGATATCTTCTCCCTTTACCTTGAGCTGATGATACCCGGACCGTAGATCGATCTTAGAAAATACAGTCGCGCCTCGGAGTTGATCAAACAAATCATCAATCCGAGGTAGCGGGTATTTGTTCTTAATTGTTACTTTATTCAGCTCTCGGTAGTCTATGCACATGCGCATACTTCCGTCCTTCTTCTTCACGAATAGTACCGGAGCTCCCCACGGTGAATGGCTTGGCCTAATGAAACCCAAGTCTAGGAGTTCTTGTAGCTGCGTCTTTAACTCCTTGAGTTCCGTAGGTGCCATCCGGTATGGTGCCTTAGAGATAGGCTCGGTGCCCGGTACTAATTCTATCGTGAAGTCTATTTCTCTAGTTGGTGGCAATCCTGGCAAGTCATCGGGAAATACTTCTGGAAATTCTTGTATGACTCGAACATCTCCAACTTTGAGTGATGTCTCCTTCTCCACATTCGTGATGTTGGCTAAGAATGCTTGACATCCTTTCTCCATCATTCTCTGAGCTTTGAGAGATGATACTAACGGGGTGCGTAGTCCTGAAGCTTGTCCCATGAAGCACAGTTTCTGGCCGTCAGGAGTCTCGAACATCACCTTCTTGCGTCTGCAGTCGATCGTTGCGCCATGCCGTGCTAGCCAATCCATGCCTAGTATGACGTCGAAGTCTTTGATCACCAGCTCTATCAGGTCTCCTTCTAGTTCCTTGTCCTCAATCTTGATTGGTACACCTCGTACAATTCGTGATGATAGAACTACTTTGCCCAAAGGCAACTCGGTTGCAAACCTAGTTCTAAATCTTTCACTAGGTTTGTCTAGTTTATCTATCATTCCTAACGAAATATACCAATGAGTGGCTCCCGAATCAAATAATACATGACATAATTTATTGAGGATGGAAACCTGACCTGTGACCACCTTGTTGCTAGCATCCGCCTCTCCTTGGGTTAAAGCAAAAACCCGAGCAGGAACCATCTTTTCGTCCTTCTTTCCTTCCGGCTTTTGCTGAGGACAATCTTTCTTGCGATGCCCCTCTTGACCACAATTGAAACACTCCTTGGTGTTGGCACGGCATTCTCCAGGGTGCTTCTTCTGACATTTGGCACAGGACGGGTATTCCACATAGCCCGACCTATTTCCCCCATTATTTGGTCGTGCCCTTTTATTGTTGTCGGCTTGCTTGTTGTCAGGATGCCTTCTCTTCTGTCCGTTACCGTTGTTGTTGGACTAACTGTTGCTGGACTGATTGTTGTTCCGACTGGCCTGAGGTTGGCTCTGCTGCCTAGGTTCCGGCTTGCTGGCTTCTTCTTTGCTCACGTTGGCTTGCAACCTTTCTACTTCAATTGCCGTCTCAAGAACGTCGGCATATGAAGTGTTTCCCGGGTTTGCTAGTTTAACCCCCATCTCGATCTTCGGGCGAAGTCCTCTAACAAACTTGTTCACCCTTAGATAGTCGGTTGGAACCAACTCTGCTGCGAACTTCGCTAAGCGATCGAACTGACGAGCATATTCCGCCACTGTTAAGTTCCCTTGCTTCAGATTGGTGAACTCCTCAACTCTCGTAGCAAGCACTGCTGAATTGTAGTACTTCTTGTGGAAGAGCTCCACAAATCGGGTCCACGTCATGGTGGCAGCATCGTGGGATTGCTGGACCAAGTCCCACCATATCCTGGCATCTTTCTTGAGCAAAGATGAGACGCAGGATATGCGGTCTGCATTACTAAGGTTCATGTGGGCTAGGATCGGCTCCACATTCCTTAGCCATTCTTCTGCTTCAAAGGGGTCCGTAGTCCCTTCGAAGTTCGGAGCGTGCTGCTTGCGGAACCTCTCGTACACTGGCTCCATGTGCTGAACAGGATAAGGAGCGTAGTTCGTCATAGGCCATCCCCCATACGGACCAACTTGTTGGGGTGCTGGGGCCATTGGCTGTGGCTGCGGCTGCGGCTGCGGCTGAGGCTGAGATTGAGCCTGTTGGCGGTGTTGCTGCAGAACTTCCTCGACTTGCTGTCGTAGTCTGGCAATCTCTGCAGTGTTGTCAGCTGGCTGTGCCAGTGCGTTGCGGCGAGCAGTAACACGTACTCTCCTTCGGCGAACGGTAGGGACCGCATTGGTCTCTGGAACATCGTTGGAAGCGTTCCCGTTGGTGCGAGCAGATCTTCGGAGAGACATTGTAGCAGAGTTCTAACAGTTAAAAGAAACATGTTAGAACTTTTCCTAATAGGCTCTAAGGCAAAAACTTATTCTAAAACAAACATATCTCGAACCTATTTATTATGACTTTTTATGAAAAATTATATAGGTCTTTATTTATTATTAGAGTGGTTTCTATACTTAGAAAAACAAGTCATATTTATTTTCTAAGTGTGTTTCTAATCATCCTATTTGACTTAATTCTCAGGCTCGAAACTTATCTTTGTTCCAAAGTTAACCATATTGAGGGAGGGCTGGGATCAGTAAAATCGTTCCCACTACTAAGGCCCCCTAACTCTCAACAAGGAAACCAGGTTCATTGATTCGTATCCACCCTCACCGAACTCAGTCATTATTCATTTTATTTAGTATTTATTATGATTGTGAAAAAAATTCAAACTCACACATGATATTCAAATAGCATGTTTATTCATTTGGAAAACAATTTCACTTATTACAATCATAACATAAAAGTAAATAAAACAAATAAAAACTACTAATCTAAAAATCGGGATCTTCTACATCCGATCCATCATCTAACATATCATCATCTATAGCCTCATAGTCATCATTATCATGAGCATCAAAATGCCCTCTAGGAAGGTTTGTGAGAATCCTATTCTTTTGCTCCTTGGTGAATTGAAATTCAAATTTTGCGGTGAACCTAACTAAGAGGAAATAGTATCTCATTGCTAATGGTGACTCATCCTCATCATTCATTTCTTCCCATATTTCTTCTAAGGCTGCTATTACAGGATGGAAATCTTTAAACAACCTAATCACTAATACATATTGTTCCGTTGATCTTAGCATTATTTGTTTAGCCTCTTGAAGGCCACCTATTGCTTGGTGAAACAAAAGCAACCTTCTAGTAATCCTTTCTAGGGCTCCTACGGTGTTTCTTGGCTCCCTTATTCTTTTTAAGGCCTTAATGGCTCAGATATCTTGGTAGGTTAAAGCTCCATTCATTTTTAACTGAAACATAAACACTAAAGTTGTTAGCTATACACATAGACAAAGTAACTTGTAACTTGTAACTTAAACACTTACTTGGCGGTCCGATTCGGAGCTTTGAGCATGTGTATCGAGGAGAACTTCATGCGAAGGAACCGTTTTCTCTGATACCAACTGTAATGACCCACTAATCTAGACTAATTGGACCATTATCGAAACTATACATAAAACTTACATTTTTACGAAAATACCATAATTTATTGAGTAACTTGAAAATAAGAGTTATTTACAAATAAACAGAATACTAAGAAGGATTTTGGGATCCCATTGTCTTTAAAACAAAACAAGATTTAAAATAAAAGACATTACATAATAATGCGGAAAATACACATAAAAACCATAAAAACATAAAAGGAGACTATATCCTCGAATCGAATAACGCTCGGCCCCTTGACTCCATTCATCATCGATACACATCCTCCAAGCGTCACGAATCTTACCGCCTCTAAACTTATTTTCCTGCACATAAACAGAAAGGAGTGAGCCTAATGCCCAGCAAGGAAAACCTAACACATAGTCATATACATAATTTCATAAGAAAACATAAAGACATATCATAACACATAATTCACTTATTATAATGGCCATTATTACTTGGGGTCCCATAGACTAAACAAGCTTATGCCCATGAGATTAGTGGGGTCCTACCAGCTAAATAGGCTTATGCCCACAATCTTTTTGGGGTCTTGTTAGTCAAATAGGGCATATGCCCAAGCCTACAACATACACATCAATAACATATTCATAACATATGAAAACATAACACATAAAATAGCATAAACATAAACATATAGATTCTAGCCTATTTTCCTTACCAAAGTTACCGAGATTATGGACTGAGTTGGGATTGTTGGAACACTCCTAAAACCATAAAAAAAAAAAAGAGTAAGTCTAAAGAAAGGAGATGAAATGAAAGAGATGGAAAGACTAAACCATAGAAAACATACTTACCAACTTATATGCTTAAAAGCTTGGATTCCCTAACCAAAATAAGAATAAGGTTAGGGGACTGAGTAGAAGGTTTTGAGAAAGGAAATAACATAAAATACAGAAAAGAACTAGAGTTTTGGGTTTACCTCAAAGATTGCAAGATCAATCTAACATCCACCGAAATACTATAGCACTCACTTACTTCCCAAAGTGTTTGATAAGCTTATGATGTTTAAGCTTATAGTTTTTCCCCAAACCAAGTGTTTACACTCTCACACTCACTTAACACTAGCAGCCTCTGAACTTAGAGCAAATGGTGAATAATGGCTGGGTACTAGGTCCTATTTATAGAGTTTGGGAATGAAAATATCTTGATTTTACTTGAATAAAAATAATGGCTTTTTAGGTGAAAATCATTTGAATAATCGTTCAGCAGAGGCTGAAGACTCGTTCAGAAGATGCTGGACTGTTGAAGGAGTTTGAATGGCTGAAGGGAAAAGAATTCAAATGTATTTGAATTCATGCTGGTGGAGGCGATATATCGCCCCCTATAGGCGATATATCGCCTGGACCTTTGTTCCCGAGGCGACCGTGCATCGATTCGTGTTTTCCGTATCTACGTGCTGCGACATATCGCCCCCTATAGCTGCGATATATCGGCATACGCTGAATATTTAAACACGAATTTACACATTTTTAGCTGAGTTTGAATGGAGTAAACAGCCTTGACTAAGCCCTCAACGTGCTCAAAGCTGCTGACTGACCCTATACATTCAAACTTTTACCCTTATTTAATTTAATCCTCAAAAATACTTAATCCTTAATTACCATTCAAAACATGTGCTTAAAATCCTATTGGTTGATGTCTAAACCTTATAATATAATAATATAATCCTTAATATCAGACACATTAATCAAACCTTAGGTTATACTTAATATTCTTAAACTATAGGTTAAACTTAGAAAATCTATAAGTACTACTATGAGTGTCCAAATAACTCCCGGTCTGAACCAAAAATCCAAAGTAACAATGATAACACTAAACATACTATAATACTACTAAACAATTAGCTAAGTAAAGTTCTTGGACTCTACAATCACAGTGTTGGTGTGGTTCGTATCAGCTCTTAAGGGCATTTTTGGCCTTTTGGAGTTTTTAAGCGCGGGAACCTAACCTAGGGTGATCGAGATCGATCCCACTACCGTGTTTGGTGGAATTCGATGTCCCGGAGGTTAGAACTCTATCCGAAAACCTTTATACCATTATTGATGGAATCCCTTATCATGGTTGTGACTAGGTATACGCTTGGGCTCGGGGCAGGATCGTGCTCGGGGGTCATCTTTCCTAATCAAAGCACTTGGAATTAAAGGTAAGGAAACTGCACCCGTTTATGTGGATATGATGGGACGAAGTGTTCCCTATATTTGTATGCACTGCTATATGATTGTGATAAACCATGTGAATATGTTGGGACTAAGAGCTCCCTATAATTGTATGAATGTCATGAGGTGGTATTATGCCATGGGGACATGTGATGAACGACCTAAGGGTGCCGGAATCAATACTTGCACACAGGGCACAGCTCAGCCACTGGTAGCTGAGGATAGCTTAGTAATCACTGAGCTCGGTTAAGCTGGCCGGAGTCAGTGGGTATAACACTGGACTCGGCCTAAATGAGCCATAGCAAGGGGATTAAATAGAGGGTGCGGCCTACGGGCGTCAACCCTAGTTGTTTCTTGGCATGTATACCATTGTTAATTTGATGTATATGATATGCTGAATATCTGGAAACTAGATTGTTGGTTATAACCTGATGTCCTGGATTGAATGAATGCTATGGCTTTCCGGGTAATTGATTAATGTCTTGTAAATCATTTGGTTATGCTCTGTGTACTACTTATGATACAAACCACACCAACGATTGTGGTGAAACCCGACACCAAATATGGCAGCCACCAAGAACACACGAAATTGGAATGAAGAACCGCGACCCAATGCTTAGCCAAGCACGAACCTTGGTATGAGGAAGACGCCACAAACGGGGATGGGAATCCGTTTGATAAGTCGGATTGAACGCCACAAGGAATACCCTTGATAAGTTCGAATAGTCTCTTCAAGAACTCAAGAAGAAAACCTCTCAATTTTCATTTCATTAAAATCTCCATTCCCAAACGTTTACAAAGGCCTAATATAGGCGAAAATTACATCAAGACAGCCCTTTGTCTTCCTAAAGAAAACCGAAAATTAAAGACAACCCTTTGTCTTCCTAATGAAAACCGAAAATTAAAGACAACCCTTTGTCTTCCTAATGAAAACCAAAAATTAAAGACAAAAGGACTCTTGGACTCACACAAGTCAAGTGTTTGACTTTTCACAAAAAAAACAAAGACTAAATAAAAAATACAAGATGACAAAATACAATAAGACTCATCAAGCTCCTAAACTGAGTCTTTTGGCTCGCGCCCTCGTCACCAGACCAACTGGAACTAGACTTGGATCTTTAGTCTTGGTGTCCTCATCAACTTAGATACTGATTCTGATTATGCTTTGATATTATGTTTTCTTGATGGGCCTCGGCTCACGGGTGCTACGTGGTGCAGGTAAAGGCAAGGGTGAGATGAGTTGACCATGAGTTGGAGAGCTCTGGGGGCGAGGTGTACATTGTCAGCTGCTCGGCTGCCATGGTCAAGGGATTGTACCGGGACGGAAACCTAAAACGTGTATTTTTCCATTAAAGTGGCTTTGATTATTTATAACATTTGGAAATTCTGTAGTTATGTTATTTAAACCCTGATTTGGGATCCCATGTACCAAACATTTATTTTAATGAAAATTATTCGTTTAGAACCAAAATCTTTTAAACCTAACCTGTTTATGTCTCTAGATTCACATTTTTATTTAAAAGACTTGATTAGCAAGTCTCGCACAAACACACAGTGTAACAGTCTTGGTCATCCAGGGCGTTATAACTTGGTATCAGAGCGTCCTAGAATTGTGAATTAGCGTTTATTATGCTTTATGTGTGCATGATTACTGTAGTTATTTGGACCTGGTTGTGGATTGGTTCGGAGTGTGAACCTCAGCGCTGAGGAGTTTAGTCAACAGTGGTGGATGAATTCAAATTGTTTGCGCCTAGAATGGTTAAATGGACTTGGCACTATTTTATAGGGGGTTGCAGATGTTAGTCGGGGTTGGAAACTCCATTTGCCCCTGAAAGTCGCAGCAGATGTCCGCTAGTATGTGAGTAAGCTGTGGAGTTTAATAGCTGAGATTTGATGTCAAAACAACTTACTTTTCTGGAGAAGGAGCTGCTTTGTATACTTTGATAGTGAGGTTACCAGTGTTGGTTTAATCTAGGGATAGAGACAGATAAGAGCATTAAATGGAAGGCTTAAAAGGCGTTATCCTCTGGTTTTGAGGAAAGATTGGGTTATGTAAGGATTGGTCAATGGGCAAAGCTAATTCCATCCTTGTTTAGATGAAGATGAGAGGTCATGACTAAGGGGTTGTGGTAAGTATTTGTGGTAGAAGGATGCCTGGTAATGGTACTCAGGTCAGGATAATGGCATGATGGGTTGGAAAGAACTCAGATGGTGATTTGGTAAAAGAGGTTATAAAGACATAGTTTGAGCTGCAGGGGCTAATAGGCTTATAAGATTGATTTGGAATGATAAGGTAAAGACAGTGTATGTCAATGAGTTTTGTGAGTTGGGTAACTCATTTTGGGAAATTGATACAGGCGGGTGTAGCTGGGAATGATGACCCATGTAAGGATTAAACTCTGGAATGGTCTAGGGCGTCAGGACCGCTCCAATGTATGAGATCTTCGTCTATATTTTGACATCAGGGAGGGCCATGTTATTTGAGATTTGTGGAATGAGGTATGGTGCATGAATGTCGTAGGGCAAGAGATGCAAATGACAGTATTTCCATTGGTGGAATTTAGTAAGGACAGAGTCTCGGTAATCGAAGCAGAAGAACCCCAAGCTGTGCTATGGCACCTGGCTTTGACAGGAAGTGGTCTGATTTACAAGATAACCGTTAGGACAGTGAGGGGAATCAGTGAGGTTATTTAGTATGCACCTGAGGCAGGAGACGCCACCTGGAAGGATGTCAGGTGAGGGCACGATTTGTACATGGAATGATTTGATATGTTAGGATGGATTTCTTATGATTAGGGAATGGAAGACTGAAATGCCTTGTTACATTCGAAGCCCAAGGCTAGTTCCTCAGAGATGATCAGTTGACTGAATAGTTCACGTTTTTGGTTATATAACGAGTTGGAAGAGTTCGGTGTTGAGAATGTTCCAGGAAGGATTCAGACATGGAGAATATGCCTCAAGGGTAATATATGAGGGACTGGAGATAATAGTATTTGTTGAGGAGGAATTAGAAACTTCTGGAAGAGGAATTGGGATACAAGTACTAGAGAGGTTCGTGGTGAGAGCAATAGAGCTCGTCATATGGAAGCCTTGACATGAGTCAGAGTGAGAATTAATTTGTTAAGAGACAACCATATATTGTAGGGAATATCATTTGGAGTATTTAGTTGGACTGAGTGGAAACCAAGCTAACCAGTAGGAATTCAGATGGGTATACAAGGAAGGATTGGGTGCGCTTTAGGACTCGGCTACAGATAGGTTCGGTATCAGGGACATTGTGGAAGATGATAATTGTTTGACAGAAAGAATTACTGAAGTAGTCGAAGAAGTTTGACCTCGGGGTGGATCAGACAGAGCATCATGTTGTGGTTATTGTTGGCATCACCTGTTAGGGATGAAGAGTTTAAATGCCCGGTTACAAGATAGGACAATGTCTTCAGGAGTTGATCTATGATCTGGTTATTACCAGCTGGGGATCAAGGAAAGAGACATTTCAGGAATTACTACTTGTACCGAGTAGGGTGTGATGAATTGATAACAAAGGTTCTTAATTGATTCAAGCTTCGGCAACACAGGTAAGTTCTACAAGCAGAAAATACAGGAACAGTGTGGACAAGTCACCTTCAGGTTTATTGGCGGTATGTTGGGCTACTCTCCAGTTAGAACTGGAATGTGGACAACTACTACGTTGATGAGGTCAATACTATGGAAGCAGGGTCACAAGTAAAGCTCCATGAAGTGTCAGTTTGGTCTCGCCAGGGGTATTCAGAAGAATGCTACTGAAAAGATTTGATCTGAAGCTACTGAATAATGTCTAAAGGATATGGAGTACAACAAGACCGGTAAACGTGTCATCTAATATATAAGTATTTTCGCAGGCAGCTACATCAGAGATTAGAAGGATAGTAAAACTTGAAGTTAGACTGAATGGATAGTGTAAGGTCAGAAGTTCAGAAGACAGAGTAAGAATTGATTAGCGCTTGGTGATGTAGGAATATGCGTGTTATGGTTGAATACAAAAGGATAGCATAAAGGTCCTAACTTTTGATAAAGATATGAAACTGTAAGAGGTGCATGACAGGTTGGGGCATGGCCAAACTCAGACTGACGAGAGGATGGATCAAGCCTCGCGAGAGGTAAAAGAATAGGAAGGTGGTCAATATACATGGAACGATAACTGGGCAGTGTATGCATAGCGTAAGGTGTTTAAGTGTTTGGTCATCTGTAAGAAAGATAACCTTTAGACCAAGAGTTAGTGTAATGTAATGAATGGATGGTTGGTGTTAGAAATCCTCAACAGGAGAAGATTTAATTAGAGGCGGATCTCTTACTTGGGAGGGGTGTGTCAATTAAAAAGAACGCCACATATTACAATGGAATGGACAAGGTAACGAATGAGACTAGTATATCATTAGTGTGTGATGATGAACGGATACATATTCCTTTGGACAATGGAATCCAAAGGGTTGGTATTGGTGGAGACAGGGAAGAACCCCCATCAAGGTAATACGAGTTAGGGCACAAGGATCGGATGAGAGGTCCGATGGGAATTGGGTGTGGAGATGAGGATTCCAAATGGATATCAATTCACCCCCTAGGGTATGTTATACCAGGAGGTTTCAGCAGGAGACCGAATTTAGCATGCTTGAATATTGGAAAGTAAAGTGATATGGTGGTGGATCATAGGAATGGACCACGATAGACTAAAAGTAAGGTGATTGGACAGGGAAAGTTATAACTCAGCTGAATGAGTTAATGTAACTTGGTTCGTATGAACTGGTGAAGAGCATTGGTAATGCTGAGTTGAACCCTATAGTGTTCTAAGCTGTGGAAAGAAAATAGAGAACGAAGAGAACAGAGTGGAAACCTAGAATTATTGGTTGATTGCAGATAGGATAGCAATTTGAGGGCTTAACAGTTATGTTAAGGGATTAGGCGTTGAGTGTGCAAACATTTGGGATACTAAGGAAAGTGTAATCCTTGATGAGATAGTCACGGTGATGAATGCTGAAGTACAACTATGGTGACATGGCACAGGACATAATAAGATAAGAAGCAAGGAGTACTATGCTAAGTAAAGAAATGAAAGATAAGGGATACTACGATTCAGTATTGGTTCAAGGGAAAACCAAAGAGGTTGTTGGAATTCTTAAGGCAGGAGTGTCTGCCTATCTGAAAGGACATAAGAACTTGTAAATTGTTAACTTTGGGGTACAAAGTTTCGAGATGAGAGATTTGTATCTCTCCAAGTAAGTGCAGATAAGGAAGAGTATGATATTCTGGGAAAGAAAGGGGAGTTCTGACTCCCGATTCGACAGGAATTCTGAGGTTGTACCAAGGGTTAGGCCGAGGGCCTATAAGCTAATCTCACCCTGGTAGGGGTGATGACTCATAAGTATTTTCTGGTATCGATGATAAGACAATGAAGCGATCGTTGTGAACTAAACAGACTCTGAAGTTTCTGCAGATCTGATGCGCAAGCGAAGGTTAACGGAAGTATAGTTATCAGACAAGATCTTGTGGAACAAGATTGTTACTCTCGTAAGAGTGTTATTGAGGAGTAAAAGTAAAGGCATTGGACCTTGGGAATTATAGTCAGAGGTATGAGGTTTACTATCTAGTGTGTTTGAATAAATTTCGAGGACGAAATTATTATAAGGAGGGGGATAGTTGTAACGACCCAAAATTACTAATAAGGCTTAAGGGCCTTGATTAGTGTGCCGGGAGGGCATAATTGGAAGTTATATGAATTAATGGTGAAAATGCATGATTATGTGATATGCATGATCCCATGATTATATGAATATGTGGAATGCATGTTTATGAGTATTAGATAAGCATGTGGGCCCTGTTTAGCTTGTAAGGGCATAATTGTAATTTTGGCACGTTAGGGTATAAATGTGATTAACTGTTGAGACCACATTATTATGTGGATATATATATATTTGCAGCATTCGGCACGAGGCAATCCTAGGGAGCAAGTAGCGGGAAAGTCACAACGGGACCCGGTAATGTGCATTTATTTGGGTTATTGAGTTATGAAAATAAATAATTGGAGATATATTTGAGGTTAGGAAGCCTAGGTGGGAATTGATACGAACCACACCAACGATTGTGGTGAAACCCGACACCAAATATGGCAGCCACCAAGAACAAACGAATCTAGAATGATGAACTGCGACCCAATGCTTAGCCAAGCACGAACCTTAGTATGAGGAAGACGCCACAAACGGTGAAGGGAATCCGTTTGATAAGTCAGATTGAACGCCACAAGGAATACCCTTGATAAGTTCGAATAGTCTCTTCAAGAACTCAAGAAGAAAACCTCTCAATTTTCATTTCATCAAAATCTGCCTTGACCAAACGTTGACAAGGCCTAATATGGCCGAAAATTACATCAAAGACAAGCCCCTTTGTCTTCCTAATGAAAACCCTAACAAGCACAAATAGAAAGACTCTTGGACTCTCACAAGTCAAATATGTTTGACTTTGACAAAAACAAAGACTAAATAAAAATGTGATTAAGTGACTGATTAAAATAAAAATACAAGATGCCAAAATCTAATAAGACTCATTAGAAGAAGCTAAATATTGATCAAGCTCCTAAACTGAGTCTACTTTGATGAGCAGTACAAGTCTCTGTTCTCCTTCAGTGTTGACCACGGTCTCCTCCTGTTTTTAGGACTCTGTGGACTAGGTTGTTAAGTTCTTCTTTGAATCTCTTGGCTCGCGCCCTCGTCACCGGACCAACTGGAACTTGACTTGGATCTTTAGTCTTGGTGTCCTCATCAGGAATGCCGGGGAATTTTACCATTTTGCCCTCGGGGACTTTTTGGTACCCCAAGCCTTTGAGGTAACCTTAGGAACTTAAGTTAAATAAAACAAAACCAAGAAGCTTTCAGAATTTTGTGAACTGACCCAAGACACCCTCTTCTCTCTCTCTTTTTCTCTAAGTCATACCAAGGGGAATTTTGAAGAACAAAGCTAGGATTTGGGGCTCTAGAACTTGGAGATTGTTCAGTGTCAATTTGTGGATTCAAGCAGAGCTAAGGTAAGCATTAAGTTGTGATTTTAGTTATCTACTTCTATGACTATTGGTTGGGTTTCAAGTTCTTTTGGAGGTGTTGAATTTGAAGATTGAATTTTGGGTTTGATGAGTTTTAAAGCTAGAGATTATTAGGTTTTGTTGTTGGAATCATAGTGGAACTTCGGGGATGATTAAATTAAGTTGTTAGATTGATTTAAGGGGTATTTGGCTTGATTTTGGTTGAGAAAATGGTGGATTTTCTGGGTTCGAAGGGGTCGGGCCGCGGCTCAGTTCTTGGTATGCCGCGGCCGTTCGAAGCAAATGGAGGTTGAGGAAGAAGGGCGAGCCGCTGCATGGGGTATGCTGGGCCGCGGTCCATGTTTGTTTCTGGGCGAGGCTAGGCCTCTGGTTGGAGGCAGGCCGCGACATGGAGGGCTAGAGCCACGACTCTTAAGGGAATTTTTGGCATTTTGGAGTTTTTAAGCGCGGGAACCTAACCTAGGGTTCTCGGGATCGATCCCATTACCCCGTTTGGTGGAATTCGATGTCCCGGAGGTTAGAACTCTATCTAGAAACCTTTATACCATTATTGATGGAATCATTTATCATTGTTGTGAGTAGGTGTATGCTTGGGCTCGAGGCAGGATCGTGCTCGGGGGTCGTCTTTCCTAATCAAAGCACTTGGAATTAAAGGTAAGAAAACTGCACCCGTTTATGTGGATAGGATGGGACTATGTGTTCCCTATATCTGTATGCACTGTTATATGATTGTGATAAACCATGTGAATATGTTGGGACTAAGAGCTCCCTATAACTGTATGAATGCCACTGGTGGTATTATGCTATGGGGACATGTGATAAACGGCCTAAGAGTGCCAGAATCAACACTTGCGCAAAGGGCGCGGCTCAGCCACTGGTAGCAGAGGATAGCTTAATAATCACTGAGCTCGGTTTAAGTGGGTCGGAGTCAGTGGGGTGAACACTGGGCTTGTCCTAAGTGAGCCAAAGACAGTGGATGAAATAGAGGGTGCGGCCTACGGGCATCGACCCTAGTTGTTGCTTGACATGTATACTATTGTTAAATTGATGTATATGATATGCTGAATATCTGGAAACTAGATCATTGGTTATTGACTGATGTCCTGGATTGAATGAATGGGGCTTGGTGGGTAATTGATTAATGTCTTGTAAATCATTTGGTTATGCTCTGTGAACTACTTGGTTATTGATATTGATTGTGCTATGATATTATGTTTTCTTTCTGGGCCTCGGCTCACGGGTACTACGTGGTGCAGGTAAAGGCAAGGGTAAGATGAGTTGACCATGAGTTGGAGAGCTCTGGGGGCGAGGTGTACATTGTCAGCTGCTCGGCTGCCACGGTTGAGGGATTGTACAGTGACAGAAACCTAAAACGTGTATTTTTCCATTAGAGTGGCTTTGATTGTTTATAACATTTGGAAATTCTGTAGTTATGTTATTTAAACCCTGATTTGGGATCCCATGTACCAAACATTTATTTTAATGAAAATTATTCGTTTAGAACCAAAATCTTTTAAACCTAACATGTTTATGTCTCTAGATTCACATTTTTATTTAAAAGAATTGATTAGCAAGTCTCACACTATGTCAAACACACAGTGTAACGGTCTTGGTCATCCAGGGAGTTACAATTCATGTGAAAAGATGTTATAATAAATTGCAAATATTATAATATCAAGAAGTAAAATATTTTATACCGCGAGTAGTTTTTGCTCGGATGTAATTGTTTAATAAAATTAAAAGCTGCCCACACAGCAAAAAAATTATCTTGACATCACTAATCATGGTTCATGTGTCCTAGATACAAATTAAATAAATAAAGTTAATAAGCAAAAGGAGCAGCTGGAGGAACTTGTTGAGGCTGCTGGTTGACTGTGGTATCAGCACCCTCGTCAATGCCTTCAATGCCCGTGGCCAAAGAAAACTCAGTGGATCCCTAAGCTGTTACCTCTTCAAGACGAGCAACGCACTTCGCCAGCTCGGCCTACTTCATACGCTCTAGTAAATAATCAAAGTTTGCCTCGCGGTTATTTTTCCAGAACATATAAAAGCAGTTAAATGTTGCTCCCCTGAACCTCTCCAAGTCACTAGCGTTGGTTTCTTCGAGCAATTTAACTCGCTCCTCCAACTCAGTAGTTTCTTTCCTGCTGATAACCAGTTTGTCTTGGAGTTTGGAGGCCTCTTTGTAGTTCAATAAGAAGTCTCCTTGTACCTCTCTTTAGACTCTGTGACTTTGACCAGGGTCTCCTTATGTTGTTTCAGCTCCTCGCCCAGCTTGGCAATCTTCTCCTCAGCAGCTCTTAGCTGTTGGCATTTTTCTCCTCGGCTGCCTTGAGCTGCTCGGCGTGTTTGTCCTTGGCTGCTTTGAGCTGCTCGCCAAGTCTCTCCTCAAACTCTTTGGCATATTCAGAAGCCATCACCTCCGAGTGGCACCAACCAGGGCTCAAGGTTATAGAACTCCCTGCGATCAGAGAAAAGATAAAGTTGTTAGTAGAAATAAAAGGACAACAAAAATGGTAACTTACATTGAGTATTTCGTTAAGCTTGCTGCTGAAAATCTGGTCGACCTTCATGGATCTAGTGTTGCTGATGGCTTCTCGGCTGCGCTGAAGCCTTGATAGCTTCTTCAGCTTGTCGTTGGCTGAGTTGAAGGCTATGTTCATGAGGGCCTCTTCTTGAGTATTTCCTGTCTGATCAGGAGGATTCTGGTCGGCGGGAGCTGGTGGAGGAGATGGGTCGATGGGAGCTGTTGGAGGAGTTTGGTCGATGAGAGCTAGAGGAGGAGTAGTTTCCTTGGAAGGTGCAAGTGCAGGATGGTCCTCAGTCCTCGCCCTTTTCTTGGAAGGGTTGCTGCTACCTTCCCTAGGGTGTCGTCTCCTTTCCTTCTTCCTGCTCACAGGAGCAGTAGTTTTGCGCTGGCTGTACAGATCAAATGCGTCGTCAGAAGGCATGACTGCATGATATAAACAAACGATCAAGAAATATAAATTGAGATATTTACTAAAGCAAGGAAATAAGAGTAAGAAAAATTATAAGTAATATACCCGAGCCATTATTACTGGTCAATACATTATCTATTGTACTACTGCCACACTCACTCTCTGCCTTGAAGAAGTCTGAATTTAAACTAGTCACATATTTAAAGTTGTCGTCCCCATCAAATAAATGACAAGGAATGGGCAAACTGTCTAAGAGTGAGAAGTCAGTACCGTTCTCATCTGAGGATTCAAGTATGGGCTCGGGGTGTTCAGGAAGTTTCTGCTTGCCCTTCCCATGTTGAGTAGGGACCGTAGCTGCTCGTTGAGTGCTGGAAGGCTCCCTAATGGTCACTCTTGTAGCCCGCCTCCTCGGGGGCTGTGACACATCTTGGTGCTGCTCGGGGATATCTCCTCCAGTAGCACTCCCAGCTATTGACTCCCTCACATCCTGGTGAGGTGCAAGAAGGCCGAACAGCCTTAGATTGCTCTCCGTGACCATCTCTTTAACGCTCTTCTCAATGTCTGTCATGCTGGCTAGGGCTGCTTCCCTTATCTCCATTTCAGGAGTAGGGTCTGGTCGATACCATGGACTTAACACAACACAAAAGTTATAAAGAATGTATAGAGAAGCTAAAAGAAATCAAGCGACCAGTGAGCAAAAGATTTACCTCCTCGGGTGAAGGCCAGGTCGTCAACGGTCAGGTCTGTTGTAAGAAAGTACTCCTGAAAGTACTTCCCTACATTGGACTTGTGGGTGATGTTGCTCAGGAAGGTGCGAGCGGACTCCTAGTGGTAGAAGTGGAAGAATCCCATGTTGTTGTGGTTGGGTTTAGACTTGAGATCAAACAGGTAGTTGATCTCATGTGGCGTTGGTACGAGCCACTTCTTGTGGTTATAGAGGATATAGAGTGTAGAAAATACTCTATATTTATTGGGGGTGATTTGAAAAGGGGCGACCTTGATATAATTGGCCACCCCTTAGAAGAATTGATGCAGAGGCAAGGTCCCTGCCCGATGTGATACCTCGACCAAGCGCAGAAGGCGCCCCCAGGCACATTTGCCTGCTGGTCAAGTGAAGGTTTGATGAGGGTTATCCTTGGAAGACCATACTTCCTAAGATAGTTTTTTACCATCCTAGCTGAAATGATGCTAGGAGGCATTGCATACCATTCGACCACTGGCCTAAGGCCATCACGATGTCGGGCTTTAGGTTGAAATTCTGGTGGTGACGTGTTTACGGGCTGGGGGTTGGTAGAAGGAGCCTCAGTGCGAGGGGCAGGCTGATTAGCAGAAGGGTTGGTTGTTTTCTTCTTCCTTTGAGCAATCGATTTTACGCAACCCATGTTTGGTGAACTAGGTGGAGTTCTGGTCGCTGGGTTGTGTTGTGAAAAAGGAACTTCTGAAAAAAGTAGTGAAGGTTGTTCTTGATCCTCGAACAGTAGCGCGAGTAAGTCATCGTCGATCGGCCTCTCACCTCCCCACAGATCGTGCATGAAAATCTGCAAACAGAGAAGGGGAGATGAGAATCTACGGCCAACAGACAGAAGAAGTGGAAATGTTGGGATAATGTTGCTCGTGTATAAAAGTTAAGCTTTTATATGACCAGCAACATTCTAACGTAAACACTAAAAGCATGCGAATAGTTTGGGAAAACGAATTAAAAAGCAGAAGTGAAAAGTTTTTTCAGGGAAACTTTTTGACTCTGAGAAAAGGCAGGAAAAACCCAGATTTTTCCGAGTGTATGAAAACCGAATTTTTACTTCGATTTTGCAACATAAATTAGTAATTCTAACTCCCAAGCCAATTCCTAAGCCTCATTTAGTGTTTTTTCCCTATCCTATCATGTTACTATCTACGAGCCCGATTACCCCAAAGCTAATTTTTCTCAAGAACATTCATAAACTCAAAGCACCAAATATCAGAAAACCAGAGAAGTAGACGTTGCATGGCATATTTAGAAATAAGAAAGATCAGGAAACTTACTTGAATAGAAGATTGAAGCAAAGTCACAAGCGTTGATTCAAATGGATGGACAGACACGCCTCGGATCGAAAAAAAATTCTGAGTTTTTCTTGCTTCTTGCTTCTGAGTTCTCGAGAAGGTGAAGATTTGTAAAAAGTGAAAGTGGGGAAAATGGGTTATTTATACTGATCGTGGCATTGTAAAAGAGGTAATGATGGGGGTGAATTTTTGAAACATGGGGAAATGTGTTAGCCGTCAAAATGTTTTTGGGAAACTGTAACTGATTAGTTACTTTTTTCAAAAAGGCACTGACGGATGTGACAGGTCATACGGAGGGTCGGTTAAGTTTACTTTATGCTGGTCGCAGTAAAATAAACTTGGGGGGCAAATGTTTACCCAAAAACGAACTACTTGATGACGTGACAGGATTGGCATGCACGTGGGATGAACGTGGCAGTTTAAGTGAGTATAATCTGTTTGACTATCGACCAGAAGAGAATTGGCTCATCAGACATCATAGTTATGGACGACCAGCCTAGTCACATATATTCATTTATTTCCTTCAGATATGTGATCTTATAATTACGTATTGATTGTAATTTCCATTATTGTTTATATACGTCTGTATTAAATGTAATTAAGGCCTATTAGCCCATGTAAAACTCCTTGAGCCTATAAATAAGAATGAAAGGGCTCAAGAGAGGGGACTTTTGAAACTTGGAGCTTTTGAGCTTCAGAATTCTTAGAGAGAAAGAGAGTGTTTTATCCACCACAATTGTATTTGTCTGAGATCTGGTGAAACTTGTGAACCCTAGTTCATCGATCACTATTCTTGGAACTCTACATCAATAAGGACACTAAGTGGACGTAGGTCATTACCATTTGATTGGGGCCGAACCACTATAAATTATTTGTGTTGTTTATCTTTTCGTCTTGATTTCATCTCATTTTCATCTTATTTTCTATCATTTTATCTGACTGTGTCGTTGACCATTTTGAGGGTCAACAATCAGTATTATGGCCGATGTCGTTGTGATATCAGCAGAACTTAGCGAGGTCTCTTTTTGCCCTCAAGTGCCTCAAATGCTTCAGCTTCTTTCATGGAATGTGATTAGAGTTCGCCAAGAAAATATGCTCTCGCGTATCGGTCAGGTCGGTGTAGGTGGTGTAGATGGGCTTGAACTTTTCTCCAGGCTTGTTCTTTTTGGTTCCATTCTGGTCGCCCTCACCAGTCCCCTTCTGCTTATTGTTCCCCACCTGGTTATTCTGGGTAGCAGGTTGAGCCGTAGCTACAACATCCTCCACCGCTCCAGCAAACTGAACAGGGGTCTAGCTAGTTCCTGCGAAAGCAGATTGCGCCTCCTCCATTACCCATTTCTGAGCCCGGGCCAGGAACTCATCTACACTTTTTACTCCTTTTTGCTAGAGTTCTTGCCATAAATCACCTTCTACCGTGATCCCTCTCTTAATTGCAATGACCTTGGAGCTATCATCATCATCCCTAGCTCGTGCTGCTACATTGGTGAACTGGTTCAGATATGCCTTCAGGGACTCACCATGTAACAACCCAAAATTTGCTAATAAGGCTTAAGGGCATTTATTAGTGTGTCGTGAGGGCATAATTGGTATTTATGTATGATTTAATGTTTAAATGCATGATTATATAATTATATGTGAAGAAATGAGTAAACACATGCTTATGAGTATTAAATATGCATGCGGGCCCTGATTAGTTTAGAAGGGCATATTTGTAATTTGATCCCATTGAGGGTATGATTTTGAGTTATGTGCGGTGTTTCCGGTGTGAGGCGATCCTGTTCCGTGGTGCTAGTTGAGAGTCTTGAATGTGGTAAATGATGTTTAGTTGAGGTGGTAACCATTAGTAACCTTAGTGTTAGTGGTATTAGTGAAATAAAAAAGGAAAACTGGTATTTTTGCAAAGAGGGGAAATGACTAGGTTTCCCTTGAGGTTTAGGAAGGAAATGTTTTGAAGGAAGGGTAGAAGGGTCATTTAGGCTTTAAATGAGATAACTCATAGCCGAGGATATGCTATACGTACAAACTTCTCAAAACTTCCATAAGTCACATTTGGTTCAATTTTGAAGAAGAGAGAACAGAGCATAAATCTTGAGAGCTGGATTTTGAAGGAGGTAAAGAGTGAGACCAACTTGAAGAAGAATTTACAACAATCCACACTTAGAATTTCGAAATTTGGGAAGGAGGTAAGAAGTTCATGTTCTGGTTTTAGGTTTTCATTTGTTCTTATGAATTTTGGATTATAATTTCTGAATTTGGGTTTGTGATGAAGTTGTGAGGAATTGACCTTGGGACTTTGAGTGCTGAAGCTTGGAGTGGTTTGGGGGCAGCCTAGGCCGAAACTCTCTTTGAGGTAATGATTTCTAGCCCTTGCTTTTTTCTGGGTTTTCTGGTTTTCAGATGGTGTTCTTGAGCTTCAAGCTCAATTTTGATTTATGTGTTTGATGAAGTTCTTAGCTAGATTTTCGGTGTTATTAGGCTGTTTTGGATGAGAAATAGTGAGTTACTGTAACGACCCAAAATTACTAATAAGGCTTAAGGGCCTTGATTAGTGTGTCGGGAGGGTGTAATTGGAGGTTATGTGAATTAATGGTGAAAATGCATGATTATGTGATATGTATGATCCTATGATAATATGGATATGTGGAATGCATGTTTATGAGTATTAGATAAGCATGCGGACCCTGTTTAGCTTGTATGGGCATATAATTGTAACTTTGGCCCGTTAGGGCATAAATGTGATTATTTGTGATAACTGGTGTGACCACATTATTATGTGGATATATATTCGCAGCCTTCGGCACGAGGCGATCATAGGGAGCAAGTAGCGGGAAAGTCACAACGGGAACCGGTACCCAACTCGGGGCAAGTCAAGGGGTATTTTGGGTAATGGACATTTATTTGGGTTATTGAGTTATGAAAATAAATAATTGGAGATATATTTGAGGTTAGGAAGCCTAGGTGGGAATACCGGGAAATTTTACCATTTTGCCCTCGGGGACGTTTTCGGTACCCCGAGCCTCGGAATTGACTTAATCAATTAAGTATAGATTAAACAAAACTCAGAAAGTGGTAGAACAAGGCCAAACCGACTCTTTTTCTTTTCTCTCTTTCTCTCTCAAGGGAAACCACAAAAACAAAGGATTTTTGGGCTGGAAACTTATGAGTTTGAGCTAGAGTTGTGAGGAGAATCTGAGTAGTAATCTGAAGTTTCAGACCAGGAGTTTAGGTAAGTATTGAATTGTGGATTAGTTTACTAAATTCTATAGTTTTGGCTGGGTTCTAAGAATTGAGGCTAAAGATTTGGGGGAGAGCTCATCAATCTCTTGGAGGAGTGGTTCTTCAGTGAAGGTAAGTTCCAATTTATGGTCTAGTGTTAGAATTCTGTGATTTCCTGACTGGTTTTGGTGTTCTTGAGCTTGTGGGTTTCAAAAATTAAAATATTATTTTGATGAGTTTCTAGACTAGGTTTTTGCAGGGTTATGTTGCTGAAAACATATTAGAATGTTTGTGATAATTGGATTGTATCATTAGGATAAATTTGGATGGGTTTGAGTGAAGTTCAAGTGTTAAAAAATGGTGAATTTTCTGGGTTCGAAGGGATGGGCCGCGGCCCTGTTCTTGGTGAGCCGTGGCCCTATGGAGCAAAGAGAAGCCAATAGGGCTCGGAGGAAGAGGCGGGCCGCGGCACCTCAAGGAAGCGACACGGCGCGTGTTTGGTTTTCCAGGGAGGTCGAGCCTCTGATTTTGAGGTAGGCCGCGACATGGGTCCATAGGGCCGCGACCCTTAAAGGGATTTTTGGCCTTTTGGAGTTTTTAAGCGCTGGAACCTAACCTAGGGTGCTCGGGATCGATCCCACTACCGTGTTTGATGGAATTCAATGTCCCGGAGGTTAGAACTCTATCCAAAAACCTTTATACAATTATTGATGGAATCCTTTATCATGGTTGTGAGTAGGTGTATGCTAGGGCTCGACGCAGGATCGTGCTCGGGGGGCGTCTTTCCTAATCAAAGCACTTGGAATTAAAGGTAAGAAAACTGCACCCGTTTATGTGGATAGGATGGGACTATGTGTTCCCTATATCTGTATGCACTGTTATATGATTGTGATAAACCATGTGAATATGTTGGGACTAAGAGCTCCCTATAACTGTATGAATGCCACTAGTGGTATTATGCTATGGGGACATGTGATAAACGGCCTAAGAGTGCCAGAATCAACACTTGCGCAAAGGGCGGGGCTCAGCCACTGGTAGCAGAGGATAGCTTAATAATCACTGAGCTCGGTTTAAGCGGGTCGGAGTCAGTGGGGTGAACACTGGGCTTGTCCTAAGTGAGCCAAAGACAGTGGATTAAATAGAGGGTGCGGCCTACGGGCGTCGACCCTAGTTGTTGCTTGACATGTATACTATTGTTAAATTGATGTATATGATATGCTGAATATCTGGAAACTAGATCATTGGTTATTGACTGATGTCCTGGATTGAATGAATGGGGCTTGGTGGGTAATTGATTAATGTCTTGTAAATCATTTGGTTATGCTCTATGAACTACTTGGTTATTGATATTGATGGTGCTATGATATTATGTTTTCTTGCTGGGCCTCGACTCACGGGTACTACGTGGTGCAGGTAAAGGCAAGGGTAAGATGGTTCGACCATGGGTTGGAGAGCTCTAGGATGAGGTGTGCATTGTCAGCTGCTCGGCTGCCATGGTCGAGGTTTTGTACAGGTATGGGGACCTAAAATATGTATTTTTCCATTAGAGTGGCTTTGATTGTTGATAACATTAGGAAATTCTGTAATTATGTCATTTAAACCCTCATTTGGGATCCCATGTACCAAACATTTATTTTAATGAAAGTTATTCGTTTATAACCAAAATCTTTTAAACCTAACAAGTTTATGTCTTTTGATTCACGTTTTTATTTAAATGACTTGATTAGCAAGTCTCGCACTATTTCAAACACACCGTGTAACGGTCTTGGTTATCAAGGGTGTTACAGTTACTGATACGAACCACACCAACACTGTGATGAAACCCGACACCAAATATGGCAACCACCAAGAACACACGAATTTTGGAATGGTAAACCGCGACCCTATGCTTAGCAAAGCACGAACCTTGGTATGAGGAAGACGCCACAAACGGGGATGGGAATCCGTTTGATAAGTCGGATTGAACGCCACAAGGGATACCCTTGATAAGTTCGGATAGTCTCTTCAAGAACTCAAGAAGAAATAAACTCACAATTTCATTCAACATAATCTGATTTTTCCAAATGTTTTCAAGGCCTTATATAGCCGAAAATTACATTAATACAAGCCCCTTTGTCTTCCTAAAAACCGAAAAGTTAAAGACAACCCTTTGTCTTCCTAATGAAAACCGAAGTTTAAAGACAACCCTTTGTCTTCCTAATAAAAATCGAAAATAAAGACAAAAGGACTCTTGGACTCACACAAGTCAAGTGTTTGACTTTTCACAAAAAAAACAAAGACTAAATAAAAAATACAAGATGACAAAATACAATAAGACTCATCAAGCTCCTAAACTGAGTCTTTTGGCTCGCGCCCTCGTCACCAGACCAACTGGAACTAGACTTGGATCTTTAGTCTTGGTGTCCTCATCATTCCCCCCCCCCCCTCTTGAGAAGGATTTGTCCTCAAATCTTCACCTGCATCAAAAGGACTCAAATAAGAAACATTAAAAGTAGCACTAACAGTATACTCACCTGGTAAATCGAGTCTGTAGGCATTGTCATTGATCCTTTCTAGCACTTGAAACGGACCATCTCCTCGAGGTAGCAATTTGGAATGTCTTTGTACTGGGAATCGCTCTTTCCTCATGTGTACACATACCCAATCACCGGGGTCAAAAACTTGCTTGTGACGACCTTTGTGAGCATCAAGTTGGTTAGTGTTTAAAAGAGCTTCCTTAACCTCACTTTTTTTTGCATAAAAATTATTCTGTTTTCTCTCTAATTTTCCCTCATTGATCGAACTCTTCTCTTTCTTTTCTCGCTCACTTGATTCAACCCTTTTCTCTCTTTGTCTCTCTTTTTTCTCACTCTCATTCATCTTTTCACTCTCCTTCTTTTGCTCACTCAATATTTTTTTATCACTCAATTTTTGCAACCTCACTTGGTCTTCATATACTTGCTTTGGCGTCAATGGAGCTAGAGTGATTGTTCGTTGATGGAACGTGAATGAGTACTTGTTGGTGAAGCCATCATGCTGGACTCGCCGATCAAATAGCCAAGGCCTTCCTAGAAGGAGGTGTCCAGCTTGCATGGGTACCACATCGCACAATATCTCATCCTCATACTTGCCAATTCGAAATGATACCAGCACCTGTTTTGTAACCCTCACTTCACCACTATCATTCAACCACTGCAACTTGTATGGACAAGGATGTTTAAGCGTTGGGAGCCCCAGCTTCTCGACCATGGAAGAACTAGCAACGTTAGTACAACTACCTCCATCAATAATCACACTACATACCTTGTCTTTCACATGACAACGAGTGTGAAAGATGTTCTCCCGCTGCACCTCTTCTTCCTCTTCTTTTGCTTGCAAATTCAAGACTCGTCGTGTGACTAGTGCAAGCATCTCACCAGATTCTGGCCCATACTCTTCATCATCGATAGAAGCATCTTCCAATGGTGGCATGTCAGCAAGATCATCTTCATCTTCAGAATCGAGCTCGCCACTTTCTCGAATCACCATAACTCTCTTGTTTGGACATTGGCTAGCTATGTGTCACTAGAACGGGACGAAGGAGGGGCTGTGTTACCTTGAGGGGTCGTGGCTGGTTTTGGTGTGAAGGATGAAGTAGGTTGGCCTTCTTCCTTCTTTGGATAGTTCGACTGCCAAGGTGTTGCACTTGAATTGTGTGGGCTCGGTCTTGGCTTTGAACTTGTACTACCCCTCTTGAGCTGCCTCTCAACTTTGATTGCCATATGCACCAAATCTTCCAATTCTACATAATGGTGTAGCTCAATTGGATTAGCAATCTCTCAGTTCAACCCATTCAAAAACCTTGCCATTGTTGCCTCCCGATCCTCTTCCACATTGGCTCTAATCATAGCCATCTCCATCTCTTTGTAATACTCATCAACACTCTTGGAACCTTGACGAAGACCCTGCAACTTAAGGTATAGATCTCGATAATAATGAGATGGTACAAACCGTCGCCTCATCACCCTCTTCATAGCCTCCCAAGTGTCAATGGTACGATCTCCATTTCGCCTCCTATTGATGCAGAACTGATCCCACCAAACAATAGCATAATCAGTAAATTCAATGACAGCTAGTTTTACCTTCTTCATGTCAGAGTAGTTGTGACAATCGAAAACCAACTCCATCTTCTTTTCCCACTCTGGTATGCCTCAGGATCACCCTTGCCTTGAAAGGCGGGGATTCTCATCTTGATATTTCCCAAATTATTGTCTACCCAGTTCCTAGCTTCCCTATCCCGACCATACCTCCTATGGTTACCCTCTGACAACCTATCATATTCTTCCTCTAAATCGCCCCCATCAAACTCTCCTTCACCCTCAACATCCCGTTGTTGCACCCTGTTCCTCCGTGCCCTCCATTGCGTTCCCTCTTCTACCCTATCCAACCTCTCATGTATTTGCTCACACTCCGCCCTCATCATCCTTCGCATCTCCCCAATTAGTGCTTGCATTTGTAGATTCGAAACTTCAAGTGGTGGAATATCATTGCTTGCATTTTCTCTAGATTTTGTGCCATGATGGAAATCTGCAAAATAAGGTTAGAATAATATGGAGAAAAGACCTCACCACACTCCCTCACGTGTTTCGCTCGAACAATATATTTCACTCAAATCCCCTCGTGTTTCACTCAATTTCAATGGCTTTTACCCTCAAATAGGCTCACACCTCTGCCTTTTTCCACTCGTATTCTTCTTTAAGTTCTTTCAAAACTAATCACACAATATCATGGAGGATTCAAGTAGCAAATCAAACCAGAACAAACCAAACGAACATAGAAAAACTGATGAAAAAATGACGAAAAATGATGATTTTTGGATCACTTGTGTGAGGTTTTGGCAAAAAGGCCTCTAGACCATAAGGAACAAGATTAGAACAAAAAATTTTAAGAGAGGTTTCCAGACTTTTTTTTTTTTAGAGTTCGGATCATCTTGGTTTTTTTTTTTTTTTTTTTTTTTTTAACCTCTCAAATTGGAGAAACCAGATACGAATTTCTGAAAAGGAGAAAAAAAATGAATACCAAAGAGCCAACCCGAAATCAAACAATCTGAGTTACTAACACAGGTTCAAGAACAAACCAATCTGTGAAAACCAATACTCCCAATACAATCTGTGATTCAAGAACACTTCCCCAATAACATAAAAATCAATCGGTGATTCACCCAAAATAGAATACCAAAAACAATCCCAATTACAGAAAATCCAAATAGCCTTGTAGCACTATAACAATCTCGAATTTCTCCCAAATAAAGGGAAACAAAATTTCAATCAGTGGCACTATAACAATCGGTGGTACACTCCCAATAACAGAGAACAAATATTCCCAAAAATAACAACCCAAAATAGAAAAGGACCAATCAATCCGTGGCACTATCACAAAGTAAACAATTGACTCAATAACAATCTCAGATTTTCACAAAGGAAACAAGGATTTTCACAAACTCAATAACAATTTGATACGAACCACACCAACACTGTGATGAAACCCGACACCAAATATGGCAGCCACCAAGAACACACGAAATTTGGAATGGTAAACCGCGACCCTATGCTTAGCAAAGCACGAACCTTGGTATGAGGAAGAAGCCACAAACGGGGATGGGAATCCGTTTGATAAGTCGGATTGAACGCCACAAGGGATACCCTTGATAAGTTCGGATAGTCTCTTCAAGAACTCAAGAAGAAAACTCACAAATTTTCATTTCAACATAATCTGATTTTTCCAAATGTTTTCAAGGCCTTATATAGCCGAAAATTACATTAATACAAGCCCCTTTGTCTTCCTAAAAACCGAAAAATTAAAGACAACCCTTTGTCTTCCTAATGAAAACCGAAGTTTAAAGACAACCCTTTGTCTTCCTAATAAAAATCGAAAATAAAGACAAAAGGACTCTTGGACTCACACAAGTCAAGTGTTTGACTTTTCACAAAAAAAACAAAGACTAAATAAAAAATACAAGATGACAAAATACAATAAGACTCATCAAGCTCCTAAACTGAGTCTTTTGGCTCGCGCCCTCGTCACCAGACCAACTGGAACTAGACTTGGATCTTTAGTCTTGGTGTCCTCATCAGTTACAGACTCATTTTTGTGTTTGATTGATGGTTGGAGTGGATTTTTGGAGCTTTGGCTCGGGAAAGTTTGAAGAGAGAAACCCAGAAATTTCCATTTCTGGTGCTAGTGCTGTAGCGCTAGGTTGGGAGGGCTACATCGCTAGGCTACATTTCTGACTATAGCGTTGTAGCGCCCCTCTAGTAGCACTGTACAGTTTTCGGAACCTGATTTTTTGGGTATTTTGTAGGGTTTTTGTCCGGGGGCTCGGGGGTCGATTCCACAACCCCATTTGGTGGAATTGGGCTTCCCGAGAGCTTCGGATTGGTCCCGAAGTTGGTTTACGGAATCAAATTTTAATGAGGGTTCTACTCATGATTTGTGATTTGGTGTACGCTAGAGCTCGGAATGGGATCTTGCTCGAGGGTCGTCTTTCTTAACCAAAGCACTCGGAATTAAAGGTAAGAAAATTGCACCCTTATGTGACTGTGTCGGATTGAGTTTCTCTATATTTGAATGTATATGTTGTGTGATTGTGATATGTCATGTGAGCATAAATTAAATGGCCTAAGAGTGCCGGAATTGATATTTGTGCACAGGACGCGGCTCGACCACTGGTAGCTGAGGTTAATTAAATAACCACTGAGCTTTGCCTAAGCGAGCCAGAGTCAGTGGGTTAAACACTAGGCTTGGCCTAAGCGAGCCGGAGACAGTGGGTTAAACAGAGGGTGCGGCCTAAGGGTGTCGACCTTGAGTATTGTATGATGAATATTGTTAAGTTATCATTATTGTATGATGTGTATAACTTGTGTTAATACTGAGATGAATGGCTTATGAATAATAGATTGACCTCTTCGATTAGATGACTGTTATGGCATGCTAAATCCCTGGTTAACAACTTTATGGATTATTTGATTGTCTGTATTGTTTATGCGCTACATTATGGTTTTCTTGCTAGGCCTTGGCTCACGGGTGCTACGTGGTGCAGGTAAAGGCAAAGGCAAGGTGGACCAATCTTGAGTTGGAGAGCTCTGGGGCAAAATGTACATATTCAGCTGCTCGTCCGCCACGGTCGAGGAATGATACAGGGAAAAGAGAACCTAAAGTGCCTATTTTGCCATTAGAGTGGCTTGTGGTTGTACATAACCTTTGAAATTTTGTAAACTGTTCCTTAACACTGTTTTTGGGATCCCGTGTACCAAACGTTTGTTTCAATAAAATTTATCATCTATGACCAAAACCTTTTAACCCTAGTTCAATTATGGTTTTTAATGTCACATTTTTAACTAAATGACTTGATTAGCAAGTCTTGCACCTTTATAAGCACCCAATGTAACGGTCTTGTTATCCAGGGTGTTACAACTTGGTATCAAAGCGTCCTAGGTTTAAGGGTTCCTGAAGACTGGCTGTACATGTACATTCACCGCTAAAGACAAGCTTGACTCAGGGTCGGGTAATTGTGTACTCGCGTTTATATGCTTAAGTGATTGGAAAGAAATATGAATGTTGTTATATGTTTGATTAATAGGGAGCATGAGATATTGATAGGGCCTGGCCCTTGACTGCTGTGTGATGATATTGGGGATTGCTTATTAGCATTGCTATTGTATGTGAATGAATATTTGGATAAATTGTTATATCTTGATTGCTTGTGATTGGTCGTGTTCCAATGGTTATTCGTGGAAAGATTGTTACCCTGTCATCATAGTCTGACCGCCGAGTCGTTGATTGCAGATTAACTTGGATAGCTATGCGTCCAAGGCGATCTATATAACTAGCTGGCACAGAGTCCAAGGCTAGAGATGATGACCAGGGCCAGAACCCTCTATCAGTCCCTGAGAATTGGCAACAGATTATGGCAGACATGCAAGCCTGGCTTCAAAACTAGGAAGAGCATATTCGTCTTCTAAGACAGCAGGCTCCATCAGGGAGTCCTGTATCTATTGTGCCACCTACAGTGGCACTAGTTGTTCAGCCATTGGAAGTTAGGAATAGGTGGGAGTCATTGTATGAGTGGTTCAGGAGATCGCATCCTCCAACTTTTGAGGGGGGCTCAGATCCACTAAAAGTCGAGCAGTGGATGAGTATGAATACCGCTATTCTGGACTTCATGAGGGTAGACGGTCATGACAGGGTGGCCTGTGCCACATTTATGCTTAGGGAGGATGCCCGCATTTGGTGGGAGGTGGCATCACAGACTAGAGATGTTACTACTCTGGGTTGGGATGGATTCAAGGACTTGTTCAGTCAGAAGTAATACAATGTTTTCTTTAGGGAAGCGAAGGATAATGAATTTGTGGGGTTAGTTCAGGGTAATATGACAGTTACAGAGTATGCCCTAAAGTTCGATAGACTTGCGAAGTTTGCACCAGATCTTGTGCCTACTGATGCAACTAGGCAAGACAGATTTATCAGAGGGCTTAATGCTATGATAGCCCGAGATGTGAGAATTACAATCGCACCTGGGGGGGACGACTTATGCCCAGGCTGTTGAGAAGGCTCTTACCGCTGAGGAAGCGGAGAACAAAATTTGGAGGGAGAACGCTGCGAGACGTGAGGTTCACAGGGTAGTGCCACCATATTCAGGATCTGGTAGGGGCGGAGGCCCCAGTGATTTTAAAAGGCCCTTGACACTTTGACCACTGCCAGTTCTGATACGAGTGGTTGGGGTGCTTAGAGTGGCCGCCAAGGAGGCAGTGACACATGGAGGAGCTACCTAGAGTGCACGAGGTGCAGAAGACACCATCTGGGCGAATGTCGAGTCAAGCCCTGTTATGTGTGTGGGGTGGTGGGACACCTCAAGAAGAACTGCCCAACAATGAAGAAAGGGGAAGCAGGGAAGGTGGACAGCTTAACTCCAGCTTGAGTGTTCACCTTGACGCAGGCAGAGGCCGAGGCTAGTCCCTCGGTGGTGATAGGTCAGCTTTCTAGCACTAGCTCTCCTTTTACTGTATTGATTGACTCTGGTGCTACGCATTCATTTGTTTCTATTAAGGTGATTGATAAGTTGTGTAGACCTAGTGAGTAATGTACTGCAGGGTTCGGGACTATATTGCCTACAGGGGAACTAGAAGTTTCTAGGACATGGATTAGAGCACTGCCAATGATTGTTGATGGTAGGGAGTTATCAGTAGACTTGATTGAGTTAAGTATGGAGGTTTGATACGATTCTAGGAATGGATTGGCTGGTTAGATACAGAGCTACTATTGATTTTAGGAAGAAGATGGTGACCTTTGAGCCGGAGGGAGAGGATCCTTTCATCTTCGTGGGTGCGGTATGTGGGTCCCGCGTACCCATGATATCAGCGCTGAGAGCTAGGGATCTATTACAGGGAGGATGTATAGGTTTCCTGGCTAGTGTTGTGGATACTACCAGATTGTTGCCAACAGGGCCGGGAGAGACCAGATTAGTTCGTGAGTTCTTGGATGTGTTCCCTGAGGATTTACCAGGACTACCGCCACAAAGGGAGATTCCGTTCGTCATTGAGTTGGCACCAGGGACAGGGACAGGGACAGAGCCGGTGTCGAGGGCACCATATAGGATGGCACCAGCAGAACTAAAAGAATTGAAGATACAGTTACAGGAGTTTTTGGATTTGGGGTTCATCAAGCCTAGCTACTCGCCATGGGGTGCTCCACTTTTGTTTGTGAAGAAGAAGGATGGGACTCTGAGAATGTGCATAGACTACAAAGTATTGAACAAGTTGACCATCAAGAACAAGTACCCTCTACCAAGGATTGACGACTTATTTGATCAGCTGCAGGGAAAGACGGTATTCTCGAAGATTGATCTTCGATCTGGTTACCACAAGCTGAGGATCAAGGACAATGATATAATGAAGACAGCCTTCCGAACGAGGTATGGGCACTATGAGCTTCTGGTCATGTCATTTGGTTTGACCAATGCCCCATGCAGCCTTCATGGACTTAATGAACCGGGTTTTGAAGGACTTTTTAGATCAGTTTGTGATTGTCTTCATCGACGACATCTTAGTGTACTCCAGTTCAGAGGCAGAGCACGAGCAACACCTTCGACAGGTCTTGCAGAGGTTAAGAGAGCATCAGTTGTACGCCAAATTTAAGAAGTGTGAGTTTTGGCTACTAGAAGTGACATTCCTTGGACATATAGCTGGTGAAGATGGGATTAAAGTGGACCCATCTAAGGTGGAGGCAATGAGAGATTGGTCAAGGCCAAGGAATGCCTCAGAGGTTAGAAGTTTCCTCGGGTTAGCAAGTTACTACAGACGGTTTGTGGAAGGGTTCTCAAAGATTGCTGCACTGATGAAAAAGTTGACACGGAAGAATTTGAAGTTCTTATGGTCAGATAAGTGTGAGAACAGTTTTCAAGAATTGAAGAGATGAGTTATTACAGCACCTATGTTGAGTCTTCCTTCGAAGGAAGGAAAGTTTGTGGTATACTGTGACGCATCAAGGTTGGGTTTGGTGTTGATGCAAAACATAAAGGTTATAGCTTATGCATCACGACAGCTGAAGGAGTATGAGCAACGGTATCTTACCCATGATTTGGAATTGGCAGCCGTGGTATTCACACTGAAGGTGTGGCGACATTATCTATATAGGGAGAAGTGCGAGATATACACTGATCACAAGAGTTTGAAGTACTTCTTCACCCAAAAGGACCTAAACATGAGGCAGAGGCGTTGGCTGGAGTTGGTGAAGACTATGACTGTGATATTCTTCACCACCCATGATACCAACCACACCAACGATTGTGGTGAAACCCAACACCAAATATAGTAGCCACCAAGAACACACGAAATTGGAATGAAGAACTGCGACCCAATGCTTAGCCAAGCACGAACCTTGGTATGAGGAAGACGCCACAAACGGGGATGGGAATCCGTTTGATAAGTCAGGTTGAACGCCACAAGGAACCCCTTGATAAGTTCTAATAGTTTCTTCAAGAACTCAAGAAGAAAAAAACTCACAAATTTCATTTCATCATAATCTGCCTTTCCCAAACGTTTACAAGGCCTAATATAGCTGAAAATTACATCAAAGACAAGCCCCTTTGACTTCCTAATGAAAAAAACTGAAAATTACATCAAGACAAGCCCCTTTGTCTTCCTAATGAAAACCGAAAATTACATCAAAGACAAGCCCTTTGTCTTCCTAATGAAAACCGAACATTACAAAAAAAAGACTATTGGACTCACACAAGTCAAGTGTTTGACTTTTCACAAGATAAAAACAAAGACTAAATAAAACGTGATTAAGTGACTGATTAAAATAAAAATACAATATGCCAAAATACAATAAGACTCATTACAAGAAGCTAAATATTGATCAAGCTCCTACACTGGTGTCCTCATCATTCCCCCCCTCTTGACTTGGATCAACTGGAACTTGACTTGGATCTTTAGTCTTGGTGTCCTCATCAACCCAGGGAAAGCCAATGTAGTGGCAGATGCATTGAGCCGGAGGGGCTCGGGGTAGTTATTTAGTTCTACTCAGATATCGAGGGAGTTAGCTAATGAGATGTCCAGAGCAAGGATAGAGTTGGTGGTGGGCCGATTGGCTAACATTACTTTGTAGTCGACCCTACTAGAACGGATTAAGGAAGGTCAGTTGGTGGATGCACAGTTATAGGAGGTTAGAAATAATGTCTTAGCAGGAGTAGCTAAGGACTATTCTATTTCTGAGGTTGGTTTGTTACGGTATCAGGGTCGGATATGTGTTCCGACTGATGTGGGGATTAGACGAGAGATATTAGATGAGTCGCATACTACCCCGTACTCACTTCATCCGGGTACCATGAAGATGTATCTAGATCTACGGACGATGTATTGGTGGCCCGGGATGAAGAAGGAGGTGGTGGAGTACGTGGGTAGGTGTTTGACCTGTCAGCAGGTGAAAGCTGAGCATCAGCGACCAACGGGGTTACTTTAGTCTTTCGGTATTCTCGAGTGGAAATGGGAGGATATACGATGGATTTTGTGGGAGGATTACCCAAGACAGTGGGGCTTCATGACTCGGTGTGGGTGATAGTGGACAGATACTCCAAGTCAGCTCATTTTCTTCCGGTGAAGATGACTTATATGGTAGATCATTATGCAGAGTTGTATGTGAGGGAGATCGTACGTCTCCATGGGGTTCCTAAGTCTATTGTGTTAGATCGGGATCCTTTCTTTACTTCCAAGTTTTGGGGTAGTTTGCAGAAGGCTATGGGGACTCAGTTGAAGTTCAACACGGCCTTTCATCCTTAGACTGATGGACAGTCTAAGAGTATGATTCAGGTGTGGGAGGATATGCTTAGGGCATGCGTGATCAACTTTGAGGGATCTTGGAGTAAGTATCTCCCGTTGATTGAGTTTTCATACAACAACAGTTACCAATCAATGATTGGAGTAGCTCCATATGAGATGTTATATGGGAGGAGATGTAGATCGCACATTCATTGGGATGAGATGGGTGAGAGTAAGTATTTGGGACCGGACATGGTTCAGAGAACTAATGAGGCTATCGAGAAGATTCGAGCTCAAATGCTTGCCTGACAGAGCAGACAAAAAAGCTACGCTGATCCTAAGCGTAGGGACGTGGAGTTTTAGGTTAGGGACCACGTGTTTCTGCAAGTTTCACCACTGTGAGGTGTGAGAAGATTTGGAAAGAAGGGCAAGCTAAGCCATAGGTTCATTGGACCTTTTGAGATCCTGGAAAGGATTGGACAGGTGGCGTACAGGTTAGCCTTGCCACCATCGTTGTCGGGAGTTCATGATGTTTCCATGTTTCTATGCTTCGGAAGTACGTCTCAGATACGACACATGTGTTGAAGTATGAAGACTTAGAATTACAGACATATTTGTCTTATGAGGAACAACCGGTTTAGATCATAGACAGGAAAGATAAGCTTCTACGGAAAAAAAACGATTCCTTTGGTTAAATTGTTATGGAGGAATAGTAGGGCCGACGAAGCGACCTGGGAGCTTGAGTCAGCAATGCGGGATCAGTATCCCGAGTTAGTCAGGTAAAATTTCGAGGACGAAATTCTCAGTAGGACGGGATAGTTGAAACGACCCAAAATTTTCTAATAAGGCTTAAGGGCCTTGATTAGCGTGTCGTGAGGGCATAATTGGTATTTATGTATGATTTAATGTTTAAATGCATGATTATATGATTATATGTGAATAAATGATTAAACGCATGTTTATGAGTATTAAATATGCATGTGGGGCCTTGATTAGTTTAGAAGGGCATATTTGTAATTTGAACCCGTTGAGGGTATGATTTTGAGTTATGTGCAATGTATCCGACGTGAGGCGATCCTGTTCTGTGGTACTAGTTGAGAGTCTCGAATGTGGTAAATGATGTTTAGTTGAGGTGGTAACCATTAGTAACCTTAGTGTTAGTGGTATTAGTGAAATAAGAAAGGAAAACTGGTATTTTTGCAAAGAGGGGAAATGACTAGGTTGCCCTTGAGGTTTAGGAAGGAAATGTTTTGAAGGAAGGGTAGAAAGGGTCATTTAGGCTTTAAATGAGATAACTCACAGATGAGGATATGCTATATGTACAAACTTCTCAAAACATCCATAAGTCACGTTTGGTTCAATTTTGAAGAAAAGAGAACAGAGCATAGGTCTTAACAGCTGGATTTTGAAGGAGGTAAAGAGTGAGATCAACTTGAAGAAGAATTTACAGCCACCCACACTTAGAATTTCGAAATTTGGGAAGGAGGTAAGAAGTTCATGTTCTGGTTTTAGGTTTTCATTTGTTCTTGGGATTTTTGGATTTGAATTTCTGAATTTGGGTTTGTGATGAAGTTGTGAGGAATTGAGCTTGGGACTTTGAGTGCTAAAGCTTGGAGTGGTTTGGGGGTAGCCTAGGCCGAAACTCTCTTTGAGGTAATGATTTCTAGCCCTTGATTTTTTTTGGGTTTTCTGGTTTTCAGATGGTGTTCTTGAGCTTCAAGCTCAATTTTGATTTCTGTGTTTGATGAGGTTCTTAGCTAGGTTTTGGGTGTTATTAGGCTATTTTGGATGAGATATAGTGAGTTACGGACTCAATTTTGTATTTGATTGAAGGTTGAGTGGATTTTTGGAGCTTTGGCTTGGGAAAGTTTGAAGAGAGAAACCCAGAAATTTACATTTTTGGTGCTAGCACTGTAGCACTAGGTTGGGAGGGCTACAGCGCTAGGCTGCGTTTCTTGGGGGGGGGGGGGGGAGCTTAGGTTTCTAACTATAGTGCTGTAGTGCCCCTCTAGTAGCGCTGTACAGTTTTCAGAACCTGATTTTTTGGGTATTTTATAGGGTTGTTGTTCGGGGGCTCGGGGTTCAATTCCACCACCCCGTTTGGTGGAATTAGGCTTCTGAGAGCTTGGGATTGGTCCCGAAGTTGGTTTACAAAATTGAATTTTAATGAGGTTTCTACTTACGATTTGTGATTAGGTGTACGCTAGGGCTTGGAACGGAATCGTGCTCGAGGGTTGTCTTTATTAACCAAAGCACTCGGAATTAAAGGTAAGAAAACTGCACCCTTATGTGGCTATGTGGGACTGAGTTTCTCTATATTTGAATGCATATATTGTGTAATTTTGATATGCCATGTGAGCATAAATTAAATGGCCTAAGAGTGCCAAAATTGATATTTATGCACAGGACGCGGCTCGGCCACTGGTAGCTGAGGTTAATTAAATAATCACTGCGCTTGGCCTAAGCGAGCCAAAGTCAATGGGTTAAGCACTGGGCTCGGCCTAAGCGAGCCAGAGACAGTGGGTTAAATAGAGGGTGCACCCTAAGGGTGTTGACCCTGAGTATTGTATGATGAATATTGTTATGTTATCATTGTTGTCTGATGTGTATAACTTGTTTAATACTGAGATGAATGGCTTATGAATGATTGATTGACCTCTCCGATTAGATGACTGTTATGGCATGCTAAATACCTGGTTAACAGCTTTATGGATTATCTGTATTTTTTATGCGTTGCATTATGGTTTTCTTGCTCGCCCTTGGCTCACGGTGCTACGTGGTGTAGGTAAAGGCAAGGGCAAGTTGGACCAATCTTGAGTTGGAGAGCTCTGGGGCAGAATGTACATAGTCAGTTGCTCGTCCGCCATGGTCGAGGAATGATACAGGGACAGGAGAAGTACGTCTCTGTCTCATATTCAAATCCTTCTGTGTGAAGTAGTACTTCAGACTCTTATGGTCGGTGTAGATCTCACACTTCTCTCCATACAGATAATGACGCCATACCTTCAGTGCGAACACCACTGCCGCTAACTCTAAATCATGCGTCGGGTACCTCTGCTCATACTCCTTCAGCTATCGAGATGCATAGGCTATAACTTTCTCATCCTGCATCAGTACACAGCCTAAACCTAACCTCGATGCATCACAGTAAACCACAAACTTCCCTTCCTCCGAAGGAAGACTCAACACAGGCGCAGAAATAAGTCGTCGCTTCAATTTCTGAAAGCTGTTCTCACACTTCTCTGACAAGATGAACTTCTGATTCTTTCTTGTCAACTCTGTCATTGGCGAAGAAATCTTCAAATACCCCTCTACAAACCGCCTGTAGTAACCAGCCAACCCAAGGAAACTCCGCACCTTCAAGGCATTCCTCGGCCTCGGGCAATCTCTAATTGCTTCTACCTTGGACGGATCCACCTTAATCCCTTCTGCCCCAACTATATGTCCAAGAAAGGTCACCTCTGGTAGCCAGAACTCACACTTCTTAAACTTGGCGTACAACTGATGCTCCCTTAACCTCTGTAAAACCTGTCGGAGATGCTGCTCATGCTCTGCCTCTGAACTGGAGTATAGCAAGATGTCATCGATGAAGACAATAACGAACTGGTCCAAAAAGTCCTTGAACACCCTGTTCATCAGATCCATAAAAGCTGCCGGGGCATTGGTCAGACCAAAAGACATGACCAAGAATTCATAATGCCCATAACGCATCCGGAAAGCCGTCTTCGGCATATCCTCATCTTTGATCCTCAGCTGGTGATAACCAGATCGAAGATCAATCTTTGAGAACACCGTCTTACCTTGTAACTGATCGAACAAGTCATCAATCCTTGGTAGAGGGTACTTATTCTTAATAGTTAACTTGTTCAATTCTCTGTAATCGATGCACATCCTCAAAGTCCCGTCCTTCTTCTTAACAAACAACACTGGAGCGCCCCATGGAGAATAGCTAGGCCTGATAAACCCCAAATCCAGAAGTTCTTGCAACTGTATTTTCAACTCTTTCAGTTCTGCTGGTGCCATTCTGTACGGTGTCCTTGATACTGGTTCTGTCCCCGGTGCCAACTCAATCTCAAACTGTATCTCCCTACGCGGCGGCAACCCTGGTAGATCCTCAGGGAAGACGTCCAAAAACTCACACACCAATCTGGTCTCTCCCGGCCTTGCCGGCATAACTCTAGCAGTATCCACTACACTAGCCAGAAAACCTATGCATCCCCCTGCAGCAAGTCCCTGGCTCTCAATGCTGAAATCATAGGTATGCGGGGTCCAGACACCGCACCCACAAAGACAAAAGGGTCCTCGCCCTCAGGCTCAAAGGTCACCATCTTCTTCCTGCAGTCAATCGTAGCTCCATATCTAGCCAACCAGTCCATCCCTAAGATCATATCAAAGTCCTCCATATCTAATTCAATCAAATCCACCGAGAGTTCCCTACTATCAACCATCACTGGCAGTGCCCTAATCCATCTCCTAGAGACTACCAGTTCCCCTATAGGCAACAGAGTCCCAAACCCTGCGGTCTGATACTCACTAGGTCTACACAGTCTATTAATCACCCTACTAGAAACAAAAGAATGTGTAGCACCAGAATCAATCAATACTGTAAAAGGAAAGCCAGCACTAGAAAGCTGACTTGTCGCTACCGAGGGACTAGCCTCAGCCTCAGCCTCCGCCTGTGTCAAGGTGAATACTCGAGCTGGAGTCAAGCTATCCACCTTCCCTGCTTCACCTTTCTTTACCATTGGGCAGTCCTTCTTGAGATGCCCTACTGCCCGACACACAAAACATGCCTTGGCCCGACACTCGCCCAGATGGCGTCTTCTACACCTTGGGCAATCTGGACAGGTCTGCCATGCCTCGCCGCCACCCTGACGGCCACCCTGACCACCCCGACCCCTCCTATCAGGACCAGGAGCGTCCGAAGTGTCAGGAGTCTTCCTCTTGAAGTCACTGGGGCCTCCGCCCCTACCTGCCCCTAAATAAGGAGGCACCGCCCTGCGGCCCTCATGCCTCACTACGCTCTCCTTCCATATCTTGTTCTCCGCTTCCTCAGCGGTAAGAGCCCTCTCAACGGCCTGGGCATAGGTTATTCCCCCAGGTACCGTTGTGATCCTGACATCCCGGGCTATCATAGCATTAAGCCCCTTGATAAAACGATTTTGCCTAGCAACATTAGTGGGCACAAGATCTGGTGCAAACTTCGCAAGCCTATCAAATTTCAAGGCATACTCAGTAACAGTCATATTGCCATGTACCAAACTCACAAACTCATTTACTTTCGATGCCCTGACAGCAACATTGTAGTACTTCTGGCCAAACAAATCCTTGAAACCTTCCCAAGTTAGAGTGGCAACATCTCTGGTCTACGATGCCACTTCCCACCAAATGTGGGCATCCTCCCTCAACATGTAAGTGGCACAGGCCACTCTATCCTGTCCTTCAATTCTCATGAAATCCAAAATTATTGTAATCATAGTTAACACTGCTCGGCTTTCAACGGATCCGGTCCACCCTCAAAGATTGGGGGTTACTGCTTCCTGAACCGCTCATATAATGGTTCCCACTTGTTAACAACCTCCCCAGGCTGCACAGCTGGTACCACTGTAGGTGGTAACGCAGGGGCAGCACTCCCTGATGGAGCCTGCTGTTGCAGAATACGGATCTGCTCGTCTTGACTCTGTAATCGAGCCTGCATCTCAGCCATTAACTGCTGCCAGTTCTCAGGCACTGGCGGAGGAGTCTGGCCCTGGTCATCACCCCTGGTCCCGGACCTAGTGCCGGCTAGTCGTGAAGATTTTCTTAGACGCATAGCTATCCAAGTCAATCTGCAAATAACGACTCGGTAGTCAGACCACGATGACAGGGTAAACGCTTCTCCAAAACCCATCAATAGAACATAATCAATCACATATAGCCAACACATATAAGCATCCATACACCATATGCAATTAATCATCCATATACTCATTTACATGCATGGCAATGTTAATAAACATGCCTCAATATTTTCACACAGCAGTCAAGGGCCAGGCCCTATCAGTATCTCATGCTTCCTAGTAATTCAATGAATAACAACATGCATAGCTCATCTCAGGCACATAAGCACATAAGCACACATATACACATTACCAAATCTTGACTTGAGCTTGTCTCCAGCAGCGAATGTACATATCCAGGCTGCCTTCAGGAACCCTTAAACCTAGGATGCTCTGATACCAAGTTGTAACGCCCTGGGTAGCCAAGACCGTTACACTGTGTACTTATAAAGGTGCAAGACTCGCTAATCAAGTCAACATTTTAAAAACGTGTCACTAAACATGTAAGAGCTAGGGTTAAAAAGGTTTTGGGACTTAAAAGACTCATTTCATATATCTAAACTGTAGTAAACATGGGATCCCATAAGAAAACAAAGTTGAGTTAAGTTTACAGACTCCCGAAAGTACATGAGTATTCACTAGCCATACTAAGGCAAAACAAACAGACTTCAGGTTTCACGTCCTTGTCTAGACCTCAACCGTGGCGGCTGAGCACCTGGCTATGTACATTCCGCTCGTTGAGCTCTCTAGTCAAGGCTGGTCTAATTTTCCCTGGGCCTTTACCTGCACCACGTAGCACCCGTGAGCCAAGGCCCAGCAAGAAAACATCATATACAACTCAGATAATAATAACAGACAGTCAACTTATTAGGCATGCAATCCCCATCAGATAACTCATAACAGATATTCAGCACATACACTCAGATTCAAGATACAACTTATCACATATTACAATCATTTCACATAATATTCAGGGCCGATGACTTAGGCCGCACCCTCTGTTTAACCCACTGACTCCGGCCCGCTTAAACCGAGCTCAGTGCATAGTAAGCTGTCCTCGGCTACCAGTGGCCGAGCCGCGCCCTGTGCGCTAGCGAAACCCTTAGCACCCTTAGGCCGTTGGTTCACTAAATGGCTTGCATGGCATAATACCATCTTTTCAAGCACTTACAATAGGGAGCCCTTAGTCCCGTCTCATATATTCAACCAGGTGCAGTTTTCTTACCTTTAATCTGTGCTGTTATTGAATTACGAGCAACGCCTCTCAAGCACGATCCGTTCCCGAGCCTAAGCCTTTATTACCTTTTCTGTTGAATCACTTCACCAAACCAAAGCCAAGCTAAATCTCCAAGTTTCCTCCTTAATCCTGCCTTAAGACATCAAAATCATGTTTGTTTCAACACTTAACCAAAACCCAGCTAAAACTTATAATTCAACCACAGAAAAGAAGATTAGATGCTTACCTTAATCCCTGTTTTAGTTCTTGATTTACTCCTGAGCTAAACCTCCAAATCCTCACCACAAATCTCAGAAATTCCAGCTTGTTTCCCCTTAAGTTTTCTATGTCTTTTCCTTCCCTTTGTTTTCCTTGAGAGTGAGAGAGAGCTGAGGTAAAGTTTTAGTCGGTTTGCATTTTTTTCCTAAAGGCTTCCTTATGTCTATCTCACTCATTAAGTTAATCCCGGGGCTCAGGATGCTGGAACCGTTCCCGAGGCCAAAATGGTAAAATCCCCCAATATTCCCGCCTAGACATCCTAACCTCAAATATATCTCCATATATTTATTTTCATGACCCGATAGTCCAAATCGCTACCCGCTATCTAAAAGTACCCCCGACTTATCCAAAGTCATATCTTAGGTCCCGTTGTGACTTTTCCCGCTATCTGACCCTAGAATCGTCTCGAGTCGTGCTCTACGAACCTGTCCACATAATAATGTGGTTCTCACATATATCTCATATTTATTTCATATCACATTACCACATAATATCATCAATTATCATATAAACATTACTAAACATATAATTACTCATTTAAATCACAATTATTCCATTAATGCCCTCCTGGCACACTAATCAAGGCCCTTAAGCCTTATTAGCGATTTTGGGTCGTTACAAAAATACTCTACCTTCCAATACTCGTAGGAACCATCAACCCCATGTCATTCGATCTGTTCAAATTGTGTTGAGTATAACTCAAATCATCATGGTGAACTGGATATCTTTTTTGTGAATTTAGATGATCACGCAGTTTGGGATGTGTGTCGAAATGAAGACTTTGTGTGGAGCTCAAATGATTCCTTAGGTCACTCTCAGGCCTGCCTCCATGCTGGCTCTCCGTCCAGTAACTTCTGCTAGCGAAACTTACAGCTCATGGCTAGGTTCGAGGACCTGGATTATTAGCGTGATACCGTGGTTCATAGATGTCCTTTGAGGGAGGAGGATTTCTCCTACTATCCCCTCGAGTTTGAGCGTTCCTCTGTGGACAAGGTGGCGTTGGTTGTCAAACCGGTGACGGCGGATGCCTTATTGGTGAAGCTATCCTTGTTCCATCGGGGCGCACTAGGTTAGCCCGTCTCTATTTCACCCTAATCTCCTGGGTTGGAGGTAGGATCAGTCCATTTCTCTATGCCTGAGGCTCTAACCGTGGCACGAATGGATTTGTTGGAGTGTTTCTCCTCGAATTGGTCTCAGCTCGCTCTATTGGGTCGTTTGGAACATTTTGTGGAATCTGCTCAGAAGGCACAAAGATCGGGGCCGCAATTCGAACAGATCGACTGATATGGGGTAGATGGTTCCTATGAGTATTGGCAGGTTGAGTATTTCGCTGATTCCCCTCTGAAGGTATGGAGCTCAGAGTTGCAGTTTTGGAAAAGCGACTGAGATTGGGTCGATTATACTTGTGGGACCTATGGGACCAACTTTGCCTCCTTCTAATGTTAACATTAGTTGCAAGAAGGGGTAATCGAGGCAAGATCTCCTCAATCTGCTTGTTAGCCTTAGCGAGATAGCTCCTTAACTGGGCATTTTCCATCTCAATTGTTGTCAAATACCCCAGATTGCTATTTGGTGGGCGTGATGCTAAGCTCCCAGTATCATCTTGGCCCACATGTTGCTTTCCAAGACATTGTGTATCATATGGGCCTCCTCCAGCAGGAACAACCGAACAATGCACCTCCTTATCAATAGGTTCTTCCATCTTGTTGTCATGCCTAGACCGAGTGACAACCATGGTGAGTGTTGGGTGAAACTTATGTGGGGGATTAAGCAATAATAAGCTCTCAATGAAAGCACCAATCTGTTGACGTGGTTTTTTGCCAACAGTGGATTAAGAAATCTAACAACAGAGATATTAGGTTGTTTTACTAAACCGTGATTAAACCAATGAATGATATCACAAACACTCACACTTTTACGTTGTTCAGTGGTTAAAGTGCACCTAGTCCACGTGACAATCTTATTAATCTCTTTAGGGCTCTAGTTTAAATTGTTTCTTACAATTTCAGCAGAGTTTATGTATCTCAAGAATCGATCCCTTTTTCTATCCATTCCCCTGATATTTATAGAGGGTTTCTTGGACAGCTTTGGGTAACCACGTATATAAATATGGTAAATAATAAATCAAAATAAACTCCCATTTACATAGGGATATGATTGCCTATGGAATTTTCATCCATTATCTCGGGTAATAAATGTGTAATAAAATCTGGCATTAATGAGTGTATAAGGAATCTCCGAGTCTTTTGGGATCCTTCACTATGCATCATGATTAGGCTTCCACGAGCTGAACACTTCCTTCGAGCTGGATGTCAAAGAACTAACCTGACCTGACACGGGCCAAGTTCGGAGTATCTAGAAGGCAATTTAGCCATCACGCATCTCGAACTAAATTCTTGGCGCAAGAGGCGATCTGGAGACTAACTGGTTGTCGTAAGCTTTCAGATTTGACCCGAGTAGCTCAGTCCAGAGTTAGCTACATGTTCTACCTTTACGCTTTCTCCATGTGCTTATCTGCCAGCTGTACCCCGTGCTAAATGATTTAGTTCGTATTTATTTTGGGGTACAACACCTTTCAATCCCAACAGTTAACCCTTAAGGGAACTGTTGACGGTGAGAACTCGTCAATGATGTTAGGTCGAAAAACTCAAAGCTTAGTAAGAAAATAACTTAGAAATAACTTAGAATGGACTTGAGGAAAAATAAGTGCAGAACAACAACAGAGTAAAAACTCGTATATTGCTTAATATAGCCTGAGTATACAATGAATTTTCCAACCCTTTTTTTGGGGGGTGAAGATCTATTTATAGTGGAGCTCTAATGGCTCCTGATACATTCTCGTCCCGAGGGACCAGATAATACATGGGTAGATCGTCAGTATGGTGGCACAGGTAGTAGTGGTGTAGAAGGTCGTGGTGTCAGCTCTGGTACATGGTTAGAGGCATGCAGGTGGTAGTGGTGTTGTCCTTCGTCTTTGTACTATCTCGTACCTCCACTACTTGTCTAGCATGGATGTTGTACAAGTACTCTGACTACTTTTGTCTTGTACACATCCTTCGTACTTGTACGTGTACTCCATACTTAATAGACGCTCTCACCTTTCCTAGATATGTTTGTGCCTTGAGCCTTTATGTATTTTGCAAAGTATTGGAAAGTTTATGGGTTTTTCTTAAAGGTAGAGAGGGTTGCCTTGAAACCAAGGGTCAAATTAGGGGGCAGACCATGTATGGGAGATGTGCTTCGCTAGTGAGACCATCCATGGAGAGCAAAGCAGGGGCTTTTCAGCAAAGCATGCATCTTCAAACAGAGTGAGGCTACGTGGTGTGAGATAAGGGTCTCGCAAGGCATGAGGCAATGTAATGAGAGGTGTCATGTATGGTGCTAGACAAAGGTCTCGAGAGGCGCTGCTCCTTGGTGAATGAAGCGTGAGACGATGGGTCTCGCGAGGCACTGCTGCTTGGCACGCGAGATGATGTGGGTCACGAGGCGTCGCTGCTTGGCGTGCAAGGTGCAAGACAACAGTCTCATGAAGCGCTACTTCTTGGCGCGAGACGATGGGTCTCGCAAGGCGATGCTGCTAGACAACGAGGCGCTATACGATGGGGGTCATGAGGCACTGCTGCTTGACGAGACGAGGCGTTGTGTGCCTAGTAGAGCCTTCCATAGCGAGGCCTCCCAACACCCGTCCAGTGGTTTTTTTCCTCACATAGCGAGGCCTCCCTTAGCGCGTCTAGGGGTGTAGCATCTCGCATAGCGAGGCTATAACATCCAAAAATTCCTAATAAAGCTTAGTGCCTTAATTAGGGGGCTCAAGATGGAAATATTGGAATGTTATATGCTTGTATATGTAATAATTTGATTGATTATGTATTTATGTGAGTTATATTATGATATGATTATGTTTTCATGTTTAATTGTATTAAATATGCATGTGGGCTTGTTTCTTATTAGAAGGGCATTTTCATAATTTTGACCCGTTAAGGGTATAATTGTTAATATATAGGTTTTAAGAATGAGACCACATTATTATGTGGATATATTTTAGTTAGTCGTCACGAGACGATCCTAAGGCTGTCTGATATAATAAGTGTCCGGTATGTTTGGCCAGATCTAAGGCTGGTTATATGGGGAATTAGGCAATAGGCCCGGCATGGCTTTATAGTCACTTATCTGGATTGATCACATGCATGGGTAGGGTTATTACTACTAGGCATACTAATTATGATTCTGTAATGTGATGATTTACTGCTTATAAGCATGATTGTGTTTTCTTCCTAAGACTCGACTCACGGGTGCTAAATGGTGCAGGTAAAAGAAATAAAAAGTTGGACCATCCATGAGTTGGAGAGCTTCAGGCGCGGAGTGTACATATGTGGCATGCTCGTTCGCCATGGCCGAGGTATCAGTTGAAACTAGGGTTTGACCCTAATTTTGCCACCTAGGTCATCTTTTTTGTATACATTTTGAGTTTGTAACAGTTTTAAACTCTATTGGGATCCCATGTATTGAAATCAAACTCTTTTAAAGAAATAGTTTACTTTTGACCAAAATTTTTAGTACCAAAAAATGTGGTTAGTTTCAATTACATGTTTTAAGTCCAAATTACTCATTTAGAGAGTTAAGCACAATTTAATTACACAATGTAATGGTCCTGGATTAGAAGTACGGTACAACTTGGTATCAGAGTGGTTTAGGTTTAAGGGTTCCTGAAGATTGGCTGGGCATGTACACTCACCGCTGAAGACAAGCTCGACTCAAGGTTCGGTAACTATTGATATTAACATGTATTTACCTACCTAGTTGAGATATGAATGTCTTATTTGCATGCTTGATTAGGAAGCATGAGTTATACTATTATGTGAATGTTAAAGGAAGTGCTTATTAGCACTATTATTGCTATGAATATTGAAGAAATTCTTATTAGCATTGTTATTTGTTTATAACTGCTAAGTGCGTGCTTATTGGCACTAGTATGGCTTCTAAAAGCTAGAAAATGCTTATTAGCTTATTATATGAATATGAATACTAAGAACATGCTTATTAGCACATTGATTGAGCATGAGTATGATCTTACTTGCTTATTAGTTTGACTGCTGTATGGGAAAGCTATTGAACTGCTTATTAGCACTGTTATTGCATATCCAGCAGGGAATGTTGCACCAGTTCTGCCACCTGATGAGGCACCAGTATTACAGCAACAGCCAGGGGCTGAGAACATGTGGGAGCCTATTTATGAGTGCTTTAGAAAACAGCACCCTCCTAACTTTGAGAGAGGGTCAGATCCACTGCGAACTGAGCAGTGGATGGGTATGACCACTTCCATCCTAGTTTTATAGGGGTGGCAGGTAATGACAAAGTGGCCTATGCCACATTTATGTTTTGGGAGGACGCCTAAATCTGGTGGGAAGTGGTATTCCAGACCAAAGATGTAAAGACTCTAAGCTGGGAAGAGTTTAAAGAATTGTTCAATGAGAAATACTATAAAAATGCAATCAGAGCTACAAAGGCAGATGAGTTCAGTAATCTAGTGCAGGGCACCATGTCCATCATAGAGTACGCTCTGAAATTTGACATGTTGGCCAAGTTTGCTTCAAACTTGGTGCCAATGGTTGTGATAAGAAAGGAGAGATTCGATCGAGGGCTAATGGTTATGATATCTCAGGATGTTAAGATTACTTCAGTACCTGAAGTGCGACTTATGCTCAGGTAGTGGAGAAGACCCTTACTGCTGAGGCACTGAAAATAAGATCTACCGCGAGAACGTGGCCAGAAGGGACACCAAGAGAGTGGAACCTCCCTTTACTAGATCTGGTAAGGGCGGTTACTAGATCTGGTAAGGGCGGAGGCCCTAGTGGCCAGAAGAGGAAGACCCCAGACACTATCAAAGTTCCAGGCCCAGACAGGAGGCCACAGGGTATACAAGTTGGCTGCCAGGGCAGCAATGAGAGTTAGAGGACTTATCCATAATGTGTCAAATACAAGAGGCATCATCTGGGAGAGTTTCGGGCAAAGGCCTGCTTTTTATATGGTACAGTTGAGCACCTTAAGAAAGATTTCCCAAGGGTGAAGAAGGAAGAATCAAAGAAGGCGGACAACTTGGCTCCAGCTCGAGTGTTCGCATTGACACAGTCAGAGGTTGAGGCTCGACCCTCAGTAGTGATAGGTCAGGTTTCTAGTGCTAGCACTTTTTATTATGTTTTGATTGATTTTGGGGCTACACATTCCTTTGTATCTAGTAGAGTAATTGATAGGTTGTGTAGGCCATGTGAGTACTATGCAGTGGGATTTGGGACTTTATTTCCTACTAGGGACCTAGTAGTCTCTAGGAGATGGCTCAAATCATTACCGGTGGAGGTGGATAGTAGAGAGCTATCAGTAGATATAATTGAGCTGGTCACAGAGGACTTTGATATGATTCTGGGTATGGATTGGCTAGCCAAGTATAGGGCAACCATAGACTGTAAGAAAAAGATGGTAACCTTGGAACTAGGCGAGGACCCATTTGTATTTGTGGGAACTGTGCATGGTCCCCGTATTCCTATGATATCAACATTGAGAGCTAAAGATGTATTGCTAGGCAGTTGCATATGGTTCCTAGCTAGCGTGGTCGATACCACTAGGGTTGTGCCAGTTGGACCCAAGAAGACCAAGTTAGTTTATGAGTTTCTCGATGTATTCCCAGAATAGTTACCAGTGTTACTGCCCCATAGAGAGATAGAATATGTTATTGAATTAGCACTGGGGATAGAGCCAGTATCTAGAGCGCCATACAGGATGGCTCTAGCAGTGTTAAAGGAACTGAAGGTTCAGTTACTGGACTTGGGTATTATCTGGCCTAGTTTCTCGCCATGGGGTGCGCTCGTTTTATTTGTGAAGAAGAAGGATGGCTCTCTCAGGATGTGTATTGAGATAGAACTGAACAAGTTGACTATCAATAACAGATATCCACTTCCAAGAATTGATGATTTGTTTGATCAGCTACAGGGCAAGACTGTATTTTCAATGATTGATCTTCGATCTGGTTATCACCAACTGAGGATCAAAGATGAGAACATTCCAAAGACGGCCTTTCATACCAGGTATGGGCATTATGAGTTCATAATCATGTCATTTGGACTGACTAATGCCCCAGCAGCCTTTATGGATCTAAGGAGCCGAGTGTTCAAGGATTACTTGGACAGGTTTGTGATAGTCTTCATCGAAGGCATTCTGGTTTATTCTCAATCAGAGTTAGAGCATTAGCAACACTTTCGGTTGGTATTACAGAGGTTGAGGGAACACATATTTCATGTAAAGTTCCAGAAATATAAATTCTGATTTTCTCAGGTGACGTTCCTTGGTCACATGGTAAGTAGAGATGGAATTATGGTGGATCCATCCAAGATTGAGGAAGTCAGGGATTGGCCAAGGCCAAGGAATGCTTCAGAGATTAGAAGTTTTGTTTGATTGGCAGGATATTATCAACATTTTGTGGAAGGATATTCAAAGATTGTGATACCACTGATGGCGCTGACACGCAATAACTTGAAGTTTTGTGGTCGAATAGGTGTGAGAACAACTTCCTGGAGTTGAAGCGGCGATTGATTACTACTCTGTTCTAAGTCTTCCTTCAGATCAGAAGAAGTTTGTTGTTTACTACGATGCATCGAAGCAAGGGTTAGGTTGTGTCCTTATATGCAGGCTGGAAAGGTGATTGCCTATGGCCTCACGACAGTTAAATGATTATGAACAGCGGTACCCTACATATGATCTGGAGTTAGGAGCAGTGGTCTTTTCCTTGAAGGTATGGCGGCACTACCTTTATGGGGAGAAGTGTGAGATATACACTAACCACAAGAGCTTGAAGTATTTCTTTACGCAAAGAGACCTTAATATGAGACATAGGCGTTGGCTAGAGTTGGTGAAAGATTATGATTGTGAGATTCTTCACCACCCAAGGAAAACCAACGTGGTGGCATTGAGCCGGAGAGGTTCGGAACGGTCGTTTAGCTTGAAATAAAGATCAAAGGAGTTGGCAGAAGAGATGACTAGTGCAAGTATAGAGTTGGTGGTGGGTCAGTTAGCTAATATCACCCTGCAGTCTACTCTCTTGGAAAGGATTAGAGAAGGGCAGATGAATGATCCTCAATTGATGAGGCATATAGGGGACGTCCTAGCTGGAGTGGCTAGGGATTATATTATCTCAGAGATATTGAGATACATGGAGTAGATTTGTGTTCTGATGGACTCTGCTATGAGATGAGAGATTCTGGATGAATCTCATACCACGTCGTACTCGCTCCATCCAGGCACCACGAAGATGTATCTGAAATCTCTATACTGGTGGCCTAGGATGAAGAAAGATGTAATTGAATATGTAGCTAAGTGCCTAACGTGTCAGCAGGTGAAATCTTAACACCAGAGACCAGCAAGGCTATTACAGTCTTTGGGTATCCCTGAGTGGAAATGGGAGGACATCACTATGGACTTCGTAGTGGGATTACCTAAGACCGTGGGTCAGCATGACTCAATATGGGTGATTGTGGATCGGTATACCAAATCATCCAATTTCTTGCCAGTGAGGACAAACTTTACAGTAGATCAGTACATTGATCTTTATGTGAAAGAGATAGCACGCCATCATGGGACTCCTAGGTCCATTGTGTTAGACCGGGATCCCATTTTTACTTCCAAGTTTTGCGAAAGTTTGTAGAAGGCTATGGGTACACAACTGAAGTTCAATATCGCCTATCATCCTCAAATAGATGAGCAATCTGATAGGATGATACATATATTATAGGACATGTTGTGAGCATGTGTGTTGGACTTTGAAGGGCTCTAGACGAAATACTTACCATTAATTGAGTTTTCCTACAATAACAGCTACCAATCGACTGTTGGAGTAGCTCCTTATGAGACGATGTATGGTAGGAAGTGCAGATCACCCATCCATTGGGATGAAAAGGGTGAGAGGAAATATATGGGTCCTGGTGTAGTTCAAAGGACCAATAAGGCAACTGAGAGGATTAGAGCTCGGATGCTCACTTCTCAGAGTATACAGAGGAGTTTCGCTGATCCCAAACGTAGAGATATAGAGTTCCAGGCTGGGGACTATGTTTTCCTCCATGTTTCACCATTGAGAGGGGTGAAGTTGTTTGGAAAGAAGGGCAAGTTGAGCCCTAGGTTCATGGGACCTTTTGAGATCCTGGAAAGGATTGATCAGATAGCCAATAGGTTGGTTTTACCCCCATCGTTGTCAAAGGTTCATAATGTATTCCATATTTTGATGCTTCGGAAATATGTGTCAGATGTAAATCATGTATTTAGTTATGAGGATCTCGAGTTACATACAGATTTTTCCTATAGGACAAAGTATTGAGGAACAAAACCATACCTTTGGTTAAGGTATTATGGAGGAACAGCAAGGTCGATGAACCTACCTGGGAATTAGAGTCAGACATGCGGGATCAGTATCCCAAGCTGTTCAGGTAAATTTCGAGGGCAAAATTTCTATAAGAAGGGTAGACTGTAAAGTCCTAAAATTCCTAATTGGAATGTTATGTGCTTGTATATGTAATAATTGGATTAATTATGTATTTATGTGAGTTATATTATGATATGACTATGTTTGCATGTTTAAGTGTATTAAATATACATGTGGGCATGTTTCTTATTAGAATGGCATGTTCGTAATTTTGACCTGTTGAGGGTATAATTGTAAATATATATATGTGTGTTTTAGGATTGAGACCACATTATTATGTGGATATATTTGAGTTATTTGGCACGAGGCAATCCTAGTGAGCAAGTTAGCGATTTAGTCACAACGGGGTCAAATACCCGGCTCATGATGAGCCGGGGTATTTTGGTAATTTAGTGCATTACCAGGATTTATCGGGTAATGGGAAGTGATTTGGTAATTACTTGGGGATATTGGAATTAAATTGGAAATTATGAGGCGTTAATTGAGATTGGTGGGAAATGGTGGCAAAAGACCATTTTTCCCTTGAGGACATTAAAGAGAAATCATTTGGGCAGGGGCATTTTAGTCTTTTCATGCCCATGGATAGACTTAGTCAAGCAGAAGCCTTGGAAGAGACTAGATGACAGTAAACACTCAACTTCTCTTTCTCTCTCTCGTTCTCTCTTGTTCCCTTAATACTCTTGGGGAAGTTTTTAATTTTTGAAGAATATTGGCTTGGGGGTTGAGAGCTTGAAGCTAGGATTGGGTTAGGAGCAGCAAAAGGTCGAATTTCTCAGTTGAGGGTACCATTAGGGCTCGAAAAGGGATCATGCTCGAGGGTCGTTTCTATTTACCAAGTGCTTGGACCAAAGGTAAGAAAACTGCACCCGGTCTGTGTTTAGGGCTTGGCCAGAGGTAAGAAAACGTACATGGTTATCACTATGCTTAGAATGTTTTATTAAACATGTAAGTTGCGCTATGTGTACTTGTGTTAAGTAAGAACTGCCTATCTGTATATCTAATTGAAAAGCTCGGCTTTTAAGTCGAGAGTTATCTATTATGTCTAATTGAAAGGCTCGGCTTATAAGTCGAGAGCTTATCGATTATATTAGATTGAAAAGCTCGACTTATAAGTCGAGGCTTTATCTATTATATCTGACCAAAAGCTCAGCTTATATGTTAAAGATCCATCTATGCTATCTAACGAAATGCTTGGCTTATTAGTCAAGGATATATCTGGTTAAAAGACTTGGCTTGTAAGTCGAAGGTTTAAAAGACTCGGCTTATAAGTTGAAGGTTTATAAGGCTCAACTTATAAGTCGAGGGTCTGAAGGCTCGGCTTATGAGTCGAGGGTGGCAATAGCATGTTGAACACCGCCCGATGTGGTTAAGCTAGCCGTGGAGCTTGAATACGCTTGAACGGCCCTAAATCCACATTAAATAATAAGTGCCAGGTACACTTGGTCAGTTCTAAGGCTTGTTATACGAGGAATTTGGCAATAGGCCCTGGCGTGGCTTTATAGTCACTTATCTAGATTGATTGCATGCATGAGTATGGTTATTACTGCTAGGCATGCTAATTATGATTTTGTGATCTAATGATTTACTGCTTATGAGCATGATTATGTTTTCTTGCTGAGCCTCGGCTCACAGGTGTTAAATGGTGCAGGTAAAGGAAAGGAAAAGATGGACCAGCCATGAGTTGGAGAGCTTCAGGGGCAAAGTGTACATATGCGGCCTGCTCGTCCGCCACGGCCGAGGTTATCAGTTGGAACTAGGGTTGGACCTTAATTTTTCCGCGCTAGGTCTTTTTTTGTATACATTTTGAGTTTATAACAGTTTTAACTCAGTTGGGATCCCATGTATTGAAGTTAAACTTTTTTAATGAAATGGCTGACTTTTGACCGAAATTGTTAGTACCTAAACCTGCGGTTAGTTTCAATTACACGTTTTAAGTCCAAATTACTTGTTTAGCGAGTTAAGCACTATTTAATTACATAGTGTAATGGTCTTGGATTAGGAGGACGTTACAAAGGCCTCCCTGAGCACGTCCTAGTGTCTCGGTAGTTTGGGCATGCGAGTGTTTCACACATCGACGCCTGGGCACATAGCATCACGCATAGCGAGGCCTTCCATTGCGTGAGGCTGCTTGCGTGATCACCTTTAGGTTCTTAGGCGTGTTGTGAGGTTCTCTTACATTTGAGACTTGCGAGGATCACGTGGCTTAGCAATTACGCCTCTTTACATCAGGGCTAGAACTTCGCGTAAAAAATTTTACCCTACGTAATAAGACCTCCCGTACAACATTCAAAAAAAAGGCCTCACATAGCGAGGCCCTTAGTCGTGGGTGCCTTGTGCACTCGGCTTCATATGGCGAGGCCCTTGGGCTACACAAGGCCGAACTTTGCAGCATGGCGGGGGACGCTTTAAGGGATAATTTCCCATATTTACAATATTTCAGAGACTTAGTTTGATAGTCACAAAAACCTGTGCGAGACATGGTATCGCGTGATTATCTACGAGCTTTGGACACGAGTTGCGGTCTTTACTGGGTGTGGAATTTTGACATCCTCTCTTGCCCCACAATTTATGAGAGGGCCTTTAGGCATTCTTGTAGACTCTTTTTGTGCCATCTTTATGACATGCAAGGTACAAGTGTGTTTCTTTGTTTATGACATAATGAAAAACATACTTCATATGTGATTATCCTTAGGACTCCCTTGAATTTAAATTAATGATGATCATTCACTTGCACAAATATCACATGTGTCCTTGGTGTACAAAACATTGGGCCACACAAAGGAGCTTGAAGCACTCTACCCAAAGGGCCCAAGAAGTATCGTCTTGACAAGGTGAGCCCTCGTGTGGTGCTCCTAAGATGTTGCCCTTGGTTGTTTGCGCGTATCCATCACTTGTCAGATTTCAGAGTAAAGAGTGCTTTAACCATTCTTTCTTGTAGTTCTTTCTCTTGTTCACTTCTTCTTCACTATCACAGCAACAGGTCGAATCGATCGCAAAATCTACTAGTACTTGCTCGTTGAAGAAACACACTTGGTGTCTTGTTTGTGCTTCATGCTCATTGGAGGAGCGTTTGAACTCCTCTTATGTATGCACATTGGTTTATTTTAAAGATGTGTTGACCCTTTGGGTATCTTCCATCCTCTTTTTTTAATATTTTTTTATATTCGTCATGCGTGCACTTTTGACTTTTTATTTTTGATCGAGAAGCGTCCTTCTTGTTATTATGCATAGTACTATTTTTGCAAGCGTCTTCTTCAGACCCCTTTTGCAAGCGTCTTTTTTTAGACCATTTTCGTAAGCGTCTTCTTTGAGACCCTTTTTGGGCTAGGTGACTTTAGTTGACCTAGGATTATTATGAGGACCCTTTTTGGTCCTTCATGTGATCTTCTCTTGGGTTGCAACCCTTATAGTGAGATGGTACTTGTGAAGTCTCGCAAGCGCCTATTTTTGTGGCCATTGTATTGATTGCGAGGGAGTTTTTTGCAAAGACCTCCTTTAGGGCACTTTTTCCCTGGGTTAGGTGACTTGGTCGATCTAAACTTAGGGATCTCTTTGAGCTCCATTTTTGTCTTCTACAACGCAATCCCTTTGTCAGGTAGGTGTGTTTGTGAGGAAGTCACTTTTGAGGGACCTTTTGACTTTTTTAGCCTCTATAAGGGTAGCTAGTCCTTATTGATTTGTGTCTTATAAGGTTCACCGTTCATATATATACATACATATATATATTATAAGTATTTATATATATCTTGAGGCTAGGAACCTATTTCGCACATGGTCAGGCGCCTCAAGGTTGGGTATAATACCTCTAAAGTGGTTCGTGGGATCTATATTGCCAAGCACTTTGTTTTTCATTCTTTCTGATACACTTTGACAATTTTAATTAACAATGGCAGTATGTGAGTCACATAATTTTCCTTAGAAATTAGTGATAGTAGGCAATGTGAAAGGGTAGGCACAATTGCATTGCCATGTTACATCTTGGGGTCAGCTAGGTGACCTCTTTGGACCCTACCAAGATAAATTACATTTATGGGAGGTCAACTATAGTGAAACTTTTGATTCCTTATGAGGCGTAACTCAAATAAAGAAAAACTATTACTATGGCCAATTGAGGTGACTTCTTTGGTCCATAAGCGACTATTTATCCAAAAACGGACTACCTGATGACGTGGCAGGATTGGTCTACACATGGGAGGCACGTGGCTGTTTTAAGTAAGTGTATGCTACTTGGCCATCGACCAGAAGACTGTTGGTTTATCAAGCATCATACTTATGTGCGACCAGTCTGGTCACATATATTCATTTATTTCCTTCAAATGTGCACTCTTGTAATTGTGCATTAACTGTAATTAAGGCCCATTGGCCCATGTAACCTTCTTGAGCCTATAAATACGAATCAAAATGCTCAAGGGAGGGGACTTTTTGGACTGGGAGAATTCGGAGAGAAAATTATAGTGTTATTATTCACTGAAATTGTAATCATCTTGAAGCTTGTGAAACTCGTGAACCCTTAGTTCATTGATCACAGTGTTGGGATCCTACATCAATAAGAACACTAAGTGGACGTAGGACATTACCATCTTATTGGGGCCGAACCACTATAAATTGTTTGTGTCGTTTACTTTTTTGTCTTGATTTCTTCTTGTTTTCATCTCATTCTATATCGTTTATCTGACTCCGTGTCGTTGACCAATTCGAGGGTCAACATTTTGGTGCTTTCATTGAGAGTTCGAATTCGAGACATCCAAGGAAATCAAATGGCGAAAACATCCAGAAAGGCGGGACAGACTTCTGGTGCTGCATCCTCCTAGCCTCCTCCACCAAATGTGGCTGAAGATGAACCACAGTTTAATTTTGAAGAGGAGGAGATGGATTATGAGAGCTTGAGGATAACACTGAGTGTATTGCAGAAGGAGTTAGCTAATCTGAGGGCCAATCAGGAGAATGTGGCTGAGACGATGGCGTTGCAACAAAGGGAGATTCATCGTCAACGTCAAGAGTTGAATGAGCGGCAGGCTGACATGGACCTTTGACAAAGAGATGCCACCGCCACCCTGGAGGCAGCCATCCAGTTGGCACGAGGACAACCTGTGCCAACTTCTCAACCAGAGCAGCCATCAAGTGCACCATCACAACAAGGCCTAGACCCAAGTCCTCCACCTCAGTCGGCAAGCCCTCAGAGGTCGGAGCAACATCCTGCTACTCAACAAGATATTCCATTTCAATATCCTGAGCAGCAGCAACCTTCTCGCACTAGTCGAGATAATCCCCAGTGTCAAAGGCAGAATAGGGCCGGGCAGCCTCCCCGAAGCCCTAGCGCCAAACTGCTGAGGAACCGAATCCACCGAGCTGGGGACAGCGTGATGAGGACACCAAGACTAAAGATCCAAGTCAAGTTCCAGTTGATCCAGGTCAAGAGGGGGGGAATGATGAGGACACCAGTGTAGGAGCTTGATCAATATTTAGCTTCTTGTAATGAGTCTTATTGTATTTTGGCATCTTGTATTTTTATTTTAATCAGTCACTTAATCACGTTTTATTTAGTCTTTGTTTTTATCTTGTGAAAAGTCAAACACTTGACTTGTGTGAGTCCAATAGTCTTTTTTTTGTAATGTTCAGTTTTCATTAGGAAGACAAAGGGCTTGTCTTTGATGTAATTTTTGGTTTTCATTAGGAAGACAAAGGGGCTTGTCTTGATGTAATTTTCGGTTTTTTTCATTAGGAAGACAAAGGGGCTTGTCTTTGATGTAATTTTCGGCTATATTAGGCCTTGTAAACGTTTGGGAAAGGAAGATTATGATGAAATGAAATTTGTGAGTTTTTTTCTTCTTGAGTTCTTGAAGAAACTATTAGAACTTATCAAGGGGTTCCTTGTGGCGTTCAACCTGACTTATCAAACAGATTCCCATCCCCGTTTGTGGCGTCTTCCTCATACCAAGGTTCATGCTTGGCTAAGCATTGGGTCACGGTTCTTCATTCCAATTTCGTGTGTTCTTGGTGGCTGCCATATTTTGTGTCAGGTTTCACCACAATCGTTGGTGTGGTACGTATCACAGCGTCCTTTACTCAATGATAGGCGCAAAAGGCATGATGAGTACGCTCCTCCGGCACCAGTCGCCCCAGCGATACTGGGCGTAGTACAAGCCCAGATCGATGCGCTGAACCAGGCCGTTTAGCAGCTGGTGGGGAACCGAACATCTCATATCGAGCATGATAGGAGAAGAGGCACTCCATTCGTACAAAGAATAGCAATGGTGGAAACCCCTAGCAAATTCAAGATGCTAGTATTGCCCAACTTCGATGGATATGGGGACCCGGTATCTCATATGAATAAATTTGAGATACAGATGGACATCCAGAAGGTGTCGGATGATGTTCGCTGCAGAATCTTTCTGGCCACCCTATCTGATACTGCTCAGGAATTGTTTTTTAAATTCCCTCCTGCTAGCATAGTATCATGGGAGATGTTCGTTTAGGAGTTCTACGGGCAATCCTATGCTGGTCGTGTGCACCCGACTGAAGCCAATCAGCTGGTCGAGATACGCCAGAAGGAGGGAGAGTCCTTAAAGGAGCATGTCCAGCGTTTTATGCAAGCAACAGCTGGAGCAAAAATAGTTGGGGATAAAGGGAAAATGATGGCCCTTACTGCTGGAGTGCGGCGCCACTCTCCCCTCTGGAACAGTTTAAGTAAGAATGGGGTAAAGAATACATAGGAATTCCTTGATCGAGTAGACCGGTACATTAAGCTTGAAGAGGCTATTTCCAACGAGGGGAAGTCACCGGCAAAAGACAAGGGACCAAAAGAAGATCCCACTGAAGCCGCCAACGGGTTAGATAAATTCAATGGCAACGACAAAAACAACGGGAAAAATGGTGGAAAAAGGGCGAACAACGAGTCGTCAACGTCTGAAAATAAGCGCCCTAAGGGCAATAGGTACAAGCCAAGATTCACCAACTACATGGCCCTTGTCGAAAGCAGAGCAGAGGTGTACCAGGCGACCAGGACCAATGTCCCTTATAAGCAATCAACGCCAATTAGGAAGGATATCTCCAAGAGAGATACAACGAAGTTTTTTTGTTTCCACAATGACTATGGTCATGACACCAACGAGTGTAACCAACTGAAATTAAAATTGAGTTCCTTATCAGACAAGGACACCTGAGGAGATATGTACGAGCCACTGGAGGTTCTCAGCAAGGGCTCAAGGAGGCAACGAGCAAGCGCCTATCCGCCAACGCTCGCCCCCTTTACAGGCCGCTCCTGTGGCGGGTACATTGCTAACCATCTATGGAGGTCCACACCTTGCAGGAGATAGTGGGAAGGCAAGGGAGTGATATGCTCGGACCTTACGTCACGACCAGGACATCGAAATGCTGAATGTGGAGGAGCAAACTCCCAAGAAAACTCGAACAGACGAAGAGCTAATAACTTTCTCTGAGCTTGACGGTCATCATGTCTAGTTCCCTCATTCGGACCCGCTGGTCGTGGACATCCAAATAGCCAATATGATGGTTAAGCGGGTGTTAGTAGACACAGGAAGCTCAGTGAACATTTTGTACAAGTCCTTGCTGGAAAGAATGAAATTGTCAGTGAAAGACATGGAGCCATGTAACCAAACCATTTATGGTTTTTCTGGGGAAGGGCTCGCACCAACAAGGTCGATCAGGCTTCTGGTTACGATAGGAACTGCGCCTGCAAACAGGACTTTACTCACTACTTTTATAGTAGTTGATTGTCCTTCTGCATACAATGCTGTGATTGGAAGGCCTATTCTAGTTGACCTACGAGCCGTAACCTCGGTCTGGCACCTCACCATGAAGTTCCCAACTGACGCAGAGATATGATGTGTGTTGGGAAACCAACGAGAAGCGAGGGAATGCTACAATTCCTCGATTACTAAGGCGAAAAGGGGTAGATCGAGGGAAAGAGCCGGAAAAGAGTTACAATTGGCCGATGAGGTACAAGCCCAATCAGGTGAGCACGTCACCAAATAGGATGTTGCCCAAAGTGAGGATAGAGATTTAGATCCTTGCTTTGGGGATTTTGATGAAGAAGTAGGACAAGTCAAGGACCTTGAGAAGGTCCAACTCGATGAGGCAGATCCGACTAGGGTTGTGAAAGTCGATAAAAACTTAGAGACAATAACAAAACAGAGATTGGTGGAATTTTTAAAGAAGAACCAGAAGGTATTTGCCTGGTCGCATGAAGATATGGTTGGGATTGACCCTACAGTTATTAGCCATGTTTTGAACATGGATAAAAGCTTTCCACCAGTACAACAGAAAAGGAGGCTGCTCGACAAAGACAGATCAAAGGCTTTAAAGGAAGAAGTCGAGAAGCTAAAGGAGAACGGATTCATCAGGGTAGCGTTTTATCCATTGTGGGTCTCTAATCCCGTACTAGTTCCCAAGCCAAATGGAAAATGGAGAACATGCGTGGATTTCATAGACCTTAATAAAGCCTGCCCTAAAGATTGTTTCCCGCTCCCAAGGATCGATCAGTTGGTCGATGCCACTGCAGGGCACGAGATCCTATAATTCATGGATGCATACTCTGGATACAATCAGATCAGTATGCACCCACCTAATGAGGATCACACTAGCTTTTGGACCGATACAGGACTTTACTGTTACAAAGTAATGCCTTTCGATTTGAAAAACGCTGGTGCGACTTACCAGCGACTGGTCAATCACATGTTTAAAGAGCTGATTGGTGTAAACAAGGAGGTGTATGTTGAAAATATGCTGGTTAAGTCAAAGAAGGTAGGAGAACACATTGGGAACCTGCAAGAGTGCTTCAACATCTTAAATAAATATCAGATGAAGCTGAATTCCTTTAAGTGTTCCTTTGGAGTTGGATCAGGGAAATTTTTGGGATTTATAGTGAACTCACGAGGTATCGAAGCTAATCCTGAAAAGATCATGGCCCTGGTCGATATGAAATCGCCAACAAAGATAAAAGATGTTCAAAGTTTAACCGGGAGAATTGCCGCTCTAAGTAGATTTATTTCTAAATCCACAGACAAGTGCGTCCCATTTTTTAATCTACTTAGGGGCAATAAAAAATACGAGTGGACGGAGGAGTGCGAGCAGGCTTTCCAATCTCTAAAGTCTCATATGTCGCAACCACCGATTTTGTCTAAACCAGTTGAAAAAGAAACTTTGTTCATCTATTTGGTGGTCACAGAATATGCTGCGAGTGTTGTCTTGCTAAGAGAGGAGGAACATGCACAAAAAGTTGTGTATTATATAAGCAAAAGGCTTATAGGAGCGGAACTGCGATATCCGCCCATTGAGAAATTAGCCTACTGCTTGATTTTAGCCTCCAGAAAGTTGCGACCATACTTCCAAGCTCACCCCATTGCAGTACTCACCGACCAGCCCCTACGGCAAGTCCTGCAGAAACCAGAAGCCGCTGGTCGATTATTGAAATGGGCGGTTGAGCTTGGACAATTTGATACTTCTTATTCGCCACGAGCAGCAGTAAAGGGACAAGCTCTAGCAGACTTTGTCGCAGAGCTCACTGGACTTCCAGACATTGAACCAATAGAAGACCCTGAGCCTCAAAGCCAAACTCCCTCTTGGAAGTTGTTCACAGACGACTCTTCTAATGAGCACCATGCTGGAGCAGGTGTGATTTTGGGATTTTGGTAATGCCTAAAGGTCATCGATTCCATTGCGCAATCAGATTCGACTTCACAGCGTCCAATAACAAAGCTGAGTACGAAGCATTGCTTGCAGGATTAAGATTATCCAGGGACATGAACATAAAGTCACTTGAAATCTATAGTGACTCCTAGTTAGTTGGTGGTTAATCAAATTACTGGAGAATATCAAGCCCGGGGTCTGAAGATGGTTGCTTACTTGAACAAAGCAATGGATTTGTTGGCGCAATTTGAAAAATATACTCTCCAGCAAGTACCTCGTGACCAGAACTCAAACACTGATGCTTTGGCCAAATTAGCAAGTGCAAAGGATGTTGACACCTTGAATATAGTGCCTGTTGAACGGCTGTCTACACCAAGCATCAAAGCAGAAGAAATATCTCTGGTAATTCAGGCAGCAAACACGTGGATGGCACCCTTCATTGAATACTTGACGCATGGAGTACTGCCAATGGATAGAAACAAAGCAAGAGCCCTCCAGAGGCAGTCTGCTCGATTTATCCTGGTCGATGAAATTTTATACAGAAGAGGGTACTCAATGCCACTCCTAAGGTGTGTTTCTAAAGAAAAGGCCAAAGAATTAATGTGAGAAGTCCATGAAGGTTTCTGCGGAGATCATTCTAGGGGCAGAGTTTATCAAAAAAGATCCTAAGGCAAGGATACTTCTGGCCAACAATGAATGAAGACTCTGTGGATTTTGTTCGAAAGTGCAACAAGTGCCAAAGATTTTACAAGATAATCCGAGCAGCTCCTAATGAACTAAAGCAATTGAAAAGCCCGTGGCCATTCGAGTGTGGGGGATAGATTTGATTGGGTCTTTGCCCACAGGAAAAGGCAACGTACAGTATGCTATAGTTGTTGTTGACTACTTCATGAAGTGTGATGAGGACACCAAGACTAAAAATCCAAGTCAAGTTCCAGTTGATCCAAGTCAAGAGGGGAGGAATGATGAGGACACCAGTTTAGGAGCTTGATCAATATTTAGCTTCCTGTAATGAGTCTTTTTATTTTTAATCACGTTTTTTATTTAGTCTTTGTTTTGTGATAAGTCAAACATTTGACTTGTGTGAGTCCAATAGTCCTTTTGTCTTTAATTTTCGGTTTTTATTAGGAAGACAAAGGGTTGTCTTTAAATTTCAGTTTTCATTAGGAAGACAAAGGGTTGTCTTTATTTTTCGGTTTCATTAGGAAGACAAAAGGCTTGTCTTTAATATTTCGGTTTTTAGGAAGACAAAGGGGCTTGTATTGATGTAATTTTCAGCTATATAAGGCCTTGAAAACATTTGGAAAAATCAGATTATGTTGAATGAAATTGTGAGTTTATTTCTTCTTGAGTTCTTGAAGAAACTTTTGAACTTATCAAGGAGATTCCTTGTGGCGTTCATCCTGACTTATCAAACGGATTCCATCCCCGTTTGTGGCGTCTTCCTCATACCAAGGTTCATGCTTGGCTAAGCATTGGGTCGCGGTTCCATTCCAATCTCGTGTGTTCTTGGTGGCTGTTCCATATTTGGTGTCGGGTTTCGTCACACTTGTTGGCGTAGTTCGTATCAAAGTGGGTCGAATCTGAGCCACTTGCGACCATCACGACCAAGAAGGTGCTGAATTTTGTGGTCAAGAACATTGTGTGTCACTATGGATTGCCAAGAAAAATTTTCTCAGACAACGGCACATAGTTTGACAGTGATCTGTTCACCAATTTTTGCGAACAGTAGCTCATCCACAGGCAAACGGACAAGTTGAGGCTGTCAACAAGACACTAAAGGATACTCTGATGAAAAGGCTTGAAGAAGCAAAGGGGCATGGCTAGAGCACTTGCCTGAAGTCCTCTGATCATATAGAACATCACATCGAACAACAACAGGCCATACTCCATTTTCCTTAGCCTATGGGTATGAAGCTATGTTGCCTGTTGAATTAGATCTACCATCACATCAAAGGTTGGCATACGATCAAGACGTTAATAGCTAGTTATTGACAGAATCTCTGGACTTGGTCGATGAAAGGCGTGAGCAAGTCCAACTTCGAGTAGCAGCTTACCAACAAAAGGTCGCCCGGTACTTCAACTTCGAGTAGGAGATTTGGTACTTAGAAGAGTTTTCCTCAACACCCGCGATCAAGCAGCTGGAGTGCTTGGACCTAACTGGGAAGGGCCATACCAAATGAAGAATTCCTTCTACCAGGCAACTACAAACTCGCTCGCTTAAATGGAGATCTCATTCCTCGCTATTGGAATGGAGAACACCTGCGCAAGTATCAATAAACAGTTCTTTTTAAAGAATTGGCTTGTATTAATTTCTCTTTTTACAAGTTAATGAACAAGGGTTAGTCAGCCATATGACTAATCGCTTATAAGTGTAAGATCAAATATTTGATCACTCGAACAGACACGATTGTCCATTTATTACGAGAAATAAAAGGGATTGTGCGCAGCCAGTCAATCTTGCCAATTATTGTATTTATTACAAGTATTTGCTCATTGCGTGGTGTTTTGCTATATTATCATTTTTTTATAAATCTTTATTACGAGCAGTAATGTTTGAACATGTCTTGGTCAAGGCAAGTGACTGAGAACCTAAAGCTCCTCAATCACTTGTGGGGCATATAAGGTACCTAGTAAGCAAAGCATATCGACAAGTATATGTAAACACACGAGCAAAAGAAGTGAAAGCATGCTGTGGTACTTAGAGTATTTTTCAAAATTTTGTTTAAATTTTGTTAAATCAAACCAAAGTGCTATGCTAAGTTCGGTTGTGCGAAAAGGATGTTGTAATATATTGCAAGTATTACAACATCTAAATATTAAAAGTAAATTGTTTTACACCGCGGGCAGTTACTGCTTGGATGTAATTCTCTGCTTAAAAGAAAAAGTTGCCCGTGCAGCAAAAAATATATTATCTTGACACTACAAACCGAGGTCCGTCTGTCCCAAGTTACAAATTTAAATAAAAGAAATTATGAAGCAGGAGGATCTTGAGGAATTTGCTGGTCGACAGAGGCCCCAATTTCCTCGTCTACGCCATCAATGCCCGTAGCCAAAGAGATTTCAGGGGATATTGGAACTGTCGCTCTCTCCTCCTCTTCAAGGCGAGCTAGACACCTATTTATCTCAGACTGCCTCATACGGTCTGATAGATAGCTAAAGTCTGCCCCACGATTATTCTTCCAGAACATATTTCAGCATTTAAAAGTGGCTCCCTTGTATCTCTCCAGGTTACTGGCATTTGTCTCCTCGAGCTCTTTCATGCGTTCCTCCAACCCCTCAGTCTCCTTTCTGCTGATGACCAGATCATCTTGAAGCTTAGAGGCTTCCTTGAAATTAAGCAAAGAAGCCTCCTTAGACTTCTCTTTAGTTTCAATGGCTTTGGTCAACGCAGCCTGGTGCTGTTTTAGCTCTTCGGCCAGCTTGGCCTTCTGTTCGAGCAGTTCAGCACTTTTCTTCTCGGCTGCCTCGAGCCGCTCGGTGTATTTTTCCTCAGTCGTCTTAAGCTCCTCAACATGTTTATCCTCATACGCTTTGAGCTGCTCGCCAAGCCTCTTCTCATATTGAGCATTCAAGGCCCCCGAGCGGCGCCAACCAGCGCTCATGCTTAGAACTCTCTGCGATTTGAAAAAAGGTAAAACTGTTAGTGGGAATAAAGTGACAAGATAAACAAATAAAGCTCGGCAAAGAATGGCAACTTACGCTGAGCACTTCATTCAACACACGGTTAAAGATCTGATCAACTTCCATGGAGTCAGTATTGTTGATGGCCTCTCGGCTGCGTCGGTGCCTCGATAGCTTTGTCAGCCTATCTTTGGCTGAACTAAGAACCAAGTTCGCCAAAGCCTCTCCTGTCTGATCAGGAGGTGTCTGTCACTGGGGGTTGGAGGAGTTTGGTTAGCAGGCGCTGGAGGATGTGTCTGGTTGACGGGGGCTGGTGGAGACGACTGGTCGATGGGAGCTGGAGGAGGTGTTGTTTCCCTAGAAGGAACTGGTGCTGGAGGATCCCCAGTTCGAGCTTTTTTGTTGGAGGGTTGCTACAACTTTCTCCATGATGTTGCCTGCTCCCCTTTTTCTTGCTCGCAAGAGCAACGGGGTCAGGTTCACTATACAGATCGAATAGATCTTCAGCCGACATGACTGCAATATAGAAGCGAACAGTTAGGCAATATAGATGGAGATACCTACTAAATCAAGGAAATAAGATCAAAGAAATTTAAAGTAAAATACCCGAGCTACAACTACTGGTCGCTACATTACTTATTGTACTACTGCTACACTCACTCTCTTCCTTGAAGAAGTCTGAATTTAAATTAGGTGTGTATTTAAAGTTGTCGTCCCCGTCAAATAAATGACAGGGAATGGGCAAACTATCTAAGAGTGAGAAGTCAGTATTGTTCTCCTCCGAAGACTCAAGAATAGGCTCGGGATGCTTGGAGACCTTCTGCTTGCCTTTTCCTTTTTGAGCAGGAGCAGCAGCTGCTCACAAGGTGCTGGACGGTTCCTTGATGGTCACTCTCATTGCCCTCCTCGGGGGTTGTGACACAACTTGATCCTGGGAATTTCTCCCCCAGTAGCACTTCCCGTAGTTGACTCCCTCACATCCTGGTGAGGTGCCAGAAGGCCAACTAGCCTTAGATTGGTCTCCGTGACCAGCTCTTTGACACTTTTTTCAATATTTGTCATGCTCGCTAAGGATGTTGCTCGTATCTCCATATTGGGGGTGGGAGTTGGTTGATGCCATGGACCTAAATGACATCAAGGTTCTAAGGAATGTGCGTAAAAGCTAAAGGAAATTGAACGACCAGTGAATAAATAATTTACCTCCTTCAATGAAGGCCAGATTGTTGGCAACCAGGTCTGGTGTTAAAAAGTACTCCTGGAAGTACTTTCCCACGTTGGACTTATGGGTAATATCACTCAGAAAGGTGCGAGCAGATTCCTGGTGGTAGAAGTGGAAGAACCCCGTGTTGTTGTGATTGGGGTTGGACTTGAGATCGAACAACTGATTGATCTCGTGTGGCGTAGGAACGGGCCACTTCTTGTGGCTGTACAGAATATAGAGAGCAGAGAGCACTCTATATCCATTTGGGGTGATTTGAAAGGGAGCGACCTCGAAATATTTGGCCACCCCCTAGAAAAATGGATGAAGAGGCAAAGTTGCCCCTGCCTCAATGTGATACCTCGAGCAGGCGCTGTAGGCGCCCCCAGGTAGGTTTTCCTGCTGGTCAATCGAAGGCTTGATTAGGGTTATCCCAGGAAGTCTATACTTCTTGAGATAATTCCCTACCATCCTACTTGTAATAACACTAGGAGGGACTACGTACCATTCGACTTCTGGTCGAAGGACGTCTCAAAGTCACGCTTTTGTTTGGATTCCTAGTTGGGAAGTGTTTTCAGGTTGAGGGCTAGTCGAAGGAGTTTCAGCCTGAGGAGCAGGCTGATTATCAGAAGGCTTAGCTGTTTTCTTTCTTTTTTGTACGATGGATTTTACGCGACCCATGTTGGCTGGGCTGGTCGAAGGTCTATTTGAAGGGTTATAAGAAAAGGGAATTTCCAAGATTAGCAGCGACGACTGTTCTTGATCTTCGAGTAGCTACGCGAGCAAGTCGTCATTGATCGGCTTCTCACCTACCCACAGGTCGTGCATGAAAATCTGCCAACAGAGAAGGGAAATGTGAATCTACGGCCAATAGACCAAGAAAGTGGAAAAGTTGGAATAACGTTGCTCGTGTATAAAAGTTAAGCTTTTTACGACCAGCAGCATTCTAACGTAAACACTAAATCGTACGCCAACAGTTTGGAAAACAGATTAAAAAGCAGCAGTGAAAAGTTTTTCAAGAAAAACTTTCCGACTCTGAGAAAGGGCGGGAAAAACCATCAAAACCCAAGGTTCAATCAAACCAAAAACTCAACAATTCACAAAGTCCAATTCAAAGCTTAGAAACTCTAAAAACTCAAAACTTTAAACTTAGATTACCTTCGATTAGGTTGTTTCTCGTCAAATCCTTCAGTCAAGAAGCTTCTAATCTTTCCTAGGATCGCTATGCCTTGATCCTCGCTTGATTCTGACTCCTAGAACTCGAGATATCTTCGAAAATGCTTCGAACAGTGAAAATGAGCTAACGGGGAAGAACGAGAGGTTTTCTAACGTACGTTCTATCTGACAAGCTACTTCAAGCTTAAGTAACCTCAAATAAAACCTAGTGCTCGGGGTCCCAAAAACACCCCCGGGGATATTATAGTCTAAACTTCCAAAACTTCACCCTGATCTCAATAACTCCCAATATATCATCAAATAAACATTCTTACTACCCAATAATTGACCCCGTTATGACAAAACTGATAATCCATTAAATAGGACCGTCTCATGCCGAATAGCTCAAATATATCTCCATAATAATGGAATCTCATACACAAATCACAATATGCACCCAAATACACAAATTTACCCTCAATGGACCAAATTATCAAAACATCATAATATTCAAACGTGGACCCACATGCATGCATATAACATCATATTATAATATAATTCACATAAACATGCATATATTCATTTAATGGCATAATTAAACAGTTATGGCTCTCCCGGCCTACTAATCCAGCCATTAAACCGCATTAGGGATTCGGGGCATTACAACTATCCCCTCCTTACTGAAATTTCGTCCTCGAAATTTACCTTAACAGCTCGGGATACTAACTCTGCATATCTGACTCCACCTCCCAGGTCGCTTCCTCTACCTTGTTGTTCCTCCACAATACCTTAACCAAAGGTATCGTCTTATTCCTGAGGACCTTATCCTTTCTGTCAAGTATCTGAACTGGCTGCTCCTCAAAGGAGAGATCTGGCTCAAGCTCCAGATCTTCATAACTCAAAATATGATTCACATCAGATACATACATCCGAAGAGCTGATACATGGAATACATTATGCACGGCTGACAACACCGGAGGCAAGGCCAACCTGTAAGCCACTTGACCAATCCTCTCCAGGATTTCAAATGGACCTACAAACCTAGGGCTCAGCTTGCCCTTCTTCCCAAACCTTCTCACCCCTTTCCATGGTGAGACTCTAAGGAAGACATAGTCTCCCACTTGGAACTCCACGTTCCTACGCTTGGGATCTGCATAGCTCTTCTGTCTACTCTGAGAAGCGAGCATCCGAGCTCTAATCTTCTCAATGGCCTCACTGGTCCTCTGAACTGCCTCAGGACCCAAGTATCTCCTTTCACCTGTCTCATCCAAATGAATGGGAGATCTGCACTTCCTACCATACAGCATCTCATAAGGTGCGACTCCAATGGTAGACTGATAACTGTTGTTATAGAAAAACTCTATCAAAGGTAGATACTTACTCCAGGATCCACCAAAGTCCAGCACACATGCTCGTAGCATATTTTCTAATATCTGAATCGTCCTCTCAGATTGTCCATCTGTCTGAGGATGATAAGCATTACTGAACTTCAACTGTGTTCCCATGGCCTTCTGTAAACTCCCCCAGAACTTGGAAGTAAAAGTGGGGTCTCGATCTAACACGATCGACCTCGGTGCTCCATGGAGGCGTACGATCTCTCTCACATAGAGATCTGCATACTGGTCAACTGTATAAGTAGTCCTCACTAGCAGAAAGTGAGCTAACTTGGTGTAGCGATCCACTATCACCCAAATAGAATCATGCTGACCAACAGTCCTGGGTAAGCCCACCATGAAATCCATCATGATTTCTTCCCACTTCCACTCTGGGATATCCAGAGGCTGTAATAATAACCCTGCCGGCCTCTGACGCTCAGCCTTGACCTGTTGACAAGTCAAGCACTTAGCCACATACTCTAACTCTACTACATCTCTCTTCATCCCTGGCCACCAATATAACGATCTCACATCCTGATACATCTTCGTGGTGCCTGGATGCAAAGAGTAAGGTGTAGTATGAGATTCATCCAAAATCTCTCGCCTCAAAGCAGTGTCTAACGGAACACATATCCGCCCCCTGTATCTCAACAAATCTAGCTCAGACACTGAATAATCTCTGGATGCTCCAGCCAGAACATCCTCTCTAATCTTGATCAGCTGTGGATCACTCAACTCACCCTCTTTGATTCTCTCCAACAGTGTAGACTGTAGCGTAATATTAGCCAACTGGCCCACCAGCAACTCTTACCAGCTCTGGTCATATCATCTGCTAACTCTCTGGCTACCAGTCTCATACCATGAATCTATCCCGGACCCTTCCGACTTAAAGCATCAGCTACCACGTTGGCCTTTCCTGGATGATACAGAATCTGACAATCATAATCTTTCACTAACTCCAGCCAACGCCTTTGCCTCATATTCAGGTCTTTCTGGGTGAAGAAGTACTTCAGGCTCTTGTGGACTGTATAGATCTCACACTTCTCTCTATAGAGATAATGCCTCCATATCTTTAAAGCAAAACCACAGCCACCAACTCTAAATCATGAGTAGGATATCTCTTTTCATACTCTTTCAACTGACGAGAAGCAAAAGCAATTACCTTCTCTGATTGCATCAAAACACAGCCCAAACCCTGATGAGAAGCATCACAATAAATCACAAACTTCTCCTGATCTGTCGGAAGACTCAGAATCGGAGCTGTAATCAACCTTTGCTTCAGTTCTTGGAAGTTGTTCTCACACTTATCTGACCACACAAATTTCTGGCTTTTGCGTGTCAACTCAGTCAATGCAGTAGCAATCTTTGAGAACCCTTCCATTAACCGCCTATAATAACCTGCCAATCCAAGGAAACTTCTAACCTCAGAAGCATTCTTTGGCCTTGGCCAATCTCTGAGCGCTTCGATCTTTGTTGGATCTACCTTAATCCCCTCCTTACTGAAAATGTGCCCAAGAAAGGATACCTGAGATAACCAAAACTCACATTTCTTGAACTTAGCAAACAATCTGTGCTCCCTCAGTCTCTGTAGAACCAACCTCAGATGTTGTTCATGCTCTGACTCAGACTGAGAATATACCAGAATATCATGATACGAACCATGCCAACAAGTGTGACGAAACCCGACACCAAATATGGAACAGCCACCAAGAACACACGAGATTGGAATGGAACCGCGACCCAATGCTTAGCCAAGCACGAACCTTGGTATGAGGAAGACGCCACAAACGGGGATGGAATCCGTTTGATAAGTCAGGATGAACGCCACAAGGAATCTCCTTGATAAGTTCAAAAGTTTCTTCAAGAACTCAAGAAGAAATAAACTCACAATTTCATTCAACATAATCTGATTTTTCACATTGTTTTGGCAGTCCTTATAAGGACGAAAATTACATGAAAACAAGACCCTTGGTCTTCCTAATGAAACCGAAAAATTAAGGACAGCCCCTTTGTCTTCCTAATGAAAACCGAAATAAAAGACAAGCCTTTTGTCTTCCTCATGAAAACCGAAAATTAAAGACAAAATGACTATTGGACTCACACAAGTCAAATGTTTGACTTATCACAAAATAAACAAAGACTAAAAAACGTGACTAAAATAAAAAGACTCATTAAGCTCCTAAACTCAGTCAACTTTGATGAGTAAGACAAGTCTTTGTTCTCCTTCAATGTTGACCACGGTCTCCTCTTGTTTTAGGACTTTGTGGACTAGGCTGTTAAGTTCTTCCTTGAATCTCTTGGCTCGTGCCCTCGTCACTGGACCAACTGGAACTTGACTTGATACTTGGGTCTTGGTGTCCTCATCATTCCCCCCCTCTTTAGAAGGATTTGACCTCAAATCGTCACCTGCATCAAAAGGACTCAAATCAGAAACATTAAAAGTAGCACTAACATTATACTCACCTGGTAAATCGAGTCTGTAGGCATTGTCATTGATCCTTTCAAGTACTTGAAATGGACCATCTCCTCGAGGTAGCAATTTTGAACGCCTTTGTGTTGGGAATCGCTCTTTCCTCATGTGTAACCATACCCAATCACCGGGCTCAAAAACCTGCTTATGACGACCCTTGTTAGCTTGCTTAATGTATTGTTCAGTCCTTCTCTCTATGTTGAGTCGCGCCCTCTCATGGATTTTCTTCACAAATTCTGCCTTCTTCTCGCCATCTAAATTCAAATGCTCAGAAACAGGTAAAGGTGATAAATCCAAAGGAGTTAGAGGATTAAAACCATAAACAATTTCAAATGGTGAAAATTTAGTAGCAGAATGCATTGAACGATTATAAGCAAACTCAACATGTGGCAAACAATCTTCCCAAGTCTTAATATTTTTACTTATGATAGCCCTCAACAAGGTGGATAGGGTCCTATTAACTACTTCTGTTTGACCATCGGTTTGAGGGTGACAAGTAGTAGAAAATAATAGTTTTGTCCCAAGTTTTCCCCACAATGTTTTCCAAAAAATAGCTTAAGAACTTGGCATCCCTATCTGATACAATTGTTCTAGGCATACCATGTAATCTCACAATCTCCCTAAAGAACAAATCTGTAACGTTAGAGGCATCATCAGTTTTATGACAAGGAATAAAATGAGCCATCTTAGAAAATCTGTCTACAACCACAAAGATTGAATCCCTCCCACGCTTACTTCTAGGTAAACCCAACACAAAATCCATTGAAATGTCAACCCATGGTGAACTAGGGATAGGTAGGGGTGTGTAAAGGCCATTTGGCTGAACTCTTGATTTAGCTTGCCTACAAGTGACACACCTACCACAAATTCGCTCAACATCTCGTTTCATGTGGGGCCAAAAGAAGTGCTCTTGCAACATAGCTAGGGTCTTAGCAACTCCAAAATGTCCCATCAACCCTCCCCCGTGGGACTCTCTAACTAGCAAATCTCTCAAAGAACAATTAGGTACACACAACCTATGCTCCCTAAACAAGAAACCCTCATGCCTATAAAATTTTCCTTCAGCAGACTTTTCACAAACAGCATAAGTTTCCCCAAAATCATGGTCAGCAGAATACAGCTCCTTTATGTGTTCAAACCCAAGTAATTTAGCATCAAGAGTGGAGATTAGGGCATACCTGCGAGAAAGGGCATCAGCAACCACATTCTCCTTACCTTGTTTATAGCGAATGACATAAGGAAATGTCTCAATGAACTCAACCCATCTTGCATGTCTCTTGTTGAGCTTGTGTTGGCCTTTCAAATGTTTCAAGGATTCATGATCTGTGCGAATCACAAACTCCTTTGGCCACAAATAGTGCTGCCATGTTTCTAAAGCACGCACTAGTGCATACAATTCTTTGTCATAGGTGGGGTAATTGAGGGCAGCCCCACTTAGCTTTTCGCTAAAGTATGCAAGCGGTCTCCCATCCTGCATAAGAACAGCGCCAATACCTATTCCAGAAGCATCACATTCAACTTCAAAAGTGTTAGAAAAGTTAGGCAAAGCAAGTAAAGGAGCATGAGTAAGCTTGTATTTCAGTAGCTGAAATGCCTCCTCTTGAGCTTCACCCCATTTAAATATCACATTCTTTTTGATAACTTCTGTAAGTGGTGCGGCGATGGTGCTAAAATTTTTCACAAACCTCCTATAGAAGCTAGCAAGTCCATGAAAACTTCTAACATTACCTATAGTTGTAGGGGTCGGCCACTCTTGGATGGCTTTGATCTTTTCTTCATCCACCTGAATACCTGTAGCACTTACAACAAAGCCTAGGAAAATAAGCTTATCGGTGCAGAAAGTACACTTACTGAGGTTAGCATATAAACTCTGTTTCCTAAGAACATCCAAAACAGAATGCAAATGCAAAACATGGTCATGCAAATTCTTACTATAAATAAGAATATCATCAAAATACACAACCACAAATTTTCCAATGAAAGCACGCAATACATGATTCATTAAGCGCATGAAAGTGCTAGGTGCATTAGTTAGTCCAAAAGGCATGACTAACCACTCATACAATCCATGTTTAGTTTTAAAAGCAGTTTTCCACTCATCCCCTTCTTTCATACGTATCTGATGATACCCACTTTTAAGATCAATTTTGGAAAACACACAAGAACCATGCAATTCATCTAACATGTCATCTAAACGAGGAATGGGATGTCGATATTTTACCGTTATATTGTTGATGGCTCGACAATCAACACACATCCTCCATGTTCCATCCTTCTTGGGAACTAGAATCACTGGAACAGCACAAGGGCTCATGCTTTCTCTCACATGCCCTTTCTCCATCAATTCTTCAATTTGCCTTTGCAATTCCTTTGTTTCATCAGGATTACTTCTGTAGGCTGGTCGGTTTGGGATGGAAGCACCTGGAACAAAATCAATTTGATGTTCTATTCCTCGAACAGGTGGCAATCCATGTGGTACTTTCTCAGGAAACACATCCTCAAATTCCTGCAAAATAGACACAACAACACTTGGCAGCGAAGAATCAAGTTGGTTAGTATTTAAAAGAGCCTCCTTATACATGAGTAAAATCATGGGCTGTTTTGTACACAAAGCTCTCTTAACCTCACTTTTTTTTGCATAAAAATTATTTTGTTTTCTCTCACTTGATTCCACACTTTTCTCTCTTTGTCTCTCTTTTTCCTCACTCTCATTCATCTTTTCACTCTCTTTTTGCTCACTCATTTTCTTTTTGTCACTCAATTTTTGCAACCTCACTTGATCTTCATACACTTGCTTTGGTGTCAAAGGCGCTAGAGTGATTGTTCGTTGACGGAATGTGAATGAATACTTGTTGGTGAAGCCGTCATGCTGCACCCGCCGATCAAATTGCCAAGGCCTTCCTAGAAGGAGGTGTCCAGCTTGCATGGGAACCACATCACACAACACCTCATCTTCATACTTGCCAATTCGAAATGAGACTAGCACCTGTTTTGTAACCCTCACTTCACCACTATCATTCAGCCATTGCAATTTGTATGGACAAGGATGCCTAAGCGTTGTAAGCCCCAGCTTGGCAACCATGGAAGCACTAGCAACATTAGTACAACTACCTCCATCAATAATGACACTACATACCTTGTCTCTCACATGACAACGAGTGTGAAAGATGTTCTCTCGCTGCACCTCTTCTTCCTCTTCTTTTGCTTGCAAATTCAGGACTCGCCTTGTGACTAGTGCAAGCATCTCACCAGATTCTGGTCCATACTCATTGTCAGAAGCATCTTCCAAAGGTGGCATGTCAGCAAGATCATCTTCATCTTCAGAATCTATCTCTCCACTTTCTCGAATCACCATGACTCTCTTGTTTGGACACTGGCTAGCTATGTGTCCTCGCCCCTGACATTTGAAACACCTTATCTCACTAGAATGAGACTTAGTAGGAGTTGTTTTACCTTGAGGTGGTGTGGCTGTGGTGGCTGGTTTTGGTGTAGATGATGAAGTGGGTTGGTCTTCTTTCTTTGGATAGTTCGACCTCCAAGGTGTTGTACTTGGATTGTGTGGGCTCGGTCTTGACCTCGAACTTGAACTACCCTTCTTGAGCTGCCTCTCCACTTTGATTGCCATATGAACCAAATCCTCCAATTCCACATAATGGTGTAGCTCGATTGGGTCAGCAATCTCTCGGTTCAACCCATTCAAAAACCTTGCCATGGTTGCCTCCCGATCCTCTTCAACATTGGCTCTAATCATAGCCATCTCCATCTCCTTGTAATACTCATCAACACTCTTGGAACCTTGACGAAGGCCCTGCAACTTAAGGTATAGATCTCGATAATAATGAGGTGGTACAAACCGTCGCCTCATCACCCTCTTCATTGCCTCCCATGTGTCAATAGGACGATCTCCACTCCGCCTCCTGTTGATGCACAACTGATCCCACCAAACAATAGCATAATCAGTAAACTCAATGGCAGCTAGTTTTACCTTCTTCATGTCGGAGTAGTTGTGACAATCAAAAACTAACTCCATCTTCTTTTCCCACTCAAGGTATGCCTCAGGATCGCTCTTCCCCTGAAATGCTGGAATTCTCATCTTTATATTTCCTAAATAATCATCTACCTGGTTCCTAGCTTCTCTATCCCGACCATACCTCCTATGGTTACCCGTCGACATCCTATCAAACTCATCATCAGAAACTAACCCTTCCAAATCCCCTTCATTCTCATCCTCCCTTTGGTACATCCTATTCCTCCGTGGCCTCCGTTGCGTTCCCTCTTCTACCCTATCCAACCTCTCATGTATCTGCTCACACTCCGCCCTCATCATCATTCGCATCTCCCCGATTAATGCTTGCATTTGTAGATTCGGAACCTCAGGTGGCGGATTATCATTGCTTGCATCTTTCTCTGGATTTTGTGACATGATAGAGAATCTGCAAAACAATAAGGTTAGACAATTATAGAAAGGACCTCGCTGCACTCCCTCACGTGTTTCACTCAAAGAAAAATGGTCACTCAAGTACACTCGTGTTTGCACTCAATGATGGCTTTTACCCTCAAATAAGCTCACACCTCTGCCTTTTTCCACTCTATTTCCTTCTTTAAGCTCTTTGAAAACTAATGAAACGGTAATATGGAGTATTCAAGCAGCAAATCCAACCAAACAACCAAACGAACACCGACGAAAACTGGTGAAAATGACGAAAAAAATGAGGATTTTTGGAACACTTGTGTGGGGTTTTGGCCAAAAGGCCTCTAGACCATAAGGAACAAGAATAGAACAAAAAATTTTAAGAGAGGTTTCCAGACTCTTTTTTTTTTTTTTTTTTTTTTTAGTTCGGATCCTCTTGTTTTAGGACTTTGTGGACTAGGCTGTTAAGTTCTTCCTTGAATCTCTTGGCTCGTGCCCTCGTCACTGGACCAACTGGAACTTGACTTGATACTTGGGTCTTGGTGTCCTCATCACAAAAAGCTTCTAATCTTTCCTAGGATCGCTATGCCTCGATCCTCGCTTGATTCCGAGTCTTAGAACTCAAGATTTCTTCGAAAACGCTTCAAACAGTGAAAATGAGCTAACGTGGAAGAACGAGAGGTTTTCTAACGTACGTTCTATCTGACAAGCTACTTCAAGCTTAAGTAACCTCAAATAAAACCTAGTGCTCGGGGTCCCAAAAATACCCCCGGGGATATTATAGTCAAAACTTCCAGAATTTCACCCTGATCTCAATAACTCCCAATTTATCATCAAATAAACATTCTTACTACCCAATAATAGACCATGTTATGACAAAACCGCTAATCCATTAATTAGGACCGCCTCATGCCGAATAGCTCAAATTGTTTGAAAAACCTGCCCTAGAGCCAATATATCGCCCATGGTAGGCGATATATCATCTAGGCTTATGTTCCCGAGGCTCGTCGAAGTGTTCGTGCGAAGTTACGTGTTTTTCGTATTTCCCGAGTGGCGATATATCGCCCCCTAGAGCTGCAATATATCAGCATACGCTGAAATATTATACACGTAATTGCACTTTTTCAGCCTAATTTGAATTGAGCTTTGACTATAACGATTTCAAAGCTGCTGGCAGACTCTGGGATTTTCAAATATTACTCTTAATAAACTATTCCTCAAAAATACTTAATTTCTCAATAAATATGCACATGACACGTGTCATTCTCTTATTGGGTTTATCTAAACCTTATAATATAATAATTATCATCTTCATAATCAGTTATATTAATTATACCTTAGGTCATAATTAATATTCTTAAACTATAGGTTAAACTTATCAAATCTACAAGTGTTGCTACGAGTGTCTAACTAAGTCCCGGCTTGAACCAAAATCCACAGTAATAAACATACTACAACTACTACTAGCTATTACTACTACTACTACTATCTAACTAGCTAAGTAAAGTTCTTGGACTCTACAATTCTCCCCTACTAAAAAGAATTTCGTCCTCGAAATTTACTTACCAAATAATTCTGGATACCGGGCTATTATGTCCTCCTCCAACTCCCATGTTGCCTCCCGTTCAGAACTATTACTCTATAGGACTTTGACTATCGAAATACTCTTGGACCGTAACTGCTTCATCCCTCTATCTACGATGCTAAACGTTCATTTCTCGTAACTCAAGTCTTTCTGGAGTGCTATCGTATCGTACTTGAGGACGCAAGATGGGTCTGACACATACTTTCGTAGCATTGAGATGTGGAACACGTTGTGGCTATCTGCTAGGGCTGGCGGTAGGGCTAGTCTATATGCAACTGCTCCCACTTTGTCCAATATCTCAAAAGGACCTATAAATTGGGGACTAAGCTTGCCTTTCTTCCCAAACCGCTTCACACCTTCATAGGAGATATCTTCAAGAAGACTTTGAATTCCACATCGCGTCACTTGTAATCCGCATAGCTTTTCTGACGGCTTTGAGCAGTGAGCATACGCTTTCTAATCAGCGCTACTGCTTCTTGAGCTTTTCTAACAGCTTCGGGACCAAGGAGTTACCTTTCTCCTACCTCGTCCTAGTGTAGCGGCGATTGACACCTTTTTCCATAAAGTAATTCATAAGATGCCATCCCAATCGTTGACTGGTAGCTATTGTTGTAGGAGAACTCTATCAACAGTAAGTACTTATTCCATGATCCTCCAAAATCAAGTACACAAGCGCGCAACATATCCTCTAAAATCTGTATCGTACGCTCGGACTGACCGTCTGTCTAAGGATGAAAATCCATACTAAGACTTAACTTAGTACCCATTACTTGCTATAAACTTCCCCAAAATCTCGATGTAAACACCGATCCTCTATCTTACACTATTGTCTTGGGAATTCCACGTAACCATACTATCTCTTGAACATATATGTATGCGTATTGGTATGCTGTGTATGAAGTCTTAACAGGCAGGAAATGAGCTGACTTGGTTAGTCTATCTATTACTACCCAAGCCAAATCATGCTGCTTACTTGTTCGTGGCAAACCTGACACGAAATCCATAGTTATATCGTCCCATTTCCATTCTGGTACGCTAAGCGGTTGTAATAAGCATGTAGGCCACTGATTTTCTGCTTTCACTTGCTGGCATACTAAGCATTTAGACACAAATTCCGCTATGTCCTTCTTCATCCCTGGCCACCAATAAATTGCCTTGATGTCGTGAGTCATCTTGGTCGACCCTGGGTGAACTGAGTACGGGGTACTGTGCGCTTCTTCTAGAATCGTCATCTTAATCCTTTGATCATTTGGCACGCATACCCGATCCTTATATCTCAATAACCCTTGACTTGATATTGAGAAATTTGTGGCCTTGCCTTCTCTGACTGCATCCATATGTGCCACTAGTGTGTCGTCATGCCCTTGCCCAATCCGTATATCTTCTAGCAGATTTGACTGGATAGACAAGTTAGCCAGCTTGCCGACAACTACTTCTATTCCGGCATTGATCAGCTCTTGCTGCAGTGGCTTTTCTATTCTAGCTAGTGCTGCTAAACTTCCATAATTCTTCCTACTTAGCGCATCAGCAACTACGTTTGCCTTTCCCGGGTGGTATAGGATTTCGCAGTCGTAATCCTTTACTAACCACATGCGCTGCCTCATGTTAAGCTCCTTCTGAGTGAAGAAGTACTCTAAACTTTTGTGGTCCGTATAAATCTCGCACCGTTCTCCGTAAAGATAATGGCGCCAGATTTTCAACGCAAAGACCACCGCTGCCAACTCCATATCGTGAGTTGGGTAGCGTTGCTCCTACTCCTTTAGCTGTCTTGAGGCGTAGGCTATCACCTTGTCATTCTGCATCAGCACACAACCCAACCCTTGCTTAGACGCATCGCAGTAGACTACAAACTTGTTGTTGGGTGTCAGTACGCAGAGTACTGGTGTTGAGCACAGCTTCTCCTTAAGCAACTGGAAGCTTTCTTCACATCTATCATTCCATTTGAATCTTTGCTGTTTCCGGGTCAGGTTGGTGAGCGAAGTGGCTATCTTAGAAAATCCTTCTGCGAACCTCCGATAATAACCTGCTAATCCCAGAAAGCTTCTTACTTCTGACTCGTTCTTTGTTCTTGGCCAATCCTTCACAGCCTCTACCTTTGATGGGTCTACTGCAACTTCGTCCTTGGATATAATGTGCCCGAGGAACGCCACTTGCGAAAGCCAAAACTCGCATTTCTTGAACTTGGCGTAGAGTTGATGCTCCTTTAGTCGTGAGAGGATTAACCTCAAATGTTCCTCGGGCTCGACTTCGTCCTTGGAGTATACTAAGATGTCATCGATGAACACTACGATGAATTTATCCAAGTAATCCTTAAAGACCCTATTCATTAAGTCCATAAACGCGGCTGGAGCATTGGTAAGACCGAAAGACATAACTAAGAACTCGTAATGCCCATAACAAGTTCTAAAAGCTGTCTTAGGAATATCCTCTCCCCGCACCTTGAGTTGATGGTACCCGGACCGTAAATCAATCTTTGAAAACACGTTCGCACCTCGAAGTTGATCAAACAAGTTGTCAATCTAGGGTAGCAGGTACTTATTCTTAATCGTTACCTTATTCAACTCGCGGTAGTCTATGCACATCCGCATTCCGTCCTTCTTCTTCACAAATAGAACCGGTGCTCCCCATGGCGAATGACTTGGTCTAATGAAGCCCAGGTCTAGGAGTTCTTGTAGCTGCGTCTTTAACTCCTTGAGTTCTGTAGGTGCCATCCGATATGGTGCCTTGGAGATAGGCTCAGTGCCCGGTACTAATTCTATCTTGAAGTCAATTTCCCGAGTCGGTGGTAATCCTAGTAAGTCATCGGGAAATACTTCTGGGAATTCTCTTACAATGCAGACGTCTTCAACCTTAAGTGGTGTTTCCTTTACTACATCTGTGATGCTGGCTAAGAATGCTTGACATCCTTTTTCTATCATCCTTTGAGCTTTGAGAGATGATATTAGCGGTGTGCGTAATCCTGAAACTTGTCCCATGAAGCATAGTCTCTAGTCGTCAGGAATCTCGAACGTCACTTTCTTGCGTTTGCAGTCGATGGTTGTGCCATGCCGTGCTAACCAGTCCATGCCTAGTATCACGTCGAAGTCCTTGATCTCCAGTTCTATCAGGTCTACATCCTCAATCTTGATCGGTACGCCTCGTACTATATGTGATGATAGAACTATTTTTCCCGAAGGAAACTCGGTTACAAACCTAGTTCTAAATCTTTCACAAGGTTTGTCTAGTTTTTCTATCATTCCTAACGAGATATACGAATGAGTGGCTCCCAAATCAAATAATACATAACATATATTATTGAGGATAGAAACCTAACCTGTGACCACCTTATTGCTAGCATCAGCCTCTCCTTGGGTTAAGGCAAATACCCTGGCAGGAACCATCTTATCTTCCTTTTTCCCTTCTGGCTTGAGCTGAGGACATTCTTTCTTCCGGTGTCCTTCTTGACCACAGTTGTAACATCCCTTGGTGTTTTCCCGACATTCACCAGGATGTTTCTTCTGGCACTTAGTACACTGCGGGTACTCTACATAACCCGACCTACTGCTTCCATTGTTTGTCCATCCCCTTTTATCGCTATCGGACTGCTTATTGTCAGGATGCCTTCTTTTCTTACCGTTATTATTGTTGCTAGGCTGATTGCTATTGTTATTATGGTTGTTGTTCCGACTAGTCTGAGGTTGACTCTGCTATCTAGGCTCAGGCTTACTGGCTTCTTCTTTACTAACATTAGCCTGCAGCCTTTCCTACTTCTATTGTCGTCTCTAGAACATCGGCATATGTAGTATTTCCTGGGTTTGCTAGCTTAACCCCTAGCTCGATCTTCGGTCAAAGTCCTCTAACAAACTTAAATACCCTCAGATAGTCAGTTGGAACCATTTCTGGTGCGAACTTAGCTAATCGGTCGAACTGCCGAGCATATTCTGCCACTGATAAACTCCCTTGCTTCAGGCCAGCGAACTCCTCGAGTCTTGAAGCGATGACAGTCGAATTGTAGTACTTTTTGTGGAACAGCTCCACAAATCGGGTCCAAGTCATGGTGGCAACATCATGCATCTGTTGGACTAAGTCCCACCATATTCTGTCATCTTTCTTGAGCAGAGACGAAACGCAGGATTTGCGGTCTGCGTTGCCTAGATTCATGTGCGTCAGAATTGGCTCCACATTCCTGAGCCACTCTTCTGCCTTGAAGGGGTCTGTAGTCCCTTCAAAGTTCGGAGCGTGTTGCATACAGAACCACTCATAAACTGGCTCCATGTGCTAAACTGGATATGGCGCATAATTTGCCACTGGCCATCCCCCATATGGACCAACTTGTTGGGGTGCTGAGGCCATTTGCTGCAGCTGTGGTTGCGGCGGAGGCTGAGCCTGTTGTCGTTGTTGCTGTAATAACTCCTCAACTTGTTGTCGCAGTCTGGCAATTTCTGCAGTGTTGTCAACTGGCGGCGCATTGCGGCTAGCAGCAGCACACACTCCCCTTCTGCAAACTGTAAGGGCTTCATTATTCACCAGAGCAGCGTTGGAGGCATTTCCATTGGTGCGAGCAGACCTTCGGAGCGACATCGCAGCAGAGTTCTAACAGTTGAGAGAAACATGTCAGAACTTTACCCTAATAGGCTCTAAGGAAAACTTAATCTAAACAAATATAACTCGGACCTATTAATTATGACTTCTTATGAAATTATATAAGTCTTCTTTATTATTAGAGTGGGTTTCTATACTTAGAAAAGTAAGCCATCTTTATTATTTTCTAAGTCTGTTTCTACTCATCCTATATGACTTAATTCTCAGGCGAAACTCATCTTTGTTCCAAAGTTAACCATATTGAGGAAGGGCTGGGATCAGTAAAATCATTCCCACTACTATGGCCCCCTAACTCTCAATATAGAAACTCGGTTCATTGATTTGTATCCACCCTCACCGAACTTAGTCATTATTTATTAAATTTATTATTTATTATGATTGCAAAAGAAAATCAAACTCATACATGATAACAAAATAACCATGATATTAATTTGGAAAAAAAGTTTTCACTATTTACAATCATAAAAGAAAACAAATAATTAAATAAACAATGAAACTAGTCTATTCTAAAAATCGAGATCTTCTACATCCGATCCTTCATCTAGCATATCGTCATCTATCTCTTCATAGTCATCATTGTCTTGTGCCTCAAAAATACCCTCGAGGAAGATTCGTAAAAATTCTATGTTTTTGTTCATTTGTAAACTGAAATTCCATTTTTGAAGTGAACCTAAGTATGAGAAAATAATATCTCATAGCTACCGGCAATTCATCTTCGTCATTTATCGTCTCCCAAATTTCTTCTAAGGCTGCAATCACAGTAGGATAATCTCTAAAAAGTCTAATTACTAAAATGTATTGCTCCGTGGATCTCATCATGATCTGCTTAGATTCTTGGAGGTGACCTATCTCCCTGTGGAACAAAAGTAGCCTCCGAGTGATTCTTTCTAGCACTCCTACGGTGTTTCGGGGTTCTCTAATTCTTTTTAAACCCTTAATGGCTCGGATATCCTCATAAGTTAATGCTCCGTTCATTCTTAACTGAAACATAAAGGCTAAAATCGTTAGCTATACATATAAACATAATAACTATAACTTAAACACTTACTTGGCAGTCAGATTCAGAGCTTTGAGTGTGTGTATCGAGGAGCACTTCATGCGAATGAACCATTGCTCTGATACCAACAGTAATGACCCAACTAATTCTAGACTTTGGACCATTAATAACTACTATACATAGACACTAATCTTAAGGAAACATACATGCGAAATAGTCATAACTTTATTAAAAACAGTAAGGCAAAAGTTAAATACATAAAAATTCGGTTAGGACATGGGATCCCATTGTTTGAAATAAAACATAACTTAAACCTTTAACAAATTTGTTACAAAATCAAGTGCGGAAAATACATATAAAGCATAACTGAAATGACTAAAAACAACTTCGTCCTCGAACCGTTCACGCAGTCCACCGAATCCATTCTCCCTCAATACACAATCCCAAGCCGCCAAGAATCTTCCCGCCGCCATAAATATTTTCCTGCACATATAAAACAAAGGAATGAGCCTAATGCCCAGCAAGGAAAATCTACTACAAGCATGAAACATATACATAAACATGAGTTATAAACATATAACATATACTATAAACATATATCATAAGTCTAACCCATGTACATGGTAATTATTAGGGTTTGCTAACTAAGCAACTATAAGCCTCATACTACAATGAGGTTTGCTAGCTAAGCAACTATAAGCACCAATAATATAAAAGTGTTGGGGTTTGCTATTTAAGCAACTATAAGCCCCAAAACATATATCATAACATATAAAAAACATACTATAGCATAATCATATAAGCATATCCTATTTTCCTTACCAAATACCGGGATGTGAGAACAAGGACGGGATTTTGGAACACTCCTAAAACCAATAGTAGAAAGGTGAGTATTTCTAAAAGAAAGAGATGAAAAAAATGAGTCTAAACCACCGAGAAGAAGAACTTACCGAAAAGAACCTCAAGTTCAAAGAACTTAATTGCCTAACCAAGAATGGAAAATATTGAGTTAGGATTTGTTTAGAGAAAAACTATAAAAACTAATGAAATATACAGAAATGAACTAGGAATAGGAATACCTTTGAATGCTCTATAACCGAACTACACCTTTATAGAAAATCACACTATTAATCTTACTTCCCAAGTGTTTAATAAGCTCAAGATGATAAAGCTTATAACCCTAACCCAAGTGTTTAACACTCTAAAGTAAACCTAGCAGCTTGAAGGCTCTGAACTCAGCTTGAAGAATGAAAGAAATGGCTGGGTACTAGGTCCTATTTATAGAGTTCAAGAATGAAAAGATCTTCTTTTAGCTTGAATAAAAATAATGACTATTTAATTGAAAAACATTTGAATAATCGTTCAGTAGAGGCTTAAGACTCGGTCAAAAAGATTCTGGGCTTATCAAGAGGTTATGGAATAAAATGAGCTCGGTTTTAAAATTGTTTGAAAAACCTGCCCTAGAGCCGATATATCGCCCATGGTAGGCGATATATCACCTGGGCTTATGTTCCCGAGGCTTGTCGAAATGTTCGTGCGAAGTTACGTGTTTTTTCGTATTTCCAGAGTGGCGAAATATCGCCCCCTAGAGCTGCGATATATCGGCATACGCTGAAATATTATACACGTAATTGCACTTTTTCAGCCTAATTTGAATTGAGTAAACAGCTTTGACTGAGTCCTATAACAATTTCAAAGCTGCTGGCAGACTCTGGGATTTTCAAATATTACTCTTAATAAATTATTCCTCAAAAATACTTAATTTCTCAATAAATATGCACATGACAAGTGTCATTCTCTTATTGGGTCTATCTAAACCTTATAATATAATAATTATCATCTTCATAATCAGTTATATTAATCATACCTTAGGTTATAATTAATATTCTTAAACTATAGGTTAAACTTATAAAATCTACAAGTGTTGCTACAATTGTCCAACTAAGTCCCGGCTTGAACCAAAATCCACAGTAATAAACATACTACAACAACTACTAGCTATTACTACTACTAATACTATCTAACTACAAAGTTCTTGGACTCTACATAAATCCATAAAGATGTGAGATTGTGTTGACTGGTTTTTTCGTCAACTTACGTGAAGTAATAAATGAAGAGTTGTTTTATGTGTAAAATCCTAAGTGGAATATTTGTTGTGAATAATGAACCAAAGACGGAGAAACAAATGCGGTAATAAATGTAAAAGACACAGGTTTATAGTGGTTCAGCCCCAAAAAGATGACCTATGTCCACTTTAGTCAGTTGTATTTATGATGAACTTTGAACTAGTAAGGATAGTTACACTGAGTTTTGATTATGTTCTTGAGATAGTTACAACAATGGAGAGTGAATGCTCTATTAGAAGATGAACAATTACTAACTTATTGACAAACTCCTTTTACATTTTGATTTGCAGTATTTATAGTCGCGGAAATGAGAAGAGTTGATGGTGGCAAGTCATTTCCAGATCCACTAATTTCTGAGACACTTGGATGAACATCAGGTTTCTGTACCCTTCAAAAATGAAAATCTAGCATGTCCTGTGTGAGAAGGTTGGCTGCACTTTTCGATGCTAAAGAAGGCTCAGGTAGCTAGGGCCACCAGTAAGCAGCGACGGTCACTGGTGATCGTCGAGGGCCACCAGCGACTGGCTAGGGCCATCAGCAATGGGGGGGGGGGGGGGGGGATTGGCAAGGAGTCTCTCGTCCTTGTGGTCGACAACGACCTAGCGTGAATGGCGCAGGGTTTAAACGGTCAGGTGCTGATTGACTCGGGCGATTGGAGAAGTAGACTCTTGCTATTGAAGTGTGTTTTTGTCTAAGTGTTGTGGGATTGATGAAGGTCACTCCCATGGCAAGCGACAATGATTGCGGTGTCTTACCACTTCACCACTTGTTTTGACACATCATCAACTACGCAGACCGCCACGTGGCAATACCAATATTGGGTATAACAATGTCTCTGACATTGTACCAACTACTTCAGGTAATGCCTCTGGTACACACTATCTCATAGTGACTTGGACTATTGTGAATGTCATGTTTGTAAAGTTTAGCAACATTGACATCGTATAATACCGGACCTCGCCAATTGTAGGTATTGGCGACCCAAGAATGGGCAAGTTGTCCATTAGCGACTTTGTGGGCAATTTAGTGTTATACTATTTTAACTAATATAATGTTAGATTAAATAATGTGACATAATGTGATTTTTCACACAAATGTGATTTGTCACACCTTGTAACATATTATTGAGAGTCACAAAATTGGACACATGTATGTGCCCAAATGTGACATATTTTGGAGTTACAAATTTGTAACTCCCAAAATATTACCCAATAATGTGTAGATTTGATATTAAACATTTTGATTTGAATTTCTCAAAGCCATAAGAGATATGGCTGTTAGAGATGTGATTTTAACTCCCATAATGTGTATGGAAGTTACAAAATCAAGTGGGAATGAATTTGGAACGTTTTGGCAAATTTGGAAAATTGGTTGCTGAAAAAACGTCTTGGGCCCAGCCTGAAGATTCAGGCCGCGACCTAAGAGGCAGAAAACATCGTGGGCCGCGGCCCATGTTTTTCAAGCTGCGGCTTGAGCGGCTGATAGCATTTTTCAAAGTTCGATTTTATCCAATTTTGAACGTTTCCAACAGCCAAGTAACTCCAAAATCTCTATTTTAATTCCATAAGCATCCAATTAATCATTGGTAACAGTCATGGGGGTTGGTGGAATTTGAAATTCAAATGGTGTTTCAAAACTCTATAAAAATGAGCCTAATGTTCACTTGTAAGACACACCATTTTCCATCCACAAAGCACTTGGCTAGAAAATACACCATAGAGGCTTGATAATTCCAGAGAGATATTTCCTTGAGAGATCCCTTAGTGCTTAGAGAATAGGGGGAAATAAGCTTTTGGACAAAGGTTTTGAACCTTGTTCAAGTTGGTGATCCCCACTACTCTACACTTTGGTTGTGTGAGAGTTTGTTCTTTTTATTGGTTTTATTTTCATTGTTTTGATCTTGTTGATCCTATTTACTTGTATTATTATTGTTTTGAGTTTGTAATCTTCTTCTTCTACATCTTTCTATTTACTTGTATTTTGAGCAATTGAGTTGTAATATTTATTTAATCAATATCGTGTCTATTGTATTTTTGCATAGAGTTGTATTTTCGTTTTTCCATATTTCCATTGAGTATAAAAATATATTCTCTAACAATCAAAAGATTATGTTCCTTTTCAATGGAAGGAGAAACCATAGAGATCTTGTGAGGATCCAACTTTGAAAAGATAATAAGATAAGGTAATGTTCTTCTTTTGTTTTCTTAGAAGATCTAATGGTTTTCATATAGTGATAGAAATGAGAAGAAGAAAATTTTATAAATGAGGTTCATTGTTTTCTAATCTCCTTTGTTTTTCCAAATATAGTGGTTAGATTAGAAGATAATTTAATATCTTCAGTTTTGTTATATGTGATTAATGTGTAAATAATCTAGTAGATTATTGGGTAATATGATAGCATGTTATAGAATTGTCTTATTATGTGATAATGATAAATTATTAGAATGACAATTTTATGAGTTTTATATGACATGCATAAATATTTTGATTTCGTGAATCAATAAAAAATATGAAATCGCATGTGTATGATATTTGTAATTTATGTTTAAATATTAATAAAGAGTCACATGAGTATGATATAAGTCATATATGTTGACAACTATGTGAAATTATAAACATGCAAACATTTGTGAGACGTTAATAGGTTTTATCCGATATTATTGTTAATATGTGATTTGTGAATAAAAGAATTATTTGAGAATTTAAAATTTTCTCATTTAAAAGATGAGCATCTCATTTTATGAGATAAGAAAAGATAAACCTAAGGGGGTTACATCTTTAAATGGTTGTCTTGCTATTGCAGAAAAAATGGATCAAGGTGGATTCAAAAATTGTGGGATGACATATTGACTCGATAAAATTGAAGTCTAGAGTGTTGTCAAATGAAATATATTTGAGAGTTATTTAGTGACAATAATTTTTTAATATTCAATGTATCAATGAGGAGACATTGTAAAATTGGAGAAACAATTTTGAATCTTTACACCAATAGTAAATAGATTAAAAGTGAACTTTATTCATTTTGGTTAAAAATTGTGATATGTTTAAATTAATGTCAAAGAGGAGATAATTTTAAACTAAAACATAAGAAATTAAAGTGTTTAAATAAATCAATGAGGGTTTGTTTTCTTTAATTTAAAGTGTTTAAAAAATTGACATCTTCAAATTGATTTTGATGCGAAAATCAATGGATGTAAAATTGGTATTTTCAAAAGAATCTCAAAGAGACTCTTAAGAAATACACAAAAGTTGTTTAAGTGATTTTGAGATTATTTAAACAACTAAAAGTAAAACTTTGTGATTATTTATTTGAGAAATTTTCACATGACATATGTATTCACATATTTTATTTTGTGAAATATATAAAAGAAAGAAACTAAGTGAAAGATGCTTTGAAAGAAATGTGCCTTGCTTTAGCAAGTAAATAAATCAAGATAAACATTGAGGTTTTTATCTTGATCTATTGAGAGTTTATCATGTGTCTTAGAGGACTCATGATGAACTTTGAGAATTATAAGTCTAGAATTATCTTGGAGGATAAATGACTTAATAGAAATGAAGATATTTCTATTTTAAAGTGATTATCACTAAGTAAGAAATGTGGGGGTGATGCTCCAAAGTTATTCAATTTATTTTGTTGATGATAATTGATTAATTTGGTCATCCTATCCAATAATAGGTGATTTGGAATTCCACATTCTTAATCACATTGGCTATATGAGCATAGAATGGATAAATTTAGACATGCTTGGTGTCTAAAGTTACTGTTTGTAATATTTTGATTCAAGAAGGAATCAATTTAAAACATAAAGAATAATTTTAGAAACAAAGAGGTTTCTAGAATTAATATTCAAATGTTTATCTTGGATATTAAACAATAAAATAGTGGGGGTGTTGACTATGGTCAAAATCACTATTTTAAAAATAACTATTTTAATCAAAGTATGGCTAGCAACAAAGTTTGAATAAAATAAAGAGAGTGTTTAAAGTATGCATGCATGAGAAAAGAAATAACTCAAATAGAATCATTTATACATCTCGAGGGATGGAGCTTAAACTCCTTGAAGAGATTCACGATTGATGGTAATTTATCCTAACACTAGTTAAATAACTAGTATTAGGTTCAATAGGTAATAACAAGTCAATCAAGTGAATAGTAGTAGTACTCAAATTTTGTCCCATCTGAGATATTAGTACTAGTGTGTTACCAAAATGAGGGTTAAAACTGAAAAGTTTTTTAAAAGAACTCAGTCTTGAAAAAACAAGTATTTAGGGTAACAAAATACTTGAAGAGTTCTACCTATATAGACCTGGGGTGGTGCCGCCCCTCATGAGAATTGGGAGTCATTCTCAAGAAAAGTATATGAATGGAATGTGCACATGGCCATTAACGGTGCAAAAGCGAGACATTGAGGTCTCAAGTAAACATAGCAAATGTGTGTGTTTTATCACCGGTTTGTTATCAAGAGATAGTGGTTCAATGCTTCGGCAACCAAAATTTCAACAAACTTTGTGGTAATTACACTAAGGTAAAATTCAAGTCGAAAGACATTTTACTTTATGCACCAATGCAAATGTTTCTATAGAGAGTGATTATTTAATCAAGTGGGGGAATATTATATTTTAATATAATGTTTGATTAAATAAGTGCTACAAAAGGTGATTATTTAATCTAAGTGGGGGGATGTTATATTATTTTAAATAATATAATGTTAGATTAAATAATGTGACATAATGTGATTTGTCACACCTTGTAACATATTATTGAGAGTCACAAAATTGGACACATGTATGTGCCCAAATGTGACATATTTTGGAGTTACAAAAACAGTTACAAATTTGTAACTCCCAAAATATTACCCAATAATATGTAGATTTGATATTAAACATTTTGATTTGAATTTCTCAAAGCCATAAGAGATATATGGTTGTTAGAGATGTGATTTTAACTCTCACAATATGTATGGAAGTTACAAAATCAAGTGGGAATGAATTTGGAACGTTTTGGCAAATCTGGAAAATTGGCTGCTGAAAAAAACGTCTTGGGCCGTGGCCCAAGAGGCAGAAAACATCGTGGGCCGCAGCCCATGTTTTTCAGGTCACGGCCTGAGCGGCTGACAACATTTTCCAAAGTTTGGTTTTATCCAATTTTGAACGTTTCCAACAGCCCAGTTGTTGACTGTGATTTTAGCCAACGACGTAAAAACGTCAAATACGACAAGCCTTCAAGAGAATTATAAACGACAACAGACAGTTTTTATCAATGAAAGTAAATAACACGAGATTTTATAGTGGTTCAGCCCCGATAATCGGTAATAGCCTAATCCACTTAGAGATTTTATTACTGTATTCACACTCAAGATCAGATGAACCAGTGTCAACTGAGTTTCTTCAGTGCAAATATTCCATAATACAAAAAAGGGTTCTCTTAGGAAAAACACTTTCTCTCTCTAGAACACAGGTTAACTCTTAATTTTGCCAAAAGTCCTTTTACGATCCTCCCAACCCTCTATTTATAGACCTGGGATTCTCAACTGATATCCCCTTTAGATAGGGATATTTCATTATTCACCTTATATTTATATTACAAAATAAATGTTTAAAATACAACTGATCCTAAATTCGAGTGAGGAGTGAGAGATTCCCGGATGCTTAGACCAATTCTCACTGAAGTCGTTTCGGGAAGTTTGACGTAGTCTCACATGCATGTTGATTACTCCTTCAAGCTTTCCGTGGGTCAAAGGTGGTATATGCATGGCTCTCCTCGGACCAAAGGTCATATAAGTTTGGCTCTCCTCGGACCAAGGTGGTCCGAGCCCACCTCCTTTGCTCCTTACCTCAGACAAGTCCGAGGTAAGCTCCTCCATGAATTGTCCGATCGGACACAATGGTTTTCTCCTTGGCTTAAGGTGGTCCGAACCACCCTCTTTGGCATCTCACCTCGGTCAAGCCCGAGCCCATTTCCTTCAATCAAGGTCCGATCGGACCTTGTAGTTCTCTCCTTGGACCAAGGTGGTCCGAGCCATGTTTTCCATATCATCTCCTCGGACCAAAATGGTCCAAGGCACCTCTCCTATGGGCATGTCCGATCGGACATGGTGCCCTTCTCCTCGGACCAAAGTGGTCCGATCCTCTCCTTTTCAACCAAGGTCTGATCGGACCTTGTAATCTTCTCCTCGGACCAAGGTGGTCCGAGCCTACCTTCCTCCTCCTTCTCACCTCGTACAAGCCCAAGCCTACCTCTTCCATGGCATATCCGATCGGCCATTATGTGGCTTTCCCCTTGACTAAAACTCAAGTCTTAGTCATTCTCTTTGGACACATTCGAGCCAAAATATCAAGAGGCTCCCCAAGCTTAGGTCCGATCGGTCCTGTTGCTTTTATCCCTTGAACCAAAATCCAAATCTCTCCTTCAATCTTCTTGGACTTGGCTTCAGATCAATTACTAGGGTCTTCATACTGGGGTCTGAGCCAAGCAACCCTTAGACCAAATATTCTCTTCGGTCGGGTGTATTTGACTTGACTATCTGTCCAATTTCTTAACTGGTGTATTGGGCCACTGCTAAGCCATATCACCCCACTAACTCACGCCATGTGCCAATTTTATTGCCACATCATTTTTTTCAAATTTTTGGGATAACATTTGCCCCCCAAGTTTATTATATGATTCATTCACGTAATAAACTTTTTCTCCAGCTGACGTCATTATAAAAAATAATAACTGTTCATCTTCATGCAACAGACCCACGATCACTGCAAAAATTCACCCATGATCGTGGAGAGAAAAACAGTCCCAGAATGCCAAAGGTCCAAAAGTAAATAAAAACCCACTTTTTTCCCTTTAAATATCCCCACTCTACACCCTTTTCATCACACATACAAAAATCACTCTAAAAAAGAAACCTCTCATCTTCTTCTTCTCTTTTGGCCGAAATCCCCAAGGGTTTCCTTCTCCTTGCCAATTCCAAAAGCTTCAAGGGGAACTCTTCATCTTCAAGCAATTTCAAGCAAACCAAAAGTCTTCCAACCTTGAGTAAGTCTCCTTTTCCATGCCTTTTATATTGTTATATTTTTTTTTTTCAGAAATTTTCTAAAAAAAAAAAATATGCCATGGCCGAACTCCATAGCTTTGCATGTTCTTGAAGTTCTTGTGAATGTTTTGTACAATGTGTTAGCTTGTTGTCTTGATGATGTTTGTGGCATGGGGAACCCGAAATTACCCCTAATTTCATAGGAATTTCGAGACAAATAAGCTATTTTGACATGAATATGAATATGGGTTTTGAGGGTTTTGATAGTGTAATGGGTTTCTAAGAACATGAAGAAAACCTTTCATTTCTATGCTTTGATCTTGTTTTTTTGTATGTGTGAATGAAAGAATGTGTTTAAACTAGGGATTTTAGGGCTTTGCCCATTTGATTTGGATTTGGGGTAGGCAAAGTGTGCAATTAGGGACTTTGTCTACATGATTTTGCCAAAAAATTCTGGGTATACGTGTGGTCCGATCGGACCACACTTTGTCCTCCTCGGGAGCTCACGTCCGATCGGAGATGGTGAGCTGTGGCTAAAGCTTGAGGTGTGCATCTCTTTTGAACGAGGCGAGTGATTACTTCCGATCGGGCATTGAAAACTGTTAGGCAAGTGTGTGGTCCGATCGGACCACACTTACCTTTCTTTGCATTGAAGTGCCCAACTCTCTTGACAGCAAATTTTGAACCCCCCCTAGACACCCATGCCCGATCGGACATAAAGTGTTGCTGCTGGCTAGGAGCTTCGAAAACATAAGGCACACCAGGCGCCTGGACCTTCGGACCGTGGGTGCGTATCCTCTCCTCGGGCGTGCTACGTCCGATCGGACATCCTTGGGGACTTCACGTTGGGCTCGCGTGGTGGCAAGGCTGGACGTCTCCTTGGCCAGATTGTGTCCGATCGGACCAATATTGTTTTGCTCTGGGCTCGCATGGATGCATGGTTCCTTGACTCCATTAGCTCTGAACGCCCCTTTGGTCACGCCTCGTCCGATCGGGTGTACCACGGGCGATTTGGTGTTAGGCTCGCGCGGAGGTAGGGCCGGACGTCCTTGGTTAGGCTGTGTTCGATCGGATGCATTTAGATAAGACCATTTCCTTGAGCCCAAAATGTGGTCCGATCGGACCACACCTAATCTCTTAGGCCTTGGCCTTCTTTCCTTCCAAATGCATACCCAACTCCTTAGCATGTTATCTTACACGTATAAGGAATAGGAAAACCTCAAAAGTGCCCATTTCTATAGACTTTAATAAGTTCAACACCCCAAGTACTTTTTAGGCATTCTTGAGCATTAAAATTATTTTTTTTCATATGTGTCATATTTTTATAACTTAGACAAAATTTTCTAAGTATAAAAATAACTTTTATTTTTGATGAATTTTTCCTGTATGGTTACTCACCTCCCCATGTTTTATTCATTTTTGTAGATGAATCGCTCTGACTATAGGGGAGGTGACAATCATACGGACTCCGACACATCCGCCCCGCAAACAATCGAGACTCCCTTAAATAGCGATTCCTCACTAGACTCGTCTACTGGTTGCACTCCAAAGGACCGTCTTCACCGCTTCAAGCAGATCCTCCCTCGCTCAGCCTTGTATCTTCTCCACGAGGAACAGTTCCTTCGACAAGTTTCTCAGTCGACGATGAGGGTGAAGCAATCCAACAGACTCCCTCAGGAACATGATCCACAGGTTGCCCGCAGAGCGGTGCAGAAGGTGGTAAAGCGCAATCAAACTCGCACTACCACAGCTTCAAGAAAACCTTCTCAGGAATTTGCTACGGCGATCCAGGATTTGACTGTCCAGAAGCCACGTAATGAGGGGGAAGAAGAACCCTCCTGGTTCACTGCTGATGCTTCAAAACTTAATCCCGCGCTGTTTCAAAAACACATTGAAGCTTTAGGCTTGAGCGGGGCAAACGTGATATGTTCGGGCTCGCATCAAAGAGCCAATAGGCCCGGTGGAAGATACTGCGCTTGGTCCAGGCATCATGTGCACGCTGGAGCGACACTCCCGCTACACATCTATTTCCGGTCTATAGCAGATTACTTCAACGTCTCCCCATTCCAGATCGCACCGAATGGGATCTAGGCACTTTCTGCGTTATACATCCTTTATTTCCTGCATGGTTGGGACGAGCCCACCCCTCATGAGGTGCACTACCTGTTTGATCTCAGGACCAATCCTTCCCACAACAACACGGGCTTCTTCCACTTCTACCATAGGCATAGGGGGATTACATATCTCAATGGTATTTCTCACAAATCGAACCCCGGGAAGTATCATAAAGAATACTTCCTCACATTGGACATTGAGGCCAACAATTTGGCCTTTACACGCTCGGGTCCATTCGAGCGACCTTTACCTACTAAAGGGATGTTTAAGCGGGCCCAGAAGTTGGCTAACATGAGTCTTAAGAGAAGGATGTGAAAAAATTGGTCACCTTGGACCTCCTTCAGATGGTGGGCCTGGTGCCGTGTGACCAAGATTTGGCGGTGGAAAGTACCACCGGGGAGAACGACACTACCGATTAGTCCAACGCGGGAATGGAGCTAATGACTGATCAGCTTTCTCCTGGACCTTCTCTGCTTTCTCGTAGACCTGGCGACTTAGTCATTAGAGAACCCGAACCTCAGCGCAGATCTACTATTCCCGCTCAGCCTGGGAAAGGTAAGGCTATCCAGGTTGAGGGGGAACTTAGCTCATCCTCGGACGATGAGGATGAGTTCCTTGATCAGATCCTCAACGCAGGTAACACATGTCAAGTGAAAATAGGAATATTTTTGATAGCTCAGTAATTAGAGAGTAACAAAATTGTAGTATACACTTGTACACGTTTCATTATGTTTAAATCTCTAACTACTTTGTGTTTTCCTCCTTTGCAGATTCAGACATGTTCAGAGAGTGCGTTGCTTCAAAGAGGAAAACTGGTGATGGAAGTGGCTCTATGCCTCCGCAGAAGATTCAGAAGGTAGCACCGCCCAGTCAAGGGAGGCACACTGAGGGACCGACTACACTCCCGCCACTGACTCCCTCTTCACTTCCTCCTTCTGCGAGCCTAACTCCTACTCACCAGGGTAGCTCGAGCGAGCTCTTTAGTGCTGTTAGTGACCTAGGCAAGGGACTTCTTGAGGAGATCGGCCACGATGCTTCAACGCTCCAAAGCTTAGAATCCTACCCTCGGCTTAGTGTTGAAGTCGTCTTGAAGAGAGGGCTTGCTCAACTGATGAAGGTAAGTATTTTCTCTTAGGACAATTTATTATTAGTATTTCTGCATGTAATAACGTTTTGTCTTCCATGCAGTCACTTGTCACCATTGGTCACGCTCAGCTCCGAGCCGTAGACTACAAGGAGTTGATCAAGGTGCTGAACGTTCAACTGGTGGAGGCCAAATCCAAGCTGGAGCAAGCAGAGAGGACCGTAGCTGAACGGGATGAGTCCCTCAAGAAGCTTTCTGATGAGAACCAGAAGCAGGCTCAAAACAACGCTTCCTTGACAACTCAATTGGAGAAGCAGTCCCTTGAGAACAAAGAGTTAGCTCGGGACAATGAGAGGTTAATCAGCGAAAACGAAGAGTTGAAACAAGAAAAAGAGCTTGACTTGATTCGCTTTGAGGAGGCCAGTTTCGACTGCTTTTATAAGGTCTGGAAGCTGAACAAACCTCTCAATCTTGATTGTTTCTCCAAGGAGGCTCAGGCAGAGGAGCTTGCCAGATATGAAGCAAGGGCCATTGAAGAAGTTGCCAATCCTCCTGCACTCACTCCCGCCTCCTCTGCTTTATCATTCCGAGCGAGAGGGGAAGCTGATGCAGAGGAGGGGGTCGATCAACCCATTAGAGGAGCAAGCCAGTGACTCCCTCTCGTAGTTCATCATAGTTTACTTTACTTTGTATTTTGTTGCTCGAACTAGTGAGCTATTTTGACACTTAGCACTTTACTCTTTCTTTTTCGACAACTAAACTCTTAAGTTTTTATTGTACATAGCAAAGTTCTTAGATGCCTTTAATTTCACATGAGTATTTAGTTTTCTAACTTAGAAATTTTTATCATTCCATAAGTCCATACTAAATATACTTCCTCATGCTCTTATTGCTCTAACTTTTTATGAGCATAAATTTTATATTACACGAATATCCGTTTCTAACTTAAAATTTGAAAAATTCTAAGTTACTTAAGCTTTGTAAAACAAGTTAGCTTAATGGCTTTTTTTTTAGACTTCCAAGCTTACAAGTCAGCCCAAACAAATATATTTGCTCGTGTTCTTATTGCCTGTGTTGAAATACATATCAGTATACCCTATGTGCCCCCCAAGTGATTGAGGGTTGAAAAATCCTTGATCACTTGCTACTTGACCGAATTTGTCCGAGTAGTTATTACTCGTGAAACACATAAAATATACTAACTATCTCAGTAGTTGATCACTACAAAAACATTATTTAAACGTTGGTCCTTCATATCATGATATCGACCAGTTGAACACTGTCCGGTATACATTTACACTTAGCTTTTAGAAGACCTGTTTTGTTTAAATTATTATGACAGTTGAACACTGCCAAGCAAAAATAATCAACACATATGCAAAATTTGTAGCAAGATTCGACCACGCTGCGCGTGGTCTCTTTTATTACTCGTAATAATAAGTGACAAAACGTGTCTAACAACGAGTTCCAAACAAAATAACATTGTTCAAAATAATGTGACTGGGTAGCAAATAACCAGTTCACAAACAAAAAACTTAAATAACAAGTTAAGCACTTGATACAAAGCTACTACTCTGCAAGTAGTATTTATTGATAATATTTTCTCAAGTGCTCGCCGTTCCAATAGTTCCTGATTAGCTCCCCATTCAACCGAGCGAGCTTGTAGGTGCCGGGTGGTAAGACTTGCTCGATTTGATACGGTCCTTCCCAGTTTGGTCCTAGCACACCAGCTGCTGGGTCTCTAACAAACACCTTCCTTAGGACCAAATCTCCGACCTGGAACTTTCGATCTCGCACTCTGGAGTTGAAGTAGCGTGCCACTTTTTGCTGATGAGCCGCTACTTTGAGGCTTGCCTCCTCTCTTCTTTCCTCGAGGAAGTCCAATGATTCTGCTAATAACTGATGGTTCTCCTCTTGGTTGTACATGGTCCTTCTATGAGAAGGTGGGTCTATCTCCACAGGTAACATGGCTTCATACCCATATGCTAAAGAGAATGGGGTATGACCAGTTGCCGTCCGAGCAGTAGTCCTATATGACCAAAGGACCTCTGGTAACTCTTCTGCCCAAGCACCCTTAGCTTGCTCCAGGCGCTTCTTTAGAGTGTCCTTCAATGTTTTGTTCACCGCTTCAACCTGCCCATTGGCTTGAGGATGGGCTACCGAGGAGAAACTTTTGGTGATGCCATGCCGAGTGCAAAAATCAGTAAATAAGTCGTTGTCAAACTGGGTGCCGTTGTCAGACACTATCTTCTTAGGTAGGCCATAGCAACATATTATGTTCTTAACAACAAAGTCCAACACTTTCTTTGATGTGATCGTGGCTAATGGCTCGACCTCAGTCCACTTAGTAAAATAATCTACCGCGACCACCGCAAACTGCACTCCTCCTTTTCCTTTGGGTAACTTCCCGATCAGATCAATACCCCACACTGCAAAAGGCCATGGACTTTGCATTTGCTTCAAAACATTTGGGGGCGCTCTAGGCACTTTAGAAAATCTTTGGCATTTGTCACACTTTTTCACATATTCCATAGAGTCCTCGTTCATAGTAGGCCAAAAAAATCCTTGTCTCAAGATCTTTTTAGATAGACTCTGCCCCCCGGCATGATCTCCACAAAACCCCTCATGCACCTCAGCTAATAAGTTCTTTGACTGGTCGTGCGTTATGCACCTGAGTAGAGGTAAAGAGTATCCTCTCCTATACAACACTCCATCCACCATGGTGTATCTAGCAGCTTGCCTCATAACCTTCCTTGCTTCGTTACGACCATCTGGGAGGGTCCCTTGCTCAAGGTAAGCAATGATGGGAGTCATCCAGGTGTCGGCTATCGTAATCGGCATGGCCTCTTGTCTATCAATGCTTGGCTCCTCCAAGTACTCTACCGGAACTATATTCAGAGTTTCGGCATCTTTCGCACTAGCAAGCTTTGCTAGAGCATCGACATTGGAATTCTGCTCCCTTGGTACTAACTTGATGGTATACTCCTCGAATTGGGCTAGCAAATCTTTGGTTTTGTTTAAGTATGCCACCATGCGTAGGCCCCTTGCCTGGTACTCCCCCAATACTTGATAGACCACCAATTGGGAATCACTATTTATCTCCACCGACCGGGCACGTACATCTCTAGCCAGTCGCAAGCCTGCTAAGAGGGCCTCATACTCCGCCTCATTGTTAGAAGCATTAAATCCGAATCTCAGTGCACAATGAATTCAGTGCTTCTCTAGTGTGACTAATATTATCCCAGCTCCTGAATGGTGCTCATTCGACGATCCATCAACAAAAATTTGCCAAGTAGGAATTTCTTCTTTTGGCCCAGTAACACTTTCCTGCTGGTCAGGGACCTCAACGATTCCGGTACATTCAGCGATGAAATCTGCTAAAGCTTGACCTTTAATAGCAGTCCTTGGTTGGTACTTGATTTCAAACTGGCCTAGCTCAACCGCCCATTTAAGTAGCCGACCAGACGACTCCGGCTTCTGTAAAACTTGGCGAAGAGGTTGGTCAGTAAGGACCTGGATGGGGTGTGCCTGAAAGTACGGCCGCAATTTTCGTGACGCAAGTACCAAGCAGTAAGCCAACTTCTCGATCATGTGGTATCGGGACTCCGCTCCTATCAAACGCTTGCTAATGTAATATACCGGGTGCTGCACCTTATCCTCCTCACGTACTAAGGCAGCACTAACAGCGTGTTCCGTGACTGCTAGATACATGAATAGGTCTTCTCCATCAACTGGCTTAGAAAGAACAGGAGGTTGGCCCAAATGCTCCTTTATCGCCTGGAAAGCTTGTTCACACTCTGCGGTCCATTCAAACTTCTTGCCTCCTTTAAGCAGGTTAAAAAACGGGACGCACTTGTCCGTTGATTTCGAAACGAACCTGCTTAGAGCCGCAATCCGCCCAGTCAAGCTTTGCACATCCTTTATTCTTGTCGAAGACTTCATCTCTATGAGAGCCTTGATCTTCTCTGGGTTTGCCTCTATTCCTCGGGAGTTAACAATAAACCCAAGGAATTTTCCAGAACCCACTCCAAATGAACACTTGAGGGGGTTTAACTTCATGTTATACCTCCTTAATATTGCAAAGCACTCCTCCAAGTCTCCCACGTGCCCCTCAGCTTCCTTTGACTTCACCAGCATATCGTCTACGTATACTTCCATGCTCTTGCCGATTAAGTCACGAACATACCATTCACCAAGCGCTGGTAGGTAGCTCCTGCATTCTTCAATCCGAAGGGCATCACTTTATAGCAATACAGCCCTATATTCGTTCGGAAGCTGGTATGCTCTTCATCAGGAGGATGCATGCTGATCTGATTGTACCCCGAATACGCATCCATGAAGGACAAAGTCTCGTGACCAGAGGTTGCATCTACCAACTGGTCTATTCTTGGTAAAGGAAAGCAATCCTTCGGGCACGCTTTGTTTAGATCAGTAAAATCTACACAAGTCCTCCACTTTCCATTGGGTTTGGGCACCAAGACTGGGTTTGAAACCCAAGCTGGGTAGTATGCCTCTCTAATAAACCCGTTCTCCTTCAATCTCTCTACCTCCTCCTTAAGAGCCTTTGCTCGATCCTTGTCAAGCAACCTCCTCTTCTGCTGTACCGCTGGATATCTTTCATCCACGTTGAGCACGTGGCTGATCACAGTTGGTGAGATACCCACCATATCCTTGTGAGACCAGGCGAAGACATCTTGATTTCTTCGCAAGAATTCTATTAGCTGTACTCTCACCTCAGCTTTCAACTTCTTCCCAATCTTGACCCCCCTTGTCGGGTCATTCTCAGCTATAGGGACCTCTTCTAACTCCTCGGACGGTCCCACATCACTCTCATAACCCCCAAAGCGAGGATCAATATCTCTTCCCTCGCTTTGGGCAACGCCCTATTTGGTGACTTCATCACCTGATGGGGTCTTCTGCTCTTTTAAACTAGGAGTGCTCTCCTGGCAACACTCCTCCAACATCTCTTCATCGTTCACTACTACAAGACTCTGGTCTACATCCATCTCATCCACCTCCCCTTTTTCAACACTCACAATCATGTTGTTCTCCTTGGCACCTTTCTTTGCCTTAGCTATCGAGGCATTATAGCACTCTCTAGCTTCCCTTTGGTCTCCTTGGACGCAGCCTATGCTAGCGCTGGTCAGGAACTTCATAGATAGGTGCCAAATTGAAACTACTGCATGCAAATTGGTGAGTAGTGGTCGACCAATAACCACATTGTAGGCGGACGGGCAGTCAACGATCAAAAACTCAGTCATCACGATCTCATGCTTGGGGGCTTCCCCCGTGGTGACTGGTAACTTGATTGTCCCAGTTGGTGACAGTCCCTCTCCAGTAAACCCATAAATGACGTGAGAACATGGCTTCAAGTCATTGATGGATAGCTTCATCCAAAGAGGACTTATAAATAATGTTTACGGAGCTTCCCGTATCAACTAGACATCTTTTCACCTTCATATTAGCTATTTGGACTGTCACAACAAGAGGGTCATTGTGAGGATACCTCACGTGTTTAGCATCTTCTTCAGTGAAAGTGAGGGACTCACTTTCATACCTTGGGTTCTTGGATGGTCGCTCCTCCACCGTCATGACCTCGGAGGTGGATGCCGCACCCAACTCATGACGAAGGGTGCGAGCACACCTCTCGCTCGCCTTGTTGCTATCTCCAGCAAGATGTGGCCCTCCACATATTGTATCTAGTGTGAAGTCCACAGGTTCAGGTTGCAAAGGTGGGGACCGTTGCCGCTTGAACCCAGGATTATTGCTGCTCCCCTCTCCCTGGGTCTTCTCTGCCTTATACTTTTTTAGTTTCCCCGACCGGAGGAGAAACTCTATCTCATCCTTAAGGTGATTACATTCATTCGTGTCGTGACCATAGTCTCCGTGGAAACGACAGAACTTGTTCTTATCCCTCTTACTCATTTCCTTCTTGATTGGTGGGGGTCTCCGGTAAGGGACCTCCTGATGGCTGGCTAGATAGATCTCCGCTCGGGTCGCCGAAAGAGTGGTGTAGTTGGTGAATCGAGGTTCATACTTCGTAGGCTTGTCATTCGATCCCGACTTAGCTTTTTTCTCATTGCGGCGGTCAGACCCGTTATTCCCACATTTCTTACTACCGCCTTGATCATTTCCGCTATCCTTCGGAGTTTCATTTGATCCACTTGGGTTGTTCAACCCATTCTCTCATTTCTCAATGGCATCATCCAACTTCATGTACTTATCTGCCCAGTCTAAAAACTGCTGTAAAGTTGAAATTGGATGGTGGTGGATGCTGTCCCACAAAGGACTTCGATAAATAATACCGGAGGAGATTGCAACCATTTTCCCTTCATCTCCAACCGCGGTAGCCCGATTGGCTTCTCTCATAAACCTTTGAATGTAGTTCTTGAGAGACTCATCTTTACCTTGCCTAATGTCCACCAAGTGGTTGGCATAAATAGGAGGGGTTCGGGCAGTACTGAACTGCCTGCAAAACTCCTTCCTAAAGCTCTCCCAAGAGGTGATGGAGTCGGGTTTGAACTTCCAGTACCACTCCTGGGCAGTGTCTGACAAGGTGGTGGGGAAGACTCTGCAGCGGTAGTCATCACTCACCCCAAGCAGCTCCATCTGGTCTTCGAATTTCCCAACGTGTCTCACCGGGTCTGCCTTTTCTGTATAAACTGGCAACACCGGCGCTTTGTATTTCCTTGGTGGTTGGGCTGCTCTTATTCTAGCACAAAAAGGGCTACCACTTCTGTGGTCTACCGGATCAATAACTGGTTGTTTCGACAAACTTTGGACTACCGCCGTTAAGGCATCAAGCTGGGCTTGGATGCCCGGGGCCACTGCTGGGGACGCACTCTCGGGACCGTTTGGTCGGGCACTGGAGCGTATCAACATCGAGTATTTCTACTCGACTGGTAGGACGGATTGGCTCCTGCCCTTCGACTGGAACGGTCCTCCTTCTGTCATCAATGACGTCCCTTAGGTCCTTCTGAGCAGTGTTCTTTCCCAATCGGTCGAACACCGTACTCCGAGTTTTCTCGGAAGGTCTACTAGGTGGAGCGTGCTCTTTGCCATTACGCTGGGTGGGATGCCGTGGTGGCTTCCCCGTTTGAGCCGGTTGATCCTCTCCTCCTCGTCGGTTATTATTCTTCTCCTTCGACTGGTTGGTGTGGTGACTGTCAGCTTCATCACGCCCATGTCCATCTTTGAAGTGGGAAGTCTCCTTGCCACGAGGAGCTTTGTTGTGCCCCTGCTCAGAGGGTGTTTTCTTGCCGCCTGACTTATGACTCCTTGACCTGGAAGTCTCTGATCTGGGGCTCCTTGAGGGGGTCTTGGAGTTCCCCCTCTGGGTTGAGGCAGTGCGCGATCGGACTCCCTCTTCCTCATGACCAGGTGGGTTACCACCATTCCTGCCTGGCCTATCAGTTTTCTCATGACCAGCCTCTGTGGTCCTTGCCTCTGGGGTGGGTGTCACCCCAGGCGCAGCTTGAGCATTGGCTCGGGTCAATTGCGTAGCTGCCTCCAGAGCAAGTGCAGCTTCGCGATGTCGCCTGTCGGCCTCCTCTTGCTGTCGACGGATCTCCTCGCTCCTAGCGTCCATATCCCGTCTCTACTTGGCCATTTCCTCAGCAAAGGCCTCCTGCCTAGCATTGAACTGGGCCAACTCCTCCTGGAACGCGCTCATGGTCTCCTGAAGCTCCTCAACTTCAGGAGCTACATCCTCAAGCACGACCCTGGGCTCATTCTCACGATCTTGAACGCTGGGACCTTCTGATCTGGCATGTTCCCTAGAGGTGCTTACCCTCTTGGAGGCCGCGGTGGTGTTCTTAGGCGCCATATTGCTTCAGGGACTGTCTGTCTTTCTCTTCAGGCTCTCAATAAAAGCACCAAAATGTTGACTGTGATTTTAGCCAACGACATAAGAACGTCAAATACGACAAGCCTTCAAGAGAATTATAAACGACAACAGACAGTTTTTATCAATGAAAGTAAATAACACGAGATTTTATAGTGGTTCAGCCCCGATAATCGGTAATAGCCTAATCCACTTAGAGATTTTATTACTGTATTCACACTCAAGATCAGATGAACCAATGTCAACTGAGTTTCTTCAGTGCAAATATTCCATAATACAAAAAAGGGTTCTCTTAGGAAAAACACTTTCTCTCTCTAGAACACAGGTTAACTCTTAATTTTGCCAAAAGTCCTTTTACGATCCTCCCAACCCTCTATTTATAGACCTGGGATTCTCAACTGATATCCCCCTTTAGATAGGGATATTTCATTATTCACCTTATATTTATATTACAAAATAAATGTTTAAAATACAACTGATCCTAAATTCGAGTGAGGAGTGAGAGATTCCCGGATGCTTAGACCAATTCTCACTGAAGTCGTTTCGGGAAGTTTGACGTAGTCTCACATGCATGTTGATTACTCCTTCAAGCTTTCCGTGGGTCAAAGGTGGTATATGCATGGCTCTTCTCGGACCAAAGGTCATATAAGTTTGGCTCTCCTCGGACCAAGGTGGTCCGAGCCCACCTCCTTTGCTCCTTACCTCGGACAAGTCCGAGGTAAGCTCCTCCATGAATTGTCCGATCGGACATAATGGTTTTCTCCTTGGCTTAAGGTGGTCCGAACCACCCTCTTTGGCATCTCACCTCGGTCAAGCCCGAGCCCATTTCCTTCAATCAAGGTCCGATCGGACCTTGTAGTTCTCTCCTTGGACCAAGGTGGTCCGAGCCATGTTTTCCATATCATCTCCTCGGACCAAAATGGTCCAAGGCACCTCTCCTATGGGCATGTCCGATCGGACATGGTGCCCTTCTCCTCGGACCAAAGTGGTCCGATCCTCTCCTTTTTAACCAAGGTCCGATCGAACCTTGTAATCTTCTCCTCGGACCAAGGTGGTCCGAGCCTACCTTCCTCCTCCTTCTCACCTCTTACAAGCCCAAGCCTACCTCTTCCATGGCATATCCGATCGGCCATTATGTGGCTTTCCCCTTGACTAAAACTCAAGTCTTAGTCATTCTCTTTGGACACATTCGAGCCAAAATATCAAGAGGCTCCCCAAGCTTAGGTCCGATCGGTCCTGTTGCTTTTATCCCTTGAACCAAAATCCAAATCTCTCCTTCAATCTTCTTGGACTTGGCTTCAGATCAATTACTAGGGTCTTCATACTGGGGTCTGAGCCAAGCAACCCTTAGACCAAATATTCTCTTCGGTCGGGTGTATTTGACTTGACTATCTGTCCAATTTCTTAACTGGTGTATTGGGCCACTGCTAAGCCATATCACCCCACTAACTCACGCCATGTGCCAATTTTATTGCCACATCATTCTTTTCAAATTTTTGGGATAACACAAGTAACTCCAAAATCTCTATTTTAATTCCATAAACATCAAATTAATCATTGGTAACAATCATGGGGTTGGTGGAATTTGAAATTCAAATGGTGTCTCAAAACTTTATAAATAAGAGCATAATGCTCATTTGTAAGATACTATTTTCCAGCCAAGTGTTTTGTGGATGTTCAAGTTGGTGATCCCTTAGTGCTTGTCTATTGTATTTTTGCATAAAGTTGTATTTTAATTTTATCATATTTCCATTGAGTATAAAAATACATTTTCTAACATTTAGCAATCTGATTCCCTCGAATAGTCTATCCAACACATTTTGTCCACATTGACTATCACGTCATTTTATCAAAAAATGGGAATAACATTCATACAAATTGTAATAAATCTTTCAATTTCTCTTTATTTTTATATAACATATACTTATACATATTAAATATAAAAATTTGTGATTTTTTTTATATTTTTTTAGAATTTGTGGTTTGCTTCATTATTTGTTTGGATACTGTGTTTTGACAAATTATTTTTTTGACCCTGTGTTTTGTAAAATGATTTAAATAGGCCCCTAAATCTGATTTTGATGAACAAAAAATTAAGTATTACAACACAGTTCTCAGGCAGAATGACTGTATTTTTGTTCGTTTGATGAATTATTTGTTATTTTAGTTCAAAAAACTTTGATCAAAATCGGGTTTAGAGATCTATTTAAACTATTTTAGAAAATACAGAGTCTAAAAAGTAATTTGTCAAAACACAAAGTCCAAACAAGTAATGAGACAAAATATAATGTCTACAAGATAATAAACTTTTTTTTCCTATGAATATGTATACATATTTATTTGATTTAGATTTAATTTTAGATAATTTATTATTTTTATTTTTTATATAAAAGAGCCCTTGTTGAGTTTCCTGACCCGGACAATAATTTCATTTTTCGTTCTCCTCTCTAGTCAGAACGGGGAAGAAGATGGGTGCTGGTGCGGGTGCGGGTGCGGGTGCGGCATTCCCCGCCTCTTATATTGGAGAAACCTAAAAGAAGATCATTAAAAAAACACATTCGTGTGTTAGTCGAGTGCTTATTTAGTGAAGAACATTCTTCGGGGTTAGGATATGAATAAAAGAAGCGTCATTTCGTTTTTTTTGGTAGTGTTTTTAATTTATTAAAAACATCCCATCTAAAGTCGTACGTGGGGGGACAAGTGGCTTTGTCATTCATTAGAAGGGGTAGTAGAACAGAAGAAGTTTCTCTGTAACTTTGGAAGAGAGAATCTGTGTCTATTCTTTGTTGTTTTGTGTATAGAAGAGAGAGAGAGAGAGAGAGGGAGTGATGATGATGATATGAAGAAGAGAGTCCAAGTGGGGGCCTCTGGGGGTCCATGAGGGGGCCTCCAATGTGAGTGAGTGGAGATTATCAGTCGCTGGGAAGTGGAGACTGCAGCGTCAAGCAAAACCAATGACAAAACCATCAAAGAACACATCACTATCTTCCACCTACTCTCCCAACCAAAACGAGAAAGAGAAACGATGTAACATCATCACTGATATTTTTTTTTCTTTGATTAATTTTCCATCCTTTCTTTCATTCCTACCTACTGCCATACCAACTCTTGACCTTCCACTAAGCAATCTCCTTTATTCTTCCATCGTAAGTTTCTCTCTTCTTTCTTTATCTAAACTTTGTTTTCTTCATAAAATAATGACTCTGCTTTAATTTATTGGTTCATCTTTGAAATTTTCTTCACAACGCACAATGTTGGATAAACATAGATGTAGAGAAGAGGCTGCAACGTATTGTTAGTAATCGATTAACTACATAGGGAAAAAAAAGAAAAGAAAGTGAGATTTTTGTTCTCTATCTTGAGTTTTGTTCTGTTCTTACTCCTGTCTTTGTCTCATACACCCAGATGAAAAATGAAAATGATTTTATATAAATATATATATATTTTTAATCAATTTCATGGGTCAACTTTAAGTTATTTGTTTAATTGAAATACCCACAGGAGGATTTTTTTTCCCTTTCTTTTTCCATGGATTCGTTTAATCAGAGAAGTGGATTCCGGTACAATCTCAACTCGGACACAATAAACGATGCGAATGGTGCTTCTGAGTTTTCGGGGATTCTTGAAATCTATGTCCATAATGCTAGGAACATTCACAACATATGTATCTATGATAAACAAGATGTGTATGCAAAATTTTCTCTTACTTATAATCCAGATGAGATCCTCTCTACTAGAGTCATCAGTGGAGGTGGTAAGAACCCTGATTTCAATGAGAATTTGAGGATGAAAGTTACTCAGCTTGATGCTGTACTCAAATGTGAAATCTGGATGCTTAGCAGGGCTAGGAACCTTATGGAAGACCAGCTTTTGGGGTTTGCTCTTGTCCCAATTTCACAAGTGGTTAGAAAAGGAAAAGTGACCCAAGATTATAGTCTCTCTTCCACTGATCTATTCCATTCTCCAGCAGGGACTGTCCAATTGACTCTTTCTCTTAACACATCTTTGCCTATTAGTCCTTCCCTTAATCCGTTATCTGAATTTTCTGCTAATTCATCTATAACTTCAGAGGTTGTTCTGCTTGATCGAAAAATTTCGGAAGTGATCTTGGACCCAGTTGAGTATTGTAGGGTTGAGTTCCCTGATATCAATGTAGTGAGGGAGAATCAGCAAATGGTGTCTGAGTACTTTGATTTGGCAAGGCATGGCTGTGGTGTCAAGCCTGGTTCTGGTGGAGTTGCTTCATTTCTTCATCTTGGTGCATCTCCTCAGCTAGGTGATGACTATGAAATGACTTTAAATTCGTCTGAGGAAACTGTTTCTCCTAATGGGAGCATCCAGAACTCTGGCTTCTTTAGTTCTACTACAACAAGTTTGAGTGATGATAAGAATTCGAGTGATTCAATCGAGAAAAAGAATGGTATGGTAGGGGAATCATCAAATTCTGGTAATGCATCTGTAACTACAGAAGCAGGAAACCATGGCCCAAGTGCTTGTCCAGATACTCCAACTTCGAAAAAAGGAAGGGAAGTTAGAGATGAGAAAGAGTCAAAATTCTCATGTAAGGAAGAGGAGGACAACAACAACAAAAGAGAAGGAAATTTGGGTTCTTCTCAGTTTGGCCATGTGTTTTCAGCTCCACTTGGGAGTATCAATCTTGAGGCTGAACAGTCTGCAATGCAGCAACAAATAGTGGACATGTACATGAGAAGCATGCAACAATTCACCGAGTCTTTGGCAAAGATGAAGCTGCCAATGGACCTTGATAAGGCGGAATGTCAAGATCATAGTGATGCTATTCGAAGCCATAACAACAAATTAGAAGTTGAGAAAAAGAAGGATGGATCGAGGGTGTTCTATGGTAGCCGGGCTTTCTTCTGAACACTAATTGATGCTGCAAAATATTGTGCAAGTAAGTTTTTCTAGAAGTTTATAGAGTTCGATTACTTTAAAATGTTTGTTTCCATCGGCTTTATAGTATTTACTATCCACTAAATAGTAAATTGTTATTAATGTGAATAATTGCCTCAATTCACATGTATTTGTTCCGATTCCGGTCACTACTATAACAACATTTTGTGTTCCTCTGGCTCTGCAGAGTTGTAGAAATGTAATTTTCTTTGTTTTATATAAAGTATTTGGGTGCTTGAAGTTGAAGTTCTTTCTAACTACAGCATTTTTTTTAACAATTCGTCTCTCTTATGCTTTTACTTTTTTTATTTAAATTCAGATTCAAAGTATTTACAACTCACACACAAACTTACATTCCCATAAATGCTTACTCAATAATGTTAATCTGGACTGAAAAGGTCACATATTTTATATGCATCCTTTTACTAATGCTTATAAGCGTCAAAAATGCCATCGATCGGTGAAATAAAGGATTTCTGGCTTCGTGAAAAGCATCTCTCTTTTACTTTGTGGAATCTGATGTCATCTTTTTACTTCTACCATATTTATTAAATTCACGTTCATATTTCTATTTTAGGCAGTCATTAGCGTTTTATATATATTTAAATTTTGTCTCTTGTGTAAGATGGGATGGAATTGTATCACACTACTTTTTCTAATAAAGCATTCAATGTAAAATAGTTGAACCCTTTTCTTCAAATTGATGATTGTTATCTTGAATTTGTTTGGGATTATTATCTTTTTCTCTAAGACGTCTTTCATTTTATTACCCCATTTTCTAAATTTTGTCTTCTTCCCCAATTTTGATGTTTTCTTATACATTTTTTTGGAGACAATGGTTTTGGAGGATCAAACTTACCGCTAAAAAAGTGCATTTTTTAAATTAAAAAAGCTGTTTTCATTCGAATTTCTTCACTGATTTTTCTCCTTTAAAATGTTATTTTTCATCCTATTTTTGTGTTTAAATAATCATGGTTGGAATATTTAGTCGAGCTGAGTTTGCAACTTTAAAACAGGTGGATATTGATGTGAACTTGTGCATGCAATGAGAACACAGGGAAATTATCAATCATTTATAAATATATATAATTTATATACTTTGTCAAGAGAAGAGGAGGGATAATGAAACCAAAGTCATGATTAAAGGTTTGATAATATAGAAAAGAAACCTTTATTGTTGGACCAATATCGTTTCAAGTGAATATCATGGTATGTATATGGTATGTAGTCGAGCAATTTTTTTGAAATTTCGAGACAATTGTGCTCCATATTGTTCAAAGCCCTATACTTTAAAATTGCGCACTTAAGAGAGAGAATTCATTCATGATTTAACTACCCCCACAAGACAAATGAAACTCTAGGAAATTCATGTTATAGTTTTAATGAGGAAAATAAAGTACATAACACCTAACCAAATGTTAAAAACTGTTGTTACATTTAATTTGTTATTTTCTTTGGCTTTGTTAGTGAGTTTTATTCAACAGAAAAATAATATGTATTTATCATATCTGAAGTTTAATCCTACGGGAAAATCAAGATTTATTATGTCAAATTTAGTGGCAAACTTTTTCACATTGAAGTAAAAAAATGAACCTTCAAATGGTGAAACAAAAATTCTCTTTCCACCATTGGAAATTGCTGGATGGCAAAAGAAGAACAACGAAGTAAGATTTCATGCAAGGACATGAAAAGGAAAAAAAAAGTTTCGTAAAGATACTCGAGAGTAAAAAGTAAAAGAAACCTCTCAAACCAGATTAGTTTATCATTTACAGTGATACAACAAAATATAAAATATATGTTTATATATAAAAATATAAAATAGATATTCTTGCAGAAATATGAGAATTTCAAAATGGTAATTAATTATGGATATGGTTAACGTTCAGAACTCGTTTACAAAAAAAAAATGTGGAAATAGGCTGATGATATGTTTCAATTATGTATTTTGAATTAAACTTTAATGGATGAACAAGATGAGAAAGTTGATAATGGAGAATATCATTCTTTTTTTGCACTAGGGAATTTCTCTGCGATGCAATGGTTCGGTTTCGGTCTCCCTTAATGGGGCTATCCCTCTCATATTTATGCTAGGAAGGGACGAGTTAAATTACATAAATAGTCTTCAGATTGTTCGCCATCTTGCCCACTCATTCGTAAGAATCAACTCATGTATTCTACCTATGATTTAAGAAGCTTGTGTTGGGAGAGTGAACTTACACCACCTACTACTACTACATAGCATTGAATTTGGACATTTCCAAAAAAATGTGATTAAAAGTATTGGAAATTAAAGTGTTGATGCAACAAATTTGCCTTTCTAAATCTGGAGGTTCTTGCCGACAAATTATGATTCTCCAGTCTTTCTCCGTCAATGAAGATGACTTTGCTGATCGTCGAACTGTCGGGGGTACCTGCAAGAAAGACACTTCGATGCTTAAGCCAGATTTTTGATCCCCTCATCTGAATAAGAGTTAAGTATTTATAGAACAAAAATGTGAGGTGGTTAGTTGGTTAAGTTGTCTCCCTGATTGGTGGGAAGAATAACTGAATTTCCCTCCAAAATGCCTTCGGATCAATTAAATATGCAGAGGTCAGAGGCATAGACCGCCTCTAACCCATGACTTCTAACTCCAGAGCTTCTGCAGGGCCAAAACGATCCGTTTCAATTTACTTAAAACGAAAGAGCCTTTTGGGTCGAACATTTTGGGCCCAACAGATGCCCCCCAGCCCAAGTTTCGAATGTAAGGGGCACGCCTAACCACTCGAACCTTGGGCCGACTCTTCAACTCCAAAAATTTCGCCCAAAGTCGTCGTTTCCCGTTAATCGAGGCGGGCCGCAGGCGCATGATTACATAGGTCCCTGACAAGCGTCATTCAGAATTTAATGCGAACACAATTACCTAGTATTGCACTCGATTAAGGTATTTCATTTCCCATTTTGTTGGTCCAGTTCAAATAACTCCATTTTCAAAATTTTCAAACTTCATTTCGGCCTTTTCAGAGAAGAACATAGAGAAAAAGCCCTAAGATCAGTCGCCCTTCCACTCCCGTAGGCAGCCAATCTCCCAATTCTCCTAACCATGTCTTCACGTTCATCTCCCGAGCCTGTGGACCGTGAGGGATACAAAGTTGCATACGATCGCATACGCAAATCGTTTGACATCCCAGACAATGTCACAGTCCGAATGCTCACGGATTTTGATATAAGAGAATGGCGATTTAAGGATGTGGTCAAGCCCAATGAGATCATCATGAGCCTGAGGCACATTGAATGGCTTCGATTTCCTCTTCCTGCTTTGCTAATCCAAATAATTTCAAATTCTGGGGCTCACATTTCTCAGTTTCTCCCGAATGCCATTCAATCCATAGTTGGGGATCAGATGATCGGAGCTCTCAGGAACGTTGACATCCAGTCGAATGATATCTATGCATGCTTTACCAAATCGATGAACAAAGCAATAGAAGGCAAGCCCTGGAAGACCTTCTACCTTTCTCCCAAAAAAGATCAAACAATCTTTACAGATTTCGACAGCTCCCATAGGAATTGGGACAAATATTTCTTTGCAGTCGGAGGTACGTGGTACCCCGAATTTCTGCCTCAAGAAATCTTTCCCCTAGCCAGGGTTTTCATAAGAGATTAGCTTCGTCTTTACTTTGTGGTTTCTCTCCTTTTGTGTTGATATGCTGTGTTTAAAAGGATTGCCTAATGATGTGCTGCATTTTTATTTTGTGCTTCAGATTTCTCGTGGCCTCAGGTCGGCATGAGCCCTGAGAGACAAAATCTGCTAACAGAGAAAGGGCTCCTTCATGAATTCAAGGAAAATGCCATTAGTATCACAGGGGTAATGAATCCCTACTGTATGCAGAGCATGACTCGGCTCTACTTCACGGATCGAACTGATCTTGGGGCTATGTGAGTCAAAACACTAAAGGGTGACATGTCTCTGCCCAAAGTCACTACTATTTGTGTGAAGCAGTTGGGAATGTTCTTAAAAAGGTCTTCCCCTGCTTCTTCGACTCTGTCATTATCAAAGATTGAGTATGAGAGGGCGTGCTCCAAGACCTTCGCAACATGTGCCAAGCGACAAGGGATCCCTGAGAGCAAGAAGAGAGATGGCTCTGATCCACCACCTACCGCAGAATCGTCCCCTAACAAATCTGCTTTGGCTCGCAGGTCTTCTCGTATACACGAGCGGTCTTCCACGCCTTCTGTTGCTCTGCAAGTCCAACCTCTCCAACAGGTGCCTCTGCCAAAGGATGCCCTGGGAAAGAGGGAGTCCCAAGAGGAATCTTCTTATGAAGATTCGGACGATGGGAAATGCATTTCGTCCAAGCTTCAGATTTCAAGAGGGTCTGCTTCTGCCGCTGGAGGCTCTTCTTTGACAATCCCCAAGCTTACGCTAGGGAAATTACCACTTGGGCAAGCTCTGACCTTACCCAAGATGCCTCTGGGGCCTGCCCCCATTGATTCTCTACCTGTGCCATCCTCTTCCTCTTCTGCACCGGGGTCCTCCCTGGGGGAGGGCCCGAAAAGCGTCGTGCCCCATGTGGCTCTGTCTTCTGCAATAGTCAAGTCGTCAGAGGCGATAACTGTTACTGGGATGCATGGTGACTTGCTGGTGGAGGAGAGATCTCCTAACACCTGTGCGAGATCCGCAGAGGCGTTGTCCTCTGTCTCTGTCTTGGCTGGGGGGTCTAACATTGGCCATAGGCAAGGATCAGAGGGGAGGCGCCCTTCTTCTGCCTCTCGTAAAAATCATTTTTTAGAAGATGCTTTCGGGGGTGGTTCTGGGACCATGAGCAGTCCTTCTCGGCCAGTCGATGCAGGCCAAGACATTACTTCGGAAACTCCCCATGTTTGTCAAAAATCAGGAGCTACCGAGGTCGCAAGTGGTCATAACTTAGGTGTTGAAGCTCGCATGACATCTTCTGGAGCTACTGGAACACCTTTGGGGGAGGTCATCACTGTATCTTCGGAGGGTACAAGAATTTTGAGTCACCCAGTACCTTCTAGAGCAACTGACGTCTTCTGTAGTGCAGACACCAGTGTTTTTGCCAAGTGACTTAGGTGACGATGTTGGGGAAGGGCTGCTTGTTCGTCCCTCCATGCCACATCTCTTTGAGATAGGAACAACTGCACTGACATCTGATAGCCTTATGGTGTCATTGCTAGCAAGAGGCGGGGAATCGGTTGCTCCCGTTGCTTCTGTTGCTGCATTAGTAGGGAGAGAAGAAAATGATAGAGTAAGGGGTTTGCCAGAGTATGTGTCTTCTACGTCAACGGAGGTGATGGAGGAGATGCTGCGCATCAGTAGACCACATCTCCTTGTTGAAGCAGTTGGGTCATTAAGTGGTCAAGGCGACTTGCTTCAAGTTTGATGTTTAACAGGTTTAGATAATGTTTTGCAAAGCTATGTGTGCGCATCTGCTGCTAGAAGGGAATATGCAGCAGGTGTCCAGAACAGCTCTGGAAAAATTAAAGCTGAAGGGCGACACCTTGGGCTCAATTTATACTGCAAGTGGGGAGCCTATTGAAGAAGGTGATATCGTAGGGTAGGTGTCCTCTGTTGCCGTGGCAAAGGCTTCCGGACAGATGGTGGTGGAGCCTGCTCCTGTGACAGAGGCAAGGCCAATTGGTGAAAGAGGTGTCGTAGAATGATCGACGTAGTTTTTTATGCTTGTATATACATGTTTAATCTTCTTTGTTTGTTACTGCTTGGACAATTGTAGATGTAATGATGTGCAAATTATTAATACAATGTACAAAGATTCGTTCATGTTCTTTGCTTGGTCATTGGTGAATGTGTTTTCTTGATATTATGATAATTAAAATATTGTAGCAGGTGAGGGTTAGTTGACGTATTCTGATAAGAGGCTTCATAGACCCTTTAGGCCGCTGCGTGTGAGATACAGTAAGGGCCTGTACAGATGGTGGGAGAGAATGCCCAGTTAAGTGTTGCGTGCCCTCTCATGGAATTGCTTCACAAATTCTGCCTTCTTCTTGCCATCTTCATTCACATGCTCAAAAACAGGTAAAGGTGATAAATCCAAAGGAGTTAAAGGGTTAAAACCATAAACAATTTCAAACGGTGAAAACTTACTAGCAGAATGCATGGAACGATTATAAGCAAACTCAGCATGTGGTAAACAATCCTCCCAAGTCTTAATGTTCTTACTAATGATAGCCCTCAACAAAGTGGATAAAGTTCTATTAACTACTTCTGTTTGACCATCAGTTTGAGGATGACAAGTAGTAGAAAACAACAGTTTCGTTCCAAGTTTACCCCACAACGTCTTCCAAAAGTAACTCAAGAACTTAGCATCCCGATCTGACACAATTGTCCTAGGCATCCCATGTAATCTCACAATCTCCCTAAAGAACAAATCTGCAACATTAGAAGCATCATCAGTTTTATGACAAAGTATAAAGTGAGCCATCTCAGAAAACTGATCTACAACCACAAAGATTGAATCCCTCCCACGCTTACTCCTAGGTAAGCCCAAAACAAAATCCATCGAAATATCAACCCAAGGTGAACTAGGAATAGGTAGGGGTGTGTAAAGACCATTTGGCTGAACTCTCGATTTAGCCTGCCTACAAGTGACACACCTACCACAAATTCGCTCAACATCTCGTTTCATGTGTGGCCAATAGAAGTGCTCCTGTAACATAGCTAGAGGCTTAGCGACTCCAAAATGTCCCATCAACCCTCCACCATGGGACTCTCGAACTAACAAATCTCTCAAAGAACAATTAGGTATACACAACCGATGCTCCCTAAACAAGAAACCCTCATGCCTATAAAACTTTCCCTTAGCAGATTTTTCACAAGCACCATAAATCTCCCCAAAGTCGTGGTCAACATGATAAAGTTCCTTAATGTGCTCAAAACCAAGTAATTTAGCATCAAGAATAGAGATTAAGGCATACCTGCGTGAAAGTGCATTAGCCATCACATTCTCCTTACCTTGTTTATAGCGAATGACACAAGGAAACGTCTCAATGTACTCAAACCATCGTGCATATCTCTTGTTCAACTTATGTTGTCCTTTCAAATGTTTCAAAGATTCATGATCCGTACGAATCACAAACTCCTTCGGCCACAAATAGTGCTGCCATGTCTCTAAAGCTTGAACCAATGCGTACAACTCTTTGTCATAAGTGGGGTAGTTAAGTGCAGCCCCACTTTGCTTCTCGCTAAAGTATGCAAGTGGTCTCCCATCCTGCATAAGAACAACGCCAATACCTACACCAGAAGCATCACATTCGACTTCAAACGTGTTAGAAAAGTTAGGCAAAGCAAGTAAAGGAGCGCGAGTAAACTTGTGTTTTAATAAGCTGAAATGCTTCCTCTTGTGCTTCACCCCATTTGAATGCAACGTTCTTCTTGATAACTTCGGTAAGTGGTGCGGCGATGGTGCTAAAATCCTTCACAAACCTCCTGTAAAAGCTAGCAAGTCCATGAAAACTTCTAACATTACCTACACTGGAGGGGGTCGGCCACTCTTGGATGGCTTTGATCTTCTCTTCATCAACCTCAATCAATACCTGTAGCACTCACAACAAAACCTAGGAAAACAAGCTTATCTGTGCAGAAAGTACACTTCTTGAGGTTAGCATATAACTTCTCTTTCCTAAGCACATCCAAAACTGAATGCAAATGTGAGGCATGATCATGCAAACTCTTGCTATAAATAAGAATATCATCAAAATACACAACAACGAATTTTCCAATGAAAGCACGCAAAACATGATTCATTAAGCGCATGAAAGTGCTAGGTGCATTATTAATCCAAAAGGCATGACTAACCACTCATACAATCCATGTTTAGTTTTAAACGTTGTCTTCCATTCATCTCCTTCTTTCATTCGTATTTGATGATACCCACTCTTAAGATCAATCTTAGAAAACACACAAGAACCATGCAATTCATCCAACATATCATCTAATCGAGGAATGGGGTGTCGATATTTTACCATTATGTTGTTGATGGCTCGGCAGTCAACACACATTCTCCATGTCCCATCCTTCTTGGGAACTAGAATCACTGGAACAGCACAAGGACTCATGCTTTCTCTCACATGCCCTTTCTCCATCAATTCTTCAACTTGCCTTTGAAGTTCCTTCGTCTCCTCCAGATTGCTCCTGTATGCTGGTCGGTTTGGGATTGAAGCATCGGGAACGAAATCAATTTGATGTTCAATCCCTCGGATAGGTGGTAAACCATGTGGTACCTCCTCGGGAAACACATCCTCGAACTCCTGCAAAATAGAAATAACAACACTAGGCAGCGAAGAATCAAGTTGGTTAGTGTTTAAAAGAGCCTCCTTGTACATGAGTACAATCATCGACCGTTTTGCAATCAATGCTCGCTTAACCTCACTTGTTTTTGCATAAAAGTTTCTTTGTTTTCTCTTTGATTTTCCCTCCTTGGCCGAACTCTTCTCTCTCTTTTCTCTCTCACTTGATTCGACCCTGCTCTCTGTTTGTCTCTCTTTTCCCTCACTCTCATTCATCTTTTCACTCTCTTTCTTTTGCTCACTCAATTTTTTTTATCACTCAATTTTTGCAACCTCACTTGATCTTCATATACTTGTTTTGGTGTCAACGGAGCTAGAGTGATTGTCCGTTGACGGAACGTGAATGAGTACTTGTTGGTGAAGCCATCATGTTGTACCCGCCGATCAAATTGCCAAGGTCTTCCTAGAAGGAGATGTCCAACATGCATGGGAACCACATCGCACAATACTTCATCCTCGTATTTTCCAATTCGAAATGATACAACAACCTGCTTTGTAACCCTTACTTCACCACTATCATTCAACCATTGCAACTTGTATGGACGAGGATGTCTAAGTGTTGTGAGCCCCAGCTTCTCAACCATGGAAGAACTAGCAACGTTAGTGCAACTACCACCATCAATAATAACACTACATACCTTGTCTTTCACATGACAACGAGTGTGAAAGATGTTCTCCCGCTGCACCTCTTCTTCCTCTTCTTTTGCTTGCAAATTTAAGGCTCGTCGTGTGACTAGTGCAAGCATCTCACCACATTCTGCCCCAAACTCCTCACCAGCCATAGAAGCGTCCTCCAATGGTGGCATGTCATCAAGATCATCTTCATCTTCAGAATCTATCTCCCCATTATCCCGAATTACCATAAATCGCTTGTTTGGGCATTGGCTAGCTATGTGTCCTCTCCCCTGACATTTGAAACACTTAGTCTCACTAGAACGGGACGAAGTAGGGGCTGTTTTACCTTGAGAGGCTGTGGTTGTGGTGGCTGGTTTTTGCTCGGTTTTAGGCTTGTGAGTAAAAGGGTTTTCTTCTTTCTTTGGATAGTTCGACCGCCAAGATGCTGCACTTGGATTTTGTGGGATTGGTCTCAGATTTGAACTTGTACTACCCCTCTTGAGCTGCCTCTCAACTTTGATTGCCATATGCACCAAATCTTCCAATTCCACATAATGGTGTAGTTCAATTGTATTAGTAATCTCTCGGTTCAACCCATTCAAAAACCTTGCCATTTTTGCCTCCCGATCTTCTTCCACATTGGCTCTAATCATAGCCATCTCCATCTCTTTGTAATACTCATCAACACTCTTGTAACCTTGACGAAAACCCTGTAGCTTAAGGTATAGATCTCGATAGTAATGAGCTGGTACAAAACGTCGCCTCATCACCCTCTTCATATCTTCCCAAGTCTCAATAAGACGATCTCCATTTCGCCTCATGTTGATGCACAACTGATCCCACCAAATAATAGGATAATGAGTAAATTCAATTGCAGCAAGTTTTACCTTCTTCACTTCGGAGTAGTTGTGACAATCGAAAACCAACTCCATCTTCTTTTCCCACTCAAGGTATGCTTCGGGATCACTCTTTCCTTGAAATGCGGGGATTCTCATCTTGATATTTCCCAAATTATTATCTACCTAGTTCCTAGCTTCTCTATCTCGGCCATACCTCCTATGGTTACCGACATCCTATCAAACTCTTCATCTAAATCTCTGATAACTCTACAAAATAGAGTTATTTTACCACTTTTTATGTGCTAATTGTTGCTTAATTCTTGAGTTTTTAAGTAATTTTGAATTTATTAGTCTTATTTTGATTATATATATTTTTGTGTGTTTTTATAGTTATTTTGTTGTAAAATGTTGTAGTTAATTATTTGAATTAATACTGTTTAGTTTGAGGTAAAAAAATGTTGTTTTAGTGAAATTAAATGTTCAATTAAATTAAGTTTTAAATAATATTTTCAATGAATTAATATGATTTATTGGATAATTAAAAATATTTAATTTTGATTTAATTTATGTTTATTTTGTTAGGGATTTTGGTGTATTTTTGCTCATGAAAAGCCAAGAAAAATAGAGAAAAAATGTGGCATTTTCAAGAAAGAAAGGAAGAAAAGTGGCAAATGGCCAATGCCACCAATCCTCCATTCAGCCAAGGCCCAACTGAAGGCCCACACCCCAACCAGCTCCAGCAGCCTAACTCCACCAGTCGAAGGCCCATGGTTTCCTTCAGCTGCTTCAGCAGCCAACAGTTGGGTACTGACCCAAACCATCCCTCTGCTCACAGCCTGCCTGCTGCCTCCCCAACTCAGCAACAAGCCAACGCCAGCTGTCCTCACCAGCCGTGCACCTCCTCCAAGTCTCCACTCCTGGGCATGCACCCAGCCAGCAGCTTACACGGTCTAAACTCCATGCCAATTGTCTTGAGCCCATAAATTGTCCAAAAGCACCATTGTCCCCTTATGTCTAAAAATACCACTTTTTACCTCACTTTCTACACATTTTATCCCAAAATATTATTATTACACCCTATAATTTACCCATATTTGCCATATTATAATTAATTAAATTAATTTAATCAATTTAATTAATTTAAATTGATTATTTTAATGCCCATTTTTGGCTATAAATAAGGGAGCTTAGTGTCAATTTTAAGAGGAGGTTACCATACAAAAATTCTATACATTTCAAAACCTCTCTATTCTCTTCATCTTCTTCTTCTTTTTGGTTACTTTTTATGTATTTTTAGAGGAAAATTTTGGGGGTTTCTCCTCCAAATTTTCCTATTTATGTTTGTAATTTTTAGATTGTATTTGCTATTCTAGTTATGTGTTTATAATCTTTTTAAGATTATTAAGGTGATGATGAAACAATTTGTAACTAGATAGTGTTTATTTTGTATGTTGATTTCCAATTTTGTGCAACAAAGTTTATGGATTTTTCTTCTTCAAATATCTTCTTTCATCTTAAATATCATGTATTTTGGATTGTTAGCACATATTTACACTTTGTTCTTCATTAGTGCAAAAACATAATTTGTGTAAGATGTGTCATTAAATTGTACACATCCATGCTTAGAACAAAAATATTATGTTTTTTTCCTTATAAATAATGTTCATTGATTTATTTGTTATTTCATTAGATTGATTTACACTAAATGCTTTGAAATTATAATTTTGAAAAGTGAAGAAAAATCTTATCTTTTTAGAAGTAATTTGTGCTTAAAATTATAAATCTATTTGGAAAATGATAATTTGATTTGTTTTAACTATCACTAAAACTTGGGAATCAATGTACTTATAAATATTATTGAACTTATATTTTGTGGATTCTAATCCTTAATAATCTTATTTTACTATCTTGATTTCTACTATTAATTTAGTAATATATATTGTCTTTAATTTCTATATTATTATCTTTTATTTTATTTTCATTATTCAAAAATCTCTTCAATCTTTGGAACTAGGTTAGAATTTGTTAATTTTGGTTTAAAATAGTTTTCTTTTCGATTTTAGACAACTCCTTTGGGTTCGACATCCTTGCTTACACAATCATTATTCTATATGAACGATTCGTGCGCTTGCGATTTATAAATATTTAAAACATACCTGTTTTGGGTCCATCAATCTCCCCCTCCAAACTCTCTCACCCTCAACATTCCGTTGTTGCACCCTGTTCCTCCGTGCCCTCCATTGCGTTCCCTCTTCTACCCTATCCAACCTCTCATGTATTTGTTCACACTCCGTCCTCATCATCCTTTGCATCTCTCCCATTAATGCTTGAATTTGTAGATTCGGAACCTCAGGTGGTGGAATCTGATGAGGACACCAAGACTAAAGATCCAAGTCTAGTTCTAGTTGGTCCGGTGACGAGGGCGCGAGCCAAAAGACTCAGTTTAGGAGCTTGATGAGTCTTATTGTATTTTGTCATCTTGTATTTTTTATTTAGTCTTTGTTTATTTTATGAAAAGTCAAACACTTGACCTGTGTGAGTCCAAGAGTCTTTTTTTTTTGTAATTTTCGGTTTTCATTAGGAAGACAAAGGGCTTGTCTTTAATTTTCGGTTTTCATTAGGAAGACAAAGGGCTTGTCTTTAATTTTCGGTTTTCTTTAGGAAGACAAAGGGGCTTGTCTTGATGTAATTTTCGGCTATATTAGGCCTTGTAAATGTAACGTCCTGGATAGCCAAGACCGTTACACTGTGTGTTTATAAGGTGCCAGACTTGCTAATCAAGTTATTTACGTAAAATCGTGTTACTGAAACAGTAGAGGAACTAGGGTTAAAAGTGTTTTGGTCTCAAAAGTTATATTTTCATTACTAAGCATTGTTTATTTACATGGGATCCCAAAAATGACAGTTTAAAAGCCATTTACAAAAGTTACAAAGTTTAAATACACTGACTGGCCATACTAAGGCAAAAACGAGCAGTTAGGTAGTCCCTGTCCTGGTCCACTCCTCGATTGTGGTGATCGAACAGCTAGCTATGTACATTTCACCTTGGAGCTCTCCACCTCGGGCTTGGTCCAGCCTGCCCTTGCCTTAACCTGCACCACGTAGCACCCGTGAGCCAAGGCCCAGCAAGAAAGCATGATAACATAATAAGATCAGCAACACTTAACAAATATTTCACAATGCTCAACCAAGAATTCAACATTTCATACATTTATCCAATCCGTAATAACAGTTGTCGTCCAGACAGTCAATCAACTATGTTCATAGCACAACATTCACGTTCATAACCAATAGATTGTCATACCCATCAAATAACATTCAGGGTTGGCGCCCTTAGTCGCACCCTCTATTTGGCACACTGTCTTCGGCTCAATAGGGCCGCCCCCAGTGTAATACTCACTGACTCTGGCCAGCTTAACCAAGCTCAGTGATAAACAAGCTGCCTCAGCTCCCAGTGGCTGAGCCGCGCCCCAGTGCGCAAATAATGATTCCGACACCCTTAGGCCGGTAATCGCATGTCCCATGGCGTAATAACACCATCTCACGACATGATATACAAATATTGGGAACACTTAGTCCCATCGTGACCACATGGTTAATCACATTTACATAACAATACATACCAACATAGGGAATACTTAGTCCCAACCTAACCACATACTCAGGTGCAGCTTTCTTACCTTTCAATTCACTGGTTTCCGATGCCACGAAGCCGCGAGCACGGTCCTCTACCTCGAGCCTCTCCAAAGTCCTAATCACAACACAAATACAATATTCTTTGTCATTAACCAATCCAAGACTACCTTCCCGGAACCCAATCCACACTCTCGGAACCCCCAAAACCTTAGAACAACACCCCGGAGACATCTCCCGAACCCCCGGAGCAAAGGCCAAAAATTGCCAAATGTGACACCCTGAAATTAGCCTTGTGTCGCGGCACCACTTCCTTGTGCCGCGGCACCCACCAATCAGAGACTCCAAGCCGCGGCACACAAAACCCGTGCCGCGGCACGCCTTCGCAGCCCAGAATTCTGGGTTCTTCCCTCACATTTTCCCGAGCTCCAACCTCTCCAAATCACCCCAAACTCCATCCTAAGTCCCAAAACCAACTCTAAACCTTTAATAAACCTCACAACAACCCAAAAACATCATGCCCAAGCTCACTCACACCTTCAATCCTAAAATCCACTCTTGAATTTCACACTTAACAACTCAAACCAGAAAATTAAGAACAGCTTGAACCCAAACTCAAACCACACTCCAAACTCTCTATACCTTAACAGAAACAAGCCTAATAAACATACAGAGACCTTACCTTGAGTGATGAGTCCAACCTCCAGCTCTAAACCTCCTTCCCCCTTGATTTCCCAATTCTGAAATTACATAAAACCAGCCACCAACTTGCCTCAATTCACATTCATTATCTAAACTTCAGACCTAAAACTTGGATATATCATAATCAAGATCTTACCTCTGAATATTCTTGGTCTAAGCTTTCTTGACATCTTCAATCACTCCTTAATTCTCCTTCCAAGAGCTAAATTCAGCTTCTCCCTTCCATCTTAGTTTTGCTCCTCTAGGTCTCCAACATTCAGCATAAAGCCCCTTTCTCCAAATGTTATACGTATATCATATTTTCCCTTCAGCTAATAATCATTTATCCTACCAAATGACTGTTCTACCCTTCCACTCATACCCCTTCCTAACTAAACCTCAAGGCCATACTTGTCTTTTCACCAGCTTTGCAATTCTACCACTTTCCACATAAAACCTGTTACTCTCTATGGTTACTAACAGTTACACGGGTTACCAAATCACCAGTTACCATTATCTAGCTTTCTAGGACCGTCCCGGCACGTGCATCACACTAGTATCACAGCACCCACGTGGTACGATTCACACATCATAATTATCACATAACATAATTCACATAGTCATATAACATGCTTAAAATCATAATCATCACACATAATTCTCATCATGCCCTCCCGGCACACTAATCAAGGCCCTTAAGCCTTATTAGTGAATTTGGGTCGTTACAGTAAACGTTTGGGAAAATCAGATTTTGATGAAATGAAAATTGAGAGGTTTTCTTCTTGAGTTCTTGAAGAGACTATTCGAACTTATCAAGGGTATTCCTTGTGGCGTTCAATCCGACTTATCAAACGGATTCCCATCCCCGTTTGTGGCGTCTTCCTCATACCAAGGTTCGTGCTTGGCTAAGCAGTGGGTCGCGGTTCTTCACTCCCATTTCGTGTGTTCTTGGTGGTTGCCATATTTGGTGTCGGGTTTCACCACAATCGTTGGTGTGGTTCGTATCAGAATCTCATTGCTTGCATTTTTCTCTGGATTTTGTGCCATGATGGAAATCTGCAAAATAAGGTTAGAACAATATGGAGAAGAGACCTCACCACACTCCCTCACGTGTTTCACTCTAACAATATTTTCACTCAAATCCACTCGTGTTTCACTCAATTTCAATGGCTTTTACCCTCAAATAAGCTAGCACCTCTGCCTTTTTCCACTCGTATTCTTCTTTAAGCTCTTTCAAAACTAATCAAACGATATGATGGAGGATTCTAGTAGAAAATCAAACCACAACAAACCAAACGAATATAGAAAAAACTGATGATTTTTGATACACTTGCGTGAGGATTTAGCAAAAGAGCCTCTAGGACATAAGGAACAAGATTAGAACAAAAGTTTTTAAGAGAGGTTTCCAGACTTTTTTTTTCGGATCCTCTTGATTTTTCTTCTTCTTTCTTTTCTTTCTTTTTTTTTTTTTCTTATTTCTCAAATGCAGATACAAGAAACAAGAGAATCAGAATTTGTGGAACTAGAACGATTCGAAAACAAGAACAGCTCGAATTTCACAAAAGAACAAAAGAGACTCAATGCAAATTCAGATTTCCCAATAAGAACAAGAGAAACTCAATGCAAATTCGGATTTCACAATAAGAACAAGAGAAACTCAATGCAAATTCGGATTTCACAATAAAAAATAAGAGAAACTCAATGCAAATTCAGATTTCACAATAAGAACCCTAATTCACGATTTCAGAAAAGAAAAGAAAAAAAATAGGGGGATTTGCAGAAACCCTAATTCAATTGCATGATTTGAACAAAGAAACGAAAAGAAAACAAGGAAAAGGATAGGCCAAACCGTATGAACCTAGGCTCTGGTACCAACTGATACGAACCACGCCACAATCGTGAGGAAACCCGAACCAAATCTGGAAAAACAACCCAAGAACACTCGAATTTGGAATGGAAACCGCGACCCAATGCTTAGCAAAGCATGAACCTTGGTATGGTGAAGACGCCACAAACGGGGATGGATTATCCGTTTGATAAGTCAGATTTGAACGCTACAAGGAAACCCTTGATAAGTTCGAAAAGTCTCTTCAAGAACTCAAGAAGAAAACTCAAAATGTTTTTCATTCACCAAAAACTATCTGAATTCCAATCCGTCCACAAGGCCTAATATAGCCGAAAATTACAAAGAGGGTTTTTAGACATATAAAAACCCTAAAATACCCATAATGAAAAAAACCCAAAACAACATGTCTTTGACTCCAACAAAGACTCTAATAAAACATGAAAATATAGTTCAAACTAAAACAAATAAATAAAGTAAGGAATCAAGCTCCTAAACTGAATCAACTTTGATGAGCAGCACAAGCCTTTGTTCACCCTCAGTAGTGAACTCGACCTCTTCCTGATGTAGAATTCTCCGGACTAAGTTGTTAAGCTCTTCTTTGAATCTCCTAGCTCGCGCCCTCGTCACCGGACCAACTGGAACTTGAATTGGATCGTTAGTCTTGATGTCCTCATCACCAGGCGATGTGGAATTGCACAACTTTTACCCAGTCTTTCCCTCTGCGGATCACGGGATTCTGACTATCACAGACTGTAATGGTTATAACAATGGATAACGTATTTGTGGTTTGGAAAATACGTTCCATGAATTCAAGAGTTCAATTCAAAATCTATAGTGAAGTCACGAGGAATTCATAAGGTAGTGGAATTATTCGTAAATAAATTCACGGTAACTTATTGGAGCTTGATTTCATGGATCCATGGTCCCCGCATCACCTTTAGGAAAATCATCTAGATTGTCTCAATTAATTGATTTAATTATCAATTTATTTTTAAAGTTGACTAAGTCAATTTTGGAAAATTTTATAGAGATGTAAGATTTAGAGAATAAAAAAGAATCTTTGGGCAAATTTATTAATATTGATAAATTGGTGTCAATATAAATTAATAATATTAAATCAAGTTTCAAATTATAATTAGTTAATTTGAATAAGGATTTAATTAATTAGTTAAAAGATAAATAAATAAAAATATTTTGAATTTAGGCTCAATTGCGATTTAAATTCAAAACAAAGAGATTGGGCCCAAGTCCATTTGTTGGAGCCCAAAGCTTTTATTTTTTATTTATTACTTTTAATTAATTTAAATTTAAATAAAGTCCATTAAGTTACCTATATAAGGAATATGATATCTAGGATTTTCAGAAGTTAGTCTCAATTGATTCATTGCGTAAGTGAAAACCTAGACAGTTTAATCCTTTCATGGCTACTCACTTCTATACTAGATCTCTATCTCATTTGATGAGAACTAGCCCACACTAGTTCTAGGTTGATCAAAGGCTTGGTGAGGAAGACTGTGTTGTTGATCTAGTTCAATCTCTTGATAATAATCTGCTACAGAAAGGAATCAAGGGTTAGAGAGATTGAATGAATGAGTTGTTCCAGTTCCGCGGCGTATATGTGAGTTTCTGCACTTTACTTTGTTTTGTATCAATTTCATAAGAGCATATTCTTGGAATTTACATGTTTGTTTAATAATATGTAAAGTACATGAAAATAAACAAAGATCATGTAATATGCAATTTCCAATCAAATCCCTGAAGAGCCCTCTATTCACCCTCTGCAATTTCGTTGACAAATCGAGCATACCTATCCAAAAAAAGAGTTGCCGCATAATTTACCCACTACTCTGCTTTTTCCCCTATGACGTCCGAATACGTGGGAACAGATGAACCACTGGACGAACGGTGCGGAGGCACTAAGGTGGAGGGCCTCCAAAAGTTCCATGACCAGGGAGGTTGCTAGGAGCAACATCAAACTCATCATAGAAGGCAAGACAAAGTGCCCTGGGTTGGAAGGCGGCACTCATGAATGAGAAGCCATATCTGGGTCCGCAGAAGTGTGAGACACCCTGATACGAACCACACCAACGATTGTGGTGAAACCCGACACCAAATATGGCAGCCACCAAGAACACACGAAATTGGAATGAAGAACCGCGACCCAATGCTTAGCCAAGCACGAACCTTGGTATGAGGAAGACGCCACAAACGAGGATGGGAATCCGTTTGATAAGTCAGGTTGAACGCCACAAGGAACCCCTTGATAAGTTCTAATAGTTTCTTCAAGAACTCAAGAAGAAAAACTCACAAATTTCATTTCATCATAATCTGCCATGCCAAAACGTTTACAAGGCCTAATATAGCTGAAAATTACATCAAAGACAAGCCCCTTTGTCTTCCTAATGAAAACCCTAACAAGCACAAATAGAAAGACTCTTGGACTCTCACAAGTCAAATGTTTGACTTTCACAAAAACAAAGACTAAATAAAAACGTGATTAAGTGACTGATTAAAATAAAAATACAAGATGCCAAAATCCAATAAGACTCATTACAAGAAGCTAAATATTGATCAAGCTCCTAAACTGATGTCCTCATCATTCCCCCCCTCTTGACTTGGTTCAACTGGAACTTGACTTGGATCTTTAGTCTTGGTGTCCTCATCACACCCACTCCCTAGAAGTAGGAGACACACAAGTCGATCGCTTTGACTCAGGAGAGGGCTTGTCCTGGACCCATTCATCAGAGGAATCTGGGTCCATTGGATTGGCCTTTTTATTTCGTTCTGTAATATGCCACAACAAATCAGGATCGGAGACGTTAGAAAGACCATAGACATTGAGATTTTCCACAGTAAAAAGGTAGGTAGCCATCTTCTCCGTAACTTCTGCATTCACCAAGGTCTCAACACAACTAAGATGTTGAGCAAATATTTTAGAAGGGTCAAGGTCCCCTGAACAACTAGCTCAATTGTTAGCCCAACAATAACGATAATAATAGAAAAAAGAAAATAAGAGAGAAGGAAAAAGATGATGCTTACTCGAAGAAGTGTGAAAACGCTCACGAATTGAAGGAAGGTCTTTGACGAAGAAGAAGTCATGTTTCCATGATCCGGGATTGGAGATGCCACCCTTAATCAACGGGACTTGAGCATTGGCCTTTTGCAGAAAATAAAAACCCTTCGACTTGGGAGTCGGCATGAGGTTGTACATGAAATGCACTTCCTTTGCAAAGGGGGCGCGACCCACGCATTTCATAAACACCATGTATAGGAAATTGAGGGTCAACCAACTATTTGGTGCTAACTGAAGCAGAGTGAAACCAAAGTTTGAGTATTAGGATGAAAAACAGATGGAGAGGAATAGTGCCTCCGCCTTCAAGATGTGCTTGCTGAATGTTGTAGAGCCAAGGGGGCTCATGAGCACCACACTTATTAGTGGGCACATAACATTGGAACTCACTATCGGTGTGGTAGTTTTTCATTAGTTCAATCGACTTATACTACGACACGTGGAAAACAAGGGAGGCTGCTAACAAAGGACCAGGATTCTGCTTCTCGGGCTCCACGTTTTGACGACCTGTCTTTGACATATCTACAAGACCAAAAGAAAAGGGTGACGTCAATACAGGACATTTTACCTTCCATTTGTGTCCCTGCTGCTTTCTACCCGCGAGAGTTTTCCACCTAGATGTTGAAGATGGAAGCATCAAGCGAGTGCACTATAGACAATGGTTGTGAGAACCAGGGTCAGCATCGAAAATGTTATCTCCAGGCTAAGGGGGGTCTGGGGGAGAAGACAAGTGAGGGGGGTGCCAAAGATCCCCACCAATAAGGGACCCTCACCTTGTGTCCCCCCAAAGTACCGGACCAGGATGGGCACAAGGGAATGTGACCTCGCACAACACGTGCCTCGCGCAAGGTCACCTCATGAGCACCAAGGGCCTCGCGTCACCTCGTCTTGCGCCCTTTATGGCCTCGCTCAAGGGCCTCACGCCATCCCATCTCGCGCCCTTTAGGGCCTTGCGCAAGGGCCTCATGCCATCCTGTCTTGCGCCCTTTAGGGCCTCGCACTACCCCCTCTCGCGCCCTTCAAGGCCTCACATAAGGCTGCCTCGCGGGCACCAAGGGCCTCGCTCAAAGCCACCTCGCACCACTCCGTCTCGCGCCACGAGCGGAGGCACACACCCCACCTATGGAGCCACACTTTGTACCGAGGATACCATGCTTAGTGTCCCAAGAAGCCCCTCACAAGACTTTTTCATAGGACCACCTCACCAGGTGCGTGCCTCCTAAGCCTCTTGGAAGCATGCATCTCACTGATGAGGCCCTACTCTATTTTCTAGGCTAGGTGTCACCAGCGGGATATGCCTCAGGTATGTTTCCCAAGTGAGGCCACAAGCGCCCATACTTAGCTGAATACAGAGAAGTTCAAGGCAAAAGCACAACTAGGAAAAGTGATAGCATTTATTAAGTACAGAGTGCGCGTACAAGTATGGAAGGCGCACGCAGGACAAAAAGAACCTGGGTACATGTACAACGTCCGTGCCCGACAGGTAGTAGAAGTACAAGGATGGTACATGTCGAGGGCTCCACTACCACGCTCTTGACATTTGTACTAGACAAGTGGTGATGGTACGACATAGTACAAGGCCGGGAACATTAATTGTAGGTATCTGATGTGTATTAGATCCGACCACCACTCCTCCAACACCACTACCAACTGCACCACGATCACCTCCAGCTTGCAGCTACTCCATTTTGTCCATGTAGTAAGAGCCAGTAGTGCTCCCTTATAAAAGGAACACCACTTCTCCAAGGAAAGGAGGTTGGAAAATTCTTATAAAATCTGACTTTCCTAATAGCAATATACAAGTTCTCTTTGATTGTTTTTCTGGAATCCTACTCTAAGTTCATCTAAGTTTTGTCTAAGTTCATCTAAGTTTATAAGTTCTTACTAAATCTCTTGAGTTTTTCAACTTTGATTCGTTGACGAGTTCTTACCGTCAACACTAGGGTTCAACCAATCCTAGTGTAAACCTAACCATAGGGTATAGCAGCCTCCAAATTCAGATTGTATGTAAACCTAAACCTTTACTCGCCTCTAATATATATAGTAAAATCCTAAATGCTCAATTACCAAACTACCCTTACAAGTCACTTGAATTAACTTACTCCCCTTTGTTCTATTAGGACCCTTATTTTATTAATTATTGACAATAAAAACCCTAACACTGGAAGGAAATCATGATTCATCACTTTTATACATAACTCGAGCACCTTCTGAATTTTTCAATATAAAAAATCTTACTCATATATTAATATCACATAAACATATTCATTTAATCACATAACACAATTTTTCAAAATTACAAAAATACTCCTTAAAGTTTTAAATTACTAAATTGCCCTCACAAAGTCAAATTACCAAAATACTCACAACACAAAAAGACAAATATTACATATATGATACACATTAAGTAGTACATTTTAGAAAGCTTGAGACATTTACTGATATAAACCCATTAGTTACATACGTGACAAATAAATATTATGAAATAAATTATGACAATTCTTCACACAGTAGAAGTTGAATAAAATTTAAAATTGAATTTTCATCATACAACAAAGAAAAAACCAGTAGTTTCACCGTTTTGATATCCACTAGTCCCTAAAACCCGTTATTATTTCACAAGAGTTAATTCTAACGTTCTTTTTCTTTCTTTTTTTCTTTTTGGAATGTTGAAAAAACAAAGGAAATACTGTACATGAGGGGTTCAAATCGGGATCAGGCAAATGATGTAATTACAGAAAATAGGAACGAAACTATTTCCTACCCAACCTAGCCAAATGCTGCTCATGTTTCGCAGCAGCTGCCTTATCAGCAGCTTCACGCTTCAGTGCTCTCTTAGCTCGCCTGCCAGTTTTATCTTTTGCAGCCTCTTTTTGTCTAGGCTGACGAGATGTACCAGCACCAGGGTCCTCAAAATTTGACCGATGAACTGGCCTGGCTTCTTGGCGACCACCCCTAACAAATCCGTTGTCTCCCCATCTACGGTTACCAATGCGAATGCTTGATGAACTGTTAAAGTAAACTTCATCTAGATCATCATCACAATCTTCTTCCTCGAATGGATAATAATCTTCAGGGTCATCATATGTAACTTCACGACCCACCACGGTCAAAGGTGTAAACCAAGTGGCCCTCAGAAGGAGGCAGACACTTTCCTCAAACATGTAATCATGGATGCTGTGCTTCCAAAGGGGAAAAAGAATTATAACGCCAAATTAAAACGAACATATAATTTTAAGCCTATAAATTGGACCAAATTTTGAAATGGCTAATTCTAAGAAGGTATTAGCAACTCAGGGACAAGCAGACAACATTCAGTCATGCCCAAGAACTAGATATATGATTCTGAAACGAACCACAACTCCCAAAAGAATAAGCTAATTAACCATCATTTTAACCTAACAAATCCAGTAACCAAAGATGAACAAAGAAAAAGAACATAGAAATTAGTACCTGCCATCAAGGGAACGATGAACATTGAGGAACTCAAACGGATGCTTACACTGAGGACAGCTTGGATTTTTACCATATGTAGCCCATCGAAGGATGCAAGTTACACTACAGAAAGAAAATGCATATTAGAACAGTATGAAGCACCACTATACTAAGTAAACATAAAAGACAATGAAACATACAGAAAAATATAATGATCTGAAATAAAACAGCAAATCAGGGCATCAAGTACATATTTAAAAGTTGACTGCAGATGACAAAAGAGAATACATTCTGTGTATGATATTGATAGATAAATATGTATTCTGTGTAAAAGAATACAGTCTACGTGAATAGATATGGGTGACTAGATGTATTTCAGACACGGTGCAGCAAAAAGAAACCAATAATATAATTTTTGTTGAAGATTTGGTTTATTTTAAATTCCAAAAGAAAACTCCATTAATTAAAAAGGGTTACAAGCTAACACGATATAAGATTTCCTCCATAACAAACTGTCATAAACATAACATACAATAAACCCTTTAAACTAAAATAAAATCTTAGCCTAAGAAATCAAAATGAATCTAACGATTTGACTCACTTCCCTCCATCTAAGCTTTCAAATTGCACCAAAAAGATGGTGTACACTACATAGTCTCAGATAAAAGCTGTCATTTTGTCAGAAACAGATTCAATTGACTTTTACGAGAACAGAAACCAGCATTCCTTAGGACATATCCATTCAAACTCAGCTTCCTTCAACAAGCTATATTGACAAATGATTACTTAATTCTACTTAGAAATCACAAAACAAAAAGAACAAAGAACAAAGAATCTGGTGTCCATTAACTTTCCATGATATACCAGCCAAGCAAACATTTTAATCTGAAAGGGTTGTTAGATTTCCAATTAAATGAAGATGGTTCAAAAGTTAGGACTTGAGAGACCTTCAAACTCTACAAAAGCATGAATTCAAGATTTACAAGTGAATATCAGAAGTTCAAATGGTGACCCCAATCTCGTCATATATGAAAGAACAAATTTCTGGAATGGCTAACAAAGAAATGAAATGTAAGGCCAGTCTTATCATTCAAATTTCGCTGAAAATTCAGAAATTGAGCAAAAAGATTGAATCAAGCTATTAGGAGGAAGTGTTAATAGTCTTGGAAGATGACAACCTACCCAAAAGAAAAAGGAAAAAAAATAGGTAATCTCCATCTCAAGATTCCACATGGTATGACAAATAAAAGATGATTTCTTCAGCAAAATGAAAATCCAAGTATTTTTTAAAAGGACCTCTCATCATCGCATCAAAGCCCATTCTATAAGATGAAGCAATCAGTTATTCATATTCAACCATATCCTTTAAAAAGTTTTATTCCAAAGGGAATCTCCAAAGCAATCACGATGTCAGTGCCACATTTATTAATTTATGCCCCAACTCCTTTCTCACCAAACCATCGCAAGCTACTTAGTGATCGTGTAAATTATTATATTTCCATTCCCATAAAAACTTTTTCATGAGTTGTGTAACAAAGCTGCAATGCAATCTTGGCATTATAAATAAATTACTGCGCATTATCTTATTTCCCTTACAACATCATTCGTTCATGCTTGCTGTTGCAAATGGCCTAACCCCAATTACTGCTTTCAAAAACTGAACACTAACTTGCCATAATACCAAGCGAACAAATAATAATTCTCAATGTAATAATCAATACAACTATATAATATAGAGCAAATATTAACCATATTATCAAGGCCGTCCCAGACAAGACAACAAAAAGTGTAGCAACAGAAGCTCAAGCTACGACGGTTAAACACAAAGACAAAGAAAACTCAACGTATAGCAAGGCAAAAAGTTATCTACCACAAGCATTTCTAAGAAAGACAAATAAGGTAGCACATATATATAAGAGAACCATCAGACAAACCAGTATGCGTGCTCGCAACCTTTTACCAGAGCAATTTCCTGAAGCACTATCTTATCCAAGCATATCGCACAAACCCCACCATGATTCCCAAACCCATTTTCTTGAATCTCTGCCTTATTCGACATTTCCCCCTGAAACCCAGAAAACCCAAATGAATAAACGATCAAATTTCTCACCAACAAAAAAGGAGTTGACCTTGTCAAATGAAACTTTTCACTTTCGCTACGTTTGGTTGACCAGAAACAACCAGGAAAAAAAATTATCAGAAATTTTTGCCAAAAATGTAAATCCAAGTTTCAATAACAAATATTTAAAAAAAAAAATAGAAACACACCAAGAAAAAAATCAGAAAAATTGGATACACACCAAAATTGAAAGCACAGAGAAGAAGGAAAAAAAACAGATCTTAAAAAAGGAAGGGGGTACCTGATCTTGGAGAGATAAATGATGAGGAGCACTTGGGAGTTGATCATCGCCGTCCATTTTGATGACCGAAGTCATGATATATGTACAATATACCAAGAAGGGGAAGAAGAGACGGATGTACTAATCTCTACTCAAATAATAAGCTACAAGAATAAACCATGCCGAGAGAGAGAAACAACAATAGATGCTAAGAGAATTATTCTGATTCTTATATGCGATTCGATACACAGATTTTGGAATAGATAGAGAACAAAAACAAATAAAGAAAGATGAAGAGAGACTTTCATTTATTTATTTATTTTGTGGCAGAGAGACTCCTTTTTTTTTTGGAAGACAAATATGTAAATTCGAGGAATGAGTGTGAAATGTCACCGTATAATATCACTTAATTTTTTTTAATTAAAATGAAAAACAAACAAATAAAACTATTTTTTTTGATAGGACAAGTCGATAAGATATTAGAAAATGTGGAAGCTCCATAGTTCAACACGTTTTTCCCGAGATGTAGATATGGATATTATATTTTTCTTAAAAAAAAAATTATAGATGACATAAGTTTTTTTTAAGTTATATTTATTTATTAGGGCTTGTCAAATTTGTTTGAAACACAGTCAAACCTAACGAAAATTTAAATCACTAAATCTACTAATTGGACAGTGACCATGTAACCCGAATATATAAAATCAAATAGTTGGTTAGTTTTATTTATAGAATTTATTAATATTATATAAATTTTAAATAAAAATTTTATTTTAATTAAAAAATTTATTTATTTTTGTTTAAATTTATGTTAGTTCTAATTTTTGAATTTAGGAGTGTCAACAAGAGATCATATAATATTTAATATTATAAGTGAATTTTAAATTTAAGGTTTTTACTAATTTTTTTTAAAAAGTAATTTGTTGCTAATTGACAGTATATTATATTATATGTTTAATATGATATTATTTTAATATGTGAGTTTAAGTTTAATTAAATTTTATTTAATTTATAAAATGTATAATTTTATTATTTTTAAATAATTATTATTGTAAAATATCGAAAAAATATCATATTTTAATTTGTTTAATTATTTATTATTTTTAAATAATTATCATTATAAAATATCTAAAAAATATCGTATTTTAATTTGTTTAATTATTTATTATTTTAAAATAATTATCATTATAAAATATCTCAAAAATATCATATTTTAATTTTTTTTAACTATTTATTTTATTTAAGTTTAAGTATTTACAAACTACGTTAAATATCAGAATATTCTGTTAAATATAAGAACATTCCGTTAAAGTTAACATTAAAAAAATGCTATTTAGGTTTTTTACCCCCGAACTATTACATATGCATATCGTGCCCCCCGAATTTTTCAAGCAGTTAAAAAATCCCCCCGATCTATTCACAGTCATGTAAATTAGGACTTCCGTCCAATTCCGTTCATTTTTTGTAACGGGAGGATGATGTGGCCTGTTTTTTACATAATTTGGGATGACACGTGGGACTCTAAAGTGTACAAAAAGAATTAAATAATTAATTAACAATCCCTCTCTACATATAAATTTTTATATATATATATATTTTGGAAGCAAGTACTTCCTTCCATTGCCGCCATGAGCATTGCCAACATGTCATCCCAGATTATGTAAAAAAAAGGCCACATCATCCTCCTGTTACAAAAAATGAACGGAATTGGACGGAAGTCCTAATTTACATGACTGTGAATAGATCGGGGGGATTTTTTAACTGCCTGAAAAATTCGGGGGGCACGATATGCATATGTAATAGTTCGGGGGGTAAAAAACCTAAATAGCCTTAAAAAATAAAAAAATGTTAAAACCCAAAATTTTCATTATCTACACACTTATTATGTACAAGCCGTCTAAGAGACCGGGCCCGACGAATTGGACCCAAGGGTTCAAGAAGAGAGGTCCATTGAACCAATAGAGGAGGTGGATGAGGTAGTTCTTGATACCTCCACCCCTGATGGAAAAATAAAAGTTGGGGGAAGCTTGAAAACGGAAGTCCGAGAAGCATTGGTGGGCTTCCTCTGAGAAAACCAAGACGTGTTCTCATGGTCGCATTCCGACATGATTGGTACTGATTCGAACATCATATGCCACACCTTGAATGTCGATCCTAACTGTGCTCCAGTCCAACAAAAGCAGCAGGCATTTGATCAAACTCGGAAAGAGGCTCTCAAGGCCAAAGTAGACAAGCTCTTCTCCAACAAATTTATCCGAGAAGCCTTAGTACCCCAGGTGGCTATCCAATCCTGTTATCGTGCCAAAGCCAAACAACACCTGGAGAAAATGCATCGATTTCTCGGACCTTAACAATGCTTGTCCGAAGGACTATTTTCCGCTCCCCAAGATAGATCATATGGTCGACACCACCTCTGGCTACGAGTTGGTGTCATTCATGGACGCATACTCAGGATATAACCAAATATCCATGCATGTTGCAGACCAGGAGCATACTGGTTTTCAGATCGATAAGGGTGTCTACTGTTACATCATGATGCCCTTCAGACTGAAGATACCAGAGGCTGGTTAATAAGATGTTCAAGAACCAGTTGGGGTGAAACACGGAGGTTTACGTGGATGACATGCTTTTCAAATCTAGGACAGCCCTTGTAATGTCCCAAAAATTACATAGTAAGGCTTAAGGCATCGATTAGGGGGCCAGGATGGCAATACATGGAATTATGTGCTTAATTTTTATATTGATTGTAATTATGTGATAATATGACTAGTTATGCATATTTAGGGGTATTAAATATGCATGTGGGCCCATTTCTTATTAGAAGGGAAATTCTGATAATTTGGCCTGTTGCAGACATAATTGTATATTTATGTGCATATATGTGATATATGTGAGAGACCACATTATTATGTGAGTTTATTTGGGTTACTCGGCATGAGATCCTAGGGAGCAAGCTAGCGGGAAAGTCACAACGGGACCCAATACCTGACTTGGGGCGAGTCAAAGGGTATTTTGGGTATTAGACATTTAATTGGGTTATCGAGTTATGGAAATAAATAATTGGAGATATATTTGAAGTTAGAGAGTTTAGGAGGGAATATCGGGAAATTTGATCATTTTTCCCTTGGGGACGTTTTTGGTACGTTGAGCCTCGGGATTGACTTAAGTCAGTTAGCTTAAGGAAATAAAAGACAAAAACACCAAAAGAACACCTGGAGGTTGCTACTGACCGACTCCCTCTATCTTCTTCACCCTTTGTCTCTCAAGAAGCTTTTCTAAGCTTGTACCATTGAAGAACCAAGGAGATTTTTGGGCTAGAAACACAAGAATTGGAGCTTTAGACTTGGGGATTAAATCTATTACAGCTTGTGGGTTCAAACTGCAGTTGAGATAAGCTTTAAATTATGTTTTTTGGACATTAAATTTTGAGTTTTGTTGGGCTAGTTTTTAGTGTTCTTGAACCTTTAAGCTCAAGGATTGAATTGGTGATTTAATGTGTTTTAGGACTGAATTTCTGTTGGGTTTTGTTGCTAGGAAGGTGTTAGAGTTATTGTGATAATTGAATAATAGGTTTAAGGTGAATTTGGGTTAAATTGGACAGGATTTGGCTGCTGAAATTGGATGAATTTCTAGGTTCGAGGGGCCAAGTCGTGACTTTGTTCTTGAGAAGTCGCAACTCAGCCTGAGCCAGGCACCATGGGAGGTCTCTGCCTGGGGGGGGCGCCGCGACCTGTTAGGGAAAGTCGCGACCTGTGCCTCTAGACAGAGGAGAGGAGGCTTGCTGATAGGAGGGGCGCGCTACGACCCATCGTGGCCCACCTGGGCATTTTTTCCTATGGAAACCTTTTCCTAAGGGCTCGGGATTGATTCCACTACCTGGTTTAGTGGAACTCGAGGCCCTGGAGGCTAGGACTCGGTTCGGAAGCCTTTTATTTGCTCGTTATTAATAGAATCCTATTTTATGGTTGTGACTAAAGTATCGCTAGGGGCTCGAAACCGGGATCGTGCTCGAGGGTCATTCTTATTTATGCTTACTCAGACCTGAGGTAAGAAAAGTGCACCCAATACGTGTTATATGTGATTAAGGCTTGGCCCAACTGCTATATATTGTCATGATTAGGGCTTGGGCCCCCAAGATGTTTATGCTTAGGCTATTGTTTCACATGCTGATCGATATTTGCTTAAGTGCTTAATGATTTTTGTATGGATTCCGTAGTTAGGGCTTGAGGCCCTGTTACATCATTATAAATAGTGTTGTGAGAATGATCAATCAATGATGTTATGTGATTAACATGCATATGTGCGTATTATGTTGGGATATGCTTATCCATATCTATTTCTATGTTGAGGTCTGTAACCTGGATCAGGGCTTGACTTATTATTCAAGGACGACAATAGCGCACTGCGCGTTGGTCGAAAGACTTAGGTCTAAACCAGCAACGAACTATTACGTTGATCGACTCTGAGGTCGATGGTAAACCTAGGGGTTGGGCTAGCTCTATGGCTAGTGAGACAGACAGAGCTAAGGGCGAGGGCCCCAAGTGACTCTATGGTCACGTAGCTAGGGCATAGGCCCTGAGATTGGCTCCAAGGTCATCTATTTAGGGCAGCGGCCCTAAAATTAGTCCAATGACCACTTGCTTGTATCTGAATGATGGTATTTATGGATTAATATTACTGGATTTTTTAAAGGGGTATCTGGAAGTTTATATTCTCTGTTTATGCACATGTTGAATTTTCTTGCTGAGCCTCGGCTCACGGGTGCTTTGTGGTGCAAGTAAGGGGAAAGGAAAGCTTGACCAGCCATGAGTTGGAGAGCTTCGGTGGCAACATGTACATATGCGATCACTTGGGGGGTATGGAGTTAGGGAATGTCCTAGGAAACTACGCTTATCAAGTGGAGTAAGCCTAGCGTCACCACTCCGAGAATAGAAAATCCTAGGAAATTAATCGAGTAGCCTAGAAGACTAAGCTTGTTCCAGGCAGAACTAGGCTTAGCACCTAGGAGCTATATAATCTTAGTAGTGCAAGAATAGACTTTTGTCAACTCTAGTGGACATCGAGCCCGAGGAGCTTTGACCAAGTCTCTTGATCTCGAGATGCGAATACAAGGTCGAGTACCCTGTACTTGGTCCCGGGGTAGACTTGGGACGCCTCCCATGGACATTGCGCCTAAGGAGCTTGGACCCAAGTCTAGGAAATCTGTGACATGGGGAGCTTGGCTAGTTGACGAGCGAAGCACCCCTAATGTCACCTCATCCCATAGGAAACAAGGAGAAAACCCAGCATAAAAGTCCAGTTGTAATGCCCTCCTAATCAAGGACTGTTACACTGTATACCTAAAATTGTGTCAGACCTACTGATCAGGTCATTTGGCTTAAATTGTGTAACTAAGGTTAGTGACAAGGGGTTAGGGTTAAAAATTTTGGTCAAAGAATAGCTGACTTTTATTCCAAAAGTATTATATAACATGGGATCCCAAAATATTACACTCAACTGTTAAAAAGGATAGATACATATCAAAAGTTACATAAGTCGGCCTAAGCGACAAAATAGGGCTGTAACCCTAGTTCCTCTAAGATAACCCCAGCCGTGATGGTCGAGTAGCCGCATATGTACACGCCACCACCGAAGCTCTCCAACTCATGGCTGGTCAAGCTTTCCCTTTCTCTTACCTGCACCACAAATCACCCGTGAGCCAAGGCTCAACAAGAAACAGAACATGCAACAACAAAGAATATAACTTTAAAATAACCATTCAATAATAATCATTAACATCAATTCTTAGCCAATATCATTAAAGTTCAATCACATAATCATTGGATCAACCTGGGGCCGTCGCCTTATTCAGTTGGCCTTTAGGCCAACTCTCGGGCCTATGCCCTAGCTATGTGACCATAGAGTCACCTAGGGCCTCACCCTTAGCTCTATCTCACTAGCCATAGAGCTAGCCCAACCCTCGTGGTTCACCTTCGACCTTAGAGTCAATCAACGTAATAATATGTTGCTGGTTTAGGCCAATGCCTTTCGACCAGTGCACAGTGCGCTACTGCCGCCCTTGACTTATAAGTTAAGCCCTGATCCAAGATTTCATACCTTACTTATAAGAAACAGATGTGGATAGGCACATCGCGACAATTAAGCACATATTCATGCTAATAATTTAATCCCATTGGATAATTATTCACATAATGGGGCCACATGCCCTAACCATAGAATTCATGTAATGAATATAAACACTGAAACATTCCTCAACAAGCATTTAAAACAATAGCCCAACATAACCAATCCAGGGGCCCAAGCCCTAACCATATTCAAATACAATAGAAAGGCCAAGCCCTAATCATAATAACACATAATGAACGGGCCGAGCCCTAGTCACACACAACACGTTCTAGGAGCAGTTTTCTTACCTTAGGTCCAAGCAAGCGTAAACGAGAACGACCCTCGAGCACGATCCCAGTTTCGAGCCCTTAGCAATACCCTAAGTCACAACCATAAAATAGGATCCTATTAAAATTGAGTGATCAAAGGCTTCCGGACCAAGTCCTAGCCTCCGAGACCTCGGGTTCCACCAAACCGGGTAGTGGAAACAATCCCAAGCCCCTATGGTTAAGTTCCCACGCTCAAAACCTTCTAGGGGTCCAAAAACCCCTTCAGAGCAGTAGCCCTAAGCCCCCATGCTGCGGCCCACCTCCAATCAGAGGCCCAGCCTCCCCCAATCAGCAAACACGCGCCGCAGCCCAGCCATAGTGGCGCTGTGGCCCGCCCTCCTTCCTGGCTCCCATCTTGTTCTAGAGGGCCGCGACACCAAGAACAGAGCCACTGCCCGACCCCTTCGAACCCAGATGATCCTCCATTTCAGCAACTAAAACCTAATCAATTTAACTCAAAATCATCCTAATAACAAAACTAAATCATCACAAACACTCTAACTTGTTCCCAGCAGCAAAACCCAACAAAAAGCTAGCTTAAAACCTCATCAAACTCCAATTCAATCCTTGAGCTAAGAGATTAAAAAAAAACCTCAAGGAACATGAATTCTACATGAATTAAACCATTAAATGAAGTTCAGATTTTTACCTCAGTTGAAGAAGAAGACCTTCTAGCCTCAAGAAATCTGAAACCCAGTTATAAGCTTCAATTCTATGGCTTCTAGTCCCTAAGCCCTCTTAATTCCAATGGTTAACTTGAGAGAAAAGCCTTGAGAGTAACTTGAGAAACAAAGAGTGAGTTTAGAGAGAGAGAGTGTCGGTTTTATTGACAGCTCTAGTATGTCTGTTGTTTTGTCTTTAATTAATTAAGCTTATCTAACTTAAGCTAATCTCAAGGCTCGAGGTACCAAAAAACGTTCCCGAGGGAAAAATGGTAAATTTCCCCAACATTCCCTCCTAGACTCTCTAACTCTAATTATATCACCAATTATTTATTTTCATAACCTGATAACCCGATTAATTATCCAATACCCAAAATACCCCTTGACTCACCCCGAGTCGGGTATTGGGTCTCATTGTGACCTTCCCGCTAACTTGCTCCCTAGGATCGCCTCGTAAGTTCAAATAACCCCACATAATAATGTGGTCTCTCACATATATCACATATATGCAAAATAAATAGACATTTATGCCCGCAATGGACAAAATTACCAAAGTCGCCCTTCTAATAAGAAGCGGGCCCACGTGCATATTTAATATCCGTAAATATGCACATTTAATCATATTATCACATAATTCACACATTAACAATTAATATAGCAATAAACACACATATTTCCACATATTGCCATCCCGGCCCCCTAATCTAGGTAATTTTGGGGCGTTACACTAGTAGTGCAAGCTTAAAGATTCAGGTTACCTCCTGAGGGCAGCGTGCGCCCGAGGAGTAATAACTGGATCCTAATCTTCAAGATAAGGATGGATGCCTAAGCCATCTATGCTTGGACACCTCATTAACATCCCCTCCTGAGGACATCAAGACTAAGGAGTTGTGAGACGATCTTGGAAGCGATAAGATATGCACTCGGACAGCAGGGTTGAAGCCCATGGCTGACTTCCCGAGTAATGCATACTCGGGGGGCAGGTGATTTCATGTGCAAGGACTCCTAAAATCCTGAATCTTTAGATTGCGGGGACACAAGAGGATGCTGAGTTAGTTCGAGGTCCTTGAGCTGACTGAATGTGTTAGACCAATGGTAAATTTTGCATTAAAGTTACTTCTAGGACTACGAGCCTACAAGAGACACTAAACGCTGGAATCACCTATAAATCAGTTTGAGTTTTTTTTCTCATGGAAGTCATGTTACGTTGAATTTATAGAACCTAGTGTTTAAAGTGGTTTGAGTTCTCGTTCTCATGGCAGTCATATTACGCTGAATTTAATAGAACCTAGTGTCTAAATTTTTTTGAGTTCTTGTTCTCGTGGTAGTTATGTTACGTTGAATTTTATAGAACCTAGTGTTTAAAGTGGTTTAAGTTCTTGTTCTCATGGCATGTTATGTTGAATTTATAGAACCTTGTGTCTAAAACGGTTTGAGTTCTTGTTCTCGTGGTAGTCATGTTACATTGAATTTATAGAACCAAGTTGCAACACCCTAGATAGCCAAGACCGTTACACTGTGTATTTATAAAAGTGTAAGACTTGCTAATCAAGTCATTTAGTTAGAAATGTGTTACTGAAACTATAATTGAACTAGGGTTAAAAGATTTTGGTCACAAAAGTTGCTTTCCATATATTTAAACATTTTAGTACATGGGATCCCAAAAGAAATAGCGTTTAAAAGACGGTTTATGTAACGACCCAAAATCACTAATATGGCTTAAGGGCCTTGGTTAGTGTGCCGGGAGGGCCTAATTGGTTTATGTGTGGAAATTATTAAATTAACATGTGATTATATGATAAACATGTTTGTATGGCTATATGAATGTAAATGTGGTTGTATGTTATATTTGTGAGAACCACATTATTATGTGGGTAAGCCTGCAGCGTGCGACTCGAGGCGATCCTAGGGAGCTAGTTAGCGGAAAAGTCACAACGAGGCTTAATGTTTGACTTGGGGCAAGTCAAGGGGTAATTCGAATATTAGAAGATTATCTGGGTTATTGAGTTATGGAAATAAATATATGGAGATATATTTGAGGTTAGGAAGTTTAGGTGAGAATATTTGGGAATTTTACCATTTTGCCCTCGGGGACGTTTCCGGTACCCCGAGCCTCGGGATTGATTTAATTAACTAGGATTAGACTAAGTAAAATAGAAGTCAGTGGAACAAAAAACCCAAACCGACCCTTTAACATTTCTTCCCCTCTCTTCTCTTTTCTCTCCCAAGAAGACTATGCATACCTAAGGGAATTCAGCTGGAAATCTTGTGATTTGAGCTGAAGTTTGAGAGATTAGCTCAGCTCTAACCAAGGAACACTCAACCAGGATCAAGGTAAGAACTGAAATTCATTCTTGAGCCTTCTATTTTACTTAGTCTAGAATTTTGGCTGAGAAGTAAAGGTGTTTATGGTTTTGATGTTTAAGGGCTAAATTGAAGTTAAGAAGCTTGGGTTTTAATTTAGAAGTTGTTAAGGAAGTGGTTCATCAAAGAAGGTAAGCTTCAATTCGTAGTTTAGAGCTTAAATTCTAAGTTTGCATGACTGGTTTTTGAGTTCTTTAGTTCCTGGGTTTCAAAAAGCAAAGTGGAGTTTTAATGAGTTTTTAAGCTGGATTTCTGTTGGATTATGTTGTTAGAATTATGTTAAAAGTCTTGTGATCCATGGGTTTTGGAATTAGGATGCTTTGGGATGGTTTTGAATAAGGTTTGGATGTTAGGAATTTTGAATAAGGTTTGGGATGGTTTTGAATAAGGTTTTGGAATTTTGGCTGAGAAGTTTTTCTGGGCACGAAGGGTTGGGCCGCGACTCTGTTCTAGAGTGCTGCGGCCCTGCGAAGCAAGGAAGAGCCAAGGAGGCTCTGCAGTGGGGAAGCGCCGCGACGCCTAAAGGCAGGGCCGCAACGCGTGTCTGTCTTCAGAGAGGCTTAGCCTCTGTTTCAGGGGTGGGGCTAGGTTTCAGGGGACCCTTATGGGCATTTTTGATCTTTTGAGGGATTTTAAGAACGGGAACCTAACCTAAGGTGCTCGGGATCAATTCCACCACCATGGTTGGTGGAATTCGATGTCTCAGAAGCTAGAACTTCACCCAGAAATATTAACGCGATTATTAATGGTACTCCCTTTCTTGGTTGTGACTAGGTGTTAAGCTAGGGCTCGGGAAGCGGATCGTGCTCGAGAGGCGTCGCTCGTAATTAGTGAACTTGGAAATTAAAGGTAAGAAAACTGCAGCCGGTTGTGGAATTATAATGGGACTAAGGGTTCCCTATTTTGTATGCTTTGTAAAGGATGGTATTATGCCATGTAAACAGTAAACCAACGGCCTAAGAGTGCCGAAGTTTACACTAGCGCATAGGGCACGGCTCGGCCACTGGTAGCTGAGGACAGCTTGTTATGCATTGAGCTCGGTTTAAGCGGGCCGGAGTTAGTGGGGTAAACAGAGTGTGCGACCTTAAGTGTCGACCTTGGCTAGTATATGATTCGTTTGCTATTATTGTTTGATGGATTGTTATACTAAATAGTTGGGTGATGATTAGCTGACTCTTTGGTTGAATCTCCATGCTTTGTGAACATTGTGTTATGTTATGTGTATGAATGTGCTTAAAGGGTTATCCAAATATTATTATTGCTTGTTATGAGATATGATGTGTTTTCTTGATGGGCCTTGGCTCACGGGTGCTACGTGTGCAGGTAAAGGCAAGGGCAAGCTTGATCAGCCCTGATTTGGAGACCTCTGAGAGCAGAATGTACATGAACAGCTGCTCAGCCGCCACGGTTGAGAGTGAGACAGGAACATGAGAACCAGAAACATCTATTTTGCCTTAGAGTGGCTAACGATTGCTTAAACTTTGGAAATTTTTGTAAACTGACTTTTGTACGCTGTTCCTTTTTGGGATCCCATATGTAAATTGTTTAATTTTATGAAATGTACCTTTTTGAGATAAACCCCTTTTCACCCTAGCACATTGATGGTTTCAGTGATACGTTTTTAACTAAATGACTTGATTAGCAAGTCCTGCACCTTTGTATATACACAGTATAGCGGTCTTGGCTATCCAGGGCGTTACAGTTTACAAAATTCCAAGTTATAAGTACAACTACTATTCACTCTAAGGGCAAAACAGACATTTAGGCTTTTACCGTCCTGTACTATTCCTCGGCCGTGGCGACCAATCAGCCGACTATGTACATTCAGCCTTAAAGCTCTCCCACTCAGGACTGGTCCACTTTACCCTTGCCTTTACCTGCACCATGTAGCACCCGTGAGCCAAGGCCCAACAAGAAAACACAATAACAGAGCATAATCATCAATCAAACAATCAGATAAATCATACAGTGTAATCATAGTCCAAAACATCCATATAATCAGGCATTCAACATACCAAGCTTATCAATTAACATTAACAACCAATTCACATATAATAACCAGGGTCGACGCCCTTAGGTCACACACTTATTTATCCCACTGACTCCGGCCCGCTTAAATTGAGCTCAGTGAATATCAAGCTGTCCTCAGCTACCAGTGGCCGAGCCGCGCCCTATGCGCAAATATTGATTCCGGCACTTTTAGGCCGTTTTATCACATGTCCCATGGCATAATACCATCTATGACATCATACAGATATAGGGAGCTCTTAGTCCCAACATAATCACATAACCGGGTGCAGTTTTCTTACCTTCATGTCCGCTAGCTTTGATCAATGAAATCGACCCCCAAGCACGATCCCTTCCAAGCCTTAGCGTACACCTAGTCACAACCATAGATCAGAATCATCACAAAACTTCAATTTTAAAACCTAGCCTCGGGACCAATCTCGAGCCCTCGGGAAGCCCTAATTCCACCAAACGGGGTAGTGGAATCAAACCCCGAGCCCCCGGGCAAAAACCCTAAGAAATATCCCAAAAACCCCCTTCTAGAAACAGGGTAGCGCTTCAGCGCCATAAAGAGGGCGCTTTAGCGCTACAAATAGAGCCAAAAATCTCTCAGACCATAAGGCCTAGCACTGTAGTGCCCAATGGCTAGCGCTACAGCACTAGTCACAGCACATCCAAACCCCAAAATTCTTCCTTCAATTTTCCTGGAACCAAACCTCTCCAAAACTCATCCAAACCTCAACCATACCCCAAAACAAGCCTACCAACATCTATAACTCATCCCATATGACCCAACCATACAAAACTCAACCACATGCACCCCAAAATAGAGAAACCACCATGGTTGATCTTGAAACTCAAAAACTAAACAGAACATCAAAACTTCAGAATTCAAGTGACCAAGTCCAGAGTTTCTTACCTTCAATGGAGAAATTCGACCTTAGGATATCCTCCACACTTCCTTAGCTTTCCCTCCTCAAAGTCTCAGCCTTAATTCCCTATAATTCCCATCCAAAACTAAATTCAGAAATCTATTTCAACAAAGAACCAGAAACTCAAAAACAGCCTTGAAGCTTACCTCAATTAGACTTACTTCATGTAGAACCTCCTAGCTTTACCAAGGATCCAGGTGCTAAGCTTTGGCCTAACCCTCCTTTGAACCACAGCTCCAAAAGCCCCCCAAGAAATGGTGCAAAAAGACAGAACCGAATGAGAGAGAAAGGGTTAACTTAGGTGTTCTGTTTTTCCTTCCTTCTTTTCTTTTGTCTCTTTTGTTTTCCTTTAGGCTTCTCAAATAATCTACACATTCCACTAAGCCAATAAAGCAGAGTAATACTTATCCATGATTTTAAACAAAATGACCAATTCGCCCTCCCATAAATCATCAGCCTTTAAATCATTCTAAGGGCATTTTGGTCATTACTCCCAATTCTCGCTAATTCCTCGAATGTCTCTAATATTTACCGCTTGCATCCCGACACCTAAATAATCACCAATTATAATCCTTAATATCAAATAATCTCCAATATACTTCTAAATTCCCAAAAATACCCCCGGACTCCCACGAGCCGGTTATAAAGCCCCACCGTGACTTTTCCGCTAAACTGCTCACTAGGATCGCCTCGAGTCACAAGCTAAAAATATATCCACATAATAATGTGGTCTCAACAATTTATCACAAATATTTACATTTCTGCCCTCAACGGCCAAAATTACGAATATACCCTTATAACCTAATCAGGGCCTACATGCATACTAATACACGTAGTCATGCATCACATATATCCAAATAATCATATAAACATGCTTTTAATCATTTAAATCACATATAATCCAGTTATTCTCTCTCGACACACTAATCAAGGCCTTTAAGCCTTATTAGTAAATTTGGGTCATTACATAAGTGTTTAAAATGGTTTGAGTTCTTGTTCTCGTGGCAGTCGTGCTACGTTGAATTTATAGAACCAAATGCTTAAAGTGGTTTGAGTGCTTATTCTTGTGGCAATTAGGCTACGTTGAATTTATAGAACTAAACCAAACAAAACATGACCTAAGGTTTTGGTGCTCGTGAATGCAATATTACGACGAACTAAAAGAATCAGAGTAAAAAGTAATGTAAGTTGCATAGTTCTTAAACGGGAAAATAATTAAAACTGTACTCGAGGGCTCGAATGTTGTTTGTCTATACCCCAATAAGCAATGGCACGCAGGCCTACTCAGTTTAAAAATTATGAACAACCCTCTGGGACCTCCTCCACCAGGTTGATGATCGGGTCTTTTCTTGGGGCACCCTTTGCCGGGTGGACCACAACTTGGGCCGCTTTAGTAGCCGGAGCTACCTCAGCTGCTTGAGATGCCTCGGTAGGGGCGGTCGCCTTAGTTGACTGGATGGCCTCGGTAGACTGGGTTGCCTCGACCATTTGAACCACTTGGGTCACCTTGGCAGCTAAGGCCACTTCCGTGCCTGGATCGCTCAGAGACGCTCTTCGAAGATGAGTCTATACTTCTCGGGCTCTCCAGTGAAATCCAATCTCATGTCTTGGTTATGGTATCAGGCCACATAGAAGGCATCCTCAACGATTGTCTCAACTTCTTTCTTCAGCTTGTCCACCTCACACTGAGAGGACCTATTCATCTCCATGGCTTGGAGGGCTTTTCTCTACCCTAGTGCAACCTGATCGATAGCCTCCTTAGTATGCTCTTGAAGCTGGGAGTTTTCAAGGACCCTTTGGGCAACCTCGGCTGTGGCCTTCTTTGCCTCTTATTGGGCTCATTTCATACCCTCTGTGGCCGTCTTCGCTTCCTCTTGGGCCCACTACATGTCCTCGGTGGCCTTTTGGATAGCCTCTTCAAACTCCCAAGAGAGTTTTTGTTTGGATTTTAGGGCAGCCTAAACTCGGGCGAGCACTTCTTGAGGGCCTTGGAGTTTTTCCTTAAGGGAGGTTATCTTGTCCTGGGACCTTTGGAGTTGATATGACTTTTCCATGATGAAGTCTCCCAAGCATTGGCAAGCCAAGGTGGACTGTAGAAAGGGAAAATTTTAGCCCAAAGCATTGCTGGATTAAATTAGAATGTTGATAATATATGACTTACCTGGACAGAAGCATACAGACACGAGGCCACGAGAGAAGCCTCGTTGTTGTCGCCCAGTTGGGTGAAACTTTGGGTGGTCAGCTCGCACATAGTGGAGCTAACCCCCTGAAGGATCTCGACAGCGAGGGGGAAACAATCTCCCCTAACTTGGCAGAGAATAAGGTCTCCAGCTCAGCCCGACCTATCAGAGGAATGACTGGTCTCTCTCAGAATGGCTTCAGTTGGTGAAGGGCCTCCGTTGTCTTGTGGAGAGCCTTGTTTCCTTCCTCCAACGTTGCTTTGAAATGCTGAAGCATCCTCTCATATTGCTCCAGTAGGGCCCCCTCTTACTTCTCGGGGTACACTAGAAGACGGACCTCGGGTGGACCACCTATTCCGGCCTGGTTGAGGGAGGGACCTCCAAGACCAGGGGCAAGTCGACCGCAGGAATCACCGCAGGGGGAGTAGGAACTCTCTGCCTCTTGGCTGGGGGAAAGGGTTCTGGATACACCCGAGGATGTGACAACCCCTCTTCCACCAAATAGCATGGGGGTGCTCCTAGCCTCAAGGCAGACTGGGAAATATCAGCTAATCCCATGTGAGATGCAAGAACAAATCAAACACTTTGTGTATATTCTCAACAATAAGGTCATGTAATAACATAAGCTCCTTAGAGCCCACCGTGAGTTGAGCCTCGGTGCGTGCATTGAGGGTGTCTTATCCTATCTCCGATCTCACAACTCATGTTGGTGCCATATTGGCAAACCAGTCAAAGTTGAAAGACGCCACTCGATCTAAGGGTACGAAGCCCTAAGGAGGTGATTGTCTCCTCGGACGGTGGAGATACATGTCTAATAAATCTAAATACTCCTGAAATTCTTCCCTAGTCCAGCGCCGATATGAAATCTGACCACAATGAAGGAGAGCAGAAGAAGGCCAAACATGCTCGAGACTTATCCTATCCGTTACTCGGGGAGCATAATTTTAGGGTGAGAGGTAGTTTACCTGGAGCAAGGTGAGAGGCTTCCATCCCTGCCTGAAGTTCTTCCTTAAGCTCCTGATCTTCCTAGGCTTATCGGGCTTGTTCCGCAGTGCGCATATTCTCCAGTCGTTCCTTCGCAAGCCGCTTCTGTAAAGCCCTCTGAGCTAGCCGGTCAATGTAGTTGATATGATGGGATGCCAACTCTCTAGACTTCTTGGACTGGCAATACTTAGTCAGCTCCAGGTTGCTGATTCTTTGTTCCACGCTAAGAGCCCCGACCTGATGAGATCAGCTTCCGTCACCAGGAGGCTAAGGTCCAGATCTCGGTCGGGAAGAGACTTCATCGCCTGAAGATGATCCTTGAAGAGTTGGACATAATGGGTTCGGAAGAAAGGGTCTATTAAGAAGAATGACTAAGTACCGAACACAAAAGAGTCCTAAAAACATGAAAAATAAAATGATTCGGAAGACACTCACCAACCCTAACGAAGTCGAGGATTAGGGTCGGATTGCTACGAGTCAGGAAGCCGTCCATGAAGAAGAAGGCATCCTTGTAGTTCCGAGAATGATTCTCGTTGTGGTGAGGGCCTTTTAGTCAAGTGACGAGGCCGCGTACTTCGCCAGAGCATAGTACCCATCTCGGTTGGTTTTCTTCTTCCTTGGAGTAGTACAGAAGCTGTAGAAATACAGGATCTCCGCTGGCTCAGGCTCAGGCTCAGGCCACTTCTGCTTCCAATATAAAATGTACATCCATGCGAGCACTCTGTAGGCATTGGGGGAAAGCTGGAAAGGGGATATCCTCATGAACTTCAAAAACTTCACAAAGTATTGCTTGAGGGGTAGGATAGCCCTAGCCATCAAGTGGGCCTGGATCCAGGCGCTTAGGCCATTAACGCTGCGATGCGCTCTTTCAGACTCCCGACAGAGGCGGATGAGACACTTGTCCTAGCCGAGTAGTGCCTTATGATGGCCTCTATAGCATTGGGGTGTCGGAGGAGGGTGTGATAATCCTCCACTTCAAACCCATCACCCTCGTACATCTAGGTAGGGTGTGGAATCAGAGCTCTGTTGACTTCTTCCACAGTCAACCCCTACCTTCGGGAGTTTTAGGCCTCTCTGCCATTTGGCTGTCATGACGAACAACCAACTCTCTGGTTGGTTCTAGGGTTCCCACCCTCGCGCTGTCCCCATAAGCGCCTTGTTCACAGGTGATACGAACCACGCCAACATATGTGATGAAACCCGAACCAAATCTGGACAAACAACCCAAGAACACTCAAAATTGGAATGGATAACCGTGACCCTATGCTTAGCAAATCACGAACCTTGGTATGGTGAAAGACGCCACAAACGGGGATGGAATATCTGTTTGATAAGTCAGGTTGAACGCCACAAGGAAACCCTTGATAAGTTCGAAAAATCTCTTCAAGAACTCAAGAAGAAAACTCACAATATTTTTCATTAACCAAAAACAATCTGCCTTCCAAGTTGTCCACAAGGCCTAATATAGCCGAAAATACAAAGAGGGCTTTTTAGACAAATAAAAACCCTAAAATAACCATAATGAAAAAGCCCAAAATGACATGTCTTTTGACTCCAACAAAGACTCTAATAAAACATGAAAATATAGTTCAAACTAAAAACAAATAATTAAAGGAATCAATCTCCTAAACTAAATCAACTTTGATGAGCAACACAAGCTTTTGTTCACCCTCAGTAGTGAACTTGACCTCTTCCTGTTGTAGAATTCTCCGAACTAAGTTGTTAAGTTCTTCTTTGAATCTCCTAGCTCGTGCCCTCGTCACCGGACCAACTGGAACTTGAATTGGGTCGTTAGTCTTGATGTCCTCATCATTCCCCCCCTCTTGAGAAGGATTTGTCCTCAAATCGTCACCTACATCAAAAGGACTCAGATCAGTAACATTGAAAGTAGCACTAACATTGTACTCACCTGGTAAATCTAGTCGGTAGGCATTGTCATTGATTCGTTCTAGCACTTGAAACAGACCATCTCCTCGAGGTAGCAATTTGGAAAGTCTTTGTGCTGGAAATATTTCTTTCCTCATGTGCAACCACACCCAATCACCGAGCTCAAAAACCGGCTTGTGACGTCCCTTATTAGCTTGCTTGATGTATTGCTCTGTCCTCCTCTCTATGTTGAGGCGTGCCCTCTCATGGAATTGCTTCACAAATTCTGCCTTCTTCTTGCCATCTAAATTCACATGCTCAGAAACAGGTAATGGTGATAAATCCAAAGGAGTTAAAGGGTTAAAGCCATAAACAATTTCAAATGGTGAAAACTTAGTAGAAGAATGCATGGAACGATTATAAGCAAACTCAACATGTGGTAAACAATCCTCCCAAGTCTTAATGTTCTTACTAATGATAGCCCTCAACAAAGTGGATAAAGTTCTATTAACTACTTCTGTTTGACCATCAGTTTGAGGATGACAAGTAGTAGAAAACAACAGTTTCGTTCCAAGTTTACCCCACAACGTCTTCCAAAAGTAACTCAAGAACTTAGCATCCCGATCTGAAACAATTGTCCTAGGCATACCATGTAATCTCACAATCTCCCTAAAGAACAAATCTGCAACATTAGAAGCATCATCAGTTTTATGACAAGGTATAAAGTGAGCCATCTTAGAAAACTGGTCTACAACCACAAAGATTGAATCCCTCCCACGCTTACTCCTAGGTAAACCCAAAACAAAATCCATCGAAATATCAACCCAGGGTGAACTAGGAATAGGTAGTGGCGTGTAAAGACCATTTGGCTGGACTCTCGATTTAGCATGCCTATAAGTGACATACCACAAATTCGTTCAACATCTCGTTTCATGTGTGGCCAATAGAAGTGCTCCTGTAACATATAGCTAGAGTCTTAGCGACTCCAAAATGTCCCATCAACCCTCCACCGTGGGACTCTAGAACTAATAAATCCCTCAAAGAACAATTAGGTACACACAACCGATGCTCCCTAAACAAGAAACCCTTCATGCCTATAAAATTTTCCCTCAGCAGATTTTTCACAAGCACCATAAATCTCCCCAAAGTCATGGTCAACATGATAAAGTTCCTTAATGTGCTCAAGAGTAGAGATTAAGGCATACCTGCGTGAAAGTGCATCAGTAAACACATTCTCTTTACCTTGTTTATACCGAATGACATAAGGAAACGTCTCAATGAACTCAACCCATCGTGCATGTCTCTTGTTCAGCTTATGTTGTCCTTTCAAATGTTTCAAAGATTCATGATCCGTACGAATCACAAACTCCTTCGGCCACAAATAGTGCTGCCATGTCTGATGAGGACACCAAGACTAAAGATCCAAGTCTAGTTCCAGTTGGCCTGGTGACGAGGGTGCGAGCCAAAAGCCTCAGTTTAGGAGCTTGATGAGTCTTATTGTATTTTGTCATCTTATATTTTTATTTAGTCTTTGTTTATTTTGTGAAAAGTCAAACATTTGACTTGTGTGAGTCCAAGAGTCCTTTTTCTTTATTTTTCGGTTTTCATTAGGAAGACAAAACGCTTGTCTTTAATTTCGGTTTTCATTAGGAAGACAAAAGGTTGTCTTTAATTTTCGGTTTTTTTAGAAGACAAAGGGGCTTGTCTTGATGTAATTTTTGGCTATATAATGCCTTGAAAACATTTGGAAAAATCAGATTTTGATGAAATGAAAATATTGTGAGGTTTTCTTCTTGAGTTCTTGAAGAAACTTTTGAACTTATCAAGTGGTTCCTTGTGGCGTTCAACCTGACTTATCAAACGGATTCCCATCCCCGTTTGTGGCGTCTTCCTCATACCAAGGTTCGTGCTTGGCTAAGCATTGGGTCGCGGTTCTTCATCCCCATATCGTGTGTTCTTGGTGGCGGTGCCATATTTGGTGTCGGGTTTCACCACAATCGTTGGTGTGGTTCGTATCAGTTGGTATCAGAGATTAGGATCATCCGGTTTGGCCTATCCTTTTTCATTTTTTTTTTCTATTCAGTTCGTGTTATTATATTAGGATTTCTGAAAAAAAAAAAAAATCAATTCGTGTTCCTCTATATTCAATTCGTGTTCATCTAGTCATGTTTTTTCTATTCTAGAGCTTGTTAATTTCCTTGTTGCAATTGTTTCCTTGTTTCCCTTATTTGTTGTGAAATCTGAAACTATTCTAGAGCTTATTTTAGGGTTCTTAACGTGAATTAGGGCTTTGAGTTTTTCTCTTGTTCTAATTGTGGAATCTGAATTTTCATTGAGTTACTCTTGCTGTTTTGTTTTGAAATCCGAATTTTGCCTTGGGTTTCTCTTGTTCTTGTTGTGAAATCCGAAATTGGAATTGAGTTCCCTTGTTCTTATTGTGAAATCTGAATTGGGATTGAGTTTTCTCTTGTTCTTGTAGTGAAATCTGAATTGAGATTGGGTTTTCTCTTGTTCTTATGGTGAAATCTGAATTGGGATTGATTTTCTCTTATTCATAGTGTTAAATCCGAATGTGGGTTGGGTTTTCTCTTTTCTTTTTGTGAAATCCGAATCTGCATTGTTTCTCTTTTCTTTTTGAGTCTCCATTTTTCTCTTGTGAAAACCAATTCATTTTGCTTTCGAATCGTTCCTTGCATCTGCATTTGAGAAATCAAAGAAAAAAGAAAAGAAAAGAAGAAAGAAAGAAAGAAGAAGAAAACCAAGAGGATCCGAACTCTAAAAAAAAAAAAAAAAAAAAAAAAAAAAAAAAAAAGAGTCTGGAAACCTGTCTTAAAAATTTTTGTTCTATTCTTGATCACTATGGTCTAGAGGCCTTTTTTTCCAAAACCCCACACAAGTGTTCCAAAAATCATCAATTTTCGCCAATTTTTCATCAGTTTTCGTTTGGTTTGTTTGGTAGGATTGGCTGCTTGAACCTCCATATCACCGTTTCATTAGTTTTCAAAGGTCTAAAGAAGAATACGAGTGGAAAAAGGCAGAGGTGTGAGCTTATTTGAGGGTAAAATCCATCCAAGTTGAGTGAAACACGAGTGGACTTGAGTGACATTTTTTTGAGTGAAAACACGTGAGGGAGTGTGGTGAGGTCTTTTTTTCTATAACTGTTCTAACCTTATTTTTGCAGATTTTCAATCATGTCACAAAATACAGAAAGAAATGCAGGCAATGACGCTCCACCACCTACAGTTCCAAATCTACAAATTGAAGCTTTAATGGGGGAGATGAGGAGGATGTTGAGGGAGGAGTGTGAACAAATACATGAGAGGTTGGATAGGGTAGAAGAGGGAACACAACGGAGACCAAGGAGGGGTAGGGTACACCAAAGGGAGGATGAGAATGAGGGGGATTTAGAAGGGGTAGTTTCTGATGATGAGTTTGATAGGATGTCGGCGGGTAACCATAGGAGGTATGGTGGGAATAGAGAAGATAGGAACTGGGTAGACAATAATTTGGGAAATATCAAGATGAGAATCCCCGCCTTTCAAGGCAAGAGTGATCCTGAGGCATACCTTGAGTGGGAAAAGAAGATGGAGTTGGTTTTCGATTGTCACAACTACTCTGACATGAAGAAGGTAAAACTTGCTGCCATTGAGTTTACTGATTATGCTATTGTTTGGTGGGATCAGTTGTGCATCAACGGGAGGCGGAGTGGAGATCGTCCTATTGACACATGGGAGGCCATGAAGAGGGTGATGAGGCGACGGTTTGTACCACCTCATTATTATCGAGATCTGTACCTTAAGTTGCAGGGTCTTCGTCAGGGCTACAGAAGTGTTGATGAGTATTACAAGGAGATGGAGATGGCTATGATTAGAGCCAATGTTGAAGAGGATCGGGAGGCAACCATGGCAAGGTTTTTGAATGGGTTGAACCGAGAGATTGCTAATCCAATTGAGCTACACCATTATGTGGAATTGGAAGATTTGGTGCATATGGCAATCAAAGTTGAGAGGCAGCTCAAGAGGGGTAGTACAAGTTCAAAGCCAAGACCGAGCCCACACAATTCAAGTGCAACACCTTGGCGGTCAAACTATCCAAAGAAGGAAGAAGACCAACCTACTTCATCCTTTACAGCAAAACCAGCCACGACCCCTCAAGGTAAAACAGCCCCTACTTCGTCCCATTCTAGTGAGATAAAGTGTTTCAAATGTCAGGGGCGAGGACACATAGCTAGCCAATGCCCAAACAAGCGAGTTATGGTAATTCGGGATAATGGGGAGACAGATTCCGAAGAAGAAGATGCTCTTGATGACATGCCGCCATTGGAGGACGCTTCTATGGGTAGTGAAGAGTTTGGGGCAGAATCTGGTGAGATGCTTGCACTAGTCACACGACGAGCCTTAAATTTGCAAGCAAAAGAAGAGGAAGAAGAGGTGCAGCGGGAGAACATCTTTCACACTCGTTGTCATGTGAAAGATAAGGTATGCAGTGTTATTATTGATGGTGGTAGTTGCTCTACCGTTGCTAGTTCTTCCATGGTTGAAAAGCTGGGGCTCCCAACGCTTAAACATCCTCGTCCATACAAGTTGCAGTGGTTGAATAATAGTGGTGAAGTGAGGGTTACAAAACAAGTTCTGGTATCATTTCGAATTGGAAAATATGAGGATGAGGTATTGTGCGATGTGTTTCCAATGCAAGTTGGACACCTCCTTCTAGGAAGGCCTTGGCTATTTGATCGCCGAGTCCAGCAGGATGGCTTCATTAACAAGTACTCATTCACGTTCCGTCAACGGACAATCACTCTAGCTCCATTGACGCCAAAGCAAGTATATGAAGACCAAGTGAGGTTGCAAAAATTGAGTGATAAAAAAAAATTGAGTGAGCAAAAGAATGAGAGTGAAAAGATGAATGAGAGTGAGAAAAAAGAGAGACAAAGAGAGAAAAGGGTCGAATCAAGTGAGAGAAAAGAAAGAGAAGAGTTCGATCAATGAGGGAAAATTAGAGAGAAAACAAAATAATTTTTATGCAAAAAAAAGTGAGGTGAAGGAGGCTGTTTTAAACACTAACCAACTTGATGCTAACAAGGGTCGTCACAAGCAGGTTTTTGACCCCGGTGATTGGGTATGTGTACACATGAGCAAAGAGCGATTCCCAGCACAAAGACGTTCCAAATTGCTACCTCGAGGAGATGGTCCGTTTCAAGTGCTAGAAAGGATCAATGACAATGCCTACAGACTCGATTTACCAGGTGAGTATACTGTTAGTGCTACTTTTAATGTTTCTGATTTGAGTCCTTTTGATGCAGGTGAAGATTTGAGGACAAATCCTTCTCAAGAGGGGGGGAATGATGAGGACACCAAGACTAAAGATCCAAGTCTAGTTCCAGTTGGTCTGGTGACGAGGGCGCGAGCCAAAAGACTCAGTTTAGGAGCTTGATGAGTCTTATTGTATTTTGTCATCTTGTATTTTTTATTTAGTCTTTGTTTATTTTGTGAAAAGTCAAACACTTGACTTGTGTGAGTCCAAGAGTCCTTTTGTCTTTAATTTTCGGTTTCATTAGGAAGACAAAAGGCTTGTCTTTAATTTCGGTTTTCATTAGGAAGACAAAAGGCTTGTTTTTTTTAAATTTCGGTTTTGCTTTAGGAAGACAAAGGGGCTTGTCTTGATGTAATTTTCGCCTATATTAGGCCTTGAAAACATTTGGAAAAAATCAGATTATGTTGAATGAAATTGTGAGTTTATTTCTTCTTGAGTTCTTGAAGAAACTTTTGAACTTATCAAGGAGATTCCTTGTGGCGTTCATCCTGACTTATCAAACGGATTCCATCCCCGTTTGTGGCGTCTTCCTCATACCAAGGTTCGTGCTTGGCTAAGCATTGGGTCGCGGTTCCATTCCAATCTCGTATGTTCTTGGTGGCTGTTCCATATTTGGTGTCGGGTTTCATCACAATGTTGGTGTGGTTCATATCAAGTGGTCTCTCATCCTGCATAAGAACAGCGCCAATACCTATACCAGAAGCATCACATTCAACTTCAAATGTGTTAGAAAAGTTAGGTAAAGCAAGTAAAGGAGCGTGAGTAAGCTTGTGTTTAATAAGTTGAAATGCCTCCTCTTGTGCATCACCCCATTTAAATGCAATGTTCTTCTTGATAACTTCGATAAGTGGTGTGACGATGGTGCTAAAATCCTTTACAAACCTCCTGTAAAAGCTAGCAAGTCCATGAAAACTTCTAACATTACTTACACTGGAGGGGGTCGGCCACTCTTGGATGGTTTTGATCTTCTCTTCATCAACCTCAATACCTGTAGCACTCACAACAAAACCTAGGAAAACAAGCTTATCGGTGCAGAAAGTACATTTCTTGAGGTTAGCATATAATTTCTCTTTCCTAAGCACATCCAAAATCGAATGCAAATGTGAGGCATGATCATGCAAACTCTTGCTATAAATAAGAATATCATCAAAATACACAACAACAAATTTTCCAATGAAAGCACGCAAACACATGATTCATCAAGCGCATGAAAGTGCTAGGTGCATTAGTTAATCCAAAAGGCATGACTAACCACTCATACAATCCATGTTTAGTTTTAAATGCGGTCTTCCATTCATCACCTTCTTTCATTCGTATTTGATGATATCCACTCTTAAGATCAATCTTAGAAAATACACAAGAACCATGCAACTCATCCAACATATCATCTAAACGAGGAATGGGGTGTCGATATTTTACCGTTATGTTGTTGATGGCTCGGCAGTCAACACACATTCTCGATGTCCCATCCTTCTTGGGAACTAGAATCACTGGAACAACACATGGACTCATGCTTTCTCTCACATGCCCTTTCACCATCAATTCTTCAACTTGCCTTTGAAGTTCCTTCGTCTCCTCCGGATTGCTCCTGTATGGGATAGAAGCACCGGGAACAAAATCAATTTGGTGTTCAATCCCTCGGATAGGTGGTAAACCATGTGGTACCTCCTCGGGAAACACATCCTCGAACTCCTGCAAAATAGAAACAACAACACTAGGCAGCGAAGAATCAAGTTGGTTAGTGTTTAAAATAGCCTCCTTGTACATGAGTACAATCATCGGCCGTTTTGCAATCAATGCTCGCTTAACCTCACTTGTTTTTGCATAAAAAATTCTTTGTTTTCTCTCTGATTTTCCTTCTTTGGCTGAACTCTTCTCTCTCTCACTTGATTCGACCTTGCTCTCTTCTCACTTTGCCCTCACTTTCATTCATCTTTTCACTCTCTTTCTCTTTCTTTTTGCTCACTCAATTTTTTTTTATCACTCAATTTTTGCAACCTCACTTGATCTTCATATACTTGTTTTGGTGTCAATGGAGCTAGAGTGATTGTCCGTTGACAGAACGTGAATGAGTACTTGTTGGTGAAGCCATCATGCTGCACCCGCCGATCAAATTTCCAAGGTCTTCCTAGAAGGAGATGTCCAGCATGCATTGGAACCACATCGCACCATACTTCATCCTCGTACTTGCCAATTCGAAATGATAAAACAACCTGCTTTGTAACCCTTACTTCACCACTATCATTCAACCATTGCAACTTGTATGGACGAGGATGTCTAAGTGTTGCGAGCCCCAGCTTCTCAACCATGGAAGAACTAGCAATGTTAGTGCAACTACCACCATCAAAAATAACACTACATACCTTGTCTTTCACATGACAATGAGTGTGAAAGATGTTCTCCCGCTGCACCTCTTCTTCCTCTTTTTTTGCTTGCAAATTTAAGGCTCGTCGTGTGACTAGTGCAAGCATCTCACCAGATTCTGCCCCAAACTCCTCACCACCCATAGAAGCGTCCTCCAATGGTGGCATTGATACGAACCACACCAACGATTGTGGTGAAACCCGACACCAAATGTGGAAGCCACCAAGAACACACGAATCTGGAATGATGAACCATGACCCAATGCTTAGCCAAGCACGAACCTTGGTATGAGGAAGACGCCACAAACGGTGATGGGAATCCGTTTGATAAGTCAGATTGAACGCCACAAGGAATACCCTTGATAAGTTCGAATAGTCTCTTCAAGAACTCAAGAAGAAAACCTCTCAATTTTCATTTCATCAAAATCTGCCTTTCCCAAACGTTTACAAGGCCTAATATAGCCGAAAATTACATCAAAGACAAGCCCTTTGTCTTCCTAATGAAAAACCCTAACAAGCACAAATAGAAAGACACTTGGACTCTCACAAGTCAAATGTTTGACTTTCACACAAACAAAGACTAAATAAAAACGTGATTAAGTGACTGATTAAAATAAAAATACAAGATGCCAAAATCCAATAAGACTCATTACAAGAAGCTAAATATTGATCAAGCTCCTAAACTGAGTCTACTTTGATGAGCAGTACAAGTCTTTGTTCTCCTTCAGTGTTGACCACGGTCTCCTCCTGTTTTAGGACTCTGTGGATTAGGTTGTTAAGTTCTTCTTTGAATCTCTTGGCTCGCGCCCTCGTCACCGGACCAACTGGAACTTGACTTGAATCTTTAGTCTTGGTGTCCTCATCATTCCCCCCATCTTGAGAAGGATTTGACCTCAAATCGTCACCTGCATCAAAAGGACTCAAATCAGAAACATTAAAAGTAGCACTAACAGTATACTCACCTGGTAAATCGAGTCGATAGGCATTGTCATTGATCCTTTCTAGCACTTGAAACAGACAATCCCCTTGAGGTAGCAATTTGGAACGTCTTTGTGCTGGGAATCGCTCTTTCCTCATGTGTAACCATACGCAATCACCGGGCTCAAAAACCTGCTTGTGACGACCCTTGTTAGCATCAAGTTGGTTAGTGTTTAAAAGAGCCTCCTTGTACATGAGTAAAATCATTAGCTGTTTTGTACGCAATGCTCGCTTAACCTCACTTTTTTTTTGCATAAAAATTATTTTGTTTTCTCTCTAATTTTCCCTCATTGATCGAACTCTTCTCTTTCTTTTCTCTCTCACTTGATTCGACCCTTTTCTCTCTTTGTCTCTCTTTTTTCTTACTCTCATTCATCTTTTCACTCTCCTTGTTTTGCTCACTCAATTTTTTTTTATCACTCAATTTTTGCAACCTCACTTGGTCTTCATATACTTGCTTTGGCGTCAATGGAGCTAGAGTGATTGTTCATTGACGGAACGTGAATGAGTACTTGTTGGTGAAGCCATCATGCTGGACTCGCCGATCAAATAGCCAAGGCCTTCCTAGAAGGAGGTGTCCAGCTTGCATTGGAACCACATCGCACAATACCTCATCCTCATATTTGCCAATTCGAAATGATACCAGAACTTGTTTTGTAACCCTCACTTCACCACTATCATTCAACCACTGCAAACTTGTATGGACGAGGATGTTTAAGCATTGGGAGCCCCAGCTTCTCAACCATGGAAGAACTAGCAACGTTAGTACAACTACCTCCATCAATAATCATACTACATACCTTGTCTTTCACATGACAACGAGTGTGAAAGATGTTCTCCCGCTGCACCTCTTCTTTTGCTTGCAAATTTAAGGCTCGTCGTGTGACTAGTGCAAGCATCTCACTAGATTATGGCTCATACTCTTCATCATCTATAGAAGCATCTTCCAATGGTGGCATGTCAGCAAGATCATCTTCATCTTCAGAATCTACCTCGCCATTTTCTCGAATCACCATAACTCTCTTGTTTGGACATTGGCTAGCTATGTGTCCTCGCCCCTGACATTTGAAACACTTTATCTCACTAGAATGGGATGAAGTAGGGGCTGTTTTACCTTGAGGGGTTGTGGCTGTGGTGGCTGGTTTTGGTGTAAAGGATGAAGTAGGTTGGTCTTCTTTCTTTGGATAGTTCGACCTCCAAGGTGTTGTACTTGGATTGTGTGGGCTCGGTCTTGGCTTTGAACTTGAACTACCCTTCTTGAGCTGCCTCTCAACTTTGATTGCCATATGCACCCAATCTTCCAATTCTACATAATGGTGTATCTCAATTGGATTAGCAATCTCTCGGTTCAACCCATTCAAAAACCTTGCCATTGTTGCCTCTCGATCTTCTTCCACATTGGCTCTAATCATAGCCATCTCCATCTCTTTGTAATACTCATCAACACTCTTGGAACCTTGACGAAGACCCTGCAACTTAAGGTATAGATCCCTATAGTAATGAGCTGGTACAAAACGTCGCCTCATCACCCTCTTCATACCATCCCAAGTCTCAATAGGACGATCTCCATTTCGCCTCCTGTTGATGCACAACTGATCCCACCAAACAACAGCATAATCAGTAAACTCAATTGTAGCAAGTTTTACCTTCTTCACTTCGGAGTAGTTGTGACAATCAAAAACCAACTCCATCTTCTTTTCCCACTCAAGGTATGCCTCAGGATCACTCTTGCCTTGAAATGCGGGGATTCTCATCTTGATATTTCCCAAATTATTGTCTACCCAGTTCCTAGCTTCTCTATCTCGGCCATACCTCCTATGGTTACCCGCCGACATCCTATCAAACTCTTCATCAGAAACTACCCCTTCCAAATCCCCTTTATTCTCATCCTCCCTTTTGGTACACCCTATTCCTCCGTGGCCTCCGTTGTGTTCCCTCTTCTACCCTATCCAGTTGATCAATAGGGTAGCTTGATCAATAGGGTAGAAGAGGGAACGCAATGGAGGGCACGGAGGAATAGAGTGTACCAAAGGGAGGATGAGAATGAAGGGGATTTGGAAGGGGTAGTTTCTGATGAAGAGTTTGATAGGATGTCGGCGGGTAACCATGGAGGTATGGTCGGGATAGAGAAGCTAGGAACCAGGTAGATAATTATTTAGGAAATATCAAGATGAGAATTCCAGCATTTCAGGGGAAGAGTGATCCTGAAGCATACGTTGAGTGGGAAAAGAAGATGGAGTTGGTTTTCAATTGTCACAACTACTCTGACATGAAGAAGGTAAAACTAGCTGTCATTGAATTTACTGATTATGCTATTGTTTGGTGGGATCAGTTGTGCATCAACAGGAGGCGAAATGGAGATCGTGCCATTGACACTTGGGAGGCTATGAAGAGGGTGATGAGGCGACGGTTTGTACCATCTCATTATTATCGAGATCTATACCTTAAGTTGCAGGGTCTTCGTCAAGGTTCCAAGAGTGTTGATGAGTATTACAAAGAGATGGAGATGGCTATGATTAGAGCCAATGTGGAAGAGGATCGGGAGGCAACAATGGCAAGGTTTTTGAATGGGTTGAACCGAGAGATTGCTAATCCAATTGAGCTACACCATTATGTGGAATTAGAAGATTTGGTGCATATGGCAATCAAAGTTGAGAGGCAGCTCAAGAGGGGTAGTACAAGTTCAAATCCGAGACAAATCCCACAAAATTCAAGTGCAACACCTTGGCGGTCGAACTATCCAAAGAAGGAAGAAGACCAACCTACTTCATCCGTTACACCAAAACCAGCCACGACCCTTCAAGGTAAAACAACCCCTCCTTCGTCCCGTTCTAGTGAGATAAAGTGTTTCAAATGTCAGGGGCGAGGACACATAGCTAGCCAATGTCCAAACAAGAGAGTTATGGTGATTCGAGAAAATGGCGAGGTAGATTCTGAAGATGAAGATGATCTTGCTGACATGCCACCATTGGAAGATGCTTCTATAGATGATGAAGAGTATGAGCCATAATCTGGTGAGATGCTTGCACTAGTCACACGACGAGCCTTAAATTTGCAAGCAAAAGAAGAGGTGCAGCGGGAGAACATCTTTCACACTCGTTGTCATGTGAAAGACAAGGTATGCAGTGTTATTATTGATGGTGGTAGTTGCACTAACGTTGCTAGTTCTTCCATGGTTGAAAAACTGGGGCTCCCAACGCTTAAACATCCTTGTCCATACAAGTTGCAGTGGTTGAATGATAGTGGTGAAGTGAGGGTTACAAAACAGGTGCTGGTATCATTTCGAATTGGCAAGTATGAGGATGAGGTATTGTGTGATGTGGTTCCAATGCAAGCTGGACACCTCCTTCTAGGAAGGCCTTGGCTATTTGATGGGCGAGTCCAGCATGATGGCTTCACCAACAAGTACTCATTCACGTTCCGTCAACGAACAATCACTCTAGCTCCATTGACGCCAAAGCAAGTTTATGAAGACCAAGTGAGGTTGCAAAATTTGAGTGAAAAAAAAAAAATTGAGTGAGCAAAAGAAGGAGAGTGAAAAGATGAATGAGAGTGAGAAAAAAGAGAGACAAAGAGAGAAAAGGGTCGAATCAAGTGAGAGAGAAAATAAAGAGAAGAGTTCGATCAATGAGGGAAAATTAGAGAGAAAACAAAATAATTTTTATGCAAAAAAAAGTGAGGTGACGGAGGCTCTTTTAAACACTAACCAACTTGATGCTAACAAGGGTCGTCACAAGCAGGTTTTTGACCCCGGTGATTGGGTTTGGGTACACATGAGGAAAGAGCGATTCCCAGCACAAAGACGTTCCAAATTGCTACCTCAAGGAGATGGTCCATTTCAAGTGCTAGAAAGGATCAATGACAATGCCTACAGACTCGATTTACCAGGTGAGTATACTGTTAGTGCTACTTTTAATGTTTCTGATTTGAGTCCTTTTGATGCAGGTGAAGATTTGAGGACAAATCCTTCTCAAGAGGGGGGAATAATGAGGACACCAAGACTAAAGATCCAAGTCTAGTTCCAGTTGGTCTAGTGACGAGGGCGCGAGCCAAAAGACTCAGTTTAGGAGCTTGATGAGTCTTATTGTATTTTGTCATCTTTTATTTTTTATTTAGTCTTTGTTTTTTTTGTGAAAAGTCAAACACTTGACTTGTGTGAGTACAAGAGTCCTTGTCTTTAATTTCGGTTTTCATTTGGAAGACAAAAGGCTTGTTTTTTTAAAATTTCAGTTTTGCTTTAGGAAGATAAAGGGGCTTGTCTTGATGTAATTTTCGCCTATATTAGGCCCTGAAAACATTTGGAAAAAAGCAGATTTTTGATGAAATGAAAATTGAGAGGTTTTCTTCTTGAGTTCTTGAAGAGACTATTCGAACTTATCAAGGGTATTCCTTGTGGCGTTCAATCCGACTTATCAAACGGATTCCCATCCCCGTTTGTGGCGTCTTCCTCATACCAAGGTTCGTGCTTGGCTAAGCATTGGGTCGCGGTTCTTCATTCCCATTTCGTGTGTTCTTGGTGGCTGCCATATTTGGTGTCGGGTTTCACCACAATCGTTGGTGTGGTTCGTATCAAATAAGCTCGCACCTCTGCCGTTTTCCACTCGTATTCTTCTTTAAGCTCTTTCAAAACTAATAAAACTTTATGATAGAGGATTCTAGTAGCAAATCAAACCACAACAAACCAAACCAACATAGAAAAACTGATGATTTTTGATACACTTGCGTGAGGATTTTGATGAGGACACCAAGACTAAAGATCCAAGTCTAGTTCCAGTTGGTCTGGTGACGAGGGCGCGAGCCAAAAGACTCAGTTTAGGAGCTTGATGAGTCTTATTGTATTTTGTCATCTTTTATTTTTTATTTAGTCTTTGTTTTTTTTGTGAAAAGTCAAACACTTGACTTGTGTGAGTCCAAGAGTCCTTTTGTCTTTATTTTCGGTTTTTATTAGGAAGACAAAGGGTTGTCTTTAAATTTCGGTTTTCATTAGGAAGACAAAGGGTTGTCTTTAATTTTTCGGTTTTTAGGAAGACAAAGGGGCTTGTATTAATGTAATTTTCGGCTATATAAGGCCTTGAAAACATTTTGAAAAATCAGATTTTGATGAAATGAAAATTTGTGAGTTTTCTTCTTGAGTTCTTGAAGAGACTATCCGAACTTATCAAGGGTATCCCTTGTGGCGTTCAATCCGACTTATCAAACGGATTGCCATCCCCGTTTGTGGCGTCTTCCTCATACCAAGGTTCGTGCTTTGCTAAGCATAGGGTCGCGGTTTACCATTCCAAATTTCGTGTGTTCTTGGTGGTTGCCATATTTGGTGTCGGGTTTCATCACAGTGTTGGTGTGGTTCGTATCAGATTTGGCAAAAGAACCTCTAGGACATATGGAACAAGATTGGAATAAATTTTTTTAAGAGAGGCTTTTCAGACTCTTTTTTTTTTAGTTCGGATCCTCTTGATTTTTTTCTTCTTCTTTCTTTCTTCTTTTTTTTTTTATTGATTTCTCAAATGCAGGTACAAGACACAAGAAAAAAAATCAGACTTGGATTCGCAAACAAAACAACTCAGATTTCACAAAAGAGCAAGAGAAACTCAATGCAAATTCGGATTTTCACAATGAAAACAAGAGAAACTCACTGCCAATTCAGATTTCACAATAAAAAAAGAGAAACTCAATGCCAATTCAGATTTCACAATAAGAACAAGAGAAACTCAATGCCAATTCGGATTGCACAATAAGAACAAGAGACTCAATGCCAATTCGGATTGCACAATAAGAACAAGAGAAACCCAAAGCAAATTCGGATTTCACAATAAAACAAGAGAAACTCAATGAAAATTTAGTTTTCACAATAAGAACCCTAATTCACAATTTCAGAAACGAAAAGAAAAAAAAAGGGGAATTTTCAGAAACCCTAATTCAATTGCACGATTTGAACAATGAAACGAAAAGAAAAAAACAAGGAAAAGGATAGGCCAAACCGTATGAACCTAGGCTCTGGTACCAACTGATACGAACCACGCCAACAAATGTGACGAAACCCGAACCAAATCTGGACAAACAACCCAAGAACACTCGAAATTGGAATGGATAACCGTGACCCTATGCTTAGCAAAGCACGAACCTTGGTATGGTGAAAGACGCTACAAACGGGGATGGAATATCCGTTTGATAAGTCAGGTTGAACGCCACAAGGAAACCCTTGAGAAGTTCAAAAAGTCTCTTCAAGAACTCAAGAAGAAAACTCACAATATTTTTCATTAACCAAAAACAATCTGCCTTCCAAGTTTTCCACAAGGCCTAATATAGCCAAAAATACAAAGAGGGTTTTTTTAGACAAATAAAACCCCTAAAATAACCATAATGAAAAAGCCCAAAACAAAAGCCCAAAATGACATGTCTTTTGACTCCAACAAAGACTCTAATAAAACATGAAAGGAATCAAGCTCCTAAACTGAATCAACTTTGATGAGCAACACAAGCTTTTGTTCACCCTCAGTAGTGAACTCGACCTCTTCCTATTGTAGAATTCTCCGAACTAAGTTGTTAAGTTCTTCTTTGAATCTCCTAGCTCGTGCCCTCATCACCGGACCAACTGGAACTTGAATTGGGTCGTTAGTCTTGATGTCCTCATCAATAGGCCATGTAAAAAATATCCTGGTTAAAGAGAGAATTTGTGTTCGTGTAGTTGTCGAAGCTCCTCGGACATTTGAGACAAAAACCAAGCAGGTAGTATTCTGATCGAAGGAAAGATGGCCAAAACACAGATGACTATAAGGATACTGCTCGGGGAGAAGAGGAAGATTTTGAAAATGCGGGTATCCTCGGCACCTAAGGACATATCGGAGGGGATGAACCTACTGGAATCTGGGAATTCCCCAGATTCCGGTCACAGGCCCAGAAATGCAGTAGTGACAAAAAATGTTGGGGGCCATTTTGAACGTCCCTGATATCAAAATGTGTCTAAAGTGACTCGTGAAAACCAGAAACAGACTCTCAAATACCATACTAGTGGAATTCCTAAACCCATTATCATAAATCCCCCAAAATACACAAAAAAAAAAAGAAAAAAAATAGGTCAAGGGCACTTACTCGAGATGAAACGCAGGTAAGTGCTGAGGTGAGTCCTGACTTTGAAGTAACGCCTGCCGTCTGCCCAGAAATATGACGATTCACGCCAATCATCTAGAGCTGGGGGAAAAGATGGTTGAAGATAAAGGCAAGAGAGAATAGAGGTTTCTGTGAGGGTTTTTGATTTTCTTATGGCTAGTGTGAGACTGAAGACAGTTTTTTTTGGGTCTTATACCCAGTAAAGCTTAAGGGGAAAGACATCTCCCCACGACTGTTAGATTACTTACCTTGATAAGATCACGAGGGTGATCTAATGGTAAGGGTTCAAAAAGGTGTGGATCGTAATCATTGTTTCTTTGGGAAAAGTCGCCTCGGGTGCCGAGTGGATGTTTGGGATCGCCGAGGTGACCCCTAATTAAATGCGCAGATTAACGGGCCCAGCAATGGGGCTTTGACACGTGGGTTTACTTTTTAGAGTGATGTTAGAGGAAAGCCCAAACGTTTTTCCCTCCATCTTTTAAAACCATTCCTCCTAATTTAAGTCTCCACTGCCCGAGGGTGAGTAGAGACTTGCGGGGGGGGGGAATGTTGTCCGTATTTTCACCTCCCAACACGTGGCAACTTATAGTGACTAGCTCGAACGCTCATAGACATCTTCGGGATATGTTATCCCCCAAGGCCTCACTTCAGGGCGAGGATCCTTACAGGTGAGGTCATTTGTCTTCGCCAGTTTGTAAACTGTGGGTGCCCTAATGGTAGATTACCCTCTGAGGGTTGCCCTCAGAGTTGGAGGTTCTCCAGGTGAAGTAACTACGACAATAGTTATCCTACCTCAGTCATCCCCTAGGTCCGAGGTTCTTGTTCTCGGACCTAAGATAGGCGCTAGGTGTCAGGCAGTGTGTCTTTGCAGCTCCAAAGAATTGTCTAATAACCTTTGTGGTGATCCGTCCACAGAGTTGTCGAGTGTACGACTCGAAAATTTGCATGCCCACTATGTCGTCTGACATGGAGATACTTACAACATGCCCTGACAATACCTAAGGCATGTTCCCCATAAAGTAGGCACCCTTCTGCAGTGGGCCCCGCAGATATTGCTTGGGCCGTGGTCTCTAATCAATGCAACCCAATGCATTGAATTGGTATTAATCCCCCAATAATGGGAAGAATGTGTATAAATTACTGATGATTAGTATTAATGACCCCAACCTCTATAAATAGCGTTGGGAGTCTCATTGTAAAGGGTTCGGTATTTTAGAGAGAAAATACCTTGTACTCAGAGTAATCTAAACACTGCCTGATAATACCCCACTGGAACTTGCCACAATAAGCTTCCAATCATCTTAATACCAGAGACTCGTGGACTAGGGCTCTTTTATAGCCTGAACCACGTAAAAACCTTGGTGTTCGTGTTATTAATTTCTTTGATCTCTCGTTAAAGGCAGTCAACAATTATAATAATGATATTTTATAATATCTGAATTTATATTAATATAACTAATAAATATTTATTTTTAATTGATTTTAAAGTTAACAAAAATAAATTGTTAAAACCAAGAAAAACCGTTAAATGCACACTCTTTATACAAAGATATATATTATATATAATATTACATAAATTATATATTTTAAAAAATAAATAGAATGAAACCTTATATATCTAACAACGAATTTAGAATAATAGTTTTAAGCTTGAAAGATGTATACTATATTTTTATTTTATTGAATTTGATTATTTAAAACAAAACAAAAAAACATTGAAGAATGGTTTGAGCGGGTTAACTTGACCAAACCGCCAAAACTATTGGATGGGTTATTCTTTTTTTTACTTATTTGGGAAGGTTACAGTTGGATGTTTGCAACCTAATATTTACATTGTGTTAATTAAAATACGATATAACCCGACCAAACCAATCAATGTACAACCCTAACATTTATCGTTTGAAAATTACAAACTTCTGGCTATTGCTTCCTTTCTTCACAAATATTTGGGTCTAACCCACAAGTCAATGCTAGGGTTTGGCAAGCAATCTCATTTGTTCACTGTCCCACCTGTGGAGATGCCAATAGATTCAATTCTACTCGCATTCAAACACCCGAACTTGAGGGTTGAGTCTGTAATGTCCCGCGTTTCAGGCACCTACTAGTATCTAAGAACGGGGTGGTGAGTTATGTATAAATATTATTTTAAATAATAGTATATGCTTGAGAAGCAAATTTCATGTTGTTATTGTTAGCCAAAGTGTGAAATGTGCAGTTTTGTGACAAACCGAGCATTTCGGTCTAAACCTAACCAGGTAAATTCTCAGACAAATTATTATTGGAGAAATATAGTTATGGAAAAATATTGTTGGGTATAAAATTATTGGATTAATTTTTATCAAGGTCAAAAAGTTTGATTTTTGAATGAAAAATCTTTAAAAAGCGAAAAATTGAATTTTGGCGAATTAAATTACATGAGTTATAAATATAGGAGTGTGACCAATTAAATTAAATGACAAGGTCTATTTAATTTAATTACCCTAGGTTAATATTACAATTTGGTGAGGTAAGAAAAAAATTACCACTTGGTAACTTTTTTTTTAGAAAATACACAATTATTTAATTAGTTAAATTGGGATTATTTAAAAAAAATTAAGGCTTAAACATGGTTAAGAGGAGCAGAAGTTTAGAGGGTAGTTTGGTCATTTCAAGTTTAATCTTTACATCATATAAGTTTAAAAAGTCAAAGAAAGTCTTCATTTTTCCATTTCTCAAAACTTTGCTCCCAAGTTTTCCTTTGTTCTCTCTCTAGCCTAGGTCGACCACCTTCCTTGTGTCCTATGAGTTTTTTCACACAATTTCTCACAAAGTCTCTCATTCTCTCATATCATTCCTTTTCTACACATAATCCTAAACCAATTGGTCCTTTGTGAAAGTTAGGAAAGGACACCAAAGTCAAGAACACCAAAAGTAGAAAGCTTAGACTTTAGCTTTGTCAAGTTGTTAAGTTTCATCTTTTAGTCTCATTTATTGGATTTTATAAACTGAGTATTTTATTTGTGGGGAGTGTAAATATGTAGATTAAAGGTTTGAGCAAGGAATAGAAGTTCTAGAGGTCATCCAAAACAAACCAAGTAGTCTACGAGAGGTATACGGTCACCTTCACTATATTTATGTTTGATTTTGAATAATTTGCCTTGTTTGTGTAATTTAATGTGTTTAAATTCATTCGGGTACTGTAATACTACTTATATATTGGCTGATCATACATGCATGGATGTTTGGATTGTTTTTTAGTGATGGAACCCAACATTCCATAGGCATTTTATGATTTTATGTAAGAAAATGTTTAAGTCTTGAATTCCAAAGGGTCAAGCAAAAATTATATAAACTTGTTTCTGGATTTTCCTAGCTTCATGATATAGTTTAGGACGATTAGATATTCATAGTATGTAGAAACATTAAAAAATGTTTTGAAATGGCCAAGTTATGATTTTCACAAAATTGGTATGCAGTATGGAAAAATAGTTTTTAAAAACTGTACAAACAGCCGACTTTGGACAAAGTGTTCCATAGGTAAATTAATGTATTTTTGGCTGATTATATGAATGAACACTCTTTTGATAGTAATACAATTGGTAAAGTTTCAAAGTAAAATATTAAAAGGGCTAAGATATATGATTTTTCACAGTTAGACAAAAAATTCTAGAAGTTCAAAATAGCTTCTAGACAGCCATGTTTGGGAACACTTATTACTGAGTAAAAATTATCCAAATGGCCTATTTTTTGTATGGGCAATGTTTACATACTTTCTTATGGGCCTAAGAAATTTTAGACCTAAATAATGAACCAACTGGATTTTATGAATTTTCAAAGTTTAAGAAAAAATTGATTTGTCCCTAGACAGTTTTAAATGGGGACCTTTAAAAAAGTTTTTGCCAAGTAAAAATGGTTATTTTCGTATAAAATTTAGAAAGAAACTTCTTAGAATAGCCTAGTTTGATTCTAAAAAGTTTGAATTTTTTTTGGAGTAATGGTTTTCAAAATACAATTTTCTAAATTAGGCAACTTAGAACTAAAACTATTAAGTTTATATTTAGAAGCAAAATGAGAAATTTTCCAAGTGTTTTAGAGAAAATGTAATTTAATCTTGATAATTATAGATTTAAGTTTAGCCCACTAAATAATTATTAATGTTAATTTGGATACTAAAAAATTAATATTTTTATTAATTAATGAATTTTTTTTAAGAAATTACAAAGGGTCCAAAACCCTAATTTTTAAAGTAATGTAACAAATTGTCTTTTTAAAATAAAATCAACTTTCTCTTAATTTTTCTTAAAAAAAACTAAAATTTATCATTATCTTTATAATTAACTCTTAATCAAGTATATAAACTTAAATTATCAAAGTTTACAATTTAAGTGATTTTACCAAAAATTATTAGATTTTTGGTAACTTATCAAAGAAAGGGTAAACTCGGTAAAGCTCAAATACTTCTAAAACTATTTTTTTCCGGCTAGGTCCGATAGTGAAAATGGAGTGAGAAATTTCATAAAAGCCGACTTTCAAATAACAAGACCCATTGGGGGGGAATTTTTATGAAAATCTGAAGTGTCGTGCTACGACTTAAAAAGTGCAAGGACGATAATGATACGAACCACACCAATGATTGTGGTGAAACCCGACACCAAATATGGCAGCCACCAAGAACACACGAAATTGGAATGAAGAACCGCGACCCAAGGCTTAGCCAAGCACGAACCTTGGTATGAGGAAGACGCCACAAACGGGGATGGGAATCCGTTTGATAAGTCAGGTTGAACGCCACAAGGAACCCCTTGATAAGTTCTAATAGTTTCTTCAAGAACTCAAGAAGAAAAACTCACAAATTTCATTTCATCATAATCTGCCATGCCAAAACGTTTACAAGGCCTAATATAGCTGAAAATTACATCAAAGACAAGCCCCTTTGTCTTCCTAATGAAAACCCTAACAAGCACAAATAGAAAGACTCTTGGACTCTCACAAGTCAAATGTTTGACTTTCACAAAAACAAAGACTAAATAAAAACGTGATTAAGTGACTGATTAAAAAAAAATACAAGATGCCAAAATCCAATAAGACTCATTACAAGAAGCTAAATATTGATTAAGCTCCTAAACTGGTGTCCTCATCATTCCCCCCCTCTTGACTTGGATCAACTGGAACTTGACTTGGATCTTTAGTCTTGTTGTCCTCATCAGATAATACCCTTAGTAGTTATTTGATTGTGACCTTAATGACCAAAGTAGAATAATAATCCACTATAATGCCATAATTAATTTTGAGTACATTGCATGCTAGTTATAGTGTTGGTTAACAAGATGAGATTCTTCGTGGGAAGATTTCCCGTGCGCAGCAAAGGATAACTTGTAAGTCAGTCTATGATTTATATGTCTGCAACATGAATTACCTAGTATATTTCTTGTTAGAAGTAGGGCTTATACGATAGTTAGAGAGAGATGGCTCATTTAGAGACAGTGACTAGGCAGTGCTTACGCTCCACATGTAATTTAAACGTGGACAGTATCCACTTGTTGTCATATAGTGCGGGCGATTTTCGCCTATTCAATCATTGTGTAGACGATTTTTACCTTTGATATTATTGGCCTATCTCATGAGTACATGGATGGTGTCCACTTATTACATTATTTGGCAGATGGTTTCTGCTTATCTCATGAGTACGTGAATGGGTTCCACCTATTGATATATAGTGCGGAAGGTTTCCTCCTATTCAATCATTGTGCAGACGATTTCTACCTTTGAATACATAACATAAACCAATACAAACTTCCCATTCTTACAATACATAACCCAACCCACAAAATTGACCATTCATGTAGAACTATGGTGTAATGGGTAAGAAGAGATAAAATTTTCAAGATGAAAATGTTTAGATATTGGATTCATAGAAAAAAGACTAGTCATTATGTCTTAAAAATGGGAAACTATGGTATTAAATTTCACTGGTAAGCTTGAAAGACTCAAACGATCCAAAAAACATGCCTTAATCATCCTCCTAATCATGTGTACTTATGATTTCATCTCAAACAATTAATCAATGGTTTCTAGAGTGGTCAAGACTATATATATATAATAGCATGCATAAATCTCTCCAAACAATAGTGAAAAAGTAAATCTTATTGTACTCATCATTTGAAAAATCTATGTCCAAGCTTAAGTGACAACCAAATCAAGAGTTAAGCACACAATTCATGCTGAATTCATCAATTTCCTAGAAGTATTATCATCTTAATCAGAAGTTTTATTAATGAGAAGTGCGAGATATACACCGACCATAAGAGTTTAAAGTGCTTCTTTACTCAGAAGGATCTGAATATGCGCCAGAGACGGTGGCTAGAGTTGGTTAAGGATTATGATTGTGATATCCTTTACCATCATGGGAAGACTAATGTAGTTGCTGATGCATTGAGCCGGAAGGGCCCAGGATAGCTGTTTAGTTCGAGACAGATATCCGATAAGCTAGCGGAGGAGATGACCAGAGCGGGTATAGAGTTGGTGGTTGGTCAGTTAGCCAACATCACACTTCAGTCTACGCTCCTTGAAAGGATCAAGGAGGCGCAAGAGAAAGATTCCCAGTTGAGAGGTTACAGGGAGAATGTTTTAGTTGGAACGGCTAAGGACTTCTCTATCTCGGAGATGGGGTTACTGAAGTACAAGGGTCAGATCTGTGTTCTGATGGATTCAGATATTCGGCGAGAGATTTTAGATGAACTGCATACCACTCCTTATTCCTTACATCTGGGTACGACGAAGATGTACCAGGATCTGAGAGCTTTGTATTGGTGGTTAGGTATGAAGAGGGATGTGGTGTGGCCAAGTGCTTAACTTGTCAGCAGGTCAAGGTTGAACATCAGAGGCTAGCAGGGTTGCTGCTGCCTTTAGGGATTTCGGAGTGGAAATGGGAAGATGTCGCCATGGACTTCGTGCTTGGGTTGCCGAAGACCGTGGGACAGCATGATTCCGTGTGGGTGATTGTGGATAGGTACACCAAGTCTGCCCACTTTCTACCAGTCAGGACGACTTATACTGTGGAGCAGTATGCTGAGCTATATGTGAAGGAGATTGTTTGATTGCATGGGGCTCCGAGGTCGATAGTATCCGACAGGGACCCCACCTTCACTTCCAAGTTCTGGGAAGGTCTGCAGAAGGCTATGGGCACACAGTTACGGTTTAGTACCGCTTATCATCCTCAGACAGATGGTCAGACTGAGAGGATGATTCAGATATTGGAGGACATGCTACGAGCCTGTGTGCTAGATTTTGGGGGATCTTGGAGTAAGTGTCTTCCTTTAATTGAGTTCTCGTACAACAACAGTTATCAGGCGACTATCGGAGTGGCTCCGTATGAGATGCTTTACGGGAGGAAGTGCATATCACCTATCCATTGGGATGAGACAGGTGAGAGGAGGTATTTAGGTCCTGAAATGGTTCAGAGGCCCAATGAGGCAATTGAGAAGATTAAAGCTCGAATGCTCGCCTCCCAGAGTCACCAAAAGAGTTATTTAGATCTAAAACGCAGGAGCGTGGAATTTCAGGTGGGTGACCATGTGTTCCTCAGGGTTTCACCTTTGAGGGGAGTGAAACGATTTGGTGTTCGGGGCAAGTTGAGCCCTAGATTTGTGGGCCCCTTTGAGATTCTGGAGCGGGTTGGAGAGGTAGCTTATAGATTGGCGATGCCTCCAGCCTTATCGGGGGTTCATGACGTGTTACACGTGTCCATGCTCCAGAAGTATGTGTCTGATTCGATGCATGTTCTGAGTTATGAGAATTTGGAGCTGGATAAGAATTTGTCTTATGAGGAGAAACTAGTTCAAATTCTCGACCGGAAGGACAAAGTCTTGCGGAGCAAGACCATCGCTTTGGTTAAAGTGCTGTGGAGGAACAGCAAAGTCGAGGAGGCGACATGGGAACTAGAAACAAAGATGCGGGAACGGTATCCTGAGTTATTAAGGTAATTTCGAGGACGAAATTTCTGTAAGGAGGGGATAGTTGTAATGACCCAAATTTGCTAATAAGGCTTAGGGCCTTGATTAGCGTACTTGGAGGGCAATATGTGAATTATTGTTTAATAAGTGGATTTGTGTGAATATGTGATTAGTGATGCATGTCTAGGTGAATTAAATATGCATGTGGGCCCCGTCTGGTTATTAGGGGCATGATTGTAATTTTAGCCCGTTGAGGGTATAAACATGATAATTGTGATATACTTGTGATATATCTGTGTTGCACGATCCGAGACAATTCTAGGGAGCGGTTAGCTAGAAAGTCACAACGGGGTTGAAAATCTGACTCGAGGCGAGTCAAGGGGTTTTTCGAGTGTCAGTAATTTTATGGGGTTATTGGGTTATGGAAATAAATATTTGGAGATATATTTGAGGTTAGAATGCCTAGGAGGGAACATTGGGGAAATTTACCATTTTGCCCTCGTGGACGTTTTTGGTACCTTGAGCCTTGAGCTAACCTTATAGACTAAAGTTAAATAAAACATAACATAGAACCACTTGGAACTCTCTAAACCAACCCACTCCCTCTCCCTCACTCTGTTTCTATTCTACTCTTGGAGGCTTAGTGACATCTTGGAGGTTCTATTTGTGAAAACCAATTGGAAGCTAGGAATCAAGCTAGAGCTTTGGAGGATAGGAGCTTGGGGCTTAGGAGATCAACTCAGAGACTCAGTTCAGCAAGGGTAAGTTTTAAATTATAAGGATTGTGTTTGGAAATTCTACTGGTTTTCTTAGAGTATGCATGTGTGTTGGGTGAAGAATTGAATTTGAGTTTGATGAGGTAGGCTTAAGTTATTGTTGGGTTTTGTTGCTGAATTTATAGTATGACCTCTGTGATAATTAGTTTGGATTGTTGGCTTGACTCTGGGGATAATTGGACTGGTTTTGGGGTAAAAATGGTGAGTTTTTCTGGGCTCAAGGGGTCGGGCCGCGGCGCTGTTGTTGTTGAGCCGCGACCCTTAGAACTTGGGGCGTCTGGAAATGGAGGTGCGCTGCGGCGCCCTTTAAGAAGGGCTGCGGTGCGTGATACGAACCACGCCAACAAGTGTGACGAAACCCGACACCAAATATGGAACAGCCACCAAGAACACACGAGATTGGAATGGAACCGCGACCCAATGCTTAGCCAAGCACGAACCTTGGTATGAGGAAGACGCCACAAACGGGGATGGAATCCGTTTGATAAGTCAGGATGAACGCCACAAGGAATCTCCTTGATAAGTTCAAAAGTTTCTTCAAGAACTCAAGAAGAAATAAACTCACAATTTCATTCAACATAATCTGATTTTTCCAAATGTTTTCAAGGCCTTATATAGCCGAAAAATACATCAAGACAAGCCCCTTTGTCTTCCTAAAAACTGAAAAAATAAAGACAACCATTTGTCTTCCTAATGAAAACTGAAAAATAAAGACAAACCTTTTGTCTTCCTAATGAAAACTGAAATTAAAAACAAGCCTTTTGTCTTCCTAATGAAAATCGAATTTAAAGACAAAAGGACTATTGGAATCACACAAGTCAAATGTTTGACTTTTTTTCACTAAATAAAAATATAAGATGACAAAATACAATAAGACTCATCAAGCTCCTAAACTGAGGCTTTTGGCTCGCGCCCTCGTCACCAGGCCAACTGGAACTAGACTTGGATCTTTAGTCTTGGTGTCCTCATCATTCCCCCCCTCTTGAGAAGGATTTGTCCTCAAATCTGCACCTGCATCAAAAGGACTCAAATCAGAAACATTAAAAGTAGCACTAACAGTATACTCACCTGGTAAATCGAGTCTGTGGGCATTGTCATTGATCCTTTCTAGCACTTGAAATGGACCATCTCCTCGAGGTAGCAATTTGGAACGTCTTTGTGCTGGGAATCGCTCTTTCCTCATGTGTACCCAAACCCAATCACCGGGGTCAAAAACCTGCTTGTGACGACCCTTGTTAGCATCAAGTTGGTTAGTGTTTAAAAGAGCCTCCGTCACCTCACTTTTTTTTGCATAAAAATTATTTTGTTTTCTCTCTAATTTTCCCTCATTGATCGAACTCTTCTCTTTATTTTCTCTCTCACTTGATTCGACCCTTTTCTCTCTTTGTCTCTCTTTTTTCTCAATCTCATTCATCTTTTCACTCTCATTCTTTTGCTCACTCAATTTTTTTTTATCACTCAATTTTTGCAACCTCACTTGGTCTTCATATAGTTGCTTTGGCGTCAATGGAGCTAGAGTGATTGTTCGTTGATGGAACGTGAATGAGTACTTGTTGGTGAAGCCATCATGCCGGACTCGCCGATCAAATAGCCAAGGCCTTCCTAGAAGGAGGTGTCCAGCTTGCATGGGAACCACATCGCACAATACCTCATCCTCATACTTGCCAATTCGAAATGATACCAGCACCTGTTTTGTAACCCTCACTTCACCACTATCATTCAACCACTGCAACTTGTATGGACAAGGATGTTTAAGCGTTGGGAGCCCCAGCTTCTCAACCATGGAAGAACTAACAACGTTAGTACAACTACCTCCATCAATAATCACACTACATACCTTGTCCTTCACATGACAACGAGTGTGAAAGATGTTCTCCCGCTGCACCTCTTCTTCCTCTTCTTTTGCTTGCAAAGTCAAGGCTCGTCGTGTGACTAGTGCAAGCATCTCACCAGATTCTGGCCCATACTCTTCATCATCGATAGAAGCATCTTCCAATGGTGGCACGTCAGCAAGATCATCTTCATCTTCAGAAACGAGCTCGCCACTTTCTCGAATCACCATAACTCTCTTGTTTGGACATTGGCTAGCTATGTGTCCTCGTCCCTGACATTTGAAACACTTTATCTCACTAGAACGGGACGAATGATGAGGACACCAAGACTAAAGATCCAAGTCTAGTTCCAGTTGGCCTGGTGACGAGGGCGCGAGCCAAAAGCCTCAGTTTAGGAGCTTGATGAGTCTTATTGTATTTTGTCATCTTATATTTTTATTTAGTGAAAAAAAGTCAAACATTTGACTTGTGTGATTCCAATAGTCCTTTTGTCTTTAAATTCGATTTTCATTAGGAAGACAAAAGGCTTGTTTTTAATTTCAGTTTTCATTAGGAAGACAAAAGGTTTGTCTTTATTTTTCAGTTTTCATTAGGAAGACAAATGGTTGTCTTTATTTTTTTTTTTTTGAGAATTCGGATCCTCTTGGTTTTCTTCTTCTTTCTTTTCTTTCTTTCTTTGATTTCTCAAATGCAGGTACAAGACACAAGAAAAAAAAATTAGACTTGGATTCGAAAACAAAACAACTCGGATTTCACAAAAGAGCAAGAGATTCTCAATGCAAATTCAGATTTTCACAATGAAAAACTAGAGAAACTCACTGTCAATTCAGATTTCACAATAAAACTAGAGAAACTCGATGCCAAATCAGATTTCACAATAAAACAAATTCGGATTGTACAATAAGAACAAGAGAAAAAACTCAATGCCAATTCGGATTGCACAATAAGAACAAGAGAAACTCAACCCCAATTCAGATTTCACAATAAGAACAAGAGAAAACTCAAAGCCCTAATTCACGTTAAGAACCCTAATTCATGATTTCAGAAATGAATAATGGGAACTAGGAAATAATGGGAACTAGGAAATAAGGGATTTCAAGGGATTTCACAAAGAAATAATGGGAACTAGGAAATAAGAACACGATTTGAACAAAGAAACAATTTGGAATAAAGAGATTAACTATAATGGTTTCAGATTTTTAGAAGGAAAACAGGAACAAAGACTAAGAAAATCAAGAACACGAATAGATAGATTTTTTTTTTTTTCAAGAATTCCTAATATAATAACACGAACTGAATAGGAAAAAAAAATGAAAAAGGATAGGCCAAACCGGATGATCCTAAGCTCTGATACCAACTGATACGAACCACGCCAACAAGTGTGACGAAACCCGACACCAAATATGGAACAGCCACCAAGAACACACGAGATTGGAATGGAACCGCGACCCAATGCTTAGCCAAGCACGAACCTTGGTATGAGGAAGACGCCACAAACGGGGATGGAATCCGTTTGATAAGTCAGGATGAACGCCACAAGGAATCTCCTTGATAAGTTCAAAAGTTTCTTCAAGAACTCAAGAAGAAATAAACTCACAATTTCATTCAACATAATCTGATTTTTCCAAATGTTTTCAAGGCCTTATATAGCCGAAAAATACATCAAGACAAGCCCCTTTGTCTTCCTAAAAACTGAAAAAATAAAGACAACCATTTGTCTTCCTAATGAAAACTGAAAAATAAAGACAAACCTTTTGTCTTCCTAATGAAAACTGAAATTAAAAACAAGCCTTTTGTCTTCCTAATGAAAATCGAATTTAAAGACAAAAGGACTATTGGAATCACACAAGTCAAATGTTTGACTTTTTTTCACTAAATAAAAATATAAGATGACAAAATACAATAAGACTCATCAAGCTCCTAAACTGAGGCTTTTGGCTCGCGCCCTCGTCACCAGGCCAACTGGAACTAGACTTGGATCTTTAGTCTTGGTGTCCTCATCAGTACGTGTGGGCTATTTTGAGGCAGGGCCTCGGGTTGAGCTGGGGGCCATGGCATGAGTCCCTAGGGCCACCACACTTAGTGCATTTTTGGGTTTTTAAGAGGTTTTAGGCTCGGGAATTCAATAGTTAAGGCTCGGGATGGATTCTATCACCCAGATTGATAGAATTCAACGTTCCGAAGATTAGAATCATGACCCAAAGCTATTTAATGGATTAGAACTTTATGGGTGGATATTGTTAATGCGTTGTGACTAGGATTTCGGTGAGGCTCGGACTAGGGGACTGTGCTCGAGACATTGGTGCTTGGAAGGCTCGGGGCACAGGTAAGAAAACTACTGTTCCCATAGAGCTTGTGTTGCAGGGCTCGACCCTATATGGTTTAGTTGCAGGGCTCGGCCCTATATAATCGTGTTGCAGGGCATGGCCCTTTGATTACATTGATATATGTTTTAAATATCTGTTTAGTTATATTATGTTTGTATATAAATGGTGGAACGTCGATGGTCGGGAACGGCGAAGGCCGGGAAAGGTGAAGGCCGAGAACGGCAAGGGGTCGGGAGCAGCGTTTAGCACGCAGAGTTCGAGTTGCCAAGGCGAGACCCCAAGGGATACCTAGGATATCCTTACGGTATAGACCGCGAACCCAGGGCCTGGTAAAGCGTCTGGGATGGCATGGCCGTACATGTATAGCCTGATGATGGCATGTTTATATGTTAAGTGTTGTTATGCATATGTTAACTGCTTGTGAGGGTTTTCTTACTGGGCTTCGGCTCACAGGTGCTCTATGGTGCAGGTAAAGGCAAGGGGAAAGTCGACCAACCTTGAGTATGGTGAGCGTGATAAGCGGCGCGTACATGTCTGGTCTGCCTGACTGCCACGACCAGGGGTGTTTTTGGGAGATGATTGTACTAACTTGAATTTTGTCGTTTAGTCGACTCTGGTTATATTTTGAGTTGTAAATATTTCTAAACAATGTTTTTGGGATCCCAAATGTTAAACGCTTTATAATTTGGAAGGTTTATTTTCAAATTTATGACTCTGATTATGATTTAATTACACTTTTGTCCAAAAACCTCGATTAGCGAGTTAATTGCACATTTTAAACTCACTTAGTAACGGCTCTAAGGCAGTAGGGTGTTACAGTGTTCTCACATTTATAAAGGTCCGCTCTTGCCTATCACATGACCCCTCTTCACACACTCAAAGGCATATATCCTCACACATCCACAGACCCGTATACATGCACCCAAGTATACCTTCCCCCCCAGTGATATATGTATGTTCCTTTTATTTTTTATATGAGGGTTGGGGTCATAGGTTAGTATATAGCTTTGCCTTAAGAGTTCCTTGTTTCCATAGTGTGTTAGGCGCATACATAAGGGCCCTTGTTTTGCCCCAATTGCACTCCTATTGTATTGTAGATGTAGGTTTGTCTCCATGCACACACGTCGTTGAGTCTTAGCTTGCCTATGGTGTTTGGATGATCCTTCAAAATTCGTCCTGATGTCGAACCTATCGAGTTGTCATCTTCTGATTCTGAAGTTGATACCCACAAACCTTTCGCAAACGTGGGTGTGCGAATGTTCTACCTGCAGTGGTTATCCTACCTTAGGCAAAAGGCATGGGGCATGGGGCCTTGAGAGTGAACTCGAATTGGTCACCAGTCGTGGGGGTTCAGGTTTCTCCCCATGGCACGAGACATATGTTGCCCAACTAAAATCTACCCTTCAAGATTACATAGCCAAAATTGCTTGTCTAGAGGAAAACCTGCCTCCTAAACCTCCACCTCCCTATTGTACTAGAGCTCCAGATGTCGGGGGTCCTACTCATGCGGGTGTCAATAGTGATCCCCTGAACTTGAGTTTCTCTCCATGGTCTTTCCCTCGTTTCTTCCTCCGTCCATGGCCGGATGTCATAGGGTGAAGTAGTAGGTGGGTAGATGTAGGACATGTAGAGGGCCTTCTAGGGGTTGATGAAGTAATTCGCTCATAAACCTCCTGTAGTTTCTGTCTAGGTATCAGACATGCCGAGGGAGATCCTTGATGATTCTGAGAATGAGGACATCGAGTTTACTCTAACCCAGACCAAGCTTTCTAACATGATAAAGGCCCATCGATTGTCACCGTACATCAGCTTCGTAATTCTATCTCGTAACGACCGTGCATTTGAGTCGTCACAGGGGCTTGTAGCTTTCAGCGACTTAATGATCAAGTCCGAAGGGGCCTTGCTTCTCCACTCCTTCTTAATCATCCAGCTCACCAACAAAAGAGTTCAGAGAATTCTGATTGACAATGGGAGCTCACTAAATGTGCTATTTAGGTCCACATTTGAGAAGATGGGCTCTCGATTACAAATTTAAAGGCCTCCTCCACAACTCTATATTGGTTCTCAGGAGAAGGATTTGGCAGCAATTGAGACGATCAAGCTCATTGTAACTATCAGAGATGAAGCTCGAGCTACGACGAAGATGCTTGAGTTCATCGTTATAGAATGCCCAACTGCCTATAACACCATTCTAGGGTGACCTACTTTGATAATGTTCGAAGCAATAACTTATGTTTGCCACTTGTCCATGATAGTCCCTTCACCAACATGAATATGTACGGTTAGGGGAGATCGACTAGCTGCCAGAAAATGATATGACATCTCTATGAAGGGAAGAACATAACCCGAGTAGCAAGCCATGTTGATAATTATGGAAGTAGAAGAACCTCAAGCAATGGTGATCTCTAAGGAGGTAGATGAACCTCAGCTAATGGAGATCGAGGTTGCCAACCTAGAATAAATTGACTTGCGAATAGGCGAGGATAGATTAAAGCTTCAAGATCTTAAGGAACTGGAGGAAGTAATACTCGATCAGGAAGCAACTTCCAAAGTTGTACAGATTGGAAAGAATCTTGGTGCTGAACAGAAGAAGAACCTAGCCGAGTTCCTGAAAAATAACCTCGATGTCTTCGTATGGTCACATGCTGACATGGTGGGTATTATTCCTACCATAAGTATGCACGCACTAAATTTGGACAAGGATATACTAGGCAAGCAACAAAAGAGAAGGCTATTGGGAAAAGAAAGAGGTGAAGCAATAGAGAAAGAAGTAGCTTGCCTCTTGAAATGCGGAATCATCAGGGAGGCAAAATATCCGACCTGGATAGCCAACTGTGTTCTAGTCCCAAAACCTAATGGAAAATGGAGGATTTGCATTGAATTCTCTGATCTCAACAAGGCATGCCCAAATGGTTACATTCCTGTGCCAAGAATTGATTAGCTTGTAGATGCCACAGCTGGTCACGAGCTCATATCCTTCATGGAAGCGTATTATGGATATAACCAGATCACGATGAACCCTACGGACTAGGAGCATACAAGTTTAATGACTGAGCATAACATGTATCGCTACAACATCATGCCCTTCGGGCTAAAGAATGCATGAGCTATATACCAGAGACTATTGAACAAACTATTCGTTAACCATATCAGTTGAAACATGGAAGTGTATGTAGATGACATGCTAGTCAAGTCAAAGACTGCAAATAACCATGTAGCTGATCTGGAAGAATTTTTGATGTGCTAAGGAAGTACAACATGAAGTTGAATTCCCAGAACTGTACCTTCGGTGTCTTGTCGAGGAAATTCTTAGGCTTCATTGTAAATTTGAGGGGGATTGAAGTCAATCTAGAGAAGATCAGATCCTATTTGGACATGCCTTCACCGAGGTTGTGAAAAGAGGTCCAGAGTTTGACTGGAAGGATTGCTGCCTTGAATAATTTCGTATCAAAGTCTACTGACAAATTATTAGTTTTCGAACATGTGATTGACAGTGTAGTGGAAGCATGTGATAATATTTCAATGTGATAATAACAATTATTAAAGCATAAGAGCGAATCACTCTAGGAACCATAACTAGAATAAGAACTTTGTCATGCGACATGAATCTGAATGAAAGGAAAAAAAATACAAATACCTTCTGGATGTAGAACATGCATAGATCAAATAGTGTCTTAGCCTCCTAACCCACCATGTTCCATACTATGGCTCACACAAAGAGAAGGAGACAGGTGGATGTCTATGCTATTTGGTAGGATACACAAGAACATACTTTTGAATCTCCACACATGAGAGGGTGTTTTTCTCACAATTTAGAGATAACAAAGTTCTCTAATTTTCTCTATCGGCAAATAACGTGAAATGCATTTGATGTCTTTTTCTCACGATGTTATGTTAAGTTAATATAACAGTCACCTAGCCTTAATCTCAATCGGCCTATGCATGGGCCACAATCCATTTGGACTATGGTTAGTGCCAATACAGGGCTATGGGACTTGTGGTATTTTATCTCTATAAAATGCTATTTGTTGGGCCTTTATCATATTATTTTATGCAGTATACAATTATACCACAAAATAAAATATGACTAAATTAATTTTCAATAAAAAAAAATTTCACAAAAATATCAATATAATTTTATTTGCCATTAAATTTTATTTCATAAATATTATTTTACAAATAATATTAATTTGTGAGATTGAAAATTAATACTTTATTATTTTTAATTATTTATTTTTGATACCAAAATCCTACCTTTGTGTTATCAAGCTAGTATGGGAAAAATATGGACCCGTAGTTCTAAGCTCAAATAATTTAATTAATTTCACTAACTCTTAGTTCCACTAATTAATTTATTAACTATGAATTATTCCACTAGAAATTCATAGTCAAACTCTCAAAGCTATAGTCTATAAATTTAGTTACAAAAATAAATTTCAGTTCGCTAACAGAAATTGAGAGCTCTATGTTCAGTCCCCGAATCAACACTAAAAGGAACAACTAATCTTCTTTCATTTAAGTAAGGAGCAGATTCCATATATGTGAAGTATGTTCCCATCCACATGCAGTTCTATGACTCCAAGATATTAGGAATTTGCTCGTAGGAATATTGAACCTTACCCGATAAGTCAAAAGTCATAAAAGCACAACTAGGAGTTCATTACTCACTTCATGATTAAGGTCGTGTCTCAAAAGTCATGATGAAGGTTGAACTTCTATATTTTAATGGAGATTATCAAAAGTTCTTTCTTTCATCGTTTCCCAGTCCAATACAATCTATATTATGTACGGTACCTCTATCTCTCTGTCACTACAATTAACAACCTGGATAAACTGCTCTGTCTTAAACAGAAGATAGACCGTACTCATAATCATAATCTTTAATAAATAAATCTCTCACTTTATTTAGCGATTATAGAAATTTTTTATATTATTATCTTGAATTAAATCCTCATGTGTATATATCATTATACATGTACTTAATTGAAGACCATATCAATAATATTGGATGTTAATGATAAATGTCATGTGTAATTAAATACAAATATGAGTGCAAAATGTTAACTTTATGTAATTAATAGTAATCATTCATACATAAATACGCTTTAAGGGCACAAATCCCAACAATATCCCACTTGCCATAAAGAAAATGCGATATGTCGCATAATCCTAAATCTAAGTAATGACTATCAAAACTCATAGCAGGAAATGTCTTCATAAAGGGAACAACATGGTTGTTTGTAGATTCAATCTTATGAATGATTACATCCCCTCTAAGTACTATCTCTCTTTTGAGATGGTACTTACGCTCTATATGCTTGGCTCTCTTATGGCTTCTCTGTTCTCTTGAGTTGGCAACCGCTCTACTATTGTCACAGTAGAGTACAGTTGGTTTATCCATGTCTAGAACAATTTCCAGATTACCCAAAAATTTCCTAAGCCATATAGCTTCCTTAGCTGCTGCACTTGCAGCTACGTACTCTGCTTTTATGGTGGAGTCAGCAATGCAAGCTTGCTTTATACTCCTCCATATATAATTGCTCCATCCCAAGTGTGAAAACGGATCCAAACGCAGACTTCTGAGAATTATTGTCGGATTGGAAGTCAAAATCTATATATCCGATTAGAATCAAATTCTCTTCGGAATATACTGGCATATAGTCTCTCTTTCTCCTAAAATACTTGAGAATGTGTTTGACTTCTTCCTAGTGATTTAATCCTAGATTTGACTGGTACCTACTGACTATACCCACAACATTGCATACATTAAGCTTCCTACTACGGAGGCACAGGGTATCCGTCTCATTTTCTCTTTCTCTGGGGGTGTCTTAAGACATTGGTTCTTGGAGAGGAGAATACCATGAAGAGATGGGAGGTTTCCCTTCTTGGAGTTCTGCATCACATACTTCACAAGTATTTTATCTATATAAGATGCTTGAGACAGTGCCAACAACTTCTTCTTGCAGTCATGAACTAATCGTATCCCTAGAACGTAGCTTGCCTCTTGCAAATCTTTCATTTGGAATTGGTTGGCTAGCCAGACTTTTACGTCAGATAATTTATTCACATCATTCCCAATGCGTAATATAGCATCTACGTACAAAACTAAAAAAAACCACTTTGCCCTTGTCGATTTGCTTGTATACACAAGGCTCATTGATATTTTGATCAAATTCATAAGATTTAACAGCTTGGTCAAATCTTATGTACCATGATTTGGACGCCTACTTAAGTCCATAAATGGACCTTTGCAGTTTGCAAACCTTTTGCTCTTTTCCTTGTTCTACGAAACCCTCTGATTGTACCATAAAGATACTTTCATCAAGGTGACCATTCAAAAAAGTCGTTTTAATGTCTATTTGCCAAATCTCATAGTCAAAATGATTGGCAATGGATAAGAGGATATTAATGGATTTTAGCATGGCCGTAGGAGAAAATGTTTCTTCATAATCTACACCTTCTTATTGTGTGTAGCCTTTAGATACTAGCCTTGCTTTGAAAGTCTCTACTTTCCCATCAGCTCCTATCTTTCTCTTATATATCCATTTGCACCCAATGGGTTTTACATCTTGAGGTGAATCTACAAGTTCCCAGACTGAGTTGGAGTACATCGACTCCATCTCGAGTTTCATAGCTTCAAGCCATTGTTCCTTATCAGGATCATTCATCGCTTGACCTAAGGTCAATGGGTCGTCAACATTGTCATCAGAAATTGCAACTTGTGCTTCTCCGAATCCAGTGTAACGAATAGGTTGTCTTACAACTCTCCCTCTATGATGGACTACTGTAGTGTCCTGGTTTGGAATTGTGATTTGTTTTGTTCCAACTTCTAAAGTCGGTTGTGGTGTGATCCTATCACCAAGTAACTCCTCGACTACAACCTTACTTTGAGGTTTGAAGTCCCTCATATAGTCTTCTTCCAAAAAAGTAGCATTTATTGATACAAATATTTTCTTTTTAGTCTGACTATAGAATTAACCTCCTCTAGTGCCTATATATCCAAAAAATAAACATATTTCACATCTCAGTTCAAACTTCTCGGTCTTAACTTTTAGCACATGTGTTGTACATCCCCATATATGCACATGCCTTGGACTAGGTTTGCAACCTGTCCATATTCTGACAGTGTCTTAGCTACAGACTTAGATGGAACTAGGTTTAAGATGTATGCAGCTGTTTGTAAAGCATATCCCCAAAATGATAGGGGCAACAATGAGTAACTGAACATTGATATCATCATGTCTAGCAAAGTCCTATTCCTCCTTTCAGCAACACTATTTTATTGTGGGGTACCTGGTGTAGTGAGCTAAGGAACATTTCATGCTCTATCAAGATATCTTTGAATTCCTTGTCAAGTTATTCCCCGCCTCGATCTGATCGTTGCATTTTAAGGGTTTTGCCTAACTAATTTTCAGTTTCGGCTCAGAATTCTTTGAACTTTTCAAAGGTTTCCAATTTCCTTTGCATTAGGTATACGTAACCATATCTTGAGTAGTCATCAATGAAGGTGACATAATACTCATAACAACCTCGAGCTTGTGCATCCATTGGACCGTAAATGTCTCTGTTAATTAACTTCAGAGGTTCTATGGCTTTAGCACAGAAGAAAGGTCGTTTCGTCATTTTTCCTTCTAAACAAGATTCACAAATCGGTAGAGTTCCGACCTTTAACTCACTTAGAGGCCCATCCTTAACTAGTCTTTGAATCCTATCTAAGTCAATATGACCTAGTCTTAGGAGCCAAAGATACGTATCATCTTGAGGTACTCTGTCGTTAGACTTTGGTTGTTCAGATTTGAACATTTCAGTATTGAGTAGCGAAGACATTTAAGACCTTATCACATATAGACCTTCCTCTAGATTTCTATTACAAACACGCAAACCATTTCTTGAAACAATAACAAAATTATTATTAAAAGAAATAGAATAGCATTGTTCTAAATATTTTGAAACAGGAATTAAATTCCTTTTAAACAAGGAATAAAATAAATGTCTTTTAGAGATAAAAAATTATTTTCAATAAAATAAATTTTTGCTTCTCCCACTTCTTTGGCTGAAACAAAAGCCCCTGTCCCCACTCTCAGTGTGAACTCCCTTTCTTGGAGATCTCTCTAAGAGCTAAGCATTTGCAAATCAGAACAAACATGATTAGTGGCTCCTAAATCAACTATCCACGTAACACAATTATTTTCCCCTAAGCAGGTCTCAGTGCCCAGTAAATCAGATTTACTTTCCTTTTTGTTATTTAACTCCTTGAGATTTCTTTTATAGTTCATCTTACTATACTTATCTGTATGACAGTGGGAACAATTCCCATTGTAGATAGAGTGGGAAACTTCTTTGCCCTTGCCTTTGTTAATGCTAGGCTTCTGAGTTGTGTGCTCAGTCATTGGCAATAGATTCTTGTTACTTTTCCACCTTTTATTATTACCAGTTAATTTGTCATTAGCAAAAATGGACATATGTGAGTTTCCTCCAGTCATTATATTACTGTAATTAAATAAAAGAAGAATAATAAATACAACCATACACTCATACACCATAAATCATAGTATTCGTACAATGAAATAAAAATAAACATGATGCATGCTTACAAAAACCTATTCATATAAGTACAACGATGAGATAATCAACACAAGTATGTGTCATCGATAGGATGGGTCAAATACTTGCTAGTTAAAACGAGACACTCTCAATTGTTATTATATCAAAATTTCTAATATCTTTATAATAAACATTTACCGTTATTTTGATAAAAAAATATATCCTACTAGGGTAGATATATTTTTCGAAATTGTAACCTACTATTTCAGGTTTCTCGACTTAATTCATGAGTGTCGTCAATAGGATAAGTAAGACATGGAATACATCTTAAAACCCTATCACAAAGAGGTCTACCTGTTAAAATCCTAGCCAAAACACCTTCTGATAGGGAGGACGAAAGCAAAGCTGTCTCGAGGCCCTAAATAGAACCAACACTTTTTAACCAATAGTAGAGATCGTAGGCTATATTGCCTTATAACCTTCTCCCACTCACTATTTTAGAAATAAATTGTTTTCTATTAAAGCATCTTATAATTTAATTACTAAGTAATTATTACCAAAATTTAACTATTAAATCTGAATCACTTATGCAATCCAAATTTTAACTCTTAAAATTCTAAGATTACCAAATTTAGAATAATTACTAACAACTACTAATTAATTCTAAACTATGTTTTTCCTAGGTATTAAACTCATTTATAACCCTGAAACATATTAAGGTAATCTAGACATGCTATTAATATGATATTACCCAATTTAACTACTTAAATCTAATTCACATTATTTGTGTCCATTTATGGTAGAAAATGAACTATACTACTTTTCTATCCTAGGAGACATGTTAATTATAAAAATTAACATTCATACGTAGCATGCCAGTTTAATGATGCAATGAGTGGGTGATTCCTATTCTATATGGCATGTGAAGTAATCATATCAACATGTTCCATTCATACAATATAATTAAACATTAGGGTATTGGCCGGGTACTCTTTGTTAAACAAAATTACAAAAATACACCAAGGCATTCCTTGGGCTTCATAGCTTCTTGTAATCTCCGTGGGCTTCGTCCTTTGTTGTGGGCCTTGGCAATTGCAGACTCAAACACTAACCCTAGGTTCTAAATGAGATGACCTAATTTCCAAAATTAAGATTTTATAAAAAGTTTGTAAACTTTTGTTATTAAAATTGTTATCCCTAAAAAATACGAGGATGACATGGCAAATAAGAATGGGGCACGTGACATCACAAATCAAGGAAAAACGATAAAGTATTGAGAAAAGACCGACGGGCAAAAAAGATAGGTCCAGGACTATAGGGAAGTCGACTAGGCCTAAACTCTCTAGGGGTGGTCGGCTTGACCCTTACCCCAGGGGTGGTCGGCTCTAGTATGTCCAAGAGCTCCTAGGGGTGGTCGACCAGACCTCTACCCCAGGGGTGGTCGGCCCCAGTATTGCCAAGAGCCCCTAGGGGTAGTCGGCCTGACCCCTACCCCAGGGGTGGTCGGCCCCAATATGCCCAAGAGCCCCTGGGTGGTCGACCTGACATGCTCAAGAACCACCTTGGTGGTCGGCCAAAACCCCCAAGTACAGTTCACTGAGAAATACCCACTTTCGTTCAAACTGAGGTCAACAGGCCTAGCACCTAGAAGGTGACAGGTCTAGCTCCCAGAGGATCAGCAGGTTCAGCATGCTATAGGTCACAGGTCTAGCACCCAGAGGGTAATCAGGCTTAGCACCCAAGCTCTGGTCATCGGGCCTAGAACCTAAGTCTCATATACCAACACATACTTAACATTTTCCCAGAAGTTTCAATCGTGCATTATATCTACCACGATCCAAAGAAACAACGAGAAGACCCACGATCTCATGATAATGGGGAGGTGGACACGTATCTCCAATACCTGATAATCGTGTACCAAACCACGATCCCAGTATTACTGGTCATGTAACAGCCCTTGGGTACTATAAATAAAGGACCCAGGGCTTCATTTCAGAGGATGGCTTTTTTTGGAATTTTGGAGATCTAAATAAAATTTGGGGAGAAAATTTGGGCAAATTAGAACGAGTGAATACTTTGAATCAATAGTGTAATTGTCTCGTGATTCAATACTAAAAGCTAAGTGGATTAGGTTATTACAGTTCATTAGAACAGGGCAGAACCACTATAAAATTTCTGTGTTTGTACTTAAGATAATCATACTCTGTCATTTATTCTATTTGTTTCATTCAAAAGGTGTCATATATTGTACGTACGATCGTTGGCCAATTTCATAGGTCAAAATTTTTGTGCTTTCATTGAGAGTACGAAATCAAGAAACACACTTTCATCATTTTTATGATGCCTCCAAAACCCAGTCAGGCAAAGAAGATTGCTCCTAGGGATTCCACCACCCAGGATCCCATAGATTTCGTTAATGAACCTCAGGTGGAGGTTGGAGATCAACCTGATGCAGAAGATCAACAGAACGCTCACCAGGAGGAGATGACACAATTCTATTAAGGTAGGGGGGCCTTTGCTGCAGAAATTGCCCTTCAGAGGGCGACTATGGAACGACAATGGCGAGAGATAGATGAGAAGGTCCAAAGAATGATCCAGAGGGAGCAGGAAGCTGACCGGAGACACCAAGAGGCTGTTGTGTCCTCTGAGGAAGCTACTTAGTTAGCCCAAGCTAACGCTGAAGCTGCTGCTCAGGCGGTGAGGGAGGCTCAGGCCAAAGCAGCAGGAATGCGAAACAACAGTAACAGAGAGTCCTAGTGTAATGACCCAAATTTACTAATAAGGCTTAAGGGCCTTGATTAGTGTGCTGGGAGGGCATAACTGGATTATATGTGATTTAATGATTAAACGCATGTTATATGACTACTTGAATATCTGTGATGCATGACTATGTGTATTAGTATGCATGTAGGCCCTGATTAGGTTAGAAGGGCATAATCGTAATTTTGGCTCGTTGAGGGCATAACTGTATATATCTGCGATAATTGTTGAGACCACATTATTATGTGGATATATTTGTAATTTGTGACTCGAGACGATCCTAGTGAGCGGTTTAGCGAAAAAGTCACGGCGAGGATTTATACCCGGCTCGGGGCGAGCCTGGGGGTATTTATGGGAATTTAGAAAAAATATTGGGGTCAATATTGACATTAAGGAATAAAATTGGTGATTAGTTAAGTGTCGGGAAGTAAGTGCTAAATATTAGAGACACTCGAGGAATTAGCGGGAATTGGGTGAAATGACCAAAATACCCCTAGGTGGATTACAAGGCTTAGGATTTATGGGAGGGCATTGTGGTCATTTGATTTATAAGAGATATGTATTATTAAGTTTTATACTTTAGTGGAATGTGTAGAAAGGGATGAAATTCTGAAGAAAGAAAGGAAAAGAAGGAAAAGGGAAATAGGAAGGCTATTCTTCTCTCTTTCGGTTTAAACTTTTCTCCATCAATTCTTGAGATCTTTTGGGACAGAAACTCAGGGAAAGTCAGAGTAGATGCTTGAGGCTAGAGTCCTTGGTTTGGCCTGAAGAATTAGCAAGGATTTAGCAAGGGAAATCCATTCATTTGAGGTAAGGTTCAAGATAGTATTCAATTTCTAGGTTTAGTATTGTTATGGACTTTGAGCTGAGTCTTGGTGGGTAATTTTAGGGAAGTAGAAGCTGAGCTTTGAGGAGGTGAAGGCCAAGCTAGTGAGGAGGTTAACCTAGGCTAAACTCATCCATCAGAGGTAAGGAACTTCAGTTTTAAGATTTGTGATTTATGTGGTTTTGCTGAAGTTTCTGAGTTTCAGGTCCAGCTATGGTGAATTCTTTGATTAGGGGTGCATCTGATTGAATCATGTGTGGTTGGGAAGTTTGGGATGAGTGGAGGATGCCGGCTTGTTTTTATGTTTGGTTGAAGTTTGGAAGAGTGTTGGTAAGGTTTGGCTCGGGGAAAATCGAAGAAGGAAAATGCAGGAATTGTTGTGCTGTGACTAGCGCTACAGCGCTAGGTTGAGTGGTCTGGGGCGCCTTAGGCTCTATTTGAAGCGCTGTGGCACTCTCTTTAGAGCGCTGTAGCGCTACCCTGTTTCCAGAAAAGGGTTTTTGGGTTATTTTCAAGGGTTTTTGCCCGGGGGTTCGGGGTTTGATTCCACCACCCCGTTTGGTGGAATTAGGGCTTTCAAAGGGCACGGGATTGGTCCCGAGGCTAGGTTTTGAACTTGAGGTTTGGTGATGATTCTAATCTACGGTTGTGCGCTAGGGCTCGAGAGGGATCGTGCTTGAGGATCAAATCAAACAAAGCTAGCAAACCCAAAGGTAAGAAAACTGCACCCGGTTATGTGTTTGTGATGGGACTAAGTGCTCTCGATATCTGTATAATGTCATAGATGGTATTACACCATGGGACATGTGATAAACAACCTAAGGGTGCCGTAAATTATATTTGCGCATAGGGCGCGGCTCGGCCACTGGTAGCCGAGGACAGCTTACTATTCACTGAGCTCGGTTTAAGCGGGCCAGAGTCAGTGGAACAAATAGAGGGTGCGGCCTAAGGACGTTAACCCTAGTTGTTGTATGTGGATTGATTATTGATATGGAATGATATACTTGGTATGTTGAATACTTGATTATCATGAATGTTTAAACTGTTGAGTACATGCTTATGCGGTATGAGTTATCTGATTGTCTGTTGAATGATTATGCTCTGTTGTTGTGTTTTCTTGCTGGGCCTTGGGTCACGGGTGCTAGGTGGTGCAGGTAAATGCAAAGGCAGGTTGGACCAATCCTGAGATGGAGAGCTACGGGGTTGAATGTACATAGTCAGCTGTTCAACCGCCACGGCCGAGGAATGGAACAGGACGAAAAATGTTTAACCGTCTGTTTTGCCTTAGAGTGGCTAATCATTGTATCTAGATCTTGAATCTTTGTAAACAGTCTTTAACTTATTACTTTTGGGATCCCATGTAAATAGAAAATGTTTATTTATAAGAAATGCAGCTTTTGAGACCAAAATCTTTTAACCCTAGTTCGACTATAGTTTCAGTAACACGTTTTGAATTAAATGACTTGATTAGGAAGTCTTGCACCTTTATAAACACACAGTGTAATGGTCTTGGCTATCCAGGGCGTTGTAACTTGGTATCAGAACGTCCTAGGTTTAAGGGTTCCTAAAGACTGGCTGGACATGTACATTCGCCGCGAAAGACAAGCTCGACTCAGGGTTTGGAAAATTGTGTATATATGAATATGTGCTTAAATGATTTGAATGAGATATAACTGTTAATATCTGTTTGATTAATAGGGAGCATGAGATACTGATAGGGCCTGGCCCTTGACTATTGCATGATGATATTGAGGCATGCTTATCAGCATTTCCATGCATGTGAATGAATATATGGGTAAATATTTGGATAAATTGTTATACTTTGATTGCTTGTTAATGATTGGAGTTCCATTGATGGATCGTGAAAGGATTACTACCCTATCATCATAGTCTGATTGTCGAGTCGTTGATTGCAGATTGACTTGGATAATTATGCGTCCAAGAAAATCTACACGACTAGCCGGTAGGTCTGGGACAAGAGATGATGATCAGGGCCAGACCCCTCTGCCAGTCCCTGAGAACTGACAGCAACTTATGGCAGACATGCAGGCTCGGCTACAGAGCCAAGACGAACAGATCTGAATTCTGTGGCAGCAGGCTCCATCAGGGAGTGTTGCCCCTATTGTGCCACCTGCAGTGGTACCTGTTGTACAGCCAGTTGAGGTTGGGAATAGATGGGAGTCGCTGTATGAGCGGTTCAGGAAACAGCAACCCCCGATCTTTGAGGGAGGAGCTGATCCACTGAAAGATGAACAGTGGATGATTATGATTACTACTATTCTAGACTTTATGAGGGTAGAGGGACATGACAGAGTGGCCTGTGCCACATATATGCTGAGAGAGGATGCCCGAATCTGGTGGGAGGTGGCGTCACAGACCAGAGATGTTACTGCTTTGACTTGGGAAGGATTCAAGGACCTATTTAGTCAGAAGTACTATAATGTTGCCATCAGGGCAGCGAAAGTAAATGAGTTTGTGGGGCTGGTTCCGGGCAGCATGACAGTTACAAAATATGCCCTGAAGTTTGATAGACTTGCGAAGTTTGCACCAGACCTTGTGCCTACTGATGTAGCTAGCCAGGACAGATTTATCAGATGTGAGAATTACAACAATACCTGGAGGGACAACTTATGCCCAGGCTGTGGAGAAGGCTCTTACCGATGAGGAAGTGGAAAATAAGATTTTTAGGGAGAGTGCAGCAAGGCGGGAGGGCCTCAGGGCGGTGCCTCCATATTCTGGTTCTGGTAGGGGCGGAGGCCCCAGTGATTTGAAGAGGAAGACCCCTGATGCTTCGACCGTTCTTGGCCCTGATAGGAGGGGTTGGGGTACTCAGGGTGGCTGTCAGGGAGGCGGTGATACATGGAGGACTTATCCTGAGTACACGAGGTGCAGAAGATGCTATCCGGGTAAATGTCGGGCTAAGGCCTGTTATGTGTGCGAGGTGGTAGGACACCTCAAGAAAGATTGCCCGACAATGAAGAAGGGAGATGCGGGGAAGGTGGACAGCTTGACTCCAGCTCGAGTGTTCACCCTGACGCAGGCGGAGGCCGAGGCTAGCCCCTTGGTAGTGACAGGTCAGCTTTCTAGCGCTGGCAATCCTTTTACTGTATTGATTAACTCTGGTGCTACACATTCGTTTGTTTCTAGTAGGGTGATTGATAGACTGTGTAGACCTAGTGAGTATTGTACTTCAAGGTTTGGGACTATTTTGCCTACAGGGGAACTGGTAGTATTTAGGAAATGGATTAGAGCACTGCCAGTGATAGTTGATGGTAGAGAATTGTCAGTAGATTTGATTGAGTTGGGTATGGAGGACTTTGATATGATTTTGGGTATGGATTGGTTGGTTAGATATGGAGCAACCATTGACTGCAGAAAGAAGATGGTGACTTTTGAGCCAGAGGGCGAGGATCCCTTTGTTTTTTTGGGAGTGGTGCATGGACCCCGTGTACCCAGGATATCAGTGCTGAGAGCCAGAGATCTGTTACAAGGAGGGTGTATAGGTTTTCTGGCTAGTGTGGTGGATACCACCAGGGTTCCGCCAGTAGGACCGGAAGAGACCAGATTGGTTTGCAAGTTCTTGGATGTGCTTCCTGAGGACTTGCATGGATTGCCGCCACGTAGAGAGATTCAGTTTATCATTGAGTTGGCACCGGGGATAGAGCCAATGTCGAGGGCACCAGATAGGATGGCACCAGCAGAACTGAAAGAATTAAAGATATAGTTGCAGGAGCTTCTGGATTTGGGGTTTATCAGGCCTAGCTATGTGCCATGGGGTGCTCCCGTTTTTTTTGTGAAGAAGAAGGACGGGACTCTGAGAATGTGCATAGACTACAGAGAATTGAACAAGTTAACTATTAAGAATAAGTATTCCTTACCAAGGATTGATGACTTGTTCAATCAGCTGCAGGGTAAGACGGTGTTCTTGAAAATTGATCTTCGATCTAGTTATCACCAGCTGAGGATCAAGGACGAGGACATACCAAAGACGACCATCCGAACGAGGTACGGGCACTATGAGTTTCTAGTCATGTCATTTGGTTTCCAATGCCCCAGCAACCTTCATGGACTTGATGAACAAGGTGTTCAAGGACTTTCTGGATCAGTTCGTTATTGTCTTCATCGACGACATCTTAGTGTACTCCAGTTCAGAGGCAAAGCACGAGCTTCATCTTTGACAGGTTCTGTAGAGGTTGAGAGAGCATAAGTTGTACGCCAAGTTTAAGAAATGTGAATTTTGGTTACCAGAAGTGACATTCCTTGGACATATTGTGGGCGCAGATGGGATTAAGGTGGATCCGTCTAAGGTAGAGGCAGTTAGGGATTGACCGAGGCCAAGGAACGCCTCAGAGGTGCGGAGTTTTCTTGGTCTAGCGGGTTATTATAGACGGTTTGTGGAAGGCTTCTCGAAGATAGCGGCACTGATGACAGAATTGACACGGAAGAATTTGAAGTTTATTTGGTCAGAGAAATGTGAAGACAGTTTCCAAGACTGAAGCGACGACTTATTTCTGCGCCTGTGTTGAGTCTTCCTTCGAGGGAAGGGAATTTTGTGGTCTATTGCGATGCATCGAGGTTGGGTTTAGGCTGTGTGTTGATGCAGAATGAGAAGGTCATAACTTATGCATCACGACAGCTGAAGTAGTATGAGCAGCGGTACCCTACCCATGATTTGGAGTTAGAAGCGGTGGTATTCACACTGAAGATTTGGCGACATTATTTGTATGGGGAGAATGCGAGGTATACACTGACCACAAGAGTCTGAAGTATTTCTTTACACAGAGGGACCTGAACATGAGAAAGAGGCGTTGGCTAGAGTTGGTGAAAGATTATGATTGTGATATTCTTTACCATCCGGGGAAAGCCAATGTAGGGGCAGATGCGTTGAGCCGGAGAGGCCCAGGTCAGTTGTACAGTTCCACCCAGATCTCGAGCGAGTTAGTTGATGAGATGGTCAGAGCAGGGATAGAATTGGTGGTAGGCCGGTTGGCCAATATTACTCTGCAGTCGACCCTGCTAGAGCGGATTAAAGAGGGACAGTTTGTAGACGCTCAGTTACAGGAGGTTAGAGAGAATGTCTTAGGGGGAGTAGCTAAGGACTATTCTATTTCTGAGGCTGGTTTGCTTCGGTATCAGGGACGGATTTGTGTTCCAGTTGATGAGGGGATCAGACGAGAGATACTGGATGAGTCTCATACGACATCGTACTCACTTCATCTGGGTACCACGAAGATGTACCAGGATCTACGGATGTTATATTGGTGGCCCAGGATGAAGAAGGATGTGGTGGAGTACTAAGCTCGGTTTAAGCGGGCCAGAGTCAGTGGGACAAATAGAGGGTGCACCCAAGGACGTTAACCCTAGTTGTCATATGTGGATTGATTATTGATATGGAATGATATACTTGGTATGTTGAATACTTGATTATCATGAATGTTTAAATTGTTGAGTACATGCTTATGCGGTATGAGTTATCTGATTGTCTGTTGAATGATTATGCTCTGTTGTTGTGTTTTCTTGCTGGGCCTTGGCTCACGGGTGTTACGTGGTGCAGGTAAAGGCAAAGGTAGGTTGGACCAATCCTGAGATGGAGAGCTGCGGGGTTGAATGTACATAGTCAGCTGTTCGACCGCCACGACCAAGGAGTGGAACAGGACGAAAAATGTTTAACCGTCTGTTTTGCCTTAGAGTGGCTAATCATTGTATCTAGATCTTGAATCTTTTGTAAACAGTCTTTAACTTATTACTTTTGGGAACCCATGTAAATAGAAAATGTTTATTTATAAGAAATGCAGCTTTTGAGACCAAAATCTTTTAACCCTAGTTCGACTATAGTTTCAGTAACACGTTTTGAATTAAATGACTTGATTAGCAAGTCTTGCACCTTTATAAACACACAGTGTAACGGTCTTGGCTATCCAGGGCGTTACACCTAGGGGAGGAGTAGGACCCCAAGGACACTCTCAGAACCACTTTCCCAGAGACAGGATGAAGAGGCACAGTCCAAGACTACCTCCTCCATGACCAAGAAGAATAACACTTCATCTCGGAGTAGAAGCATTACCAACCTGAAGGCCCCCTCCTAGGGGGACAGACGAAACAATGTAGGAGATGAGGGTCGGACATTTGAGAGGCATGACAGGAATGGAAATGGTTGCTCAAAGTCTCAAAGTCATGCAGGAGGAGAGGCTCAAGGGAAGGGTCGCACCGACAGGGGCAAGGTAGACATACCACCCCTACACCCTCTGTCTCGCAAGGGAAAAGAACCGATGAATAACACCAATACTGTGTTCGATAGGCTGGGGAAAGATGCACAACCTAAGGATTTGAGGGAGGTCATCAACAGGAGGACCAGTGCTCAAGAGGGGGTACCAAGGACATCTACCCCACCTAGAGCAGCGATCCCACCAGCAGTGCAGGCTCAAATAGATGCACTTGTTATGGTTGTTCAGGGTCTAACAAAGAAACCTTCATATCGAGCTGGCTCATAGTAGTGGGAGTCCTTTCTGTACCAAGATCCAAGTTTCCCAACCACCACCAAAATACAAGACCCCGAAAATTCCTACATACACTGGGAAGGAGGTCCCAGTACGACACATTGGGAAGTTTGAGGATCAGATGGAGTTACTTGGTGTGGAGCATGATTATAGGTGCAGGGTATTCCCTACCACTCTCTTTGACTCAACTCAGGAATGATATTGGAAATTCAAACTTGGATCCATCACTTCTTGGGAGAAGTTCAGGAATGAATTCTGCAAGGTCTTCAATGTCGGGCGAATTCAACCAATGTACGCCAATCAGTTATTCGACATCAAGCAAGGGAAAGATGAATACCTGAAAGACTACATTAAAAGATTCATGAGAGAGGCAAATCGAGCATTCACGGTAGGAGATGAAGCGAAGTTCATTGCCATCTCGGCATGAATAGTTTATCGTAGTCCCTTGTGGGATAGTATACACAGGAACCCTATCAACACCTTGCAAGAGTTCCTGGACCGAGTCGACAAATACATGAAGCTAGATGTTGCTATCATGAAGGAAGAAAAAAGGCATAAACCATCTGACCACTGTCAAGGTAGATAAGAATGGTGCAAATCCTCAGGGCGGCAGTGGGGGCAGCAGTAAGAAGAGGAATACCTTAGGGGCCGAGCAGGGTGGAGAAAAGAAAGCTAAGTCAGCACCCAACGACAAACAGCCTAAGCATCAACCTTAACAGCCCAAGTTCACCAATTATACCATCCTGACTACATCAAGGGCTGAGATTTACTTGGAAACATACCAAGAGGTACCATACCGAAAGCCACCACCCTTGCATTCAGAAGGAAAGAGGGACAAGAATAAGTTTTGTTGTTTCCATAATGATTATGGACACGACACAAACAAGTGCAAACAATTGAAGGATGAGATAGAGTTTCTTCTTCGATCAGGAAAACTCTCGAGGTACCGAGGCAAGACTGAAACCTCAAGCAGGAATCCCTAATTCTGAAGGCAGAAAAGTTCAACACTAGAGCCGGCAACTATAGACTTCACACTGGATACCATATGTGGAGGGCCCCACATACTAGGCAACAATAACAATGCTCGTGAGCGATATGCAAGGACCCTCAGACATAAGGTAGGGGAGTCTTCCCTTGTATGGCAGTCGAGGAGCGGTCTCCAAAAAATCCAAAGTATGAAAGTGAAACTCTCACTTTTATAGAGGATGACGCAGGCACGTGAGTAAAAGTAAAAGTGAATTGTCAGAGTTCGAGTCTTATTCAATAGAGTAGGTCCCCCGTGAACATAATACAAATGCATATGCCTTAGCACGAATTTCCATGACAAAGGAAGCAGATACGTTGAACGTGGTTTCAGTTGAATTTCTTGGAAATCCAAGCATGGAAGAAGAATCAGAAAAGATTGAGTTAATCCATGCAGGATCGACCTGACGATCGTAAGGATGCACATAGATTGTTGTACCAAATCACAAGATACGTCCAAGTCGAAGGAATTCTCTATAGGCAAGGTCATTCCATTCCTTTTCTCAGATGTGACTTACTAGAGGAATTCCAAGCTATCCTAAAAGAAATTCATGAAAGATTTTGTGGAGACCACGCTAAGAGGTAGAATCTAGCTATGAAGATACTAAGGCAAGGGTATTTCTGGCCAACTTTAAAGAAAGACTTGACCTCATATGTTTATTAGAGGTGTGATAAGTGTTGGTATCTGGTTTACCATGTGCACGAGGTGGTGGGTCCAGGGATTTCAAAAAATTTGTTTAAACAAACTTAAAATAACTAGATCCATTAGTATGCAAAACATTAATCAATGAGATAGAAAAAGATGATGATTTACCAGTTGTAGATCTATCAAGAATCCTTGCTATCTTTTTGTATCTCCTATAAACATCCAAGCCAAAGCATCCACCAAAATACTCAGACCATGATCTTCCAAGATGTATCTCTACACCTCAAGACGTGATTGGGCACGTAGACTTGGTGGGAATATTTATGATTCACAAGATGTTCCCAACTCATGAGATCTTGGAATTTCAGGTTTGAGACAGTTTTCAAGGATATAAAAATATTACGATATATTTTTCTCTCTCTGTGAAATGCTTAGAATTTTCTCTCTTAAATATTCTCTCACTTAAGCGTATCTTTTTTTAAACAACTTCTATCTGATAGATTTATAAAAGAATTATTAAATTCAAAATTTAAAATTAAAATTATAAACCAATTATTAAATTAATAATTAAATAAATCAAAGAAATATTCAAGATCCAATCTTGGACCTTGTTACATGCCAATCACAATGCATGCACTGTAGTTGGCCTATAACATATCCCTGTTTTCAGGGATAGGTTTCAACCACTTTTATTTAATTATTATCTAATTATTATTTATTCAAAAATACCTAATCCTTATAACTTATCTTATCAGATTAATTAAAGAATAAATATCATTTCAAATTTAAATCCAATTTGAAATATCAGAAATATCATTTCAAACTATTTAAATAAATAAAACTAATTAATTCAAAATGAATTATCTTAATTATTTCAATAACATTTTCGAAAATACCAATTTTAATTACAAAATCATTTTCGAAAATTCATTAATTAAGTTATTAATTTAAAAAATTAATATGTTAATGAATTAATTTGTCTCAATTACATATTTGGCCCTGAAGAACAAATTTCTTCCAAATATATCATTTCCCTCATTTTTCCCATTTTCAACTCTTACCTTGAACAGTGCTGATATATCTCGGAGACACATGGACCTATAACTTCAACCTCCAATAAATTTAGATTATTAATTAAAACTCTTTAATGTAATAACCTCAATTTAATAATCTCAATATTATTCCACTAAAAATATGAGACTGCACTCTTGTAATTATATAGATTTATTTATTGAGTACTTTTTAAATATGAAAAGCGTCCATCGATTTAATTACTATATACAATTCATTCCTCTATTAATTTTTAATAACTAAAGTAGGAATATGATACCATTTTACCTCTTTAATTATATCAATTTTTCTTAAGTACCATTAACTTTACGTGAAGGTTAATTCATAAACAAATTTATGAATTTGAGCTCAATAACCTTTCAGTTCCAAAAGCCAACCCTTAAGAGAACCATTATTCAATTCCTCACGAAAAGGTATAGATTCCATATCTATATATTATATCCCCAGCCATTTACATCAATGAGTTCCCAAAATAAAAGTTTTCAACCTGGTCATTTTGACAAACCATAACGAGTGAATCAAAGAACCCAAATGACATAAACATGAGTTCATAATAACTTCAGGATTAAGATCAATTTTTATATGACTATCTTATTGATATATTTAATTAATACTTATAAAACAAATGATATTTAGTTAAGTATTAATAACATATCAGGTCCCGTGTAACATCCCGTATTTTGAACACCGTTAGTAACCAGTTGGAGCCGGTGAAGAATTTTGTGAAATATTATTTCAATAAATAATATTATGTGTAATTATGTTATTTCGTGAATTTTATAGCCGTTGTGCTATTTTGATAAAAAGGTTTAGGCCTTTGCAAGGAAAATTGGTCTTGGACCGAGGGGCAAACCATAATAACGAAAAAATCTCGGATTAGGTAAAATGAGGAATACTATGGCATAAAAATATTTGGCAACTGGGACTGTATAGTCGAGCCAGAAAATTTAAGAAAAATTGATTAAGGATTTAATTCCAATCTACCAAGCTTAAGAATGGAAATTCTTGCCTGAGCCTCTAAGGGCATTTTGGTCAATTTGAGTAAATTACCAAAATTATGTATTATGTGACAAAATTTATTTTTGGTCACATTTATTTTATTTTGCTTGGAGATATTTAAAAACTATAGGGTAAAATTTTGGCTAAATTTGGAGAGTGAAAATAACCAAAGGGCCCTTGAGTGCATTAGAAATGAGTTAAAATGAGCAAGGACATTTTAGTCATTTCCAAAGGTGGAGAGAGGGTGTGATGGGCGGCTAGGCTATGCCCTAGTGTACTCAAGTGTCTATGACACCTACCTTGGGAAGAGTAAGAGGCTTACCCATCCATTGGCTAAACCCCCAATCATTTCCCTCTTACACGTCTTAATTTCTTTTTTTTCCTCAAGAAAACAAAAGGAACTCTCTCCATTTCCCTCCCCAAAATCGAAGCTTGATCCCTCTTCATTCTCCATTGCTGCCATTTTCTCTCTAGGGCACAAGAACACTATTTCCCCATTGAAGAAGGGGAGAAGCCCAAGAGCACACTAAGGAAGAGTAAATTCGAACCCTACTCTACTTTTTTCTCCTCTCTTCTTCTTCAAATTTAAAACCCTAAATCTCTGTTCACAACAGAGAACCCCTCTTCCAACGAATTATATAATCATTGGAGCTATAATAATGAAGAAAAAAGAAAAAAACCTAAGCAACAAATTTCTAAATAGAGCCAAGACTCTAGACAAAACTTTAAATATGATGAGGACACCAAGACTAAAGATCCAAGTCAAGTTCCAGTTGGTCCAGTGACGAGGGCACGAGCCAAGAGATTCAAGGAAGAACTTAACAGCCTAGTCCACAAAGTCCTAAAACAAGAGGAGACCGTGGTCAAGTGCTAGAAAGGATCAATGACAATGCCTACAGACTCGATTTACCAGGTGAGTATACTGTTAGTGCTACTTTTAATGTTTCTGATTTGAGTCCTTTTGATGCAGGTGAAGATTTGAGGACAAATCCTTCTCAAGAGGGGGGGAATGATGAGGACACCAAGACTAAAGATCCAAGTCAAGTTCCAGTTGGTCCAGTGACGAGGGCACGAGCCATGAGATTCAAGGAAGAACTTAACAGCCTAGTCCACAAAGTCCTAAAACAAGAGGAGACCGTGGTCAACATTGAAGGAGAACAAAGACTTGTCTTACTCATCAAAGTTGACTGAGTTTAGGAGCTTCATGAGTCTTATTGTATTTGTCATTTTAATTTATTTACGTTATTGTTGTTATTTGGTCTTTCTTTATTTTGTAAAAGTCAAACACTTGACTTGTGTGAGCTGAAGAGTTGTGTGAGCCGAAAGGTCTTGTTTTGTGAGCTGAAGAGTTGTGTGAGCCGAAAGGTCTTGTTTATGGTGCTTTCATTAGGAAGACCAAGGGTCTTGTTTTCATGTAATTTTCGTCCTTATAAGGACTGCCAAAACAATGTGAAAAGGCAGATTATGTTGAATGAAATTGTGAGTTTATTTCTTCTTGAGTTTTTGAAGAAACTTTTGAACTTATCAAGGAGATTCCTTGTGGCGTTCATCCTGACTTATCAAACGGATTCCATCCCCGTTTGTGGCGTCTTCCTCATACCAAGGTTCGTGCTTGGCTAAGCATTGGGTCGCGGTTCCATTCCAATCTCGTATGTTCTTGGTGGCTGTTCCATATTTGGTGTCGGGTTTCATCACAATGTTGGTGTGGTTCGTATCAAAATAGTAAACCCCTTATTCTGGATGGACTCGAAAAAAGAACTAGATTGTACAATGATGATACAAAAAAAAAAAATACTTACCGAAAAGGGGTGGATATGCATGCATGTGATTCTAATGGCAGTGCATGGCATGATCTTGTATTCTAGGATTCAAGAGAGGTGGTGCTAGGAGAATATCAAAGTTTGAAGCTTTTTGGTGATCTAGTGAAAACAAAGGTCTAGAGTTTTATGTTTTTCCACTCATCTCCATCTTCTACCCTAACATTCTTTTAAAACTCTGCATGTGGAACCTTCGGGGCTCGGTTTAAGAATCCAAGGAGGAAGTTTGAAAAGCTAAGGAATCTCATCTCCAAGCTAGAATTACAAGAGTGAGTTTTTGGTTGGTTTTTGAGTAGTTTTTGGTTATTGATGTTAAATCTGGTTGTATAGGTGTTTTGTTGGTTTTTGAAGTTTATTTTATGCTTGATGGTTAGCTTGGTTGATTTTCATGCATGCATGTGGCTAGGGTTTTGCTAGAATGTGTAAAAATGCATGTTGCCAAGTTTTCATGGTTAGACTTCCAACGGGTGTGATCTTATCCTACTACATCTGAAAGCTCACACCTTAGCCTTCCTAGTCAATCCTCAAACACTCAAGGATGTGTGTGGGCATGTAGGATTCAAATATTGGTTTAGACTCTCTAGATGTACTCAACACATGAGATCTAGAGAGGTTTGAGAAGAGAGAGGCTATAGAAATTTCTAGAATTTCAGGTTTAGAAAATTCTATCGTTTCTTTCTTTAGAGAGTCTAATAGTATAATACAACTTCTTAAAAAACTTCTTCTGAAAGTATCGCTTCTTTCAGGTTTATAAAGATAATTAACTAATTTAATTAATATTTCTTTTATTTAAAATAGAACTGATCAGTTACAACTTATTTAATTATTTAATTTAAATTATATTTAAAAAAGAATAATTAAATAAAAAAATTCATTTGAAATTTGAAATTCAAATCCATGGGATATTTTTTATCCCTGGGTGGCGCCACACACGCTCATTGGACAGTGCGTGCACCACATATAGGGATTTCTCTGATTTTCTCATTTGTTTTTTTAATTAATATTTAAGATAATATATTCATCCCACAATAAATATCAACTAATTCAAAATTAATATTATCTTAAAATATAAATTTTAAATAAATATCTTATTATAAATAAGATAATTATTAATCTCTCTATATTAATCATAACATGATTAATATTTATTTAAACATATAGTTTTTAATTAAATAAAAAACTATTAAGTTAAATTATTAATTAATTCACAATTAATAAATTATCCATAACTATCACATAATTATTTCCTTGCCACAGAAAATTAATTCCTTTGCAATTTAGTCATTTTCTCTACAAATCTTCCTTATGACATCCTTACCCTTGATATTGTAGGACAGGGGTGACTTGGGGATAGTGGACCTATAATACGCAGCTCCAATAAATCAGATTATTAATTAAACTCTTTAATATAATAATCTTATTTATTAATTCCATGATTACGCTACTATAAATATGGAATTGCACTCTAAGTATTTATGGAATTATATTTTTAGAGTTTTCTTTGTAATCCATTGATATAGTTAATAAATGTAGTTCTGTCCTCCAATTAATTGTTCATTAATTAATGCTGGTCAAAATTATTGTTTTACCCTTTTAATTACCTTTTGTTCCTTAAATACCATTAATTCACTAGCGAATAATTAATCTATAATCAAATTATATAGATTTGAGCTCAATAACTATTCAGTTCAAGAATTAACCCTTAAGGGAACCAACATTCGATCTGTTAGGAAAGTATGGATTCCATTATTGTAATTCATGCTCCAATCATTCATGATATTGAATCTCCAAAACAAAAGTCACTAGCCTCATTATACTAAGAAACCTTAACGAGTGAATCAAAAGATCCAATAAGCACAAACAGGAGTTTGTGACTACTCAAGATTTAGACTGATCTACAAATGATCATCTATTAGGATAAGAATTAAATCTTTATGGTAAACGACAAGTTTATAAATATAGTTAATTTATATTGCTTCTCTCATATATAATCTCTATTATATACAATACATTTATAAAGATGTCTATCCACATTAGTAATCCGTATCTAGAGTACTTGCATCTCGTATGCTTAGTAAACTGTATTAGTAACCATTCATTAAAGATTCCTTACGTTAATATGTTACTGACTATTTTATTCGTTGTATATGATTTTAATTCCCTCGTACTAATACAAGATCATATCCTCATAAATGATTATGGAATTTCCTTGATATTCATTTAAATTATTCAAATAATAATTAAAACATTCAAATATAATAAAATTGCACTTTTATTTAAATCAATAAAATGGGTTTTCATAACTTTAGGGCATAAATCCTAACATCCTCATCTTGGCCATTTTCCATATGGAGAATACATTTGATCGGATTATTGCAAATAACGAAAGGAGGAGTTCGCTATATTGTGGTCGCTGTGGACTACTACATGAATAAAGTACAATAACCTTGAAGAGAGTACTCAATTTTGTTATAAAGAACATAATTTGTTATTTTGGGTTCCCAAGGGAAATCGTATCAGATAATGGACCCAGTTTGACAGAAAGTTATTCACTTATTTTTGTGAAAAATACGGTAGTATCAAGAATTTCTCCTCGGTGGCGTATCCGCGGGCTAATGGACAAGTAGAGGCGGTGAATAAAACCCTCAAGGCAAGCTTAAAAAAGAGGTTGGATGATGCTAAAGGGTTGTGGCCTGAACAACTCTCTCAAGTGCTTTGGGAGTACAAAACCTCTCACCGCACGTGTACTGGTCATTGTAATGACCCAACTACTCTAGACTTTTGAGCCATTAACGAAACTATACATACAAATCCTTAGTAAAACTTACATTTGCGAAAATACCATAACTTTATTAAAAACTTGTAAAAACCAATGTTAAAACTTACATAACTCAAGGCAGGATATGGGATCCCATTGTTTTAAAAACAAAACATAACATAATTTAAAATAAAAAGGATTACATAATAAGTGCAGAAAATACATATAAAGACCATAAAAACAAGACTACATCCTCGAAAATCGAACTCTCGACTCCTTGACTCCATTCACCACTGATACACATTCTCCCAAGCATCCACGAATCTTTCCCGCCACTATAGCTATTTTCCTGCACATATAAACAAAAAGGAATGAGCCTAATGCCCAGCAAGGAAAATCTAACACATAGTTCATATACATAAATTTCATAAGAAACATAAAAACATAACATAACATAACATATATATATATCATACACACACTATAATGACCATTATTATTTGGGGTCCCATAGACTAAACAAGTCATATGCCCATTAGATTAGTGGGGTCCTACTAGCTAAGTAGGTCATATGCCCATAATCTATTTGGGGCTTGCTAGTCAAATGGGTCATATGCCCAAGCCTACAAACATATCATAACACTTATCATAACATAAGAAACATAAAATAACATATAAAACATATAACATATGCATTTCTACCCTATTTTCCTTACCAAAGTTACCGGGATATGAGGACAGAGTTGGGACTTTTGGAACACTCCTAAAACCATATATAACATGGTGAGTAGATTTGAAGAAAAAGAAATGAAAGGAATGGAAGGACTAAACCTTGAGAAAAATACTTACCAAAACCTTTTTGCTCAAGAACTTAGATTTCCTAACCAAAATAAAGATTAAGGTTAGAGGCTGAGTAGAAGACTATGAGAACTTAAAAGAACAAGTACAGAAATGAACTAGAGTTTTGGGTTACCTTGAAGACTTGTAAGACCAATCTACACCTCAAACCGAAATACTATAAAACCTTACTTCCCAAAGTGTTTGATAAGCTTATGATGATCAAGCTTATGATTCCCCAACCCAGGTGTTTACACTCTCACACTCACTTAGCACTTGCAGCCTCTGAACTTAGAGCAAAAGATGAATAATGGTTGGGTACTAGGTCCTATTTATAGAGTTTAGGAATGAAAGGATCTTAATTTTACTTGAATAAAAATAATAGCTTTTTAGGTGAAAATAATTTGAATTATCGTTCAGCAGAGGCTGAAGACTCGTTCAAAAAGGTGCTGAACTTATCAAGAGGTTGAAGGGCTGAATGGAAAATGATTTCAAAATGTTTCAAAATATGCTGAAGGAGGCGATATATCGCCTGGGCCAGTATGCCCGAGGCTGTTGTGCATCGTCTTGTGTTTTCCGTATCTACGTTCTGCGATATATCGCCCCCTATAGCTGCGATATATCGGCACACGCTGATTATTTAAACACGAAATTACACATTTTTAGCTAAGTTTGAATGGAGTAAACAGCCTTGACTAAGCCCTCAACGTATTCAAAGCTGCTGACTGACCTTATAGCATTCAAACTTTACCCCTTATAAATTTAATCCTCAAAATACTTAATCCTTAATCACCCATTCATAACATGTGCTTAAAATCCTATTGGTTCTTATCTAAACCTTATAGTATAATAAATATTATCCTTAATATCAGTCATATTAATCAAACCTTAGGATAAAATTAATATTCTTAAACTATAGGTTAAACTTAGAAAATCTATAAGTACTACTATGAGTGTCTAAATAATTCCCGGTGTGAACCAAAAATCCACAGTTACAAAGATAATGCTATAAATATTATAATACTACTATCTATCTTAGCTAAGTAAAGTTCGTGGACTCTACAGTCATACACCATTCTCACTAACTTTTGGAAGTGAAGCAATGCTCCCAGTCGCAGCCTTAGTTACATCATACATGAAAATGACTTTTATCCAGGAATAGAACCATGATTTACTTTAAGCATCTTTAGATTTAATTGAGGAATGCCTAGAAGAATCGTAAATTCAGCTTGACCATTATCTGCAGAAACTAACTCGATATTTCAACTCAAAAGTTAAAGAAATGAAGCTTGAGTTAGGAGATCTAGTATTAAGGAGGGTATTATTGGCGAACAAAGATCCATAAGATGACATACTGGGACCGAACTGGGAGGGACCTTATCAGATTATGGAAATTCTACGAAAAAGTACATTTAGGTTAGCTCGATTTAGTGGAGAAAGAGCTCCGCAAACTTGGAGCACATTGCATTTGAAAAAATATTATTAGTGAATAGGTTCGAGTCTAGATTTTATATTGTAATTCTTATTTATAAATGCCATTCCTTTTTAAATTCATTTATTTAATAAAGTTATAATGGTTGTGGTGTAGATTGAACACAGTACCAAATTTCTCAATTTTTGTATTATCACAATATAAAAGCGATCAAGAATATCCATAAATTCTAATCGCTTGGGGGTAGATACCCTTGATAATAATTTGTTAAAAGTCTTTCAAAAATTCTGTAACATAGAATTTGGAAATTTGGCAGCTTGAAAAAGATTGAGTTTTCAATTTTTTTTTTGAATTTAACTAAGTAAAACAAGAATATTCAAAGCAATAAAACCTTAGACAGAACTAGGTACAAGGCCTGAATATTAACAGGTACACTATTAAGCTATTAAAATCTTGATATAACCAGGTATACAACCTGAAAACTAACTTGTCAGCTACTAAGCATAAAAGTCTAAAAATACCTCGATCTAAAATAATTCCCTATAACTACGGATGTGTATAACAATAGTAGATGGGAAATATATTAAGATTAGATAAATGTAAATTTAGAATGAGGATAATAACCTCGAACAAAGTCAAATTCGCAAATTGTCTTGACCTAAAAGGCCTTATTACAAGGGACATTATGATGAGGACACCAAGACTCAAAATCCAAGTCAAGTTCCAGTTGATCCAAGCCAAGAGGGGAGGAATGATGAGGACACCAGTTTAGGAGCTTGATCAATATTTAGCTTCTTGTAATGAGTCTTTTTATTTTTAATCATGTTTTTTAGTCTTTGTTTATTTTGTGATAAGTCAAACATTTGACTTGTGTGAGTCCAATAGTCTCTTGTCTTTAATTTCGGTTTTCATGAGGAAGACAAAAGGCTTGTCTTTAATTTCGGTTTTCATTAGGAAGACCAAGGGTCTTGTTTTCATGTAATTTTCGTCCTTATAAGGACTGCCAAAACATTTGGAAAAATCAGATTTGGATGAAATGAAAATTTGTGAGTTTTCTTCTTGAGTTCTTGAAGAGACTATCCGAACTTATCAAGGGTATCCCTTGTGGCGTTCAATCCGACTTATCAAACGGATTCCCATCCCCGTTTGTGGCGTCTTCCTCATACCAAGGTTCGTGCTTTGCTAAGCATAGGGTCGCGGTTTACCATTCCAAATTTCGTATGTTCTTGGTGGCTGCCATATTTGGTGTCGGGTTTCATCACAGTGTTGGTGTGGTTCGTATCACATTATTAATCCCCAAAAATAAAAGAAATAAGGGTTAAAAACAACGATGATAGAGGCTCCTCAACTCTAAGCTCCTGCAACTCGCTAGTGAGAGGAAACTTCTTCTTCTTCCTGTACCTGAGGCATTCTCCACCGTCTCTGAGGGTTCCATAGTAAGGCGTTCCTGGAATTTGGCTTGATAACACTCCCACAACTTGGCATCCAAGAATGAGAATCGCCCTCCTAGTTGAAGCACCGAAATTTGTAGAACATTTCTTCAATGGTTGAGTTTATATGGGCTTCATGGCCATCAACCTTGGGCTGGTGGAGCTGGTCCTGAGCTTTGATCACCTCCAGGGCTTGCACCTTGGCAATCTTCTAGTTAGCTCGAGCTATTTCAAGGTTTGCCTGAAGTTTGAGGACTGCCTCCCCCAGCTGGGAATTAGCTTCCTCGAGCTACTTTCACTTGTCCCGTGCCTACTCCAACTCCTGTGAAGTGGCATCCTCGATTTGCTTACATATTCCATCCATGACTTGTTCAAGCTAGATAGTGGTTTCCTCAAGCTCATCTAGGATCTTGGCCCCTGCTCAGATATGTGCCAGATATGCCTGTCAAAAGAAACAACCAAAAACATTAGATCATGGAAAAAAGTGGGATATGCAGAGAAAAGCCGTGTGAAGAACTTACAGTCAGATGCATCCCTATGGCAGATTTCATCACGTCTTGGGGAGCTGTACCCTCAATTTTCTCCACCTCATTGACCCTAGAATTGGTTAACATGCCCCACCACATCGCTGGCTAGAATTAGGATTGAACCCCAGAGGTGGACCGAGAATTTTCCCATGTCCACATGGGGAGTCAGGATAGACGTGAGAGGAGCAACTGGAGCGTTAGTTCGACTAGCTGGAGGATCATCTCGGGGAGATGAGGGTGGAGCATCCTTGATCGTTACCATGGTCTCCTTTTATGCTCGTGGTTGGGAAGAGGGTTGCGAAGCTCCCATGGAAGAACTTTCAACCCTAGAAGCGACCTTTTTCAGTATCCTCTGCCTTTTTAACAGCTAGACCGGAGCTGGTCATGGTGGCAGTCAGGTCGCTGCTCATGTTTTCCTATGCAAAATAATCAAGAGAGGGCTAGATAAACTTCAATCAAACTTGGAAAATAACCAGTAAAAAAATAAAATCCTACTGTTTACCGAGTTTTTTGGAAACATAAAATATATTGAGAAGTAAGAGCTAGAAAGAAAGGTAAAGAAATGAACAAGATCACAATTTTTACGTGGTTGGGGCGTTAATGAGTCTTAGTCCACGAGTCAATAGTATTGAGCTTTATAGAGTTTAGCAATGGAGGTTTTCTGCAAGTTCAGCAGCATTTATGCGTGCATGAAAAATTGGCGGCCATGTAGGCCAAACATGTACCACAGCTCCATGCCCTCCAACTCATGGTTGATCGACCTTTTCCTTGCCCTTACATGCACAATAGAGCACCCGTGAGCTGAGGCCTAGCAAGAGAACTTCACAGCACAACATACAATAAATTATTTCAACAAATACACATTTAATCAAAGAAAACAAACTATTTACAAGTTTATATTGGAATACAAAACAACAGCCTATGTCGATCAAGATGCATTACCAGGCACTAAGTTCACGGTCTTAACCACATGGGTGTGTACAACACCCTTAGAGGGTCTCACCCTAGCAATTTGACTTCAACATACTTAATGTTGATCCTGGCCTTTGCCGCTCTCGGCCCTTGCTGTTCCCGACCTCTGCCACTCCTGGCCTTTGTCGCTTCCGACCTTTGCCACTCCCGACCTTTGCTGCTCTCAATATTTTCCAATAGGTCAAAATCACATGTAATAGCGATAAACAATACATACAACACTAAACACAACATAGCTCTACGGGCACATACAGTTCTCTTACCTTGTGTCTCGAGCTGACAACCCAAAGCAATTCCGAGTACGATCCCTAATCCCAAGCCTGAGCAGTAAAACCTAGTCCCAACATAATGATAAATAGCCATCACGATCAAAATCAATTAAAAGTCTTCAGAATAACATACTAGCCTCTGAGACCTCGAATTCTACTAAACTGGGTAGTAGAATCCTTCCCGAGCCTTAAGATTTGAGTTCTTGAGCTTACAACCCTATTTTGGTTATTTCCCCTAGTTTGAGCCACGACCCGCTCCCTAGGGTCGCGGTGTGCCTTAATCTTTGCCGCGGCGCCTGGGAAAAATCAAAGGCTCCCAAGCCTCCTGGGTTCATACGGGCTGCGGTGCCCGAAGAACAAAACCGCGACTCGGACCTGCAAACCAAGTTTTTTTTCCAACTTTTCAGATTTATAACTCCCTGAAATTCAGTCTAAACATACTCCAAGGCCAAAATTAAGTCCTTCAACAACTCTACTACACTTTAGGCAGTACTAGCAGCTTAGAAAGCTAGCTAAATCTCCCAACTCATACCAAATTCAACTTAAGCCTAGAACTTAGCTAAGCTTCATTCTCAAAAGAATTTACCAAAAAAAAAAAACATTGAAATAACCTTACCTCTGTGATGATTTCGACCTTGAGCTAATTCCCAACACTTCTAGCTTGTTTCCCCCCAAGTTTCCAGCTTTAGTTCTTAGCCAAATCCTCAAGAATTCACCAAAGCTCCAAGCACACCAAAGAGAGGGAAAGAGTCGAGTGGAAAGACAGAGAGATAAGGCTGAGGTTTATGTTTCTTCTTCTCACTAGTTCTAGAATCTTAGGCCAAACCAAGTTTATTCCCAACAGTTGAATACCCAAAATGCCCCTAGGTAAATCCTTAGCCCTTCTAACACCACCAAGGGCAAATTCATCTTTTGCCCCATTCTCGCTAATTCCTCGAATAGTCCTATAGTTCCCCATTAATCTTGACATACTCAAATAATCGATAAATCACTACCCGTTACCCGGTAACCCTGAACACGTACTATATCCCCAAAATACCCCTAGGCTCAGCCGAGCTGGGTATTCTACCCCGTTGTAACTATTTTGCTATTCTGCTCCCAAGGACCCTCTCGGATCACATATCACAAATAAATGCCCACAATCTTGTGGTCTCAAGCACAACACATAATTTACATTTATGCCCTCAACTGGCCAAAATTACAAGTATGCCCTTATTAACAAGAACGAGCCCACATGCATATTTAATTCTCCTAAACATGCATATCTAACCATATAATCATGTATCCACATAATCACATGCTAATACACATATATCACATGTATAACCCATTGATCGCTCATATAATCCCAATTAGGCCCTCCAGGCACTATAGTCAAGGCACTCAGCCGTAATAACAAATTCGGGACGTTACAACTATCCCATCCTTATTAAAATTTCGTCCTCAAAATTTATTGAAACATCTGGGGATACCAATTCTGCAAACTTGAATATAACCCCAGAGTGAGGTCCTTTACCTTGCCACTACTTGCAACACCTTCACAAGAAGGCTAGTCTTAATTTGTTTGACTTTATCCCTTGTGTTCAAAGTTCCACTAGATTTTCCTTGCACAAAAAATTCCCCTGAAGTTCCAGGGCCTCTTTGCCGAATCAGGGGTAGTACCTAACACTTCTTCCCTTAACTATGGCACCAGTAACACCTCATGAGCCTCTACCCAGGCTGGGGTAAGGCTAAACTATAGGCCTCTAGCCCAGCCCTTATTAGGATCTTTCAAATCTATCCAATTCTAGGGTCAAAATTCATTCTTCCTTTCCCAAACTCCTTTACCCTTCTTAGTCCACAATATTCAGAGAAGCACAAAGTCTCCAATTCTGGAACCCTATGTTCCCGTAATCAAATTGCAAAACTTTTATATCCTTCAATAAAGAAGACACTCTACCCTAACATAATAATTTCATTTGTCTTTCAAATCCACTCTGAACTAGGATACTTCCTGTTCCTGGTTTCATTTTTCTGGGAATAAGTGTTTCTCATTCCCTATCTCATAATATCTTACTCTGAGCCACTCTAGCCATCGATCGACATTCATCATCGTGACAATCCATTCTAGGGACTATATTTACCTCGAGGTCCCAAAACTCACAAATTCGAAGTACAACACTCAAAGTCTGAGTTATTCCTTTAGGTTATCAATTGTCTAAATGTAACCATTAATTCCAAATTCCAACCTTATACTCATCACCCTCTATGACCCTTTTCCCGAACCTGGGAACCTAAGGGTCTCAATCTAACACTGTTGACTTCGGTGTTCAGTGGGGACGTATGGTCTCCTCTCGTACACACTCCCTCTTTTGATATCTCACTCACGCCATTCATAGTGTGTTAACCCAATAGGTCAAGTCACAACTTTTCGCATCCACTCACCTCATCTGCAATATGAGGTGATTCACCTTTAGAGCCCATAATTATACTCCTTCATACTAACTTCAGGATATCCTAGAGTCATAATAGCTCTTCTGGCTTCTAATCATCATCTCTCACTTACTAAAAGGCCATGCGCCTCCTAGTATTCAACTTTCTGGATACAATAATCGTAAAGGGGCAACCTAAGGCCCGTCCCACATCTTCTCCTCAATGCCACCATCCATCGAATCACTCATCCGATTCACATATATTAACCTATCTATGCTAAAGCAATAGGATTCTAAACCATTCATACAAGATCTTCTTTTGGTATTTCACTGTTTATCCATAGAGGTATACCTACTACTTATCAATTGCAAGTTCTAAACAAATCTCGGTCATTAATCCCCCTAATCGTGGGCCATTGGCATTACTGTCAACTTGACATCCCATGTGAAACATCTAAGTCCTTATCCCTTCGTCCATTGTGAGGTACGAACGATCACTCTTTCAGTGTATATATGGGCACACCCTAATATTCCACATTCTAGGCAAGGACAGTGTCCATTGCACCATCTTCTTGTACCAGTCCACCCCTGCATATCCTAATAGCATGATGTGTAAATCAACCCTTATTTCATTCTCTAAGAATTCGACACACAACTATCCATTAAGAGATACTTTATATTTCTATGTTACTTTAATCAAGGGTATAACAATCCCCGAAGATGTTTCAGATAGAAGTCGAGGTGTTTCACTAGTCTCACCGTGTTTCCAATCCCCTAAAGTGTCCTTTAATAATTGCCTTGCAGTCTCTATCTTAACTGAATCATATGCAATCCCATCACTTCCCATAACGTGACCTTGAATATCATTTGGAGAAATCTGAACTTATCCCTTCTGGAGCCTTACCTATAATCCCTACTTCCCCAGCCTCATTAGTATCAATACATGTATTACTCATATTGTGTTCTTAACCGGAAGTAGTCCAAAACATTCTTGATCGAGCTAGATATGATTAGTCCAAGTAAATCCTTCATTATTGCCAATGGATATCTATTCCTAAAAATTACCTTATTAGGCTTTCCATATACAGTACATATTCTCGCAGACTTGGCCTTCTCCTTAACTTATAGCATTGACATGTCCCATGGTAAGATACTTCGTCTGATCACCTTCAAATCAGGTAACTCCGGGGCTTGAACCCTTTAATTTTAGCTGCTCAACTAGCGTCATTCTTCATGATGTCTTTGATACTGGTTCTATTCTTGCCTTATTCCTGTAGCACACACAATTTCCTAGTCGTGACAGCAATCTTGACAAATCCTTATAAACCCATTTGAAATCCCACTGATCGATCCCATTTCCCTCTAGTCTAAGTGACATAGCCCTAGTGGTACCTACCACAACGGCTAGGCATCCCATAATCGCAGCCGAGTCCTCACCTTTTAAACCCAGAAGTCACCATTCGCTCTTACAGTCTATGGTGGTCCTTTATTGGAAAACTAATCCATACTTGGGATCATACTGAGATCATCATATAACAATCCCAACCAATTCTTACTGCTAATTTTCTACCTGTAATACTCTGTCCCATTCCTTGCAAATTACAAACTTTCCTGGCAAACGCAAAATCTCAAGTCCCATAGTGTAATATTCATACGGTAGGTATCTCATGTCTATATCTCTACTAAGAGGTACGTAGCACCAAACTCAGTCAGTACAAAATAAAGGAACAAAAACTAGAAGGCCAACCTGTCATTTTTGAGGGACCGACCTCGAGCTCTAGCTGCCTCCAAGCAGACTCTCGAGCTGAGGTTGAGCTATCTATACTTCTTGGTTCTTCTATCTTTGATTTCGGGCAATGCTTCTTGATGTGCCAACTATTCCACATAGAAAACACGCCTTCACTCGAAATTTTCCCAGATGGCATCTCTTGCACCTGACTCACACTGGATAACTTCTCCAGACCTTGTTGTCGTCCGGTGGCTGCCCTGAATACTATGACCCCTCCTGTCAGGACCAAAAGTAGTAGAACTATCAGGGGCTTTCTTTTTTGACTACTGGGGCCTCCGCCCCTATCTGCTCCCGAAAATGGGGGTACCATTGCCTTAGTTTCCTATCCCATGACACTCTCACTCCATATCTCACCTCCTGTGTCCTCTATAACAAGGGCCCTCCCTACCTTAAGATTTGAGTTCCCAAGTTTTAAACCTTATTTTGGTCATTTCCCCTAATTTTAGCCCCGACTCGCCCCCTTGGGTTGCGGGCCACTGCAAGTCAGAGAGCCTTGGGCTCTCACCAAGGGGACATGGGCCACGGTGCACCTTAGACTGCACTGTGGCGCCTGGGCAAAATCAGAGACCTGTTATCTCAGAAGAACCACTTCTGGGTCCTCCTATTCAAGTTACACATCATTCTCGCCTGGATTGATGGGATTCTCTGCCTCATTGTCTTCTTACCCCTCTTTGTCTTCCTCTTAATATTCTTTGTCATATTCACCCCCTTCTCCAAAGTTCTGCGAGTCGTCAGGCAGGGGCCCATGATAAGATACATCTTTTGGTTGGTCTTGTTTTTCCATTGTCCTATTGTTGCTGCTGTTGAGCGGGATCAAACACAGTGTGTCTGGTATTCACCATCTTCGTAGATGACAAAGGTTGGTTTGAGCTTTCTTCTGGCTCTCAACGAAAGCACCAAAATGTTTACCGAGTTTTTCGAAAACTACAAATATATAAAGAAGTAAGAGCTTAAAAGAAAGGCAAAGAAATGAACAAGATCACAATTTTTACGTGGCTGGGGCGTTAATGAGCCTTAGTCCACGAGTCAATAGTATTGTGCTTTATAGAGTTTAGCAATGGAGGTTTTCTGCAAGTTCAACATCGTTTATGCATGCATGAAAAATTGGATCCCTGCTATAGTGCACAAATGATCCTATTTATAGGCGGTCATGTGGATTGGGCTGGACTAATCCAAGCCCAATAAGGATATAAGCATAAATGCACTCTAATGGAGCTATAATACAAGTGTTTAACATGATTATATATGGTTTAGGCCCACTAGGTCAGCTTAAGGATGGTAGAGCCTTACAGTTGCCCATTGTACGTTGATACAGATAGATGCGCATGAGCCCTCAGGGGGACTCGAGGGACAAGATCTGTTAGAATAGTGGCAGAAACAATCCCTAGGAACATCGTACGCTCTTTGCGTACCCTCTCTGTGGGTTAGACGAGGAGACCAACTACCGGATTTCTCGGTGACACGTCAGCTGCATGAAGAACTGGTCTTGTTCTACTCGGACTCAAAGTTCATTTACCAAGGTTCAGGTTCCTTTACCAAGACCCGGGTTCATTCACCAAGGCAGACACTAGTTAGCGACGATGGATTGAAGGACGTATTCTAATAATAGTGAGTTGAAATGTTGAGGATGGACCTGGAAACTTCATCTGGATCCCTCACGTTGAGATCCGTTTCCTGAAATGGAGCATCCACCACCACAATCTAAATCCTGAAGGATGGAGATTGGGTGCACTCGTGAAGTTGGTTTGGGCCTACATCTCATGCTCGGGCCCTTTACTATGCTTTTGCTATTCTGCTTAACATGGTCCGAGCCTATAGGGTTTGGTTGTTCATTGTTCGCTAGGCCCTGGTTGGGCTCGGGCCTCTCCTAAGAGCCCATGAAGCCTGTTTGACCATGCCACATGTTCAAGGTGGAAAATATGGGCAGCACCTACCCTCTAAGCTAGAGGAGGAGACTATAATAATTGGATCCAGATTGAGGTCCATAATCACTAAGGGAGGATTAGTTATTTCCTATATAACTTGGGGTGGAGGAGAATCTAACAAAACAATATCACGCACCATTTCAGACTTGAGCTCTTCATCTAAGCTCGGTTCATATTCTTACTGACTTGAAATGGGAAAGAAAAACCTGAGGTCCAAAGGTATCCTAGGTCAGATATTAGTGCCATAATGCTAAAATATAGTACTCCTCATGTTAACTACAACTATGGTCATTCTGGGGAGACTAATATCATGACGGGGAATTAAAAGGTCGACACATTGTTGGTGTAACGACTCAAATTCACTAATAAGGCTTAAGGGCCTTGATTAGTGTGCCGGGAGGGCATGATGGGAATTATGTGTGACTATTATGATTAAGATGTATGATTATGATTTTAAGCATGTTATATGATTATGTGAATTATGTTATGTGAAAATTATGATGTGTGAATTGTACCACGTGGGTGCTGTGATACCAACGTGATGCATGTGCCGAGACAGTCCTAGGAACTAGATAATGGTAACTGGTGATTTGGTAACCTACGTAACTGTTAGTAACCATAGAGAGTAACAAGTTTTATGGGGAAAGTGGTAGAGTTGCAAAGCTGGTGAAAAGACAAGTGTACCCTTGAGGTTTAGTTAGAAAAGGATATTTGAGGAAGGTTAAAAAAAGTCTTTTGGCAGTGATATAGAAGTCCTTGGCTGAGGGAAAAGGATATGTACGATTTATTTATGCTAAGTATAATTGAAGTTAAGACTTGGAAGGCTAGAAAGATCAAGAAGGGAAGGGAGAATCAAGAACCTAGAAGGCAAAGTGGAGGAGGAGCTGAACTGAGTTCTTTGAGGCTAGTGTAGGGCTTAAGGGTGAGGAATCAAGCATAAAGCAAGGTTTATACTGAGGTAAGGAATTGGTTCCTGTTTTGTTAAGTTCTGAATTTGGTTTTTGAAAGAATTGAGAGATAGCCATGGTTTGTCTTGCATGGAATTCAGCTGGCTTGTTAAGGTGGAATTCAGCTCAAGCTTGGATTGGAGGAGGCTCAAGTCGAATTTCTGATTGAGGTAAGGGTATTAAGTAGGTTTGCAATTTCGTAGCTGTTATGGTTTAAGGATTTAGAGGACTGGTTTGTACTTTTCTCAAGTTTTAGCTTAAGTGTTAGAGTCTGAATTTAAGTGTGAATTTCTGTGGGTGATTGTGTGGTTGAGCTGGATTATAGTGTTTATAGGTTGTTGGCTGGTCTATGTGGGATTTTAAATAGGTTTTGGGGCTTGGGTATGAAGTTGGTCCTTAAGTTCCGCGGCTCAAGCTCCTTATGCCACGGCATGACCCCAACCAGAGGCTCTGCATCGCCCAAAATCTGACACGGGCCGCAGCCCTATATACCCCATGCCACGGCCCGCCCTCCAACTCCAACACCCATCAGTTTCAGAGGGTCGCGACACACCAAGAACTATGCCGCGGCCTGCCCCCTTCGAACCCAAAAGACCCACCTTTTTTAACACTCAAACCTCACTCAAAACAACCCTTAACCATCCCAATAATATACTTCAATTATCACAAACATTCTTGCATGATTTCAGAAGCATAAGCCAACAAAAATCTAATCTAAAAACTCATCAAAACACCATTTTAATTTCTGAAATCCACACACTCAAGAACACCAAAACCAGTCAGAAAAACCCTGAATTCAAACACTATATCATAAATTGGAGCTTACCTTCATTGAAGAATCAATCCTCTAAACACTCACTGAGCTAACTCCCAAGCTTTTTGCCTTAATGCAACCTTTAATGCCAAAACCCATAAGCACTTTAGAACTCAGCCGTAATCACAGAATTTAACCACCATGCATAAAAATTCTGGCTTACCTTGACTCTTGATTGAATCCTTAGCTAATCCTTGAGCTAATCTCCCAAATCACAGCTCCAATTCTCTGAGTTCCAGCCAAGTTCCCTTAATTTTCTGTAGTTTTCCTTGAGAGAGAAAGAGAGAGAGAGGGAAGGGTCATTTTGGCTTTTTTTCTACCGTTTTCTAAATTTTACTTAGTTTATCCAAAAGAAATTAAGTCAATCCTGAGGCTCGGAGTACTGGAAACATCCCGGAGCGCAAAATGGTAACCCGAGGAAACTCAGCACCTCCGAACCTTAAATATATCTCCAATTATTTATTTCCATAACCCGATAACCCAAATAACCATCTACTACCCGAAATGCCCCTTGACTTGCCCCAAGTCAAGTATTAGGTCCCGTTGTGACTTTCCTGCTAACGAGCTCCCTAGGATTGCCTCTGTAACGACACAAATTTCCTAATAAGGTTTAGGACCTTGATTAGGAGGCCGGGAGGGCCATAATTGATTTATTGTGCCATTATATGATTATATGCATGATTATATGGATCATATTATTATATGATGATAAAGGCATGCATAGGGGTATATATTTTGTTATGAGGGTATTTTGGTAATTTGGCCCGTTGATGGCATAAATGTAAATATTTGTGATAAATGTTGAGACCACATTATTATGTGGATATATTTGTAGTATGTGACTTGAAGCGATCCTAATAAGTGGTTTAGCGGGAAAGTCACAGCGGGGATTTATATCCGGCTCGGGGTGAGCCTGGGGATGTATCTAAGATTTTGGAGAATATATTGGAAATTATTTGATAATGAGGAAAAATAGTTGGTGAATAATTGGATGATGGGAATTAAGTGGTAAATATTTAGGACACTTGAGGAATTAGTGGGAATTGGGAGCAATGACTGAAATGCTCTTAGGATGTTTAAAAAGCTTGGTTTAATTGTTAGAAAGTGTGAGAAGCTGAAGGAAAGAGAAAGAAGGAAAACAGGGACTTTTTCTTCTCCATTCGTTTTGTTCTTCTCCTCACCATTTCTTGTGAGTTTTGGAGCTGGAATTTTAGAGAAAGTTCAGGCTGGAGTTTGGGGCTAGAGACCTTGGTGAAGCTAAGGAGTTAACAGGAATTGGTTACTCAATTGAGGTAAGGTTTAAAGGGTTATGTTGAATTTTCTGAATTTTACTAAAATAGATTTCTAAACTTGAGGCTTTGGATGGAACTTAAGGGAATTGAGCATTGGGGGTTGAGGAGCTAAGGACTGGAGGGATATTAGAGACAACCTAAGTTGGGCTCTCCATAAAAGGTAAGGATTTCTGGGTTTTGTTATCTTGAATTGCTTGGTAGTTGCTGGTTTTCAGATGAGTTCTTGAGTTTTTGAGTTCAATGTTTGTTTTCTTAGCTTGATGATGCATGTGGCTAAGTTTTGGGTTGTTGGGCCATTTGGGATGAGGCATAGGTGATGGTAGACTCAATTTGGTGTGTAGTTGAGGTTTGGAAGGGTTCCAAAGGGTTTTGGTGCGAGAAAATCGAAGAAGGAAAAAGTAGGGTGTTGCTGGTCTGTGACTAGCGTTGTAGCGCTAGCCTATGAGCGCTACAGCGCTAGGCTTGGGCTTTCTGGGTGTTCTCGGCTCTGCTTGTAGTGCTGTAGTGCCCTCCTTAGAGCACTGTAGCGCTACCCTGTTTTCAGAAATGGGTTTTTGGGTTATTTCTTAGGGTTTTTGCCCGGGGGCTCAAAGTATGATTTCACCACCCCTTTTGGTGGAATTAGGGCTTCCTGGGGACTTGGGGTTTGTCCTGAGGCTAGGTTTTCGATTTGAGGTTTGGTGATAATTCTGATCTATGGCTGTGACAAGGTGCGCGCTAAGGTTCAAGCGGGATCGTGCTTGAGGATCAAATTGAACGAGCTAGCGAAATCTAAAGGTAAGAAAGCTACACCCGATTATGTGGTTAGGTTGGGACTAAGTGCTCCCTATGTTTGTATGCATTGTTATGTGAATGTGATTAACCGTGTGAACATGATGGGACTAAGAGCTCCCTATATTTGTATATCATGTCATGAGATGGTATTATGCCATGGGACATGTGATAACCAGCCTAAGGGTGTCGGAATCAATATTTGCGCACAAGGCGCGGTTCAGCCACTGGTAGCTGAGGCAGCTTATTAATCACTAAGCTCGGTTAAGCTGGTCGGAGTCAGTGGGTAAATAACACTGGGGGCGGCCTAAGTGAGCCGAAGACAGTGGGTTAAATAGAGGGTGCGACCTAAGGGCGCCGACCCTGAATATCATTTTGATGGTTGTGATAAATTGTTGATTATGAATGTGAATAGTGTGTTATGAATATGATTTGTTGATTGTCTGGATGACAAATTGTTAATTTGTTAAGTGTTATCACTGATTTGGGTGAATGTTATTAATTATCAAATTCTTGGTTATGCGTTGTGGAGTATTTGGTTATTGATGTTGATCTTGCTATGATATCATGCTTTCTTGCTGGGCCTCGGCTCACGGGTGCTACGTGGTGCGGGTAAAGGCAAGGGTATGTTGGGTCAACCACGAGTTGGAGAGCTCTGGGGGTGAGGTGTACATTGTCAGCTGCTCGGCCGCCACGGTCGAGGTATTGTACAGGGACGGAAACCTAAAATGTGTATTTTGCCATTAGAGTGGCCTGAGTTATTTATAACTTATGGAATTTATTGTAACTAATTCATCTAAACCCTGTTTTGAGTTTCCATGTATTAAATTGTCATGTTTAAGGAAAATAGCCTGTTTTTGACCAAAATCTTTTATTCCTAATCCGTTGAAGACATTAGATTCACATTTTGTTTAAATGACTTGACTAGCGAGTCTTGCACTATTTTAAAAACACAGTGTAATAGTCCTGGTTACCCAGGCGTTACAACTTGGTATCAGAGCGGTGTAGGTTTATGGGTTCCTGAAGACTGGCTGGACATGTACACTTGCCGCTAAAGACAAGCTCAACTCAAGGGTTTGTAATTGAATACATGAAATTGTATGTTTAAGTGCTTGAATGAAATATGAGTGCATTAATTGGTGTGATCAATAGGGAGCATGAGATATTGATAGAGCCTGGCCCTTGACTGTTGTGTGATGATATTAAGGCATGTTGATTAGCATCGCTCTTGCATGTGGATGAATATTTGGATAATGATTGGTATATGAATTGCAGGTGATTATATGTATAAATTGAACTTATATGCTATACCTTTTTATTGGCATATGGAATGCATAGTATGCATCTAATGGTAATGAAATTTGGTAATTTATGCATAGTATTGTAAGTTGGTGTTTGGTATGCTTTATATGTGCATGATTACTATGGTTGTTTGCGTCCGATTGGGATGATTCTGGAGATGAACATCAGGGTTAAGAGGTTTAGTCGGTGAAGACAGATTAATTTAGGTTGTATGTACTGAGAATGGTTAATTGTGTAGAGTCCAAGAACTTTACTTAGCTAAGATAGATAATAGTATGATAGTATTTATAGCATTATCTTTGTTACTATGGATTTTTGGTTCAGACCGGGAATTATTTGGACACTCATAGTAGTACTTATAGATTTTCTAAGTTTAATCTATAGTTTAAGAATATTAAGTATAACCTAAGGTTTGATTAATGTGACTGATATTAAGGATTATATTATTATATTATAAGGTTTAGACATCAACCAATAGGATTTTAAGCACATGTTATGAATGGTAATTAAGGATTAAGTATTTTTGAGGATTAAATTAAATAAGGGTAAAGTTTGAATGTTATAGGGTCAGTCAGCAGCCTTGAGTACGTTGAGGGCTTAGTCAAGGCTGTTTACTCCATTCAAACTTAGCTAAAAATGTGTAAATTCGTGTTTAAATATTCAGCGTATGCCGATATATCGCAGCTATAGGGGGCGATATATCGCAGCACGTAGATACGGAAAACACGAATCGATGCACAGTCGCCTCGGGAACAAAAGTCCAGGCGATATATCGCCTATAGGGGGCGATATATCGCCTCCACCAGCATATGTTCAAATGTTTTTGAATTCATTTCCTTTCAGCCATTCAAACTCCTTCAACAGTCCAGCATCTTTTGAACGAGTCTTCAGCCTCTGCTGAACGATTATTCAAATGATTTTCACTTAAAAAGCCATTATTTTTATTCAAGTAAAATCATGATATTTTCATTCCCAAACTCTATAAATAGGACCTAGTACCCAGCCATTATTCACCATTTGCTCTAAGTTCAGAGGCTGCTAGTGTTAAGTGAGTGTGAGAGTGTAAACACTTGGTTTGGGGAAAAACTATAAGCTTAAACATCATAAGCTTATCAAACACTTTGGGGAGTGAGTGCTATAGTATTTCGGTGGATGTTAGATTGATCTTGCAATCTTTGAGGTAAACCCAAAACTCTAGTTCCTTTTTGTATTTTATGTTATTTCCTTTCTCAAAACCTTCTACTCAGTCCCCTAACCTTATTCTTATTTTGGTTAGGGAATCCAAGCTTTTAAGCATATAAGTCGGTAAGTATGTTTTCTATGGTTTAGTCTTTCCATCTCTTTCATTTCATCTCCTTTCTTTAGACTTACTCTTTCTTATGGTTTTAGGAGTGTTCCAACAGTCCCAACTCAGTCCATAATCTCGGTAACTTTGGTAAGGAAAATAGGCTAGAATCTATATGTTTATGTTTATGTTATCTTATGTGTTATGTTATGATATGTTATGAATATGTTATGCATGTGTTTGTTGTAGGCTTGGGCTTATGCCCTATTTGACTAACAAGACCCCAAAAAGATTGTGGGCATAAGCCTATTTAGCTGGTAGGACCCCACTAATCTCATGGGCATAAGCTTGTTTAGTCTATGGGACCCCAAGTAATAATGGCCATTATAATAAGTGAATTATGTGTTATGATATGTCTTTACGTTATTATGAAATTATGTTTATGTTTATGACTATGTGTTAGATTTTCCTTGCTGGGCATTAGGCTCATTCCTTTCTGTTTATGTGCAGGAAATAAGCTTTAGAGGCGGAAAGATTCGTGACGCTTAGAGGATGTGTATCGATGGTGAATGGAGTCAAGGGGCCGAGCGTTATTCGATTCGAGGATGTAGTCTTGTTTATGTTTTTATGGTTTTAAATGTATTTTCCGCATTTTCTATGTAACTCTTTTTAGTTTTTTTTAAGTTATTTTTGTTTTGAAGACAATGGGTACCCATATCCTACTTATTTTTATGATAGTAACCTTTGTTTCTACAAGTTTATAATAAATTATGGTATTTCCGCAAAAATGTAAGTTTTATGTATAGATTCGTTAATGGTCCAAATAGTCTAGATTAGTGGGTCATTACAGTTGGTATCAGAGCAACGGTTCCTTTGCATGAAGTTCTCCTCGATACACACGCTCGAAGCTCCGAATCGGACCGCCAAGTAAGTGTTTTAGTTACTAGTTATGTTACTTATGTGTATAGCTAACACTTTAGTGTTTATGTTTTCAGTTAAGAATGAACGGAGCTTTAAGCAATGAGGATATCCGAGTCATTAAGGCTTTAAAAAGAATAACGGAGCCAAGAAACACCGTAGGAGCACTAGAAAAGATCACCCAAAGATTGATCTTGTTCCACAAAGAGATAGGTCACCTTCAAGAGTCTAAGCGAATCATGATGAGAGCTGCAGAACAATATGTCCTAGTAATTAGGCTTTTAAAAGATTTTCCTTCCGCAATTTTAACTTTAGAAGAAATATGGAAGAATATAAATAATGATGATGACTTACAAGCAGCCCTAAGATATTATTCTCTCATACTTAAGTTCACCTATGATTTAGAGTTTCAATTCACTAATGAGCAACAACATAGGATCTTCTTGAATCTTCCCCGAGGAAATGTTGAGGCTCAAGAAAATGATGATTATAAGGAGATAGATGATGATATGCTAGATTAAGGATCGGATGTAGAAGATCCCGATTTTTAGAATAGCTAGTTTTTCATTGTTTGTTTTGTTTATTTTTTTTTATGATTGTAATAAGTGAAAATTATTTTTCCAAATTAATTTCATGTTATTTTATCATCATGTATGAGTTTGATTTTATTTTCGCAATCATAATAAGTAATAAATAAAATGAATAATGACTAAGTTCAGTGAGGGTGGATACAAATCAATGAACCAAGTTTCCTTATTGAGAGTTAGGGGGCCTTAGTAGTGGGAACGATTTTACTGATCCCAGCCCTCCCTCAATATGGTTAACTTTGGAACAAAGATAAGTTTCGAGCCTGAGAATTAAGTCATATAGGATGATTAGAAACACACTTAGAAAATAAAGATGACTTGTTTTTCTAAGTATAGAAACCCACTCTAATAATAAATAAAGACCTATATAATTTTTCATAAGAAGTCATAATAAATAGGTCCGAGATATGTTTGTTTCAGAATAAGTTTTTGCCTTAGAGCCTATTAGGGTAAGTTCTAACAAGTTCTCGACTGTTAGAACTTTTGGTGAAGATGTCGCTCCGAAGATCTGCACGCACCAACGGAAACGCCTCCAACGTTGTTCCAACGACCAATGATGCCCTCCAGTTCGCAGAAGAGGAGTGCGTGCTACTACTAGCCGCAACACACCGACACCGTCAGCTGACAACACCGTGGAAATCGCTAGACGGCGACAACAAGTCGAGGAACTCTTGCAGCAACAACGTCAACAGGCGCAGACTCAGCCTCAGTCTCCGCCGCAACCGCAGCCGCAGCTACAACAAATGGCCCTTGCACCCCAACAAGTTGGTCCATATGGGGGATGGCCAGTGACGAACTACGTGCCACATCCAGTACCAAATATGGAGTCAGTGTATGAAAGGTTCTGCAAGCATCACGCTCCAAACTTCGAAGGGACTATAGACCCCTTTGAGGCAGAAGAGTGGCTAAGGAATGTGGAGCCAATTCTTACGCACATGAACCTCAGTAATACGGACCGCATATCCTGCGTCTCGTCATTACTCAGGAAGGATGCCAGAATATGGTGGGACTTAGTTCAGCAGACTAACGATGTCACCACCATGATATGGACAAGATTTGTGGAACCGTTCCACAAGAAGTATTACACCTCGGCAGTCATCGCTAATGGTAGAAGAATATGCTTGTCAGCTCAACAGATTAGTCAAGTTTGCACCAGAGTTGGTCCCAACCGACTTTACAAGGTTGACCAAGTTCGTCAGAGGACTTAGACCAAAGATGGAATTAGGGGTTAAGCTAGCAGACCTGGGAACTACAACAAAAATGATTCAGAGGAATGCTAAGAGGGATTAAACGATGGTTCCAGACCAATCGCCTGCTAGGGTGAAGAGTTTAAATGCCCCGTTACAAGACAGGACAATGTCTTCAGGAGTTGATCATCGTCCTCAAAATTTACCTGAATAGCTTGGGATACTGATCCTGCATCACCGTCTCAAGCTCCCAAGTCGTTTCCTCGACCTTGCTATTTCTCCGTAGAACTTTGTCATTTCGATCTAAAATTTGAACCAGTCGTTCCTCATAGGACAAAATCTGTCTGCAATTCAAAGTCTTCATACTTTAGCACATGCGTCGTATCTGAGACATACTTCCGCAACATAGACACATGGAACACATCATGAACTCCCGACAACGACGGTGGCAAGGCCAACCTGTAAGCCACCTGTCCAATCCTTTCTAGAATCTTGAAAGGTCCAACAAACTGAGGGCTTAGCTTGCCCTTTAATCCAAATCTCCTCACCCCTCGTAGTGGTGAAACTTGCGGAAACACATGGTCCCAAACCTGGAACTCCAGGTCTCTACACTTGGGATCAGCGTAGCTTTTCTATCTACTCTGTGAAGCAAGCATTCTGGCTCGGATCTTCTCTATAGCTTCATTTGTCTTCAGAACCATGTCCGGCCCCAAATATTTTCTCTCACCCATCTCATCCCAATGGTTGGGCGACCAACACTTCCTTCCATATAGCATTTCATAAGGAGCCTCTCCAATCGTGGATTAATAACTGTTGTTATATGAAAATTCGATCAACGGGAGATACTTACTCCAAGATCCCTCGAAGTCAATCACACACGCCCTAAGCATATCCTCCAACACCTGAATCGTCCTCTCAGACTGTCCATCAGTCTGAGGATGAAAGGATGTGCTAAACTTCAACTGAGTCCCCATGGCTCTCTACAGAGTTCCCCAAAACTTGGAGGTAAAGATAGGGTCTCCATCAGATACAATAGACTTAGGAACCCCATGAAGACGAACTATCTCCCTCACATACAACTCTGCATACTGTTCCACTATGAAAGTCGACTTCACTGGCAGAAAATGAGCTAACTTGGTGTATCTGTCCACTATCACCCACACCGAGTCATAAAGCCCCACAGTCCTGGGTAAATCTCCCACAAAATCCATGGTAATTTAGTCTTCCCACATCCACTTGGGGATACCCAAAGGCTGAAGCAATCCCGCTGGTCACTGATGCTCAGCCTTCACCTGTTGACATGTCAAACATCTGGCCACATACTCCACCACATCCTTCTTCATCCCAGGCCTCCAATATAATGTCCGTAGGTCCTGATACATCTTCATGGTACCTGGATGAAGCGAGTATGGCGTAGTGTGAAACTCATCCAGTATCTCTTGTCTGAGCCCTTCATCTGCCGGAACACATATCCATCCCTGATATCGAAGCATACCAGCCTCAGAAAAAGAATAATCCTTAGCCTCCGCCACTAAGACATTCTGTCGAACTTCCTATAACCTCACATCCACCAATTGGCCCCCTTGATCCGCTCTAGCAGGGTTGACTGCAAGGTAACATTGGCCAATCGGCCCACCACCAGCTCTATCCTTGCCATGGTCATCTCATCTGCTAACTCTCTGGAGATCTGAACAGAACTAAATAACTGCCCCGAGCCCTTCCGCCTCAATGCATCTGCCACAACATTGGCTTTCCCTGGGTGGTAAAGAATATCACAGTCATAATCCTTTACCAACTCCAACCAACACCTCTGCCTCATGTTCAGATCCTTCTGGGTGAAGAAATACTTCAAACTCTTATGGTCAGTGTATATCTCGCTCTTCTCCCCATACAGGTAATGTCTCCACACTTTCAGTGCGAATACCACTGCTGCCAGTTCCAAATCATGGGTAGGATACCGCTGTTCATACTCCTTCAGCTGCCGCGAAGCGCAAGCTATAACTTTCTCGTTCTGCATCAACACACAACCTAAACCCATCCTCGACACATCACAATATACCACAAACTTTCCTTCTTTCGAAGGAAGACTCAGTACAGGTGCAGTAATAAGTCGTTGCTTCAATTCTTGGAAATTGTCCTCACACTTCTTTGACCAAACGAACTTCTGATTCTTCCGTGTCAATTCTGTCATCGGTGAAGCAATCTTCGAGAATCCTTCTACAAACCGCTTGTAATAACCTGCTAACCCGAGGAAACGCAGCACCTCCGAAGCGTTCCTTGGCCTCGGCCAATCTCTCACTGCCTCCCTCGTGGATGGATCAACCTTAATCCCCTCTACGCCTACTATATGCCCAAGAAAAGTCACCTCTGGCAACCAAAACTCACACTTCTTAAACTTGGAATATAACAGATGCTCCCTTAACCTCTGTAAGACCTGTCGAAGATGTCGCTCGTGCTCTGCCTCTGAGCTGGAGTACACTAAGATGTCGTCGATGAAGACAATGACAAACTGATCCAAGAAGTCCTTGAACACCTATTCATTAGATCCATGAAAGCTGCCAGGCATTGGTCAAACCAAAGACATGACCAAGAACTCATAGTGCCCATACCACATTCGGAAGGCCGTCTTTAGTATGTCCTTGTCCTTGTCCTTGATCCTTAGCTGGTGATAACCAGATCGAAGATCAATCTTTAAGAACACCATCTTTCCCTGCAACTGATCGAACAAGTCATAAATCCTTGGTAGAGGGTACGTATTCTTGATGGTCAACTTGTTCAATTCTTTATAGTCTATACACATCCTCAAAGTCCCGTCCTTCTTCTTAACAAACAAAACTGGAGCGCCCCATGGAGAGTAGCTAGGCTTGATGAATCCTAAATCCAGAAGTTCCTGTAGCTGTATCTTCAATTCCTTCAACTCTACTGGTACCATCCTGTATGGTGCTCTTGATTCTGGTTCTGTCCCCGGGGCTAACTCAATAACAAATTGAATCTCCTTGCGCGGCGGCAATCCTGGTAGATCCTCAGGAAATACATCCAAGAACTCACACACCAATCTGGTCTCTCCCGACCCTGCTGACAAAACCCTGGTAGTATCCACCACACTAGCCAGAAAACCTATGCATCCTCCCTGCAACAAGTCTTTGGCTCTCAATGCTGATATCATGGGTACGCAGGGTCCACATACTGCTCCCACGAAGACAAAAGGATCCTCGTCCTCAGGCTCAAAAGTCACCATCTTCTTTCTGCAGTCAATAGTAGCCCCATACCTGACCAGCCAATCCATCCCTAAGATCATGTCAAAATCCTCCATGTCTAGCTCAATCAAGTCTACTGAAAGCTCCCTGCTATCAACCATCACTGGCAGTGCCCTAATCCACCTCCTAGAGACTACCAGTTCCCCAGTAGGCAATAAAGTCCCAAACCTCGCAGTCCGATACTCACTAGGTCTACACAATCTATCAATCACTTTACTAGAAATAAATGAATGTGTGGCACCAGAGTCAATAAATACAGTAAAAGGAGAACCAGCGCTAGAAAGTTGACCTATCACCACCGAGGGACTAGCCTCGGCCTCTGCCTATGTCAAAGTGAACACTCGAGCTGGAGTCAAGTTGTCCACTTTTCTTCACTACTGGGTAGTTTTTCTTGAGGTGCCCCACTGTTCCGCACACATTGCAAGCCTTGGTCCGACATTCGTCCTGATGGTGTCTTCTACACCTCGGGCACTCCAGATAACTCCTCCATGCCTCACTGCCGCCCTGACGGCCACCCTGACCACCCCGACCCCTCCTATCAGGACCAGCAGTGGTCGAAGTGTCAGGGGTCTTCCTCTTCACATCACCGAGGCCTCCGCCCCTACCTGACCGAGAATAAGGAGGCACCACTCTGCGAGCCTCGCGCCTTGCTGCACTTTCCTTCCAAATCTTATTCTTCGCTTCCTCAGCAGTGAGAGCCTTCTCAACAGCCTAGGCATAAGTTGTTCCCCAAGGTACCGTTGTGATCCTCACATCCCGGGCTATCATAGCATTAAGCCCTCGAATAAACCTGTCTTGCCTAGTTGCATTTGTAGGCACAAGATCTGTTGCAAATTTTGCAAGTCTATCGAATTTATGGCATACCCATTAACTGTCATGCTGCCCTGCACCAACCCCACAAACTCATTAACCTTTGCTGCCCTGATGGCAACATTGTAGTATTTCTGGCTGAACAGATCCTTGAATCCATCCCAACTAAAAACAATGACGTCCCTGGTCTGTGATGCCACTTCCCACCAAATGCGGGCATCCTCTCTCAACATATATGTGGCACCAGCCACTCTGTCATATCCCTCTATCCTAATGAATTACAGGATAGTAGTAATCATAGTCATCCATTGTTCGCCCTTCAGCGGGTCAGGTCCTCCGTCAAAAGTTAGGTGATGCTGCTTTTGGAATTGCTCATACAACGGCTCCCATCTGTTCCCAACCTCTACTGGCTGAATAACTGGTGCCACTACAGGTGGTACAATGGGTGCAGCACTCCCTAATGGAGCTTGCTGTCGTAGAAGACGAATATGCTCATCTTGGCTCTGAAGCCGCACTTGCATCTCTGCCATGATCTGCTGCCAGTTCTCAGGAGCTGGCAGAGGACTCTGGCTCTGATCATCACTTCTGGTCCCAGACCTAGTGCCAGCTAGTCGCGTAGATTTTCTTGGACGCATAGTTATCCAAGTCAATCTGCAATCAATGACTCGGTGATCAGACCATGATGACAGGGTAGAAACTTTTCCTAAATCCACCAATGGAACATAATCAATCACACACAATCAAGATATAGGCATTTACCCACGTGCACCGACATTGATAATGAGTATGCCCCAACATCACCACACAATAGTTAAGATATAGACATCCATCCATACATAATATGTAGTTAATCATTCTTGTATTCATTTACATGCACAGCAATGCTAATAAGCATGCCTTAACATTACCACACAGCAGTCAAGGGCCAGGCCCTATTAGTAGTATCTCATGCTTCATATTAATCTAACAGATACCAACAATCATAATTCTTTCCAAGCACATACACACATTACCAAACCCTGAATCAAGCTTGTCTCTAGCAGCAAATGTACATGTCCAGCTGGTCTTCAGGAACCCTTAAACCTAGGACGTTCTGATACCAAGTTGTAACACCCTGGATAGCCAAGACCACTACACTGTGTATTTATAAAGGTTTGACTTGCTAATCAAGTCATTTAGTTTAAAACGTGTATATAAAACCATTAATGACCTAGGGTTAAAAGGATTTTGGTCACAAAAGATATATTCCATATAATTAAACATTTTGCACAAGGGATCCCTAAAGAAATAGTATTTGAAAGTCAGTTTACAAAATTTCCGAGTACAAACAACCGCTAGCCACTCTAAGGGCAAAACAGACATTTATGGTCCTCCTGTTCCTATCTCCTCCTCAACCGTGGCGGCCGAGCAGCTGATCATGTACATTCTGCCTTCAGAGCTCTCCGATTTAGGGCTGATCAAGCTTGCCCTTGCCTTTACCTGCACCACGTAATGAGCCAAGGCCAAGCAAGAAAATATAACGTTATAGTACAAACAATGATAACGATTGAATAATCCTTAAAGCATGTTTATATACTTAGCATACCGCATTAATCACATAGTCCATAGACATAACCAGAGAATCAACAAACCAACACTCAACTATTCAGCACGACAAATCCACCAATCAATAATAATAATCAAATCACATGATAATCAGGGTCGACACCCTTAGGTCGCACCCTTTGTTTACCCCTCTGGTCCGCTTAAACCGAGCTCAGTGCATAATAAGCTGTCCTCAACAACCAGTGGCTGGGCCGCGCCCTTTGCGCCAATGTAAACTCCGGCACTCTTAGGTCGTTTTTTTATTATTCACATGGCATAAAACCATTCTTTATAAAGCATACAAAATAGGGAACCCTTAGTCCCATTATAAATTCACAACCGGGTGGAGTTTTCTTACCTTTAATTTCGAAGTGTATTGATTACGAGAGATGCCTCTTGAGCACGATCCGTTACCCGAGCCCAAGCTTAGTACCTAGTCACAACCAAGAAAAGGGATACCATTAATAATTGTAAAAAGGCTTCTGGATAAGGTTCTAGCCTCCGGAACATCGAATTCCACCAAATACGGTAGTAGAATCGATCCCGAGCACCTTAGGCTAAGTTCCCATGCTTAAAAACCCAAAAACGCAAATGTCCCTAAGGGTCGCGGCTCAAGCTCCCTATGCCACGGCATGGCCCAAACCAGAGGCTCAACCTGGCCCAAAAACTGACACGGGACGCGGCCCTACATACCCCATGCCGCTGCCCGCCCTCCATCTCAAGCACCCATCAGCTTCAGAGGGCCGCGACACACCAAGAACTATGTTGCGGCCCGCCTCCTTCGAACCCAGAAAAACCACCATTTTTAACACTCAAAACAACCCTTAACCATCCCAGTAATATACTTCAATTATCACAAACATTCTTGCATGATTTCAGAAGCATAAACCAGCAAAATCCTAATCTAAAGACTCATAAAAACACCATTTTAATTTCTGAAACCCACACACTCAAGAACACCAAAACCAATCAGAAAAACCCTGAATTCAAACACTATATCATAAATTGGAGCTTACCTTCATTGAAGAATCAATCCTTTAAACACTCGCTGAGCTAACTCCCAAGCTTTTTGCCTTAATTCAACCTTTAATGCCAAAACCCATAAACACTTAAGAACTCAGCCATAATCACAGAATTTAACCACCATGCATAAAACTTATGGCTTACCATGACTCTTGATTGAATCCTTAGCTAATCCTTGAGCTAATCTCCTAAATCATAGCTCCAATTCTCTAAGTTCTAGCCAAGTTCCCTTAATTTTCTGTAGTTTTCCTTGAGAGAGAAAGAGAGAGAGAGAGGGAAGGGTCGATTTTGATTTTGTTCTACCATTTTCTAAAGCAATTGAGTCAATCTCGAGGCTCGGGGTACCGGAAACGTCCCCGAGGGCAAAATGGTAAAATTCCCCAGCATACCCACCTAAGCTTCCTAACCTCAAATATATCGCCAGTTATTTATCTCCATAACCTGATAAACCAAATAACCATCAAATACCCAAAATACCCCTTGACTTGCCTCAAGTTATGTATTAGGTCCCGTTGTGACATTCCGGCTAATGAGCTCCCTAGGATCACCTCAAGTCGCATGCTGCAGATTTACCCACATAATAATGTTGTCCTCACAATTATAACATATAATCACATTGATGCCCTAAATGGGCTAAAATTACAAATATACCCCCTTTAAGCTAAACGGGGCCTACATGAATATTAATACTCATAGACATGCATTTCATATATATTCATATAATCATACAAGCATGCTTATCACAAAATCATGCATCAAACTATTTAATTCACACATAAACGAATCGTGCCCTCCCGGCACACTAATCAAGGCCCTTAAGCCTTATTAGTGATTTTGGGTCGTTACAAAATGATTAGAGCAGGGATAGAATTAGTGATGTGCAAGTTAGCCAACACTACCCTGCTGTGTACTCTTCTAGAGTGGATAAGGGAAAGTCAGTTGAATTAGCCACAGCTGATGAAGATTAGAGGGGAGGTCCTAGCTGGAGTACCTAAGGAATATACCGTATCAGATATGGGTTTGTGAGATACAAAGGTCGGATCTGTGTTCCGATGGATGCAATCATTAACAAGAGATTCTTGATGAATCTCACACTACCCCTTACTTTCTGCATCCAAGAAATACGAAGATATATCAGGATCTAAAGACTTTATATTGGTGGTCTGGGATGAAGAGGGATGTAACCGAGTATGTGGCTAAGTGCCTAACGTGTCACCAGGTCAAGGCTGAACATCAGAGACCAGTGGGGCAATATTACAGCCTTTGGATATCCCACAGTGGAGATGGGAGGACATCACAATGGATTTTGTGGTTGGGTTGCCTCGGACTGTGGGTCAACATGATTCAGTGTGGGTTATTCTAGACCGATACACCAAATCAACTAACTTTCTACTAGTAAGGACGACTTATATAGTTAACCAGTATGCATATCTCCATGTGAAAGATTTAGTGCGCCTTCATGTTAATTGTGTCAAATTGGGACCCCAATTTTACTTCTAAGTTCTTGCGACGTTTGCAGAAGTCTATGGGTACACAGTTGAAATTTAATACAACTTATCATCCTCTGACAGATGGTCAATCTAAAAGGACGATTTAGGTAGTGGAAGATGATGATATGAACCACACCAACGATTGTGGTGAAACCCGACACCAAATATGGCAGCCACCTCACACACGAATCTGGAATGATGAACCGCGACCCAATGCTTAGCGAAGCACGAATCTTGGTATAAGGAAGACACCACAAATGGTGATGGGAATCCGTTTGATAAGTCAGATTGAACGCCACAAGGAATACCCTTGATAAGTTTGAATAGTCTCTTCAAGAACTCAAGAAGAAAACCTCTCAATTTTCATTTCATCAAAATATGAATTTCCCAACGTTTTACAAGCCCTAATATGGCAGAAATTACATGAAAGAAAAGCCCCTTTGTCTTCCTAATGAAAACCCTAACAATCACAAAATAGAAAGACTCTTGGACTCTCACAAGTCAAATGTTTGACTTTCACAAAAAAAAAACAAAGACTAAATAAAACGTGATTAAGTGACTGATAAAAATACAAGATGCCAAAATCCAATAAGACTCATTACAAGAAGCTAAATATTGATCAAGCTCCTAAACTGGTGTCCTCATCATCCCCCCCCCCCCCCCCTCTTGACTTGGATCAACTGGAACTTGACTTGGATCTTTAGTCTTGGTGTCCTCATCAGAAGACATGCTTCTGATAGAGATTTACTACAACAACACCTATCAGGTGACCATTGGAGTAGCTCCTTACGAGATATAGTATGGTAGGAAGTGTAGATCGCCCATTCATTGGGATGAGATGGGTGAACGAAAATACTTAGGTTTTGAAGCAGTTCAAAGGACCAATGATTTAACGTCCCAAAATTTCTAACATGGTTTAGTGCCTTGATTAGCATGCTAGGAGGGCATAATTGGATATATGTGTGCTTAATTGATTAAATGCCTGACTATGTGGCATGCATTATTTATATGATAATATGAATATATTTATATATGCATGTTTATGGGTATTAAATATGCATGTAGGCCCGTTCTTGTTTATAAGGGCGTATTTGTAATTTTGGCCCGCTGAGGGCATAAATGTGATTGTATGTGTTAAATTGTTGGGACCACATTATGTCGATATAATTGTAGTTTACGGCTTGAGGCGATCCTAGTGAGCTGATTAGCGGAATAGTCACAGCAAGTTTAATACTTGGCTTGGGGTGAGCCTAGGGATATTTTGGGAAGTTTAACGTATATTTGGGATTTATCGAGTAACAGGTAAGTATTTGGTGATTAGTTGGGCATATCAGAATTAATTGGAAATTTTTAGGACGACTCGAGGAATTAGTGGGAAATGGGGCAAATGACAGTTTTGCCCTTATGTGAAACAAAGGGGCTGAGTTAATGTAAGGGGCATTTTGGTCTTTATGGTTAGGAGATATAGTTAGAAAGTTTCAGGATTAGGCTAGAATATATTAGAACACTCTCAGCACTCTCTCCCTCTCACTCACGTTTTCTCTCTCCCTCTCTTGTGCCTTGAGAGCTTTGAAGCATTGGAAGAGAAAGCTTAAGGATTTAAGCTTGAGGACTAGAGAATTAAAGCTAGAATTGGTTGAGGTACAACTTAGGGTCATCATCATCATCAAGGGTTACCATTAAGGCTCGGAATTGAGGATTGTGCTCGGGACCGCTATTTATCTTCTGCTCGAGATCCAAGGAAAGAAAACTGCAGCTGAGTTGTGATCGGGGCTGAGATTCCCTGTAAATGGATATATGTGAGATTATAAATGTATTTTTGATTGAAAATATATGGATATGCAGGTTACCTTGTGCTGCTTTTGATTTCGTGCTTCGCAGCTTGTATATATGCTATGTTTGATGTGACAGTCCAGCCTAAGGGAGTTGGAGCTGATGTTGTGCATACTGAATGCAGCTCGGCCTAAACAAAGCTAAGATCATCTAAATAAATAGAGGGTGCGATCTAGGGGTGCCGACACCTAATTAATTGTATTATGATTGAATTATATGCTTGGTTTAAACTGTTATTTTTTGCCTAGCTTAATACTTGTACTTTGTTATCTATGCTTGTTGAATTTAGTTTTCTTGCTGAACCTTGGCTCACGGGTGCTACGTAGTATAGGTAAAGGCAAAGGAAAGCTGGACCAGCCATGAGTTGGAGAGCTTAGAGGTGGTGTGTACATCGACAGTTGCTCGATCACCACGACCGAGGGATTTTTAGGGACTAGAACAAAAATTTGTATTTACTTTTGAGGGTTGTAAGTGCCATGTAAACATTATTTTTGGGATTCCATGTATCAAACTCTTTTTTTAATGAAAGTCAACAATTTTATGATCAAAATCTTTTAACCCTAACGTGTTAGTTGACTTTAGAAACATGTTTATGGTCAAACGACTTGATTAGAAAGTCTTACACTATTTTAAACACAAAGTGTTACGGTCTTGGTTACCCAGGGCATTACAACTTGGTATCAGAGCCGTCTAGGTTTAAGGGTTCCTAAAGACCGATTGGGCATGTACACTCGCCGCTAAAGATAAGCTCGACTTAGGGTTCGGTAAATATGTGATCATATGTTTCAATCTTTAAATGAAATATAAATGCTTATTATGCATGCTTATCAGGGGAATTGCTATTGTATGTGAATAATTATTTAAATGCCTACTTCCATTATAATTGTGTGATGATTGTTGAGTTTCGGCGTTGGAGCATGGGGTAATTATTAAATTATTATAATTGCCTGACCAACTAAGTCATTGATTGCAGATAAACTTGGAGAGTTATGCCTACATTGGGGTTGAGGCTAAAGATGATGAGCAGGGCCAGAACCCTCGACCAATTCTTGAGAACTTGCGACAGTTGCTTGTTGACATGAAAACTAGACTTCAAGGTCAAGAGGAAGATATTCACATTTTGAAGCAGCAGGCTTTGCCAGGGAGTGTTGCACCTAACTTGCCACTTGTTGTGGCACCAGTTGTACAACCGCCTAAGATTGGGAACAGGTGGGAGCCACTTTACGAAAGATTTAGGAAGCAGCATCCTCCAAATTTTGAGGGAGGCCCATATCAACTTAAGGTTGAACAGTTGATGAGTTTAATTACCTCCATCCTGGACTTCATGAGAGTGGAAGGTAACGACAGGGTGGCCTCTGCCACCTATATGCTTCGTGATGATGCCAGCATCTGGTGGGAGGTAACATCACAAACTCGAGATGTTTCTAATATGAGTTGGAATAGGTTTATGATGAGGACACCAAGACTAAAGATTCAAGTCAAGTTCCAGTTGGTCCGGTGACGAGGGCGCGAGCCAAGAGATTCAAAGAAGAACTTGACAACCTAGTCCACAGAGTCCTAAAACAGAAGGAGACCGTGGTCAACACTGAAGGAGAACAAAGACTTGTACTGCTCATCAAAGTAGACTCAGTTTAGGAGCTTGATCAATATTTAGCTTCTTGTAATGAGTCTTATTGGATTTTGGCATCTTGTATTTTTATTTTAATCAGTCACTTAATCACGTTTTTATTTAGTCTTTGTTTTTGTGAAAGTCAAACATTTGACTTGTGAGAGTCCAAGAGTCTTTCTATTTGTGCTTGTTAGGGTTTTCATTAGGAAGACAAAGGGGCTTGTCTTTGATGTAATTTTCGAGCTTGTTAGGGTTTTCATTAGGAAGACAAAGGGGCTTGTCTTTGATGTAATTTTTGGCTATATTAGGCCTTGTAAACATTTGGCATGGCAGATTATTTTGGTTAATGAAAATATTGTGAGGTTTTCTTCTTGAGTTCTTGAAGAGACTTTTAGAACTTATCAAGGGATTTCCTTGTGGCGTTCAACCTGACTTATCAAACGGATATTCCATCCCCGTTTGTGGCGTCTTTCACTATACCAAGGTTCGTGCTTTGCTAAGCATAGGGTCGCGGTTCATCATTCCAGATTCGTGTGTTCTTGGTGGCTGCCATATTTGGTGTCGGGTTTCACCACAATCGTTGGTGTGGTTCGTATCAGTTTAGATACTTGTTCAACCAGAAATAGTATAATATTTCCATCAGGGAGACAAAGGTGATTGAGTTCACTGGGTTGGTACAGGGCAGCATGACAGTTACTGAGTATGCCCTGAAGTTTGACAGACTAGCAAAATTTGCACCCGATTTAGTGTCTACAGATGCAGCTGGTAGGATGATGAGGACACCAAGACTAACGATCCAAGTCTAGTTCCAGTTGGTCTGGTGACGAGGGCGCGAGCCAAAAGACTCAGTTTAGGAGCTTGATGAGTCTTATTGTATTTTGTCATCTTGTATTTTTTTATTTAGTCTTTGTTTTTTTTGTGAAAAGTCAAACACTTGACTTGTGTTAGTCCAAGAGTCCTTTTTGTCTTTAATTTTCGGTTTTCATTAGGAAGACAAAGGGTTGTCTTTATTTTTCGGTTTCATTAGGAAGACAAAAGGCTTGTCTTTAATTTTTCGGTTTTTAGGAAGACAAAAGAGGCTTGTCTTGATGTAATTTTCGGCTATATAAGGCCTTGAAAACATTTGGAAAAAAAGGCAGATTATGATGAAATGAAATTTGTGAATTTTTTTCTTCTTGAGTTCTTGAAGAAACTATTAGAACTTATCAAGGGGTTCCTTGTGGCGTTCAACCTGACTTATCAAACGGAATTCCCATCCCCGTTTGTGGCGTCTTCCTCATACCAAGGTTCGTGCTTTGCTAAGCATAGGGTCGCGGTTTACCATTCCAATTTCGTGTGTTCTTGGTGGCTGTGCCATATTTGGTGTCGGGTTTCATCACAGTGTTGGTGTGGTTCGTATCAGTTGGTATCAGCGATTAGGATCATCCGGTTTGGCCTATCCTTTTTTTTTTCATTTGTGTTTTCTATTCAATTCGTTTTTCAATTCTGAAATAAAAAAATATATATATATATATTCATCATCTAGTCGTGTTTGAGTTCTTTGTCCTTGTTTATTTTTTTCTTGTGAAATCCGAAACTACTATAGTTAATTTCCCTATTTCAATTGTTTCCTTGTTCAATCATTCCCTTATTTCCAAAGTTTCCATTATTTCTTTGTGAAATCCCTTGAAATCCGAAACTAATATACACAAAGTTCTTTAATTTTCGATTCTTTGTTCAATTGGTGCGTTTGAATTAGGGATGTTGAAAATCCATCTAATTTTTTTTTTCTGAAAACGTGAATTAGGGCTTTGAGTTTTTCTCTTGTTCTAATTGTGGAATCTGAATTTTCATTGAGTTTCTCTTGCTGTTTTGTTTTGAAATCCGAATTTTGCCTTGGGTTTCTCTTGTTCTTGTTGTGAAATCCGAAATTGGAATTGACTTCTCTTGTTCTTATTATTGTGCAATCCGAATTTGGCCTTGAGTTTCTATTGTTTTATTGTGAAATCTGAATTGACAGTGAGTTTCTCTTGTTTTTCATTGTGAAAATCCGAATTTGCATTGAGATTCTCTTGCTCTTTTGTGAAATCTGAGTTGTTGTCAAATCCAAGTCTGATTTTTTTTTCTTGTGTCTTGTACCTGCGTTTGAGGATCAAGAGGAAAAGAAAAGACAGAAAAGAAAGAAGAAGAAAAATTCAAAGGGATCCGAACCTAAAAAAAAAAAAAAAAGAGTCTGGAAACCTCTCTTAAAAAAATTTGTTCTAATCTTGTTCCTTATGGTCTAGAGGGCTTTTGGCCGAAACCCCACACAAGTGTTCCAAAAATCATCAATTTTCGCCAATTTTTCATCGGTTTTCGTTTGGTTTGTTTGGTAGGATTGGCTGCTTGAACCTCCATATCACCGTTTCATTAGTTTTCAAAGGTCTTAAAGAAGAATACGAGTGGAAAAAGGCAGAGGTGTGAGCTTATTTGAGGGTAAAAGCCATCAAAGTTGAGTGAAACACGAGTGGACTTGAGTGACATTTTTTTTTTAGTGAAAACACGTGAGGGAGTGTGGTGAGGTCTTTTTCTATAACTGTTCTAACCTTATTTTTGCAGATTTTCAATCATGTCACAAAATACAGAAAGAAATGCAGGCAATGACGCTCCACCACCTACAGTTCCAAATCTACAAATTGAAGCTTTAATGGGGGAGATGAGGAGGATGTTGAGGGAGGAGTGTGAACAAATACATGAGAGGTTGGATAGGGTAGAAGAGGGAACACAACGGAGGCCACGGAGGAATAGGATGCACCAAAGGGAGGATGAGAATGAAGGGGATTTGGAAGGGATAATTTCTGATGATGAGTTTGATAGGATGTTGGCGGGTAACCATAGGAGGTATGGCGGGGATAGAGAGGCTAGGAACCAGGTAGATAATTATTTGGGAAATATCAAGATGAGAATTCCAGCATTTCAGGGGAAGAGCGATCCTGAAGCATACCTTGAGTGGGAGAAGAAGATGGAGCTAGTTTTTGATTGTCACAACTACTCTGACATGAAGAAGGTAAAACTTGCTGCCATTGAGTTTACTGATTATGCTATTGTTTGGTGGGATCAGTTGTGCATCAACAAGAGGCGGAGTGGAGATCGTCCTATTGACACATGGGAGGCAATGAAGAGGGTGATGAGGCGACGGTTTGTACCACCTCATTATGATCGAGATCTGTACCTTAAGTTGCAGGGTCTTCGTCAGGGCTACAGAAGTGTTGATGAGTATTACAAGGAGATGGAGATGGCAATGATTAGAGCCAATGTTGAAGAGGATCGGGAGGCAACCATGGCAAGGTTTTTGAATGGGTTGAACCGAGAGATTGCTAATCCAATTGAGCTACACCATTATGTGGAATTGGAAGATTTGGTGCATATGGCAATCAAAGTTGAGAGGCAGCTCAAGAGGGGTAGTACAAGTTCACAGCCAAGACCGAGCCCACACAATTCAAGTGCAACACCTTGGCGGTCAAACTATCCACAGAAGGAAGAAGACCAACCTACTTCATCCTTTACAGCAAAACCAGCCACAACCCCTCAAGGTAAAACAACCCCTACTTCGTCCCGTTCTAGTGAGATAAAGTGTTTCAAATGTCAGGGGCGAGGACACATAGCTAGCCAATGTCCAAACAAGAGAGTTATGGTGATTCGAGAAAGTGGCGAGCTCGATTCTGAAGATGAAGATGATCTTGCTGACATGCCACCATTGGAAGATGCTTCTATCGATGATGAAGAGTATGGGCCAGAATCTGGTGAGATGCTTGCACTAGTCACACGACGAGCCTTGAATTTGCAAGCAAAAGAAGAGGAAGAAGAGGTGCAGCGGGAGAACATCTTTCACCCTCGTTGTCATGTGAAAGACAAGGTATGTAGTGTGATTATTGATGGAGGTAGTTGTACTAACGTTGCTAGTTCTTCCATGGTTGAGAAGCTGGGGCTCCCAACACTTAAACATCCTTGTCCATACAAGTTGCAGTGGTTGAATGATAGTGGTGAAGTGAGGGTTACAAAACAGGTGCTGGTATCATTTCGAATTGGCAAGTATGAGGATGAGGTATTGTGCGATGTGGTTCCCATGCAAGCTGGACACCTCCTTCTAGGAAGGCCTTGGCTATTTGATTGGCGAGTCCAGCATGATGGCTTCACCAACAAGTACTCATTCACGTTCCGTCAACGAACAATCACTCTAGCTCCATTGACGCCAAAGCAAGTATATGAAGACCAAGTGAGGTTGCAAAAATTGAGTGTTAAAAAAATATTGAGTGAGCAAAAGAAGGAGAGTGAAAATATGAATGAGAGTGAGAAAAAAGAGAGACAAAGAGAGAAAAGGGTCGAATCAAGTGAGAGAGAAAAGAAAGAGAAGAGTTCGATCAATGAGGGAAAATTAAAGAGAAAACAAAATAATTTGTATGCAAAAAAAAGTGAGGTTAAGGAGGCTCTTTTAAACACTAACCAACTTGATGCTAACAAGGGTCGTCACAAGCAGGTTTTTGACCCCGGTGATTGGGTATGGGTACACATGAGGAAAGAGCGATTCCCAGCACAAAGACGTTCCAAATTGCTACCTCGAGGAGATGGTCCGTTTCAAGTGCTAGAAAGGATCAATGACAATGCCTACAAACCCGATTTACCAGGTGAGTATACTGTTAGTGCTATTTTTAATGTTTCTGATTTGAGTCCTTTTGATGCAGGTGAAGATTTGAGGACAAATCCTTCTCAAGAGGGGGGGAATGATGAGGACACCAAGACTAACGATCCAAGTCTAGTTCCAGTTGGTCTGGTGACGAGGGCGCGAGCCAAAAGACTCAGTTTAGGAGCTTGATGAGTCTTATTGTATTTTGTCATCTTGTATTTTTTTATTTAGTCTTTGATTTTTTTGTGAAAAGTCAAACACTTGACTTGTGTGAGTCCAAGAGTCCTTTTTGTCTTTAATTTTCGGTTTTCATTAGGAAGACAAAGGGTTGTCTTTATTTTTCGGTTTCATTAGGAAGACAAAAGGCTTGTCTTTAATTTTTCGGCTTTTAGGAAGACAAAGAGGCTTGTCTTGATGTAATTTTCGGCTATATAAGGCCTTGAAAACATTTGGAAAAAAAGGCAGATTATGATGAAATGAAATTTGTGAGTTTTTTTCTTCTTGAGTTCTTGAAGAAACTATTGAACTTATCAAGGGGTTCCTTGTGGCGTTCAACCTGACTTATCAAACGGAATTCCCATCCCCGTTTGTGGCGTCTTCCTCATACCAAGGTTCGTGCTTTGCTAAGCATAGGGTCGCAGTTTACCATTCCAATTTCGTGTGTCCTTGGTGGCTGTGCCATATTTGGTGTCGGGTTTCACCACAGTGTTGGTGTGGTTCGTATCATTGGACAGGTTTGTTAGCGGGCTTAATGATGATAGCCTGAGATGTGAGGATCACATCAGTACCTGGGGAGACAACTTATGCCCAGGCGGTTAAGAAGGCCCTCACTGCTGAGGCAATGAACAAGATTTCGAGGGAGAACACTGGGAGACGCGATGTTCGCAGGGCAGTGCCTCCACTTACAAGGTCTGGTTGGGGCGGAGGCCCCAGTGATCAGAAGAGGAAGACCCCTGATGCCTCAACCACTACTGGTCCTAATAGGACCAGTTGGGGTGTTCAAAGTGGCCGCCAGGGAGGCGGTGAGAAGTGGAGGAGTTACCCAAAGTGTGCTAGATGCAGGAAGCGGCATCTGGATGAACGCAGGGAAAATGCATGTTACTTGTGTGGGGTGGTTGGACATTGAAAGAAAAATTGCCCAACTTTGAAGAAAGAGGAACCATGGAAGGCGGACAGCTTGACTCCAGCTCGAGTGTTTTCCTTGACACAGACAGAGGCTAAGGCTAGTCCCTCGGTAGTGACAGGTCAGCTTTCTAGCATTGGCTCTTCATATATTATGTTGATTGTCATTGGTGCTACACATTCATTTGTTTCTAGCAAACTGATTGATAGATTGTGTAGGCCTAGTGAGTATTATACTACGAGGTTTGGGACTATACTGACTACAGGGGAACTGGTAGTTTCTAGGAGATGGATTAGAGAACTGCCAGTGATGGTGGACAGTAGAGAACTATTAGTAGATTTGATTGAGTTGGGTAAGAATGATTTTGATAAGATTTTGGGGATGCATTGGCTAGTCAGATATGGGGCCACTATAGATTGCAAGAAGAAGATGGTCGCTTTTGAGCTAGAGGGTGAGGACCCCTTTGTTTTTGTAGTTACTATGCACGGACCCCGCATTCCTATGATATCAGGGTTGAGGGCTAGGGAGCTATTACAAGGAGTTGTATAGGTTTTCTAGCCAATTTGGTGGATACCACTAAAGTTATGCTGGTGGGGCCAGGAGAGACTAGACTGGTATGCGAGTTTTTGGATGTGTTTCCTGAGGATTTACCAGGACTACCACCGCACAGGGAGATTCAATTCGTCATTGAGTTAGCAACAGGTAAGAACCATTTTTAAGGGCACCATACAAGATGGCTTCGACAGAGCTAAAGGAGTTGAAGATACAATTGCAGGAGCTACTAGACTTGGCATTTATGAGACCTAGCTTCTCGCCATGGGGTACCCCGGTTTTATTTGTGAAGAAGAAGGATGGGACTCTGAGAATGTGTATAGACTACAAGGAGTTGAAGAAGTTGACTATCAAGAACACATACCCCCTACTGAGGATAGATGACCTGTTCGATTAGCTGCAAGGTAAGATAGTATTCTCGAAGATTGATCTTCGATCTGGCTATCACCAGCTGAGGATCAAGGATGAGGATATTTTGAAGACAACCTTCCATACAAATTACGAGCATTATGAGTTCTTGGTCATGTCGTTTGGATTAACCAATGCCCCAGCAACATTTATGGATCTGAAAAACACGGTGTTCAAGGATTTCTTAGATTATTTTGTGATTGTCTTTATCGATGACATCCTGGTATACTCTTATTCAGAGGCAGAGCATGAGCAGCATCTCCAACGGGTATTGTAGAAATTGAGGGATCATCGGTTGTATGCTAAATCCAAGAAGTGTGAGTTCTGGTTACCGGAGGTAACATTCCTTGGACATATTGTCAGTGGAGATGGGATTAAGGTGGATTTTGCCAAGTTAGAAGTAGTTAGGGATTGTCCGAGGCCAAGGAATGCCTCAAAGGTTAGGAGTGTGTCCTTGGATTAGCTGGATATTACAGACGGTTTGTGGAAGGGTTTTCGAAGATTTCCACACCATTGATTGAATTGACGCGGAAGAATCAGAAGTTCATATGGTCAGAAAAATGTGAGGGTAGTTTCCAGGAATTGAAGCGACGATTGATTACTACTCGAGTGTTGAGTCTTCCCTCAGATTGAGACTGAGATTGGGATGTGTGTTGATGCAGAGTGGGAAAGTTATTGCCTAACGTGTCACGGCAGCTGAAGGAATATGAGTAGCGCTACCCTACCCACGATTTGGAACTAGCACCGGTGGTATTCACACTAATAGTATGGCAACATTATTTTTATGGAGAGAAGTGCGAAATACACACTGATCATAAGAGTCTAAAGTATTTCTTCACCCATAAGGACCTAAATATGAGACAGAGACGTTGGCTAGAATTGGTGAAGGATTATGACTGTACCATCCTTTACCACCCAGGAAAAGCCAATGTAGTGGCAGATGCTTTGAGCTTGAGGGGCCCTGGACAGTTGTTTAGCTTGAAGCAGGTCTTGAAGGAGTTAGCAGAGGAAATGACCAAAGCGAGGATAAAATTGGTTGTGGGCCAGTTGGCCAATATTACTTTACAGTCTACCCTCTTGGAGAGGATAAGAAAGGGCTAGATAGGTGATGAACAGTTGCATGAGGTTAGGGGGAATGTTCTAGTTGGAGTGGCTAAGGATCATTCCATTTCAGAGACGGGTTTGCTGAGGTATTTGGATCATATTTGTGTTCCGATGGATATGGGTATTAGATGAGAGATTCTTGATGAATCCCATATTATACCTACTCACTCCATCTAGGCACCACGGAGATGTACCGAGATCTACGGACTTTATATTGGTGGCCTGGGATAAAGAAGGACGTGGTTGAGTACATAAGCAAGTGTTTAACCTGTCTGCAGGTAAAGGCTGAACACCAGCGACCAACGAGGTTGTTATAGCCTTTGGGTATTCCCGAGTGGAAGTGGGAAGATATTACCATGGATTTTGTTGGAGGTTTGCCCAAGACGGTGGGGAAACATGACGGGTGATAGTGGACAGGTACACCAAGTCAGCTCACTTTGTCCGAGTAAGGACGACCTATACTATGGATCAGTATGCGAAGTTGTATGTGAGGGAGAATGTACGACTCCATGGGATTCAAAAGTCTATAGCATCGGATCGGGATCCCATATTTACCTCCAAGTTTTGGGGACATTTGCAGAAGGCTATGGGAACTCACTTGAAGTTCAGTATAGCCTTTCATCCTCAGACAGACGGACAATCTGAGAGGACAATTTAGATATTGGAGGACATGCTTAGAGCATGTGTGCTAGACCTCAAGAGGTTTTGGAGTAAGCACCTCATGTTGATTGAGTTCTCGTGCAACAATAGCTATCGTTCAACGATTGGAGTAGCTCTATACAAGATGTTATATATGGAAGGAAGTGTAGATTTCGCATTCATTGGGATAAGATGGGGAGAGGAAGTATCTGGGACAGGAGATGGTCCAGAAGACTAATGAAGCTATTGACAAGATTCAAGCTCGAATGCTCGCATCGCAGAGTAGACAAAAAATATACGCTGATCCTAAGCATATGGACGTGGAGTTCCAGGTAAGGGTCCACATATTTCTGCAAGTTTCATCGTTGCGAGGGGCAAGGAGATTTGGGAAAAAGGGCAAGCTGAGGCTTATATTCATAGGACCTTTTGAGATCCTAGAGAGGATTGGGTAGGTAGCCTACAGATTGGCTTTGCCACCGTCATTATCAGGAGTTCACGACGTATTCCACATCTCAATGCTTCGAAAGTATGTCTCAGATACGACCCATGTATTGGAATATGAGGATCTGGAGCTACATACCGATTTGTCGTATGAGGAGTGACCAGTTATGATCCTGGACAGGAAGGATAAGGTTCTGAGGAATCAATGGGTACATAGTTAAAATTTAATACAACTTATCATCCTCAAACAGAAGGTCAATCTACAGAGGACGATTCAAGTAGTGGAAGACATGCTTCTAATAGAGTTTTACTACAACAACACCTATTGGGTGACCATTAGAGTGGCTCCTTATGAGATGTTGTATGGTAGGAAGTGTAGATCTACCATTCATTGGGATGAGATGGGTGAACGAAAATACTTAGGTTCTGAAGCAGTTCAAAGAACCAATGATGTAACGTCCCAAAAATGCTAATAAGGTTTAGTGCCTTGATTAGCATGCCGGGATGGCATAATATGTTTGATTAATTGATTAAATGTGTGACTATGTGGCATGCGTGATTTATATGATAATATGAATATATTTATATGCGTGTTTATGGGTATTAAATATGCATGTAGGTCCGTTCTTGTTTATAAGGGTGTATTTGTAATCTTGGCCAGCTGAGGGCATAAATGTGATTATATGTGTTAAATGATTGGGACCACATTATTATGTGAATATGTTTGTAGTTTACAGCTTGAGGCGATCCTAGTGAGCAGATTAGCGGAATAGTCCCAGAAGTGTTTAATACCCAGCTCGGGGTGAGCCTAGGGGTATTTTGGGAAGCTTAACGTATATTTGGGATTTATCGAGTAATGGGTAAGTATTTTGTGATTAGTTGGGCATGTCGGGATTAATTGGGAATTTGTAGGATGACTCGAGGAAATAGCGGGAAACGGAGCAAATGACTGTTTTGCCCTTATGGGCAACAATGTGGTTGAGTTAATGTAAGGGGCATTTTGGTCTTTATGGTTAAGAGATATAGTTAGAAAGTCTCAGGATTAGGCTAGAATAAATAAGAAAACTCTCAGCACTCTCCCTCACAATCACGTTTTCTCTCTCCCTCTCTTGTGCCTTGAGAGTTTTGAAGCTTTGGAAGAGAAAGCTTAAGGATTTAACTTGAGGACTGGAGAATTAAAGCTAGAGTTGGTTGAGGTGCCGCTCAAGGTCATCATCATCATTAAGGGTTATCATTAAGGCATGGAATTGAGGATCGTGCTGGAGACTGCTATCTATCTTCAGCTCGGGATCCAAGGTAAGAAAACTAATCCCGAGTTGTAATTGGAGATGAGATTCCCTATAAATGGACATATGTAAGATTATAAATGTATTTGTGATTGAAAATATATGGATAGGCAGGTTAGCTTGTGCAGCTTTTGATTGCATGATTCGCAACTTGTATATATGTTATGTTTGATGTGACAGTCCGGCCTAAGGGAGTCGGAGCTGATGTTTTGCGTACTGAATGCAGCTTGGCTTAAACGAGCTGAGATCAGCTAAATAACTAGAGGGGTCGACCTAGGAGTGCCGACACCTAATTAATTGCATTATGATTGAATTATATTCTTGGTTTAAACTATTATTGTTGCCTAGCTTAATACTTGTACTATGTTGTTATCTATGCTTGTTGAATTTAATTTTCTTGCTGAACCTAGGCTCATGGGTGTTACGTGGTGCAGGTAAAGCAAAAGAAAGCTAGACCATCCATGATTTGGAGAGCTTTGGGGGTGGTGTGTACATCGGCAGCTTCTCGACCTCCACGACCGAGGGATTTTTAGGGACTAGAGCCAAAATTTGTATTTTGCCATTTAGGTTGGCCGCAGTTGTATTTACTTTTGAGGGTTGTAACCACCATGTAAACATTATTTTCTTGATCCCATGTATCAAACTCTTATTTTAATGAAAGTCAACCATTTTATGATAAAAATCTTTTATCTCTAACTTGTCAGTTGACTTTAGAAACACGTTTATGCTCAAACAACTTGATTAACAAGTCTTGCACTATTTTAAACACACAGTGTAATGGTCTTGGTTACCCAGAGCACTACAAATGAGGCTATCGAAAAGATTAGAGCTCGGATGCTTGCATCATAGAGTAGACAAAAAAGCTATTCAGATTCGAAGCGCGTGAACGTGGAGTTCCAAGTGGGAGACTATGTCTTCCTTAGAGTTTCACCATTGAAAGGGGTGAAATGGTTTAGGAAGAAGGGGAAGTTGAGCCCTAGATTTGTAGGACCTTTTGAGATAATAGATAGGATTGGTCAGGTGGCTTATAGATTGGACTTACCACCGGCATTGTCAGCCGTGCACAATGTGTTTCAAATTTTGATGTCGCGGAAGTGTCTGGTGAGACTCATAAACTGAGTTATGAAGAATTGGAGCTACAGGCAGACCTATCCTATGAGGAGCAACCAGTCTAGCTATTAGACAAGAAGGAGAAGGTCCTGAGGAATAAAATCATACCTTTGGTTAAGGTATTATGAGGAATAGCAAGGTCAAGAAGGAGACCTGGGAATTGGAGCCAAATATACGGGATTAGTATCCCGAGCTTTTCGGGTAAAATTTTGAGGACGAAATTCCTATAATGAGGACACCAAGACTAAAGATCCAAGTCTAGTTCCAGTTGGTCTGGTGACGAGGGCGCGAGCCAAAAGACTCAGTTTAGGAGCTTGATGAGTCTTATTGTATTTTGTCATCTTGTATTTTTTATTTAGTATTTGTTTATTTTGTGAAAAGTCAAACACTTGGCTTGTGTGAGTCCAAGAGTCCTTTTGTCTTTAATTTTCGGTTTTCATTAGGAAGACAAAGGGTTGTCTTTAATTTTCGGTTTTGTTTAGGAAGACAAAGGGCTGTCTTGATGTAATTTTCGCCTATATTAGGTGATACGAACCACGCCAACAAGTGTGACGAAACCCGACACCAAATATGGAACAGCCACCAAGAACACACGAGATTGGAATGGAACCGCGACCCAATGCTTAGCCAAGCACGAACCTTGGTATGAGGAAGACGCCACAAACGGGGATGGAATCCGTTTGATAAGTCAGGATGAACGCCACAAGGAATCTCCTTGATAAGTTCAAAAGTTTCTTCAAGAACTCAAGAAGAAATAAACTCACAATTTCATTCAACATAATCTGCTTTTTCACATTGTTTTGGCAGTCCTTATAAGGACGAAAATTACATGAAAACAAGACCCTTGGTCTTCCTAATGAAACCGAAAAATTAAGGACAGCCCCTTTGTCTTCCTAATGAAAACCGAAATAAAAGACAAGCCTTTTGTCTTCCTCATGAAAACCGAAAATTAAAGACAAAAGGACTATTGGACTCACACAAGTCAAATGTTTGACTTATCACAAATTAAACAAAGACTAAAAAACGTGACTAAAAATAAAAAGACTCATTAAGCTCCTAAACTCAGTCAACTTTGATGAGTAAGACAAGTCTTTGTTCTCCTTCAATGTTGACCACGGTCTCCTCTTGTTTTAGGACTTTGTGGACTAGGCTGTTAAGTTCTTCCTTGAATCTCTTGGCTCGTGCCCTCGTCACTGGACCAACTGGAACTTGACTTGATACTTGGGTCTTGGTGTCCTCATCATTAGGCCTTGAAAACATTTGGAAAAATCAGATTATGTTGAATGAAATTGTGAGTTTATTTCTTCTTGAGTTCTTGAAGAAACTTTTGAACTTATCAAGGAGATTCCTTGTGGCGTTCATCCTGACTTATCAAACGGATTCCATCCTCGTTTGTGGCGTCTTCCTCATACCAAGGTTCGTGCTTGGCTAAGCATTGGGTCGCGGTTCCATTCCAATCTCGTATGTTCTTGGTGGCTGTTCCATATTTGGTGTCGGGTTTCATCACAATGTTGGTGTGGTTCGTATCAAGGAATAGCAAGGTCAAGAAGGAGACCTGGGAATTGGAGCCAAATATGCGGGATCAGTATCCCGAGCTTTTCGGGTAAAGTTTTGAGGACGAAATTCCTATAAAGAGGGGATAATTGTAACATCCCAATTTCCCTAATAAGGCTTAGAGCCTTGATTAGGGGGCCAGGAGCGAAATAATTGAGTTAATTATGTATTTATATTTTATGGATATATTATTATGTGAATGGTATGATGATAAGACAATGCTTGCATGTTTAAGTGTATTAAATATGCACGTGGGCCCGTTTCTTATTAGAAGGACATTTTCGTAATTTTCACTCGTTGAGGGTATAAGGGTAAATATATGTGATTTATGATTGTGGCCACATTATTATAAGGATATATTTGAGTTACCCGGCACGAGGCGATCCTAGTGAGCAATTTGGAGGAAATGTCACAACAGGGAAAATACCCAGCTCGAGGTGAGCTTAGGGGTAATTTGGTAATTTGGTAAATTACTAGGATTTATTGAGTAATGGGAATTAACTTGGTGAATATTTGGTTTGATAGATATATTTGGTAATATGTGGGGTAATTTGAGATTAACGGGAATTATGCAAAGTGACTAATTTTCCCCTTGGGAGTAAACCTTAAGGTTAATTGGGGCAAGGGGCAATGTGGTCATTTGACCACATTAGATAGAAAATAGGCAGTTGATCACGTTCAAAGCTTTTTCTATTGAGTTTTGGTCATTTTGGAAGAGCCTTGAAGTATAACCTCTAGAGCTAGATCAAGGGTGAATTGTTGGGAATCTTGAGGAGATTGAAGACATCTAGAGGTACTAGAAGCTATTAAGGACTCCTAACAAGCTAAGAATTTAGGAATTTAGTGAGTAATCCATCTGTTCTTAAGCTTTTGGATTATTTTAAATGTTCTTGAGATTTTAAAGCTTTGATTTTTGGTTGTAAGTTGTATGATGTGTTTTGTGGGAGGATGAATGTTGGGTTTAGTTTATCTGACCTTTGTGGGGGTGTTTTGTGGTTGAAATCTTGTTGGAAACACATGTTTGGGTCGAAATCGGGGTCTGGTTTTCGTAAGAAATCACAGAGTTTTTGTTTGGGGAAGAACACTTATGTTCAGCAAATTTTGGGTTTTTAACGACCTAGCGTGCTCGCACTATGTTGTATCGCGACCATGCTAGTGTCCCAGAGAAGGTGGAATTTGAATTGGGATTTGGGTTTTGAGATCAAGGGCACGATCATGCCAATGCCCTGGAAAGCCCAAATTTTATGTGGGAGCGACCGGACTAGATGCAAGTGTGACCGCGCTAGGTGCTCCGAAAAGTTGTTTTGTTGAATTTTGTGAGTATGTCCCCAGGGCTTGGAAATAAAGTTTGGAAGCTCACTTTGAGGCTCGGGGGACGTTTTTAGAACCCTGTTATTTGGGAACAGTGGTTCCAAGAGTTAGAGTCCATATTGAAACTCGGGATCTGGGGTTGATTCCTGATGAATGTATACTTGTATTGTCCTTAGGGTTTCTGCAAGGGATAACGGTCTGGGTCGTTTCTTCATTCACACAAACTCGAGGTAAGAAAACTTCACCCTGGTTGTTATTAGGGCTCAGGCCCCTGTTAACAACATAATTATAATTATGCATGTCAATATCTAATTTAGCATACTAGAATGCATTGTATTTGATTATATGATAAATAGATTATATGTTTGATAATTCCTGATTGGAAAGCTTGGCTTATAACCCGGGGTCATTACTATGCGTATAGAACGCAGGCCGCTATGGCTAGGTCACCTTGGGAGTGCAATATGCACTTGTGTGACTCTGTGGTCGCATATTTGTGTAATGTGGCTGTTTGAGTACAATTATTACTGTTACGTATGTTGTAAGGATAAGGAGAAGCTTGGCCATCCATGAGTTGGAGAGTATTAGGGGCGACGTGTACATATGTAGTCTGCTAGACTGCCACGGCCAAGATATCACAGAGGAACTAGGATTGTACCCTATTTTGCCGCTTAGGTCTGCTTATTTTGTAACACTTTGTGTTGTAAATAACTTTTAAACTTCTATTTTGGGATCCCATGTAAAGACAAAAACTTTTTAATGAAAATGTTTATCCCTTTGACAAAATCTTTAATACCTGAGCTATTAGTTACTTAATCGCATGTATTAGTCAAAATGACTCGTTTAGCGAGTGCATCACTATTTTTAAACACACGTTGTAACGGTCCTTGATTAGTAAGGCATTACACCTGGTACGTACTAGATCTACCTCCAATCCTCCAGCACCACTACCACCTACTCCATGATCACCTGCGACCTCCAAATGAGTCCTTTTGTCCCTTCAGGATCACTCTGTATTTGGAGCCTATAGTACTCACCTATAAATAGGGCATTCCTTCACCTGGGAAGGGGTTGGAAAATTTTGCGTTGTTACCAGAGATTCTTTAGTAATACAAATATTCTCTCCATTTTCACTCTCCAACTTGATTCTAAGTTCATATAGCTATCCTAAGTTCTTCTAAGTTTCTTTACAACTCTTTATTTACTCTTAAGCTCTTAAGTTTTCTGATCTAACTTGGTATACGAGTTCTTATCATCAACAGTTTGACACCGTTTGTGGGAAGGACACGTATAAGGCAGTTCTTCTTCCTTCAATTCCTACAAGAGAAATGCCAAGGCGTTCAAGACGGCTACAGGAATCTCAGGATGTTGAGATTCACATAGACGGAGACCAACTAAGAGCCTCCAAAAGAGACCCTCCACCACCTGAAATGGAGGTACGCCAGAGGTACATCATGCCCCTGGAAAGGAGAAGGAGGCATCATCCCCGGCTATTCAACCTAACAGGGATCCTCTAGAACCATCAGTCGCCCCCGTGGGTGGCTTGGGTATGCACCCTCCTCCTCGCTCTGGCCACCGGAATCCAGGTCCCTCTAAGTGTAGGCTAGGAAAGAGTCGCGTGTACACTCTGTGAGCTCCAACTCCAGAACTTGATTTTATGAGGATGAGATAGGTGAGTTGCACAAAAAGAATCAAAGGCTGGGAACCACACTAGAGAACATGTCGGAGGTGCTGAACGACCTATTACGAGAGAAGTCAAGAATGCCCCTTTCCAAGAGGAAGGAAAAGGAACGGGAGAGGAGAGACCACCATCCCCGTGGATAATGAGAGGATCCGTCTTTCCACTAGCAACACTCCCCGGACAAGATCCCATGAAGGCCCTGGATCAGCGAAGTACCGTCAAGAGCAAGGGCAGGGGAACGTCGCTGGTCACAGAAACAAAACTAATGTCACCTCCAAAGAAGCACCCCCTGGCCTAAGGGATGAGCTCAATAGGAGAAGGTCAGGCCTAAGGATAACACCTCTCGTGGGTCCCCCTAAGGATGCAGGCAAGGGGAAGCCAGACCCTTCCAACCTTAGAGACTCCTTGAATGAGAAGAGGCAAGAGCTAGACTCCAAAATGAGAAACCTTCAGAGCAAGATAGCTACCGCGTTGAGATGACACATGGACGATGATGGATTCGATTATGAATTACCCTTCATTAGGGAAATCCAAATACAATGGCTCCCAGCCAACTTCAAGGAGCCTCACATGACCCCATATGAGGGTACTACTAACCCTAAGTGCCATTTGGACGCCTTCAATGACCTGATGAAATCGAGGGGAATCAATAGTAGGGCAAGATTCTATTGTTTCGTAGTTACCTTGAAAGGAACTGTGTATAGGTGGTTCAAAAGTTTAAAACCAGGGACCATTAGGTTGTGGCAGCAATTTTTGGATGAGTTTCTCCAACAACATCACGCCATTTGTGACTATGCTATGCCAAGTACCAGTCTGGAAAACATAAAACAGGGCAATGATAAAATCGTGAAAAGCCATATCCACAGGTTCAACATGGAAGCTACTAAGGTAGGAAGCCGTTAGGGAACTCAAGATGGGATAATATGCTCAAAAGGGAGGTTACTGACTTAGACGACTTTTATGAAAGAGCACAAAGTACATTCGCATCGAAGACAGCCATGCGAACCTCAAGATAGGAAAAAGTGAGCCCCCATCTAAACCCTCAGATCATGAAGACTCGAATGGTACAAAAAAGGAAAGCTTATGAAGGGTTGAGGGATGACTGACAGAGAAAACACACGCATGGAGGTGAAAACAGGAAAATGCCATATACCTTCTATACAGACCTGACGGATACCAAGGAGCATATATTCATCATGAATGAGAATCAAGTTCCCTTCAAAAGACCCCTGCCAATGAAAAGAGACTGATCTAAAAGGGACCCCAGCAAGTATTGCCAATACCATTAGGATATCAGCCACACCACGACGGAGTTTACTCATTTGAAGTTGGAAATCATGGAACTCTTATGCAGGGGGTACCTTGGTAGGTACGTCAGAAGGGAGAACCAAAAACATTAGGATAGGTCAAGTTTGCCTCGAGCATGAGAGCGAGACTCAGAAGTGCAAGGATAAGTAAGGATTGTCTTCGAAGAGTCCAGGTTTGGAGGAGAGTCAAGGAAGGAGCGAGACAGGTACGCCAGGGAAGCTAGGTGGAGTTTGCCCCCGTGCACCATGAGCCTGGAACAACGACCCCCAAAAAGCTTTAAGGGAAAAAAAATGATTCGATAACCTTCATAGAGGAAGATGGGCTTGGGCATCAAGAACTTAAAACCCTGTCACACCTCCCTGTATGGATTTACTGGAGACTCAGTACAACCCTTAGGAACAATTGAGCTAGCCCTCACTAGTGGATTGCGCGTCGGCTCTCAATGTGGTATTAGGGAGACCTTCCCTAAGAGAAATGAAGTCAGTAACCTTGATATATCACCTATCTGTTAAATTCCCGACTCATGGGTAATAGCTAGCATGCAACGAGAATAGAAGGAGGAAAAAGATTGCTACAATACCTCCCTCCGCATAGCATCAAGGCCATGAGGACCAATGGCGATGGTGGTACATAGAGCTATGAACTCGCAAGAAATAGACCCCTGACTTTCAGAGGAGCCAAGGGCTGAACCTGTAGAGGAATTGGAAGAGATCATTGTGCTGGAAGATCCATTAAGAAAGTTGATGGTGGGAAGAAACCTCCGAGAAGATATAAAGAAGAAGTTTTTGAAAGAGAATCTCAACGTATTCACTTGGAGTCACGAAGATATGGTAGGGATAGATCCTTTCGTCATGTGTCATCACCTGAACATCGACCCTAAAGCAAGACCTGTGAGGCAAAAGAGGCGAGCACTTGATCCAGAAAGGCATGCAGTTCTGAAGGAGGAAGTGGATAAATTGAAAACCAATGGATTCATTCGCGAAGTGTTCTACCCAGTATGGGTATTACACACTGTGCTAGTCCCAAAGCCAAATGGGAAGTGGAGAACTTGCGTGGATTTCACTAATCTCAACAAGGTCTGTCCCAAGGATAGCTTCATACTTCAAAGGATAGATCAGTTGGTGGACGCAACCGCCGGGCACGAGCTACTTAGCTTCATGGATGCATATTATGGATATAACTAGATACCTATGAACCCAGCCGATGAGGAACATACCTCATTCATAACGAATAAAGGGCTCTATCCTTACAAGGTAATGCCCTTTGTGCTAAAAACTGCAAGTGCTACCTAGTAAAGGCGGGCACGAGCTACTTAGCTTCATGGACGCATATTCTAGATAAAACCAAATACCTATGAACTCATCCAATGAGGAGCATAACTCATTCGTAATGGATAAAGGGCTCTCTTGTTACAAGGTAATGCCCTTTGGGTTGAAAAACGTAGTTGCTACCTACTAGAGGCTAGTGAATCGAATGTTCGCAGATCAGATAGGAGAAAATATGGAAGTATATGTGGATCATATATTGGTGAAAGCTAAGAAGTCTGAAGAGCTTATCAGAGACCCTGGTGAGATGTTCGACACACTCCAGGCATATAGGATGAAATTAAACCCGCTCAAATGCACATTCGGGGTCTGGTCGGGAAAATTTTTGGGCTACATAGTTAACTCCAGAGGCATTGACGCTAACCCTTATAAAATTAGAGCCCTAGTAGAGATGAGTCCACCTAAAAGAAAAAAGGAGGTATAGTGTCTAACGGGGAGAGTAGTAGCAATCAACAAGTTCATGTCGAGGTCCACAGACAAGTGCCTCCCCTTCTTCGACGTCCTAAAAGGTAGCAAAAAGTTTTCTTGGGACAAAAACTGTGATAAGGCCTTTACTAAGCTGAAAGAGCACCTTAGGAAACTGCCCCTACTGGCCAAAGCTAAGAAAGGTGAGAAACTATACTCGTATCTAACAGTATCAGAGCATGCCATAGGTATCTCTTTGATCATGGGAGAAAAGAAGCACCAACAGCCGGTATATGTGAAAACTCGATATCCGAGATAGAAAAGTTAGCATATGCCTTAATGGTGGCATCAAGAAATTTGAGCCCCTACTTCCACGCTCGTGCCATTGAGGTATTTGCCAACAACCCCTTGAGGCAGGTCTTGCAGAAACCTGAGACCTCAGGAAGACTGCTGAAGTGTTCAATTGAGTTGAGTCAATTTGATATCACCTATATACATCAAGTGTTTCCATCAATGAGCAGGTACTCACACACTACATAGTCAAGTTTACGTATCGACCCGATGAGGGAAAAGAGATAAAAGAAAATGAACCAGTTCGCAAAGAAGAAAGAAAGTTAGAGGAGTGAAGCCTCCATGTGAACAAAGCGTCCAACGAAGGAGGGGTTGGAGCTAGCATAGTGATGACTGGGCCCGAGGGGCACAAGATGTACTGTGCGATAAGGTTTGGATATGAGGGTTCGAACAATGAAGCAGAGTACAAAGAACTTCTAGCTGGATTGCGGCTGGCCAAAGAGCTAATGGTAACGCATTTGCATATTTTTAGTGACTCGCAACTGGTCGTGTTTTATGTCATAGGTGAGTATCAAGTGAGAGGTCTGAAGATGGCTGCATACCTACTAAGGGTAAAAGAATATTTGGGCAAATTGGAAGAATATACCATAGAGCAAATCCTAAAGGAAAGGAACATTAATGTCGATGCCCTTGCAAAACTCGCCTCCACAAGAGATGGAGATACTCTCGAATCTATCCCCGTGGAATACTTGTCCAAACCAAATATCGCTGAAATAGAAGTTCACAGAGTCCATGTCCCTAGAGAGTCGTGGATCGACCCCATTGTGGGATACCTGAGTGATGTAACCTTGCTGACGGACAAAACTGATGTCCGTAGGCTAGTCTACAAAGTTGTCTGGTACACTCTAGTAGATGGAGTCATGTATAAGAGGGGCTTCTCTGTCCCGTTCTTGCAATGTATTGGTAAAGAGAAAGCCACAAAAGTTCTACACGAGATACAAGAAGGTGAATGTAGAAATCATGCAGGGGGCAATCCACAGCCAAGAAAGCCATGAGGCAAGGGTACTACTAGCCTACTAAGGAAAAGGATGCCAACACCTTCACAAGAATATGTGACAAGTGCCAAGGCACACAAACTACCCCGACAGCTGCTAAATTAACTGGTTAGCATGACCAGCCCCCTGGCCCTTTGTTGTATGGGGAATCGACATGATTGGCGCATTACCCAAGGGCAGAGGAGGGAAAAGTATGCAGTGGTAGCAGTGGACTACTTCACAAAATGGGTCGAACCAGAACCTCTGGTGAACATGCCGATCACCATCTTTGTCAACAAGTCCATCGACTATAGAAATGGAGTGCCCTACAAAATCATCTCTCATAACGGAAATTAGTATGAAGGGGGAAGGTTCGAGGATTGGAGGCCATAAATAAGGTAATCAAGAAGAACATAATATTGAAGTCATAAAACATGAAGAGAGTCTGGGTTGATGAGCTACTCAATGTACTTTGGGCCTATAGAACCACGCCGCGCTCGACTACAGGGGAGACCCCTTTCGCCTTAGCATATGGATGTGAGGCTATCCTCCCGATTGAAATGAAGATTAATTCTTTCAGGGTACAGGCTTACAGGACCAAGTTAATTGTACGACAATGGTTGAAAATTTGGATGCAATGGAAGAAAGAAGAGAGAGGGCACAACAAAGGTTGGCAACATATCAACAATGAGTTGCAAGGTACTACAACTCCAGGGTGCAAAAAAGAGCATTCAGAGTAGGGGACTTAGTGTTGAGAAAAAGTCCTCCCCAACATGCGAGACCCAAGGGCAAGTGTGCTAGGGGCGAATTGGGAAGGTCCCTACCAAGTCGCCCAGGTGATACCCAAAAACACTTACAAACTAGCATGACTGGATGATACCATTGTACCTCGAGCGTGGAACGCAGAACACCTTAAGATATACTACCAGTAAGACTTTCACCTCCAATGCAGGAATGTCAACAGTTTAGTTGATGTCTGTAATTAAAAATCAAAGAGGTTGCCCAGACCACCTCATGGAAGATGCAATGTAGCCATAGGTGCCTTTGTAATCTTTCTGCTATCAATGAAAGTGTTTCCTACATTTCATGTATTAGCTACACCAACTTGTACTTGGCATCTAATAATTTTTCCTTGAGAACACTGATCCTTTCCCGCAATGCCTAAGCTTTAGCTTCTACTGTCTTCTTACACTTAGAGGAAGAGGAAGCCTTTTCCACGACTACTTCTATCTTGAGGTTGGTCTCGGGAAGTTGCTTTTCAAACTCCTGGATCCTAGCAGTAAGTCGATCTTTTTCTGCCTCAACTGAGGACAAGTCTTTTTCTCAAGCTATTACGCACTGAGCCACGAGAGAAGTCTGCGAAAGAAAAGGCGTGTACATGTAGGAGGTCAAGATATAGGAAGCATATGTATAAGAACCACACATAATAAAGTATCGCAAGATACAAAATTTACCCAAGTAGTTGAATGCATGAGAGTCTCCCCGAGCTCAGTCATATTAAATGTCTCAAAGCCCCGCCACTCAGCCTTAGCAACATCCTCAACTACATGGGTATACCTTTTTACATAAGGAGCTGTCACGTAATTCACCCATGGCACCTCATTCAAACCGGCAACATCTAGGTGAACAGAAATAGAAGACCCACTCGCTGAACAAGGTGGAGGACCTCCAGAAGTTCCAAAACCATGAAATTTTCTAGAAGAAATATTAAACTCATCATTAGAGGGCAAGACAAAGCACCTTGGGCTGGAAGGCGCAGCTTGTGAATGAAATGCCACATCTAGGTCCCTCAGAAGCAGAAGGCCCCCGCCCCCTAAAAGCAGGACACACATGGGTCGGTCACTTTGACTTAGGAGATGGCTCATCTTGAACCCAGTCATCACCTCCATTAGAGGAGTTTGGGCCCATAAGAAATAACTTTATCTTTTGATATGTAATATGCCACAGCAAATTGGGATCGGAGACGCCAGAAAGACCATAGGCATAGAGATTTGCCATCGTAAGCAGGTAAGTCGCCATCTTCTCCATAACGTCTACCTTAGCCAAGGTCTCAATGCAAAGAAGTTGTGGAGTAGATATTTTTGGAGGATGGAGGTCCGCTAAACCACCAACTCAATTGTCATCCCAAAAAAATCGATAATTGTTTACCCAAAAACAAACTACCTGATGACATGGCAGGACTGGCCTACACATGGGATGCACGTGGCAATTTAAGTAAGTATAATCTATTCGACCATTGACCAGAAGAGAATTGGCTCATCAGACATCATAATTATGGGCGACCAGTCTGGTCGCGTATATTCATTTATCTCCTTCAAATATGTAATCTCACAATTACGCATTAGTTGTAATTGTCATTATTATTTAGATATGCATGTATTCAATATAATAAAGGCCCATTGGCCCATTCAGAACTCCTTGAGCCTAAGAATCAAAGGGCTCAAGAGAGGGGACTTTTGGACTTTTTTTTAGGGAACATCAGAATTCTCAGAGAGAAAAAGAGTGTTTTTATCCACCATAACTGTATTCATCCGGAAGCTTGTGAAACTCGTGAACCCTAGTTCATTGATCACAGTTCTTGGAATTCTACATCTGATGAGGACACCAAGACTAAAGATCCAAGTCAAGTTCCAGTTGGTCCGGTGACGAGGGCACGAGCCAAGAGATTCAAAGAAGAACTTAACAGCCTAGTCCACAGAGTCCTAAAGCAAGAGGAGACCGTGGTCAACATTGAAGGAGAACAAAGACTTGTCCTACTCATCAAAGTAGACTTAGTTTAGGAGCTTGATGAGTCTTATTACATTTTGTCATCTTGTATTTTTTTTTTATTCACGTTTTTTATTTAGTCTTTGTTTATTTTGTGAAAAGTCAAACACTTGACTTGTGTGAGTCCAATAGTCTTTTTTTTTTATGTAATTTTCGGTTTTCATTAGGAAGACAAAGGGGCTTGTCTTTGATGTAATTTTCGGTTTTCATTAGGAAGACAAAGGGGCTTGTCTTGATGTAATTTTCGGTTTTTCATTAGGAAGACAAAGGGGCTTGTCTTTGATGTAATTTTCGGCTATATTAGGCCTTGTAAACGTTTGGGAAAGGCAGATTATGATGAAATGAAATTTGTGAGTTTTTCTTCTTGAGTTCTTGAAGAAACTATTAGAACTTATCAAGGGGTTCCTTGTGGCGTTCAACCTGACTTATCAAACGGATTCCCATCCCCGTTTGTGGCGTCTTCCTCATACCAAGGTTCGTGCTTGGCTAAGCATTGGGTCGCGGTTCTTCATTCCAATTTCGTGTGTTCTTGGTGGCTGCCATATTTGGTGTCGGGTTTCACCACAATCGTTGGTGTGGTTCGTATCAGTTGGTATCAGAGATTAGGATCATCCGGTTTGGCCTATCCTTTTTCATTTGTTTTTTCTATTTGATTCATTTTTCAATATTAGGGTTGCTGAAATCAAAAAAAAAATTAATCATCTAGTCGTGTGTTTGAGTTCTTTGTCCTTGTTTATTTGTTGTGAAATCCGAGCCACAAATCTTGTTTCATAGAGTTCTTTGTTCAATTGGTGCGTTTGAATTAGGGTTGTTGAAAATCTATCTATTTTTTTTTCTCTGAAATCGTGAATTAGGGTGCTTAACGTGAATTAGGGCTTTGAGTTTCTCTTGTTCTTATTGTGAAAATCTGAATTGGGATCGAGTTTTTCTCTTGTTCTTGTTGTGAAATCCGAATTGGGATTGAGTTGTCTTGTTCTTATTGTGAAATCCGAAATTGGGATTGAGTTCTCTTTTTCTTATTGTGAATCCGAAATTGGGATTGAGGTCTCTTGTTCTTGTAGTGAAATTATCTGAATTTTGCATGAGTTACTCTTGTTCTTTTGTGCAATCCGAGTTGTATTGTTTTCTAATTGTTGTAGTTCCACAAATTCTGATTCTTCTTGTGTCTTGTACCTGCATTTGAGAAAAAAAAATAGAAAGAAAGAAGAAGAAAAGAAAACCAAGAGGATCCGAGACCAAAAAAAAAAAAAAAAAAGAGTCTGGAAACCTCTCTTAAAAATTTTTGTTCTATTCTTGCTCCCTATGGTCTAGAGGCCTTTTTGCCAAAACCCCAGTCAAGTGTTCCAAAAATCATCAGTTTTCGCGAATTTTTCATCGGTGTTCGTTTGGTTTGTTTGGTAGGATTTGCTGCTTGAACCTCCATATTACCGTTTGATTAGTTTTTAAAGGGCATAAAGAAGAATACGAGTGGAAAAAGGCAGAGGTGTGAGCTTATTTGAGGGTATAAGCCATCAAAGTTGAGTGAAACACGAGTGGACTTGAGTGACAATTTTTGAGTGAAAACACGTGAGGGAGTGTGGTGAGATCTTTTTCTATAACTGTTCTAACCTTATTTTTTTTTGCAGATTTTCAATCATGTCACAAAATACAGAAAGAAATGCAGGCAATGACACTCCACCACCTACAGTTCCAAATCTACAAATTGAAGCTTTAATGAGGGAGATGAGGAGGATGTTGAGGGAGGAGTGTGAACAAATACATGAGAGGTTGGATAGGGTAGAAGAGGGAACACAACGGAGGCCACGGAGGAATAGGGTGTACCAAAGGGAGGATGAGAATGAAGGGGATTTGGAAGGGGTAGTTTCTGATGAAGAGTTTGATAGGATGTCGGCGAGTAACCATAGGAGGTATGGTCGGGATAGAGAAGCTAGGAACCAGGTAGATAATTATTTAGGAAATATCAAGATGAGAATTCCAGCATTTCAGGGGAAGAGTGATCCTGAAGCATACCTTGTGATGAGGACACCAAGACCCAAGTATCAAGTCAAGTTCCAGTTGGTCCAGTGACGAGGGCACGAGCCAAGAGATTCAAGGAAGAACTTAACAGCCTAGTCCACAAAGTCCTAAAACAAGAGGAGACCGTGGTCAACATTGAAGGAGAACAAAGACTTGTCTTACTCATCAAAGTTGACTGAGTTTAGGAGCTTCATGAGTGTTATTGTATTTGTCATTTTAATTTATTTACGTTATTGTTGTTTTGGTCTTTCTTTATTTTGTAAAAGTCAAACACTTGACTTGTGTGAGCTGAAGAGTTTTGTGAGCCGAAAGGTCTTGTTTATGGTGCTTTCATTAGGAAGACCAAGGGTCTTGTTTTCATGTAATTTTCGTCCTTATAAGGACTGCCAAAACAATGTGAAAACGCAGATTATGTTGAATGAAATTGTGAGTTTATTTCTTCTTGAGTTCTTGAAGAAACTTTTGAACTTATCAAGGAGATTCCTTGTGGCGTTCATCCTGACTTATCAAACGGATTCCATCCCCGTTTGTGGCGTCTTCCTCATACCAAGGTTCGTGCTTGGCTAAGCATTGGGTCGCGGTTCCATTCCAATCTCGTATGTTCTTGGTGGCTGTTCCATATTTGGTGTCGGGTTTCATCACAATGTTGGTGTGGTTCGTATCAGTTGGTATCAGAGCTTAGGATCATCCGGTTTGGCCTATCCTTTTTCATTTGTGTTTTTTATTCAATTCGTTTTTCAATTTTAGGGTTTCTGAAATCAAAAAAAAAAAATTAATATTCATCATCTAGTCGTGTTTGAGTTCTTTGTCCTTGTTTATTTTTTTTCTTGTGAAATCCGAAACTACTATAGTTAATTTCCCTATTTCAATTGTTTCCTTGTTCAATCATTCCCTTATTTCCAAAGTTTCCATTATTTCTTTGTGAAATCCCTTGAAATTTGAAACTAGTTGATATTGCTAAGTCTGAATCTGTTTTCTTTTTATTTCAATTCAAGTTCGAATCTATTTGTTGTCAAATTCATTTGTTTTCCCTTGTTTCAATTGTTTTTGTGTTGTGAAATCCGAAAGTACTCTAGAGCCACAAATTAGTATTGTTGATTTCAATTCATTCGTTTTCCCTTGTTTCAATTGTTTCTTGATGAAATCTGAAATTACTCTAGTGCCACGGATTGATTGTGTTATTTTCTTTACTAGTTGAGAAATATGAGATTGTTTTGGTGCCACGGATTGATTGGTTCTCTATTATTGGTTTTGGGAAATATTGGTTCTCTGTTATTGGGCGTGTACCACAGATTGTTTTGGGGAATATTGTTATTGGTAGCGGTTTTCAAAGATGGGTTTTCATGTTATTGGGAGTGTTGTTGAATCATAGATGGGTTTGTTCTTGAATCTGTTTTAGTAACACAAATTGCTTGGTTTTCGGGTTGGCTCTTTGGTATTCATTTTATTTTTATTTTTTTTCGGGTTAGCTCTTTGTTCTTGAAGACAGAAAAGAAAGAAGAAGAAAAACCAAGAGGAACCGAGACTAAAACAAAAAAAAAAAAAAAAAGTCTGGAAACCCTTCTTAAAAATTTTTGTTCTATTCTTGTTCCCCATAGTCTAGAGGCCCTTTTGCCAAAACCCCACACAAGTGTTCCAAAAATCACCATTTTTCGCCACTTTTTCATCGGTTTTCGTTTGATTTGTTTGGTAGAATTGGCTGCTTGAACCTCCATATCACTGTTTCATTAGTTTTCAAAGAGCTTAAAGAAGAAAATAGAGTGGAAAAAGGTAGAGGTGTGAGCTTATTTGAGGGTAAAAGCCATCATTGAGTGCAAACACGAGTGTACTTGAGTGACCATTTTCTTTGAGTGAAACACGTGAGGGAGTGTGGTGAGGTCTTTTTCTAACCTTATTTTTTGCAGATTTTCAATCATGTCACAAAATACAGAAAGAAATGCAGGCAATGACACTCCACCACCTACAGTTCCAAATCTACAAATTGAAGCTTTAATGGGGGAGATGAGGAGGATGTTGAGGGCGGAGTGTGAGCAAATACATGAGAGGTTGGATAGGGTAGAAGAGGGAACACAACGGAGACCAAGGAGGGGTAGGGTACACCAAAGGGAGGATGAGAATGAAGGGGATTTAGAAGGGGTAGTTTCTGATGATGAGTTTGATAGGATGTCGACGGGTAACCATAGGAGGTATGGTGGGAATAGAGAAGATAGGAACCAGGTAGATAATTATATGGGGAATATCAAAATGAGAATCCCAGCATTTCAGGGGAAGAGTGATCCTGAAGCATACCTTGAGTGGGAGAAGAAAATGGAGCTAGTTTTTGATTGTCACAACTACTCCGACATGAAGAAGGTAAAACTTGCTGCCATTGAGTTTACTGATTATGCTATTGTTTGGTGGGATCAGTTGTGCATCAACAGGAGGCGGAGTGGAGATCGCCCTATTGACACATGGGAGGCCATGAAGAGAGTGATGAGGCGACGGTTTGTACCACCTCATTATTATCGAGATCTCTACCTTAAGTTGCAGGGTCTTCGTCAGGGCTACAGAAGTGTTGATGAGTATTACAAGGAGATGGAGATGGCTATGATTAGAGCCAATGTTGAAGAGGATCGGGAGGCAACCATGGCAAGGTTTTTGAATGGGTTGAACCGAGAGATTGCTGACCCAATCGAGCTACACCATTATGTGGAATTGGAGGATTTGGTTCATATGGCAATCAAAGTTGAGAGGCAGCTCAAGAAGGGTAGTTCAAGTTCGAGGTCAAGACCGAGCCCACACAATCCAAGTACAATACCTTGGAGGTCGAACTATCCAAAGAAAGAAGACCAACCCACTTCATCATCTACACCAAAACCAGCCACCACAGCCACGCCACCTCAAGGTAAAACAACTCCTACTAAGTCTCATTCTAGTGAGATAAGGTGTTTCAAATGTCAGGGGGCGAGGACACATAGCTAGCCAGTGTCCAAACAAGAGAGTCATGGTGATTCGAGAAAGTGGAGAGATAGATTCTGAAGATGAAGATGATCTTGCTGACATGCCACCATTGGAAGATGCTTCTGACAATGAGTATGGACCAGAATCTGGTGAGATGCTTGCACTAGTCACAAGGCGAGTCCTGAATTTGCAAGCAAAAGAAGAGGAAGAAGAGGTGCAGCGAGAGAACATCTTTCACGCTCGTTGTCATGTGAGAGACAAGGTATGTAGTGTCATTATTGATGGAGGTAGTTGTACTAATGTTGCTAGTGCTTCCATGGTTGCCAAGCTGGGGCTTGCAACGCTTAGGCATCCCTGTCCATACAAATTGCAATGGCTGAATGATAGTGGTGAAGTGAGGGTTACAAAACAGGTGCTAGTCTCATTTCGAATTGGCAAGTATGAAGATGAGGTGTTGTGTGATGTGGTTCCCATGCAAGCTGGACACCTCCTTCTAGGAAGGCCTTGGCAATTTGATCGGCGGGTGCAGCATGACGGCTTCACCAACAAGTATTCATTCACATTCCGTGAACGAACAATCACTCTAGCGCCTTTGACACCAAAGCAAGTGTATGAAGATCAAGTGAGGTTGCAAAAATTGAGTGACAAAAAGAAAATGAGTGAGCAAAAAGAGAGTGAAAAGATGAATGAGAGTGAGGAAAAAGAGAGACAAAGAGAGAAAAGTGTGGAATCAAGTGAGAGAAAACAAAATAATTTTTATGCAAAAAAAAGTGAGGTTAAGAGAGCATTGTGTACAAAACAGCCCATGATTTTACTCATGTATAAAGAGGCTCTTTTAAATACTAACCAACTTGATTCTTCGCTGTCAAGTGTTGTTGTGTCTATTTTGCAGGAATTTGAGGATGTGTTTCCTGAGAAAGTACCACATGGTTTGCCACCTGTTCGAGGAATAGAACATCAAATTGATTTTGTTCCAGGTGCTTCCATCCCAAACCGACCAGCCTACAGAAGTAATCCTGATGAAACAAAGGAATTGCAAAGGCAAATTGAAGAATTGATGGAGAAAGGGCATGTGAGAGAAAGCATGAGCCATTGTGCTGTTCCAGTGATTCTAGTTCCCAAGAAGGATGGAACATGGAGGATGTGTGTTGACTGTCGAGCCATCAACAATATAACGGTAAAATATCGACATCCCATTCCTCGTTTAGATGACATGTTAGATGAATTGCATGGTTCTTGTGTGTTTTCCAAAATTGATCTTAAAAGTGGGTATCATCAGATACGTATGAAAGAAGGGGATGAGTGGAAAACTGCTTTTAAAATTAAACATGGATTGTATGAGTGGTTAGTCATGCCTTTTGGACTAACTAATGCACCTACCACTTTCATGCGCTTAATGAATCATGTATTGCGTGCTTTCATTGGAAAATTTGTGGTTGTGTATTTTGATGATATTCTTATTTATAGTAAGAATTTGCATGACCATGTTTTGCATTTGCATTCTGTTTTGGATGTTCTTAGGAAACAGAGTTTATATGCTAACCTCAGTAAGTGTACTTTCTGCACCGATAAGCTTGTTTTCCTAGGCTTTGTTGTAAGTGCTACAGGTATTCAGGTGGGTGAAGAAAAGATCAAAGCTGTAATGACCCACTAATCTAGACTAATTGGACCATTATCGAAACTATACATAAAAACTTACATTTTACGAAAATACCATAATTTATTGAGTAATTTGAAAATAAGAGTTATTTACAAAGAAACAGAATACTAAGAAGGATTTTGGGATCCCATTGTCTTTAAAACAAAATAAGATTTAAAATAAAAGACATTACATAATAATGCGGAAAATACATGTAAAACCATAAAAAACATAAAAGGAGACTACATCCTCGAATCGATAACGCTCGGCCCCTTGACTCCATTCATCATCGATACACATCCTCCCAAGCATCACGAATCTTACCGCCTCTAAGCTTATTTTCCTGCACATAAACAGAAAGGAGTGAGCCTAATGCCCAGCAAGGAAAAAAAAACTAACACATAGTCATATACACAATTTCATAAGAAAACATAAAGACTTTAACATAATACATATAACATACACTTATTATAATGGCCATTATTACTTGGGGTCCCATAGACTAAACAAGCATATGCCCATGGGGTTAATGGGGTCCTACTAGCTAAGTAGGTCATATGCCCATAACCCATTTGGGGTCTTGTTAGTCATATGGGTCATATGCCCAAGCCTACATACACATATACATATCATAACACTTTTAATAACATAAACATATAGATAACATAAGCACATAACATATTAATTCTAGCCTATTTTCCTTACCAAAGTTACCGGGATAAAATGGACTGAGTTAGGACTTTTGGAACACTCCTAAAACCACAATGAACAAGGGTGAGTCTAAAGAAAGGAGATGAAATGAAAGAGAATAGGAAGACTAAACCATTAAACGAAAATATGCTTACCACCACTTAAGTGCTTAAGAACTTGGATTCCCTAACCAAAAATAAGAATAAGGTTAGGGGACTGAGTAGAAGGTTTTGAGAAAAGAAATAACATAGAATACAGAAAGGACTAGAGTTTTTGGGTTTACCTCAAAGATTGCAAGATCAATCTAACATCCACCGAAATACTATAGCACTCACTTACTTCCCAATTGTTTGATAAGCTTATGATGTTTAAGCTTATAGTTTTTCCCCAAACCAAGTGTTTACACTCTCTCACTCACTTAACACTAGCAGCCTCTGAACTTAGAGCAAATGGTGAATAATGGCTGGGTACTAGGTCCTATTTATAGAGTTTGGGAATGAAAATATCTTGATTTTACTTGAATAAAAATAATGGCTTTTTAGGTGAAAATCATTTGAATAATCGTTCAGCAGAGGCTGAAGACTCGTTCAGAAGATGCTGGACTGTTGAAGGAGTTTGAATGGCTGAAGGGAAAAGAATTCAAATGTATTTGAATTCATGCTGGTGGAGGCGATATATCGCCCCCTATAGGCGATATATCGCCTGGACCTTTGTTCCCGAGGCGACCGTGCATCGATTCGTGTTTTCCGTATCTACGTGCTGCGACATATCGCCCCCTATAGCTGCGATATATCGGCATACGCTGAATATTTAAACACGAATTTACACATTTTTAGCTGAGTTTGAATGGAGTAAACAGCCTTGACTAAGCCCTCAACGTGCTCAAAGCTGCTGACTGACCCTATACATTCAAACTTTTACCCTTATTTAATTTAATCCTCAAAAATACTAAATCCTTAATTACCATTCAAAACATGTGCTTAAAATCCTATTGGTTGATGTCTAAACCTTATAATATAATAATATATTCCTTAATATCAGACACATTAATCAAACCTTAGGTCATACTTAATATTCTTAAACTATAGGTTAAACTTAGAAAATCTATAAGTACTACTATGAGTGTCCAAATAACTCCCGGTCTGAACCAAAAATCCAAAGTAACAATGATAACACTAAACATACTATAATACTACTAAACAATTAGCTAAGTAAAGTTCTTGGACTCTACAAAAGCCATCCAAGAGTGGCCGACCCCTACAACTATAGGTAATGTTAGAAGTTTTCATGGACTTGCTAGCTTCTACAGGAGGTTTGTGAAAAATTTTAGCACCATCGCCGCACCACTTACAGAAGTTATCAAAAAGAATGTGATATTTAAATGGGGTGAAGCTCAAGAGGAGGCATTTCAGCTACTGAAATACAAGCTTACTCATGCTCCTTTACTTGCTTTGCCTAACTTTTCTAACACTTTTGAAGTTGAATGTGATGCTTCTGGAATAGGTGTTGGCGCTGTTCTTATGCAGGATGGCAGACCGCTTGCATAGTTTAGCGAAAAGCTAAGTGGGGCTGCACTCAATTACCCCACCTATGACAAAGAATTGTATGCACTAGTTCGTGCTTTAGAAACATGGCTGCACTATTTGTGGCCAAAGGAGTTTGTGATTCGCACAGATCATGAATCCTTGAAACATTTGAAAGGCCAACACAAGCTCAACAAGAGACATGCAAGATGGGTTGAGTTCATTGAGACATTTCCTTATGTCATTCGCTATAAACAAGGTAAGGAGAATGTGGTTGCTGATGCCCTTTCTCGCAGGTATGCCCTAATCTCTACTCTTGATGCTAAATTTCTTGGGTTTGAACACATAAAGGAGTTGTATTCTGCTGACCATGATTTTGGGGAAACTTATGCTGTTTGTGAAAAGTCTGCTGACGGAAAATTTTATAGGCATGAGGGTTTCTTGTTTAGGGAGCATAGGTTGTGTGTACCTAATTGTTCTGTGAGAGATTTGCTAGTTAGAGAGTCCCACGGGGGAGGGTTGATGGGACATTTTGGAGTTGCTAAGACCCTAGCTATGTTGCAAGAGCACTTCTTTTGGCCCCACATGAAACGAGATGTTGAGCGAATTTGTGGTAGGTGTGTCACTTGTAGGCAAGCTAAATCAAGAGTTCAGCCAAATGGCCTTTACACACCCCTACCTATCCCTAGTTCACCATGGGTTGACATTTCAATGGATTTTGTGTTGGGTTTACCTAGAAGTAAGTGTGGGAGGGATTCAATCTTTGTGGTTGTAGACAGATTTTCTAAAATGGCTCATTTTATTCCTTGTCATAAAACTGATGATGCCTCTAACGTTGCAGATTTGTTCTTTAGGGAGATTGTGAGATTACATGGTATGCCTAGAACAATTGTATCAGATAGGGATGCTAAGTTCTTAAGCTATTTTTGGAAAACATTGTGGGGAAAACTTGGGACAAAACTATTATTTTCTACTACTTGTCACCCTCAAACCGATGGTCAAACAGAAGTAGTTAATAGGACCCTATCCACCTTGTTGAGGGCTATCATAGGTAAAAATATTAAGATTTGGGAAGATTGTTTGCCACATGTTGAGTTTGCTTATAATCGTTCAATGCATTCTGCTACTAAATTTTCACCATTTGAAATTGTTTATGGTTTTAATCCTCTAACTCCTTTGGATTTATCACCTTTACCTGTTTCTGAGCATTTGAATTTAGATGGCGAGAAGAAGGCAGAATTTGTGAAGAAAATCCATGAGAGGGCGCGACTCAACATAGAGAGAAGGACTGAACAATACATTAAGCAAGCTAACAAGGGTCGTCATAAGCAGGTTTTTGAGCCCGGTGATTGGGTATGGTTACACATGAGGAAAGAGCGATTCCCAACACAAAGGCGTTCAAAATTGCTACCTCGAGGAGATGGTCCATTTCAAGTACTTGAAAGGATCAATGACAATGCCTACAGACTCGATTTACCAGGTGAGTATAATGTTAGTGCTACTTTTAATGTTTCTTATTTGAGTCCTTTTGATGCAGGTGACGATTTGAGGTCAAATCCTTCTAAAGAGGGGGGGAATGATGAGGACACCAAGACCCAAGTATCAAGTCAAGTTCCAGTTGGTCCAGTGACAAGGGCACGAGCCAAGAGATTCAAGGAAGAACTTAACAGCCTAGTCCACAAAGTCCTAAAACAAGAGGAGACCGTGGTCAACATTGAAGGAGAACAAAGACTTGTCTTACTCATCAAAGTTGACTGAGTTTAGGAGCTTCATGAGTGTTATTGTATTTGTCATTTTAATTTATTTACGTTATTGTTGTTTTGGTCTTTCTTTATTTTGTAAAAGTCAAACACTTGACTTGTGTGAGCTGAAGAGTTGTGTGAGCCGAAAGGTCTTGTTTTGTGAGCTGAAGAGTTGTGTGAGCCAAAAGGTCTTGTTTATGGTTCTTTCATTAGGAAGACCAAGGGTCTTGTTTTCATGTAATTTTCGTCCTTATAAGGACTGCCAAAACAATGTGAAAACGCAGATTATGTTGAATGACATTGTGAGTTTATTTCTTCTTGAGTTCTTGAAGAAACTTTTGAACTTATCAAGGAGATTCCTTGTGGCGTTCATCCTGACTTATCAAACAGATTCCATCCCTGTTTGTGGCGTCTTCCTCATACCAAGGTTCGTGCTTGGCTAAGCATTGGGTTGCGGTTCCATTCCAATCTCGTATGTTCTTGGTGGCTGTTCCATATTTGGTGTCGGGTTTCATCACAATGTTGGTGTGGTTCGTATCACCTTGAGTGGGAGAAGAAGATGGAGTTGGTTTTCGTTTGTCACAACTACTCTGACATGAAGAAGGTAAAACTAGCTGCCATTGAATTTGCAGAATCTGGTGAGATGCTTGCACTAGTCACACGACGAGCCTTGAATTTGCAAGCAAAAGAAGAGGAAGAAGAGGTGCAACGGGAGAACATCTTTCACAATCGTTGTCATGTGAAAGAGATGGTATGCAGTGTTATTATTGATGGTGGTAGTTGCACTAACGTTGCTAGTTCTTCCATGGTTGAAAAGCTAGGGCTCCCAACGCTTAAACATCCTCGTCCATACAAGTTGCAGTGGTTGAATGATAGTGGTGAAGTGAGGGTTACAAAACAGGTTCTGGTATCATTTAGAATTGGCAAATATGAGGATGAGGTATTGTGCGATGTGGTTCCAATGCAAGCTGGACACCTCGTTCTAGGAAGGCCTTGGCAATTTGATCAGCGAGTGCAGCATGATGGCTTCACCAACAAGTACTTAATCACGTTCTGTCAACGAACAATTACTCTAGCTCCATTGACGCCGAAGCAAGTATATGAAGACCAAGTGAGGCTGCAAAAATTGAGTGATAAAAAAAAAATTGAGTGAGCAAAAGAAGGAGAGTGAAAAGATGAATGAGAGTGAGAAAAAAGAGAGACAAAGAGAAAAAAAGGTCGAATCAAGTGAGAGAGAAAAGAAAGAGAAGAGTTCGATCAATGAGGGAAAATTAGAGAGAAAACAAAATAATTTTTATGCAAAAAAAAGTGAGGTTAAGCGAGCATTGCTTACAAAGCAGCCAATGATTTTACTCATGTACAAGGAGGCTCTTTTAATCACTAACCAACTTGATTCTTCGCTGCCTAGTGTTGTTGTTTCTATTTTGCAGGAGTTCGAGGATGTGTTTCTCGAGGAGGTACCACATGGTTTACCACCTATTCGAGGGATAGAACATCAAATTGATTTTGTTCCAGGTGCTTCAATCCCAAACCGACCAGCATACAGAAGTGATCCTGACGAAACTAAGGAACTACAAAGGCAAGTTGAAGAATTGATGGAGAAAGGGCATGTGAGAGAAAGCATGAGCCCTTGTGCTGTTCCAGTGATTCTCGTTCCTAAGAAGGATGGAACATGGAGGATGTGTGTTGACTGTCGAGCCATCAACAACATAACGGTAAAATATCGACATCCCATCCCTCGTTTAGATGATATGTTAGATGAGTTGCATGGTTCTTGTGTGTTTTCCAAGATTGATCTTAAGAGTGGGTATCATCAAATACGAATGAAAGAAGGGGATGAGTGGAAAACTGCATTTAAACTAAACATGGATTGTATGAGTGGTTAGTCATGCCTTTTGGATTAACTAATGCATCTAGCATTTTCATGTGATTAATGAAACATGTTTTGCGTGCTTTCATTGGAAAATTTGTTGTAGTGTATTTTGATGATATTCTGATTTATAGTAAGAGTTTGCATGATCATGCTTCACATTTGCATTCAGTTTTGGATGTGCTTAGGAAACAGAAATTATATGCTAACCTCAGTAAGTGTACTTTCTGCACCCATAAGCTTGTTTTCCTAGGCTTTGTTGTGAGTGCTACAGGCATTGAGGTTGATGAAGAGAAGATCATAGCCATCCAAGAGTGGCTGACCCCCTCCACTATAGGTAATGTTAGAAGTTTTCATGGAGTTGCTAGCTTTTACAGGAGGTTTGTGAAGGATTTTAGCACCATCGCCGCACCACTTACAGAAGTTATCAAAAAGAATGTAGCATTTTAATGGGGTGAAGCTCAAGAGGAGGCATTTCAGCTACTTAAATACAAGCTTACTCATGCTCCTTTACTGCTTTGCCTAACTTTTCTAACACGTTTGAAGTTGAATGTGATGCTTCTGGTATAGGTATTGGCGCTGTTCTTATGCAGGATGGGAGACCGCTTGCATAGTTTAGCGAAAAGCTAAGTGGGGCTGCCCTTAATTACCCCACCTATGACAAAGAGTTGTATGCACTGGTGCGAGCTTTAGAAACATGGCAACACTATTTGTGGCCGAAAGAGTTTGTGATTCGCACAGATCATGAATCCCTGAAACATTTGAAAGGACAACACAAGCTCAACAAGAGACATGCATGATGGGTTGAGTACATTGAGACATTTCCTTATGTCATACGGTATAAACAAGGTAAGGAGAATGTGGTTGCTGATGCCCTTTCTCGCAGGTATGCCTTAATCTCTACTCTTGATGCTAAGTTACTTGGTTTTGAACATATTAAGGAGCTTTATCCTATTGACCATGACTTTGGGGAGATTTATGGTGTTTGTGAAAAATCTGCTGAGGGAAAATTTTATAGGCATGAGGGTTTCTTGTTTGGGGAGCATAGGTTGTGTGTACCTAATTGTTCTTTAAGAGACTTGTTAGTTCGGGAATCCCACGGGGGAGGGTTGATGGGACATTTTGGAGTTGCTAAGACCCTAGTTTTGTTACAAGAGCACTTCTTTTGGCCCCACATGAAACGAGATGTTGAGCGAATTTGTGGTAGGTGTGTCACTTGAAGGCAAGCTAAATCGAGAGTTCAACCAAATGGCCTTTACGCACCCCTACCTATTCCTAGTTCACCATGGGTTGATATTTCGATGGATTTTGTGTTGGGTTTACCTAGAAGTAAGCGTGGGAGGGATTCAATCTTTGTGGTGGTAGAGCGATTTTCTAAGATGGCTCATTTTATCCCTTGTCATAAAATTGATGATGCTTCTAATGTTGCAGATTTGTTCTTTAGGGAGATTGTGAGATTACATGGTATGCCTAGAACAATTGTATCAGATAGGTACGCTAAATTCTTAAGCTACTTTTGGAAAACATTGTGGGGTAAACTTGGGACAAAACTATTGTTTTCTACAACTTGTCATCCTCAAACCGATGGTCAAACAGAAGTAGTTAATAGGACTTTATCCACCTTGTTGAGGGCTGTCATAAGTAAAAATATTAAGACTTGGGAAGATTGTTTACCACATGTTGAGTTTGCTTATAATCGTTCCATGCATTCTGCTACTAAATTTTCACCATTTGAAATTGTTTATGGTTTTAATCCTCTAACTCCTTTGGGTTTATCACCTTTACCTGTTTCTGAGCATTTGAATTTAGATGGAAAGAAGAAGGCAGAATTTGTGAAGAAAATCCATGAGAGGGCACAACTCAACATAGAGAGAAGGACTAAACAATACATTAAGCAAGCTAACAAGGGTCGTCATAAGCAGGTTTTTGAGCCCGGTGATTGGGTATGGTTACACATGAGGAAAGAGCGATTCCCAGCACAAACGTCCTAATACTGAGTAGGGGACAACGTCCTAATACTGACAGAAGACAAGTCAAGTCAGGCTTTGTGGTCAGGGCCCCCCCACGACATAATAATGCCCGGGGACCCACCAACCAATGCAGGCCTCCACCTAGCGGACGAGACATGCCAACAAGGGGAGGGGGAAATAGCGCGATCAGCAGATCTCACCATAGTCAATCACATTTTAGGGATGGCCATGTCTACAACGAAGTTGATTCCGGCAAAGGAAATGTTGGTCTAGGGCAAGGAGAGAGGAGTGGAGAACAGAATCTCCCACCAAGAGAAAATCGGTCGACGAGCCAGAATGCGAGGGGGCAGCCTAGGCAGCCTAACATTTTTGATCGACTGGGCGCTAGCACACAAAGGCATAGGGATGATGATTTGAGGGACGTACTCAATATGACAGGCGGGAAAGGCACGACGAGTATGCCCCTCCAGCACTGGTCGCCCCAATAGGAACAGATGTTGTACAATACCAACTTGATGCGCTGAATCAGGCCGTCCAAAAGTTAGTGGGGAGCTGAACATCCCACATTGAATATGATCGGAGAAGAGGCACTCCGTTCATACAAAGAATAGCAATGGCTGAAACCCCAAGAAAATTTAAGATGTCGGTCTTACCCAACTTCTATGGATTTGGAGACCCAATATTTCATGTGAATAAATTTGAGATACAAATGGACATCCAGAAGGTGTCAGATGACGCTCAATGCAGAATCTTTTCGGCCACCTTATCTGATACGAACCACACCAATGATTGTGGTGAAACCCGACACCAAATATGGCAGCCACCAAGAACACACGAAATGGGAATGAAGAACCGCGACCCAATGCTTAGCCAAGCACGAACCTTGGTATGAGGAAGACGCCACAAACAGGGATGGGAATCCGTTTGATAAGTCGGATTGAACGCCACAAGGAATACCCTTGATAAGTTCGAATAGTCTCTTCAAGAACTCAAGAAGAAAACCTCTCAATTTTCATTTCATCAAAATCTGTCTTTCCCAAACATTTACAAAGGCCTAATATAGGCAAAAATTACATCAAGACAGCCCTTTGTCTTCTTAAAGAAAACTGAAAATTAAAGACAACCCTTTGTCTTCCTAATGAAAACCGAAAATTAAAGACAACCCTTTGTCTTCCTAATGAAAACCGAAATTTAAAGACAAAAGGACTCTTGGACTCACACAAGTCAAGTGTTTGACTTTTCACAAAAAAAACAAAGACTAAATAAAAAAATACAAGATGACAAAATACAATAAGACTCATCAAGCTCCTAAACTGAGTCTTTTGGCTCGCGCCCTCGTCACCAGACCAACTGGAACTAGACTTGGATCTTTAGTCTTGGTGTCCTCATCATTCCCCCCCTCTTGAGAAGGATTTGTCCTCAAATCTTCACCTGCATCAAAAGGACTCAAATCAGAAACATTAAAAGTAGCACTAACAGTATACTCTCCTGGTAAATCGAGTTTGTAGGCATTGTCATTGATCCTTTCTAGCACTTGAAACGGACCATCTCCTCGAGGTAGCAATTTGGAACGTCTGTGTGCTGGGAATCGCTCTTTCCTCATGTGTAACCATACCCAATCACCGGGGTCAAAAACCTGCTTGTGACGACCCTTGTTAGCATCAAGTTGGTTAGTGTTTAAAAGAGCCTCCTTAACCTCACTTTTTTTTGCATAAAAATTATTTTGTTTTCTCTCTAATTTTCCCTCATTGATCAACCCTTTTCTCTCTTAACCTCCTTAACCTCTCTCACTTGATTCGACCCTTTTCTCTCTTTGTCTCTCTTTTTTCTCACTCTCATTCATCTTTTCACTCTCCTTCTTTTGCTCACTCAATTTTTTTTTATCACTCAATTTTTGCAACCTCACTTGGTCTTCATATACTTGCTTTGGCGTCAATGGAGCTAGAGTGATTGTTCGTTGACGGAACGTGAATGAGTACTTGTTGGTGAAGCCATCATGCTGGACTCGCCGATCAAATATCCAAGGCCTTCCTAGAAGGAGGTGTCCAGCTTGCATGGGAACCACATCGCACAATACCTCATCCTCATACTTGCCAATTCGAAATGATACCAGCACCTGTTTTGTAACCCTCACTTCACCACTATCATTCAACCACTGCAACTTGTATGGACAAGGATGTTTAAGCGTTGGGAGCCCCAACTTTTCAACCATGGAAGAACTAGCAACGTTAGTGCAACTACCACCATCAATAATAACACTGCATACCTTGTCTTTCACATGACAACGAGTGTGAAAGATGTTCTCCCGCTGCACCTCTTCTTCCTCTTCTTTTGCTTGCAAATTTAAGGCTCGGCGTGTGACTAGTGCAAGCATCTCACCAGATTCTGCCCCAAACTCCTCATCATCGATAGAAGCATCTTCCAATGGTGGCATGTCAGAAAGATCATCTTCATCTTCAGAATCGAGCTCGCCACTTTCTCGAATCACCATAACTCTCTTGTTTGGACATTGGCTAGCTATGTGTCCTCGCCCCTGACATTTGAAACAATTTATCTCACTAGAACGGGACGAAGTAGGGGCTGTTTTACCTTGAGGGGTCGTGGCTGGTTTTGGTGTAAAGGATGAAGTAGGTTGGTCTTCTTCCTTCTTTTGATAGTTCGACCGCCAAGGTGTTGCACTAGAATTTTGTGGGATTTGTCTCGGATTTGAACTTGTACTACCCCTCTTGAGCTGCCTCTCAACTTTGATTGCCATATGCACCAAATCTTCTAATTCCACATAATGGTGTAGCTCAATTGGATTAGCAATCTCTCGGTTCAACCCATTCAAAAACCTTGCCATTGTTGCCTCCCGATCCTCTTCCACATTGGCTCTAATCATAGCCATCTCCATCTCCTTGTAATACTCATCAACACTCTTGGAACCTTGACGACGACCCTGCAACTTAAGGTATAGATCTCGATAATAATGAGATGGTACAAACCGTCGCCTCATCACCCTCTTCATAGCCTCCCAAGTGTCAATGGCACGATCTCCATTTCGCCTCCTGTTGATGCACAGCTGATCCCACCAAACAATAGCATAATCAGTAAATTCAATGGCAGCTAGTTTTACCTTCTTCATGTCAGAGTAGTTGTGACAATCGAAAACCAACTCCATCTTCTTCTCCCACTCAAGGTATGCTTCAGGATCACTCTTGCCTTGAAAGGCGGGGATTCTCATCTTGATATTTCCCAAATTATTGTCTACCCAGTTCCTAGCTTCCCTATCTCGGGCATACCTCCTATGGTTACCCTCTGACATCCTATCATATTCTTCCTCTAAATCGCCCCCATCAAACTCTCTTTCAGCCTCAACATCCCGTTGTTGCACCCTGTTCCTCCGTGCCCTCCATTGCGTTCCCTCTTCTACCCTATCCAACATCTCATGTATCTGCTCACACTCCGCCCTCATCATCCTTCGCATCTCCCCAATTAATGCTTGCATTTGTAGATTCGGAACCTCAGGTGGCGGAATATCATTGCTTGCATTTTTCTCTGGATTTTGTGCCATGATGGAAATCTGCAAAATAAGGTTAAAATATGGAGAAAAGACCTCACCACACTCCCTCACGTGTTTCGCTCTAACAATATTTTCACTCAAATCCCCTCGTGTTTCACTCAATTTCAATGGCTTTTACCCTCAAATAGGCTCACACCTCTGCCTTTTTCCACTCGTATTCTTCTTTAAGTTCTTTCAAAACTAATCACACAATATTATGGAGGATTCAAGTAGCAAATCAAACCAGAACAAACCAAACGAACATAGAAAAACTAATGAAAAATGACGAAAAATGATGATTTTTGGATCACTTGTGTGGGGTTTTGGCTAAAAAGGCCTCTAGACCATAAGGAACAAGATTATAACAAATTTTTTTAAGAGAGGTTTCCAAACTCTTTTTTTTTTAGAGTTCGGATCCTCTTGGTTTTTTCTTCTTCTTCTTTCTTTTCTTTCTTTCTTTCCTTCTTTTTTTTTTTTTTTTTTTTTTTGATTTCTCAAATGCAGATACAAGGGATTCGAAGGCAAAACGAATCGGTTTTCACAAGAGAAACAATAGAGACTCAAAAAGAAAAGAGAAACAATGCAGATTCGGATTTCACAAAAAGAAAAGAGAAAACTCAACCCACATTCGGATTTAACAATAAGAATAAGAGAAACTCAATCCCAACTCAGATTTCACAATAAGAACAAGAGAAAACTCAATCCCAATTCAGATTTCACAATAAGAACAAGAGGAACTCAATGAAAATTCGGTTTTCACAATTAAGAAAACCAATAACAATACTCCCCAAAACAATCTGCGGTACACGCCCAATAACAGAGAACCAATATTCCCCAAAACCAATAATAGAGAACCAATCAATCCATGGCACCAAAACAATCTCAGATTTCACCACAAATAAAGCAACAATTGAAACCAGGGACACAATTGAAACAAGGGAATCAACAATACCAATTTGTGGCTCTAGAGTACTTTCGGATTTCACAAAAAAAATCAATTGAAACAAGGGATAACAAAGGAATTGAAACTTTGTGTAGACTAGTTTCGGATTTCAAGGGATTTCACAAAGAAATAATGGAAATTTTGGAAATAAGGAAATGATTGGACAAGGAAACAATTCGTTTTTTACAATAAGAATCCTAATTCATGAATTCAGAAACAAAAAGAAAACAAATTAGGGGAAATTTCAGAAACCCTAATTCAATTGCACAATTTAAACAATGAAACGAAAAAAGAAAAACAAGGAAACAAATGAAATAAGGAAATTAACTATATAGCTTCGGATTTCACAAGAAAAAAACAAGGACAAAGAACTCAAAACATGACTAGATGATGAATTTTTTTTTTTTTATTTCAGAAACCCTAATATAAGAACACGAATTGAATAGAAAAACACAAAGGAAAGGATAGGCCAAACCGGATGATCCTAAGCTCTGATACCAACTGATACGAACCACACCAACGATTGTGGTGAAACCCGACACCAAATATGGCAGCCACCAAGAACACACGAAATGGGAATGAAGAACCGCGACCCAATGCTTAGCCAAGCACGAACCTTGGTATGAGAAAGACGCCACAAATGGGGATGGGAATCCGTTTGATAAGTCGGATTGAACGCCACAAGGAATACCCTTGATAAGTTCGAATAGTCTCTTCAAGAACTCAAGAAGAAAACCTCTCAATTTTTATTTCATCAAAATCTGCCTTTCCCAAACGTTTACAAAGGCCTAATATAGGCGAAAATTACATCAAGACAGCCCTTTGTCTTCTTAAAGAAAACTGAAAATTAAAGACAACCCTTTGTCTTCCTAATGAAAACCGAAAATTAAAGACAACCCTTTGTCTTCCTAATGAAAACCGAAATTTAAAGACAACCCTTTGTCTTCCTAATGAAAACCGAAATTTAAAGACTAAAGGACTCTTGGACTCACACAAGTCAAGTGTTTGACTTTTCACAAAAAAAACAAAGACTAAATAAAAATACAAGATGACAAAATACAATAAGACTCATCAAGCTCCTAACACTGAGTCTTTTGGCTCACGCCCTCCTCACCAGACCAACTGGAACTAGACTTGGATCTTTAGTCTTGGTGTCCTCATCATTATCCTACACTGCTTAGGCGTGATTTTTCAAATTCCCTCCTGCTAGCATAGTGTCATGGGAAATGTTCGTAAAAGAGTTTAACGGGCAGTTTTACGCTGGTCGTGTACATCCGACCGAAGCCAACCAATTGGTCGAGATACGCCAGATGGACGGCGAATCCTTGAAGGAGTATGTCCAGCATTTTATGCGAGCCGCTGCTGGGGCTAAGACAGTTGCTGATGAGGGGAAAATGATGGCACTTACTGCTGAAGTATGGAGCCATTTGTCCCTCTAGAACAGTCTGAGGAAGAACGAGGTGAAGAGCACCCAAGAATTCTTAGACCAAGCAGACCGGTATATCGAGCTTGAAGAGGCAATTGCCAATGAAGGTAAGGCGCCCGCAGACGACCAGGGTTCGAAGGAAGATCCCACCTAAGCTGCCAATGGGTCTGGGAAACCCAATGGCAATGGCAAAAATAATGGGAAAACGGAGGGAGAAGGGTGAACCACGAGCCATCAACATCTGAGAATAAGCGCCCTAAAAGTAATAGATACGAGCCGAGGTTTACTAATTACACAGCCCTAATTGAAAGCAGAGTAGAAGTGTACCAGTTACCAACAACATTGTCCCTTACAAACGACCAGCGTCGATCAGGAAAGATATCTCCAAAAGAGATACAGCCAAGTTTTTTCGTTTTCACAATGACTATGGTCATGACACCAACGAGTGCAACTAGCTTAAAGATGAGATTGAGTTCCTTATCAGGCAAGGACACCTGAGATGATATGTATGAGCCACTGAAGATTCCCAGCCAGAGGCTCAAGGAGGCAACGAGCAGGCACTGGTACGCCAACGCTCGCCCCCTTTACAGCCAGCTCCAGTGGCGGGTACATTGCTGACCATTTGTGGCGGCCCACACCTAGCAGGGGATAGTGGGAAGGCAATGGAACGATACACCCGAACCTTACGTCATGACCAGGACATTGAAATGTTGAACGTAGAGGAGAGAACTCCCAAAAAAGCTCTAACAGAGGAAGAACTGATAACTTTCTCTGAGCTTGACGCCCAGCATGTCCGGTTTCCTCATTCGGATCCTCTGGTCGTGGATGTTCAGATCGCCAATATAATGGTTAAGCGGGTGTTAGTGGATACAGGAAGCTTAGTAAACATTCTGTACAAGTCTTCGCTGAAGAGGATGATGTTGTCAGTGAAGGATTTGGAGCCATTCAACCAAACCATTTATGGTTTTTCTGGCGAGGGGCTTGCGCCAACGGGGTCGATCAAGCTTCCAGTCACAGCAGGAACTGCACCTGCGAACAAGAGATTACTCACTATTTTTATAGTAGTTGACTATCCTTCTGCATATAATGCTGTGATTGGAAGACCTATTTTAGTCGACCTACTGGCCGTGACCGCATTCTAGCACCTGGCCATGAAGTTTCCAACCGAAGCAAGGGTAGGATGCGTGTTGGGAAACTAACGAGAAGTGCTGGAATGCTATAATTCCTCAATTACCAAGGGAAAAGGGGTGGATCAAGAGAAACAGCCGAGAAAGGGTTGTTATTGGTCGATGAAGTACAAGCCCAATCAGGTGAGCAGGTCACCAAATAGGGTGTTGCCCAAAGTGAGGATAGAGATTTAGATCCTCACTTTGGGGATTTTGAAGAAGACGTAGGACTAGTTGAAGACTTCGAGGAGGTCCAACTTGATGAGGCAAATCCGACCAGGGTTGTGAAAGTCGGTAAAAACATAGAGACAACAACAAAGCAAAAACTGGTGGAATTTTTAAAGGAGAACTAGGAGGTGTTTGCCTGGTCACATAAGGATATGGTTGGGATTGACCCAGCAGTTATCAGCCATGTCTTAAACATAGATAAAAGTTTTTCACCAGTACAACAAAAAAGGGAGGCTGCTCGACAAAGATAGAAAAAAAAAACGTTAAAAGAAGAGGTCAAGAAGCTAAAGGAGAACGGATTCATCAGGGTTGCATTTTATCTATCTTGGTCTCTAATCCCATGCTAGTTCCCAAGCTGAATGGCAAGTGGGGGACATGCGTGGACTTCACAGACCTCAATAAAGTCTGTCCGAAGGATTGTTTCCCACTCCAAAGGATCGACCAGCTGGTCGATGCCACTTTAGGGCATGAAATCCTATCATTCATGGATGCATACTCTGGATACAATTAGATCAGTATGAACCCACCTGATGAGGATCACACTAGCTTTCGAACTGATACAGGGCTTTACTGTTACAAAGTAATGCCCTTCAGTTTGAAAAACGCTGGTGCGACTTACCAGCGACTAGTCAATTACATGTTCGAAGAGTTGATCGGTGTTAATATGGAGGTATATGTTGATGTCATGTTGGTTAAATCAAAGAAGGCAGAAGAACACATTGAGGACTTGCAAGAGTGCTTCAACGTCTTGAACAAATATCAGATCAAGCTAAATCCCCGGTGAACAAGGGTCGTCACAAGCAGGTTTTTGACCCCGGTGATTGGGTATGTGTACACATGAGGAAAGAGCGATTCCCAGCACAAAGACGTTCCAAATTGCTACCTCGAGGAGATGGTCCGTTTCAAGTGCTAGAAAGGATCAATGACAATGCCTACAGACTCGATTTACCAGGTGAGTATACTGATAGTGCTACTTTTAATGTTTCTGATTTGAGTCCTTTTGATGCAGGTGAAGATTTGAGGACAAATCCTTCTCAAGAGGGGGGGAATGATGAGGACACCAAGACTAAAGATCCAAGTCTAGTTCCAGTTGGTCTGGTGACAAGGGCGCGAGCCAAAATACTCAGTTTAGGAGCTTGATGAGTCTTATTGTATTTTGTCATCTTGTATTTTTTATTTAGTCTTTGTTTATTTTTGTGAAAAGTCAAACACTTGACTTATGTGAGTCCAAGAGTCCTTTTGTCCTTAATATTCGGTTTTCATTAGGAAGACAAAGGGTTGTCTTTAAATTTCAGTTTTCATTAGGAAGACAAAGGGTTGTCTTTATTTGTCGGTTTTCATTAGGAAGACAAAAGGTTGTCTTTATTTTTCGGTTTTTAGGAAGACAAAGGGGCTTGTCTTGATGTATTCTTCGGCTATATAAGGCCTTGAAAACATTTGGAAAAATCAGATTATGTGAAATGAAAATTGTGAGTGTTTTTCTTCTTGAGTTCTTGAAGAAACTTTTGAACTTATCAAGGGGTTCCTTGTGGCGTTCAACCTGACTTATCAAACGGATTCCCATCCCCGTTTGTGGCGTCTTCCTCATACCAAGGTTCGTGCTTTGCTAAGCATAGGGTCGCGGTTTACCATTCCAATTCCGTGTGTTCTTGGTGGCTGTGCCATATTTGGTGTCGGGTTTCATCACAGTGTTGGTGTGGTTCGTATCAAAACAGATATGTTATATCGCAACTATTTCTTATTAACAAATATATCCCTACACTCAGAAAATCCCAGAGCAAGCAGATATATTATTTCACAACTATATCTTATCAAAAAATATATCCCTGCACTCAGAAAATCCCAGAGCAAGCAGTTATATCATATCACAATATAATTCGAGACCAACGCTAGACATCTTCCAACAATTTGGGCATAACACGCCCTCCAACATAAATGTTAATCTGTAAGAGAGAACCGAGTCTCAACACTAAAATCTAGCCAATAAATATCCCCATCAAGGGTAACTATCATGTTACCTAGGGCATCGCTACTTATCCAAGAGTGTAATCGAAATTACACGGTTTAAGAGACTTCTATGTTAATCAGTGGTGCTGGTGAGCAGTTGCCCCTAGGATGTTCAGCCTCACTCAATCTTGGCAACTCCTAGTATCTCTAGGCACTCTCACTGAATGGCCAATATTCACGACTGCTATCCGAGAATAACTTATCGGAGCACTTGCTCGGGTTCTAACCGTTCATTGATTAAGTAAGCATGAGAGCCCCTAGGTCCCATTCATTTTGGTACCTCTAGGTTTAACCAGCAATCCTCACCTCTTGGCCACTCGTTGCAGTACTGAACCGAACATAATAAAATCATGCAGTGTGACGGGGATCAGCCGTCTAGGATATGACAGATATCTACCGTTCATATTTTCTAAATCAGCACTCACTAGACTAACGTCTCTAAGCAACTCTCTATGACAGTGTATATGTGTACATGTGTCCCTATACTAACATACAATACAATAATCGTTTCATGTTGCCGCCACACAATATAAGTTGACTTACTTGGAGTCTTTAGCACTTAGTAGGTTTTCACCCTCCAACGTTCAATCCAGTTACGCTTAGCTAATACTGTAGTTATCCATACAGTATACTCGGATTAATTATGGCACTCATAATTCATTATTATTATTTTGGGCAGTTTGGTCATTTTAATAAAAATCATTTGTAAGGATTTATGATCCTTATTTGGTTTTAAACCCGTTAAGGAAATTCATACAAAATATTTGAGGCTAAACCCTAAGTCTCGGGGAGACCTATCCTATGGTCTCGATACCTAGGCTCGAGTATCACAATAGTATTTTCCCACAATCCGCTAAAAATCTTATTCTTTAAAGGTATCGCTATTAACCCGCACTTTCAACAAGTCGATTAAAATAAGTAAGAACAGTAATAATATAGACTAGTGGACTAGGTGGATTTTAAACCACATAAAAGAGACGAGTGTTCTTGAGAGTTCTTTTCTGGTGCTCTTGAGTATCATTTTCTTATTGTGGTTTATCATTAAGCACTAATTTATCCCAACTATTTTCATAATTCATTATTGGCGAAAAACCGCGTCAACACATATATTAAACATAAACAATAGGGTCGTGCCCTGAAACACAAACAATAGGGCTGAACCCTGCTCTACGGGTACAACAGTTTTCTTACCTGTGTCCCGAGCCAAGTGACTAGCACGATATCGAGCACAATCCTCTAACCCGAGCCTCGTTGAAAACCTAGTCACAACGCATTCATGATAACTATCCATCAAGCCTTAAACCAATTAATAACTTTGGAATATTAATCTAGCCTTTGGGACCTTTAATCCTACCAAACTGGGTAGTAGAATCCTTCATGAGCCTTAACATTCGAGTTCCTGAGCTTAAAACCTCCATTTCCCCTTCTTTTCCTTTTTGAGTCGCGACATGCCCTGTAGGGTCGCAGCCCACTACAAGTCAGAGGGAAAAGCCCTCTCTGCTGAAGGACATGAGTTGCGGCGCGCTAAGCCCTGCGCCGCGGTGCCTGGGCAATCTCAGGGCTCCCCAGGCCCTTTCGCACACTCAGGTTGTAGCGCCTATAGAACAGGGACCCCGCGCGAGTCCCAAAAACTCATAAACCAGCCATGCATTTTATGAGCTAACCTCCCTGAAACTCACCAATTTCAAGCCTTAATCCTAGAATTCAGCCTAGGATTCATATTCCAACAAGAGAGCTGATACAAGCATCCAAAATCTCGACAAAAGCCTCAGCACAACCTAAGCTCAACACTTAAATTCAACCAAACTTGAACCTAGGCCATCATACCAAAAATTACAGCAAAATACTTAAAAAATTCAATACAGAATTCTTACTTCTGTGATAGTTTCATACTAAGAAAATTCCCAAACACCTCAAGGCTCCAACCTTCAATTTATTAGTCTAAAATCCTGAAAAATTCTTCAAGCCTCCAAGCACCAAAAGAGGGAGAAAGCACCGAGAGACAGAGAGAGAGTAAGTGCTGAGATTTTCTATTTTCTTCTAAGTGACTCTAGAGTCTCAGCTGCCTAAGTCGAAGTTTATCCCTTTGCCAAAAAGTCCAAAATCCCCTAAAGACTATCTTAAATCGTCTAGTGTCACAAAGGGCAATCCCGTCAATTGCCACATCTCGCTAAATCTCCAGTGTTCCTATAAATCCCCATTTGATCCCTGACATGTCAAAATAATTGCTAAATTACTACCCGCTACTCGGTAAATCCCGAACACCAACAATGTTCCCAAAATACCCCTAGGCTCCTCCCGAGCCAGGTATTCGACCCCGTTGTGACTATTTAGCTAATCCACTCCCTAGGACCGTCTCGGTTAGCACATCCCAAATATTGCCACACCCTCGTGGTACAAATCACAATGCACACATATATCACAATTATGCCATCAACGAGCTAAAATTACAAATATGCCCCTAATAACCAAATGGGGCCCACATGCATATTTAATTCACCTAAACATGCATTTATAATCGTATAATAATTAAATTCACATATTAGCATAATAAAATCAATTATTGCCCCAGCACGCTAATCAATGCCTTAAACCTTTTTAGCCAAATAAGGACGCTACAGCCGAGATCGGCAAAGGCCGGGATCGCCCAAGACCGGGAACGTCAAAAAACATGCTGAATGCAGCCCGCCATGGCATGGCCATCTAGGGTGTCGTACTCACCCGTTCGGTGAAGATCGTGAACAAAGTATAAAATCATATTTATCTCCTTTCAAGCACTCCACTTTAAATCTCAAGAACTTGAAAATTGCTTGTTGTCCCACCCACTTCCAATTGCTTGTTTTATGAATATCTTTGCAGCAACCTAAGCATTTAGAGCAACCCATTCAGATTCAACCAAATGAACCAATTAATTTTGTTTTTTTTCTTTAAGAAACCAAATTTCAATGGTTGGTGGGTGGCAAGATTTTATTGCAATTTAGGGTCGCAGAATTTAACTTAGTTGATTAAAATAAGATTTATAAATGAATAAGTTTAGAACTTACCTGAAAGTTGCAGAGATTTGAGTGGCTGCGTTCGATTTTGAAGTTGAAACTCAATAGGATTTCAACCTAATTGCATATTTTTCTAATATTAGAATGGTTAGCTCCTCAAAATATTTGCAGAAGTTGATTCGCTTTTGATATTTGATTTGAGATTTTGTTGGTCTTTCAAATTTTCAATGTGAACTTGGTTGATATGGTGATTTGAATTTGACAAGAGGAGTATTATGGTTGCTTTTCGAAGGTTTACAGCTCCGACAATGGCTATCACCGGAGCTAGTGGAGAAGATGCATGAGGTGGAGATCATATAGATGCGAGATATGGACCCCGAATATTTGGACTTTAGTAAACTGTATATTTGAAATAAAACATTAAAGTTATATATTAATGAATTAAAAATTTAGTTACCGTATTTTTGCAAAGTAAGTTATCTATTACCGTATTTACAAAAATAAAACCCTTTAAAATAGTGCTCCATCATCATTTGTAATGTTTGAGTGCATATTTTTTGTGTACATATCATTACTCTAATATTAAATCAAAGTTTTCACAATTTCATTAATGGGCATTACTCGAGATGGTTTTGGTAAACACACTCTTTGGAACTTAGGCTTTCCTCGATTCAAGATTAGATCATCCAGTGAACAATGCCAAACTACAACATTGACAAAGTTGGGTGAAACAGCACTTGAGACTTGGGACTTGAAGGGGGGTAAAAGTAGCCCAAACATCTTTGACGTTTAGTCAAGCTTGACTCAGGTCAAGCACTTGTTTTGCTCTGTTTTAGGTTGAGTTAGGAAGAATATACTTTTCGACAAAAACTTTTTGTAGCACATAGCGCAGATCTAGTTTAAAACAATTGTATCTTATGTGTATTGCTTTCTTCTTCGCTTGTCGTTGCCCCGGCTATTACAAGAAATATGTTCCAGGCTCTCTTTTGGAGTTGTAATCTATGGTCTTTTTCATTATCAAATGCTAATATAGAATTTTTCTTTGGAATATATTGATATACATAATTATTGACGTAATTGGACCCACGATAAGGCCACTTTTCTAACATTTCATCCATGTACTATCACAAATTATCTTGGAAAGAAACTAAACAAATAATATGGGTGCGAATGAAATTAAGATGAAATGTTCAAAGGAGCACATGGAACATGATGTAGCCATAAGCTCAAAATCTACTTGCCTCCTTTCACTTGTTCCTTTATTTTATTTTTCACCATTAGAGTATAAATTAATTAATCCAGTGGTTCCTATCTATTCCAACACAATTGCAAATTAGCATAAAGAAGAAAGTAAAATCAACTAATACCAGACGGTCCATATTTAAAAGTCGACCTTTGCCTAGTATAGTAGGAAAAAAAGAGGCTCAAACTAGTACGAGAAATAATGATACATGCATGTGTTTTTGCTAATCTGTCAATCTTACATGCACACATCTGAATGAAAAAGTGAGCGTTATTCTTCCAATGAGCAATCACATATTGGTGTAAACAACAGCGAGGCCAATGCACCAGCCAGGCCATGTTGAGTGTTTTCAACACAGCCTTAAGAATTTGACGAACAAATGCAGCCAAAATTTCACAATGCATGTCTGAAAGTAATATATCTCAGCAACAAGAGAAAAATATAAGCAACATAAATGGCTATGAAATTAAGCAAACGCCAATAAAAACAGCAGATCACATGGAAGCAAATGATCACCCTGGTTCAACATCTGTATACTTGAGATGTGATATTGAAGTAGAAACCAGAAATTTTTTTACCAGAACATTTGATATAATTTTAGTACACCAAAATGAAAGGAAAGAGAAGAGCTTAATAGGACTTCCCGCAGTGTATTAAGCTCCCAGCACCCAAAAAGAGACCAAAAATAGCTGCACTACCAAGTGTCGTTTGTCCAATATACCTAATCTTCAGTAATCCCGGAACCTGTATTCCTTAACATATATATGAATGAGAAAAAAGCATTCCTTTTTAGGCAAAAATAAATAAATGAAACCACAGATACATAACATTGATAGCTATAGTAAAGAGACTGTCATATTCACAAATATTTAAAACCAAAACAGTAAACCAATTACTACACAATATCACAAGTAACATAAATGCTGAAGAAAAAAGAAGACGAAGATAACAAAGCCCCAAGTTATCGCTGACTGCTCCATAAGAGCATCTTTTCACATTTTAATTAGAAGTTCTATCTGAAAATTTCAGTTTATTCTTTCACCTTAACCCCAAACCAAAAGGTTCATTCTTCAAATAATGACTCACTTTCGCTTAAATGGGATGTCGAACTGGTCAAAAAATAATCAGCGCTCTATAAGAGGCCACTACTTAGTTTTCCAAGAAACTCCATGGCCCTTTCTCAAGTATTGATAACCAAAAGAATAAAAAACGGAACTAAAACTATTAGGAATATACACAATGAAAGAGATCCAATAGGGCATGCTACTAGTCCAAAGTCATCTTCCTTTTCTATATTTCTACACAAGAAACAAAGCCAAAGCAAAACCACAAATTGTATGGGGCTTACATCACAAGGGATCACAACCAATTGTATCTTGTTAACTCTATAAAATAGAGTTTGTTGACTCGTTTTTTCGTCAAACAACCAAATAATAATTATGTAGGAATTTGTGAGAGTGGACTCAAGTATTTTATGTGTGATTAACAAATAATAATTGCTGAAAAGAATAAATAAATGGAGAGAGGAGTCATTGTTATTAATGTATAAGCTTGGAAGCTTTTATTACATTTACATTTTAGAGCTCTCAAGAGTGGAGCTTCAAGGTGTTTGGTACTAAGGGGCGCCTCTGTACATTTTGTTCTTAGTATGAACAGTGTCCCCCTTCTATGGTTTACATTTCAGTATTTATAGTGGAGATGAGCGGAATAAATGAATTATACAATGTGTTTCCCAATCTGGCTAAGATCTCAAAAGATATGGGAATGTTGCAGGCTTTGTACCCACCAAATTGAGTCATGAAGTTTGTCTGCATCCTTTGCTTGTGAGTTAGATGTATCGGGCGAGGGTTCACCGTGAAAGTGGCGACCGTGATAATGGCAATGTGGCTGAGCTAGCGAAGTGGGCATAATAGCAACGTGGTGTCGCCAAGACGCCTGGCAACCCTGCTTCCGGCAATGTACCCCAAAGTTGCGAAGTGCAAATTTAGGCGAGGTGAACCAAAGTGGCAAGGTGGACATTTCCAGCGAGGGGGTTCTTCTTGGTAGCTGGCGAGGTAGTCAAGCTATGGGCGAGGGCCACCTTTCCTTGAAGGTGGGGATGAGCACTTCTCTGGAAAGTGGTGAGGGTCACTCCTTAACTGAAGTAGCGAGGACCTCATCTCTCTGGGGAGTTAGCGAGGACCACACCCTTTAACGGTCTCGAGGGCCACATCATTTGAAGGTAACGAGGGTCACCTTCATTGCATCTAGCAAGGACGACCACTCTGTGATAGTGGTGAGGGCCTCTTCCCTTTAAAAGTTGGCAACATGGGTGTGGTAAATGAGGTGGCTTCGCTTAGCTGGTTGGCGAGACACACCTGGCGAGGTAGGTGTTTCCTACAACACCCTCTCCAAAAATACAACACTTTGCTGATGTGGGCCTACTTTGTACTTCTATCATTTGTCACGTCATTGTGCCAAAAATAGGTATAATAGAGTTATTTCTAATTACCTTTTCTTAGATTTTGCATTAGTTTAGTGGGTTTAAACATATTTTCTTTGAGTTTTGTTAGTTTAATTCATTTAGTTCAGACTAGAAGATTACTTAATTTGGTGATCTATGAAACAGTTGCAAGAAAAGCTTGTCATTTTAATTTTGGGCAAAAGTGCAGTGGAACTTGCCCTTGGCTCTCTTGATATTAACACCTATCATACACACCTCAAGATCTTGTGGGATGAGCTCTGATTTTCAATTGGTGCCTGTCTGTTTTTGTGGTGGAATGAAGGTTTAGGTTGACATTTCTACAATCATATGGTCAGCAGTGGCTCACCTTCATCACCTTGTACAAGAATAACGCCAATGCTTCGTCAATGTTTACTCTTCTCTATCTTCAAAATCCATGGCTTTTGCTATAGCTTCAGTGCCCAAACAAAGATGTGACCGACCTCTTTGCTCTCATTGTGGTCTTTTGGACACAACACTATTACTAGGTGTTGTAAATTACATGGTTACCCACCAGGGTATATGCCCAAAAACAAGGCCCAAATGCATACCCATCAGCCGCATTCAAATGGAGATCCTAGGGCTATAGGCGATAACCTCCCTTCAATCCATTTTGCCATTTCACAAAGCTCTACCAGGACCATTGTCATCGATGTTTCCCTTTGGATTGTCGTCGTCGCTCAATACTTCTATCTATGTTGTCACCGTCAATGCCGCACTTCGTGTTGCTATCATTTTCTTAAGATACTAGGCCACGCTATTCAATGATATTGTCTAGGGATCTATCGGTAGCGAGAAGGGGGATCACACTTCTTTTTTGAGCAGTTCTTTCAAAAAAAAAATAAGATAGAAAAATGAAAGTGTAACAAAACAACAAGTATGGAAAGCTGGTCGCCATTTGAGGGCAATCATTTCTCTTTGCCTGCAGCCTTGTTGCCCCAACTTCCTCTTTGCTTGGTACACCTCCTCTCTCTGGCACACTTTCCTCAAACGATATGCAAAAGCTCATCGCCTACCTCAGCTTGCAACTCAACCATGGTAGCAACCCATAAAGCGTTTCCCATGGCTGACCATCCCACTCCTCCAAAGACTAGCATTTCTTCCATGTGTTTCTATTTTTCCTTCAATTTTAATCTGATTTCCTATCAACATAATTTTCGTATAAAATAATTTAATGCACCCAATTGGCTTTTCATGAATTTCATATTACCAATTCGTGTAAATGTGTCGTGTTCATATCAACACGTTTATGACACGACAAAATTAAAGCAAACACAAATACAACATGTATAATTAGTAAGTCACACAAAACAACATGCTTTTACATATTTAATAAACGAGTCATGACCTAAATGTGAGATTGATACGTTTAACACAGAATTAAACGTGTTATAAGACAAACTCAAAATTAACACGATTATTTATAATTATATAACATATTATAAAATCTACAACACAATACATAGTTCAAGTTTTTCATCAACAATCCTTCATTAAAAAAAAGTTATTTAAGGACTTTTTTCAAATTTAATTTCTTTAATATAAAATATATATTTTTAAATTAGATATTTACTTGGGTCATTAATAGGTTAAGTAGGTTGACAAGAAAACAATTCATTTGCTATACCTATTAAACAGGTTAACATTAAAATTAAATGTGTTACCTAAATCATTTGCTCGAGTCATATCATCGTGTAGTGTCGAAAATTGTGGACCCTAATTTTGAGACATCAAACAAAATTCTGTGGTTGAACACAAACACCATCACATATTAAATGTTGCTCGTGTCGTATTATTTCAGTCTTCTATTCGTCTGTCACTGGGGTAATTGTGTCTTGACTGTTATTTGCTTATCAATTATACTCCTCCCTTCATTCTCCAAAAAAATCAAACCCCTTCTGAGATGTTGAACAAAAAGAAACCTACTCATTTGTGTGCTTTCGTTTGTTTATGATATGCGTCCACCCTTCCAAGTATGTTATAAATTCACTCTTTGTGCTTGTGCATCAAGCCAAATATATAGAATCTTAAAACAAAATACAGCCTCACTCTCTGCTGAGATTTTGGAAAGAATTATCAACAAAACCTTTAGTTTTATAAACTCACAATGCAACCCAAAATTTGATCTTCTCTCACAAATCCTCTACTTTGTTTTCTATATTTTCAAATATCCAACCCTTCCTAACCACACAACCCTTGGGATAGCTAAAACTGCTACCGACCACAACCTAGAAGTCCTTGTGCCTCCTCTAAGCTTACAAGCCAGCAACTATTTGCATTTTTGTGGCATACACCATTGGACGCCGAACTCACTCAACAATCGGTTCCATAATGACGATGTAAATGAACATTCCAAAAAAAGATGGGAGAGAGATTCCCCATTGTTCTTGCAGCAAACACACCAGCCCGGTGACAAAGACTAGTAAGGCCTTCTCTTTTGCAAGATCTCATGAAATCTTTTCCACAACTTTCAACCACCCAAATATCTTGACTTTTGAGGGAACACAACTTTTCCACACTATTTTAGCCCATTCTTCCTCTACCACTGATTGATTTGATACAAATTCTTGGAAAGCAGACTTACAAGAAGATTTACCACTAGATCCTCGGATCCAAACTCTTGAATCCTTCAACATTCGAAATATTGGTTTCTGCTATAGAATCTAGAGCATTACAAACTTGGCACCTCCCTATCTCTCAAATTTCTTCTAAAATGGAGATTCCACCCACAATTAGAAGTTGACAATCCTTCACCCTCGACCACTACCTCTTTTATACTTGTATTATGAGCATTAGAGATTAGTGCCAAATCAGGAAATAAGTCCTTTAAGGCAACATCTCCTACCCATATATCCTCCCAAAATCTAATCCTCTCACCATTACCCACCTTGAATCATACCAATCTTAGAAAATCACCATATATTGCCGCAATACTTCTCCACGGGCCTTTGTAAGACAACCTTTCCCCTCTTTTGGTATCCCATTGATTATCAGTAACCCCATATCTACTTTTTATCACTTTATGCCACAAGGACCTATCTTCTAATGGAAATATCCACAACCAATTCATGAGGAATGCTTTGTTTCTCCACTCCAAATGACCTATTCCCAGTCCACCTTGAAATCTAGGTTTACACACCGTTTCCCAAGCCACCAAATGTTTTGAGCCCAACAATTCACCTCCTTCCCAAAAGAAATCCTTCGTTATTTTCTCAAGAGATTTTATAATGTTTTTGGGCGCTCTAAACAGCGAAAGATAATATATTGGTAAAGACGAAATAATAGATTGAATTTGAGTCAACCTGCCCCCTCTAGACAGATAAGCACTCTTCCATCCATCAAGTCTGCTAGCACATTTGGCCACCACAGGTTCCCAGAACGCTTGCTTCTTAGGATTTCCCCCTAAGGGTAATCCCAAGTATTTCAGAAGCCATTGACCCTCTTCACATCCTATGTTTCGAGCCAAAGATTCAACTGACTCCACGTCCATATTCAACTCAAGTAACTGACTTTTGTGCAAATTAAATTTCATCCCTAACAGAGCGCAGAAGACCTTCAAAATATCTAGTAAGTTCTGAATTGAACTCTCGTCTTTCACAAAGAACATCGTATCATCTGCAAATTGAAGGTGACCTACTATGACCTCTCCCCCAATGAGGAATCCGTGGAGAAGAGATGACTCAACGACTCTATCTACCATTCTTTCTAAAATATCCACCACAACAGTTAACAAGAAAGGAGATAGAGGATCACCCTGCCTAAGTCCCCTGGTTGTGAAAAACTTCCCTCTAGGTCTCCCATTTATGAAGGCAGAGTATGAGACAGAGGACAAACAACCCCTCATCCATTTCCTCCATTCTTGTCCGAAGCCCTTTTTTGCTAATACCAATTCTAGGAAGTCCCACTCAACAGTCATAAGCTTTCTCAAAATCGATTTTGAATACCAGTCCACTTCTTTCTTTACTTCTGTATTCCTCCATAGCCTCATTAGCTACCAAAACTGAGTCAAATATTTGCCTACCTTCTACAAAAGCAGCCTGAGACTCTAATATTGTGTCAGCGAGAACCCCTCTCAACCTGTAGGACAGAATCTTGGAAATAATCTTATACAAATTAGTAATTAAATTGATTGGCCTATAATCTTTGATCTTGCAACTGATTAACTTTTTTGGTACGAGGCAGATGTATGTTTCATTCATCCTTCTTTGGATGATTCCATCCTCTGAGAACCTTCTGAATACCTCTATCAGATCTTCCTTCAATACTTCCCAGTTAACTTGGTACACTGCCATTGTGAAGTCATCTGGGCCTGGCACTTTATCCCCATTACAATCAAACACTGCTTGTTTAATTTCCTCCCCCTCAAAGGGTCTCTCAAGATGTTCTACTAAATACTCCAGTGTTGTCTTCCAATCAATTCCTTCAATGTCTAATACGCTTCTTTCGGATGATTTATAAAGATTGGAGTAAAAGTTGGTGATTTCACTCACTATATCATTCTCATTATGTAATATTGATTCATCATCTTTCTCAATCCTAGATATGAAATTCTTAGCTTTTCTAGCACTTAGGATATTATGGAAAAACTTTGAGTTTGCATCTCCCTCTTTAGCCCATTTACATCTTGATTTCAACCATAGCCCTCTTTCCCCCTCAAAAGAAATCTGCTGCCATTCTTTTTTTAGTCTACTTCTTTCTTCCACTAACTGTGAGTTCCAGTTGCCCATCTCCTCCAATCTGTCAAGCTTTGTGATTCGCCTCTCTAATGCTTGTTTCAAGAATCTTTTACTTCCAAATTCCTTCTTGCTCCAATCTTTGACCTTTCCTTTAACTTGTTTCAACCTTTCCATAAATTTGTACCCTGGCCATCCTACTGCTCGTGCATTCTTCTACCACTTTTCAAATTCCTTAGTGAAGTAACTATGTTCTAATCATGAATTGTAAAAACAAAAAGGACAGGGTCCCCACGATGGCGGATTGGAGTCAAGAACTATCAGGCTGTGATCTAATCGATCCTTACATGGACTTCCTGTCTAACAAAAGAGTATAACTCATTCCATTTGTTAGTGAATAGAAATATATCCAATCTGCAGCATATGGGTTGTTGTCTAAAATCTGGCCATGTGTACATCCCATTATTCAATTTGGGATCTATTAGTCGCAATTCCCTTATTAGGTCGTCAAAAAGTTTCATACTTTTCGTAGTAGAACTGCTATTCAACTTTTCCTGTACTCTCCAAACCACAATAAAGTCACCCAAAACACCATTTTTCTTCGCAAATTACACTTAAACCCCGCTATTTCATCCCAGAAAGATGATCTCTCCCCATATCTGCTTGGGCCATACACCCCTGATGTAACGTCCCAAAAATACTAATAAGGTTTAGTGGCTTGATTAGCGTGTCGAGAGGGCATAATTGGATATACGTGTCATTAATTGATTAAATGCGTGAGTACGTGGCATGCACAATTTTTATGATTAATGAATTTAAATGCATGTTTATGAGTATTAAATATGCATGTGGGCCCGTTTTTGTTAATTAGGGCATATTTGTACTTTTGGTCCGTTCAGGGTATAAATGTGATTATGTGTTAGATGATTGAAACCACATTATTATGTGGATATATTTGCAGTGTTCGACTCGAGGCAATCTTGGTGAGCAGATTAGTCAAATAGTTACAACGGGGTGGGGCTCAGGGTGGGCCTATGGGTATTTTGGGAATTTAATGTATATTTAGGATTTATCGATTAACGGGTATGTATTTGGTAATTAGTTAGGCATGTCGGGATTAATTGAGAATTTGTAGTACGACTCGAGGAATTAGCAGGAAACGGGGCAAATGACAGTTTTGCCCTTAAGGGCTGTAAAATATGGTGAATGAATTGTTTTTATATTCAATAGAATCGTATGTATTTATATACAAAATTAGAGAGACTAAATATGAAACTAACTAAATACAATTAACTTTAATTTCTACAACTAATATACAGCCTTTGTAAAAATATCTCATAATTGTTCTCCAGTCTTCACATATCCTGTGGAGATCAGGCCTTGTTGAATTTTCTCACGAACAAAATGACAATCAATCTCAATGTGCTTAGTTCGCTCGTGGAACACAAGATTTGAGACAATATGAAGAGCAGCTTGATTATCACACCACAATTTTGCTGAAACTGAAGTCTTAAACTCGAATTCAGTCAAAAGCTGATAAATCCATATTATCTCACACACAGACTGTGCCATAGCTCTATATTCTGATTCTGCACTGGATCTAGACACAACATTTTGCTTCTTACTCTTCCAAGAGATTACATTGCCCCCAACAAAGACATAATAACCTGAAGTCGATCGTCTATCTACCTTGGAGCCTGCCCAATCTGCATCAGAGAAACACTTAATCTAGGTGTGTCCATGATCCTTGTAAACAATACCTTGTCCTAGTGCTCCTTTCAAGTAACACAAAATTTGCTCTAATGCTGTCCAATGATGAATTGTTGGAGAAGACATAAACTGACTAACAACACTAACTGAGAATGCAATATCTGGACAAGTCACAGTTAGATAATTCAACTTTCCAACCAATCTGCGATATTTCTCAGGATCTGCAAATGGTTCCCCATCACGTGTAAGATGCACAGCTGGATTCATTGGAGTACTACAAGGTTTTGCTCCCAATTTTCCTGTCTCAGTTAACAAATCAAGTACATACTTCATTTGAGACAGAAAAATACCTTGTTTACTCCGAATAACTTCAACTCCCAAGAAATACTTAAGCACCCCTAAATCCTTCGTGTGAAACTAGGTATGAATGAAAGATTTAAGAGATGAGATGCCTCCAGTATCATTTCCAGTAATAACGATGTCATCCACATACACAACTAACAAAATGATACCAGCAATTGATCTTTTATAGAACATAGAATAATCTGACTTATTTTTCAACAAACCAAATTTCTCAACAGCCTGACTAAATTTACCAAACCAAGCACGAGGACTTTGTTTCAACCCATATAAAGATTTGCGAAGACGACAAACTCGCCCTAACTCCCCCTAAGCAACAAACCCAGGAGGTTGCTCCATATACACTTCTTCCTCAAGATCCCCATGAAGAAAAGCATTTTTAATATCAAGCTGATGCAAAGGAATGGTGAGTAGTTGCCATGGAAATGAACAGTCGAACAGATGTGAGTTTAGCAACAGAAGAAAAAGTATCACAATAGTCCACTCCATAGGTTTAAGCATAACCCTTGGCAACAAGACGGGCCTTTAAGAAAGCAATTGTTCTATCTGGATTGACTTTAACCGTAAACACCCATTTGCACCCTATGGCCCGTTTTCCTGAAGGTAAATTAACCAAGTCCCAAGTACCATTCGCAACTAAAGCATTCATCTCTTCTATCATTGCAACAAGCCAACCAGGATGAGACATGGCTTCACTAACAGTTTTAGGAATAGTGATAGAATCAAGAGAAGCAATAAAAGAGCAAGAAGAAGAAGACAGATGATTATAAGAAACAAAAGAAGAAATAGGATATGTACATTGGCGTTTACCTTTACGTAGTACAATGGGAAGATCATCGTTGAGTTCCGAATCTGATGACGAAGATGCAGGTGCAGGACATAAAACGGGAGGTGGAGGAGATGGACGCCTGGAGTACACTATAATAGGAGGTGGTGGAGGTGGTGGAGATGTAGGCATTGCAGGAGCTATGACCGAGGCAGGTGAAGGAACAAGAGACTCGTCAGAACATGTATCAGGCGCAGAGGATGTGATAGAATATACCAATAAATCATCCTCCTCCCCCTAATGAGTAGGAGTGCGTGAAGATAAAAAATAAGGTGTATTTTCCACAAAAGTAACATCAATAGACACAAGATATTTGTTAAGATCAGGACAATAATACCTATACCTTTTCAGAAGACGAAAATAACCAAGAAATACACATTTTAATGACTTAGGATCTAATTTGGTGACATGTGGACGGACATCTCGAGCAAAACAAACACTGCCAAATACCCGAGGAGCAACTGGAAACAATGACTTACCAGGAAAAAGAATTTTAAATGGGATCTCACCATTAAGTACTAAGGATAGCATGTGATTAATAAGAAAGCATGCTGTGGAAACTGCATCGGCCCCAAAAAGGTTTAGGAACTTTCATTTGAAACAAGAGGGCACGTGCAATTTCAAGAAGATGTCTGTTTTTACGTTCTGCTACACCATTTTGGGGTGCAGTATCAACGCAAGAAGTTTCATGAAACATGCCATTAGAGATCATAGAAGATTGAAATTGAGCAGATGTGTATTCTTTGGCATTATCACTTCGCAAAGTACGAACAGGCACATTAAATTGATTTTGAATCTCAGCACAAAAAGCACAAAATGTAGAAAACAACTCAAAACGATTTTTCATTAAATATAACCAAGTTACACGAGAATAATCATCCACAAAAATAACAAAATACCTGAATCCAGGTTTAGACAAAATAGAAGGACCCCAAACATCAGAATGAACTAACTCAAAAGGAACACTAGCACGTTTATTGACTCGAGGACTCAAACTAACACGATGATGTTTGGCAAACTGACATGACTCACAATCTAATGAAGACACATTACTATATTGGGGACAAAGCTTCTTGAGCAAAGGAAGGGATGGATGGCCCAAACAACAATGAGCCTCAAAAGCGGAAGTGACACTCGGACAAGCAATAGGAGTTGAGGACAGTGGATCAAGAACATACAGGCCGCCAGATTCATGTCCTTTACCAATAATCTTCTTCGTCATAAGATCCTGTAATAAACAATGATCGGGAAAGAAAGAGATGCAACAATTCAAACTACGAGTAAGTTGACTAACAGAAAGCAAATTAAAGGATAAATTAGGTAAATGTAAGACTGATGACAAAGTAAGCAAAGGTGTAGGAGTAACAGTGCCAGATCCAAGAACAGAAGATAAGGTAACAGAAGAAGTGGGACTATAAGACTGAAGAATGGAAAAGAGACTGGAATTACCTATCATGTGATCTGTGGTACCAGAATCAATGACCCATTTCGAGGATGTGGAAAGAAGGCATGCATTAGATTTACCTGAATCAGCAATTGCAATGACAGAAGGAGATGAAGACTTGAGTGATTCCTGGTACCTTGAGAACTTGGAAAATTCATCTGCAGAAATAATGACCGATTTGTCAGATGCACCACTAGGGCTTGCAACATTAGCATAGTGTTTTTGCTAATTTTTAAACTGTAGCTTCTTACACTCGAACTTGGTATGGCCTGGTTTCTTACAATAGTTGCACATAATGCTCCCGGATTCCGGTGTTCGATTGTCAGGCCTTTGTGAATTGCCTCCTTTGGAACCACTTGGAGTAAAGTTTCTCCATGGTGCATGATTATTATGACCAACCAAAGCACTATTAAGAGAAACAGATGGAGTAGTTTCTGTACGAAGAACACGGCTAAAGACATCTTGTAAAAAGGAGACATCAGACCCAAAAAGAACCTGTGACTTTGCAGAGTCAAAGTCAGATGAGAGTCCTGCTAGAAAGCTCATGATAGCCATCTGCTCTCACTGGCGCTGTTGAACCTTCACATCAGGTCTAAATGGCAACACATTAAACTCTTCGTATGTCCTCTTAAATGTCATAAAGTAGTTCATAAGAGACTGATCTTGTTTCTCCGCGCGATAAAAGGCTTTGCAAACATCATACATATGCGATAGATTGTCTTTTCCAGAATATAAAAACTCCAAGTAATCCATTAGTTCTTTAACCAATTCATAATGATTAATTAAACTAATTACCTCATTATCAATAGAATTTCGAATTTGAAAAAACAAACGAGCATCCTCACGTAGCCACACTTTTCTTGAATCGTCTTTTTCTTTGGGAGGATCATCAGTCAAGTGATCATCTTTGTCAATACTCCTTAGATAAAGTCGAATCGTCTTACTCCATTCCAAATAATTCAAACCAATCAATTTATGGCTCGTGATTTTAGACATCACGGGAACCACATCAGAAATAACTAGTGGTTTTGGATCTGATTTCATCTCTGCCATAACCTCAAAAACAAATATCGGAAGAGACAAGACAGAATCAAACAACGAAGAACAAGTAAATAACACCCAAATACGAAAAAGTGAGAAATACCAAACTACAACCTGAGACAGATGCGAGTAGGCTCAAGAGGAGCCGAGAAACGAACCGGAGATGATTCGCCGTCGAAATCCCCGTCACACGCGCCTCCACGCGCCAACGCGTGGGGTAGGTGGCAGAAGGAACAAGCAGCGCGTGAGCCACAAGCCCGAGGAATCCGGCGACCGGACTTTGGGGTTTGGCAGATCAGCGGCTGGGCAATCTTTCTAAGTGGGCGGTGAGAACAAATGATCACTCTAAAGATGGTTTCCGAAAAAGAACCCTAATTGAAAAACCCAAATTTGTGATGAACCCTAATTGAAAACCCCAATTTGTAATGAACCCTAATTTCGAATTTCGAATTCCCAATCCCAAAATCAGCTCTGATATCATGTAAAATATGGTGAATGAATTGGTTTTATATTCAATAGAATAGTATGTATTTATATAACTAAATAGGAAACTAACTACATACAATTAACTCTAATTTCTACAACTAATATACAGCTAATATATTCTAACAACAATAAAGGGGTTGAGTTATCTTTAGGGGTATTTTGGTCTTTAGATTAAAGGATATAGTTAGGAAGGCTTCAGGAAATAACCAGAACACATTAGAACATCTCTCAGCTCTCTCTCACACTCTCACGTTCTCTCTCTCCCTCACTTATGCCTTGAGGATTGTGGAGTTTTGAAAGAGAAGGCTTAGGAATTGAAGCTTGGGGACTGAATAATTAAAGCTAGGACTGGTTGAGGTGCAGCTTAGGGGCAGAGTCATCATCAAGATAAGGCTTAAGTTGTGGATTTATGGTGGAATTTGGCTGTTAGTACAAGGAGTTCCTAGGAGGATTTTGGTTAGAATTTTAAGTGGTTGTGTTGCTCTGAGTAGACTATTGAGGTATAGAGGCTCAATTTCTGGTTCTGATGCATGTTAGGTTAGACTTTGATTAATCAGGTTGGGAGAAATCGCAGGAAAAGCCCCAGGATTTCAGGGTTCACGGGGGCGCGCTGCGACCCAGTTCTTGGGTGCCGCGGCCCGCGTGACCCCACAAGCCTTGGGGGGCTTGCTGTTTCGTAGGCACGCCGCAGCCCTAAAGGCCAAGTCGCGAAGCGTGTCCCTGGGAAATTAGGGGCTGGCACCTCTGACTTGGCGGTGCGCCGCGACCCTTAGGGCCAGGTCACGGCCCGCCTATGCAGCCTTAGCCAAATTGGGTTTTTGGGCTCGGGAACCTAAACCTAAGTGATCGAGAAGGGTTCTACTACCCGGTTTGGTAGAACTCGAGATCCTGAAAGCTGATACGTTATTCGTAAAGCATTTAATTGGGTTGGATTTTAATAGTTATCCATTTTTGTTTGTGACTAGAGTTACCGTTAGGCTCGGAATTGAGGATCATGCTCAGGACTGCTCTACATCCTCCGCTCATGACTCGGAATTGAGGATCATGCACCCAAGTTGTGAATGGGCTAAAATTCCCTGTAAATGAATATATGTGGGATCATAAATGTATTTATGATTTGAGATATCTGTGTAAGCAGGTTTGCTCGTGCCACTTTCAGTTGCGTGTTTCGCAACCTGTCTATCTATTATGTTTGATATGAAAGTCCGGCCTGAGGGAGTCGAGGCTGATGTTAAGCGTGCGGAACGCAGCTCGACCTAAGCGAGTCGAGGTCAGCTAAATAACTAGAAGGCTCGGCCTAAGGGCACCGACACCTAACTAATTGTATTAAGACTAAATTACATGTTTGAATTAAACTACTTATTGTTGCCTAACTTATTGCTTGTATTCTACTGTTGATTGCACTGGTTGATCTAAGTTTGCTATGCATATACTTATCTATGCTTGTTGAGTTTAGTTTTCTTGCTGAGTATTGGCTCACGGGTGCTACGTGATGCAGGTAAAGGCAAGAGAAAGCTGGACCAGCCATGAGTTGGAGAGCTTTGAGGGCGGTGTGTACATCGGCAGCTGCTCGACCGCCACAGCCGAGGGATTGACAGGTACTAAAACCAAAATTGTATTTTGCCAATTAGGCTGGCTTCTGTAGTAATTACTTTTGAGGGTTGTAACTGCCTTGTAAACATTATTTTTGAGATCTCGTGTATCAAACTCTTATTTTAATGAAAGTCAATTATTTTACGGTCAAACTCTTTTAACTCTATAACCCGTCAGTTGACTTTAGGAACACGTTTACGTCCAAATAATTTAATTAGCAAGTCGTGCACTATTTAAAATACACAATGTAACGGTCTTGGCTATCCAGGGCGTTACACCTGAGAACCACCAAGGATCTTTACCTTCTGCTTCGATCAAGACTGAAATTGAAAATTCTTCCACTAATGAATCAATCTCTTTTATATTTCTTGTATCCCATGCTATAAGGGTCCTACCAGATCTTCCTACTGCAGGAAGTAGAGCCCACGCCTTATTTCTCAACCTCCAAATACTCCCTATAAACCTTCTATCCACACTCTCCCTTTTAACTTCTTGGAGCACAATTAAATCGAGATTAATCTTACAAACGGTTGCCTTAATGGCCCTCCTCTTCTCTGCTGTCCCGCTTCCCCTCACATTCCAAGTCATTATCTTCATTTAGAATTACTTGAGGCCCCATTCTTCTTCCAATTGTTTTTATAGTTCACATTGAATGTCAGAATTTTCAGTTCTCTACTCCTCGATTTCTGAAGTACCATCGACATCCCCATGTCGTTCAAATATTGAGCTAGAACACTCCAATCCTGTGCTTGTTGTTGAGCAATCTTTTTTTTTTTCTGGTGTGATCTACTATCGTGAACTAGATCATTGTTTTCTAATTCAGCACCTTGACCTTCCTCTTGTAATGACAAGTCCCCCACGTCCTTCATATCTTCGTTTGTAACCCACAATTGTCTCATATCTGGCATAATTTCTTCTAATTCTTCCTCGTCTGATGCAAGAGAATGGTCATCCTCATCCTCTGAACTGCCTCCACTCGAACTATCATCATGATACCCATTTTCCTGAAATTCTTCAATGAAATCTATTTCGTCTAGATGTTTGTCCATTGTATCTTCTATTCCCATATTAGCCTTTTTTGAGCAAGCTTTCTTCTTTCTTGTGTCTTCTCTTCTTCTTCCTGATCTAAAGCTTCAATTCCTTTAATGAGGACTGAGCACTTTCTTGCTTTCTTTGACTGATTAAAATCTAACCAAAAGAGGATAATTGCTCTAGAAAATACTGCTCTTTCTTTTGGGTAGAATTCCTTAGCTTTAACGTCAAAACATGATAAAAATAAAGCCCTTGGGTCTACTGCCTTCTTAGTGAAATTGGGCATGTCACTAAAAATAATTGCTTTTGAAGAAAGTAGGCCTTTTCCCTTTACACTAGGGCCCGGCCAAGTATCCCCTTTATGGGATATGGGCCTGTCACTAATTTTAAATGCCTTCGAAGAAAAAGGGCCTTGTTTCTCTTCAATAGGGCTATTATCCCCAACTTGTTTTCCTTCTAGGGCCTTATTCAGGGCCCACTCAAGATGGCCCAAGTAAAAGTTAACTTGCATTTCATTCAAAAAAGACAACTGCCAGGTGGGTTTATTTGGGCATCCTATGGGCCAACACGTGTAAACTCTAAGCCCCACAAAATAAGTTTGTAGGATTTTTAAAAATTATGTTGTCCAAATCTTTTAAAAACACTCTCCAAACAAACCGTATACTCCAAACGTACTTAAGTCTTCTCGGTTCCAGCAATTAAAAAAGACTGCCTATCTTCCTAGTCGCAATTCTTCTTAAATGCCTCCATCCTTCCCAAGTTCCTATCTTCCACAATTATTGGTCCTTCAAAATTGCCTAGTGGACAGCTTGGGATGCCAACAGTCTGCTCCTCTCCTCCATTCCGTCCATCTTCCTCATCTCCCGTGGCCTGATTTTTGCTCAGAGTTTCATCCTCATTTCTAAACCAAACTAACTCGCAAACCCCATGGAATTTATAACTCCTATTGTTGAGTTTGAAGCACTTGAGGATGTACGTCGATCCCTCCCAAGGCAGAGATAGAACCTCCTGAATGAAGTCGTTTTCATCACCACATAGCTTTAATCGAGCATGTGTGAGGTAATTCATCTCAACAGTGTCTTTGTCCTTGTCAATGAGTCCACCACAAATAGATCTGATTCTTCTAAACACCTTCATATTCCACATGTTCAATGGGATACCTTCTACACCAATCCACCCATAATGACATTCTAATCTCTTATTTGTTAGTTAATTTGCTTGATTCCATGGAGCCAATCTCACTGTGGTTACTGCAGTGAGTTTTAATGTTCCCATTTTCTCCAACCTCGTCCTTTCCTCCTCACTATTACTCCATAAGACATCTTTATCATCATACAGTGCACTTATCTCGTACTTCTTTTTAAATCATCGATTATTCCATACTGTATAGCTTCCCATGGCACAAAACTATTCATTCTATGCACTAATACGGCTTGGCTCCATTGTTTATCCTTTGTGTTTGCTTTCAAGTAGTCTGAGAAATGCTGTCGTTTTGAATCAAAAGTATGGAATTTTTCATTGAACTTGGGAGGGCCAAAATTGATCGCTGGATAATGCTCCCAACCTCCTTTTTTCTGCTTGGATCCTGTTGATTTCTTCACCACACTAGCCCAATTTTGTTTGTTAAAGACCCTCTTTTCAACTGGCTGAACCTTATCTGCTGCTGCCTTCACTACGCTTGCCCATGTCTGTTTGGATTCTGCCTTCTCTCTTCTATGATTCTTGTCTTTGTTTCGCTTAACACTTGATGTACCTCCTTATTTGTGATCTGCCTTCTGCCTACTAACCCATTCAAGCAATCCTGCAATTCCTTCCACCCTTTTGAATGTCGCTCTCCTGGAATGATCACCGACTTTAACATCTTTTTGTGTAACGTCCTCTACTGTTCTTAAAGCACTCTACCATCAGACTTAATGAGTTATTCCTCAAAGAATGCTTGAATTTCTACCTTTGTGACTCGCTGATCTTTTGTAACTCTGTGATTGCTTCTGTTAACCATGTTGTTGCATCAATAGTTACTATAATCTCGTACCCTGTCAATCTTGTTCTCTCACAGATTCTGACCGAGCCCCCGTCGCTGGTTAATGCTAACATGAAAACCTTATGCTTAGTACTGAAGCTCCAGTACTGATTGTGACCCCTGAAACTTGCAGAGGCCGAACCATCTTGATGACCATAGCCAATGGGGTTATGAACACTTTTCTTCCCATGACCAGTGGGGTCAAGGTGCCTTTTCTTGGTGAAAAATCCATAGACAGGAGGGCTATGAAACCTTGTGAACTGCATGGCTCACAAACTAGAAAAAGGTGAATGATTTTTCATGATTTTTCCTTCTCCATTGCCTCCCAAACAGAACCTAGTTCTTTTTCTTAGGCAATGGAATCTCAGAAATGGAATGGTGCCATGGATATTGAGTTAAGCGCTTTGGAAAGCACTGGTACTTGATCTATTTTTGTCCCTACCCAATGACAAACACCTTGTTGGTTATAAATGGGTTTATAAGGTTAAATTTTAAATTGATGATCCTATAGACAGGTACAAAGCTCACCTTGTTGCTAAGGGATATACACAGCTGGAAAGTATTAATTTTCTTGGCACCTTCTCTGCTGTTGCAAAACTTGTAACAGTTAAGGTTTCGCTTTCCCTTGTTTCTATTCATGGTTAGGTTCTCACTCAACTTGATGTTATTGATGTTCTTCTTCATGGTGACCTTCATGAAGTTTAGGGGGAGACTCCTCCACGTAATGTTGCTTGTAGGTTACACAAATCCACTTATGGCTTGAAGCAAGCCTTTCGACAATAGTTTCATAAGTTCTCAAGTGTTTTCCTTTGAAAATGTTTCATTCAATCAACAAGTAATGATGGCTCCTCCTTGACCCTCATGGTTTATGTTGATGACATAATAATTGCTAGTGATGATGTTTTGGTTGTGGACAATCTAAAAATTGCTCTTAATGAGCGCTTTAAAATAAATAATTTTTGGATCTTGAACTTGCTAGATCATCTAGTGGAATTTCAATTTATTAGAGGAACTATGCTCTTGAGTTACTCTCGGATACATGATACTTGGGTTGTAAAATGATCTCTGATCTCAAACTTTCACAAGATGAAGGTGAGCTCCTTGCTGATCCCAAAAGATATAAACATCTCATTGGAAAACTTATGTATCTCTATCTTAGCATCACTTGGCTCGATCTTAGTTATTTGATGTATCTACTAAGTCGATTTTTGGCCAATCGAAGAGAAACACATCTCAAGGCAGCAAATCATAATATTCAATACATCAAAAAATGCTCATGGTCACAGTATCTTTTTCATCTTCTCAAATACAATTGAAGGCTTTTACAAATGCGGATGTAGATTGGACAACATGCTTGATACTCGAAGGTCCAACACTGATTTTTGTGTTTTCTTGTATCATTTCTAATATCATAGAAGCTCAAGAAACAACGTATTGTGCCACACTCTTCAGCAGAAGCAAAATATTGTGCTATGGCAAATACCACTTGTGAGATTACTTGACTTCTTGACTTCTTTCCTTGCTGAAAAATCTTCACGTTCCTTATAATCGACCAGCTCTTCTCTTTTGTGACATTCAAGCTACTTTCCACATTGCTGCTAACCCTATCTATCATGAGTGCTCCAAACATATAGATTATAGAAATAGAATGCCATATTATTCGAGAAAAGTTGCAAGTAGGAACTTTGAAGACATTACATGTTTCAAACCAACATCAATTGGTTGACAAGTTTACCAAAGCTCTTTGACCTTCATAGTTTCTTATTCATTTAGGCAAGATGGGAATTGACAACATTTATTCTCCATCTTCGAGAAGTATTACATGTGATTTTAGCATTTTTCTATGTAACCATGTTTGTAGTTTCTAGAATTAGTTAAAATATTATGAGCTGTCATAGGGCTTTAGTTGTTATGTGTACCATCTTTCTTTACCCTATGTATACAAATTTTGCCTTGTAATCTTTTCAAGAGCAATGAGAATGAACATTCAAACTTCCATTCCATTAACCTTATTTCTCTAATAAAAAGGCTTCTTACTGAAAAGAAAATAACATAAAAATCTTTACTGAAGAGACTGGATAATTCATAACATCGAATATTAAAGTATATGCAACAATAGACAATGAAAAATAATATGTAGAAATGGAGCCAACTTTGAAGTCACTACAATATCATATGTAAAAGTTTATGACAGGACCAGATTATGTACCTTATACCTAATAGCCTCATAAGTCCCATATACAGCGCCTGGATGTAAAGTTAAAATTAGAAACAGAATCATAAAAGACTTGTGCAGTCAACTAGGCTAAATTCAAGCAATGCAAGGCATAAGTAGCTTAGGCAGGATATTGGAATAGTCATTAAAGTTTACCAAGATTCTTCAGAATTCTTAAACTAATCCAACAGCCACCCAAGATAACATCTTTACCATATTAGACAAGAGAAACATTAGAATGTATACAACTGATGTCGGAATTCCACAAGTTGGGCAAAATTGTGGGATAGGGTTGGATTGAAATGCACTTTATTGATGGAAATTGTTAAACTATGTATGAAGGAACAATGGTTTTGATATTAGTCAGCTTATACCACCAGGGATGTTCCAACATAAAATGATATTGCATATACAATAAAAGTCATGAAAACATGAATCTTTACTTTTTGTCTATATAAAAGAAAACTCTATATGTAGGGGATGGATGGCATGGCCGAGAAACCTAAAATTAACTTGCATGTTCTTCTCTGTTCGAATATAAGTTTCCTCCCTTGTGCAAACCCACCACCACAATAATAATAATAATAATAATTCATCGTAACTCCAAAGCCAAATGATGTATGTAACTTGTGAGTGTGACCTATCTTTATACATAAAATTCATAAAAACAGAGGTGAAACAATGAACTGTCAAAGAAAAATCCCTTTATAAATGAAATTATAAAACCACAGGTGCAACGCTGGACTGTTACAGAAAAATCTCTATGTACAGCACATCATTCTGCTTAAAAAACAAGAAACAAATAAATAATAGATCATGAAACTCAAAACTCAAATTGCTACCTTCCAACGTAGACCACGAATTCAGATACACACATGATAAAATTAAAAGACCGAAATCAAAACAAAAAATGCACAAGTCCCATAATCCTCAGAAATTAGCCAAGAAAACCTAACCCAAAACTAGATGATTATATGATAGAGGTATTGAGAGAAATGTTTATATCTTTGTATACATATATGAGAGGGAGAAGTGTAAGGAGAATTACCAACAGCGCCACCAACGGCACCGCCGACTGCGACTCCAGCGGCCACACGAGTCATACAACTGTCCCTTGCCATTGTAGAGAAGAATAGCTGTTTATGGGTTTGAGAGTGAGTATGGATGTAGTTAGGCAGATCCTCAGAGCAAGAGTTTGGGTAATTATTATCGCATACACCGTACACGGCCGCGGGTTCTTTCAAGTTTATTTATTTATAGATATAAGATAGGTAACCATGGCATATGTATTTGGGTACATTCTGTTTGCCGTTTAAATTTTTATATACACGTATTACACGGCGGCGAATTCTTTCAATTATTTTATTATTTTTAAATGATTTAAATATATTTTCAAAATTTATAAAATAAAATAAATATTTAATTAAAACTTTAAAATAATAATTTTAATTAATAAAAAAATAGAGTTAAAAAATTAAAAAACTAATAAAAATCTTATTAATTAACATTAAATAAATTTTCATTTTAATTTAATTAACAAATTAATCTAACTTTAAAAAAAAACATGGGTGAGATTAGAAGGGTGGCGAAGTAAGATGGTAAGAGTGAGGTTGAGTTAAATATGAGGTTTTTTTTCCTTAATTAAATTAAAATTTAAGTTTATTTAAAGTTATTTAATAAGATTTTAATTAGTTTTTTACTTTTAATTTGTTTAATTAATTAAATTTATTTATTAATATTATTTTAAATTATTAATTATATATTTATTTTATTTTATAAATTCTGAAAATATATTTAAATCATTTAAAAATAATAAAACAAATGAAAATCAAATAAATCACTAAAATGAGGGGTAATCTTTATATTAAAAATAGAAACACACGGAGTACCAAACTATGTAGTTTTTGCAATCAAATGATATCAATTGATAATTATCAGAAAGAGTATCAAGTTATTTCGATAAAACACAGGGTATCAAATGAGCATTTAGTATGTTTTGGCACTTGTATTTACAATAATGCTTATTTGGTACCTTATATTTTGAAATCGTATATATTTAATATCCTATACTTAAATTTAATTAATAAAATTTTACCAATTTAATCAAATTACTATTAATTATATGAGTTACAAATTCAAATTTAATTACTTAATTACATATAATATGATTGATGACAGTTTGGTTATATTAATAAATTTTATTTATCAAATCTGAGTTGTTGACTGATTTTTTCGCTATCAACTTAATAACAGAACTAGGGGTGCACACAGATCAGGTTTCCGGGTTTCAGATGCATCAGGTTTTACGAGTTTGGGGTTGGGAAATGGGGTACCAAACCCGCTCCGAATTTTTCAGTATTTTGGGTAATTTCGGGTTTGGTCGGGTCGGATTTCGAGTGAGATTGGGCCAAAAATTGGCATTGGTAAAAAAAAATCAAAAATACCAATTTTTTGACACTTTTTTAATTTTTTTTTACTTTTGACATGTTTTTTTATAACTTTGTTATGAGTTTGGTTCAATTGATTTTTTACAAATTGCCTTGGTAAAAATTTTTGAAAGGGTAGGGGGTTAGGATTCTTTTGTCATCAAATTTGAATTAAAATTAAAATAAATATTTTTTTATTTATTCGGGTTAAAGTGTAACCCAAACTCGTGTATGTGTATTTACCACACTCGAACCCTGTAGGAAATACTTATTGCAGGATCTTTATTTATTTTCATGCAATTTACATATTATCAAATAAATATGCAAATTCCTAGAACATGCTTCTATGAAATTGATACAAATACAGAGTAAAGTAAAAATTTACATTACACAGCGGAACTGGAACAACTTCATTCTTCAATCTCTCTAACCCTTGATTCCTTTTGGTAGTATAGTATTATCAAGAAATTGAACAAGATCAGCAACACAGTCTTCCTCACCAAGCCTTTGATCAACCTAAAACTGGTGTAGTGTAGCGACCCAAATTTGCTAATAAGGCTTGGAGCCTTGATTACTGTGCCTGGAGGGCAATAATTGTTATACTGTATTAATCTATATGAATTTATTGAATATGTGGTTAGAATGCATGTTTAGGTGAAATAAATATGCATGTGGGCCCCATTTGGCTGTTAAGGGCGAGTTGGTAATCTTAGCCCGTTGAGGGCATAAATGTAATATATGTGATATTGTTGATATAATTGTGATTTATCTGTGATGCACGTTCCAAGATGGTCCTAGAAAGTCATTCCGCTTAAAGTCACAACAGGATTATTATAAACTTAGTTGGGGACTTTTAATTAATGGTTAATGGTATTTTAGTAACTTGGGTAACTATAGGTAACTCTTAAGGATAGTTACTTTGAGTATGAAAGTGATATTTTTGCAAGGGATTAAGGAAAGGACTAAAGTGCCTTAAGGGTTAGTTAGAGACTAAAATAGAAATGAGGGTAGTTGGGTAATTAGGCTTTAGGAAGGGATAACCTTGGCTGAAGGATAGTCATTCACGTTTCTCTACACTTAGACAAATTCAAGAATTATGCTGAATGTTTGAGAAGAAGCAAGAAAGAAAGGAAGAAGGGGTCTAGGGCTGAGATTGGAGTTGAGTTTCTTGAGATCAAAGAAGGAGTTCAAGCTAAGTTTGTGGCAACTAGAGTCAAGCTTAGGCCAAGATCTTTCCAGAGGTTCTCGGTGAGGCTCGGACTAGAGGATCGTGCTCGAGGATTCAGTGCTCAAGAGGCTCGGGACACAGGTAAGAAAGCTGTTGTACCCATAGAGCAGGGCGAGGCCCCATAGTTGTGTTGCAGGGCACGACCCTATGTGATTATGTGTTGGGTGTAGCTCATTGATTGTGTTAGTATATGTTTAAGTTATGTTTTAATTTTGCTGTGTACGCATATATGTGTGAGTGATTACAAGGGTCGGGAACGGCCAAGGCCGGGAATGGCGAAGGCCGGAAACGGCGAAGGCCGAGAATGGCAAGGGGCCGGGAGCAACGTTTAGCACGTGGAGTGCGAGTTGCCAGGGTAAGACCCTAAAGGATACCTGGGATATCCTTACGGTGTAGACTGCAACTCAGGGCCTGGTAAAGCGCCTGAGACGGCATGGTCGTATGTGTTTAGCTTGTTGACAAATTGGTTGTATGCTAAATGGTTCATATGCATATGTTATCTGTTTATGTGGAGTTTTCTTGCTGGGCTTTGGCTCATGGGTGCTCTGTGGTGCAGGTAAGGGCAAGGAGAAAGTCAACCGACCATGAGTATGGAGAGCGTGACACGCGCGTACGTGTCTGGTCTACCCGGCTGCCACAGCCAGGGGTTCTTTTGGGAGTTGTTTGTAAAGAACCCTATTTTGTCGTTTAGTCGACTTAAAGTATATATTTTGAGTTGTAAATATTTATAAACAGTATTTTGGGATCGCAAATGTTAATTGATTTATGATTTTCAGTAAATGGATTTATTTTCTAAGTTTATGTCTCTGTTTATGATTTAATTACAATTTACCTTAAAACCTCGATTAGCGAGTTAAAAGCACGTTTTAAACTCACTTAGTAACGACTCTAAGGAAGTAGGGCGTTATATGTGGGCTGGTTCTCAACATATGAGATAGATATCTTGAAGAGAAGAAGAAGATAGAGTGGCCAAGAAAGGTTAGATTGTCTAGGTTTTCACTTACCAATCAACTGAAACTCACTTCCTTATGAAAAACCCTAGATATCATATTCCTTATATAGGTAACTTAATAGACTTTATTTAAATTTAAATTAATTAAAAATAATAAACAAAAATAAAAGTCTTGGGCTGCCATAAATGGACTTGGGCCCAATCTCTTTGTTTTGAATTTAAATCCCAATTGGGTCTAAATTCAAAACCTTTTTATTTTTTTTAACTAATTAATTAGTTAAATCATTATTCAAATTAACTAATTATAATTTGAAACTTGATTTAATATTAGTTATTTATATTGACACCAATTTATCAATATTAATAGATTTACCCAAAGATTTTATTTTATTCTCTAAATCTCATATATCTATAAATTTTCCAAAATTGACCTAGTCAACTTTAAAAAATTATAATTGACAATTAAATCAATTAATTGAGACATTCTAAATTATTTACTCAAAGGTGATGCGAGGACCATGGATCCATGAAATCAAGCTCCAATAAGTTACCATGAATTTATTTATGAATAATTTCACTATCTTATTAATTCCTCATGACTCTATTATAGACTCGGAATTGAACTCTTGAATTCATAGAACGTATTTCCCAAACCATAAATACGTTATCTATTGTTATAACCATTACAGTTAGTCAATCCTCTATCGATGACTTACTAACGAGATGGGTGCATATTACCGTTTTACCCCTCATCAGTATTTTATCATTAACTCCCACTAAATTCCTTATAAATGATATTTTCGTGAACTTAATCACAAAAATGAGATCTCAATCATTTAACCTTTTGAACAAAGCAATTAAGGAAATCATATTTTCACTTCTCATACAGAAGTTATAGATTTCATATCTATGAATAATACTCCCACTCAATTACACTACTAAATCTCCAAGATGTAAGTATGGGCTAGATCGTAGGGTAAGCTGGTAACGAACAAATCAAAAGATTTAAATAATATAATTAGCAGAATATTATCATTCAAAATTAAGATCGACTTAACCTATGGTCAACGTTGTGACATTGATTAGATTTGATAACAACGATACTTATTTATCAATCAATAATTAATATCGGTCTTAGTCTGATGTAACTGAATACATCCGATCTTATCTACTTGGTCGATTCCTTGGACAAGACATCACACCCCAAATGTGTAAGTAGATCATATCGTAGATTGCCTAATCAGTTAAAATCCAATGCACTGAATCTTAGGAGTCGTTCTTTTGAACATATAATTACAACTATAATCCACTGTGACCTAGTCACTATAATTGTAACTATCCATATGTTTGGGATTTTATAAATGTTTGTATTATTTCAATAATCATGTAATAAAACAAGCAAGCAACACGGTTGTCAAACTAAATGATTTATACTACTTTTATTGATAATATGAAATCATGCTACATGTCTGACATGGTTTTATAAGGGTATAAAACCCAACAAACTCCCACTTGCCCTTTTAAAACAAATGGGACATGTTTCTCAAAACCATGCATTCTAGATGCTTCACAATTAATTATGCTCTCTGCTTATATCTTTGTAAAGGGATATGAAAGATTGCCCTCCAATGCTATCTTCATCACCTTCACTTCACGCCTTCGCCACACATCCTCGATAATGTGGTACTTTCTCTCTATATGCTTTGCTCTTTTGTAGCTTCAAGGCTCTTTCGAATTCGATATTGCCTTACTATCACTAGACAAAATGAGTGGTTTATCCTTTTCTAGAATAACACCGAGACCCGTATAGAACTTCCTTAGTCAAACTATTTCCTTAGCCGCCATAGATGCAACTATGTACTCAGCCTCCAAGGTGGATTCTGAAATTGCAGATAGCCTAACGCTTCTCCAAATCACAGCTACTGAGATGGCAGACAACCTATCGCTTCTCCAAATCATAGCTCCACCCCCAAGACTAAACACATTTTCCAGAAGTAGACTTCTTGTCATCAACATCATTCTAAAATATGAATCTGTGTAGCCTAACAGGTTCAAAGATCCACCTGAAAAGATTAACATATAGTCTCTAGTCCATCAAAGATACTAACCTCCTTCTATTGTTCATTTCCAAGGTTTTACTAATACTTGCTCACCACTCCCACTGCATAGCAAATCTCCAGCCACAACACACAACATAGTATGCATTAGACTTCAAATTGCAAATGCATAAGGAATTCGTTACATCTTTTTTTTTCTCTTGAGGAGTCTGTGGAGACTGCTGCTTAGAAAAATAAACTTCATGTCAAGATGTTAAACATCCTTTCTCAGAATTTGTAACAGAGTAACGACCAAGCACCTCACTAAAGTTGTAACGCCCTAGATAGCCAAGACCGCTACACTGTGTGTTTATAAAAGTGTGAGACTTGCTAATCAAGTCATTTACTCAAAACGTGTCATTAGCTAAAGTGTTCTAGGGCTAAAAGAGATTTTGGCCACAAAAGAAACATTTTATAGATTATAAACCATTTACAGAAGGGATCCCCAAAAGTACAATGTTTAAAAGTTGGTTTACAAAATTCAGCGGTTAAGAGTAAACATTAGCCATACTAAGGCAAAATACAAGGTTCTGGTCCTCTTGTCCCTGTAATCTCCTCAACCATGGCGGTTGAGCGGCCTGACATGTACAGTCACCTTGCAGAGCTCTCCAATCAGGGTTGATCAGTCTTGCCCTTGCCTTTACCTGAACCACGCAGCACCCGTGAGCCAAGGCCCAGTAAGAAAACAACATACACAGCATATACAATATTATCAAACAAATATTCTAGTAAACATGTTCAAGTATTCAATCCATAACATATAAGCATACTTCAAGGTACAAATGACCTCATCTATACTTAGAATATTTAACAATCTCACTAATCACAATTATAGCCATATATAACAATCAACTAACACAAGTACTAGGGCTGACACCTTAGGTCGCGCCCTCTGTTTAACCCACTGACTCCAGCCCGCTTAAACCGAGCTCAGTGCATAATAAGCTGTCCTCGGATACCAGTGTCCGAGCCGTGCCAATTGCACAAGTTAACCGTGGCACACTTAGGCCGTTGGTTTACAATTTACATGGCATAATACCATTCTTTCAATCATATATATCAGGGAGCCCTTAGTCCCGTTCAAATATTCAACCGGGTGTAGTTTTCTTACCTTTGCTTCTAGATGAATTAGTTACGAGCGATACTCCTTGAGCGCGATCCGATCCCCGAGCCCTAGCTTAGCACCTAGTCACAACCATGATGAAGGATACCATTAACAATCTTAAATGAGTTTCTAAACCAAGTTCTAGTCCTCGGAACATTGAACTTCACCAAATATGGTAAAAGATTCAATCCCGGGCACCCTAGGTTAAATTCCTAAGCCTAAAATCTCAAAATCCCAAAATCCCTTAAGGGCCGCGACATGGCCCCAGACAGAACCCTCCATGGGCACAAAAATAGGTAAGGGTCGCGGCATTCCTTAGGCCATGCCGCGGCCCACCCTCCTTCCTCAGCACAACTCAACTTCCAAGGGCCGCGGCTCACCAAGAACTATGCCGCGGCCCGACCCCTTCGAACCCAGAAAAACCACCATTTTTAACTCCCAAACCTCATGCAAACTCACTCAAAACCACCCCAAATCTACAACTCAATTATCCAAAGACTTCCCACAAGATCCCAACAACTCAACCCAGCTGAAACCTAAGCTAGAAACTCATTAGAGACCCATTTCAATTACTGAAACTTCCTAACTTAAAACACAAAACCCAGCCATGGAAACTCTAAAATTCAACCATCAAACCTTAAATTGAACCTTACCTCAGTTGTAGAATCACTTCTCCAAGAGTTCCCTGACCTAACTTCAAAGATTCCAGCCTCAAATCCAACCTTGAATACCAAAACCACAACCATAAAACTCAGCCATTTTCTCAAAATTCCCAACCATAGAAACGAAAATTCAAAGCTTACCTTGGCTCTATTTCAATCCTTGATCAGTCCCTGAGCTAATCCTCCAAATTACTCCCTTCAATTCCCAAATATTCAGCTTGATTCTCTTGAAAACTCAGAGTTGTTCTTCCTTAGGAGAGAGAAGAGAGAAAAAGAGTCGGTTTATACTTCCTGTGTCCAGTATTTTCTAAAGTCTTCCAAGTATATCCTTAAGTTATTAGACTAATCTCAAAGCTCAGGGTGCCGGAAACGTCCCCGAGGGCAAAACGGTAAAATCCCCCAATAATCCCGCCTAGACATTCTAACCTCAAATATATCTCCAATTATTTATTTTCATCACCCGATAGTCTGAATCACTACCCGATACCTAAAATACTCCTTGACTTGTCCAAAGTCAATTATAATGCCCCGTTGTGACTTTTCCCGCTATCTAGCCCGTGGATCGCCTCGAGTCGTCGGCTGCAGAATTATCCACATAATAATGTGGTTCTCACATACAACATGTCTATTTCATATTATCACATAATATCATCAATTATCATATAATATCATTTAAGCACTATTAATGACATAATATCTCATTCAAATAAATACTATTCACTCAAATCCCATTTATGCCCTCCCGGCACACTAATCAAGGCCCTTAAGCCTTATTAGCGAATTTGGGTCGTTACAAAAGTAGGTCGCTTGAGTTAAAGCCAAAATTCAGTTATTTATTTCCCTAATGTTCTGGATACCAAGAACACGACTTGCTACAACGAAATTCGAAATTTCGTTTCTAGCTAGTTCTTTATGTTTGATAATTTCTTGACATTGTTTCCAATGAATAAGATATCATCTATAATGTTTGTTCAAACACCACAATGTCTTTTTCCCTAAGTTATCAAACACAAGGGCTTGTTCAAAACCTCAGGTCTTAATTTTTTCATTTAACCTAAAGTTCCAGGAGCGCGAAGCTTGTTTAAGTCCATAGATTGACCTACTCAACTTGCCGACTTTCTTATCCAACTATTTTAAATCCTTCTGATTTATCCATGTTTATGGTCTCATCAAGATAGCCATTAAAAATGCTTTTTTTTATGTCCATTTGCCTTATCTCTTAATCAAGAGTCATGGCTATGGATAAGAGTATACTAAATGAATTTTAACATGGCTACCAGAGAAAAAGTTTTCTCTAAGTCAAGTTTCTCTCTTTCCCACGAGTCGAGCCTTTAATGTCTCGACCTTTCCATTAGCTCCTTTCTTCTTCTTATAGATCCACTTGCACCCCATGGGCCTAAAGTCCAATGGCACATCTACAAGATCTCAGACAAATTAAGAGTACTTAGATTTTATTTCCTGGTACTTGGCTTCGAGTAAAAGATCCCTTTCAAACTTACCCATTGCCTATTTAAAGGCCAACGAATCATTGTTACTTGTGTCCCCAACCAACTTGTGGGTTTTACTATCCATATCATAGGTGCTAGGTTCCGAGAAACCCTCTCACTATGACGAGGCATCGTAACTTTCTGACTTGGATTAGTGGTTTCTAAATCTACCTTGTTTTCATCGACTTGCGTCAGTGAGGATGGAACAATAGTTTATCATTTTTCCATTGAATACTATTTTGCTACAAGACTTGAAATTCATTATGTAGTCGTTATCCAGAAAAGTAGCATTTGTAGAGCCAAACACTTTCTTGTCTACTGGACTATAAAACAGACCAGCCTGAGTACCTTTAGAATGGCCATCAAATAAGCAAACCTCAGTTCGTTGTTCTAGCTTTCCTATCTTTTTCCTCAGGACATAAACAGGACACCCCCAAATTCAATAATGACGTAAACCAGGTTCACGACCATTTCATAATTCTAGTGGTGTCTTGGAGAAAGCTTTTGAGACGACACTACATTTTAAAAAATGTCACATGCAGTCTAAATCTAGGTAAGAAGTTAGTAGAGTTGAATAGCTTATCATAGAACACACATTTTCATAAACATGCAATTCACACCGCTCAGCAACACTGTTCTGTTGCGAAGTCCTTGGGATAGTTGCTTTAGACAATTCTCCAAGTTCAATTATGATCTTGGTTCTGATTATCCAAATATCCTCCACCCCAATCAGATCGCAAGATCTTTAATGTTTTACCTAATATGGTTTTAAAGCCATAGCAATGAATTCTTTGAACTTCTTAACAAATTCACATAATTCCTATGCTTTAGGTACTTACATGAGTCTATAGAGCAATCGTCGATGAAGGTGATGAAATACTCATAACCACCCCTCTCTTGAACATTCATATGTCCCCAGACATTTGAACCTACTAGCCCTAGTGGTTCTTTGGCCCTTTCTCCTATCACAGAGAATGGACGCTTTGTCATTGTGCCCTCGAGACTAGATTCACAATCAAGTAGGTCACCCTAGGTGAGTTCCCTCAAAGGCCCAGCTTTGTTAGTCTTTGAATCCTATCATAGCAAATATGACCAAAGAGAAAATGCCAAAGGTACGTCATTTCTAACGTTATTGACATTTTGTCGTTTAACGGTCCTAGAATTAGCTATCTTGTAACTCATTATTTAGAACATAGGGTTCGTTTAGTTGCAATAGGTTTAGCACATTTTTCATCAATCCACCCCACAATTCACATCCATTTAAAGAAATAGGATTTTATTACTTGTGAAAGTAACTACAAATTGTTGTTGATGTAATAAGAAAAACTGAAATTAAAATTTCCATTGAAAATCAGAATAAAATAAACATTGTCTTAAAACAATATATTTATTTCCAAACTTCATTCAAGCTTATTATTTTGTCTTGTTTGATACGAACAACCCTTGATGGATTCCAAGCTGTGACTTTTTATCCTTCATGGCTTTCCCAATGCTAAAAAGGTGTAAAAAGGTACATGCATGTGTTAGTAGATTTTGATTCAGCGATCCAAAACCGAAGTATCATCCTCTAAAATCACATGCATCTAAGACAAATTTAATTATTTTGGGTTCCATATGCCTTGAGTGCTGGGCAACCTTGTTCCAATTCCCAGTCTCCTTGCAATTGGAAACACCCTTTTTTTGTGTACTTATAATCAGGCCCTGCTCCAAGATGCTTTGCAGCATTTGGTGCCTTGCCAGTGGACTTCTGTTCTTTTTGTATGAATTTCTTCCTCTCTTGCTCTTCGAAGAAGAAGCTTAAAGCATCTTCTCCTTGAGCTTGTTTAGTAGTATTATCATTCTTTCCTTAGCTCGAACCACCATCAACAATGAAGGATTTGGTGATCGTTGCATAGGAAAAATAGGAATATCTTTGATTATCACGAACTCGATGTTGTCCATAATCAACACCATGTTTATGTTGGACAAACATTTTGATGAGGACACCAAGACTAAAGATCCAAGTCAAGTTCCAGTTGATCCAAGTCAAGAGGGGAGGAATGATGAGGACACCAGTTTAGGAGCTTGATCAATATTTAGCTTCTTGTAATGAGTCTTATTACATTTTGTCATCTTGTATTTTTTATTTTAATCACGTTTTTTATTTAGTCTTTGTTTATTTTGTGAAAAGTCAAACACTTGACTTGTGTGAGTCCAATAGTCTTTTTTTTTTTGTAATTTTCGGTTTTCATTAGGAAGACAAAGGGGCTTGTCTTGATGTAATTTTCGGTTTTTCATTAGGAAGACAAAGGGGCTTGTCTTTGATGTAATTTTCGGCTATATTAGGCCTTGTAAACGTTTGGGAAAGGAGATTATGATGAAATGAAATTTGTGAGTTTTTCTTCTTGAGTTCTTGAAGAAACTATTAGAACTTATCAAGGGGTTCCTTGTGGCGTTCAACCTGACTTATCAAACGGATTCCCATCCCCGTTTGTGACATCTTCCTCATACCAAGGTTCGTGCTTGGCTAAGCATTGGGTCGCGGTTCTTCATTCCCATTTCGTGTGTTCTTGGTGGCTGCCATATTTGGTGTCGGGTTTCACCACAATCGTTGGTGTGGTTCGTATCACATTTCGTGAGGTTCTCACCATAGAGTAACATTTTAGAAATTAGAGAGAGTATGAGGTGGAAAGCCTAGAGCTACGATTATCAACTAAGTAGAGAATCAACGCATTGCTTAACAAACATGTATTCATTAAATTTTTAGAAATAGCATAACATACAAAATGTTTTGAGATAAGCAAAATACTAAAACACTTATCTTCTATTTCTTATGTACTTTAACTAGCCATGAATCCATGTGTCCCCATAGGCGAGAGTCACCAATATTCACTTAGTTAAATAGAGAAACATCTCAATTAATAAAACGTCATAGACTTTTATTAACTACCTATTCCATCCGATCAAAGTAACAAAAACTCACAAGCCTTAGAAGGATGAATAATACAATCGTAAGATAATAGTCCTAATTCTCTTGTAAAGCATAAACTTAAATCAGCCAAAAAAAGTCCCCTCCTTGAGCTATTTCTTCTCTATTTATAGGCTCAAGGAGGATTACATAAATTTGTTACAGATATTATTTCCTAAATAATCGGATACTCAGGAATTATGGGAGATAATCTCGGATATCGTTATAATTGAATAAGATCTTCTCAAAATATATGGAGTATACGACCAAGCTGGTCGTATATAAAGTCCAAATGTTACGCTAGGGGAACCTCCCTGGTCGATAGTCGAACAGAACCTTTGCTAGGTGTCAACCGCGTGTTAAAAATGTCAGCCACGTCATCCACGCCTATTCTTTGGATAACATTTGCCCCCCCAAGTTTATTTATTGCGACTAGCAATAAGTAAACTTAGGAAAACAACCTTTCATATGCCCCACGAAATATGTCAGAGCCCTCGTGCGTTTTTGAAAACCATGACCTAATCATGTCTAATCAAGCCTTTTCAGTTTTCAAGAAACCATCACGACGGCTGTTACACTCCCCCATGCTTTGATAAGTAACCCTCTCATTCACCTTTCAACCTTTTACTCGCCATTTCTGGCCAAAAATTTTCAAGAACTCCAACCCAGAACTTCGAAGGCCTCCCATCACTTTGCTTTAAGGTTCTTTATTTGCAAACTCCAAGCCGTCCCATTTCAGAATCTCCAATCTTCATCCAGGTAATTTTCTTCGTCTTTTAAACTCTTTGAGATGCCATGCATATTGCTTTTGAGTTCAGAAACTTCTTGCGTTCTTGAGTAGAAATTTGTGGGGATTCTGTATACGATGTTGATGCTTGACAGGGTAGTGTATTTTTGCTCTATATAAGTTAAGAATTAGTTTGATAGTTAGGATCATAGGTTTAGGGCATAAAATCGACGTAAAAATTTGATTTTTAGGCAAGTTGAAAAACTGAGTTTTTCCTGCCCCTTTGGAGTTGAAAAAGCTTTTTCTCAGAAAACTTTTTACTTCCACTTTTTGATATGTTTTTCAAATTGCTAGCATAAAACTTAGTGTTTCGGTTAGAATGCTGCTGGTCGATAGACGCGAGCAACGTTATTCCAACTTTCAACATAAGTTCCCAGGCTGTGCGTCTTATCTCCTCCTTTGTCTGTTTGCAGTTCATATGCAAGACCCGTGGGGAGGAGAAAGACCCATCGACGACGATCTCTTAGTTCAACTGCTTGAAGACGAAGAACAACCTTCGACTCTAATATCAGATATTCCTTTTTCTTGCCTTAACCTAAACACTTCCCCAGTTCCGACCCAAAATATGGCTCGCACCAAAACTAAAGATTGAAAAAGAAAAACTCCCCACACTTCTCATTAGCCTATGGTTGATGCTCCCTCGACCAGTGGTCGAGACAAAAATATTCCTGACCCAAATGTGCAAAGGCATGCCCGCCCTCGACACGCTACTCAGCCGGATGTCGAGTGGCATGTTGTCGCTGAGAGTAGGGTGACGATCAGGATGATCGCCAACTACTTAAATAAATACAATCTGACAGGGGTGACTGATGAGGACACCAAGACTAAAGATCCAAGTCTAGTTCCAGTTGGTCTGGTGACGAGGGCGTAAGCCAAAAGACTCAGTTTAGGAGTTTGATGAGTCTTATTGTATTTTGTCATCTTGTATTTTTTATTTAGTCTTTGTTTATTTTGTGAAAAGTCAGACACTTGACTTGTGTGAGTCCAAGAGTCCTTTTTCTTTATTTTTCGGTTTTTCATTAGGAAGACAAAAGGCTTGTCTTTATTTGTCGGTTTTCATTAGGAAGACAAAAGGTTGTCTTTAATTTTCGGTTTTTAGGAAGACAAAGGGGCTTGTCTTGATGTAATTTTCGGCTATATAAGGCCTTGAAAACATTTGGAAAAATCAGATTATGATGAAATGAAATTTGTGAGTTTTTTTCTTCTTGAGTTCTTGAAGAAACTATTGAACTTATCAAGGGGTTCCTTGTGGCGTTCAACCTGACTTATCAAACGGAATTCCCATCCCCGTTTGTGGCGTCTTCCTCATACCAAGGTTCGTGCTTTGCTAAGCATAGGGTCGCGGTTTACCATTCCAATTTCGTGTGTTCTTGGTGGCTGTGCCATATTTGGTGTCGGGTTTCATCACAGTGTTGGTGTGGTTCGTATCAGTTGGTATCAGAGCTTAGGATCATCCGGTTTGGCCTATCCTTTTTCATTTTTTTCTATTCAGTTCGTGTTATTATATTAGGATTTCTGAAAAAAAAAAAAAATCAATTCGTGTTCCTATATTCAATTCGTGTTCATCTAGTCGTGTTTTTTCTATTCTAGAGCTTGTTAATTTCCTTGTTTCAATTGTTTCCTTGTTTCCCTTATTTGTTGAGAAATCTGAAACTATTCTAGAGCTTGTTGATTTCCTTATTTCAATTGTTTCCTTGTTTCAATTATTTCTTTATTTCCAAAGTTTCCATTATTTCTTTGTGAAATCCCTTGAAATCCGAAACTAGTCTACACAAAGTTTCAATTCCTTTGTAATCCCCTATTTTGTTTTCTTTTCATTTCTGAAATCATGAATTAGGGTTCTTAACGTGAATTAGGGCTTTGAGTTTTATCTTGTTCTACTTGTGGAATCTGACTTTTCATTGGTTTTCTCTAGTTCTTATTGTGAAATCCGAATTTTCATTGAGTTTCTCTTGCTTTGCTTTTGAAATCCGAATTTTACCTTGGGTTTCTCTTGTTCTGAATTGGGGTTGAGTTTCTCTTGTTCTTATTGTGCAATCCGAATTGGCATTGAGTTTTTCTCTTGTTCTTATTGTACAATCCGAATTTGTTTTATTGTGAAATCTGATTTGGCATCGAGTTTCTCTTGTTTTATTGTGAAATCTGAATGGACAGTGAGTTTCTCTAGTTTTTCATTGTGAAAATCCGAATTTGCATTGAGAATCTCTTGCTCTTTTGTGAAATCCAAGTTGTTTTGTTTTCGAATCCAAGTCTGATTTTTTTTTTCTTGTGTCTTGTACCTGCGTTTGAGGATCAAGAGGAAAGAAAAGACAGAAAAGAAAGAAGAAGAAAAATTCAAAGGGATCCGAACCTTTAAAAAAAAAAAAAAAGAGTCTGGAAACCCCTCTTAAAAAAATTTGTTCTATTCCTGATCCCTATGGTCTAGAGGCCTTTTTTCCAAAACCCCACACAAGTGTTCCAAAAATCATCAATTTTCGCCAATTTTTCATCAGTTTTCGTTTGGTTTGTTTGGTAGGATTGGCTGCTTGAACCTCCATATCACCGTTTCATTAGTTTTCAAAGGTCTTAAAGAAGAATACGAGTGGAAAAAGGCAGAGGTGTGAGCTTATTTGAGGGTAAAAGCCATCAAAGTTGAGTGAAACACGAGTGGACTTGAGTGACATTTTTTGAGTGAAAACACGTGAGGGAGTGTGGTGAGGTTTTTTTTTTCTATAACTGTTCTAACCTTATTTTTTTGCAGATTTTTAATAATGTCACAAAATACAGAAAGAAATGCAGGCAATGACGCTCCACCACCTACAGTTCCAAATCTACAAATTGAAGCTTTAATGGGGGAGATGAGGAGGATGTTGAGGGAGGAGTGTGAACAAATACATGAGAGGTTGGATAGGGTAGAAGAGGGAACACAACGGAGGCCACGGAGGAATAGGATGCACCAAAGGGAGGATGAGAATGAAGGGGATTTGGAAGGGGTAATTTCTGATGATGAGTTTGATAGGATGTCGGCAGGTAACCATAGGAGGTATGGCGGGGATAGAGAAGCTAGGAACCAGGTAGATAATTATTTGGGAAATATCAAAATGAGAATTCCTGCATTTCAGGGAAAGAGCGATCCTGAAGCATACCTTGAGTGGGAGAAGAAGATGGAGCTAGTTTTTGATTGTCACAACTACTCCGACATGAAGAAGGTAAAACTTGCTGCCATTGAGTTTACTGATTATGCTATTGTTTGGTGGGATCAGTTGTGCATCAACAGGAGGCGGAGTGGAGATCGTCCTATTGACACATGGGAGGCAATGAAGAGGGTGATGAGGCGACGGTTTGTACCACCTCATTATTATCGAGATCTGTACCTTAAGTTGCAGGGTCTTCGTCAGGGCTATAGAAGTGTTGATGAGTATTACAAGGAGATGGAGATGGCTATGATTAGAGCCAATGTTGAAGAGGATCGGGAGGCAACCATGGCAAGGTTTTTGAATGGGTTGAACTGAGAGATTGCTAATCCAATTGAGCTACACCATTATGTGGAATTGGAAGATTTGGTGCATATGGCAATCAAAGTTGAGAGGCAGCTCAAGAGGGGTAGTACAAGTTCAAAGCCAAGACCGAGCCCACACAATTCAAGTGCAACACCTTGGCGGTCAAACTATCCAAAGAAGGAAGAAGACCAACCTACTTCATCCTTTACAGCAAAACCAGCCACGACCCCTCAAGGTAAGACAACCCCTACTTCGTCCTGTTCTAGTGAGATAAAGTGTTTCAAATGTCAGGGGCGAGGACACATAGCTAGCCAATGTCCAAACAAGAGAGTTATGGTGATTCGAGAAAGTGGCGAGCTCAATTCTGAAGATGAAGATGATCTTGCTGACATGCCACCATTGGAAGATGCTTCTATCGATGATGAAGAGTATGGGCCAGAATCTGGTGAGATGCTTGCACTAGTCACACGACGAGCCTTGAATTTGCAAGCAAAAGAAGAGGAAGAAGAGGTGCAGCGGGAGAACATCTTTCACACTCGTTGTCATGTGAAAGACAAGGTATGTAGTGTGATTATTGATGGAGGTAGTTGTACTAACGTTGCTAGTTCTTCCATGGTTGAGAAGCTGGGGCTCCCAACGCTTAAACATCCTTGTCCATACAAGTTGCAGTGGTTGAATGATAGTGGTGAAGTGAGGGTTACAAAACAGGTGCTGGTATCATTTCGAATTGGCAAGTATGAGGATGAGGTATTGTGCGATGTGGTTCCCATGCAAGCTGGACACCTCCTTCTAGGAAGGCCTTGGCTATTTGATCGGCGAGTCCAGCATGCTGGCTTCACCAACAAGTACTCATTCACGTTCCATCAACGAACAATCACTCTAGCTCCATTGACGCCAAAGCAAGTATATGAAGACCAAGTGAGGTTGCAAAAATTGAGTGATAAAAAAATATTGAGTGAGCAAAAGAAGGAGAGTGAAAAGATGAATGAGAGTGAGAAAAAAGAGAGACAAAGAGAGAAAAGGGTTGAATCAAGTGAGCGAGAAAAGAAAGAGAAGAGTTCGATCAATGAGGGAAAATTAGAGAGAAAGCAGAATAATTTTTATGCAAAAAAAAGTGAGGTTAAGGAGGCTCTTTTAAACACTAACCAACTTGATGCTCACAAAAGTCGTCACAAGCAGGTTTTTGACCCCGGTGATTGGGAATGTGTACACATGAGGAAAGAGCGATTCCCAGCACAAAGACGTTCCAAATTGCTTCCTCGAGGAGATGGTCCGTTTCAAGTGCTAGAAAGGATCAATGACAATGCCTACAAACTCGATTTACCAGGTGAGTATACTGTTAGTGCTACTTTTAATGTTTCTGATTTGAGTCCTTTTGATGCAGGTGAAGATTTGAGGACAAATTCTCTCAAGAGGGGGGGAATGATGAGGACACCAAGACTAAAGATCCAAGTCTAGTTCCAGTTGGTCTGGTGACGAGGGCGTAAGCCAAAAGACTCAGTTTAGGAGTTTGATGAGTCTTATTGTATTTTGTCATCTTGTATTTTTTATTTAGTCTTTGTTTATTTTGTGAAAAGTCAAACACTTGACTTGTGTGAGTCCAAGAGTCCTTTTTCTTTATTTTTCGGTTTTTCATTAGGAAGACAAAAGGCTTGTCTTTATTTGTCGGTTTTCATTAGGAAGACAAAAGGTTGTCTTTAATTTTCGGTTTTTAGGAAGACAAAGGGGCTTGTCTTGATGTAATTTTCGGCTATATAAGGCCTTGAAAACATTTGGAAAAATCAGATTATGATGAAATGAAATTTGTGAGTTTTTTTCTTCTTGAGTTCTTGAAGAAACTATTGAACTTATCAAGGGGTTCCTTGTGGCGTTCAACCTGACTTATCAAACGGAATTCCCATCCCCGTTTGTGGCGTCTTCCTCATACCAAGGTTCGTGCTTTGCTAAGCATAGGGTCGCGGTTTACCATTCCAATTTCGTGTGTTCTTGGTGGCTGTGCCATATTTGGTGTCGGGTTTCATCACAGTGTTGGTGTGGTTCGTATCAGTGACCCTAGTCAAACCTAACCCAAACCAAATGGCTAATCTGCCTGGAGGTGCTTACAGTGCCTGGTCACGGTTTCATGTTGAGGCAGGAGCCACTTTGCCTCTTCATTCCTTCTTTCAGGGGGTGGCCAACTACTTCGAAGTTGCCCCCTTCCAAATTACCTCAAACGGATATAGAATGCTCGCTGCACTCTATATCCTGTATAGCCAGAAAAAATGAGTCATAGCTAGAGTAACTTTTGAAATCATAATTAAAAAATATACTAATTGTAGTTTTTAGTTATCCCTTACATAGTTATTCCAAGTGTATATTTTGTTCTTGTAATTTTTAAATTTTGGAACATACTGATCTATTGATTATTTTGTTTGCCTATTGATTCTGTCTGAACTATGTTGTAATTACACAGGAAATTATGAATGAATATAGTAGTTGAAAATAAAGAAATGAAAAAATTCCCATATTCTACATGGGATGTCGGTCTCCACAAAATTGTTGTCTTATGTATTACAGGGGACGATGCTTGCACATAAATTGTCATCTCATGTACTGCAGAAAGATGACACTTGAGTAGGAACTGTCGTCTCATTTACTGCAGTGGATGATGCTTGCACAGAAACTGTTGTCTCATGTACCACAAGAGACAACGTTTGTATAGGAACCATCGTCTCATGTACGGTAGGAGATGATGCTTTTATTTAAACCGCCGTTTCATGCATTACATGGCATGACATTGCATGGGACGACGGTACTAGAACCGACGTATGAGAGTCCATATGACGGTTTAAAACCATTGTCCCATGTCAATTTTGTAGTAGTGCCTATTTTGGGATCCCATGTGCTAAATAATTATTTTAATGAAGATTATTTGTTTATGACCAAAATCTTTTAAACTTAACCTGTTTATGATTATAGGATCACGTTTTCAATGACTTGGTTAGTAAGTCCTGCACTGTTTAAAATACACAGTGTAATGGCTTTGGTTATCTGGGGCGTTACAACTTGGTATCAGAGCGGTCTAGGTTTAAGGGTTCCTGAAGACTGGCTGGACATGTACACTTGCCGCTAAAGACAAGCTCGACTCAGGGTTTCGTAATTGAATATATGAGATTATATGCTTAAGTGTTTGAATAGAATATGAATGCATTAATTTGTATGGTTAATAGGGAGCATGAGATTCTGATAGGGCCTGGCCATTGACTGCTGTGTGGTGATATTGAGGCGTGCTTATTAGCATTGCTATTGCATGTGGATGAATGTTTTGTTAATGGTTACTATATTGATTACATGTGGTTAATTGTCTAAATTGAATTTAAATGCTTAATCTGTTTGTTAGTATATGGGAAGCATGATGAACATGATTACATTTAGTAGCAATGAATTTGTTAGCTAATGCATAATAGCGTAGACTAGTGTTTGTTATGCTTTATGTGTATGGTTATTATGATTGTTTGGATTTGCTCGTGGAATGGTTCTAGATATGAACATCGAGCTGAGGGGTTTAGTTAGTAATGGTGGGTGAATTCAGATTGTTTGTGCTCGGAATAGTTAAATGGACTTGGTAATGATATGGTAGGGGTTGCAGATGATAAATAGGGATTGGAACCCACCATCTGCCCTTGAAGGTCACAACAAACATTCGCTGGTAAGTGGGTAAGCTGTGAGGTGTGATAGAGGAGACTAGATGGGTTAAGCAGCGGGTTCTTCTGGGAAAAGAGCTGCTTTGTATAGTGTAACAGTAGGGGTGCCAGTGTTGGTTGACTTAAAGGTATAGATAGTCAAGAGTGCTATAGGGAAAGCTTTAGGCAACATTACTCCCTGGTTATGAGGAAGTTTTGGATGTACCCCGAAATTGATTGGAGGATGAGCATAGCTAGTCCCATCCTTGATTACATGAAGGTGATAGGTCGTGAAAAAATGGTGGCGCTAAGTGGTTGTGGCAGAAGAATGCCCGAAAGTAGTACTCTGACCCAAGATGCTGTTGTAAAGGGTTAAGAGGAATTCAGGCAGTGATTCAATAAAGAGATTATAAAGGTGTAGACTGAGTTACAGAGATTAATAAGTTTATGAACTTGTTTGAGAATGGTAAGGCAATGAATGTATGTCAATGAGCTAGTGGGTTGGTCGATTCGTTTGGGAGATTGATATAAGTAGATGTAGCCAGAGATGATGAATCATTTAGGGATTGAACTCTAGGATGACCCAGGGCATTAGGGCCGCTCCGGTGCATGAGGTTTTCATCAGTGCTTGGGCAGCAGGGACAGCCATGGTATATAAGGAATGCAGTATGGAGCGTGAGTGTCGAAGGGCAAAAAATGCGGATGAGGGTGTTCCCATTGGTTGAACTTTGTCAGGGCAGATACTCAATAATCGGAATAAAAGAGCCCCTGACAGTTCTTTGTCTCTTGGTTTTGACAGGAAGGGGTATAGTTTACAGGATAGCCATCAGGGCAGTGATGAGGCTTAGTGAAGATTAATCAGTATGCACCAGATGCAGGCGACGCCAACTGGAAAGATGCCAGACAAGGGCACGTTATCTATATGAAATTGTTCAGTACATTAGGGTCGATTAGGGATTGCCCAAGATTAGAGAATGGAAGACTGGAATGTCTTGTTACATTTGAAGCCCGAGGATAGTTCCTTGGAGGTGACCGATTGACTTGATCATCCTCGCTCTTGGTTACATAATGAGCTGAAAGAGTTTGGTGTTGCGTATCTTCTAGAAAAGATTTAGATATGAATTACATGCCTCAAGGTTGTTATACAAGTGGCTGGAAATATTAGTGTTTGTTGGGGATGAATTAGAAACTTCTAAAAGAAGAGTTGGAATGTAACTGATAAAGAGGTTCGTGGTGAAAGTAATTGAGCTCGTCATATTAGAGCCTTGTTATGAGCCTGAGTGAGAGCTAATTTGTTAAGAGACAACCATGGATTGTGAGGGACATCAGTTGAAGTATATAAGTTGGATTGAATGGAAACTGAAGTGATCAATAGGGATTCAGATGGGTATGTAAGGGTTGTTGAGTACGCTTCAAGAGTCGGCTAAGGACAGATTTAGTATTGGGGACAGTGTGAAGAGTGGTATTAGTTGGCAAAAAGAATTACTAGTTCAGCGGAAGGAGTATCTGGTTTAGGGATGGATTAGACAGAGCGTCGTACTGTGGAATTCGTTGTCATCGTCTGTTAAGGATGAAGAGTTTAAATGCCTGGTTACAAGACAGGACAATGTCTTCAGGAATTGATCTTCGATCTGGTTATTAATTAGCTGAGGATCAAGAAAAGAGACATTTTAGGAATTAGCACTTGTACCAAGTAGGGTGTGATGGATTACCAGTAGAGATTCTTAACTGATTTAAGCTTCGACAACACCTGTAAGTTTCAACAAGCAGAGAGTACAAGAATGATATGAATAAGTCACATCTAGGTTCGTTAAGGGTGCATTGAACTACTTTCCAACTAGAAGCAGAATGCGAACGACTACTACAATGACGATACTAAGACTGAAGAAGTAGGGTAACAGGTAAGCCTCCAGAAGGTGTCGGTTTCAATCTCACAAAGGGTATTCAAGGTCATGCTACAGGAAGAGAAGGGATTCGGTATGAAGAGGTTCAATCAGAAGCTACAGAGAGATTACTGAAGAATGTCTGAAGGATAAGAAGCACAACGAGACTGGTGAACATGTCATCTACCACACAAGTATCTTTGGACGGTCGTATCAGAGATTAGAACGACAAAAGAACCTAAGAAGGGTAGACTGAATGAACAACTTTGTATCATATTTTTGGAAGACTGAATAAGGATTGGTTAACACCTCGTAATATAGAAGTCAGTGCGTAGTGGATGGTTACAGAAGGGTAGTATGAGGGACCTTGACCTTGTTTTAAGAACATGAAACTGAAAGCAGTGCGTCAAGTTTAAGGCACCCCCAGATATAGACTGAAGGGGTGATGGCTTGAGCCTCGCGATAGGTGAGAAAAATGGGATATGGTTGGTTTATAGAGAATGTTCAGTTGACGGTGAAGATATAACGTAAGGGATTTGAGCGCTGGTCGTCTACGGAGGAATAACCCTAAGACCAGGATCCGGTGTGACTTACTGGGTAATTTACGTTAGAAATCCTTGACTGTACAAGAGGGAAATTAGTTTGGAAGCAGATCTCTTACTGGGGATGGTCTGTGTTGGTTGGATAGGACACCATGGATTACAACAAAGTCAGATAAAATAACAATTGGGATTGGTATGGTGCCGGTGATGGGTTGTGAATAGGTATATGTCTCGATGGGCAATGAAATTCAGGAGGAGGATCTTGTGAGAATGGTTAAGAAACCTACCATTGTAAAATGAGTTAAGAAATGAAGATTGGATGAGTGATCCGATGGAACCCGATAATGAGGTGAAGATCCTAAAGGAACATTGTACCTCCTTAAGGATGTTGTGATCAAGAAATTTAAATGGATAGTAAGATCAGATATCCCTATATTGAAAGGTAATATGGTATAGCAGTGGATCATTGGTGTGGACCACGTTGAACTACAAGTAGGGTAATTGGACATAAAAGGTTGTAACTCGACAGATTGAGTTAACACATTTTGGTTCGTGTGAATGAGTGACATGTGTGACAATTGATGATAATGGGTTGAGCCCCTTTAATTCTCAAGGTTCTGGAAAGAAATTAGAGAACGAAGGGAGTAGGATTGGATCTTAGAATTGGTGGCTAACTACAGTTAAATGGCAATCTGAAGGATTGATGGTTATTTTAACAAACTACGCATTGAACGTGCAAGTGTCTGGGATATTAAGAAAAGTATAGTCCTTTAGTGAGCAGCCACAGTGTTGAATGCTGTGACTGAGGTGACACAGCATAAGATATGGTAAGATAGGGGGCATGCAGTGATGATTCTAAGTAAGCAAATGAAAGACAACGAGTATTATGGTTCAGTATTGGTTCGGGGGAAAACCAATGAAGACATGAGAATCATTAGGGCAGGAGCATCTGCCTATCTGAAAGGACATAAGGGTACGTAAGAATCAAGTGTCTGGACACGAAATTCCAGAACGGGAGACTTGTAAGTCTCCAAGCAGTGCAGACAAGAAAGAGTATGAGGAAAATAAAAAGGAATTTGACTTCCGGTTTAATAAGAGTTCTGAGATCATACTAAGGGTTAGGCCAGGGGCCTACAAGGTTGCCTTATCCTGGTGTGAATAGTGGTTTATGAGTTTTATTGGTGTCAATAACAAGACGGAAAGTGATCGCTGATGAGATAAGTGGACTCTGGGGTTTCAGCTGAGTCTTTGGGCGAGAAAAGGGGTAACAAGATTATAGTTATAAGATAAGATCTTATGGAACAAGACTGTCACTCTATTAAGAGAGTTTTGTTGAAGGATTAAAGGTAAAGAATTGGACTCTGGAGTTACGGTCAGAGATGTGGGGTTTATTACTTGATGGGTGTTCGAATAAATTTCGAGGACGAAATTGTTAGGGGATCATTGTAACGACCCAAAATTGCTAATAAGGCTCAAGGGCCTTGATTAGTGTGCCAGGAGGGCATAATTGGTATTTATGTGAATAAATAATTAAATGCATGATTATGTGGCATGCATGATTGTATGAGCATATGGATATGATTAGATGCATGTTTATGAGTATTAAATATGCATGTGGGCCCTGTTTTGTTTATAAGGGCATGTTTGTAACTTTGGCCGTTGAGGGCATAAATGTAATTATATGTGATAAATTGTTGAGACCACATTATTATGTAGATATATTTGCAGCTTGTGGCTTGAGACGATCCTAGTGAGCGGTTTAGCAAAATAGTCACGGTGGGGATTTATACTCGGCTCGGGGGAGCCTAGGGGTCTTTCTGAGAACTTGGGAAATATATTGAAGATTATTAGGCATTGGGTAAAATAATTTGTGATTAATTATATGACGGGAATTAAGTGGTAGATATTAGGGACACTCGAGGAATTAGCGGGAATCGGGAGCAAATGACCAAAATTCCCTTAGAGTGTTTTAAGGCTTAGGTTTATTTGGGAGGGCAAAAGGGGCTTTTGGTGTTTAAAGGGGATAAGTGTTATTCTGATTATTTGGATTTCATGGAGTTTGTAGAAGGAATTTGGAAGCTGAAGGAAAGAAGAGATAAGGAGAAGGAAAAACAGAGACCCCTTTCCTCCTCCACTCGGTTTTCCATCTCTCCACCGTTTCTTGTGGTTCTTGGAGCTGGAAACTCAGGGAAAAGGCTAAGCAAGGTCTTAGGACTCTAATCCTTGGGGTGGCTAGAAGTTCATCATGATTTAGCTCAAGTTAAGGTAAGGTTTAAGAATTTGGTTTAAGTTTTCTAAATTTGAAGAAGTGGATTCATACTATGAGTTTTGGATGAAAATCAAAGGGCTTGAGCTTTGGGATTTGAGGACCTAAGGGCTGGAAGGGCATAGAAAAACAATCTAAGGTCGGATTCTCTAAGTTAAGGTAACTAATTCTAACCTTAAAGTTCTGGGTTTCTGATGGTCTTCTTGAGCTCTTGAGCTCAAGTGTGATTTTTGTGTTTGATGATGTTTTGGCTGAGATTTTTTGATGTTGATGGGTTGTCTTGGTTGAGTTATAGTGGGTAGGTCAATTTTGAGGTTGGGTAAGTTTTGGAGTGGTTTGGTAGAGCTTTGGCTCGGGGAAGTTCGAAGGGGAACCCAGAAAACTCATGCATGTTGTTTGTAGCACTGTAGCGCTAGCCTTAGAGTGCTACATCGCTAGGCTTCATTTCCTGGGGGGCTTCGTCTCTGTCTGTAGCGCTGTAGCACTACCCTACCTCCAGAAATGGGTTTTGGGTGTTTTTCTTAGGGTTTTTGCTTGGGGGCTCGGGGGTCTATTCCACCACCTCGTTTGGTGGAATTGGGCTTCCCGAGGGCTTAGGATTGGTCCCGAAGTTGGGTTTCGGAATTGAGTTAATGATGGTTCTATTTTACGGTTGTGACTAGGTTTTCACTAGGGCTCTGACGGGATCGTGCTCGAGGGTCATCTCATTTCGTCAAGGCACTAGGAATAAAAGGTAAGAAAAATGTACCCAATTTTGTGGTTATGTTGGGACTAAGAGTTCCCTATATTTATATGTAATGTCATGAGATGGTATTACACCATGGGACATATGGTAAACGGCCTAAGAGTGCCGGAATCAATATTTGTGCACAGGACGCGGCTCGACCACTGGTAGCTAAGGTTCATCAAATTATCACTAAGCTTGGCCTAAGTGAGCCAAAGTCAGTGGGTTGAACACTGGGCTCAGCCTAAGTGAGCCGATGACAGTGACTTTGAGAATGTGTATAGATTAAAGGGAATTGAACAAGTTGACTATCAAGAATAAGTACCCCCTACCAAGGATTGACGACTTGTTCGATCAGCTTCAAGGTAAGACGGTGTTCTCAAAGATTGATCTTCGATCTGGTTATCACCAGCTGAGGATCAAGGACGAGGACATACCGAAGACGGCCTTCCAAACGAGGTATGGGCACTATGAGTTTCTGGTCATGTCATTTGGTTTGACCAATGCCCCAGGAGCCTTCATGGACCTAATGAACAGGGTGTTCAAGGACTTTCTGGATCAGTTTGTTATTGTCTTCATCGACGACATCTTAGTGTACTCCAGTTCAGAGACAGAGCACGAGATTCATCTTCGACAGGTTCTGCAGAGATTGAGGGAGCATCAGTTGTATGCCAAGTTTAAGAAATGTGAATTTTAGTTACCATAAGTGACTTTCCTTGGACACATTATGGGTGCAAATAGGGTTAAGGTGGATCCATCTAAGGTACAGGCAGTTAGGGACTGGCCGAGGCCAAGGAACGCCTCGGAGGTGCGGAGTTTTCTTGGTCTAGCGGGTTATTATAGACGGTTTGTGGAAGGCTTCTCGAAGATAACGGCACCGATGACAGAATTGACACGGAAGAATTTGAAGTTTATTTGGTCAAACAAGTGTGAGGACAGTTTCCAAGAGCTGAAGCGACGACTTATTACTACGCCTGTGTTAAGTCTACCTTCGGGGGAAGGGAAGTTTGTTGTTTACTGCGATGCATCGAGGTTGGGTTTAGGCTGTGTGTTGATGCAGAAGGAGAAGGTCATAGCTTATGCATCACGACAGCTGAAGGAGTATGAGCAGCGGTATCCTACCCATGATTTGGAGCTAACAGTGGTGGTATTTGCACTGAAGATTTGGCGACATTACTTGTATGGGGAGAAGTGCGAGGTATACACTAACCACAAGAGTTTGAAATATTTCTTTACACAGAAGGACCTGAACATGAGATAGAGGCGTTGGCTAGAGTTGGTGAAAGACTATGATTGTGATATTTTGTACCATTCGAGGAAAGCCAACGTAGTGGCGGATGCATTGAGCCGGAGAGGCCCAGGTCAGTTATACAGTTCCACCCATATCTTGAGAGAGTTAGCTGATGAGATGGTCAGAGCAGGGATAGAATTGGCGGTAGGCCAATTGGCCAATATTACTCTGCAGTCGACCCTGCTAGAGCGAATTAAAGAGGGACAGTTGGTAGACGCTTAGTTAGAGGAGGTTAGAGAGAATGTCTTAGCGGGAGTAGCTAAGGACTAGTCTATTTCTAAGATTGGTTTGCTATGGTATCAGGGACGGATTTGTGTTCCAGCTGATGAGGGGATCAGACGAGAGATACTGGATGAGAGTCTCATACGACGCTGTACTCACTTCATTCGGGTACCACGAAGATGTACCAGGATCTACAGATGTTATATTGGTGGCCCGGGATGAAGAAGGATGTGGTGGAGTACGTTGCTAGATGTTTAACCTGTCAGCAGGTGAAAGCTGAGCATCAGTGACCAGCAGGGTTGCTTCAGCCTTTGGGTATTCCCGAGTGGAAATGAGAGAACATTACGATGGATTTTGTAGGAGGTTTACCCAGGACGGTAGGGCTTCATGACTCGGTGTGGGTGATAGTGGACAGATACACCAAGTCAGCCCATTTTCTTCCAGTGAAGCCAACATATACTGTGGATCAATATGCTGAGTTGTATGTGAGGGAGATTGTACGTCTCCATGGGGTTCCTAAGTCTATAGTATCAGACCGGGATCCTATCTTTACTTCCAAGTTTTGGGGTGGTTTGCAGAAGGCTATGGGAACTCAATTGAAGTTTAGCACGACCTTTCATCCTCAGACTAATGGACAGTCTGAGAGAAAGATTCAAGTGTTAGGGAATTGACATTATTGGTCGGTTACCGAAGGGAAAGGGGAGAGTACAATATGCAGTGGTAGCAGTTGATTACTTCACCAAGTGGACTGAAGTTGAACCACTAGCAACCATCACCTCCAAGAAAGTACTGGACTTCGTGTTGAAAAACATAATCTGTAAGTTTGGTCTACCCTAGAAAACAGTGGCCAACAAAGGCACCCAGTTTGACAGCCATCTGTTCACCAATTTCTGTGCCAAGCATGGCATCACTAAAAGCTTCTCAACAGTCTCACATCCCTAAGCCAATTGTCAGGTCAAGGTAGTTAACAAGACTCTCACAAACACTCAGAAGAAGAGTTTAGAAGAGGATAAGCGAAACTGGCCAGAAAGATTGCCTGAAGTACTCTGGTCATACAAGACTATCGAACGAACAGCCACTGGTGATACCCCCTCTGCACTCGCATATGGATATGAAGCAATGCTTCCAGTAGAGGTGACTCCACCATCTCACAGGCGTACAAATTACGACCAAGATCGTAACCACCAGCTGTTGGCCGAGTCCTTAGACCAGATTCAAGAAAGACGGGAAAATTCCAACATCCGTCTTTCTTCCCACCAGCAAAAATTTGCCCGATACTTCAACTCCAGAGTCAAGGAACGTAAGTTCGACGTGGGTGATTTAGTCCTATGAAGAATATTCCCAGAAACTCAATATGCCTCGGCAGGAGTACTAGGTCCGAGCAGGGAAGGCCCCTACCAAGTTACAGAGACAGTACTGCCTGGCATGTACAAGATAGCATGATAGACAAAGATCTCCAACTAGTGTTTGTCTCTTGTTACTGGAATGGGGAGCACCTGAGGAAGTACTGCCAATGTAACGCCCTACTACCTTAGAGCAGTTACTAAGTGAGTTTAGAATGTTCATCTAACTTGCTAGTCAAGAATTTAGGTCAAAAGTGTAACTAAATTGTATTAAAATCACACAATTTGAAAATGTAGTCATTCTTTGAAAATTATAAAGCGTTTAACATTCGGGATGCCAAAATACTGGTTATAAATATTTACAACTCAAAATATGACTAAAGCCGACTACACGACAAAATAAGATTTAGTACAAAACATCTCCCAAAAATACCCCTGACTGTGGCAGCCAGGCAAACCAGACATGTACGCGTCGCTTCACGCTCTCCGTACTCATGGTTGGTCGACTTTCCCCTTGCCCTTACCTGCACCACAGAGCACCCGTGAGCTGAAGCCCAGTAAGAAAACTCCACACATAAATAACATATGCACATCAATCATTCAACATATAACAAATCTGCCAACAGGCTAACACATACGACCATGCCGTCCTAGGCACTTTACCAGGCCCTGGGTTCATGGTCTGCACCATGAGGATATCCCAGGTATCCTTTAGGGTCTCACCCTGGCAACTCGCACTCCGCATGCTAAACACTACTCCCGGCCCCTTGTCGTTCTCGGCCTTCGCTGTTCCCGCCCTTGCCATCCTCGACCTTCACCATTCCCGGCTCTTGCCGTTCATTCACATATATGCACACATAGCATACTTAAATATGTATTAACATAATAAATCTACACCCTACACACAATCATATAGGGTCGTGCCCTGCAACACAACTATGGGGACTCGCCCTGCTCTACGGGTACAGCAGTTTTCTTACCTGTGTCCCGAACTTCTTGAGCACCGAAATCTCGGGCATAGTCCTCTAACTTGAGCCTCGTTGAAAACCTAGTCACAACACATACATAGCACTTTACTAACCAATTCATAAGCATCCCCCGGAACCAATCTCGTGCTCTCGGGACCTCCCGTTTCCCCACACAAGGTAGCGAAAGCATCCCCCGAGCCCCCTGAGCCAAAACCCTAAAAACACAAACTTCCATCTCCTGAAATTGGCCTAGCATCGCGACACAACCCTATAGGGGCCGCGATGCCCAGCAAGCCTCCCCTATCCTAATTCAACCTAGCGCCGCGGCACGGAAGAACAGGGCTGCGGGGCTCATACTCGAACCCAGAAAACTGGGTTTTTCCCAACATTTTTCCCGAGCCAAAACTCTTCTAAAAATCAAAACCAAGGTACACCCAAGTCCCAATTTGACCTAAGATCCCAAATAAACAGTATGGAAACTCAGAAACAATAGCAACAAACCCAAACACACAATCAAATCCAAGAATCACCTAGTGGTTTAAACCACCCTTCAGAAAAACTTAAACCACACCAGCAATTAAACTTCAGAGATGCATGGAATCCTTACCTCAAGCAGAATCTCGACCTTGAGCTACCTCCAAGTCCAACTCCAAGCTTAAATCCCTTGATTCCCAAGCTGAACCTCACAATCACTAAGCCACAAATCCAATTTTCAGCACTCAACCCAAACTCTCAAAACATGCAAGGAGACTCAAAACCAGAGATGAAGCCTTACCTCTGAATTAATCTTGGCCTATGCTTGACTCTAGTTGCCCCAACTTCAGCCTTGAATTCCTTCCTTGACCCCAAAGAAGATTAGCTCTTCTTCACCTTCCTTCTAGTCTGGTTCTCTCTAGACTTCCAGCAGAAAACTCATGAATAAGCCTAAGTGTAAATAACGTGAATGACCTCTCCTTAGCCAAGGTTATCTTCGGCCAAATTACCATTTTTCCCTTTCCCCTAATAAAATTCTTATACTAACCTCAAGGGCAATTCCGTCATTTCACCCATGTCCCGCTAAGTCCTCGAGTACACCTAAAAATTCCTGTTAATCCCAGCATACTCGAATCATAACTAAATTACTACCCGATACTTAATAAATCCAAAGCCCATATTATATACCCCAAATACCTCTAGGCTCCTCCCTAGCTAGGTATTTGACCCTGTTGTGACTTTCCAGCTAAACTGCTCCCTAGGACCGTCTCGGATTGTCCAACACAATTATATCACCACTCACACATGGTATCAATCACAATATACATAAGTATTGCATTCATGCCCCCAACGGACTAAAATTACAAATACGCCCCTAATAACCAAATGGGACCCATACACATATTTAATTCGCCTAAACATGCATTTCTAATCACATAATCATCAAATTCATATATTAACACAATATATCAATTATTGCCCTCCAGACACGCTAATCAAGGCCCTAAGCCTTATTTAGCAAATTTGGGACGCTACAACCAATAAGATCACTCTTAAGTGGTCATTGACTAATCAGTACAGACACTAATTTCCCCTCCTACTGACTAGCTTAATTTAGCTATATTAGTTATGCACACATGCACGATTTTCCCTTCTATTGTAATAATTAATATCTATGAATGTAAGCTGTGGTAGTAGTGACGCAGCTTGTATGATTAATTTTTAATCAATAAGATACGATTTTTGTCCATTTTTTACAAGCCTTACTTTTACAATGATTATCTTGCTAACAAATGATTTGTTTCATGGATTGTTGGCAATGTATGAAACCTTTGTAGGTTTTGGCAAACCCAAGTGGTCCCGAGCAGGTTATTACGAGCAACTCTGGTCAGTTAGCAAGTGCCCAAGAGAATAACCCAAGAGTTATAGATCATGCTCGGTCACTTGGGGGGCACCATAGTCATACATGGACAAACAAAGGAAAAAACGCGTAATTAAAAGGACTTAGAAGCATTAATTTTTATTAATGTTAAAGTGCTTGCACGTTGCTCGGCTATCGCCAAGCAAGAAAAAGAGCCATAAAACAATTCATGTAGATAGGGTTGAACAATTTTTTGTTTACAACTCATTCGAAAGAATTGAACAGCTCTGATTTACAAAGTCGTACAGCTCCAAACAGAGCCGCACAGCTCTAAAGACAGTATATACCGAGTAGTAATATAAAATAAGGTACGAGCAAATATACTATTAAAAAGAAAGCATTTTAAAGGTATATGTCAAGTGCTCGAGATTAAAGGTTGCTCAGCTCAACCATGTTGTCTTCACAAAAATAAAAAAAATGCTCGAGATTAACGGTTGCTCGGTTCAGCCATTTTTTGTCATTGAAAAAAGAAAAGAAAGGCTAGAAATGTTAAGTGCTTCAATGGACTTGAGGTTGGTCAGTTGGTAGGCCTTGGGGCTGGACGACAGGGATAGAGGTGTCAGCTGAAGCATTTGGAATGGAGGGCAAAACAGAGTCCTCGGGGGCTAGTGTATTAACATGCTCCCCCACATTATCTTGTTCGGAGAAAGAGAATGTCAAATCCTAAACACCTGGAAGCTGTTCGATAGACGCAGTCTGGGCCTCTCCTTGTTCCCTCTTAGTACAGTATTGCATGAGCTCATCAAAAGCCTCCCCCAGATAGTTGTAGTCGATTCCCTTATTGCGCACCCAGAAGTCGTAGAAGGTACTCATGCCAAAAGCCTCGTAGGCCACAGCATCGGTAGCCCTTTCTGCTTTCTCGACATTTAGGGCCTCCTCCAAGTCTTCTTTTTCTTTCTTGATAGCCCACCCCTCCTCAGCGTTGTTTAGGGCTATTTTCTTGAGTTTCTACATCCTTGTCTCCAGCCAGTTGACATATAACTCCCTTTGCTCAGCGGCAGTTTTGAGATCCTCATTCTCTGTAGAAAACCGCTTAGCAATCTTTTTCAACTCCTGGATCTGTTGGGAGGTGCCTTCAGCATCTTTGGTCAGCTGTTCAATCTAGGCTTTCAGAGAGGCATTCTCTTCAGATTCCTTCAGCAAACTACCCACCTACTTGTTCACCATCTTACTCGATGGTGAGCATAACTAAGCTCCAGTCTCTTGTCGAAGATGGTGCTTGCGGGATGCAACGACCCAAAATCACTAATAAGGCTTAAGGGCCTTGATTAGTATGCCGGGAGGGCATAATTGGTTTATGTGTGATTTAAATGATTTAATGCATGATTATGTGATAAGCATGCTTATATGATTATATGGATATGTGAAATGCATGTTTATGAGTATTAATATGCATGTGGGCCCTGTTTAGATTATAGGGGCATATTTGTAATTTTGGCTTGTTGAGGGCATAAATGTGATTATTTGTGATAGATTGTTGAGACCACATTATTATGTGGATATATTTGCAGTATATGGCTCGAGGCGGTCCTAGTGAGCAGCTTGGCGAAATAGTCACGGCGGGGATTGATACCCGGCTCGGGGGAGCCTGGGGTATTCTTGGGAATTTAGGAAATATATTGGAGATTATTAGACATTGGGTAAATAGTTGGTGATTAATTTGATGATGGGATTTAAGTGGTAAATATTAGGAACATTTGAGGAATTAGTGGGAATTGGAAATAAATGACCATTTTGCCCCTAGAATAAGCTAAAGGGTTATTTTGTTTGGGAGGGCATAATGGTCATTTCCTAAGTCAAGGGTATGTTCAACCTTTATGTTAGAATAAGGCATAAAAGTATAGAAGAATTAAGAAAAGGAAGGAGGAAAAAACAGAAAGCTTGCTCTCTCTCTCCCTCCCTCACGATTTCTCTTCTCCCTCTCACCCTTGGGGTTTATTTTCTTGGCTGTTGATGAGGCTTGAAGTTTGGGGGATTTAGACAGAAAGTTGTGGAGAATTCAGCTGGGTATTGGAGCTGGAAATTCAGAGGAAAAGTTAGCTAAATTTGAGGTAAGAGCTTCAGTTTCATCTTTGAGTTTTGCTGAATTTCTGGGTGTGAATAGTTGATGAAAATTGGTTAGTTATGTAAGGTTGAGCTGAGTATTTTGGAGTTTGAGTATAGGCTTAATTTTGAGTTTTTGGGGGAGGAATTCTGGCTGAATTGAGAGTGTAGATTATTGTGTAATTGCTGAGGGTTTTGGGATTTTAAATAGGTAGTTTATTCTGGAATTTGTAGCTTGACTGATGTTTGAATTGGGGAATGATGTTGGGAAAAATTCTAGGCAAAGTTAAATGTTCTTGGCTGGGAGAAGGAGGAGAAAACCTAGGTTTTCTCTGGGTTCGCAGGGCGTGCCGTGACCCAACCTGGTGGCGCCGCGGCTCGTGTGGCCCTCCTGGCTTAGGAGCTCTTTAACTTGGGGGCGACCCGCCTAGGAGTTTTAAGCCTAGAGGAGTTCTAAGTATTGTTAGGGCTCGGGGGTTCGAACCTAGGGGCTCAGGACAATTTCTACTACCCGGTTTAGTAGAAATTGGGATCCCGGAGGCTAGTTTTGTTCCCTAGGTATTTTATTTCTAATTGGAAGTTGATAGTTAGCAATGACTCTTGTGACTAGGTTTGTCGCCGAGGCTCAATGCTAGGGATCGTGCTTGGAACCAATTCACCTTCTCCGCTTGGAATCAAAGGTAAGAAAACTGCACCTGGTTGTGTGGCTATGTTGGGACTAAGAGTTCCTTATACTTGTATGCAGCGTTGTATGATGGTATTATGCCATGATGTGAGCATGAAATATACGACCTAAGAGTGTCGAAATTAATATTTGTGCACAGAACGCGGCTCGGCCACTAGTAGCTGAGGTTAATTATATACAATCACTGAGCTCAGCCTAAGTGAGCTGGAGTCAGTGGGATAAACAGAGGGTGCAGCCTAAGTGTGTCGACCCTGGATATTGTATGATATGTTTACTGTTGTTAATCTGATGATTGTGGCATGTTAATTATCTCGATGATAGATTATGTGAACGATGATAGATCATGTTAATTATCTTGTTGATTGATATCATTGATTATGTGAACGATGTGGTCTACTGAGTATTTGATTAATGATTCATAAATTGTTTGACTACTGTTATTGGTTATGTTCTGTTTATGGTTTTCTTGCTGGGCCATGGCTCACGGGTGCTACATGGTGCAGGTAAAGGCAAGTGTAAGCTGGACCAACCCTGATTTGGAGAGCTCTGGGGGTAGAATGTACATAGTCAGCTGCTCGACCGCCACGGCCAAGGGATGATACAGGGATAGGAGACCCTAAAATGCCTATTTTGCCATTAGAGTGGCTTGTGGTTGTACATAACCTTTGGAAATTTTTTAAACTGTTATTTAACCCTATTTTTGGGATCCCGTGTATCAAACGCTTATTTAAATGAAATTTATCATTTATGACCAAAATCTTTTAACCCTAGTTCAATAATGGTTTTAGTGACACATTTTCAACTAAATGACTTGATTAGTAAGTCTTGCACCTTTATAAACACACAGTGTAACAGTCTTGGTTATCCAGGGCGTTACACGGGAGCTGAGTATGGGTGGGGGGGGGGGCGCTCTTCCGTCTCCTAAGACGGGTTTAAAATAGCCTCAGTATAAATTTGTGGCATATTCTATCTCAAAATCTTCCTCCAAACCAGATCTGGTTGGCCCTTTGTGGTGGGTGATGCCTTTTGATTTCAAGTGGCAGTGGCAAAGCGAGCCGCATGGGGATTTTGTGCATCGTTCGCACGAATAGTATTCTTTGTACGGGTCATAATCATCAGCTGGCAGAGGGGCGTTTTAGGTTGGTCGGTATCTCTGCACGGTGATTGTTGCGACAGGTCAATATCAGCCCGGTGATCACCTCCCTAGCGTTCTGGGCGTACAATAAAAAGGGGAAAAGGAGGAGGTGAGAGCACCGAACAATGTTGGTTGGTGTATATGTTTTGTATTATACCGACCAGTATAAAATGATGAACAGTGAGAAGCACCAACCAGTAGATAAAGTAGATCAAGAACAAGAAGTACCGAGGAAATGAAAAAAAAATTCAAGAATTTTTCTTTGTGTTCTTCAAGAACACCAAACACAAATCAGTCAGAAAAGGGCATCGTGAGGCGGATTTTCACGAAATCAAAGGCTAATACGAGCAACCCATTCCTAGAACTACCCAAAACAGTCATTCAAACCCAGATTCAAGTAACATGCAAATACTACCCAAAGATATTCTCAATAAATCACCCACATCTGCAATCTAGAACGCAAAAAAAAGTCTCTCAGACACAATGCCAAGTCAAATGTGCTTGTGGTGTGAAGATCGTGAGACGCAGAAGTCTGGGCACGAGATAGCTCTCGAAGAGACTGGGATGAGAAGGTTTAGGGTTTTTATGTTGGCTTTAGTTTGCGTGAAGTGAAGAAGAAGGTGAAAAGGGAAGAAAGGGTTGGACACCCTATTTATAGGCAGAAAGAAGTGAGCTTTGTCCTACCAAAATTTAATGCACCCGTCCCCTCAGCAGCCTCTTCAGCTACTGCCAGTACGCCTCCCCACGTACGTCAGGAATAAACTCCGCTACCCGTCCACCTAACTCACCAATCACGTCCTCTCAACTTTCGCCCATGTCAGCCCACTTCTTGAGAGTTGCACAACCGTCAGTGCAACCAAGTAATTATGACACTTTATGGTTACAAAAAAGAGGTGGGAGTGAGTGAGTGAAAAGTCATTTTTTGCAAATTTTTGGGAAACACTAAGCCAACTAATTGGGTCAGGCATCGTGCCACGTAGCAGGAGGTAGACGATATGGCCACACAAAAAAAGTTTCCATGCTACATTTGCATCATTACAAACATGGGGGAAAATGTTATCCAAAAAATTGACATATCCGACGTGTGTAGTGTCCCAGAATAATTACTTAGCTAGCTAGATAGTAGTAGTATTAGTAGTGGTAGTGGTAGTAGTAGTGGTAGTGGTAGTGGTAGTAGTAGTGGTGGTGGTGGTGGTAGTGGTCATAGTTGTAGTAGTAGTAGTGGTGGTGGTAGTAGTAGTAGTGGTAGTGGTAGTAGTAGTGGTGGTGGTGGTGGTGGTGGTCGTAGTTGTAGTACTGGTCGTAGTGGTAGTAGTGGTAGTAGTAGTAGCAGCAGCAGCAGCAGCAGCAGTAGTAGTAGTGGTGGTGGTGGTGGTGGTAGCATGGTTGTAGTGGTGGTAATGGTAGTAGTGGTAGTAGTGGTCGTAGTGGTCGTAGTGGTAGTAGTGGTAGTAGTGGTAGTAGTAGTCGTAGTGGTAGTAGTAGTCGTAGTGGTAGTGGTAGTCGTAGTAGTGTTCGTAGTATTGGTAGTATTGGTGGTAGTGGTGGTAGTGGTAGCAGTGGTAGTAGTGGTCGTAGTGGTGGTAGTGGTCGTAGTGGAAGTAGCGTTGGTAGTGGTGGTAGTGGTGATAGTGGTGGTAGTGGTGGTAGTGGTGGTAGTGGTATTAGTGGTCGTAGTGGTAGTAGTAGTCGTAGTTGATGAGGACACCAGTTTAGGAGCTTGATGAGTCTTATTACATTTTGTCATCTTGTATTTTTTATTTTAATCACGTTTTTTTTTATTTAGTCTTTGTTTATTTTGTGAAAAGTCAAACACTTGACTTGTGTGAGTCCAATAGTCTTTTTTTTTGTAATTTTCGGTTTTCATTAGGAAGACAAAGGGGCTTGTCTTGATGTAATTTTCAGTTTTTCATTAGGAAGACAAAGGGGCTTGTCTTTGATGTAATTTTCGGTTTTTCATTAGGAAGACAAAGGGGCTTGTCTTTGATGTAATTTTCAGCTATAAGCCTTGTAAACGTTTTGGCATGGCAGATTATGATGAAATGAAATTTGTGAGTTTTTCTTCTTGAGTTCTTGAAGAAACTATTAGAACTTATCAACAAGGGGTTCCTTGTGGCGTTCAACCTGACTTATCAAACGGATTCCCATCCCCGTTTGTGGCGTCTTCCTCATACCAAGGTTCGTGCTTGGCTAAGCATTGGGTCGCGGTTCTTCATTCCAATTTCGTGTGTTCTTGGTGGCTGCCATATTTGGTGTCGGGTTTCACCACAATCGTTGGTGTGGTTCGTATCAGTTGGTATCAAAGCTTAGGATCATCCGGTTTGGCCTATCCTTTCCTTTTTGTTTTTTTCTATTCAATTCGTGTTCTTATATTAGGGTTTCTCAAAAAAAAAAAATCAATTCGTGTTCCTATATTCAATTCGTGTTCATCTAGTCGTGTTTTTTTTTTCTATTCTAGAGCTTGTTAATTTCCTTGTTTCAATTGTTTCCTTGTTTCCCTTATTTGTTGTGAAATCCGAAACTATTCTAGAGCTTGTTGATTTCCTTATTTCAATTGTTTCCTTGTTTCAATTATTTCCTTGTTTCCCTTATTTGTTGTGAAATCCGAGCCACAAATCTTGTTTCAATTGTTTCCTTGTGTCAATTGGTTCCTTATTTGTTGTGAAATCCGAGCCACAAATTTGTTTCAATTGTTTCCTTGTGTCAATTGGTTCCTTATTTGTTGTGAAATCCGAGCCACAAATTTGTTTCTATTGTTTCCTTGTGTCAATTGGTTCCTTTATTTGTTGTGAAATCGGAGAATGTTATAGTGCCACAAACTATTTTGGTTTTGTTCTTATTGGTTGAATCACATATTTGTGTTGGGACTTTGAGTTTCTCTTGTTCTTATTGTGAAATCTGAATTGGGATTGAGTTTTCTCTTGTTCTTATTGTGAAATCTGAATTGGGGTTGAGTGATGAGGACACCAAGACCCAAGTATCAAGTCAAGTTCCAGTTGGTCCAGTGACGAGGGCACGAGCCAAGAGATTCAAGGAAGAACTTAACAGCCTAGTCCACAAAGTCCTAAAACAAGAGGAGACCGTGGTCAACATTGAAGGAGAACAAAGACTTGTCTTACTCATCAAAGTTGACTGAGTTTAGGAGCTTCATGAGTCTTATTGTATTTGTCATTTTAATTTATTTACGTTATTGTTGTTATTTGGTCTTTCTTTATTTTGTAAAAGTCTTTACTTGACTTGTGTGAGCTGAAGAGTTGTGTGAGCCGAAAGGTCTTGTTTTGTGAGCTGAAGAGTTGTGTGAGCCGAAAGGTCTTGTTTATGGTGCTTTCATTAGGAAGACCAAGGGTCTTGTTTTCATGTAATTTTCGTCCTTATAAGGACTGCCAAAACAATGTGAAAGGGCAGATTACTTTGAATGAAAAATTGTGAGTTTATTTCTTCTTGAGTTCTTGAAGAAACTTTTGAACTCATCAAGGGGTTCCTTGTGGCGTTCATCCTGACTTATTAAACGGATTCCATCCCCGTTTGTGGCGTCTTCCTCATACCAAGGTTCGTGCTTTGCTAAGCATAGGGTCGCGGTTTACCATTCCAATTTCGTGTGTTCTAGGTGGCTGTGCCATATTTAGTGTGGGTTTCATCACAGTGTTGGTGTGGTTCGTATCATTGAGTTTTCTCTTGTTCTTATTGTGAAATCTGAATTGGGATTGAGTTTCTCTTATTCTTATTGTGAAAGCCGAATGTGGATTAAGTTTTCTCTTTTCTTTTTGTGAAATCCGAATCTGCATTGAGTCTCTATTGTTTCTCTTGTGAAATCTGATTCGTTTTGTTTTCGAATCGTTCCTTGTATCTGCATTTGAGAAATAAAAAAAAATAAAAAAAGAAAGAAAGAAAGAAGAAGAAAAATCAAGAGGATCCGAACCCAAAAAAAAAAGAGTCTGGAAACCTCTCTTAAAACTTTTTGTTCTAATCTTGTTCCTTATGGTCTAGAGGCCTTTTGGCCAAAGCCCCACACAAGTGTTCCAAAAATCATCAGTTTTCGCCAATTTTTCATCGGAGTTCGTTTGGTTTGTTTGGTATGATTTGCTGCTTGAACCTCCATATTACCGTTTGATTAGTTTTCAAAGGGCTTAAAGAAGAATACGAGTGGAAAAAGGCAGAGGTGTGAGCTTATTTGAGGGTAAAAGCCATCAAAGTTGAGTGAAACACGAGTGGACTTGAGTGACAATTTTTGAGTGAAAACACGTGAGGGAGTGTGGTGAGGTCTTTTTCTATAACTGTTCTAACCTTATTTTTTTGCAGATTGTCAATCATGTCACAAAATACAGAAAGAAATGCAGGCAATGACACTCCACCACCTACAGTTCCAAATCTACAAATTGAAGCTTTAATGGGGGAGATGAGGAAGATGTTGAGGGAGGAGTGTGAACAAATACATGAGAGGTTGGATAGGGTAGAAGAGGGAACACAACGGAGGCCACGGAGGAATAGGGTATACCAAAGGGAGGATGAGAATGAAGGGGATTTGGAAGGGGTAGTTTCTGATGAAGAGTTTGATAGGATGTCGGCGGGTAACCATAGGGAGGTATGGTCGGGATAGAGAAGTTAGGAACCAGGTAGATAATTATTTAGGAAATATCAAGATGAGAATTCCAGCATTTCAGGGGAAGAGTGATCCTGAAGCATACCTTGAGTGGGAGAAGAAGATGGAGTTGGTTTTCGATTGTCACAACTACTCTGACATGAAGAAGGTAAAACTAGCTGCCATTGAATTTACTGATTATGCTATTGTTTGGTGGGATCAGTTGTGCATCAACAGGAGGCGAAATGGAGATCGTCCTATTGAGACTTGGGATGGTATGAAGTGGGTGATGAGGCGACGTTTTGTACCAGCTCATTACTATCGAGATCTATACCTTAAGTTGCAGGGTCTTCGTCAAGGTTCCAAGAGTGTTGATGCGTTTTACAAAGAGATGGAGATGGCTATGATTAGAGCCAATGTGGAAGAGGATCGGGAGGCGACAATGGCAAGGTTTTTGAATGGGTTGAACCGAGAGATTACTAATCCGATTGAGCTACACCATTATGTGGAATTAGAAGATTTGGTACATATGGCAATCAAAGTTGAGGGCAGCTCAAGAGGGGTAGTACAAGTTCAAATTCGAGACAAATCCCACAAAATTCGAGTGCAACACCTTGGCGGTCGAACTATCCAAAGAAGGAAGAAAACCCTTTCACGCCCAAGCCTAAAACCGAGCCAAAACCAGCCACCACAACCACAGCCTCTCAAGTTAAAACAGCCCCTACTTCATCCCATTCTAGTGAGATAAAGTGTTTCAAATGTCAGGGGCGAGGACACATAGCTAGCCAATGTCCAAACAAGAGAGTTATGGTGATTCAAGAAAATGGCGAGGTAGATTCTGAAGATGAAGATGATCTTGCTGACATGCCACCATTGGAAGATGCTTCTATAGATGATGAAGAGTATGGGCCAGAATCTGGTGAGATGCTTGCACTAGTCACACGACGAGCCTTAAATTTGCAAGCAAAAGAAGAGGAAGAAGAGGTGCAGCGGGAGAACATATTTCACACTCGTTGTCATGTGAAAGCCAAGGTATGTAGTGTGATTATTGATGGAGGTAGTTGTACTAACTTTGCTAGTTCTTCCATGGTTGAGAAGCTGGGGCTCCCAACGCTTAAACATCCTCGTCCATACAAGTTGCAGTGGTTGAATGATAGTGGTGAAGTGAGGGTTACAAAATAGGTTCTGGTATCATTTCGAATTGGCAAATATGAGGATGAGGTATTGTGCGATGTGGTTCCAATGCAAGCTGGACACCTCCTTCTAGGAAGGCCTTGGCTATTTGATCGGCGAGTCCAGCATGATGGCTTCACCAACAAGTACTCATTCACGTTCCGTCAACGAACTATCACTCTAGCTCCATTGACGCCAAAGCAAGTATATGAAGACCAAGTGAGGTTGCAAAAATTGAGTGATAAAAAAAAATTGAGTGAGCAAAAGAAGGAGAGTGAAAAGATGAATGAGAGTGAGAAAAAAGAGAGACAAAGAGAGAAAAGGGTCGAATCAAGTGAGAGAGAAAAGAAAGAGAAGAGTTCGATCAATGAGGGAAAATTAGAGAGAAAACAGAATAATTTTTATGCAAAAAAAAGTGAGGTTAAGCTCATGTACAAGGAGGCTCTTTTAAACACTAACCAACTTGATGCTAACAAGGGTCGTCACAAGCAGGTTTTTGATCCCGGTGATTGGGTATGGTTACACATGAGGAAAGAGCGATTCCTAGCACAAAGACGTTCCAAATTGCTACCTCGAGGAGATGGGTCGTTTCAAGTGCTAGAAAGGATCAATGACAATGCCTACAGACTCGATTTACTAGGTGAGTATACTGTTAGTGCTACTTTTTAATGTTTCTGATTTGAGTCCTTTTGATGCAGGTGACGATTTGAGGTCAAATCTTTCTCAAGAGGGGGGGAATGATGAGGACACCAGTTTAGGAGCTTGATGAGTCTTATTACATTTTTTCATCTTGTATTTTTTATTTTAATCACGTTTTTTTTATTTAGTTTTTGTTTATTTTGTGAAAAGTCAAACACTTGACTTGTGTGAGTCCAATAGTCATTTTTTTTTTGTAATTTTCGGTTTTCATTAGGAAGACAAAGGGGCTTGTCTTGATGTAATTTTTGGTTTTTCATTAGGAAGACAAAGGGGCTTGTCTTTGATGTAATTTTCAGCTATATTAGGCCTTGTAAACGTTTTGGCATGGCAGATTATGATGAAATGAAATTTGTGAGTTTTTCTTCTTGAGTTCTTGAAGAAACTATTAGAACTTATCAAGGGGTTCCTTGTGGCCTTCAACCTGACTTATCAAACGGATTCCCATCCCCGTTTGTGGCGTCTTCCTCATACCAAGGTCCGTGCTTGGCTAAGCATTGGGTCGCGGTTCTTCATTCCAATTTCGTGTGTTCTTGGTGGCTGCCATATTTGGTGTCGGGTTTCACCACAATCGTTGGTGTGGTTCGTATCAGTAGTGGTAGTAGTGGTGGTAGTGGTGGTAGTGGTGGTAGTAGTGGTGGTAGTGGTGGTAGTGGTCGTAATGGTCGTAGTGGTCGTAGTGGTAGTAATGGTAGTAGTGGTGGTAGTGGTGGTAGTGGTAGTAGTGGTGGTAGTGGTGGTAGTGGTGGTAGTGGTGGTAGTGGTATTAGTGGTCGTAGTGGTAGTAGTAGTCGTAGTGGTAGTCGTAGTGGTAGTAGTGGCCGTAGTGGTCGTAGTGGTAGTAGTGGTAGTAGTGGTAGTAGTGGTCGTAGTGGTAGTAGTGGTAGTAGTGGTCGTAGTGGTGGCAGTGGTAGTAGTGGTAGTAGTGGTATTAGTGGTCGTAGTGGTAGTAGTAGTCGTACTGGTAGTAGTAGTTGTAGTAGTAGTCGTAGTGGTCGTAGTGGTAGTAGCAGTCGTATTGGTAGTAGTAGTTGCAGTAGTAGTCGTAGTGGTCGTAGTGGTCGTAGTGGTCATAGTGGTGGTAGTAGTGGTGGTAGTGGTAGTAGTGGTGGTAGTGGTAGGAGTGGTCGTAGTGGTCATAGTGGTCGTAGTGGTAGTAGTGGTAGTAATGGTGATAGTGGTCGTAGTGGTAGTAGTGGTAGTCGTAGTAGCAGTCGTAGTAGTAGTGGTAGTAGTGGTAGTATGGTAGTGGTAGTAGTGGTGGTAGTAGTGGTAGTAGTAGTGGTGGTAGTGGTAATCGTAGTTGTAGTAGTAGTCGTAATCGTAGTAGTAGTGGTAGTAGTGGTAGTAGTAGTAGTGGTGGTAGTGGTGGTAGTGGTGGTAGTAGTAGTAGTAGTAGTAGTAGTAGTAGTAGTGGTTGTAGTGGTAGTAGTAGTCGTAGTGGTCGTAGTGGGGGCAGTGGTGGCAGTGGTGGTAGTAGTGGTAGTATTGGTTGTATTGGTGGTAGTGGTGGTAGTAGTAGTAGTGATGGTAGTGGTGGTAGTTGATACGAACCACGCCAACATTGTGATGAAACCGACACCAAATATGGAACAGCCACCAAGAACATACGAGATTGGAATGGAACCGCGACCCAATGCTTAGCCAAGCACGAACCTTGGTATGAGGAAGACGCCACAAACGGGGATGGAATCCGTTTGATAAGTCAGGATGAACGCCACAAGGAATCTCCTTGATAAGTTCAAAAGTTTCTTCAAGAACTCAAGAAGAAATAAAATCACAATTTCATTCAACATAATCTGATCTTTCCAAATGTTTTCAAGGCCTTATATAGCCGAAAATTACATCAAGACGCCCCTTTGTCTTCCTAAAAACCGAAAAATTAAAGACAAGCCTTTTGTCTTCCTAATGAAACCGAAAAATAAAGACAACCCTTTGTCTTCCTAATGAAAACCGAAATTTAAAGACAAGCCTTTTGTCTTCCTAATGAAACCGAAAAATAAAGACAACCCTTTGTCTTCCTAATGAAAACCGAAATTTAAAGACAACCTTTTGTCTTCCTAATAAAAACCGAAAATTAAAGACAAAAGGACTATTGGACTCACACAAGTCAAATGTTTGACTTATCACAAAATAAACAAAGACTAAATAAAAAAAACGTGATTAAAAATAAAAAGAATCATTACAGGAAGCTAAATATTGATCAAGCTCCTAAACTGGTGTCATCATCATTCCTCCCCTCTTGACTTGGATCAACTGGAACTTGACTTGGATTTTTAGTCTTGGTGTCCTCATCATTCCCCCTCTCTTGAGAAAGATTTGACCTCAAATCGTCACCTGCATCAAAAGGACTCAAATCAGAAACATTAAAAGTAGCACTAACAGTATACTCACCTGGTAAATCGAGTCTGTAGGCATTGTCATTGATACTTTCTAGCACTTGAAACGGCCCATCTCCTCAAGGTAGCAATTTGGAACGTCTTTGTGCTGGGAATCGCTCTTTCCTCATGTGTACCCATACCCAATCACCGGGGTCAAAAACCTGCTTGTGACGACCCTTGTTAACATCAAGTTGGTTAGTGTTTAAAAGAGCCTCCTTAACCTCACTTTTTTTTGCATAAAAATTATTTTGTTTTCTCTTTAATTTTCCCTCATTGATCGAACTTGATACGAACCACACCAACATTGTGATGAAACCCGACACCAAATATGGAACAGCCACCAAGAACATACGAGATTGGAATGGAACCGCGACCCAATGTAAAGCACGAACCTTGGTATGAGGAAGACGCCACAAACGGGGATGGAATCCGTTTGATAAGTCAGAATGAACGCCACAAGGAATCTCCTTGATAAGTTCAAAAGTTTCTTCAAGAACTCAAGAAGAAATAAACTCACAATTTCATTCAACATAATCTGATTTTTCCAAATGTTTTCAAGGCCTAATATAGGCGAAAATTACATCAAGACAAGCCCCTTTGTCTTCCTAAAGCAAAACCGAAATTTAAAAAAAACAAGCCTTTTGTCTTCCTAATGAAAACCGAAAATTAAAGACAAAAGGACTCTTGGACTCACACAAGTCAAGTGTTTGACTTTTCACAAAATAAACAAAGACTAAATAAAAAATACAAGATGACAAAATACAATAAGACTCATCAAGCTCCTAAACTGAGTATTTTTGGCTCGCGCCCTCGTCACCAGACCAACTGGAACTAGACTTGGATCTTTAGTCTTGGTGTCCTCATCATTCCCCCCCTCTTGAGAAGGATTTGTCCTCAAATCGTCACCTGCATCAAAAGAACTCAAATCAGAAACATTAAAAGTAGCACTAACAGTATACTCACCTGGTAAATCGAGTCTGTAGGCATTGTCATTGATCCTTTCTAGCACTTGAAACGGACCATCTCCTCGAGGTAGCAATTTGGAACGTCTTTGTGCTGGGAATCGCTCTTTCCTCATGTGTACACATACCCAATCACCGGGGTCAAAAACCTGCTTGTGACGACCTTTGTGAGCATCAAGTTGGTTAGTGTTTAAAAGAGCCTCCTTAACCTCACTTTTTTTTGCATAAAAGTTATTCTGTTTTCTCTCTAATTTTCCCTCATTGATCGAACTCTTCTCTTTCTTTTCTCTCTCACTTGATTCGACCCTTTTCTCTCTTTGTCTCTCTTTTTTCTCACTCTCATTCATCTTTTCACTCTCCTTCTTTTGCTCACTCAATTTTTTTTTATCACTCAATTTTTGCAACCTCACTTGGTCTTCATATACTTGCTTTGGCGTCAATGGAGCTAGAGTGATAGTTCGTTGACGGAACGTGAATGAGTACTTGTTGGTGAAGCCATCATGCTGGACTCGCCGATCAAATAGCCAAGGCCTTCCTAGAAGGAGGTGTCCAGCTTGCATTGGAACCACATCGCACAATACCTCATCCTCATATTTGCCAATTCGAAATGATACCAGAACCTATTTTGTAACCCTCACTTCACCACTATCATTCAACCACTGCAACTTGTATGGACGAGGATGTTTAAGCGTTGGGAACCCCAACTTCTCAACCATGGAAGAACTAGCAAAGTTAGTACAACTACCTCCATCAATAATCACACTACATACCTTGGCTTTCACATGACAACGAGTGTGAAATATGTTCTCCCGCTGCACCTCTTCTTCCTCTTCTTTTGCTTGCAAATTTAAGGCTCGTCGTGTGACTAGTGCAAGCATCTCACCAGATTCTGGCCCATACTCTTCATCATCTATAGAAGCATCTTCCAATGGTGGCATGTCAGCAAGATCATCTTCATCTTCAGAATCTACCTCGCCATTTTCTTGAATCACCATAACTCTCTTGTTTGGACATTGGCTAGCTATGTGTCCTCGCCCCTGACATTTGAAACACTTTATCTCACTAGAATGGGATGAAGTAGGGGCTGTTTTACCTTGAGAGGTCGTGGCTGGTTTTGGTGTAAAGGATGAAGTAGGTTGGTCTTCTTCCTTCTTTGGATAGTTCGACCGCCAAGGTGTTGCACTTGGATTGTGTGGGCTCGGTCTTGGCCTCGAACTTGTACTACCCTTCTTGAGCTGCCTCTCAACTTTGATTGCCATATGAACCAAATCCTCCAATTCCACATAATGGTGTAGCTCGATTGGGTCAGCAATCTCTCGGTTCAACTCATTCAAAAACCTTGCCATGGTTGCCTCCCGATCCTCTTCGACATTGGCTCTAATCATAGCCATCTCCATCTCCTTGTAATACTCATCAACACTTCTGTAGCCCTGACGAAGACCCTGCAACTTAAGGTACAGATCTCGATAATAATGTGGTGGTACAAACCGTCGCCTCATCACCCTCATCATAGCCTCCCATGTGTCAATAGGGCGATCTCCACTCCGCCTCCTGTTGATGCACAACTGATCCCACCAAACAATAACATAATCAGTAAACTCAATGGCAGCAAGTTTTACCTTCTTCATGTCGGAGTAGTTGTGACAATCAAAAACTAGCTCCATCTTCTTCTCCCACTCAAGGTATGCTTCAGGATCACTCTTCCCCTGAAATGCTGCGATTCTCATTTTGATATTCCCCATATAATTATCTACCTGGTTCCTATCTTCTCTATTCCCACCATACCTCCTATGGTTACCCGTCGATATCCTATCAAACTCATCATCAGAAACTACCCCTTCTAAATCCCCTTCATTCTCATCCTCCCTTTGGTGTACCCTACCCCTCCTTGGTCTCCGTTGTGCCCCCTCTTCTACCCTATCCAACCGCTCATGTATTTGCTCACACTCCTCCCTCAACATCCTCCTCATCTCCCCCATTAAAGCTTCAATTTGTAGATTTGGAACTGTAGGTGGTGGAGCGTCATTGCCTGCATTTCTTTCTATATTTTGTGACATGATGGAGAATCTGCAAAACAATAAGGTTAGACAATTATAGAAAGGACCTCACTGCACTCCCTCACGTGTTTCACTCAAAGAAAATGGTCACTCAAGTACACTCGTGTTTGCACTCAATGATGGCTTTTACCCTCAAATAAGCTCACACCTCTGCCTTTTTCCACTCTATTTTCTTCTTTAAGCTCTTTGAAAACTAATGAAATGGTGATATGGAGGTTCAAGCAGCTAATTCTACCAAACAAATCAAACGAAAACAGATGAAAAAGTGGCGAAAAATGGTGATTTTTGGAACACTTGTGTGGGGTTTTGGCAAAAAGGCCTCTAGACCATAGGGATCAAGAATAGAACAAAAATTTTTAAGAGGGGTTTGGAACACTTGTGTGGTGTTTTTTTTTTTTTAGAGTTCGGATCCCTTTGAATTTTTCTTCTTCTTTCTTTTCTGTCTTTTCTTTTCCTCTTGATCCTCAAACGCAGGTACAAGACACAAGAAAAAAAAAATCAAACTTGGATTCGAAAACAAAACAACTCAGGTTTCACAAAAGAGCAATAGATTCTCAATGCAAATTCGGATTTTCACAATGAAAAACTAGAGAAACTCACTGTCCATTCAGATTTCACAATAAAACAAGAGAAACTCGATGCCAAATCAGATTTCCCAATAAAACAAATTCGGATTGTACAATAAGAACAAGAGAAAAACTCAATGCCAATTCGGATTGCACAATAAGAACAAGAGAAACTCAACCCCAATTCAGATTTCACAATAAGAACAAGAGAAACCCAAGGTACAATTAGGATTTCAAAAGCAAAGCAAGAGAAACTCAATGAAAATTCGGATTTCACAATAAGAACTAGAGAAAACCAATGCAAAGTCAGATTCCACAAGTAGAACAAGATAAAACTCAAAGCCCTAATTCACGTTAAGAACCCTAATTCATGATTTCAGAAATGAAAAGAAAACAAAATAGGGGATTACAAAGGAATTGAAACTTTGTGTAGACTAGTTTCGGATTTCAAGGGATTTCACCAAGAAATAATGGAAACTTTGGAAATAAGGGAATGATTGAACAAGGAAACAATTGAAATAGGGAAATTAACTATAGTAGTTTCAGATTTCACAAGAAAAAAAATAAACAAGGACAAAGAACTCAAACACGACTAGATGATGAATATATATATATATATTTTTTTTGATTTCAGAATTGAAAAACGAATTGAATAGAAAACAGAAATGAAAAAAAAAAAGGATAGGCCAAACCGGATGATCCTAAGCTCTGATACCAACTGATATGAACCACACCAACATTGTGATGAAACCCGACACCAAATATGGAACAGCCACCAAGAACATACGAGATTGGAATGGAACCGCGACCCAATGTAAAGCACGAACCTTGGTATGAGGAAGACGCCACAAACGGGGATGGAATCCGTTTGATAAGTCAGAATGAATGCCACAAGGAATCTCCTTGATAAGTTCAAAAGTTTCTTCAAGAACTCAAGAAGAAATAAACTCACAATTTCATTCAACATAATCTGATTTTTCCAAATGTTTTCAAGGCCTAATATAGGCGAAAATTACATCAAGACAAGCCCCTTTGTCTTCCTAAAGCAAAACCGAAATTTAAAAAAAACAAGCCTTTTGTCTTCCTAATGAAAACCAAAAATTAAAGACAAAAGGACTCTTGGACTCACACAAGTCAAGTGTTTGACTTTTCACAAAATAAACAAAGACTAAATAAAAAATACAAGATGACAAAATACAATAAGACTCATCAAGCTCCTAAACTGAGTAGTTTTGGCTCGCGCCCTCGTCACCAGACCAACTGGAACTAGACTTGGATCTTTAGTCTTGGTGTCCTCATCAGAACTCTTCTCTTTCTTTTCTCTCTCACTTGATTCGACCCTTTTCTCTCTTTGTCTCTCACTCTCATTCATCTTTTCACTCTCCTTCTTTTGCTCACTCAATATTTTTTTATCACTCAATTTTTGCAACCTCACTTGGTCTTCATATACTTGCTTTGGCGTCAATGGAGCTAGAGTGATTGTTCGTTGACAGAACGTGAATGAGTACTTGTTGGTGAAGCCATCATGCTGGACTCGCCGATCAAATAGCCAAGGCCTTCCTAGAAGGAGGTGTCCAGCTTGCATGGGAACCACATCGCACAATACCTCATCCTCATACTTGCCAATTCGAAATGATACCAGCACCTGTGTTGTAACCCTCACTTCACCACTATCATTCAACCACTGCAACTTGTATGGACGAGGATGTTTAAGCGTTGGGAGCCCTAGCTTTTCAACCATGGAAGAACTAGCAACGTTAGTGCAACTACCACCATCAATAATAACACTGCATACCTTGTCTTTCACATGACAACGAGTGTGAAAGATGTTCTCCCGCTGCACCTCTTCTTCCTCTTCTTTTGCTTGCAAATTTAAGGCTCGTCGTGTGACTAGTGCAAGCATCTCACCAGATTCTGGCCCATACTCATTGTCAGAAGCATCTTCCAATGGTGGCATGTCAGCAAGATCATCTTCATCTTCAGAATCTATCTCTCCACTTTCTCGAATCACCATGACTCTCTTGTTTGGACACTGGCTAGCTATGTGTCCTCGCCCTTGACATTTGAAACACCTTATCTCACTAGAATGAGACTTAGTAGGAGTTGTTTTACCTTGAGGTGGTGTGGCTGTGGTGGCTGGTTTTGGTGTAGATGATGAAGTGGGTTTGATGAGGACACCAAGACTCAAAATCCAAGTCAAGTTCCAGTTGATCCAAGTCAAGAGGGGAGGAATGATGAGGACACCAGTTTAGGAGCTTGATCAATATTTAGCTTCTTGTAATGAGTCTTTTTATTTTAATCACGTTTTTTAGTCTTTGTTTATTTTGTGATAAGTCAAACATTTGACTTGTGTGAGTCCAATAGTCCTCTTGTCTTTAATTTCGGTTTTCATGAGGAAGACAAAAGGCTTGTCTTTAATTTCGGTTTTCATTAGGAAGACAAAGGGGCTGTCCTTAATTTTTCGGTTTCATTACGAAGACCAAGGGTCTTGTTTTCATGTAATTTTCGTCCTTATAAGGACTGCCAAAACAATGTGAAAGGGCAGATTATGTTGAATGAAATTGTGAGTTTATTTCTTCTTGAGTTCTTGAAGAAACTTTTGAACTTATCAAGGAGATTCCTTGTGGCGTTCATCCTGACTTATCAAACGGATTCCATCCCCGTTTGTGGCGTCTTCCTCATACCAAGGTTCGTGCTTGGCTAAGCATTGGGTCGCGGTTCCATTCCAATCTCGTATGTTCTTGGTGGCTGTTCCATATTTGGTGTCGGGTTTCGTCACACTTGTTGGCGTGGTTCGTATCAGGGTTGGTCTTCTTTCTTTGGATAGTTCGACCTCCAAGGTGTTGTACTTGGATTGTGTGGGCTCGGTCTTGACCTCGAACTTGAACTACCCTTCTTGAGCTGCCTCTCAACTTTGATTGCCATATGAACCAAATCCTCCAATTCCACATAATGGTGTAGCTCGATTGGGTCAGCAATCTCTCGGTTCAATCCATTCAAAAACCTTGCCATGGTTGCCTCCCGATCCTCTTCAATATTGGCTCTAATCATAGCCATCTCCATCTCCTTGTAATACTCATCAACACTTCTGTAGCCCTGACGAAGACCCTGCAACTTAAGGTAGAGATCTCGATAATAATGAGGTGGTACTATAACGCCCTGGATAGCCAAGACCGTTACACTGTGTGTTTATAAGGTGCCAGACTTGCTAATCAAGTTATTTAAGTAAAATCGTCTTACTGAAACAGTGGAGGAACTAGGGTTAAAAGTGTTTTGGTCTCAAAAGTTACGTTTTCATTACTAAGCATTGTTTATAGACATGGGATCCCAAAAACGACAGTTTAAAAGCTATTTACAAAAGTTACAAAGTTTAAATACATTGTCTGGCCATACTAAGGCAAAAACGAGCAGTTAGGTAGTCCCTGTCCTGGTCCACTCCTCGATCGTGGTGATCGAACAACTAGTTATGTACATTCCACCTTGGAGCTCTCCACCTCGGGTTTGGTCCAGCCTGCCCTTGCCTTAACCTGCACCACGTAGCACCCGTGAGCCAAGGCCCAGCAAGAAAGCATGATAACATAGTAAGATCAGCAACACTTAATAAAGATTTCACAATGCTCAACCGAGAATTCAACATTTCATACATTTATCCAATCAGCAATAACAGTTGTCATTCAGACAGTCAATTAACTATATTCATAGCACAATATTCACGTTCATAACCAATAGATTGTCATACCCATCAAATAACATTCAGGGTTGGCGCCCTTAGTCGCACCCTCTATTTAGCACACTGTCTTCGGCTCAATAGAGCCGCCCCCAGTGTAATACTCACTGACTCTGGCCAGCTTAACCAAGCTCAGTGATAAATAAGCTGCCTCAGCTCCCAGTGGCCGAGCTGCGCCTCAATGCGCAAATATTGATTCCGACACCCTTAGGCCGGTAATCGCATGTCCCATGGCGTAATAACACCATCTCACGACATGATATACAAATATTGGGAACACTTAGTCCCATCGTGACCACATGGTTAATCACACTCACATAACAATACACACCAACATAGGGAACACTTAGTCCCAACCTAACCACATACTCAGGTGCAGCTTTCTTACCTTTCAATTCACTGGTTTCCGATGCCACGAAGCCGCGAGCACGGTCCTCTACCCCGAGCCTCTCCAAAGTCCTAATCACAACACAAAAATAATATTCTTTGTCATTAACCAATCCAAGACTACCTTCCCGGAACCTAATCCACACTCTCGGAACCCCCAAAACCCTAGAACAACACCCCGGAGACATCCCCCGAACCCCCGGGGCAAAGGCCAAAAATTGCCAAATGTGACACCCTGAAATTAGCCTTGTGCCGCGGCACCACATTCCTTGTGCCGCGGCACCCACCTCCAGAGACCCCTAGGCCGCGGCAAGCAAAAGCCGTGCCGCAGCACACCATCGCAGACCCAGATTTCTGGGTTTCCCTTCGCGTTTTTCCCAAGCCTAACTCACTCCAAATCATCCCAACTTCATACCCAAGCCCCAAAACCTGTTTGAAACCCCACACAGACCAACCAACAACTTATAAACACTATAACCCAACTCATCTACACATTTATCCACAGAATTCACACCTAAATTCAAACTCTAACACTTAAACTGAAAGTTAAGAAAAGCACAAACCAGTCCCCTAATTCCTTAAACCATAACAGCCATGAAATTGCAAATACACTTAATACCCTTACCTTTATCAGAGATTCGACTTGAGCTTCCTCCAATCCAAGCTTGAGCTAAGTTCCACCTTAACAAACCAGCTGAATCCCACACAAGAAAAACCATGGCTATTTCTCAATTCCTTTCAAAAACCAAATTCAAAACTTAACAAAACAGGGATCAATTCCTTACCTCAGTATAAACCTTGATATAAGCTTGATTCCACACCCCTTAAGCCCTTCTTCAGCCTCAAAGAATTCAGTTCAGCTCCTCTCCCACCTTGCTTCCTAGGTTCTTGATTCCCCCTTTCCTTCATGCCCTTTCTAGCCTTCCAAAAGCTTAACTTCAGTTATACTTTGCATAAACAAATCGTACCTAACTTTTTCCTTCAGCCAAAGACTCTATAACTCTGCCAAAAGACCTTCTTAACCCTCCATTAATATTACTTACTAACTAAACCTCAAGGGCTTATTTGTCCTTTCCCTAACTTTACAATTCTACCACTTTCCTTGTAAAACTTGTTACTCTCCATAGTTACTAATAGTTACACAGGTTACCAAATTGCCAGTTACCACTATCTAGCTTTCTAGGACCGTCTCGGCACGTGCATCACACTAGTATCACAGCACCCACGTGGTACGATTCACACATCATAATTATCACATAATATAATTCACATAGTCATATAACATGCTTAAAATCATAATCTTGCATCTTAATCATAATCATCACACATAATTCTCATCATGCCCTCCTGGCACACTAATCAAGGCCCTTAAGCCTTATTAGTGAATTTGGGTCGTTACAACTATCCCCTCCTAATGAGAATTTCGTCCTCGAAATTTACTTGAGCAATTCAGGACACAAATTCCACACAACTGATTCCAGCTATCCCGGTCACTCCTTGACCCTATTTTTTCTGGTGTGTTACCTTAACTCAAGGTACAATCTTATTCCTCAAAACCCCAGTCTTTCAATCTCATGTTTAAACCGGTCACCCCACATGGAATATCTTCATTTTAATCTGTAGATCCTTATCAATCAACACATGAGTTTCTCCAATCCATGTCCCTAACATGGAATACAAAATCCAATGCGTATAGCTAACGGTGCCCAAAGATGTAGTCAACTTAAAAACAACCTCACTGATCCCCTACCGGATCCAAACAGCCTTGATGCCCTGGGGTCCATCTAGCTCTTCACCTCTCTATCTCTGGCGACATCCCACGAAAGCTACCATCTTCTACTCGAAACTCCATACCCCTGTTTCCCAATTCAATAAAGTTTTTCCATCTACTTTGAAAAGCGAGTTCCATGTTCTAATCTTTTAATAATCTCAATGATCCCCTGAACTACCTCCAGATCCAAATACAACCTATCACTTATCTCATTCCAACGAAGGGATGATATACAATCCTTCTTATATTTCATTTTATCAAGTGTTCTTCCAATAACCAAATAACTCCCTTTCTCTCTGATTTACCATCAGTCTGAAAATAATAAAACTCGTCAGATTCTGTCTATCTATTCATTGCCTTTCTTAATCCTCCCAAGACCTGAGAATAAGATAAAGTCCTTGTTCAATGAAATTAACTCCGAATTCCATGGAGGCTTACCACCCATCTCACTTAGAGTTTTGAGTACTGATCAGCTGTATAAATTATTCTTACTGATAAAAGCAAGTTCTCCCCAGACGTTGCTCCATGATGACCCCACCATCTTGACAACCTCTCTGCGATACCTATCACCATATTTCCTTATTCCCATTATAGCATACTCAAAGGTTGCGATGCTAATCACAAACTGCGATCGGGATAAGAATTTTGTTCCTCATTCATTAAATTCTTCTCCATCTAGGCCTCTAATACAAAACCTTCAAGTTATTGTACCTTTTTCCTAATATCTGGATGAAAGGACCAAGAGAATAGTACGAGATTCATCCAGAATTTCCATGTAATTTCGGTGTCCATCATAGTCCAAATTTGGTCCTTATATCACTATAAACTTACACATAACACTGTAGAATCCTTTGCTAATTCAATTAAGACTTGCCTTTAATTCCTTTCATTTGGATTTTCCTTAACTGTCATTCTTGTTCCTGTATACGATAATAATTCCAGGTATCCACTGGCTATTAAGCCTACTAGATACACCACTCTAGTTCTAGTCGGATCCTTTAACCAACACCATGCATAGATCATCACTTTCTCCTGACTTGAGGTATCATAGCAACACAACAATTGATTCTAATCTGTAAGAAGCGTGAATCTCACCCAACTACCGGTACCATCACGCTTACCTAGGGAAACTCTTACTTCCAAGGCATTCTCCAACCTTAACAAAGCTCTAACCAGAATACATCACTGTGCCGTCGATCAAGACAATTACAAGTCCAACTCAGATAATCTTTGAATACTCTTTTCACCTATTTCACAAAAAAAAACAGTTTGGCACTGACCAAACCCTCAACACATAACCTAGCATCCTCAGTGCCCTTATCCAACATAATAGCAACCTCCTACCTATTTTTTTTTCCCTGTTCTCCATCTGGTAATAACCAGGTCGAAGATCCCTAACTGCACCTGATCTCTAGCTGGTAATAACCAGATCAAAGATCCTAACTATTCTTGATCTCTAGCTGGTAATAACCAGGTCAAAGATCCTTCCTGAAGTATGTCATCCTACTCAACAATTAAGACCTTAACTCTCACCGTTTTGTTAAAACCATTCAATACAACATCTTAAATCTAATTCCATCCCTGACACCAGTCTTATCCCTAATCCATCTCTTTACGCAGAAGAACTCCCTGACGAATTCCTTGGAAACTTATCTGGAAACCCATAAACCAACCCAGTCTGTCTTGTCCCACTGATACAACTCAAGTAGTGTCCATCACATCAACTAAGGCTCTAATCATTTCCCTTGCAGTAGACCTCACACTCCAGGTATAAACACCAGCCACTGCAAGGATTTCCCCTTTTTAAACTCAAGAGTTACCGCTCCTTTCTTACAACCCATCACCGTTCCCCCTGCTTGACCGACTCTTCATGTTCAAAACCCTCACGTTGTAACTGTCCTCGAGGATACTTCAAGTAGTAGCTGATACATTCATCGGTCTTAGTGTGCTTCTGATCAACTCTTTCCGTACCTGATCTCCTCCCTTCCTGTACTTAACCTGGAATACCTTTGAAGAATGAAGTTACTACCCTCTGAAACCTTACCTCTGACCCTACTGTTTTAGTCGTGATATCATCAGTATAGTAGTCGTTCACATTCCACTTCTAACTGGGGAGTAATTCAACTCGTCATTAGTGACTCCTGAATGCAAACCATCCATGTCATTTCTTGTTCTCTGCTCGTCAAACTTACTCATGTCATTAAAGTACAAACGACTAGAAATCCTTACTAGTAATGCATCACACCCCTCTCGGTACAAGTAATAATTCCCTAAGATGTCTCTTTCCTTGATCCTTATCTAGTAATAACCAGACCGATAATCAACTCCTAAAGACACCGTCCTGTCTTGTAACGAGGCATTTAAACTCTTCATCCCTAGTATCATCTCTCATTGCGTCCCTGATACCAAATTCTTCCATACCCAAATTCCAAACTGTGCCCGAAAGCTGCATTCTCATCTATATCCTTGTTGACTAATTTAATTTCCATCCGATCCAGTCAATATTCTTCAAGGGATACTCATGACTGTCCAGGGTTGTCTCTTATATAACATATTAACTTTCCTCAACAAATACTCATCTGAATCCTTTCTAATAAATGCACGGTACCAATCCTTTCAACTCTTTCCCCAACCAAAGCACAGGTTATCCAATTCACTGATCACCTCTGGGAACTAACCTTGGGCTTTAAATGAATAAAGTATCCCAGTCTTCCCTGCCTCAATGGCCAACCTGTGCACTGAACCCCTTTCCTGTCCAACCCAGGAACCATAAAACCACCAAAGGTTCTCATTCTTCCAATCACTGAGTAGCCACACCTACTATATTTCGACGAACGAAAATATCATCATATGTATTCCCTTCACCATAGATAATGAGGCCCTCTCTCTCTACTGCCCAAGCACAGACAACCAACTCAGAGTTTAACTCACAATGACTTATCATCCTCGGCTTCATCCATTTGTACCGTAATCCAAAGTGGACCGACCAACCCACCAAACTCAGCAATATGTATTATCGCTACCTTGCCACTTTTGACACCCTTTTACCACAATTGCCTAGTAAGGTTACTTATCCCAATTTATCCTTCTCATATCACTAAGAACGGGGTTAGCCACACCCATTCACTAATTGATTCCTGAACAAACCCAAACCTTCCTCGAAACTAGAGGACAAGACTTTCGTACAATAATTCTTGTCTATTCCTCCTCAATAACTGGCCTTTTTCATCCATCCAATAAATTCTATCAGACCTTACAGCCTGACTCCTATATCAACAAACACCAGCGGCGAATCTCAAGGGAAGGTGGAGGATTCCAACCCCCCAACTGTCATCTTCTATTCCTACCAAAACCAAAACTGAATCCAATTGACCATTCTCAATACATACACCCTGAATTAATCTGTCTTTACCGACTAAACTTCTCAGCCCTGACGTTTATACCCAAAACCAACTCAAGGGAAGATCCAAACAATCATAACAACCAAACACACATAAAACATATTAAGCACCCATATTATGCATAAATTATCAAATCTCTTTATCACTAGATGCGTTCATACCTTTTATGCCCTCCATGCCAACAAACGGGTATATCATATAAGTTCAATTTAACATATAATAACCCGCAATCCCTATATCGCCATTACCCATGTATTCAACCACATGCAAGAGCAATACTAATCAACATGCCTAAATAGCACCACACAGCAGTCAAGGGCCAGGCCCCATCAGTATCTCATGCTCCCTATTCATCAAACAGATATCAACAATCATATCTCACTCAAATCATTTAAGCACATCATCATGCATACACAATTACCAAACCCTGAGTTGAGCTTGTCTCCCGCGGCGAATGTACATATCCAGCTAGTCTTCAGGACCCATAAACCAAGGACGCTCTGATACCAAGTTGTAACGCCCTGGATAGCCAAGACCGTTACAATGTGTGTTTATAAGGTGCCAGACTTGCTAATCAAGTTATTTAAGTAAAATCGTCTTACTGAAACAGTGGAGGAACTAGGGTTAAAAGTGTTTTGGTCTCAAAAGTTACGTTTTCATTACTAAGCATTGTTTATAGACATGGGATCCCAAAAACGACAGTTTAAAAGCTATTTACAAAAGTTACAAAGTTTAAATACATTGTCTGGCCATACTAAGGCAAAAACGAGCAGTTAGGTAGTCCCTGTCCTGGTCCACTCCTCGATCGTGGTGATCGAACAGCTAGTTATGTACATTCCACCTTGGAGCTCTCCACCTCGGGTTTGGTCCAGCCTGCCCTTGCCTTAACCTACACCACGTAGCACCCGTGAGCCAAGGCCCAGCAAGAAAGCATGATAACATAGTAAGATCAGCAACACTTAACAAATATTTCACAATGCTCAACCGAGAATTCAACATTTCATACATTTATCCAATCAGCAATAACAGTTGTCATTCAGATAGTCAATTAACTATATTCATAGCACAATATTCACGTTCATAACCAATTGTCATACCCATCAAATAACATTCAGGGTTGGCGCCCTTAGTCGCACCCTCTATTTAGCACACTGTCTTCGGCTCAATAGAGCCGCCCCCAGTGTAATACTCACTGACTCTGGCCAGCTTAACCAAGCTCAGTGATAAATAAGCTGCCTCAGCTCCCAGTGGCCGAGCTGCGCCTCAATGCGCAAATATTGATTCCGACACCCTTAGGCCGGTAATCGCATGTCCCATGGCGTAATAACACCATCTCACGACATGATATACAAATATTGGGAACACTTAGTCCCATCGTGACCACATGGTTAATCACACTCACATAACAATACACACCAACATAGGGAACACTTAGTCCCAACCTAACCACATACTCAGGTGCAGCTTTCTTACCTTTCAATTCACTGGTTTCCGATGCCACGAAGCCGCGAGCACGGTCCTCTACCCCGAGCCTCTCCAAAGTCCTAATCACAACACAAAAATAATATTCTTTGTCATTAACCAATCCAAGACTACCTTCCCGGAACCTAATCCACACTCTCGGAACCCCCAAAACCCTAGAACAACACCCCGGAGACATCCCCCGAACCCCCGGGGCAAAGGCCAAAAATTGCCAAATGTGACACCCTGAAATTAGCCTTGTGCCGCGGCACCACATTCCTTGTGCCGCGGCACCCACCTCCAGAGACCCCTAGGCCGCGGCAAGCAAAAGCCGTGCCGCAGCACACCATCGCAGACCCAGATTTCTGGGTTTCCCTTCGCGTTTTTCCCAAGCCTAACTCACTCCAAATCATCCCAACTTCATACCCAAGCCCCAAAACCTGTTTGAAACCCCACACAGACCAACCAACAACTTATAAACACTATAACCCAACTCATCTACACATTTATCCACAGAATTCACACCTAAATTCAAACTCTAACACTTAAACTGAAAGTTAAGAAAAGCACAAACCAGTCCCCTAATTCCTTAAACCATAACAGCCATGAAATTGCAAATACACTTAATACCCTTACCTTTATCAGAGATTCGACTTGAGCTTCCTCCAATCCAAGCTTGAGCTAAGTTCCACCTTAACAAACCAGCTGAATCCCACACAAGAAAAACCATGGCTATTTCTCAATTCCTTTCAAAAACCAAATTCAAAACTTAACAAAACAGGGATCAATTCCTTACCTCAGTATAAACCTTGATATAAGCTTGATTCCACACCCCTTAAGCCCTTCTTCAGCCTCAAAGAATTCAGTTCAGCTCCTCTCCCACCTTGCTTCCTAGGTTCTTGATTCCCCCTTTCCTTCATGCCCTTTCTAGCCTTCCAAAAGCTTAACTTCAGTTATACTTTGCATAAACAAATCGTACCTAACTTTTTCCTTCAGCCAAAGACTCTATAACTCTGCCAAAAGACCTTCTTAACCCTCCATTAATATTACTTACTAACTAAACCTCAAGGGCTTATTTGTCCTTTCCCTAACTTTACAATTCTACCACTTTCCTTGTAAAACTTGTTACTCTCCATAGTTACTAATAGTTACACAGGTTACCAAATTGCCAGTTACCACTATCTAGCTTTCTAGGACCGTCTCGGCACGTGCATCACACTAGTATCACAGCACCCACGTGGTACGATTCACACATCATAATTATCACATAATATAATTCACATAGTCATATAACATGCTTAAAATCATAATCTTGCATCTTAATCATAATCATCACACATAATTCTCATCATGCCCTCCTGGCACACTAATCAAGGCCCTTAAGCCTTATTAGTGAATTTGGGTCGTTACAGGTACAAACCGTCGCCTCATCACCCTCTTCATGGCCTCCCATGTGTCAATAGGGCGATCTCCACTCTGCCTCCTGTTGATGCACAACTGATCCCACCAAACAATAACATAATCAGTAAACTCAATGGCAGCAAGTTTTACCTTCTTCATGTCGGAGTAGTTGTGACAATCAAAAACTAGCTCCATTTTCTTCTCCCACTCAAGGTATGCTTCAGGATCACTCTTCCCTTGAAATGCTGGGATTCTCATTTTGATATTCCCCATATAATTATCTACCTGGTTCCTATCTTCTCTATTCCCACCATACCTCCTATGGTTACCCGTCGACATCCTATCAAACTCATCATCAGAAACTACCCCTTCTAAATCCCCTTCATTCTCATCCCCCCTTTGGTGTACCCTACCCCTCCTTGGTCTCCGTTGTGCCCCCTCTTCTACCCTATCCAACCGCTCATGTATTTGCTCACACTCCTCCCTCAACATCCTCCTCATCTCCCCCATTAAAGCTTCAATTTGTAGATTTGGAACTGTAGGTGGTGGAGCGTCATTGCCTGCATTTCTTTCTGTATTTTGTGACATGATGGAGAATCTGCAAAACAATAAGGTTAGACAATTATAGAAAGGACCTCACTGCACTCCCTCACGTGTTTCACTCAAAGAAAATGGTCACTCAAGTACACTCGTGTTTGCACTCAATGATGGCTTTTACCCTCAAATAAGCTCACACCTCTGCCTTTTTCCACTCTATTTTCTTCTTTAAGCTCTTTGAAAACTAATGAAACGGTGATATGGAGGTTCAAGCAGCCAATCCTACCAAACAAACCAAACGAAAACCGATGAAAAGTGGCGAAAACTGGTGATTTTGGGAACACTTGTGTGGGGTTTTGGCAAAAAGGCCTCTAGACCATGGGGAACAAGAATAGAACAAAATTTTTTAAGAAGGGTTTCCAGGCTCGTTTTTTTTTTTTGCTCTCGGATCCCCTTCCCTTTTCCTTTCCTTTCCTTTCTTCCTTTTTGTTTTTTTTATCTCTCAAATTTGATAACCCAGATACTCAATTTTTGAAAAGAAAAATTTTGAACACCAAAGAACCAATCCGAAAACCAAGCAAATTGTGGTACTATAACAGATTCAAGAACACTCCCAATAACAGAAAACCAATATTCCCAAAATCCAATCTGTGATTCAACCAATAAGATCAAAACCAAAATAATTTGTGGCACTATAACAGTCTCGGATTCCACAACAAATAAAGGAACCAATTGAAACCAGGGACACAATTGAAACAAGGGAGTTATCAATACCAAATTCGGATTTCACAACAAGAAGAAGAGAAACCCAAGACAAAATTCGGATTTCAAAACAAAACAGCAAGAGAAACTCAATGAAAATTCAGATTCCACAATTAGAACAAGAGAAAAACTCAAAGCCCTAATTCACGTTTTCAGAAAAAAAAAATTAGATGGATTTTCAACATCCCTAATTCAAACGCACCAATTGAACAAAGAATCGAAAATTAAAGAACTTTGTGTATACTAGTTTCGGATTTCAAGGGATTTCACAAAGAAATAATGGAAACTTTGGAAATAAGGGAATGATTGAACAAGGAAACAATTGAAATAGGGAAATTAACTATAGTAGTTTCGGATTTCACAAGAAAAAAATAAACAAGGACAAAGAACTCAAACACGACTAGATGATGAATATTTTTTTGTTTTTTTTTTATTTCAGAATTGAAAAACGAATTGAATAGAAAACACAAATGAAAAAAAAGGATAGGCCAAACCGGATGATCCTAAGCTCTGATACCAACTGATACGAACCACACCAACATTGTGATGAAACCCGACACCAAATATGGAACAGCCACCAAGAACATACGAGATTGGAATGGAACCGCGACCCAATGCTTAGCCAAGCACGAACCTTGGTATGAGGAAGACGCCACAAACGGGGATGGAATCCGTTTGATAAGTCAGGATGAACGCCACAAGGAATCTCCTTGATAAGTTCAAAAGTTTCTTCAAGAACTCAAGAAGAAATAAAATCACAATTTCATTCAACATAATCTGATCTTTCCAAATGTTTTCAAGGCCTTATATAGCCGAAAATTACATCAAGACAATCCCCTTTGTCTTCCTAAAAACTGAAAAATTAAAGACAAGCCTTTTGTCTTCCTAATGAAACCGAAAAATAAAGACAACCCTTTGTCTTCCTAATGAAAACCGAAATTTAAAGACAACCTTTTGTCTTCCTAATAAAAACCGAAAATTAAAGACAAAAGGACTATTGGACTCACACAAGTCAAATGTTTGACTTATCACAAAATAAACAAAGACTAAATAAAAGACAGTCTAATAAATCATATATAACATCATATCGATAGGATACATATATTATTTATGATTCGGTCTTGAAGACATTCAAAAACAATAACAATCATTAAACCAAACATGCATGTGGTGCATTAATTTGAGACTATGCGCATTCATCTCCTTTTGTACCTGTCACTTCGGTGAACAATAGTATATACTTATATAAACATATATACCTAACAGCAACAATAAGAAGTGACTTCAATTATCATTATGCATGTTCATAACAAAACACAACCTATAAGCAATCCATACAAAATACTAGCATGTTTGATACATAATAACAAAACTCCCACTGAGCTCAACAAGCTAGGCTCCTAACAATCCCATTCGAGCAACATGCTCCAGAAATACACATATGGGTAAGCCTTTCGTTAGTGGGTCTGCCAACATGCTAGTGGTAGGCGTGTACTCAATAGAAATGAGGGACTCAGCGACTTTCTCTTTAACAAAATAGTACTTTATATCAATATGCTTTGAGCGAGAAGTACTCCTAGTGTTCTTAGAGAAAGCTACTGCTGCGGAGTTGTCACAATACAATTTCAGCGACCTCGAAATAGAGTCTACAACATTCAAAGCTGAAATGAAATTCCGTAGCCATATTGCTTGACAAGTAGCCTCATAACACGCCATATATTCTGCCTCCATCGTAGAAGAAGCTGTGAGTGTCTGCTTGACACTTTTCCATGAAACAGCTCCTCCAGCCATCATATAAATGTAGCCTGAAGTGGACTTTTTATCATCCACGCATCCTGCATAATCGGCGTCACTGAACCCAACTATATCAAGAGTGTCAGCTCGCCGATAAGTCAACATATGATCCTTTGTACCCTGAAGATACCTCATGACTTTCTTAGCCACTTTCCAATGGCTAAGACCAGGATCACTCAAGTATCTACCCAACACGCCGACAACAAAAGCAATATCAGGGCGTGTGCATACTTGAGCATACATCAAGCTACCAACCAATGACGCATAAGGAATGACTTTCATTTCATCTCTCTCTTTATCATTTTGTGGACATTGGGCCTTTGAGAACTTATCACCCTTCACTATCGGTGCCTTCCCAGGAGAACATGCATGCATATTGAATCTTTTCAAGATCCGATCAATGTAAGTCTTCTGAGACAAACGAAGAATACCATTAGCCCTATCCCGAAGAATCTGAATCCCAAGCACATAGGAAGCCTCACCAAGATCCTTCATATCAAAATGGCTAAACAAAAGTTGTTTTGTCTCAGACAACTGATCAGAATTATTAGATGCAAGCAGGATGTCGTCAACATACAATACTAGAAAAATGAAACTGCTCCCACTGACCTTCATGTATATACATTGATCTACAACATTCTCCTTGAAGCCATTTGCAGTGACAATCATATCGAACTTGAGATACCACTGCCTTGATGCTTGTTTAAGCCCATAGATAGACTTTTTGAGCTTGCAAACCATGTGTTCTTTGCCAGACTTCTCAAAACCAATAGGTTGAGTCATGTAAACATCTTCAAATAAATCTCCATTCAAGAAGGCAGTCCTCACATCCATTTGATTGAGTTCTAGATCAAAATGAGCAACTATAGCCATAATGATTCGCAACGAATCTTTGGTGGAAACAGGTGAAAAGGTTTCTTTGAAATCAATACCTTCTCTCTGGCTATAGCCCTTAGCCACAAGCCTAGCCTTATACCTTTCCACTTGCCCATTCGAGTCACGTTTGATCTTATTCACCCATTTGCATCCAATGGGTCTGCAACCTTTGGGTAATTCAACCAACTCCCAAACTTCATTTTGTGACATAGAATTCAACTCATCTTTCATTGCATCCATCCACAACACAGATTGAGGACTATTCATAGCTTCTTGATAGGTAACTGTCATCCCCAATATCAAGATTTTCACCTTGGTCTTGATTTTGAGGTTCATCATGAGTTTCTACCGGAATCTGTTCAATCATAGGGTCATCAACAGGAGCGGAAGCGGAAGCAACAGGTACAGGGACATAAACACGTTCTTCCCTGAATACAATTTCTCTTGACCCTTGACTTGAACCAAATTCTTCTTCAAAATAGACAGCTCTATCTGATTCTATCACTCTGGTGGTGTGAGAAGGACAATAGAACCTGGAACCCCTCGACCCAATAGTGTAACCTACAAAGTAGCCACTAATAGTTTTCGGATCAAGTTTCTTAGATTGTGGGTTATAGGGCCTTACTTCAGCTTTACATCCCCAAACATGAAAATGACGCAAACTCGATTTCTTACCCGACCACAACTCATATGGTGTCTTTGGGACAGACTTACTAGGTACTTGATTCAAGATATAAGCAGCAGTTCTTAATGCCTCACCCCATAAAAATTCTGGCAAGCTAGAATGAATCAACATACAGCGCACCATGTCAAGAAGTGTGCGATTTCTCCTTTTCAGCGATTCCATTCTGTTGGGGCGTCCCTGGCATTGTATATCTTGCATCAATACCACATTCCTGCAAGTATTTGGCAAAAGGCCCGGGGTTCCTTCCAGTTTCATCATAACGTCCATAATACTCTCCACCTCTATCAGAGTTGACAGTTTTAATCTTCTTTCCCTTTTGAAGCTCAACATTCGTCTTGAAAATCTTAAAAGCATCCAAAGATTCAGATTTTTCACGAATGAGCTCAACATGACCATACCGGGAAAAATCATCAATGAAGGTGATAAAGTATCTATAACCACCCATAGCAGGTGGAACAAAAGGCCCACAAATATCAGTATGAATAGTCTCCAATACATCTGTGCACCTGTCTGACTTGCTCTTTCTAACCTTGGCAGTCAACTTTCCTTTTATACAATCAACACAGGCAGTGAAATCAGAGAAATCAAGATCCTGAAGTACACCATCCTTCACCAATCTCTCCATTCTATCTCTAGAAATATGGCCTAAACGTTTATGCCAAAGCATAGAAGATTTCAAATCTGATCTTGCACGTTTTGACCCAACAATAGCATTAAGAGAAGAAGAACAAGAAGAAGTAGAAGTAACAGGAACAACATCATGTAAATCAAGCTTATATAAGTTTCCACATAAAGTTCCATTTCCAACCAACATAGAGTCACGATACAAAATCAGTTTTCCAGTTCCAAAATGAAGACTATAACCTAGTCTATCCAAAATAGATACAGAAATCAAATTCCTCCTAATAGAGGGTAAATAAGCAACATCATGCAACTCCAAAAAATGCCTAGTATTTAGCTGCAGTCTAACAGTCCCAAAAAATTCAAGTCTGACTTTAGTATCGTCTCCCATGTATACATGCTCCTCCAACCTACTCGGTCTTCTTCGGTTTGTCATTGCCTGCAAGGAATTTGTAACATGAATTGTAGCTCCAGTATCTAACCACCAAGTGTTTGAGGGCACATCAATAATATTGGACTCTAAACAAAACCATCACAAGACAATTACCTTTCTTCTCTAAGTGAGCTTTGAGCTTTCGACAATCAGCTTTCTTATGCCCAAAGCATTGACAAAAGTTGCACTTCCCTTTGAAAAACTCATTCTTATGACCAGTTGAAGATGAGCTAGCTTGCCCATTTCCCTTAGGATGGTTGGCTTTCTTCTTAGGATGCTTTTGGTCACTAGAGTTGTTGGAAGTGAACTTTCTCTTGTGAGGATTGTTTGGGTTCGTCACCATGGAGATACTTCTTGCCCTACCTTTTCTCATGTCCTCCTCTTCCTTGGCAAGAATAGCAGACATCTCCCCAACAGTCCATTGTTCTTTCTGAGCATTATAGCTTGATCTGATCGCATCAAACTGAGATGGAATGTTCTCCATCACCAACCACACCATGTAATCCTCACCAAGGTCCATATCCATGGCCTTAAGTTTATGATAGTGGCCCATGAGCTTGTCAATGTGGGCCCTAATGTCACCTGAACCATCGTAAACAGTGTGATGCAGCATGTTCAAGTGTTCATTCTTCTCATTCTTTGAGAGTTTCTTATACTTTTCCTTAATGGCAGCAAGAAAATCCTTTGCATTTTCAGACTTGGGAATACTATCACGAATGGATTCGTCCATGTGATATCTCATAAGCATCAAGCAACAACGATTGGAGTGTTCCCAGTCCTCGTAAGATTTCTTAACCTTCTCAGTAGCATCATCAGCAGGCTTAGAGGGTTCATCAATTCTCAAGGCCAAGTCCATTTTCATGAAGGTCAAGTTCATCGTGATATTTTCAATCCACTGCTTGTGGTTGATTGCATTCAGCGTCAAGACGGCAGGAGATCTAGGAATGCTTACAGCTGAATGAGAAACAAGAGCAATAACTATTAAATACATGTTATGATAAACCATGTCATTTGTGCTCTTTTCTCATCAATATATGATCGCAAAATAACAAATGATCATTATGTATGCTAGAGTTCTTAGACAAACATACAAAAAAGAACTCATACACAGGTAAGAACAATCTATTAAACATTATAATCAAATACATTAATTTACTATCGAAAGGATAGATAAATTGTGATTCATAATGTTTAATTAATTTTCTTCACCATATTAAGCATCATTACCAAGCAATTATTATCGATAGGATAATTAATTACTTATATAGATCTTAATGTAATTTTGGAGGAAAAAACACAAAATTTAAATAAATAATTATTTAAATGTTCCTCTTTACTAAACAATTCACATGCTTATTCTTACGACAGACAAGAAAATAAACAATAATTGTTGACAATATATAATGAGATTCATGCCACAAAAGATTAAATACAAATACAATTATGCATAGAATTCATGGATTAATCTTGTGCATAAACATATATAAAATAGGGTATTAAAAGTAGAGTGAAGTGGTGAAAAATTAGGTCCAAAATGGACCATGCACGCGCCCCCACGCGCCCCTTTTCCCTTTTTTTTTTTATTTTTTTAAAAGATTGAACTAGAACATTAACAATATCATATCAGAAAAAATAAAATAATCAAACAAACTGTGGCGAACTCGTAATTTTATTTTACCTTGAACAAAATTAATAAATATATATAAATAAAAAAAAAATGTAAAATATAAGGGCAAGGAAACTCTATATTTTAGCTAAATTTAAGCTAAAATGACTAAAAAGTAATTTCAGACAATCCCTTTGTCAATCTCATTACAACCATGCTCTCTATTTAAGCTAGTATAGATTATTTTAATAATTTTTTTACAATTTTGAGTTTTAGTTTTTTTTTAAATTATTTATGTGAAAAGGTAAGTTTTATTAAAAATAATTTAGAAAAAAATAGTTTCTACATTTAAATAACTCCTTAATCTCCTTAATGGGTTTGGAGAGTGAATATAAAGAGCGATTGGAGTGCTTTTTTTTTAATTTCACTTCCTATTATAGTTAAAAAAAAAGGCTATATAGTATTTTTGCCCCCCAAACTATGCCTATACATTGTCGTACTTTCTGATTTTTTTAGACGGTTAAAAATTCCCCAAAAACTATTCACAGTATTGTAAAGTGAGAATTCCGTCCAATGTGGCCAACGACATGCTAGCATGACTCTTTCCTAGCTGATGTGGCATTGCCACGTGTATAATTAAAAAATAAATAGGATTTTACTCCCCCAAACTATTACCACTACCAAATCATGCCCCTCAAATTGAAAATTTTAAAATTTAAACAATATTTTGAATATTAAAAAGAAAAGATAAAAAACATTAAGCTAAAAATCCATTTAAATTAAATCAAATCATACAAAATTAAACAAAATCAAATGGATAAAAACAAAACTATATTAAAATTTTCTCTTATTTTCTTTTACTTTTTCTTACTTTCTTTCACTTTTGCACTAACCAAACAATCTCAACAACACTCATCAATTTATTACAACAAAAACTCAACCAAAAAAATTATCACAACATATGCAAATCAGAATTTCAATCTCTCAAATTCATACACATTTTAATCTGATATTAACAACATAACAAAAAACCCAAAGCTGAATGTCGCCGGGAAACCTGCATGTGCCCAGCCTGTCAATGATGTCGCTACCTAGCCAACTTCAAGCTCACTTGGACGCATGCACAATACCTAAGCTAATTTTTGTCACCATCAATTTTTTTTTAATTTCAATTGATTTTTAGTTTAATGGGTTTTTTCCTTTTTCTTAATATTCAAAAGATTATTTAATTTTAAATTTTTTAAATTCTGGGGGCGGGTGTGGGGACGATTTGGTAATGATAATAGTTCGGGGGTAAGAATCATATTTATTCTTTAAATTATAAACGAGCATTGACATGGCAGTACCACATCGGTGCCCATACTGCCACATAACCATTCCGTTAGCAAAATTGGACAAAAGTCTCACATTTCAGTAAAATTAATAATTTAGGAGGAGTTTTTAACAAGTTGAAAAATCCGGAGGCACAATTTAAATTGGTAATAGTTCGGGAGAAAAAATCCTTACAAGCCTAAAAAATATTATTTTAAATAGTCTCTCCAAGAGGCAAATTGATAAAGTATAAGACTAAAAAAATCTAAAAATAAAATTGTGCCATATCAACAATATTTGTTGAACCCCAATTTGTTTTTTCTCTTGCTAAGAAAGTATTCACTTTTTGATGGACACTAAACAGTCTAATTCTATAATAAACCAACAGTCTCCCCTTAAGTAATTAGTAAGCTGATAGGCCACCGATGACATGTGTATACGCGCAGGGGCAGAGGAAGCAACAGTAGGAAAGCAGCAGGGAATAATTAGTTAATTGGTTAGAGGTTGTTATGTGAGTAACTCTAATGTATAAGAGAGTACGTGGTACCTATGGAACAGTATATGTCGTGTAGTAGAGTCAGTGAGTAGGGTGTGAAGTGTTCGGTAGGGTGTAACCCTTTGTGAGACGGATCTAGGCTCTCGAACTCCTAGCTATCCAATACAGAAACTCATCATTCCTGCTTCTTCTCTATTTTTCTAACCTTTGTGCAGGTACATTCTACCATAAGCCAGAGGTTTACTCTCTTTTTCTCCCTACTGTAAATAATTTCGATTGTAAACCAATTTTAGTAGATGATACAACAGACTTGATTCACTCAAAAACAGGTAAAGAGAATAAAAATTCAGAACCAGCAATATCACAAAAACTGTAAATTTTTAAAAAATATTCCCGTTAAATTCTGTGTGGATTGGATGGAGGGCAACTTAATTGGATAAGAAAAACAAAGCATGGCCTAAAAATTACATAGCAATTGACTGTAAGATTACCTGAAAAAATGTATAAACCGTGGTGAAGGGAAGGGGCAAAAAAAAAACTGCAGATGCATTCACTTATGGAATTTACAAGGCAGCTGCTTTCAACATGAGCCAGCAACCTACTAGGAATTTACATTTCTGACCCTCAATCCCCCACACAAAGGCACATAGGGAAAAAATGGAATACAAATCAAAAAGGGGGGAAAAATTAAAATCAGAGACAAATTGGATAAAATGAGAAAACACAATCAAACCCCTCTTAATTCTCCTTCCTATACCCAAGCCTTTGCTTCCTTTACTTAGCTCCTTTAGAAGGATGGAAGCCAACTCTAATTAATCAGTATGACCTCACTGTTACTCAAGCTCCAATCTAGAGAAAATCCTTTCATTTACATAAAGATTGTATCAATAGGTCAGTGAGCCAAGTCCTCGCTCCCAACACCAACACTAGACTTGTCCATAGTGCGAACGTTGTATTGCTCATAAACTCTGGTTCGGTTCTCTGCCCACCATTGCTCTGCTTGTTTTTCACTAAACCGTTTTCGACTGCATTTTGAAAATAAATTAGAGTTGAGAACCTATCTGATAAGAAAAATTAGTTCATGTTCCAGGATGCATGTGGATTTGAGTGAAATGATACGTTTCAGAATTTTAACCCTTTATACATTGATTTGTGAGGGCTAAAGTAATTCAGACTGAATATCTATGATAAAATTCAATTTCAGTTAAGATTAAATGAAGAAGAACTAAATTGATCATTAATGTTTCAAAATGAGACTCAATCCATAAATTTACTTTGCTTGCAGTAGTCAGCATGTTTCAGTCCTTAAATGTTTTATGGGATCATCAGCACTGTCAACCAATGACGTGTAGAGGTGCAGTATATTATATCCATCATGTTGGTGGAAAATTCTCCAAAAAGCATTGCTCAGATAAAAAGTTATACAAGGATAACATACCTGAAGCGAACACGCTTGAGATCCTTGGCACCTCCTGGAAGAGAGGTAAGTGTAATGTAAACACCCGCTTCGTCTTGCTCAACCCATTCATTGTCATTACGAGATTCACCATCTTTTGTTCGGCTCCCATTTCTAGTTGTTACATCTGAATGGCCTTGTTTATTATGACCTGAACTCCTATTACTGGTGGTAGTGGACCCATTGCAATGCAATTGGCCATTTGCTCCATTTGGCTCTGAATCTTGGGATAATATTTGACCACTCAATCTTTCAATTGAAGGATTAGAAATATCGCTAAACACATGATCAGAGCCCAGAGAAGTGAGAGAAGGTGATTTAGTATTCCGGGATGCTCCAACAGGAAGTTTTTCGGCCATCTCCTTTAACTGTCACCAAAAAAGAAATATAATGCATCATATAAGCAAAATATTATTATGAAAGATCTAACTTAACAAGATTAAAATAGAAGTAAGATCCATGTGACATGGTTATGCATGTATATCATAATTAAGAAACATTGTCCACATAATTGAAGAACGTATCTCATGGAATAGACTGACTGATAAACTAAATAAAACAAGATTCTCCCCCTGATTAACTAAATAATGCATGTCCAAATGAAACAAGATTCTATGGACAAAAGTAATTAAGAATATAAACAAAATAGAGAGAGAAAAATTGAAAATAAGGGGAAATAAGGTTCTTAAACAAGCTCTACGCCACAGCTCATATGCAGAATCTTATTGTTATGCAATTCGTTGATATAGAATAAAAAGTCATCATTGAGCCAAAACTGCCAAAATTATTGATTAAAATTTTATCTTTAAAGAGTTTTCCGATGGCTTTTCATTCCATTCTTCATCCGTTACCAGCACATTCCAAGACGAAAATTTACAACAAAACTAAAATAAATACAACACAATGTTGCCTTTAAGAACATAGATTTAGGCCTTTAGCACTTCAGGCGAAGTGGTTCCAAACCACCATGCTGCAGCTATAGAACTTGTAAACAACCACAAGTGTGAAGTCCAATGTTTATATACAATTAAGACTTTGAAAAAGTTCCATCCTTGATAACTACTCTATTGGAAGTCTGTTCATTGGTAGAATGGTCATGCTTTACTGCTGTTAATAACAATAGATTTACATGATGTAAGATTTCCATTAACAGGCTAGGCTGGATTAAACTTGTTCTCAATTTGTCTAGAGAAGGAAAAACTCAATCTAAAAGAAGCTTATAATATGGGGAAGCATAGGAAAACTACAGCTTTTCAGAATGTTAAATATTCTTTAAAAAAATGTTTCTAAAAGAGAAGAGGCAGAAGATGTCTTGCTAGAACTCTTATCTGCATGGCCACCGGGTAGGAAAAATATTTTCCTTCTAATATTTATTTTCCACTCCCTGGTTTGGATTTTGAGACAACAAAATTTTGAAGCTTTACACAAGCATACTCCTTTGTGTCACTATGATGTGTGATTAAAATAATATTAGACATAAGGGCAGTACTCCTGCAACTTATCATATAATGAGAAAAAACATAAAATTTTTGTATTTACTTCATTTAAATTCCACAAATCTCAAGTGTCAATAATTAACACACTCAAGTCAAGACAAGCAACATTCATGTTCAGTGTTCACATTAGAACCAAACTGCTCAAAAATTGAATAGTGTAGTTATGAGCACAAATATCTTACTTGGGCTGTAAGCGACTTGATGACTTCTTTTGCTGCCTTACACTTGGCAGCCTCTTCCCCTGCACTTTCTCTTGCTTCCTTGAGCAGTTTAGTTGTTCTTTCCAGCTCAACTTCTTGAAGTTGTGCCTTCCGTGTAAGATTTTCAACCTAAGAGAGATGTCAGACACAGAAGAATAACATTAACAGATCAAGTGAATCGACAAGCAGACACGTGAATGAATAAACAGGTCAGTGCATATATTCCTAATTAAAAGTGCATCTCCAATTGCTCCTTGAGGCTGGCTCAAGAGGTTGGGTGTGTTAGTGCGTACAGCCGGGAGATTGGGGAGGGGGGGAGGTTCTTTGCTTGCCCTAAAACATGTATGCCAAACATAATGTGGAATTCACCCTTCCTAAACGTATGATACTAAACAGCTTGTACTCATAGGAGGAGTTTCCAACAGTCAGAAGCATAGATTATTTCATCTATTCACTTTATAGTTTGTGCAGTTGGCTGCACTTAAATGTTTCCATAAACTCAAAGCTGAAAAATCAAAGGGATGGCCATTTTCCATGACATGCGATCCCCAATAATGACATAATTTTATGAGACATTATAGTGAAGTCCACATATAAATCAGTGAGGTAAGAGTGTAAAAACAGAGAAAAAGAATGCTAACACTCCTCCATTTAGAGTATGAGAGATTATCGTAGCTGCTCAATCTCCTATAATTACTTTTTTAAGCATATCCCCAAAATGAAAAGAGCTCAAGTCCATACCCCTTATCTACCTTTTTGAAAATATTCACATTTAACAAACATAAAGCAAATGTAATAAATTTTAAGAGCACATGGAAACTGTAAAGCTAAGTATTAACTTGTCTAAATCATGCTACCTGTGTTCTTAGTTTGATAACCTCCTGGCTGAGGCTCTCGTTTGTCCTTTTGGCATCATCTACAACAATCTTTGGTGATGTAAGTCCTCCAAGAGTTGGAGTTGGTGTTGTAGAACGAGGAGGACTGGGCCGCCTTGAAATTGGAGATGTTGCTCGAGAAACAATTCTTGATCCAGGAACAGAAGCTGAGAAAAACTTCTTGGATGACCCAAAAACTGGATTAAAAGACTTGGAAATATTAAGAGCTCCCCACTGTGAACTTCCATTTGGAATAGGTGAGACCCGACTGCTATTAAATTCCAGTTTCTTGTTCTTCTTTGAAGACCGGGTTTCCACTTGCTTCAAAGACTCCATAGAAGAAAATCTAGCAAGTTGTGTTCGAGATCTTGAATCCAACTTCTCATCTTTATCAATGAATTCATTTGACCCCTGATTGATACTTCCTCTTCTGCTCACAGAAGACTGAGATGAAACATCAGTTTCAATAGCTTTTCTGAGTTTGTTAAAACAACTATCACAAACACGATAGGGTTTGTTGGGGTTTGGTGCCATGGAAGCCTTAAGAGACTTTTTACTGCTACATGAATGGCAGAAAACAAGCCCACAATTATAACAATTATGGCGTTTTCTTTTGAAATTAAATGGTAGACGGCAACCAGAACACATAGATTGATCGATTCCTGATACCCACTTATGAAGACAAATAGCTGCAGTAAAATTAGTGCCACAAGCAATGCTTCTAACTTGCTTGTCTTTCAAAGCTTCAACTAAGGTAGGAGAAGTTCGATCATCTATGTCCCCATGACCTAAACGCCCATTTGCTCCCTTTCCCCAAGTATAAACTTCGGTTCTTGAAGTCAAAACAGCAACATGATACGCACCACAAGCTATTTCATCCACAAAACTCTTGGATAATTTTCCTTCCACACGGGTTGGAAGCTTTCCATCAGCTTGAGGATTTCCCAACTGGCCACAAATTGGACTGCCCATTGTATAGACATTGCCGGATGTTGTAAGTGCAACTGTCAAACCATGTCCACAAGCAACTCGACAAAAGTTTGGTTCAACAAGGGCAGCAACACAAGTAGGCACAAGCCTTGCTTCCTTGTCACCATGACCAAGACGGCCTTTATCACCATCTCCCCAAGTGAACAGCTTTCCTGAAGAACAGTTGCTAGAACTTGAATTCCCAACCATGACTTCCACAACGGCAGCAGTATGCCAAACACCACAAGCTGCTCGCACAGTACGGAGCCCCTTCAAGGATTCCACTTCCCTGGGTAATGAAACACTCATCCTATCTCCATGGCCCAAAACACCAAATGTTCCATCACCAAAAGTGAACAATTGTCCAGCAGATGTCACAACAGCAGTGTGCCAGGGTCCACAAGAGATAGATGAGACATGAATGCCTTCCAAAGGACCATTAACTCTTTTTGGCATCCAATGACTCACTTCATTTCCATGGCCAAGAAGACCAAAATTGTAAGCACCATCCCCCCATGTGTACAAATCACCAGAAAGAGTTACAGCACATGTGTGGTACTCACCACAAGCTACAAGCTCAATGTTTGTATTACTCAAGGCATCAATAAGTTTCGGATAAAAAACGTCAGAATCTACACCATGGCCAAGCCTGCCTCCTGATTCCTCCCCCCAGGAGAAAACTTCTCCTTGCTTCGTAACCAAAGAAGCATGTCGTCCACCACATGCGATGTGATGAACATCAAGCACTACAGCAGATTCTAAGGCTTTGGGCAATAAAGAATCCATTTTTCCAGCAAAACTATTTCCAACTCTATGTGTTCCACCACCCAAAACACCATCTCCTGTTCCTTCCCCCCAAATGAAAACGTCTCCCAGGGCATCACCATCATCATGACCAGAACCTTGGCTTGATGAACTAACAGCACTCGATAGACTGACTCTAAAAGCATCCATCGGCATTGCCTTCATATGTACACTATCTGAGCCTCCTGAAGACAAAGAATGGACTGAAGCAGTTGCAGAATCTGAGGGGAAGAAACCCTTGGGAGGAACAGCATATTGTATCACATCTGATAATGCCTTGTCCAGACCATTTTTTGGAGGACTTTCATATGGACTATGAAGGCGAAGATGATCTGAACCATCCTGGATTAGATAGACAGAAGAAGGTTGATTAACAATATTTTCTTTTTAACCAGAAGTACTGCATTTAATAGGCAAACAAAAACACAGCCAAGCGAGTACCCTTGCAAAGCAAAACAAGACCAAAGCTCAAAACCTAAAAATAAAAGGAGGAAAACTAGAAGAAGGGGGGGCCTCCATACCATATAATTGTGGCACATTTAACTAAGTCATGGACTGCATAATTAAGAGAACCATCTAATATGGAAAACATCCATTCAAGCAAAGGAAAAAAAGGGGAAAAGAGCTTTCACCTTCTGTAAGCTATCATTACTACCGAAGGGAGAATGCAAAGGAGAACTCCTCCTCGTGTATGTTCTAGGACTATTTGCCTCAGATGGGATTCCATCACTCCTAGACTCATTTCTCCATTTTCGATGATGACCACGGGATATCAATGCTTTTAAACCACTAAACCATACCTCAGCTTCATCTTTATCTTTGCAAATCTAGAAGCATGATATCAAGAGAATACAGTCATCTTTAAGATGATTTATTTAAAAACCATACAGCTGTAATCAGGTGAGATAAGAGCACATTTCTTACCAAGTCCAGTGATCTATCATTATAGATAAGAGAAAATGACTGGTACTCCTTCTCTGGCCGTGGATATCTTTGAAAGATTGGCTGTAAAAGGTGTTGTCAGATTTAATCAATACCAAACAGAAAATTTTCCTCATTCATACGGAGTTAACATACTTCTGTTAAGGCAAGAATGAAATTGTGACAATGTAACACCCGTACAAACACATGCTAAAAGATAAGAAAAGTAAATCCCTGCACACAAACACAATTGCTAAGCATCCCACTACCCAAGCCACAATATCTGATTAGAGCGGTTATTAGAACATTGATGAGGAAGCACATGCTGCAAACCTAGACAAATAAAAGTGTTCAACCAACTCATAGGGCATGTGTTCCTAGTAAAAGATCTTACTCAAAATTAGCATTTTGTATCTGTCCTCACCATTCTCCATACAAAATGATAATGCACAGTCAAGTTTCCAAATTTGATCAGATTTCATATTAAATGTGTAAACACAATTGCTAAGCACCCACTGGTAAATTACATGGCTTAGTGCAATCTGTACAATATAATCCAATGTAGAGAAGGTCAAGAAATTCAGTAACAGGTCACCAACTTCTGTGATTTACTAGTACAATGAATCTCAATCTCCATCCACAACTTTATCAATTCATTTAGAAATATCAGAGAAGAATCGGATGCTGCTTAGCAGCCAAAGTACACATACCTAAACAAAGGATTAGAGAATGACAAAAGATTTGTGGGATAAAGCATGTATCAGATAATAACAGCCAATATGTATTTCAAATGTTTCACCCAAATAAAATTATCTATTATCAACTAAATGGGAATTAACAGAAATGCACAAGGTATGGATGATAGATTTTTTTATGGAGCCGAGAAAAATGAAGCAGAAAAGAGTCCAACATTCATAAATTTTGTTGACAACACAACATCTAATAATGTAGAGATAATCAAAGCATAGATATGAACGTGTTTCTCCTCTTTAAGGTGCTATCACCCAAGAAAGACACTTACGGTGCGTTGCCCTGATATAATTCTAGAAACATGGCTCAGTTTAAGGTGTTTCTCCTCTTTCCCGGAGAACCATATTAAAACAGACTCATCCTGAAAGCAACAAAATCAAGAAATAAGAATAACAAATTTAAAAGTACAATCTAAGAATCTTGCTCTACAACTAGCTACAACTGAATGAGAATATTGTTATATTGAATAGATATATTATTACTGTTTTCTTTTATCATAGCTAATAAATGCTAACAAATAAAATAAAGAACAAAACCAACAACTCATCACAACATGACTATAGTAATAGCAAAAATTGCAGACAAATTCAATACAGGGTAAAAAAAACATGTGATTGAGCTCAATAGTGACTTTTAAAGACGTGATGTTGTCGAGTTCTCAAATTATGACTCTTTATGTGATGAAGTCATGGTAATACAGTTTAAAAGGGTTATATTGAACAAACTTCCATTGAAGACAGTCTTTTCTTTATTCCTCTAACTATGTAAGATGAGATTATTTGAGAGTTCAAATGTGATGAGTTATTCCGACTCAATTTTACTAGAACTTGCATACATATGGGGAGAGAAAAAGAGATGCAAACTGAAAAACCAATTCCCAAAGAGCCACTGAGATTCATGTCAAGACTGGGAAGGGAAGGGAAGGGGTATTGTTCTCCTTAATTGAATTTCATTCTCCCTCTTAACCATTCAATATCTTTACAACAACGTCTTAAACATCAAATTCACAAAGTAGATTAACGATTCTTTTTTGTGTTTAAAGTAAACTTCTGTTACGAAATTTTAAAAAGCAGATTATAAAACAATATAAATTGAGGTTATTTTTTCATGCAAAAGTGTGAATTGAATGAACCATAACATATCAGGATTTATAGCCGGAAGTACAACAACAATTTTGTTCTGCAATTCTTCAAAAAAAATGTAACAAAAAGAAAAATCAAATCTAAAAGAACAAGCAAATATTAATGCAATAAAAGGTAGTTCTTGAGCATGAAGAGCTCTAACAAATTGTGGAAAAAAAGAAATTAAAATAATAGATCACTAATAAATTTTGATGTCAGATTACATGCCTATTTATAGGCCTTTCTACCAAACATCTCATCTCTGTAGGGAGAAAATAGCACTAACTAACAATTACCCTAGATTCACACATCTCATCGCTGTAGGGAGAAAATAGCACTAACAATTACCCTAGATTTAAGGAGCCTAACGAAGGAACACGAAATACAAATTTAAAGAATAAAACAAATTTGGTTTATCTTCTTTAAAAGATATTTCCAAATATTTAAATATTAGTAAAATACAAATATTCCAACACCCCCCTCTTAAGTTGGTGCATACAAATCCCACATGACTAGCATGCAAATAAACCCTTCAAAGCAATCACTACAGAAGCCCTTAGTGAGTACGAACTGCTGACCACTTGGCACATGGACCCACATAACTCCCCTGATTCAACTATTTCCTCAATGAAATGGCGATCTACCCCACATGCTTGGTTCTATCATGATAAATTGGGCTATGAGCTATGCCTATAGCTGATTTATTAACAAAATATAACTTCATTGGACTTGGCCTTTGAAGTTGCAGCTCCTTAAGTAACCTTTTGATCCAAATTAGCTCACACACTCCTTGAGCTAGCTACCACATTTTGTTTATTCCTTCTCCAAGTTACCATATTTCCCCAAACCTTTGTACAGTATCCTGTAGTTGAAAACCCATCTTCAACTGAGCCTACCCAATCTGCAGCAGTGAATGCTTTTATACTTCAATCCTCATTCTCCATTTCCCACATGCTTTCTTTAAATACCTGAGAATTCTACATGTTGCCTCCAAGTTTTCCTCTAATGGTTGATGCATATATTGACTTACCAAGCTTACACCAAATGCAATGTCTGGTTGTAGGTGGAAGAGATAAATTAACCTCCCAACCAGCCGCTGATATCTCCCTATATCTACTAATTTATCCACATAATTATGCTTATATTCAGCTTTAGGTTCCGCGAGTTGTTGCTGGCTTACAACCAACCATTTTCGTGTCTTTGAGTAAACCAATGACACACTTCCATTGAGAAATTGAGATTTTGTGCTTATTTCTTGCAATTCCCAAGAAATACCTTACCAAGATCCTTTACTTCAAACGCCTGAGCCAAAATCTTCTCGAGATTTACTAATCTTTCCATACCATTACCGGTTAGGATCATATCAATTGATAAGAATTGCAACCTTATAGTTTGAGTAACTAAAAAAAGAGTAAGATCCGACTGACATTACATATAGTCAATATTTTTTTAATTACTTGACTCAATTAATCGTTTGAGTGAACCCCTCCACTACCAATCTTGCTTTGTATCGATCAATCCCTCCATCTACCTTATATTTCACAATAAAGACCAATTTCCATTGCACCACATTTTGATTTTTCGGCAGTTCTACAATTTCCCAATTTTGATTAATTTATAATGCTACCATCTTATCATCAACAACCTTTCTCCATTCTCGGATCTTCAAGACTTGATGTAAACACTCAAAACATGGAAGTCAATTTGCTGAAACACATATTTTAAAGTCAAATGAAGAGTGCAAGTCCTTTTCTCCTTTCTTTGTGTGATAGGCAAATCTAGTTCTAAGGAACTAGAATCATTATGGTTAGAAGAACACTCAGCACGCACAGGTTCAGGAATCTTACCTTTAGGTGGAGCCATTACCCGTTCCTTTTCATGTGGTGCGAGTTCAATAAAAGGCTATAATTCTTGATGTTTTCCTCATCTCCTTGAATACACTAAGGGTGCGTTTGGAAAGTCACCCTGTAATTAGAATTTTGTGTAATTTCGAGTAATTACTCAATTTGACGTGTTTGTAATTACATAGTAACTATGTAATTGGATGTAATTAAGGGATTCTAATTACACTCCTATTCTCGTAGTCCTGTGAGAATTGGATGTAATTACTAATTAGTATCAATTTTAAATAATATTTATTGCATAATTTTATTTTCTCGTGTAATTACTAATTGTTTTGTCAGATATAACAATAATAATTCATAAGTAATTACCTTTTGACGTCCAAACACACATTGTATTTTAAAATATAATGTAATTACTCAGATATGTAATTACTACCTAGTAATTACACGGCCTAGTAATTACATAGTTGTTTCCAAACAAGCCCTAAAAATTATATTTCCTTGGTATGTTTTGGTAATGTAGTGGGGTTTTCACGAGAATTTTCATTGGAGTGAGTAGTGATAGGAAGCTATAGAGATGAAACTTCTGAAGGAATAGAAGGTAAACATGTTTCCCAAAAACACTAAAGCAAAGTATTTGGGTAAAAAGACTGGGATTCATTGAAGGGCACATCAAGAGAGACGAAAGTTGAAAATATCGATATGGATGGAAATATTGATACTTAAATTTTATAGAATAATCGAAATAGATATCTTAAGAAAAGTCACAAATATCAAGAATATCACTCTTAAATTTTCTAAAGAAATCAATAAAACTTTAAATACAAAAATAGTCAATAATACATCTTTATTTTCCATGGGTGTTAGGAATTGAGGATGATAATTCTTATTTGAGAATGAAATGTAATAACAAATATAATATGTTTATAGAATAATAGAAATAGAAAAAAATTCAAAAGTTTGAGTAATATAACGTGGGGTAAGAGTTGTTTCAAAATTTCTTACATGTATATGTGAAAAATTAATATATTAAAATATAAAATTAAATAGGGAAAACGTACCAACCAACCTACATAATATATAAAGCTCTTTTTTCCCAAAGAAGTATAAATTATAAAGTTTGAACATATCTCTTACACATATTTGAAAAGAGATGTTTGTCCATTGTTTTAGACATATCACGTTTTTTGTTTTCTCATATTTTTTTATTATTATTTGATGGCAAGACACAATAAAAATATCAAACAATATTGATAATACATAGTGGACACTTGGAAAAAAAACAAACAAAACAATTTTGAAATTCTAACTTAAATCTAATTTTGACAAAAATAAATTTTACAACAAAAAAACACATCAAACTATCATTTCTCCCTACATCGCAATATATCAATCAATTCAATATTTCAATCCTTGAGAGAGAGTTGCATTCACAACAATTTGAGGATTATAACATTTGTAACATTTTTTGTGGAAGTGTAACCTAGGAAGATGCATTTGTGGGATCAAAGAACAATTTTAGTACACTAACAACCTAGATTATGAGCATAGGAAGTACATTCGAATGTTTTGAGTAGTAGAGTCGAGAAAAGATGAGTATTAGGATGAAAATGAAGAAGAGAGATAGGGGTTTGATACTTAAATACCCGAAATGGCATTCAATTAATAACATATGTTGCAGTTAGGATGACTTCCCCAGAATTGCTTTGGAACATAAGTAATAAACATAAGGGCCTGGGCTCTTTCAAGAAGGTGTCAATTTTTTCTATCAGCAATGAATGTTGACCAAAGTAGTTAGGTCAACAAATAGCAAGGTCAGAATGGGACTTTTGTGCTTGGACTTGGCCCAATCATCACTCTCTTGCAATTTTCTTCACATCATACCTCTGCCAAAGCTTCTCGGATGATAGGCAATGGTTCTTGCCCACGATTCGACCACGCACCTTGTCTGAGTCTAGATTATGACCATCAAGATAATCGAATAAACACTCTCTGTCCATCATTTTCTTGTAAATAAGAGAAGCATCATAACATGTCCATTCAACATTAAGGAAGAGATCAATTTCTTGTCATATATGATGCAAGATGCTATGGTATTGTGACTCAAAGATTGCGTTGTTTTTTATCTAGGAGTCTAGACTTAACTCAAAAACTTAAGTTGAATTTTCTAAGTCAGAGAAAGTCTCTCGAACAGCCTCCCACACATCTTTGGTCGTAGATAAAATATATGAAGATAGGTTCGACCAATCTCAGCTTCCTTGGAATTGATTAGACAAGCAATGATCATTGAGTTTCCAGAATCCCATTCGAAATAGGCAACATTGCTGGGAATCAGGTGCTGGAATGTCGCCAATGTTTGTGAATGGTGATTTGAAGAGAAGGATTATCAAAGGATAAAGATGATGAAATAGGTGCTGAAAGGCTAGGAGATATAGAAGAGTTGTCTACTTCGGTGGTTTGGTCACTGGTTTTGGCCATTGTTGAGGAAGGAAGAAAAGGATGCTCCAGCTACGGGTTAAATCAGAAAATGGGGTGGGTCATGCCTATCTATAGGCCATTCTACAATACATCTCTATAGAAAAAAACTAGCACTAACAATCTCAACCTAAATTTAAGGAACCTTACCAAGAAATAGGAAATACAAATTTAAATTTAAATATAAATAATAAAGAAGATTCAGTGATTCTCTTTAGAAGATATCTCCGAAAATTTAAACATTAGTAAAATACATATATTCCAACCCAAATCATGGTTGCAAGAAGAATTCTTTATTGAATTTGTATTCGAGTAGGCATGTAAATGGGGTGGGTCCGCCCCGTCCCGCTAGGTTCCTTGGAGCGGGTCGGGTCGACCTGCCCCGGCTGAATCGGGGCGGGTCTGCCCTGACCGGTTTAACTTTTTTTTTAAAAAAAAAATTGAATTAAATTTAAATTAGACTAAAAGTAAGAAATGAAATTTTAAATAGTATATACAATATACATTATATGGCTCCATTTCAATAAAAAAAAGTTTCGAAATATATATTATTTCATTTGTAAAATCACAATATGCCTGTATATTTGAATCCATCCATTTTTCTTAACTGAAGAGAAAAAAATAATACTAATGTAAAAGGATACTAGAAATATATATAAAGACACATTACTATTGTAGAACCAATACTAAGACACTATAAATAATAATGTTAAGAAAAATATACAATAGTTGCATATATCTCAAAATAATATTTTTTTTTTATTATTGGGTTAGAGTATAGAAAAAAAAAAGTTTTCTAGGCGGGGCGGACTCGCCTTGCTTGGGGTGGGGCAGCCCCGCCCCGCTTAAATTCATAGCGGGGTGGCGCCCCGTTTTTACAAGGCCAAAGACACCCAGTCGGGCCCCGCCCCGCCCCACCTCACCGCCCCATTTTACCATTTTTGTCATGCCTATATTCGAAAATACCTATCTCTAGTTTCTTATATTTCAATTTTGATCCTTAATAAAAGTTTGTTTCTGTCACCAATAATAATAATAATAATGAGTAACCAGGGGAAACAACTCACGGATATGCTTTTTTGCTGGAAAAGAAAGAAGGAAATAAGACATAAACAAAGGAAATTGAGAAACATGATAGCGGTTCAAATAGAATATCAGGAATAAACTTACATTGGAAAGACGAAAGGGACAAAACTTGGGTTTCCCTCTTCTTCCATACTTGAGCAAGCATGCTCCTTTCTTCAGGGCAGTAATGGCCTGTCGTATAGAAAATCACATACGTAATTCATGCATATTCAGCGTTTTTGCACATGGAGAAGAAACTAGAAGCAAACATATTAGTGACGAAGTAAGAAATGACAATAGAATATTATTTGCACTGCAGATTGAATACAAAATAGTCAAGTTCACTAAGAAAACAAAGAGGACTAGGGTGTACTACCATAGCCAAGATTAATACAATAGAATTATTACATGTTTTACAATAAATTTTGGCTATTTCCTACTCGTTATTATTTTTTATTATTATATGAACTTCTTTTGTAGCAATACTATTGTATAATTGAAACAAATTCCCTCTTAATCAATCGTGTAGCCTTCAATTAAACTGATTAATCAAAACTCCATTTAGCACTAACCCATAACAATTAACAGGAAATCATTTTTATTAAATATACAGGTAGGGAGCTATGCAACATCACTTATATCAGATTCCCAGACAGAATCATCCGTGAGAAATATAATTTTCACCAAATAACGAAGGCACAAAAATCAGCAGAAATTAAAAGACAGTCGTAAAATCCAAGTGTAGACTGGCATCAAGTATTTTCAGGCTCTTGAAATAACTTTATCTGTATCACCTCACCCCCTAATAAACACAATCACAATTCAATTCTTCAAACTTCGCATATCACAGCCAGCAATGTAGCTAAGCGACCTAGATGGCAACCAAAAGACCCCGATTCATATCACCAGAATCAACAAAAGTTTCATCCAGAAAAGCGAAATGACCAATCAAATTGACGCTTACTCTTTCACTGGTTTAAGCAACTTCTACACTCTAAAATATCAAACTCTACCGACATTTGCATCTAAACGATGCAAGGAACAAAAACAATCCGGAAATGAATATGAATATTACCTGCTCGATATCCCTCTCTACGGGACCAGTCCTGCTGAGATCCGAAGCCATTCTATCGGTCCGCGACATTACGCGAAAAAGCGTGTTTTTTAGTGAAAAGAAAACCCTAAATCTAAAAGCAAATTTGAGAAAGAGACATGCTCAATGCCAAACACCGCCATTTAACCACCAATCGCTAGCTGAAACTCTAACTCAAACCCCGAATTGACACACGCAAACAGTCCCCAATTGTCACCGACGCCCGAATCAACCAACATAGCCACTCGTTTCGGACTCAAAGTCGCTCCAGCTACAGCTTCCAGAACTGTTCCGACACTGTAAAGCCGAGAAAGACTTCGAATCGCTGAATGATAAAAGAAAAGCCTAGCGCGGCTAAACTGAAAAAGAGAAAAGAAAAAGAGGAGAAAAACCCTGAGCTGAGCGACGAGTGAAGCTTCAGTACTGCGAAAATTTTCAAAATGGAGGTGAAGGAGATGAGACTGAGTGAGTCCACTGAATCCGATTATTCCGAAAAGCAAACACAAAATCGCTGAGTTGTTGAGTCGACGAGTTACCGAGTCACTGAGCTCGAGAGCGAGAATCTGGGCAAGAAAGTACGGGAAAAGGTGGGAAAATCTAGGAAAACTATGATCTGATTATCAGTTGCAGTTGCAGAAGAGAGAGAAATAGTTCTTTTTTCCACCTAGAGAGTGGTGGAATTTTTTAATTTTTGTTTAATTCTTTCGTAAAGGGATAGAAAGAAAGAAAAAAAAAAGAAATAAAGCAAAAATAATAAATAATTATAACAATAATAAATGGTGGTATCGTCGTCGTTTATGGCTGCGAGCTGAAAATAGAAAAAGGGAAGGATAGAGGAAAAGGATAATGCCCGTCGTTTTACGTTTAATTTCCATATTGACACTTCGCTTTTAAACCCATATTTCTTCTTCTACTTCCGCTTCTTTTATATTTGTTGTCCATTTTCTTTTTCGCTTCTTTTATTTTCTTTTTCTTTTGTGTCCAGCTAGTGTCAGCTTCTTAACAACATTTGAGATTAAAAAAAAAACAAGAAAAATAGCTTGATGGGGACTTTTATTTTTGGGTGGTGATTAAGTTTTATGAATCGATCATCGGATTCATATTTTCTTAGTCAGACTTCTGTAGTTACTAAAGAAGTTAATATAAATTGAATTCTTGTTTTTTATTCCTTTCAAAAAATATATTTTTTTAATCAAATTCAATTCTATTTTCTAAATATGACCCATATAAACTGATTTTTGTTTCAGGTAAAATAATAATAATTAATTAATTGCATATTAAAAAAATAGTTGAGTTCATTGTATGCACCTCAAAAAAAATTAATGTTTAGATCATTACATATACTTATTTGTATTAAAAGAAAAATAACATGCAAACTTTTTCTATAAAAGTGGAAGCTTTGAAATTTTAAGGGTGTGATTGGTAAGGGATTTGGAAATGATTTTATGATTTTGAAAACTTAAAATTTGTGGGACCTACCAAAATATTTGATTGGTAGATTGTTTTTGAAAACTATATCCTAATTAGAATTCTAATTTTGTGTTGTAATTTAGAAAACAAAAATTTTGCGTTTTCTCTGTTTTGTGATTTTTTCTCCAAAAACTTAAAATCAAAATTAGGATTTGTTTGTTCTCTCTACTCCTATCATTTGTATCATTGCTTGTATTTTTTTTTTTTTTTTTGCCAATTTTTATGACTTGAGTATATTCCCACTAGTAATAAGGTGTTTATGGAACATTTATGCACAATTCAAAAATAAGTTGTGCTGGTATTTTATAGATGACAATGCAATATTGTTATAAATTTAATCAATAATTATTATTAAATTTTAATTTATCAATATAATTAATTTTACTTAATTAAATCTATTGATAAATCAAAATTTAATATTAGACAACCTATGTATATAAAATATATAAAATTAAAATAATATTCAAATTCAGTTGTTCCAATCACATATTCAGTTTATGTTATATTTTCAAATTTAATACCAATCACAGATTCATTTTTTTAAAACTCAAAAACAGTTTACTGACATTGAACCAATCACATTTTCAAAAACATGATTTTAGTCACTAAATTCAGATTTTCATTTTAGAATCTCACTTTTCAAAAATACAGTTTTCTAATCGTAAACCAATCAGACCCTAAGGTTTTTAATCAATTTTATATGTTAACTTATGGAAAGGGTACGTACGGAGTTGTGTTTTAGGGTTGAGAACAAAGTGAAAAAGGGCAAAAGTGAGGGGCTTGGTGCAAAATGGGTAGTGCATGTACTTTCAATTTTGTAGTAAAATAGTCTAATTAATTACAATATTACCAAATATGTTATTTAGCAAATTACATTAATATTATTCCATTCTAAATATTTTAAAATTATGATATATGTATCTTAGTTTTGTTTAATTAGTTTTTATTTTAAAGCTTTTTTGGTTTTTTATGAATTGTTGGTATATAATTTTTCAACTAGTGTATATATTTTTTGTGGGAAGGTGTTACACCTAAATTTCGATAATAAATAAACAGTCTCGAAATGTAGGATCGTGAGGTGTAAGCTTGTATTTAATAAGTATTAATGTTATACTTGTCCAAATATACATGAAGTTCCAGAGCTATGTCATTTGCACTTAAGCATGAGTTGCTGGCTCGAAGGCAACAATAGTCTCCTCCAAAAGATGAGTTCGAAAGACCAATCAATCAAGGAGGAAGTGACAACTAGAATGATGAGCTCGAAGCTACATGTGATCTCGAAGGCTCGTTGGAGAAGTATTCAAGCTCGAAGATGCGTTAAATTAATAACGGAGATGCTAATATGAAATCCCTATAATTAGGGGATTTAGTTTAAACTGTGTAATCAATCATATTGTTTAGGAATATTTATTTACAATAAATGTGATTAATCGTATTAAAACTACAGGATTTGTTGTCCTAATTAAAACCTAACATGGGTAACGCAATATCCCTAAGATTAATGGAGGATTCTTGTAACCAGGCCTATAAATAACATGGAAATAGTCATTTGTAAGGACGCGCGCTATTTTGTACTGAGAAACATTTTGTGAAATTGCTCTTCCTTGAAGCTTTCACGCAGATTTCAATAAAAGTGACTCTGCACTTAGGCAAATTTTTAACTGCTGAACCATGTAAAAATATATGTTATTCTTTTCTTTCTGAATAAACATTTGCTTAATTGCTCTTGTTTTTAGTTGACGGAAAACGTCGTTAACAGATGGTATATCAAAGTTGTATGGTTAATATTATATAAAGATTACATATTTTTTTTAAACTATTGTTAACACGGTATATGCATTGTTTATGCTATAATATATCAAATTTCGTTATAGTTATTACATATCAATTGATTTTGTTTGTTTTCTTTTCTAAAAAAAATTATGGTATATAAGTTTACTAGCCTGGTATATTAATTTGATATATCATAGTTGTTGACACGGTTCTTCGGAAACAGATAATTATACGAATAAACGGGATGGATTAGTGCTAGATAATGAACAGTAATATGTAAATATTTATCTTCCAAACTAGTGAAAATAGTATAGGGGGAAGGTTATAACTCCTTTCCTTTTAGGTGGTTCGAATGTTAAAATCTCTCTAGTCCACCAGTCAATATTATTGATATCTCTCTAGTATTCCTTACAGGGTGTTTCTTTACAAAACTAGACGCCAACCCCTTGCAACACCCTGGGTCTCCATATTTATAGGGAGAGGACACCTGGGTGTTGGCAAAGGGGGTCATCCCGTGACCTTCTTACCCATCATGTCACTTCTGTGACACTTATGATTAATTCCTAAAACCTGACAAAGAAGTGTTGTCTAATCAATAGGTAAGGGGGATAATGGGCCGCATAGCCCAAACCAGTCGTGGGGTGCCTGGACACGCACGTTTATGCTACGTGTCCGAGAATTCAGGAATGGAGTAGACACGTGATGTCTGATATGCGCACGTTTACATTGCGTGGTTGACTTCATAAATGGTCGGGGGTGTCAACTCTATGTCGTACCTCGAGCTTGATGTAGTTCTAGCTCGTGGTGTCCACACTGCTGACCCGATGCCTTCGAGTATTCTTACTAAACCTTTGACTACCTCGAGCTAAAGAGGTGGAGACTCATAACAGCAGCTCCGGGTAAGTGGCCTCCACGTGGCTGATAGAATTATGCCATTTTCCAGCTCGCTAATAACCCGTGGATATTTAGGGCGTACATTTGCCCCCAAGCCCCTGCTCGTGGCACGTGACGTCACCTGGGGCCACAGCGGGGGCTTTTAGGCTTCCTTGTCGACTCTTCATGTTCCGCCTGTTGCGCTGGTATCGCATACGTGGAGCATCGTGGTTAGTGACAGTCCGTCTTCCGAGAATCGCATTAAATGGCCTAGTCTATCTTCGGTCGTCGTTTCGTCTTTCGAGTTGTGACCCTCGTATCCCGCATTAAGACAATCGAACGACCCTCATTTCTTTGCCTTTTACGTATATATAAGGTTGGCCACCTTTCGCATGAGCCACCCTTTATTTGAAAATTTTCCTCATCTTCTCTCTTCTCTCTTCTTAGACTCAAAACCCTTTTTTCTTCCAGTTACTGTTCCAGAAGTCCCTGAGTTTCAGACACAAAGGTTTCTCCGTGACTCCGGTTCTAAAGGCTCCACCAGGACTCTGACTTCAACGCCCTTTTCGACTTTCATACAACAAAAACTTCTGTAAGTCCTTTGCCTGCTGCATGTTCAAATGTTTCTGTTTTTTTTTTTTTAGGTAGACTCCTTTTTTAGTTGCACACTGTAGGTTGTTTGTTGTTTTTTACTCTAGGGGTATCGACCATAGGAAAGAATGCTTAGGAACATAACGCATAGGACAAGATAATTCTGGGGGGATTTTTCTGGGTAATCTCTTGAAATGCCTGTTTGGAGAGGGGAAGGCAACAAGTTTTTGGGGTACAAAACCGGGTAGCTTAGGGGCCACGCTTCCTAGGCGGTTTTTGCTTTTTGAAACTTTCCCTCCAAGGCAAGCATTATCCTGACCCTCCTGACACACGGATTCCGAGCGATCGGGGACCCGTTGGGAGCACAGGCGCGTGTTCATAGAACTGCGTGGCCTCACTCACCGCGGGCTGAGATTACCTCAGCTCGTGTAAGGAAAATCATTCCTCATGCTAGATTCCCTTTCTTATGCTTTGGTCGTCTTTCTAAATTTTCTATATCTTTGTTCGTTAGGCAACCAGATGGGATCCAGGAAGAACATGCCCAAGAAGAGTGCCGCCAGCTCGTCGTCCCAGCAGGCCAATAAGGGGAAGGAGGTGGTAGCAGATTCCCCTATCCCCCTCTTCGGTCCCGCAGTGGAGAAGGAGGTCGAGGTGGGGCCTGATGCCTTCTTCGAGGCCGAGAGGATTGTCTCGAAGGTCACAACTCAGGGGAAGGTCAACAAGATCTTGCTGTCCCACAACATCGAAATAGGGACGGGAGCTCTTGTTGCCTGACCTCCCCTCGAGGGCGAGCAAAGCTGCACACCACTCGACGAGGAGTTCGCGGCCTGGAGCGACGAACACCTTAAGGCCGGGGCCTTTCTTCCTCTGGACTAGTACTTCGTGGATTTCCTGAACTTCGTGAAGCTGGCCCCCTTTTAGCTCCCCCCTAACTCCTACCGTCTGTTAGCGGGGCTGAGGTATCTATTCCTGAAGCAGGAATGGGAGGTCCCTACACTAGCGGACATCCTCTACTTTTTCTGCCTCAAAGCCAGCCCGGATCAACGGGGGCGAGGTGACGGGTTCTACTACTTGACCAGTTTTCCCAACTCTGTCGCGGTCATCGAGCTGTCCAGCCACCCTAATGACATCAAGGATCAATTTTTCATGTTGACGGGGTTCCGCAACTGCGAACACCATTACTTCAACCGTCCTCGTAAGTTCTTTCTAACCTCAGCTCGCAAAATCATCGTTGATTAGTTTCTTTCCATACATATTGACTTGAATACTATCGTGCAGCTATTTTTGCGAGGACGGCTAAATCGGTGACCCTCGGGGGTCAATACGAAACCTTGGCGGGGCTCCCCCCAAGTGAAAAAGACTACCGCCAGCTCGTGTCTGATGAGACGATGCTGGCGTGCAAGCTAATTTCTCCGGGCCAGACTCTGGCCTTGAGGAGGCCGCGGATCGCCCCAGCAGTTCGCGAGATGGCGCCCATCCCCGAGGAGGGGGCCGCGGATGACGACGAGGAGGACAAGGAAGACGAGGTGCCACTCGTGCGTCGGAAGCGGGCTCTTGAGGTTGCCAGGAGGTCAACGCGGAGCGGGTCCAGTCCGGGGCAGCAGCCGGTCCCTCCGGCCAAGGTAACCCATACTTGTTTAGGAATTTAGACAGAGCTGCCCCAGACCTACATCTTGCTAGGTTTAACCCCAACCAACTCGTTCACCGTCACCGAAACAACCCAGATCGTAACATAACTCTACTCCAGTGCGTTGACCAGCTAGTGTTGCGTTATGACATCGGCCGCTCTAGGGGAACTGTAGTAGTAGACAATACCCTGGCCTTTAGGTCAGCCTTCTTTGAGGAGTACGGGACCAACCTTAAGTCGTGACCCTCCCTTCTGGAGGGTATAGTAGTTCCGGGGCTTAGGCAGTATGTAGAGGAGTCCAGTCCTGAGGCGGATCTGGACCTAGAGCCCCCTCTCACTCGTGAAGTTATAGTCTTAGACTCCCCCGTAGAAGCTCCGCGGCCGGAGGTCGTGACAATAGATTCCTCATCTAGCTAGGAGGGTAGGACCTTTTTCAATACATTCTATATTTTTCTTTTTGCAATCACATATTTTTGCATTCATACTGACGATTCGTTCTTTGTTTCAGGCGAGGAGATGTCGCAGCCCGGGGACAAAATTCTGCGATCTATGTTGCAGGGGGGAAATCCGTCCTCCGGGTCGTCTGGACCCTTGGTGAAGAGGCTCCGGCTGACCAAGAAAACGCCCGTCCTTGGGACTACCTCCAAGTCTCCTGCCAAGGGGAAGGGCCAGGGTCCTTCCGCCGTAGAGAAGGTGTCTCCACCCCCTCCTACCACAGAGAAGATGGCTCCACCTCCCCCGCAACATCCTGTCTCTAGCCAGGAATTGGAGGTACCAACCGGGACCTTGCTAGCTCCGGTTCCCACCGTGCGCATCCCAGTCAACACTCAGGCCCTGGAGAAAATCCCCGAGGCCTTTCGAGGGACGGTTTATGAAACCCCGACATATATGGTGGATCACTACTTCAATGCCACCCCAAGGGATCTGCGGGAGATCGACACGAGGAGCCCCGAGAACGTTATGGAGTCTTCACTAGGGATGACCCTCACGGTAAGTTTTCTTTACCACTGGTCCTCTTTGCTTTTTCTAAAGCACTCGCCTTATTATCTTTTTATCTAGTAGGCGGCTTTGGCTCTCCACTGGAGCATATCTCGATCCAAGGCCAGGATTGACGAGATCAGGGGCGAGCATCAGGCTGCCCAGGTCGCCCTCGTGTCTGCTCAACAACAAGAGCAGGATGCCAAAGATACCCTAGTGACTGCCCGAGAAAGCAAGAAGGTCGCGCAGGGCGCCTTGGTTGCTGCATAGGCCGAACTGGAGGCATCCCGGGCTAAGCTGCTGGAGGCCGAGGCTACCAAGGTCGCCCTGGACGCCGCGAAGGTCGAACTTGAAGAGGCCAAGGCTGCCCTTGTGGCGGAGAGGGCATCTTCCAACTCCTCCATGGAGGCCATGCTGTATCATTGCTGGGCCTTCAACCAGGATGGTGACTTTTTCTTCCTGGGGCCGGAGGTGTGGGAGTCCTTCCTAGAGAAGTTCAAGGCTCACCTTCAACAAGAGGCGCCCTCTGAGACCGGGGAGACTTCTGCTGCAGCCGAGCAGGACGCTGAAGGGGTGACTTCGTCGGAGCGGCCTGGCGGGGCTTAGGACTTCTGCTCCTTTTTTATACGAACCACACCAACATTGTGATGAAACCCGACACCAAATATGGAACAGCCACCAAGAACATACGAGATTGGAATGGAACCGCAGCCCAATGCTTAGCCAAGCACGAACCTTGGTATGAGGAAGACGCCACAAACGGGGATGGAATCCATTTGATAAGTCAGGATGAACGCCACAAGGAATCTCCTTGATAAGTTCAAAAGTTTCTTCAAGAACTCAAGAAGAAATAAACTCACAATTTCATTCAACATAATCTGATTTTTCACATTATTTTGGCAGTCCTTATAAGGACGAAAATTACATGAAAACAAGACCCTTGGTCTTCCTAATGAAAGCACCATAAACAAGACCTTTCGGCTCACACAACTCTTCAGCTCACAAAACAAGACCTTTCGGCTCACACAACTCTTCAGCTCACACAAGTCAAGTGTTTGACTTTTACAAAATAAAGAAAGACCAAATAACAACAATAACGTAAATAAATTAAAAATGACAAATACAATAAGACTCATGAAGCTCCTAAACTCAGTCAACTTTGATGAGTAAGACAAGTCTTTGTTCTCCTTCAATGTTGACCACAGTCTCCTCTTGTTTTAGGACTTTGTGGACTAGGCTGTTAAGTTCTTCCTTGAATCTCTTGGCTCGTGCCCTCGTCACTGGACCAACTGGAACTTGACTTGATACTTGGGTCTTGGTGTCCTCATCATTCCCCCCTCTTTAGAAGGATTTGACCTCAAATCGTCACCTGCATCAAAAGGACTCAAATCAGAAACATTAAAAGTAGCACTAACATTATACTCACCTGGTAAATCGAGTCTGTAGGCATTGTCATTGATCCTTTCAAGTACTTGAAATGGACCATCTCCTCGAGGTAGCAATTTTGAACGCCTTTGTGTTGGGAATCGCTCTTTCCTCATGTGTAACCATACCCAATCACCGGGCTCAAAAACCTGCTTATGACGACCCTTGTTAGCTTGCTTAATGTATTGTTCAGTCCTTCTCTCTATGTTGAGTCGCGCCCTCTCATGGATTTTCTTCACAAATTCTGCCTTCTTCTCGCCATCTAAATTCAAATGCTCAGAAACAGGTAAAGGTGATAAATCCAAAGGAGTTAGAGGATTAAAACCATAAACAATTTCAAATGGTGAAAATTTAGTAGCAGAATGCATTGAACGATTATAAGCAAACTCAACATGTGGCAAACAATCTTCCCAAGTCTTAATATTTTTACTTATGATAGCCCTCAACAAGGTTGATAGGGTCCTATTAACTACTTCTGTTTGACCATCGGTTTGAGGGTGACAAGTAGTAGAAAATAATAGTTTTGTCCCAAGTTTTCCCCACAATGTTTTCCAAAAATAGCTTAAGAACTTAGCATCCCTATCTGATACAATTATTCTAGGCATACCATGTAATCTCACAATCTCCCTAAAGAACAAATCTGCAACGTTAGAGGCATCATCAGTTTTATGACAAGGAATAAAATGAGCCATCTTAGAAAATCTGTCTACAACCACAAAGATTGAATCCCTCCCACGCTTACTTCTAGGTAAACCCAACACAAAATCCATTGAAATGTCAACCCATGGTGAACTAGGGATAGGTAGGGGTGTGTATAGGCCATTTGGCTGAACTCTTGATTTAGCTTGCCTACAAGTGACGCACCTACCACAAATTCGCTCAACATCTCGTTTCATGTGGGGCCAAAAGAAGTGCTCTTGCAACATAGCTAGGGTCTTAGCAACTCCAAAATGTCCCATCAACCCTCCCCCGTGGGACTCTCTAACTAGCAAATCTCTCACAGAACAATTAGGTACACACAACCTATGCTCCCTAAACAAGAAACCCTCATGCCTATAAAATTTTCCGTCAGCAGACTTTTCACAAACAACATAAGTTTTGATGAGGACACCAAGACCCAAGTATCAAGTCAAGTTCCAGTTGGTCCAGTGACGAGGGCACGAGCCAAGAGATTCAAGGAAGAACTTAACAGCCTAGTCCACAAAGTCCTAAAACAAGAGGAGACCGTGGTCAACATTGAAGGAGAACAAAGACTTGTCTTACTCATCAAAGTTGACTGAGTTTAGGAGCTTAATGAGTCTTTTTATTTTTAATCACGTTTTTTAGTCTTTGTTTATTTTGTGATAAGTCAAACATTTGACTTGTGTGAGTCCAATAGTCCTTTTGTCTTTAATTTTCGGTTTTCATGAGGAAGACAAAAGGCTTGTCTTTAATTTCGGTTTTCATTAGGAAGACAAAGGGGCTGTCCTTAATTTTTCGATTTCATTAGGAAGACCAAGGGTCTTGTTTTCATGTAATTTTCGTCCTTATAAGGACTGCCAAAACAATGTGAAAAATCAGATTATGTTGAATGAAATTGTGAGTTTATTTCTTCTTGAGTTCTTGAAGAAACTTTTGAACTTATCAAGGAGATTCCTTGTGGCGTTCATCCTGACTTATCAAATGGATTCCATCCCCGTTTGTGGCGTCTTCCTCATACCAAGGTTCGTGCTTGGCTAAGCATTGGGTCGCGGTTCCATTCCAATCTCGTATGTTCTTGGTGGCTGTTCCATATTTGGTGTCGGGTTTCATCACAATGTTGGTGTGGTTCGTATCAAGTTTCCCCAAAATCATGGTCAGCAGAATACAACTCCTTTATGTGTTCAAACCCAAGAAATTTAGCATCAAGAGTAGAGATTAGGGCATACCTGCGAGAAAGGGCATCAGCAACCACATTCTCCTTACCTTGTTTATAGCGAATGACATAAGGAAATGTCTCAATGAACTCAACCCATCTTGCATGTATCTTGTTGAGCTTGTGTTGGCCTTTCAAATGTTTCAAGGATTCATGATCTGTGCGAATCACAAACTCCTTTGGCCACAAATAGTGCTGCCATGTTTCTAAAGCACGCACTAGTGCATACAATTCTTTGTCATAGGTGGGGTAATTGAGGGCAGCCCCACTTAGCTTTTCGCTAAAGTATGCAAGCGGTCTCCCATCCTGCATAAGAACAGTGCCAATACCTATTCCAGAAGTATCACATTCAACTTCAAAAGTGTTAGAAAAGTTAGGCAAAGCAAGTAAAGGAGCATGAGTAAGCTTGTATTTCAGTAGCTGAAATGCCTCCTCTTGAGCTTCACCCCATTTAAATATCACATTCTTTTTGATAACTTCTGTAAGTGGTGCGGCGATGGTGCTAAATTTTTTCACAAACCTCCTGTAGAAGCTAGCAAGTCCATGAAAACTTCTAACATTACCTATAGTTGTAGGGGTCGGCCACTCTTGGATGGCTTTGATCTTTTCTTCATCCACCTGAATTGTAATGACCCACTAATCTAGACTAATTGGACCATTATCGAAACTATACATAAAACTTACATTTTTACGAAAATACCATAATTTATTGAATAACTTGAAAATAAGAGTTATTTACAAATAAACAGAATACTAAGAAGGATTTTGGGATCCCATTGTCTTTTAAACAAAATAAGATTTAAAATAAAAAAAACATTACATAATAATGCGGAAAATACACATAAAAACCATAAAAACATAAAAGGAGACTATATCCTTGAATCGAATAACACTCGGCCCCTTGACTCCATTCATCATCGATACACATTCTCCAAGCGTCACGAATCTTTCCGCCTATAAACTTATTTTCCTGCACATAAACAGAAAGGAGTGAGCCTAATGCCCAGTAAGGAAAATCTAACACAAAGTCACATACATAATTTCATAAGAAAACATAAAGACTTAACATAATACATATAACATACACTTATTATAATGGCCATTATTACTTGGGGTCCCATAGACTAAACAAGCATATGCCCATGGGGTTAATGGGGTCCTACTAGCTAAGTAGGTCATATGCCCATAACCCATTTGGGGTCTTGTTAGTCATATGGGTCATATGCCCAAGCCTACAAACATACACATATACATATCATAACACTTTTAATATATAACATAAGCACATAACATATTAATTCTAGCCTATTTTCCTTACCAAAGTTACCGAGATTATGGACTGAGTTGGGATTGTTGGAACACTCCTAAAACCATAAGAAAGAGTAAGTCTAAAGAAAGGAGATGAAATGAAAGAGATGGAAAGACTAAACCATAGAAAACATACTTACCGACTTATATGCTTAAAAGCTTGGATTCCCTAACCAAAATAAGAATAAGGTTAGGGGACTGAGTAGAAGGTTTTGAGAAAGGAAATAACATAAAAATACAGAAAAGAACTAGAGTTTTGGGTTTACCTCAAAGATTGCAAGATCAATCTAACCTTCACCGAAATACTATAGAACTCACTTCCCAAAGTGTTTGATAAGCTTATGATGTTTAAGCTTATAGTTTTTCCCCAAACCAAGTGTTTACACTCTCACACTCACTTAACACTAGCAGCCTCTGAACTTAGAGCAAATGGTGAATAATGGCTGGGTACTAGGTCCTATTTATAGAGTTTGGGAATGAAAATATCTTGATTTTACTTGAATAAAAATAATGGCTTTTTAAGTGAAAATCATTTGAATAATCGTTCAGCAGAGGCTGAAGACTCGTTCAGAAGATGCTGGACTGTTGAAGGAGTTTGAATGGCTGAAGGGAAAGGAATTCAAAAGTATTTGAATTCATGCTGGTGGAGGCGATATATCGCCCCCTATAGGCGATATATCGCCTGGACCTTTGTTCCCGAGGCGACCGTGCATCGATTCGTGTTTTCCGTATCTACGTGCTGCGACATATCGCCCCCTATAGCTGCGATATATCGGCATACGCAGAATATTTAAACACGAATTTACACATTTTTAGCTAAGTTTGAATGGATTAAACAGCCTTGACTAAGCCCTCAACGTGCTCAAAGCTGCTGACTGACCCTATACATTCAAACTTTTACCCTTATTTAATTTAATCCTCAAAAATACTTAATCCTTAATTACCATTCAAAACATGTGCTTAAAATCCTATTGGTTGATGTCTAAACCTTATAATATAATAATATAATCCTTAATATCAGTCACATTAATCAAACCTTAGGTTATACTTAATATTCTTAAACTATAGGTTAAACTTAGAAAATCTATAAGTACTACTATGAGTGTCCAAATAACTCCCGGTCTGAACCAAAAATCCAAAGTAACAATGATAACACTATACATACTATAATACTACTAAACAATTAGCTAAGTAAAGTTCTTGGACTCTACATGAATACGTGTAGCACTTACAACAAAGCCTAGGAAAACAAGCTTATCGGTGCAGAAAGTACACTTACTGAGGTTAGCATATTAACTCTGTTTCCTAAGAACATCCAAAACAGAATGCAAATGCAAAACATGGTCATGCAAATTCTTACTATAAATAAGAATATCATCAAAATACACAACCACAAATTTTCCAATGAAAGCACGCAATACATGATTCATTAAGCGCATGAAAGTGCTAGGTGCATTAGTTAGTCCAAAAGGCATGACTAACCACTCATACAATCCATGTTTAGTTTTAAAAGCAGTTTTCCACTCATCCCCTTCTTTCATACGTATCTGATGATACCCACTTTTAAGATCAATTTTGGAAAACACACAAGAACCATGCAATTCATCTAACATGTCATCTAAACGAGGAATGGGATGTCGATATTTTACCGTTATATTGTTGATGGCTCGACAGTCAACACACATCCTCCATGTTCCATCCTTCTTGGGAACTAGAATCACTGGAACAGCACAAGGGCTCATGCTTTCTCTCACATGCCCTTTCTCCATCAATTCTTCAATTTGCCTTTGCAATTCCTTTGTTTCATCAGGATTACTTCTGTAGGCTGGTCGGTTTGGGATGGAAGCACCTGGAACAAAATCAATTTGATGTTCTATTCCTCGAACAGGTGGCAAACCATGTGGTACTTTCTCAGGAAACACATCCTCAAATTCCTGCAAAATAGACACAACAACACTTGGCAGCGAAGAGTCAAGTTGGTTAGTATTTAAAAGAGCCTCCTTATACATGAGTAAAATCATGGGCTATTTTGTACATAATGCTCTCTTAACCTCACTTTTTTTTGCATAAAAATTATTTTGTTTTCTCTCACTTGATTCCACACTTTTCTCTCTTTGTCTCTCTTTTTCCTCACTCTCATTCATCTTTTCACTCTCTTTTTGCTCACTCATTTTCTTTTTGTCACTCAATTTTTGCAACCTCACTTGATCTTCATACACTTGCTTTGGTGTCAAAGGCGCTAGAGTGATTGTTCGTTGACGGAATGTGAATGAATACTTGTTGGTGAAGCCGTCATGCTGCACCCGCCGATCAAATTGCCAAGGCCTTCCTAGAAGGAGGTGTCCAGCTTGCATGGGAACCACATCACACAACACCTCATCTTCATACTTGCCAATTCGAAATGAGACTAGCACCTGTTTTGTAACCCTCACTTCACCACTATCATTCACCCATTGCAACTAGTATGGACGAGGATGTTTAAGCGTTGGGAGCCCCAGCTTCTCAACCATGGAAGAACTAGCAACGTTAGTGCAACTACCTCCATCAATAATGACACTACATACCTTGTCTCTCACATGACAACGAGTGTGAAAGATGTTCTCATCTTCATCTTCAGAATCTACCTCGCCATTTTCTCGAATCACCATAACTCTCTTGTTTGGACATTGGCTAGCTATGTGTCCTCGCCCCTGACATTTGAAACACTTTATCTCACTAGAATGGGATGAAGTAGGGGCTGTTTTACCTTGAGAGGTTGTGGTTGTGGTGGCTGGTTTTGGCTCGGTTTTAGGCTTGGGCGTGAAAGGGTTTTCTTCCTTCTTTGGATAGTTCGACCGCCAAGGTGTTGCACTTGAATTGTGTGGGCTCGGTCTTGGCTTTGAACTTGTACTACCCCTCTTGAGCTGCCTCTCAACTTTGATTGCCATATGCACCAAATCTTCCAATTCCACATAATGGTGTAGCTCAATTGGATTAGCAATCTCTCGGTTCAACCCATTCAAAAACCTTGCCATTGTCGCCTCCCGATCCTCTTCCACATTGGCTCTAATCATAGCCATCTCCATCTCTTTGTAATACTCATCAACACTCTTGGACCCTTGATGAAGACCCTGCAACTTAAGGTATAGATCTCGATAATAATGAGATGGTACAAACCGTCGCCTCATCACCCTCTTCATAGCCTCCCAAGTGTCAATGGCACGATCTCCATTTCGCCTCCTATTGATGCACAACTGATCCCACCAAACAATAGCATAATCAGTAAATTCAATGACAACTAGTTTTACCTTCTTCATGTCAGAGTAGTTGTGACAATCGAAAACCAACTCCATCTTCTTTTCCCACTCAAGGTATGCCTCAGGATCACTCTTGCCTTGAAAGGCTGGGATTCTCATTTTGATATTCCCCATATAATTATCTACCTGGTTCCTATCTTCTCTATTCCCACCATACCTCCTATGGTTACCCGTCGACATCCTATCAAACTCATCATCAGAAACTACCCCTTCTAAATCCCCTTCATTCTCATCCTCCCTTTGGTGTACCCTACCCCTCCTTGGTCTCCGTTGTGCCCCCTCTTCTACCCTATCCAACCGCTCATGTATTTGCTCACACTCCTCCCTCAACATCCTCCTCATCTCCCCCATTAAAGCTTCAATTTGTAGATTTGGAACTGTAGGTGGTGGAGCGTCATTGCCTGCATTTCTTTCTGTATTTTGTGACATGATTGAAAATCTGCAAAAATAAGGTTAGAATAGTTATAGAAAAAGACCTCACTACACTCCCTCACGTGTTTTCACTCAAAAATTGTCACTCAAGTCCACTCGTGTTTCACTCAACTTTGATGGCTTTTACCCTCAAATAAGCTCACACCTCTGCCTTTTTCCACTCGTATTCTTCTTTAAGCCCTTTGAAAACTAATCGAACGGTAATATGGAGGTTCAAGCAGCAAATCCTACCAAACGAACACCGATGAAAAATTGGCGAAAACTAATGATTTTTGGAACACTTGTGTGGGGTCTTGGCAAAAAGGCCCCTAGACCATAGGGAACAAGAATAGAACAAAAATTTTTAAGACAGGTTTCCAGACTTTTTTTTTTTTTTTTTTAAGAATTCGGATCCTCTTGGTTTTTTTTTCTTCTTTTCTTTTCTTTTTCTTTGATTTCTCAAATGCAGATGCAAGGAACGAATTTGAAAGCAAAATGAATCGGTTTCCACAAGAGAAACAATGGAAACTCAAAAAGAAAAGAGAAACAATGCAGATTCGGATTTCACAAAAAGAAAAGAGAAAACCCAACCCACTTTCGGATTTAACAATAAGAATAAGTGAAACTCAATCCCAACTCAGATTTCACCATAAGAACAAGATAAAACCCAATCTCAATTCAGATTTCACTACAAGAACAAGAGAAAACTCAATCCTAATTTGGATTGCACAATAAGAACAAGAGAAACCCAAAGAACTTTCGGATTTCACAACAAAACAAGAGGAACTCAATGAAAATTCGGTTTTTACAATAAGAACCCTAATTCACGAATTCAAAAACAAAAAGAAAACCAATTAGGGGAAATTGAAACAAAGAAAACAGATTATTTGGTTAATGAAAATTGGAATAAGGAAACAAGGAAATTCATAAATCAACAAGCTCTAGCATAGTTTCGGATTTCACAACAAATAAGGGAAACAAGGACAAGCTCTAGAATAGACAAAACAAGACTAGATGAACACGAATTGATTATAGGAACACGAATTGATTTTTTATTTTTTTTTGTAATTTTTTTTCAGAAACCCTAATATAAGAACACGAATTGAATAGAAAAAAAAAACAAATGAAAAAGGATAGGCCAAACCGGATGATCCTAAGCTCTGATACCAACTGATACGAACCACACCAACATTGTGATGAAACCCGACACCAAATATGGAACAGCCACCAAGAACATACGAGATTGGAATGGAACCGCGACCCAATGCTTAGCCAAGCACGAACCTTGGTATGAGGAAGACGCCACAAACGGGGATGGAATCCGTTTGATAAGTCAGGATGAACGCCACAAGGAATCTCCTTGATAAGTTCAAAAGTTTCTTCAAGAACTCAAGAAGAAATAAACTCACAATTTCATTCAACATAATCTGATTTTTCCAAATGTTTTCAAGGCCTTATATAGCCGAAAAAATACATCAAGACAAGCCCCTTTGTCTTCCTAAAAACCGAAAAATTAAAGACAAGCCTTTTTGTCTTCCTAATGAAACCGAAAATAAAGACAACCCTTTGTCTTCCTAATGAAAACCGAAATTTAAAGACAAAAGGACTATTGGACTCACATAAGTCAAATGTTTGACTTATCACAAAATAAACAAAGACTAAATAAAAAAAACGTGATTAAAAATAAAAAGACTCATTACAGGAAGCTAAATATTGATCAAGCTCCTAAACTGGTGTCATCATCATTCCTCCCCTCTTGACTTGGATCAACTGGAACTTGACTTGGATTTTTAGTCTTGGTGTCCTCATCAAAGACAAGCCCCTTTGTCTTCCTAAAGCAAAACCGAAATTTAAAAACAAGCCTTTTTGTCTTCCTAAAGCAAAACCGAAATTTAAAAACAAGCCTTTTGTCTTCCTAATGAAAACCAAAATTAAAGACAAAAGGACTCTTGGACTCACAAAAGTCAAGTGTTTGACTTTTCACAAAATAAACAAAGACTAAATAAAAAATACAAGATGACAAAATACAATAAGACTCATCAAGCTCCTAAACTGAGTCTTTTGGCTCGCGCCCTCGTCACCAGACCAACTGGAACTAGACTTGGATCTTTAGTCTTGGTGTCCTCATCATAAGGAACCAATTGACACAAGGAAACAATTTAAACAAATTTGTGGCTCAGATTTCACAACAAATAAGGAACCAATTGACACAAGGAAATAATTGAAACAAGATTTGTGGCTCGGATTTCACAACAAATAAGGGAAATAAGGAAATAATTGAAACAAGGAAACAATTGAAATAAGGAAATCAACAAGCTCTAGAATAGTTTTGGATTTCACAACAAATAAGGGAAACAAGGAAACAATTGAAACAAGGAAATTAACAAGCTCTAGAATAGAAAAAAACACGACTAGATGAACACGAATTGAATATAGGAACACGAATTGATTTTTTTTTTTGTTGAGAAACCCTAATATAAGAACACGAATTGAATAGAAAAAACAAAAAGGAAAGGATAGGCCAAACCGGATGATCCTAAGCTCTGATACCAATTGATACGAACCACACCAACGATTGTGGTGAAACCCGACACCAAATATGGCAGCCACCAAGAACACACGAATCTGGAATGATGAACCATGACCCAATGCTTAGCCAAGCACGAACCTTGGTATAAGGAAGACGCCACAAACGGTGATGGGAATCCGTTTGATAAGTCAGATTGAACGCCATAAGGAACCCCTTGATAAGTTCTAATAGTTTCTTCAAGAACTCAAGAAGAAAAACTCACAAATTTCATTTCATCATAATCTGATTTTTCCAAACGTTTTCAAGCCCTCTTATGGCCGAAATTACATGAAAGAAAGGCCCCTTTGTCTTCCTAATGAAAACCCTAACAATCACAAAAAAAAGACTCTTGGACTCACACAAGTCAAGTGTTTGACTTTTCACAAGATAAAAACACAAAGACTAAATAAAACATGATTAAGTGATTGATTAAAATAAAAAATACAAGATTCCAAAATCCAATAAGACTCATTACAAAATATTGATCAAGCTCCTAAACTGGTGTCCTCATCATTCCCCCCCCCCCCCCCCCCCTCTTGACTTGGATCAACTGGAACTTGGATCTTTAGTCTTGGTGTCCTCATCAGTATAGGGGGAAGGTTATAACTCCTTTCCTTTTAGGTGGTTCGAAGGTTAAAATCTCGCTAGTCCACCAGTCAATATTATTGACATCTCTCTAGTATTCCTTACAGGGTGTTTCTTTACAAAACTAGACGCCAACCCCTTGCAACACCCAGGGTCTCCATATTTATAGGGAGAGGACACCTGGGTGTTGGCAAAGGGGGGTCATCCCGTGACCTTCTTACCCATCATGTCACTTCTGTGACACTTATGATTAATTCCTAAAACCTGACAAAGAAGTGTTGTCTAATCAATAGGTAAGGGTGATAATGGGCCGCATGGCCCAAACCAGTCGTGGGGTGCCTGAACACGCACGTTTATGCTGCGTGTTCGAGAATTCAGGAATGGAGTAGACACGTGATGTCTGATATGCGCACGTTTACATTGCGTGGTTGACTTCATAAATGGTCGAAGTGTCAGCTCTATGTCGTACCTCGAGCTTGATGTAGTTCCAGCTCGTGGTGTCCACACTGCTGACCCGATGCCTTCGAGTATTCTTACTAAACCTTTGACTACCTCGAGCTAAAGAGGTGGAGACTTGTAACAGCAGCTCCGGGTAAGTGTCCTCCACGTGGCTGATAGAATTATGCCCTTTTCCAGCTCGCTAATAACCCGTGGATATTTAGGGCGTACAATAGTACACAAATAGATATATCATGTTATTAAACATATATATCATATGTACCATAAGATTTTATATACCATATGATACGAACCACACCAACGATTGTGGTGAAACTCGACACCAAATATGGCAGCCACCGAACACACGAAATTGGAATGAAGAACCGCGACCCAATGCTTAGCCAAGCATGAACCTTGGTATGAGGAAGACACCACAAACGGGGATGGGAATCCGTTTGATAAGTCAGGTTGAACGCCACAAGGAACCCCTTGATAAGTTCTAATAGTTTCTTCAAGAACTCAAGAAGAAAAACTCACAAATTTCATTTCATCATAATCTGAATTTCCCAATGTTTTACAAGCCCTAGTATGGCCGAAATTACATGAAAGAAAAGCTCCTTTGTCTTCCTAATGAAAACCCTAACAATCACAAAATAGAAAGACTCTTGGACTCTCACAAGTCAAATGTTTGACTTTCACAAAAAAAAAAAACAAAGACTAAATAAAACGTGATTAAGTGACTGATTAAAATAAAAATACAAGATGCCAAAATCCAATAAGACTCATTACAAGAAGCTAAATATTGATCAAGCTCCTAAACTGGTGTCCTCATCATTCCCCCCCTCTTGACTTGGATCAACTGGAACTTGACTTGGATCTTTAGTCTTGGTGTCCTCATCACCATAAGAAAAAAATCAATATACCATGATAATAAAATTATATACACTGCAATTTTTTTAACAAAAATAAAATTGGTATATTATTACTCAAAAAATGTATATACCATGCTAACAAAACTATATATCACCATTATATATAACAAGATATAAACTAAATATCATCTATAAAAAAATATATATACTGAGCTGGAAAATAATAAAACAACACTTAAAAAATGAAAATATATATAACATGTTAACAAAAATAGATACCACTGTAGATGTGATTTCCTACAATTGATTAGACGAGTGGCAACAACCTGTAAAGAACAAAGAGAGAGAGACAAGAGTTCAATTGCGAGCACCGGTGGGGTATCAACCAAAGGGACTCCGACGCTCAAGTTAGTCGGGTTGTAATGAAAGCTAATTGATAGTAAAAAAAGTATAACGAAAATAATGATATAATGATGGATGGATGAGTAGTAGGATGGTCAGAGTGACGGCGGAGACGACGGTGGCACTCAACGATCAGGCCAAGTCCAGTCGGGTCAGATCAGGCTGATTGATTCGACTTGCTTGACTGGATCTTGGAGAGAGCAGTACTCATTTCAGTAAGAGAGTAAAGTAGAGTAATGATGGTTATCAGATGCCCCCGATGTACCCTCTGGGTCCTCTTTATTGTCGTTTCCTTTATCGTTCCATTTTTGCCTCCCTGGTCTGTCTGACCCATTCTTACTCATTCCTCCCAATTTTTATGGGAGTGATTGCGTATACTCTGACCATTTCAAAGTCTTATGGCTGACTGAATGTACCCAGATTCGAGTTTGGGTATTAGTCTATCATTCCAATGGTTCATTTGGTAAGTATGAGTCCATTTACACCTTTGGCTCGTTGGGCCAGATTGGCTAGGCCAACTAGCTTCATGGGATTTTTTAACTAGAGAGTTATGTACACATATTTTTCCCACTACAATTTGTCTCTCACTCTCTAGTCTAGATTATATTCTAACTAGAGAGTTTTAGTATGCTTGATTAGTTCTTTGCTTGCTTTAAGCTTGTTTGTAAGTCCATATGTGCTCTAAGGTGTTCATAGACCAAATGGTGCGTTAAACGGCCTAGGGATTTTCCCTAGCAGGTCGAATGCTTAGCATACTTAGCAGCCAACCGAATAGTTGGCCGAAGAGGCCGATGGCCCATGCGAGAGGCCGAGTGGCTCATGAGAACGAGTAGAGTGGCCCGCCAAGGTGGTTGAGCGGGCTGAGTGGTCCACTGTGGTGGCTGGGTGACCTGTGCGCACAGGCCGAGTGAATATGCGAGGGAGTTGAGCGCACATGTGTAAGAGCTGAGTGCACATGCAAGGGAGTTGAGTGAACTTGCGAGTCGGCTGAGTACACGTGCAAGTGGGCCAAGTGCACATGCGTAAGGGTCAATTGCATGTGCGAGTGTAACGATCCAAAATCACTAATAAGGCTTAAGGGCCTTGATTAGTGTGTCGGGAGGGCACGATTGGTTTATGTGTGAATTAAGTAGTTTAATGCATGATTTTGTGATAAGCATGCTTATATGATTATATGAACATATATGAAATGCATGTCTATGAGTATTAGTATGCATGTAGGCCCCGTTTAACTTAAAGGGGTATATTTGTAATTTTAGCCCGTTGAGGGTGTAAATGTGATTATATGTTATAATTGTGAGGACCACATTATTATGTGGGTATATCTGCAGCATGCGACTTGAGGCGATCCTAGGGAGCTAGTTAGCGGAAAAGTCACAGCGGGACCTAACACTTGGCTCGGGGCGAGTCAATGGGTATTTTGGGTATTGGATGACTGTCTGGGTTATCGGGTTATGGAAATAAATAATTGGAGATATATTTAAGGTTAGGAAGTCTAGGTGGGAATACTGGGGAATTTTACCATTTTTCCCTCGAGGACGTTTTTGGTACCCCGAGCCTCAGGATTGATTTAGTCAACTAAGGATAGACTAAGTAAAATTAAGAAAACAGTAGAATAAGGCCCAAACCGACCCTTTTTCTTTCTCTCAGCTTATTCCCCATCATTTCTATTATTCTCTCAAAGAAGCTAGTGGAACCAAAGGCAAAGCTTGGTTGGAACTCAAAAAATTGAGTTGGGACTTTAGAGATTAGTTCAGGGTTAGCAAGAGGATAGTATCAAGGATTGAGGTAAGTTATGAGTTACATCTTTGGCTATTTAATTCTATAGTTGTGGCTGGATTCTAAGAGTTCCTAGGTTTTGAATTTAAGGTTGAATTAAGGCAGAAGACTTGGGGGATTAGCTCAGAAATTTCCTGGAGAATTGGTTCTTCAGTAAAGGTAAGCTTGCAATGATAGTTTAGTGTTTGAATTCTGTGTTTTCTGGGCTAGTTTTGGTGTTCTTGAGCTTATGTGTAACGCCTTGGATAGCCAAGACCGTTACACTATGTGTTTATAAAGGTGCAAGACTTGCTAATCAAGTCAATCTATTAAGGACGTGTTACTGAGACTACAATTAAGCTAGGGTTAAAAGATTTTGGCCTCAAAAGTTTCATTTCTTATAATCAAACATTTTCTTTACATGGGATCCTAGAAGTAGTAAAGTTAAAAGACAGTTTACAAAATTTCAGGATTTAAAATACAGTTATTAGCCACTCTAAGGAAAAACAAACAATTAGGCTTCTCTCGTCCTGTACCACTCCTCGGCCGTGGCGGCCGATCGGCTGACTATGTACATTCAGCCCCAAAGCTCTCCATCTCAGGACTGGTCCACCTTGCCTCTGCCTTTACCTGCACCACGTAGCTGTAATGACCCAACTACTCTAGACTTTTGGACCATTAACAAAAACTATACATAAGCACTAATTCTTAATAACACTTACAAGTGATAAGATCATAACTTTATTAAAACTTGTAAAAGCAAATGTTAGAGTTACATAAAATCTCAAGTAGGATATGGGATCCCATTGTTTTAAAAACAAAACATAACATAATGGTAATTAAAAAGAGATTACATAAATAGGTGCGGAAAAATACACATAAACCATAAATAAAGACTTCATCCTCGAAACCGAAACTCTCGACTCCTTGAATCAATTCCGCCTCAATACACATTCCCCAAGCTTCCAAGAACCTTTCCCGCCACTATAGCTATTTTCCTGCACATATAAACATAAAGGAATGAGCCTAATGCCCAGTAAGGAAAATCTAACATATAGCCATACACATAGAAATTCATAATGCAACATAAAATATACCATAACACTTATGTCACATACATACTATAACACTTATGTCACATACATACTATAATGGCCATTATTACTTGGGGTCCCATAAACTAAACAAGTCATATGCCCATTAGATTAGTGGGGTCTTGCTAGCTAAGCAAGTCATGTGCCCGTAATCTATTTGGGGCTTGTTAGTCATATAGGTCATATGCCCAAGTCTACAATCATACTTAACATAATATATTACATAACATAAAATCATAAGATAACATATAAAAGCATATAACACATAAATCCTATCGTATTTTCCTTACCAAAATAACCGGAATATGAGAACTGATTTGGGACCTTGGAACACTCCTAAAAACCATTTAAAATATGGTGAGTATATTGAAGAAAAGGGATGAAAGTGAAGAAGGATCTATGCTATATACTTACCAAAATCCTTGTGCTTAAGAACTTGGATTTACTAACCAAGAATAAGAATAAGGTTAGAATGAGTAGAAGACTATGAGAATTTTAAAGAACATAATACAGAAATGGACTAGAGTTTTGGGATACCTTGAGTACTTCTATGATCAATCTAAACCTTGTACCGAAATGTGAATAAACCTTGCTTCCCCAAGTGTTTGATAAGCTTATAATTCCCAACCCAAGTGTTTACACTCTCACACTCACCTAGAAACTTGCAGCCACTGAACTTAGAGTAATAGATGAATAGGTCTTATTTATAGAGTTTAGGAATGAAAAGATCTCATTTAACTTGAATAAAAATAATGGCTTTTTAAGTGAAAATAATTTGAATTATCGTTCAGCAGAGGCTGAAGACTCGTTCAGAAAGGTGCTGGACTTATCAAGAGGTTGAAGGTTTGAATGGAAAACGTTTTTGAAAACTTTCAAAATATGCTGAGGGAGGCGATATATCGCCTGGACCATTATGCCCGAGGCAATCGTACATCGTTTCGTGTTTTCCGTATCTTCGTACTGCGATATATCGCCCCCTATAGCTGCGATATATCGGCATACGCTGAATATTTAAACACGAAATTACACATTTTTAGCTTAATTTGAATTGAGTAAACAGCTTTGACTAAGCCCTTTAACATTTTCAAAGCTGCTGACTGACCTTAGAGTATTCAAATTTTAACCTTAATAAATTTAATCCTCAAAATACTTAATCATTAATAAACCTATACATAACATGTGCTATTATCTAATTGGTTCTTATTTAAACCTTATAGTATAATAAATATTATCCTCAATATCAGTCATATTAATCAAACCTTAGGTTAAAATTAATATTCCTAAACTATAGGTTAAACTTAGAAAATCTACAAGTACTACTATGAGTGTCCAAATAAATCCCGGTCTGAACCAAAAATCCACAGTCATAAAGATAATACTATTATTACTATAATACTACTATCTAACTAGCTAAGTAAAGTTCTTGGACTCTACAATTCTCCCCTACTAAAAAAGAATTTCGTCCTCGAAATTTACTTACCAAATAATTCCGGATACCGGCTTTGCATGTCCTCCTCCAACTCCCACGTTGCCTCTTGTTCAGAACTATTACTCCATAGGACTTTGACTATAGGAAAGCTTTTGGACCGTAACTACTTCATCCCCTTATCCAGGATGCTAACCGGTCGTTCCTCGTAACTTAAGTCTTTCTGGAGTGCTATCGTATCGTACTTGAGGACGTGAGATGGGTCTGACACATATTTGCGTAGCATCGAGATGTGGAACACGTTGTGACTATCTGCTAGTGCTGGCGATAGGGCTAGTCTATACGCAACTGCTCCCACTTTGTCCAATATCTCAAAAGGACCTATGAATCGAGGACTAAGCTTGCCTTTCTTCCCAAACCGCTTTACACCTTTCATAGGAGATATCTTCAAGAAGACTTGATCTCCAACTTGGAATTCCACATCGCGTCGCTTGGCATCCGCATAGCTTTTCTGACGGCTTTGAGTAGCAAGCATACGTTGTCTAATAAGCACTACTGCTTCTTGAGCTTGTCTAACAGCTTCGGGACTGAGAAGCTGCCTTTCTCCTACCTCGTCCCAGTGCAATGGCGATCGACACCTTCTTCCATATAACAACTCATAAGGTGCCATCCCGATCGTTGACTGGTAGCTGTTGTTGTAGGAGAACTCTATCAACGGCAAGTACTTATTCCATGATCCTCTGAAATCAAGTACACACGCGCGTAGCATATCCTCTAAAATCTGAATCGTACGCTCGGACTGCCCATCTGTCCGAGGATGAAAAGCTGTACTAAGACTTAACTTAGTACCCATAGCTTGCTGTAAACTTCCCCAAAATCTTGACGTAAACACCGATCCTCTATCCGACACTATCGTCTTGGGGATTCCATGCAACCGTACAATCTCTTGGATATAGATGTCTGCATATGGGTCTGCCGTATATGAAGTCTTAACAGGCAGGAAATGAGTCGACTTGGTTAGTCTATCTATTACTATCCAAGCGGAATCATGCTGCTTATTCGTCCTTGGCAGACCCGTCACGAAGTCCATTGCTATATCGTCCCACTTCCATTCTGGTACGCTAAGCAGTTGCAATAAGCCTGCAGGCCGCTGATGCTTTGCTTTCACTTGCTGGCATATAAGACACTTAGATACAAACTCTGCTATGTCCTTCTTCATCCCTAGCCACTAATATACTGCCTTAACATCATGAGTCATCTTGGTTGACCCTGGGTGAACTGAGTATGGGGTACTGTGTGCTTCTTCCAGAATCGTCTTCTTAATACTTTGATCATTTGGCACGCATACCCGATTCTTATATCTCAATAAACCTTGGCTAGATATTGAGAAATTTGTGGTCTTGCCTTCTCGGACTGCATCCATATGTGCTGCTAGTGTGTCGTCATGTCCCTGACCAATTCGTATATCTTCTAGTAGATTCGACTGGATAGACAAGTTAGGCAACTTGCCTACAATTACTTCTATTCCGGCACTGATCAGCTCCTGCTGAAGCGGCTTTTCTATTCCGGCTAAAGCTGCTAAATTCCCATAACTTTTCCTACTAAGCGCATCGGCAACTACGTTCGCCTTTCCTGGGTGGTATAGGATTTCGCAGTCGTAATCCTTTACTAACTCCAACCACCTGCGCTGCCTCATGTTGAGTTCCTTCTGAGTAAAGAAGTATTTTAAACTCTTGTGGTTCGTATAAATCTCGCACCATTCTCCGTAAAGATAATGGCGCCAGATTTTTAATGCAAAGACCACCACTGCCAACTCCATATCATGAGTTGGATAGCGCTGCTCGTACTCCTTCAACTGCCGTGAGGCGTAGGCTATCACCTTGTCATTTTGCATCAACACACAACCCAATCCTTGCTTTGATGCATCGCAGTAGACTACGAACTTATCGTTGGGTGTCGGTACACTAAGTACTGGTGCTGAGCAAAGCTTTTCTTTGAGCAACTGGAAGCTTTCTTCACACTTATCATTCCAGTTGAATCTTTGTTGTTTTCGGGTCAGGTTGGTGAGCGGAGTGGCTATCTTTGAAAAGCCCTCTACAAACTTCCTATAATAACCTGCTAACCCTAGAAAGCTTCTTACTTTAGATGCGTTCTTTGGTCTGGGCCAATCCTTCACGGCCTCTACCTTTGATGGGTCTACTGCAACTCTGTCTTTCGATATAATGTGCCTGAGGAACGCCACTTGCGAAAGCCAAAATTCGCATTTCTTGAACTTGGCGTAGAGTTGATGCTCCTTCAATCGCATCAAGATCAACCTCAAATGTCCCTCGTGCTCTACTTCATCCTTGGAGTATACTAAGATATCGTCGATGAATACAACAACGAATTTATCTAAGTAATCTTTGAAGACCCTATTTATTAAGTCCATAAACGCGGCTGGTGCATTAGTAAGACCAAAGGACCAAGAACTCGTAATGTCCATAACGAGTCCTAAAGGCTGTCTTAGGAATATCTTCTCCCTTTACCTTGAGCTAATGATACCCAGACCGTAAATCGATCTTTGAAAATACAGTCGCACCTTGGAGTTGATCAAACAAGTCGTCGATCCGGGGTAGCGGGTACTTGTTCTTAATCGTTACTTTGTTCAGCTCGCGATAGTCTATACACATCCGCATACTTCCGTCCTTCCTCTTCACAAATAGTACCGAAGCTCCCCATGGTGAATGGCTTGGCCTAATAAAACCCAAGTCTAGGAGTTCTTGTAGCTGCGTCTTTAACTCCTTGAGTTCCGTAGGTGCCATCCGATATGGTGCCTTAGAGATAGGCTCGGTGCCCGGTACTAATTCTATCGTGAAGTCTATTTCCCGAGTTGGCGGCAATCCTGGCAAGTCATCGGGAAATACCTCTGGAAATTCTTGTATAACACGGACATCTCCAACCTTAAGTGGTGTCTCCTTTTCCACATCTGTGATGCTGGCTAAAAACGATTGACATCCTTTCTCCATCATTCTCTGAGCTTTGAGAGATGATACTAACGGGGTGCGTAATTCTGAAGCTTGACCCATGAAGCATAACCTCTGGCCATCAGGAGTCTCGAACATCACCTTCTTGCGTTTGCAGTCGATGGTTGCGCCATGCCGTGCTAGCCAATCCATGCCTAATATCACGTTGAAGTCCTTGATCACTAGCTCTATCAGGTCTCCTTCTAGTTCTATGTCCTCAATCTTGATCGGTACGCCTCGTACTATCCGTGATGATAGAACTACTTTGCCCGAAGGCAACTCGGTTACAAACCTGATACGAACCACACCAACATTGTGATGAAACCCGACACCAAATATGGAACAGCCACCAAGAACATACGAGATTGGAATGGAACCGCGACCCAATGCTTAGCCAAGCACGAACCTTGGTATGAGGAAGACGCCACAAACGGGGATGGAATCCGTTTGATAAGTCAGGATGAACGCCACAAGGAATCTCCTTGATAAGTTCAAAAGTTTCTTCAAGAACTCAAGAAGAAATAAACTCACAATTTCATTCAACATAATCTGCCTTTTCACATTGTTTTGGCAGTCCTTATAAGGACGAAAATTACATGAAAACAAGACCCTTGGTCTTCCTAATGAAACCGAAAAATTAAGGACAACCCATTTGTCTTCCACATAAAAACCGAAATTAAAGACAAGCTTTTTGTCTTCCTAATAAAACCGAAAATTAAAGTCCAAAAGGACTATTGGACTCACACAAGTCAAATGTTTGACTTATCACAAAATAAACAAAGACTAAATAAAAAATGTGATTAAAATTAAAAAGACTCATTACAAGAAGTTAAATATTGATCAAGCTCCTAAACTGGTGTCCTCATCATTCCTCCCCTCTTGACTTGGATCAACTGGAACTTGACTTGGATTTTTAGTCTTGGTGTCCTCATCATTCCCCCCCTCTTGAGAAAGATTTGACCTCAAATCGTCACCTGCATCAAAAGGACTCAAATCAGAAACATTAAAAGTAGTACTAACAGTATACTCACCTGGTAAATCGAGTCTGTAGGCATTGTCATTGATCCTTTCTAGCACTTGAAACGGCCCATCTCCTCGAGGTAGCAATTTGGAACGTCTTTGTGCTGGGAATCGCTCTTTCCTCATGTGTACCCATACCCAATCACCGGGGTCAAAAACCTGCTTGTGACGACCCTTGTTAGCATCAAGTTGGTTAGTGTTTAAAAGAGCCTCCTTAACCTCACTTTTTTTTGCATAAAAATTATTTTGTTTTCTCTCTAATTTTCCCTCATTGATCGAACTCTTCTCTTTCTTTTCTCTCTCACTTGATTCGACCCTTTTCTCTCTTTGTCTCTCTTTTTTCTCACTCTCATTCATCTTTTCACTCTTCTTCTTTTGCTCACTCAATTTTTGTTGATCACTCAATTTTTGCAACCTCACTTGGTCTTCATATACTTGCTTTGGCGTCAATGGAGCTAGAGTGATTGTTCGTTGACGGAACGTGAATGAGTACTTGTTGGTGAAGCCATCATGCTGGACTCGCCGATCAAATATCCAAGGCCTTCCTAGAAGGAGGTGTCCAGCTTGCATTAGAACCACATCGCACAATACCTCATCCTCATACTTGCCAATTCGAAATGATACCAGCACCTGTTTTGTAACCCTCACTTCACCACTATCATTCAACCACTGCAACTTGTATGGACGAGGATGTTTAAGCGTTGGGAGCCCTAGCTTTTCAACCATGGAAGAACTAGCAACGTTAGTGCAACTACCACCATCAATAATAACACTGCATACCTTGTCTTTCACATGACAACGAGTGTGAAAGATGTTCTCTCGCTGCACCTCTTCTTCCTCTACTTTTGCTTGCAAGTTTAAGGCTCGTCTTGTGACTAGTGCAAGCATTTCACCAGATTCTGGCCCATACTCTTCATCATCGATAGAAGCATCTTCCAATGGTGGCATGTCAGCAAGATCATCTTCATCTTCAGAATCGAGCTCGCCACTTTCTCGAATCACCATAACTCTCTTGTTTGGACATTGGCTAGCTATGTGTCCTCGCCCCTGACATTTGAAACACCTTATCTCACTAGAATGAGACGAAGTAGGGGCTGTTTTTGTAGAGTCCAAGAACTTTACTTAGCTAATTGTTTAGTAGTATTATAGTATGCTTAGTGTTATCATTGTTACTTTGGATTTTTGGTTCAGACCGGGAGTTATTTGGACACTCATAGTAGTACTTATAGATTTTCTAAGTTTAACCTATAGTTTAAGAATATTAAGTATAGCCTAAGGTTTGATTAATGTGTCTGATATTAAGGATTATATTATTATATTATAAGGTTTAGACATCAACCAATAGGATTTTAAGCACATGTTTTAAATGGTAATTAAGGATTAAGTATTTTTGAGGATTAAATTAAATAAGGGTAAAAGTTTGAATGTATAGGGTCAGTCAGCAGCTTTGAGCACGTTGAGGGCTTAGTCAAGGCTGTTTACTCCATTCAAACTCAGCTAAAAATGTGTAAATTCGTGTTTAAATATTCAGCGTATGCCGATATATCGCAGCTATAGGGGGCGATATATCGCAGCACGTAGATACGGAAAACACGAATCGATGCACGGTCGCCTCGGGAACAAAGGTCCAGGCGATATATCGCCTATAGGGCTATATCGCCTCCACCAGCATGAATTCAAATACTTTTGAATTCCTTTCCCTTCAGCCATTCAAACTCCTTCAACAGTCCAGCATCTTCTGAACGAGTCTTCAGCCTCTGCTGAACGATTATTCAAATGATTTTCACCTAAAAAGCCATTATTTTTATTCAAGTAAAATCAAGATATTTTCATTTCCAAACTCTATAAATAGGACCTAGTACCCAGCCATTATTCACCATTTGCTCTAAGTTCAGAGGCTGCTAGTGTTAAGTGAGTGTGAGAGTGTAAACACTTGGTTTGGGGAAAAACTATAAGCTTAAACATCATAAGCTTATCAAACACTTTGGGAAGTGAGTTCTATAGTATTTCGGTGAAGGTTAGATTGATCTTGCAATCTTTGAGGTAAACCCAAAACTCTAGTTCTTTTCTGTATTTTTATGTTATTTCCTTTCTCAAAACCTTCTACTCAGTCCCCTAACCTTATTCTTATTTTGGTTAGGGAATCCAAGCTTTTAAGCATATAAGTCGGTAAGTATGTTTTCTATGGTTTAGTCTTTCCATCTCTTTCATTTCATCTCCTTTCTTTAGACTTACTCTTTCTTATGGTTTTAGGAGTGTTCCAACAATCCCAACTCAGTCCATAATCTCGGTAACTTTGGTAAGGAAAATAGGCTAGAATTAACATGTTATGTGATTATGTTATCTATATGTTTTATGTTATTAAAAGTGTTATGATATATGTGTATGTTTGTAGGCTTGGGCATATGACCCATATGACTAACAAGACCCCAAATGGGTTATGGGCATATGACCTATTTAGCTAGTAGGACCCCACTAATCCCATGGGCATATGCTTGTTTAGTCTATGGGACCCCAAGTAATAATGGCCATTATAATAAGTGTATATTATATGTATTATGTTAAGTCTTTATGTTTTCTTATGAAATTATGTATGTGACTTTGTGTTAGATTTTCCTTACTGGGCATTAGGCTCACTCCTTTCTGTTTATGTGCAGGAAAATAAGCTTAGAGGCGGTAAGATTCGTGATGCTTGGGAGGATGTGTATCGATGATGAATGGAGTCAAGGGGCCGAGCGTTATCGATTCGAGGATGTAGTCTCCTTTTATGTTTTTATGGTTTTTATGTGTATTTTCCGCATTATGATGTAATGTCTTTTATTTTAAACCATGTTTTGTTTTAAAGACAATGGGATCCCAAAATCCTTCTTAGTATTCTGTTTATTTGTAAATAACTCTTATTTTCAAGTTACTCAATAAATTATGGTATTTTCGTAAAAATGTAAGTTTTATGTATAGTTTCGATAATGGTCCAATTAGTCTAGATTAGTGGGTCATTACAGTTGGTATCAGAGAAAACGGTTCCTTCGCATGAAGTTCTCCTCGATACACATGCTCAAAGCTCCGAATCGGACCGCCAAGTAAGTGTTTAAGTTACAAGTTACAAGTTACTTTGTCTATGTGTATAGCTAACAACTTTAGTGTTTATGTTTCAGTTAAAAATGAATGGAGCTTTAACCTACCAAGATATCCGAGCCATTAAGGCCTTAAAAAGAATAAGGGAGCCAAGAAACACCGTAGGAGCCTTAGAAAGGATTACACGAAGGTTGCTTTTGTTTCACCAAGCAATAGGTGGCCTTCAAGAGGCTAAACAAATAATGCTAAGATCAACAGAACAATATGTATTAGTGATTAGGTTGTTTAAAGATTTCCATCCTGTAATAGCAGCCTTAGAAGAAATATGGGAAGAAATGAATGATGAGGATGAATCACCATTAGCAATGAGATACTATTTCCTCTTAGTTAGGTTCACCGCAAAATTTGAATTTCAATTCACCAAGGAGCAAAAGAATAGGATTCTCACAAACCTTCCTAGAGGGCATTTTGATGCTCATGATAATGATGACTATGAGGCTATAGATGATGATATGTTAGATGACGGATCGGATGTAGAAGATCCCGATTTTTAGATTAGTAGTTTTTTTGTTTTATTTACTTTTATGTTATGATTGTAATAAGTGAAATTGTTTTCCAAATGAATAAACATGCTAATTGAATATCATGTGTGAGTTTGAATTTTTTTCACAATCATAATAAATACTAAATAAAATGAATAATGACTGAGTTCGGTGAGGGTGGATACAAATCAATGAACCTGGTTTCCTTATTGAGAGTTAGGGGGCCTTAGTAGTGGGAACGATTTTACTGATCCCAGCCCTCCCTCAATATGGTTAACTTTGGAACAAAGATAAGTTTCGAGCCTGAGAATTAAGTCATATAGGATGATTAGAAACACACTTAGAAAATAAAGATGACTTGTTTTTCTAAGTATAGAAACCCACTCTAATAATAAATAAAGACCTATATAATTTTTCATAAAAAGTCATAATAAATAGGTCCGAGATATGTTTGTTTTAGAATAAGTTTTTGCCTTAGAGCCTATTAGGAAAAAAAAAAAAAAAGTTCTAACATGTTTCTTTTAACTGTTAGAACTCTGCTACGATGTCTCTCCGAAGATCTGCTCGCACCAACGGGAACGCTTCCAACGATGTTCCAGCGACCAATGCGGTCCCTACCGTTCGCCGAAGGAAAGTGCGTGTTACTGCTCGCCGCAACGCGCCGGCACAGCCAGCTGACAACACTGCAGAGATTGCCAGACTGCGACAACAAGTTGAGGAACTTCTGCAGCAACAACGCCAACAGACTCAATCTCAGCCTCAGCCTCCGCCACAGCCGCAACCGCAGCCGCAGCCACAGCCAATGGCCCCAGCACCCCAACAAGTTGGTCCGTATGGGGGATGGCCTATGACGAACTACACTCCTTATCCTGTACAGCATATGGAGCCAGTGTACGAGAGGTTCCGCAAGCAGCACGCTCCGAACTTCGAAGGGACTACGGACCCCTTTGAAGCAGAAGAATGGCTAAGGAATGTGGAGCCGATCCTAGCCCACATGAACCTCAATAATGCTGACCGCATATCCTGCGTCTCATCTTTACTCAAGAAAGATGCCAGGATATGGTGGGATTTGGTCCAGCAATCCCACAATGCTGCCACTATGACGTGGACCCGATTTGTGGAGCTCTTCCACAAGAAGTACTACAATTCAGCAGTGCTTGCTACGAGAGTTGAGGAGTTCACCAATCTGAAGCAAGGGAACTTAACAGTGGCGGAATATGCTCGTCAGTTCGATCGCTTAGCGAAGTTCGCAGCAGAGTTGGTTCCAACCGACTATCTAAGGGTGAACAAGTTTGTTAGAGGACTTCGCCCGAAGATCGAGATGGGGGTGAAGCTAGCAAACCCGGGAAACACTTCATATGCCGACGTTCTTGAGACGGCAATTGAAGTAGAAAGGTTGCACGCCAACGTGAGCAAAGAAGAAGCCAGCAAGCCGGAACCTAGGCAGCAGAGCCAACCTCAGGCCAGTCGGAACAACAATCAGTCCAGCAACAGTCAGTCCAACAACAACGGTAATGGACAGAAGAGAAGGCATCCTGACAACAAGCAAGCCGACAACAATAAAAGGGCACGACCAAGTAATGGGGGAAATAGGTCGGGCTACGTGGAATACCCGCCATGTGCCAAATGTCAGAAGAAGCACCCCGGAGAATGCCGTGCCAACACCAAGGAGTGTTTCAACTGTGGTCAAGAAGGGCATCGTAAAAGAGACTGTCCTCAGCAAAAGCCGGAAGGAAAGAAGGACGAAAAGATGGTTCCTGCTCGGGTTTTTGCTTTAACCCAAGGAGAGGCGGATGCTAGCAACAAGGTGGTCATAGGCCAGGTTTCCATCCTCAATAAATTATGTCATGTATTATTTGATTCGGGAGCCACCCATTCGTATATTTCGTTAGGAATGATAGATAAACTAGACAAACCTAGTGAAAGATTTAGAACTAGGTTTGCAACCGAGTTGCCTTCGGGCAAAGTAGTTCTATCATCACGAATTGTACGAGGCGTACCAATCAAGATTGAGGACAAGGAACTAGAAGGAGACCTGATAGAGCTGGTGATCAAAGACTTCGACGTCATACTAGGCATGGATTGGCTAGCACGGCATGGCGCAACGATCGACTGCAGACGCAAGAAGGTGACATTCGATACTCCTGACGGCCAGAAACTGTGCTTCAGGACTACGCACACCGTTAGTGTCATCTCTCAAAGCTCAGAGAATGATGGAGAAAGGATGCCAAGCATTCTTAGCCAACATCACGAATGTGGAGAAGGAGACATCACTCAAAGTTGGAGATGTTCGAGTTATACAAGAATTTCCAGAAGTTTTCCCCGATGACTTGCCAGGATTGCCGCCAACTAGAGAAATAGACTTCACAATAGAATTAGTACCCGGCACCGAGCCTATCTCTAAGGCACCATACCGAATGGCACCTACGGAACTCAAGGAGTTAAAGACACAGCTACAAGAACTCCTAGACTTGGGTTTCATTAGGCCAAGCCATTCACCATGGGGAGCTCCGGTACTATTCGTGAAGAAGAAGGACGGAAGTATGCGCATGTGCATAGACTACCGTGAGCTGAATAAAGTAACAATTAAGAACAAATACCCGTTACCTCGGATTGATGATTTGTTTGATCAACTCCGAGGCGCGACTGTATTTTCTAAGATCGATCTACGGTCCGGGTATCATCAGCTCAAGGTAAAGGGGGAAGATATTCCTAAGACAGCCTTTAGGACTCGTTATGGACATTACGAGTTCTTGGTTATGTCTTTTGGTCTTACTAACGCGCCAGCCGCGTTTATGGACTTAATGAATAGGGTCTTCAAGGACTACTTGGATAAATTCGTCGTTGTGTTCATCGACGACATTTTAATTTACTCCAAGGATGAAGTGGAGCACGAGGAACACTTGAGGATAATTTTGACGCGATTGAAGGAGCACCAACTCTACGCGAAGTTCAAGAAATGCGAGTTTTGGCTCTCACAAGTGGCGTTCCTCGGGCACATCATATCGAAAGACGGAGTTGCAGTAGATCCATCGAAGGTAGAGGCCGTGAAAGATTGGCCTAGACCAAAGAACGCGTCGGAAGTAAGAAGCTTCTTAGGGCTAGCAGGTTACTATAGAAAGTTTGTAGAGGGCTTTTCTAAGATAGCCACTCCACTCACCAACTTGACCCGGAAGCAACAAAAGTTTAACTGGAATGATAAGTGTGAGGAAAGCTTCCAGTTGCTTAAGGATAAGCTTTGCTCAACACCAGTACTTAGTGTCCCAACACCCAACGACAAGTTCGTTGTCTACTGTGATGCATCAAAGTTAGGATTGGGATGCGTACTGATGCAGAATGACAAGGTGATAGCCTACGCCTCACGTCAGTTAAAGGAGTATGAACAACGCTATCCAACTCACGATATGGAGTTGGCAGCGGTGGTCTTTGCGTTAAAAATCTGGCGCCATTATCTTTACGGAGAACGGTGCGAGATTTATACGGACCACAAAAGTTTAAAATACTTCTTTACTCAGAAGGAGCTTAACATGAGGCAGCGTAGGTGGTTAGAGTTAGTAAAGGATTACGACTGCGAAATCCTATACCACCCGGGGAAGGCAAACGTAGTTGCCGATGCACTTAGCCGAAAAAGTTATGGGAACTTAGCAGCCTTATCCGGAATAGAAAAGCCACTGCAACAGGAGCTTATCAGTGCTGGAATAGAAGTGGTGGTAGGCAAGCTGGCTAACTTGTCTATCCAATCGAATCTGCTAGAAGACATACGGAATGGTCAGAGACATGATGATTCGCTATCAACGCACATGGATGCAGTCAGAGAAGGCAAGACTACAGATTTCTCAATATCCAGTCAAGGTTTATTGAGATATAAGGATCGGGTATGCGTGCCAGACGATCAAAGTATTAAGAAGACGATCCTAGAAGAAGCGCACAGCACCCCATACTCGGTTCATCCAGGGTCTACCAAGATGACTCATGACATCAAGGCAGTCTATTGGTGGCCAGGGATGAAGAAGGACATAGCGGAGTATGTATCTAAGTGTCTGGTATGCCAGCAAGTGAAGGCGGAGCATCAGCGGCCTGCAGGATTATTGCAACCGCTTAGCATACCGGAGTGGAAGTGGGACGATATAGCCATGGACTTCCTGACGGGTCTGCCAAAGACAAATAAGGAGCATGATTCTGCTTGGATAGTCATAGATAGACTAACCAAGTCGGCTCATTTTCTGCCTGTTAAGACTTCTTATACGGCAGACCAATATGCAGACATCTACATCCAAGAGATTGTACGATTGCATGGAATCCCCAAGACGATAGTATCAGATAGAGGATCAGTGTTTACGTCAAGATTTTGGAGAAGCTTACAGCAAGCCATGGGTACTAAGTTAAGTCTTAGTACAGCTTTCCATCCTCAGACAGATGGGCAGTCCGAGCGTACGATTCAGATTTTAGAGGATATGCTACGCGCATGTGTACTTGACTTCGGAGGATCGTGGAACAAGTACTTACCGCTGATCGAGTTCTCGTACAACAACAGCTACCAGTCGACGATCGAGATGGCACCTTATGAGTTGCTATATGGAAGAAGGTGCCGATCACCGTTGCACTGGGACGAGGTAGGAGAAAGGCAGCTTCTAGGGCCCGAAGCTGTTAGGCAAGCTCAAGAAGCAGTAACGCTTATTAGACAGCGTATGCTGGCTGCTCAAAGCCGTCAGAAGAGCTATGCGGATACCAAGCGACGCGATGTGGAGTTCCAAGTTGGAGATCAAGTCTTCCTGAAGATATCTCCTATGAAGGGTGTCAAGCGGTTCGGGAAGAAAGGCAAGCTCAGTCCCCGATTCTTAGGTCCTTTTGAGATATTGGACAAAGTGGGACCAGTTGCGTATAGACTAGCCCTACCGCCAGCACTAGCCGATAGTCACAACGTCTTCCACATCTCGATGTTACGCAAGTATGTGTCAGACCCATCTCACGTCCTCAAGTACGACACCATAGCGCTCCAGAAAGACTTAAGTTACGAGGAACGACCGGTTAGCATCCTAGATAGGGGGATGAAGCAGTTACGGTCCAAGAGCTTTCCTATAGTTAAAGTCCTATGGAGCAATAGTTCTGAACGCGAGGCAACGTGGGAGATGGAAGAGGACATGCAGAGCCGGTATCCGGAATTATTTGGTAAGTAAATTTCGAGGACGAAATTCTTTTTAGTAGGGGAGAATTGTAGAGTCCAAGAACTTTACTTAGCTAATTGTTTAGTAGTATTATAGTATGCTTAGTGTTATCATTGTTACTTTGGATTTTTGGTTCAGACCGGGAGTTATTTGGACACTCATAGTAGTACTTATAGATTTTCTAAGTTTAACCTATAGTTTAAGAATATTAAGTATAACCTAAGGTTTGATTAATGTGTCTGATATTAAGGATTATATTATTATATTATAAGGTTTAGACATCAACCAATAGGATTTTAAGCACATGTTTTAAATGGTAATTAAGGATTAAGTATTTTTGAGGATTAAATTAAATAAGGGTAAAAGTTTGAATGTATAGGGTCAGTCAGCAGCTTTGAGCACGTTGAGGGCTTAGTCAAGGCTGTTTACTCCATTCAAACTCAGCTAAAAATGTGTAAATTCGTGTTTAAATATTCAGCGTATGCCGATATATCGCAGCTATAGGGGGCGATATATCGCAGCACGTAGATACGGAAAACACGAATCGATGCACGGTCGCCTCGGGAACAAAGGTCCAGGCGATATATCGCCTATAGGGGGCGATATATCGCCTCCACCAGCATGAATTCAAATACTTTTGAATTCCTTTCCCTTCAGCCATTCAAACTCCTTCAACAGTCCAGCATCTTCTGAACGAGTCTTCAGCCTCTGCTGAACGATTATTCAAATGATTTTCACCTAAAAAGCCATTATTTTTATTCAAGTAAAATCAAGATATTTTCATTTCCAAACTCTATAAATAGGACCTAGTACCCAGCCATTATTCACCATTTGCTCTAAGTTCAGAGGCTGCTAGTGTTAAGTGAGTGTGAGAGTGTAAACACTTGGTTTGGGGAAAAACTATAAGCTTAAACATCATAAGCTTATCAAACACTTTGGGAAGTGAGTTCTATAGTATTTCGGTGAAGGTTAGATTGATCTTGCAATCTTTGAGGTAAACCCAAAACTCTAGTTCTTTTCTGTATTCTTATGTTATTTCCTTTCTCAAAACCTTCTACTCAGTCCCCTAACCTTATTCTTATTTTGGTTAGGGAATCCAAGCTTTTAAGCATATAAGTCGGTAAGTATGTTTTCTATGGTTTAGTCTTTCCATCTCTTTCATTTCATCTCCTTTCTTTAGACTTACTCTTTCTTATGGTTTTAGGAGTGTTCCAACAATCCCAACTCAGTCCATAATCTCGGTAACTTTGGTAAGGAAAATAGGCTAGAATTAACATGTTATGTGATTATGTTATCTATATGTTTTATGTTATTAAAAGTGTTATGATATATGTGTATGTTTGTAGGCTTGGGCATATGACCCATATGACTAACAAGACCCCAAATGGGTTATGGGCATATGACCTACTTAGCTAGTAGGACCCCACTAATCCCATGGGCATATGCTTGTTTAGTCTATGGGACCCCAAGTAATAATGGCCATTATAATAAGTGTATGTTATATGTATTATGTTAAGTCTTTATGCTTTCTTATGAAATTATGTATGTGACTTTGTGTTAGATTTTCCTTACTGGGCATTAGGCTCACTCCTTTCTGTTTATGTGCAGGAAAATAAGCTTAGAGGCGGTAAGATTCGTGATGCTTGGGAGGATGTGTATCGATGATGAATGGAGTCAAGGGGCCGAGCGTTATCGATTCGAGGATGTAGTCTCCTTTTATGTTTTTATGATTTTTATGTGTATTTTCTGCATTATGATGTAATGTCTTTTATTTTAAACCATGTTTTGTTTTAAAGACAATGGGATCCCAAAATCCTTCTTAGTATTCTGTTTATTTGTAAATAACTCTTATTTTCAAGTTACTCAATAAATTATGGTATTTTCGTAAAAATGTAAGTTTTATGTATAGTTTCGATAATGGTCCAATTAGTCTAGATTAGTGGGTCATTACAGTTTTACCTTGAGAGGCTGTGGTGGCTGGTTTTGGTGTAGATGATGAAGTGGGTTGGTCTTCTTTCTTTGGATAGTTCGACCTCCAAGGTGTTGCACTTGAATTGTGTGGGCTCGGTCTTGACCTCGAACTTGAACTACCCTTCTTGAGCTGCCTCTCAACTTTGATGGCCATATGAACCAAATCCTCCAATTCCACATAATGGTGTAGCTCGATTGGGTCAGCAATCTCTCGGTTCAACCCATTCAAAAACCTTGCCATGGTTGCCTCTCGATCCTCTTCAACATTGGCTCTAATCATAGCCATCTCCATCTCCTTGTAATACTCATCAACACTTCTGTAGCCCTGACGAAGACCCTGCAACTTAAGGTAGAGATCTCGATAATAATGAGGTGGTACAAACCGTCGCCTCATCACCCTCTTCATGGCCTCCCATGTTTCAATAGGGCGATCTCCACTCCGCCTCCTGTTGATGCACAACTGATCCCACCAAACAATAGCATAATCAGTAAACTCAATGGCAGCAAGTTTTACCTTCTTCATGTCGGAGTAGTTGTGACAATCAAAAACTAGCTCCATCTTCTTCTCCCACTCAAGGTATGCTTCAGGATCACTCTTCCCCTTAAATGCTGGGATTCTCATTTTGATATTCCCCATATAATTATCTACCTGGTTCCTATCTTCTCTATTCCCACCATACCTCCTATGGTTACCCGTCGACATCCTATCAAACTCATCATCAGAAAATACCCTTCTAAATCCCCTTCATTCTCATCCTCCCTTTGGTGTACCCTACCCCTCCTTGGTCTCCGTTGTGCCCCCTCTTCTACCCTATCCAACCGCTCATGTATTTGCTCACACTCCTCCCTCAACATCCTCCTCATCTCCCCCATTAAAGCTTCAATTTGTAGATTTGGAACTGTAGGTGGTAGAGTGTCATTGCCTGCATTTCTTTCTGTATTTTGTGACATGATTGAAAATCTGCAAAAAATAAGGTTAGAACAGTTATAGAAAAAGACCTCACTGCACTCCCTCACGTGTTTCACTCAAAGAAAATGGTCACTCAAGTACACTCGTGTTTGCACTCAATGATGGCTTTTACCCTTAAATAAGCTCACACCTCTGCCTTTTTCCACTCTATTTTCTTCTTTAAGCTCTTTGAAAACTAATGAAACAGCCAAAACTAATGAAACAGTGATATGGAGATTCAAGCAGCAAATCCAACCAAACAAACCAAACGAACACCGACGAAAGCTGGTGAAAATGACGAAAAAATGAGGATTTTTGGAACACTTGTGTGGGGTTTTGGCCAAAAGGCCTCTAGACCATAAGGAACAAGAATAGAACAAATTTTTTTTTTTTTTTTAGAGTTCGGATCCTCTTGGTTTTCTTCTTCTTTCTTTTCTTTCTTTCTTTCTTCTTTTCTTTTCTTTGATTTCTCAAATGCAGATGCAAGGAACGAATTTGAAAGCAAAAAATGAATCGGTTTTCACAAGAGAAACAATGGAGACTCAAAAAGAAAAGAGAAACAATGCAGATTCGGATTTCACAAAAAAGAAAAGAGAAAACCCAACCCACTTTCGGATTTAACAATAAGAATAAGTGAAACTCAATCCCAACTCAGATTTCACCATAAGAACAAGATAAAACCCAATCTCAATTCAGATTTCACTACAAGAACAAGAGAAAAAAAAAAACTCGATCCCAATTCAGATTCTCAATCCCAATTTCAGATTTCACAATAAGAATAAGAGAACCTCAATCCCAATTTCAGATTTCACAATAAGAATAAAAGAAAACTCAATGCCAATTCGGATTGCACAATAAGAACAAGATAAACCCAAGGCAAAATTCGGATTTCAAAACAAAACAGCACTAGAAACTCAATGAAAATTCAGATTCTACAATTAGAACAAGAGAAAAACTCAAAGCCCTAATTCACGATTTCAACAAGCTCTAGAATAGTTTCTGATTTCACAACAAACAATTGGAACAAGGATATTAAGAACACGATTTGAACAAAGAAATAATATGGAATAAAGAGATTAACTATAATGGTTTCAGATTTTTAGAAGGAAAACAAGAACAAAGACTAAGAAAAATCAAGAACACGAATAGATAGATTTTTTTTATTTCAGAAACCCTAAAATTGAAATACGAATAGAATAGAAACACAAATGAAAAAAAAGGATAGGCCAAACCGGATGATCCTAATCTCTGATACCAACTGATACGAACCACACCAACATTGTGATGAAACCCGACACCAAATATGGAACAGCCACCAAGAACATACGAGATTGGAATGGAACCGCGACCCAATGCTTAGCCAAGCACGAACCTTGGTATGAGGAAGACGCCACAAACGGGGATGGAATCCGTTTGATAAGTCAGGATGAACGCCACAAGGAATCTCCTTGATAAGTTCAAAAGTTTCTTCAAGAACTCAAGAAGAAATAAACTCACAATTTCATTCAACATAATCTGCCTTTTCACATTGTTTTGGCAGTCCTTATAAGGACGAAAATTACATGAAAACAAGACCCTTGGTCTTCCTAATGAAACCGAAAAATTAAGGACAACCCATTTGTCTTCCACATAAAAATCGAAATTAAAGACAAGCTTTTTGTCTTCCTAATAAAACCGAAAATTAAAGTCCAAAAGGACTATTGGACTCACACAAGTCAAATGTTTGACTTATCACAAAATAAACAAAGACTAAATAAAAAATGTGATTAAAATTAAAAAGACTCATTACAGGAAGCTAAATATTGATCAAGCTCCTAAACTGGTGTCCTCATCATTCCTCCCCTCTTGACTTGGATCAACTGGAACTTGACTTGGATTTTTAGTCTTGGTGTCCTCATCAAAACCTAGTTCTAAATCTTTCACAAGGTTTGTCTAGTTTTTCTATCATTCCTAACGAGATATACGAATGAGTGGCTCCCGAATCAAATAATACATAGCATAAGTTATTGAGGATAGAAATCTGACCTGTGACCACCTTATTGCTAGCATCAGCCTCTCCTTGGGTTAAGGTAAAAACCCTAGCAGGAACCATCTTGTTGTCCTTCTTTCCTTCTGGCTTTCGCTGAGGACAATCTCTTTTACGATGCCCTTCCTGACCACAGTAGCACCCGTGAGCCAAGGCCTAACAAGAAAACACAACAACAGAGCACAATCATCAAGCAAGCAAACAACAGAGCACAATTATGCCATGTGAATAATAAACAAACGGCCTAAGAGTGCCGAAGTTTACATTGGCGCACAGGGCGCGGCTCAGCCAGTGGTAGCTGAGGACAGCTTAATATTCACCGAGCTCGGTTTAAGCGGACTGGAGTCAGTGTGATGAGGACACCAAGACTAAAGATCCAAGTCAAGTTCCTGTTGATCCAAGTCAAGAGGGGAGGAATGATGAGGACACTAGTTTAGGAGCTTGATCAATATTTAGCTTCTTGTAATGAGTCTTATTGGATTTTGGCATCTTGTATTTTTATTTTAATCAGTCACTTAATCGCATTTTATTTAGTTTTTGTTTTTATCTTGTGAAAAGTCAAACACTTGACTTGTGTGAGTCCAAGAGTCTTTTTTTTGTGATTGTTAGGGTTTTCATTAGGAAGACAAAGGGCTTGTCTTTAATTTTCGGTTTTCTTTAGGAAGACAAAGGGGCTTGTCTTGATGTAATTTTCGGCTATATTAGGCCTTGTAACCGTTTGGGAAAGGCAGATTTTGATGAAATGAAAATATTGTGAGGTTTTCTTCTTGAGTTCTTGAAGAGACTATTCGAACTTATCAAGGGTTTTCCTTGTGGCGTTCAACCTGACTTATCAAACGGATTCCCATCCCCGTTTGTGGCGTCTTCCTCATACCAAGGTTCGTGCTTGGCTAAGCATTGGGTCGCGGTTCTTCATTCCAATTTCGTGTGTTCTTGGTGGCTGCCATATTTGGTGTCGGGTTTCACCACAATCATTGGTGTGGTTCGTATCAGTTGGTGAGCTTAGGATCATCCGGTTTGGCCTATCCTTTCCTTTGTGTTTTTCTTTCAATTCGTGTTTCTATATTAGGTTTTTGAAAGAAAAAAAAAAATCTTCATCTAGTCGTGTTTTGAGTTCTTTGTCCTTGTTTTTTTTTCTTTCTCTTGTGAAATCTGAAACTACTATAGTTAATTTCCTTATTTCATTTGTTTCCTTGTTTTTCTTTTTTTGTTTCATTGTTCAAATCGTGCAATTGAATTAGGGTTTCTGAAATTTCCCCTAATTTGTTTTCTTTTTGTGTCTGAATTCGTGAATTAGGGTTCTTATTGTAAAAACCGAATTGTTTCCTTGTTTAATCATTTCCTTATTTCCAAAGTTTCCATTATTTCTTTGTGAAATCCCTTGAAATCCGAAACTAGTCTACACAAAGTTTAAATTCCTTTGTTATCCCTTGTTTCAATTGATTTTTTTTTGTGAAATCCGAAAGTACTCTAGAGCCACAAATTGGTATTGTTAATTCCCTTGTTTCAATTGTGTTCCTAGTTTCAATTGTTGCTTTATTTGTGGTGAAATCTGAGATTGTTTTGGTGCCACGGATTGATTGGTTCTCTATTATTGGTTTTGGGGAATATTGGTTCTCTGTTATTGGGCGTGTACCACAGATTGTTGTTGAATCATAGATTGGTTTGTTCTTGAATCTGTTTTAGTAACACAGATTGCTTGGTTTTCGGGTTGGCTCTTTGGTATTCATTTTTCTTTTCTTTTCAGGAATTGAGTATTTGGTTTATCAAATTTGAGAGATAAAAAAAAGAAAGGAAGAAAGGAAAAGAAAAATCAAGAGGATCCGAACCAAAAAAAAAAAAAAGAGTCTAGAAACCTCTCTTAAAAAATTTTGTTCTAATCTTGTTCCTTATGGTCTAGAGGCCTTTTGGCCAAAACCCCACACAAGTGATCCAAAAATCATCATTTTTCGTCATTTTTCATCAGTTTTTCTATGTTCGTTTGGTTTGTTCTGGTTTGATTTGCTACTTGAATCCTCCATGATATTGTGTGATTAGTTTTGAAAGAACTTAAAGAAGAATACGAGTGGAAAAAGGCAGAGGTGTGAGCCTATTTGAGGGTAAAAGCCATTGAAATTGAGTGAAACACGAGGGGATTTGAGTGAAAATATTGTTCGAGCGAAACACGTGAGGGAGTGTGGTGAGGTCTTTTCTCCATATTGTTCTAACCTTATTTTGCAGATTTCCATCATGGTACAAAATCCAGAGAAAAATGCAAGCAATGATATTCCACCACTTGAAGTTCCGAATCTACAAATGAAAGCACTAATTGGGGAGATGAGAAGGATGATGAGGGCAGAGTGTGAGCAAATACATGAGAGGTTGGATAGGGTAGAAGAGGGAACGCAATGGAGGGCACGGAGGAACAGGGTGCAACAACGGGATGTTGAGGGTGAAGGAGAGTTTGATGGGGGCGATTTAGAGGAAGAATATGATAGGATGTCAGAGGGTAACCATAGGAGGTATGGTCGGGATAGAGAAGCTAGGAACCAGGTAGATAATTATTTAGGAAATATCAAGATGAGAATTCCAGCATTTCAGGGGAAGAGCGATCCTGAAGCATACCTTGAGTGGGAGAAGAAGATGGAGTTGGTTTTCGATTGTCACAACTACTCCGAAGTGAAGAAGGTAAAACTTGCTGCAATTGAATTTACTGATTATGCTGTTGTTTGGTGGGATCAGTTGTGCATCAACAGGAAGCGAAATGGAGATCGTCCTATTGAGACTTGGGATGATATGAAGAGGGTGATGAGGCGACGTTTTGTACCCGCTCATTACTATCGGGATCTATACCTTAAGTTGCAGGGTCTTCGTCAAGGTTCCAAGAGTGTTGATGAGTATTACAAAGAGATGGAGATGGCTATGATTAGAGCCAATGTGGAAGAAGATCGGGAGGCGACAATGGCAAGGTTTTTGAATGGATTGAACCGAGAGATTGCTAATGCAATTGAGCTACACCATTATGTGGAATTGGAAGATTTGGTGCATATGGCAATGAAAGTTGAGAGGCAGCTCAAGAGGGGTAGTACAAGTTCAAATCCGAGACAAATCCAACAAAATTCTAGTGCAACACCTTGGTGGTCGAACTATCCAAAGAAGGAAGAAAACCCTTTCACTCCCAAGCCTAAAACCGAGCCAAAACCAGCCACCACAACCACAGCCTCTCAAGGTAAAACAGCCCCTACTTTGTCTCTAACTAGTGAGATTAAGTGTTTCAAATGTCAGGGAAGAGGACACATAGTTAGCCAATGCCCAAACAAGCGAGTTATGGTGATTCGGGATAATGGGGAGATATATTCCGAAGAGGAAGATGATCTTGATGACATGCCACCATTGGAGGACGCTTCTATGGGTGGTGAGGAGTTTGGGGCAGAATCTGGTGAGATGCTTGCACTAGTCACACGACGAGCCTTAAATTTGCAAGCAAAAGAAGAGGAAGAAGAGGTGCAGCAGGAGAACATCTTTCACACTCGTTGTCATGTGAAAGACAAGGTATGCAGTGTTATTATTGATGGTGGTAGTTGCACTAACGTTGCTAGTTCTTCCATGGTTGAGAAGCTGGGACTCACAACACTTAGACATCCTCGTCCGTACAAGTTGCAATGGTTGAATGATAGTGGTGAAGTAAGGGTTACAAAGCAGGTTGTTGTATCATTTCAAATTGGCAAGTACGAGGATGAAGTATTGTGCGATGTGGTTCCAATGCATGCTGGACATCTCCTTCTAGGAAGACCTTGGCAATTTGATCGGCGGGTGCAGCATGATGGCTTCACCAACAAGTACTCATTCACGTTCCGTCAACGGACAATCACTCTAGTTCCATTGACACCAAAACAAGTATATGAAGATCAAGTGAGGTTGCAAAAATTGAGTGATAAAAACAAATTGAGTGAGCAAAAGTAAGAGAAAGAGAGTGAAAAGATGAATGAGAGTGAGGGCAAGGAGAGACAAACAAAGAGCAAGATCGAATCAAGTGAGAGAGAAAAGAGAGAGAAGAGTTCAGCCAAAGAAGGAAAATCAGAGAGAAAACAAAGAAATTTTTATGCAAAAACAAGTGAGGTTAAGCGAGCATTGATTGCAAAACGGCCGATGATTGTACTCATGTACAAGGAGGCTCTTTTAAACACTAACCAACTTGATTCTTCGCTGCCTAGTGTTGTTGTTTCTATTTTGCAGGAGTTCGAGGATTTGTTTCCCGAGGAGGTACCACATGGTTTACCACCTATCCGAGGGATTGAACACCAAATTGATTTTGTTCCTGGTGCTTCTATCCCAAACCGACCAGCATACAGGAGCAATCCTGAGGAGACGAAGGAACTTCAAAGGCAAGTTGAAGAATTGATGGTGAAAGGGCATGTGAGAGAAAGCATGAGTCCATGTGCTGTTCCAGTAATTCTAGTTCCCAAGAAGGATGGGACATGGAGAATGTGTGTTGACTGCCGATCCATCAACAACATAACAGTAAAATATCGACATCCCATTCCTCGTTTAGATGATATGTTGGATGAGTTGCATGGTTTTTGTGTATTTTCTAAGATTGATCTTAAGAGTGGGTATCATCAAATACGAATGAAAGAAGGAGATGAATGGAAGACCGCATTTAAAACTAAACATGGATTGTATGAGTGGTTAGTCATGCTTTTTGGATTAACTAATGCACCTAGCACTTTCATGCGCTTGATGAATCATGTTTTGCGTGCTTTCATTGGAAAATTTGTTGTTGTGTATTTTGATGATATTCTTATTTATAGCAAGAGTTTGCATGATCATGCCTCACATTTGCATTCGGTTTTGGATGTGCTTAGGAAAGAGAAATCATATGCTAACCTGAAGAAATGTACTTTCTGCACCGATAAGCTTGTTTTCCTAGGTTTTGTTGTGAGTGCTACAGGTATTGAGGTTGATGAGGAGAAGATCAAAGCCATCCAAGAGTGGCCGACCCCCACCAGCGTAAGTAATGTTAGAAGTTTTCATGGACTTGCTAGCTTTTACAGGAGGTTTGTAAAGGATTTTAGCACCATCGCCACACCACTTACTAAAGTTATCAAGAAGAACATTGCCTTCAATTGGGGTGATGCACAAGAGGAGGCATTTCAGCTTATTAAACACAAGCTTACTCACGCTCCTTTACTTGCTTTACCTAACTTTTCTAACACATTTGAAGTTGAATGTGATGCTTCTGGTATTGGTATTGGCGCTGTTCTTATGCAGGATGGGAGACCACTTGCGTACTTTAGCGAGAAACTAAGTGGGACTGCACTTAACTACTCCACTTATGACAAAGAATTGTACGCATTGGTTCGAGCTTTAGAGACATGGCAGCACTATTTATGGCCGAAGGAGTTTGTGATTCGTACGGATCATGAATCTTTGAAACATTTGAAAGGACAACATAAGCTAAACAAGAGACATGCATGCTGGGCTGAGTTCATTGAGACATTTCCTTATGTCATTCGGTATAAACAAGGTAAGGAGAATGTGGTTGCTGATGCACTTTCACGCAGGTATGCCTTAATCTCTACTCTTGATGCTAAATTACTTGGTTTTGAGCACATTAAGCAACTTTATCATGTTGACCATGAATTTGGGGAGATTTATGGTGCTTGTGAAAAATCTATTGAGGGAAAGTTTTCTAGGCATGAGGGTTTCTTGTTTAGGGAGCATCGGTTGTGTGTACCTAATTGTTCTTTGAGAGATTTGTTAGTTCAGGAGTCCCACGGTGGAGGGTTGATGGGACATTTTGGAGTCGCTAAGACTCTAGCTATGTTACAGGAGCACTTCTATTGGGCACACATGAAATGAGATGTTGAGCGAATTTGTGGTAGGTGTGTCACTTGTAGACAGGCTAAATCGAGAGTCCAACCAAATGGTCTTTACACGCCACTACCTATTCCTAGTTCACCCTGGGTTGATATTTCGATGGATTTTGTTTTGGGTTTACCCAGTAGTAAGCGTGGGAGGGATTCAATCTTTGTGGTTGTAGACCGGTTTTCTAAGATGGCTCACTTTATACCTTGTCATAAAACTGATGATGCTTCTAATGTTGCAGATTTGTTCTTTAGGGAGATTGTGAGATTACATGGTATGCCTAGGACAATTGTGTCAGATTGGGATGCTAAGTTCTTGAGTTACTTTTGGAAGACGTTATGGGGTAAACTTGGAACGAAACTGTTGTTTTCTACTACTTGTCATCCTCAAACTGATGGTCAAACAGAAGTAGTTAATAGAACTTTATCCACTTTGTTGAGGGCTATCATTAGTAAGAACATTAAGACTTGGGAGGATTGTTTACCACATGTTGAGTTTGCTTATAATCGTTCCATGCATTCTTCTACTAAGTTTTCACCGTTTGAAATTGTTTATGGTTTTAACCCTTTAACTCCTTTGGATTTATCACCATTACTTGTTTCTGAGCATGTGAATTTAGATGGCAAGAAGAAGGCAGAATTTGTGAAGCAATTCCATGAGAGGGCACGCCTCAACATAGAGAGGAGGATAGAGCAATACATCAAGCAAGCTAATAAGGGACGTCACAAGCAGGTTTTTGAGCCCGGTGATTGGGTGTGGTTGCACATGAGGAAAGAAAGATTTCCAGCACAACAATGTTCCAAATTGCTACCTTGAGGAGATGGTCTGTTTCAAGTGCTAGAACGAATCAATGACAATGCCTATCGACTAGATCTACCAGGTGAGTACAATGTTAGTGCTACTTTCAATGTTTATGATCTGAGTCCTTTTGATGTAGGTGACGATTTGAGGACAAATCCTTCTCAAGAGGGGGGAATGATGAGGACATCAAGACTAACGACCCAATTCAAGTTCCAGTTGGTCTAGTGACGAGGGCGCGAGCTAGGAGATTCAAAGAAGAACTTAACCACTTAGTCCGGAGAATTATAAAACAGGAAGAGGTCGAGTTCACTACTGAGGGTGAACAAAAGCTTGTGTTGCTCATCAAAGTTGATTCAGTTTAGGGGCTTGTTTCCTTTTATTATTTTGGGCTTTTGTTATTTGGAGTCAAAAGACATGTCATTTTGGGCTTTTGTTTTGGGCCTTTTCATTATGGTTATTTTAGGGTTTTTATTTGTCTAAAAACCCTCCTTGTAGTTTCGGCTATATTAGGCCTTGTGGACAACATGGAATGCAGATTATTTTGGTTAATGAAAATATTGTGAGGTTTTCTTCTTGAGTTCTTGAAGAGACTTTTCGAACTTATCAAGGGGGTTCCTTGTGGCGTTCAACCTAACTTATCAAACGGATATTTCATCCCCGTTTGTGGCGTCTTTCACTATACCAAGGTTCGTGCTTTGCTAAGCATAGGGTCGCAGTTTACCATTCAAATTTCGAGTGCTCTTGGGTTGTTTGTCCAGATTTGGTTCGGGTTTCGTCACACTTGTTGGCGTGGTTCGTATCACAAATGTAGTTCTGATTCCCTGCATGATAGTATTATTATGTAGCTTGGATGAAAGTCTTGTAAGACCGTGATTAAAGTAGATGACAGAAGACAGAGTAGAGTTAAGGATGATATTGTTTTAGGTGGACAGTGTTCCAGCTGTTACCGATGTCTCATCCATCTTGGGCTTGTAGCTTGTACGCTCCATGTTCGACTACCTTAGTGACTAGGTAGGGACATTCCCAGGTCGGAGCAAGCTTACCTGCTCCTGCTTCTTTAGTGTTTTGGAATACTCTGTATAACACCCAATCTCCCACTCCAAATGATCGAGTGCATATGTTTTTGTTGTAATGTCTGGCTATACTTCGCTGGTAGGCTTAGACTCTTAGAAGTGCTTTTTCTCTTTTCTCGTCAATGGTGTCTAATTCATGGCACATGTTCTCCCTCTTTTCTGTGTCGGTTGTCAACTCGTTTCTTGCTGCTGGAACTTCACTCTCAATCGGGATGACTGCTTCCATTCCATAGGCTAGTGAAAATGGTGTTTCTCCGGTTGAAGTTCTGGTTGTGGTTCGATAGAACCGTAGTGTAATGCCCTACTACCTTAGAGCCGTTACTAAGTGAGTTTAAAATGCTCATTTAACTAGCTAACTAAGCCTTTTACTCAAAAGTGTTACTAAACTGTAACAAAATCACATAATTTGAAAATGTAAACATTCATTGAAAATTATAAGTATTTTACATCAGGGATCCCGAAAATACTGTTTATAAATATTTACAACTCAAAATATGTTTTTAAGTCGACTAAACGACAAAATAGGATTCAATACAAAGCATCTCCCAAAAATACCCCTGGCTGTGGCAGCCAGGTAGACTAGACATGTACGCATCGCCTCATGCTCTCCATACTCATGGTTGCTCGGCTTTCCCCTTGCCCTTACCTGCACCACAGAGCACCCATGAGCCGAAGCCCAGCAAGAAAACTCCACACAAATAGATAACATATGCATATCAGTTACTCAGCATATAACAAATTCGCCAACAGGCCAAACACATACGACCATGCCGTCCCAGGCGCTTTACCAGGCCCTGGGTTCACGGTCTACACCGTAAGGATATCCCAGGTATCCTTTAGGGTCTTACCCTGGCAACTTGCACTCTGCGTGCTAAACGCTGCTCCCAGCCCTCTTGTCGTTCTCAGCCTTCGCCGTCCTGGCCCTTGCCGTTCTCGGCCTTCACCGTTCTTGGCTCTTGCCGATCATTTACATATTTGCATACATAGCATAATTAATCAAACACTTAAACATGTATTAACATATTCAATGGGCTATGCCCTGCATATAATCATATAGGGCTGTGCCCTACAACACAACTATGGGGCCTCGCCCTGCTCTATGTGTACAGAGGTTTTCTTACCTGTGTCTCGAGCTTCTTGAGCACCGAAATCTCGAGCACGGTCCTCTAACCCAAGCCTCCCTGATAACCTAGTCACAACACATACATAGCACTCTCATCACTAACCAATTTATAATCATCTCCCAGAACTAATCCCATGCTCTCGGGACCTCCCGTTTCCCCCCATAAGGTAGCGGAAGCATCCCCCGATCCCCCTGAGCCAAAACCCTAAAAACACATTTTTCCCCTGCCCAGGAATTGGCCTAGCGCCGTGGCACAACCCTTTAGGGGCCGCAACACCCAGAATGGTGCCCTTCCCCTGATGCATCCTAGCGCCGCGGCACGGAAGAACAGGGCTGCGGCGCCCATACGCGAACCCAGAAAACTGGGATTTTCCCCAACATTTTCCCAGCCAAAACGCTTCCAAATCAATACCAAGACATACCTAAGTCCCAAATTCAATCCAATACCCCAAATAGACCATATGGCAACTCGAAAAACATCAATAACAAACCCAAACACACATTCAAATCCATGATTCACAAATTGGTTTAAAACTTCATAAAACTTAAACCGGACCTCACAAAACTTAAACCACACCAGCAATCAACTTCAAAGATGCATGAAATTCTTACCTCAAACTGAAATTCGACTCTGAGCTTCTTTCAAATCCAGCTCCAAGCTTAATTCCTTTGATTCTCAAGCTGAATCTCGCAATCACTAAGCCAAAACCCAACTTTCAGCATTCCACCCAAACTTCTAAAGAAACTTGCAAGGAAACTAAAATTCAGAGATGAGGCTTTACCTCTAGATTAATCTTGGCCTAAGCTTGACTCTAATTGCCCCAATATCAGCCTTGAACTCCTTCCTTGGTCACAAGAAACTAGCCCTTCTTCCCCTTCCCTTTTTTAGCTTTTTGGTTCTCTCTATACTTCCAGCAGAAAATTCCTGAATAGCCTAAGTGTAAGTAACGTGACTAACTCCTCTCAGCCAAGTTAATCCCCTCCTAAGGCCAAATTACCACTTTACCCCTTCCCCTTAATAAAGTTCTTATACTAATCTCAAGGGCAATTTCGTCATTTCACCCAATTCCCACTAAGTCCTCGAGTATACCTAACGATCCTCGTTTAATCCCGACACGCTTAAACCATTACTGAATTTACTAACCGCTACTCAGTAATTCCCAAACACATTATAATATTCCCAAAATACCCCTAAGCTCCTCCCGAGCCAGGTATTTGACCCTGTTGTGACTTCCAAGCTAAATAGCTCCCTAGGACCGTCTCGAATTGTGCACTGTAATTATATCACCACTCACACAATCACAATATATACAAATATTACATTCATGCCCTCAATGGGCTAAAATTACAAGTATGCCCCTAATAACCAAATGGGGCCCACATGCATATTTAATTCACCTAACACATGCATTTCTAATAAGATATTCATTAAATTCACATATTAATACAATATAACAATTATTGCCCTCCAGGCACGCTAATCAAGGCCCCAAGCCTTATTAGCGAGTTTGGGCCACTACACATAGGACTCCTAACAGCTCATCTGCCCATTTCCCCTTTGCCTTCTCAAGGCGCTTCTTGATAGTATTCATGATTGTCTTGTTGGATGACTCTGCTTGTCCATTTGCTTGGGGGTACCTTGGTGTTGAGAAGCTGAGCTTGATATTCCAAAACTTGTAGAAGTCTTGGAAGTCAGAGCTAATGAATTGAGATCCGTTGTCTGTTACGATCTCCTTGGGTACACCGAATCAGCATATCACATGTTTCCAGATGAAGTTCTTTACCTTTTTGTCTCTCACTTGATGGTAGGATTATGCCTCGATCCATTTACTAAAGTAGTCTGTTACATCGAGCATATAGGCCTTTTGTCCTAGTGCAGTTGGTAACTTGCCAACTATGTCCATTCCCCATTTCATGAAGGGCCATGGGGAAGTGATTGCCACCAAGCGTTCTGGAGGCTGATGAGTCACTTGAGCGAACCTTTGGCACTTATCACAATGTCTTGCATAGTCAGAGGACTCTCATGGTCAACCAGTAGTACCCTTGAGTTAGGGCTCGGTGTGCCAAGCTCCGTCCTCCGGAATGGTTTCCACACTTTCCTTCATGTAACTTAGCCAGTATGTATTTTTCCTCTGCAAGGTTAACACGTCTTAGATAAGGACTAGAGAATGACCGTTTATAGAGTTTACCCGTATGATGGTGAAGCAGGCTGACTAAGCTCTGATTCGTCATGCCTCATTCTTTTCTTCAGGCAGCATGTCTCTTTCCAAGTATTCTAGTATAGTCATCCATGTTTGATTAGTCGATATGTCACTGACCATCTCTCATTCGCCCTTCCTGGTGGCTGGCCACTGAAGATAAATTATTGGGATTGCCTTATGGTTGGTTGTCTGGATGGATGACCCGAGGTTGGCTAGAGCGTTCGCATGACTGTTCTCTCCTCTTAGCACTTGGCTGATGGTGAACTCGTCAAAGCCTGATAGAAGCTCCTTCGCTTTATTGAGGTATGCTGTCATTTTATCATCTCGAGCCTGGTAGCTTCCTTGCTTCTGGTTGACTACCAGTTGTGAGTTGCTGAAAACATTGATCCATCTGACTCCAATTGCTTTAGGCAGTTTGAGTCCAGCAATTATCGCCTCATATTCTACTTCATTATTTGTAGCTTTGAACCCACATTTGACTGATTGCTTGATTGATTATCCCTAAGGGGAGGTTAGAACAAGTCCGTCTACATGGAGTTTCCAAATGTCGACTAACTGTCCCTCAGTTAGGCAGTAGAGTTCTTTTTCTGCCTGCATGTGATTGTTAGGTGTAAAATTGACATTGAAATTAGCTAATACCTGAGACTTCAATGATGTCCGTGGTCTATATGATATGTCGTACTCGCTGAGTTCGTTGCCCATTTGGTTATTCTGCATGACAGCTCTGGTTTGTGCAAAATGGTCTTGAGAGGGAATGTAGTCAGTATTATTATTGGGTGGCACTGAAAGTATGGGCGTAGTTTTCTTGCTGCATGGACGAGCGCTAGTGCCAGCTTCTCTAGTTGGTTGTATCGTGTTTCTGCATCAAATAAGGATTTACTTACATAATAAATTGGGAGTTTTTTACCTTCATCCTCTTTGATTAGAACTGCGCTTACTGCTGTTTCGGATACAACCAAATAGACGAACAACAACTCGTAATCTTTTGGTTTGGATAATAGAGGTAGACTGGTTAAGTACTGCTTGAACTTGGTTTGTGCTTCTTCACATTCTGCTATCCATTCAAAGGTCTTGGATTTCCTTAATGTGTTAAAGAAGAGGTGACATCATTCTGAAGACTTCGAGATGAATCGATTGAGTGCGGTGATGCATCCAGTTAACTTATGTATGTCTTTTATGCACGTTGGAGCAAGAATCCTTTGGATTGACTCTATCTGTGTTGGGTTAGCCTTGATTCCCCTTTGAGTTACCAGGTATCAAATGAACTTTCCTGCAGTCACACCAAAAGAGCATTTAGTTGGATTCAGTTTCATGTTATATTTCCTAAGAATGTCAAGAGATTATTTTAAATGACTGATTGTGTCCTCTACAATGAGGGATTGACGAGCATGTCTTCAATGTAGACTTCCATCATCTTCTGATACGAACCACACCAACGATTGTGGTGAAACCCGACACCAAATATGGCAGCCACCAAGAACACACGAAATTGGAATGAAGAACCGCGACCCAATGCTTAGCCAAGCATGAACCTTGGTATGAGGAAGACGCCACAAACGGGGATGGGAATCCGTTTGATAAGTCAGGTTGAACGCCACAAGGAACCCCTTGATAAGTTCTAATAGTTTCTTCAAGAACTCAAGAAGAAAAACTCACAAATTTCATTTCATTATAATCTGCCATGCCAAAACGTTTACAAGGCCTAATATAGCTGAAAATTACATCAAAGACAAGCCCCTTTGTCTTCCTAATGAAAACCCTAACAAGCACAAATAGAAAGACTCTTGGACTCTCACAAGTCAAATGTTTGACTTTCACAAAAACAAAGACTAAATAAAAACGTGATTAAGTGACTGATTAAAATAAAATACAAGATGCCAAAATCCAATAAGACTCATTACAAGAAGCTAAATATTGATCAAGCTCCTAAACTGGTGTCCTCATCATTCCCCCCCTCTTGACTTGGATCAACTGGAACTTGACTTGGATCAACTGGAACTTGACTTGGATCTTTGTAAATACATTTTGTACAGCTAATTTTAGGTTGTAATTTACAGCTAAGTTAGGTTGTAATTGACAGCTATGTTTAGGTTGTAATTGACGGCTATGTTTAGGTTGTATTTTTTGTCTAGCTCTTTGTATTCAGCCTATACATAGGCCATACTATTCATCAATAAAATAAGATTAGATTATTCACACAAATCTACATGGTATCAGAGCCATTAGTAGTCTAAAAATCAGAGCCAATCTTTTCTGCCCTCTTTCAGTAAAAAAAAATTAGGGTTTTGCACTTTTTTGCTCACCCTTAGAAAATTATTTTAGGGCAATCTTCTACTCTCACCTCCTTCACAGGAAGCTTCTTGCACCTCCGGTCGGCCAAACCCTGAAGTTCGGCACCCAGCAGAGCCGCGCGTGAGCCTTACGCGCCGCCTCCATCTCCGCCCCCATCTCCCACACGCGTGGCGCGTGTAGGCGCGTGCAGCACCCCGACGGCGAGCTTTTTCCGGCAACGTCTTCCTCGGCACTCCTTGCTGCATTTCCCTGTTCTTATCCATGGCTGTTACAGCCAACTCCTCATCTAAAAGCCAATCTCAAACATATCACCTTCTCAAATCAATGGCTTCTCCTCAACTTCTCCAATCAGCCAAACCCACACCTCAATCAGCTGCTCTTGTCACCAATTCCTCTCATAAAGTCCTCTATTTTCATGACTTGGAAGTTATCCACTTCTCAAAGGACAAAATCAATGCAACTCCAACACCTCTTGGGCAGTGTATGCAGCAGCCAAATCCATCTTCAACCGAGACAAATGTCAGCATAATGTGTCATCAAGGTTCTATGTCTCACACATTTACCGTAACCTCCAACAAAGGTACTTGGATTGTTGATTCAGGGGCTTCCGACCACATGACGGGTGATTTACAAGTCTTTAGCACCTTCAAACCATGTGCTGAATCCCACACCGTCAGAATTGCCGATGGTTCTCTCTCAAAAGTGATAGGGACCGACTCTGTAACTTTATCAGATGAACTTCGCCTTTCATCTGTTCTATTTGTCCCAAAACTAAATTGCAATCTTCTTTCAATAAGCAAACTTACTCGAGATCTGAATTGTGTAACTAAATTCTATCCAAATCTTTGTGAATTTCAGGTTGAGGGCTCGGAGAAGGTGATTGGCAGTGATGAAATGCATGATGGGCTCTATATTCTCAAGGATTCTCCTAAAAGTAAACAAGTTCACAAATCCAGTTGTGGTAATCATTCTAATTTAGATTCTGTTTCCAATTCTGTGTCTGTTTCGAATGAAAATCGTGTTATGTTGTGGCATTTTCGACTAGGACATCCAAATTTTAGTTATCTTGAAAAACTATTTCCTCAGTTATTTGCCCACAAAAGACCAAAAAATTTTCATTGTGAAGTATGTGAACTTGCTAAGCATACTCGAAACTCTTATCCCAGTCTTCCTTACAAACCTTCACAACCTTTTTCGATGATACATAGTGATATTTGGGGACCCTCACGAGTAACTAATATTAATGGATCTAGATGGTTTGTATCCTTTATTAATGATCATACTAGGACAACATGGACATTCCTTATGAAAGAAAAATCTGATACTGCTTCTATTTTTAAAAAATTTCATTCCATGATTCAAAATCAATTTTGCCGAAAAATCCAAATCGTGAAAACTGATAATGGAAAGGAATATTTTAACTCTATTCTTGGTCCATACTTGTTAGATCAAGGTATTGTTCACATTAGTTCATGTGTTGATACTCCGCAACAAAATGGAGTGGCTGAGCGAAAAAACAGACATCTTCTTGAAGTTTCTAGATCCATCATGTTTTCAAATCATGTTCTTAAACAGTTTTGGGGGGAAGCCTTACTCACAGCCACCTATCTCATCAATCGTATGCCTAGCCGTGTACTACAATTGAAAGCTCCCAGAAATCTGTTACTTGCCACATTCCCTCATATCTCAGCTTTCTCCTCCGATCTTCCATTTAAAGTCTTCGGATGTACGGCTTTTGTCCATATTTATGATCACAAACGAACCAAACTTGATCCAAAGTCTCACAAGTGTCTCTTCATTGGGTACTCCAACACTCAAAAAGGGTATAAATGTTACTCCCCAATTACAAAAAGGATCTATAACACTATGGATGTCACCTTTTTTGAACATCAATCTTTCTTTCCCAAATCTGGTATTCAGGGGGAGCATTCTCAGGAATATCAGCTTTGGGAAACTCTTCAGGATCATCAAGCTGCATTTCCTCAACCCAATGTTGTGACACAGTCTTTGCCCTCTTTCCAACCAGATCAATCAACTGGTCCTTCCTTACCCACTTTTCCTATCCAACCAGATATCAGTCCAGAAAACACACCCAACCCGTCCTTCTCTATAGTCAATCCGCTCTCACCTTTCTCCTCAGAAAACCCAAACACTCCTTCAACTTTACCACAACCTCAAACTCAAGCACAATTTGATATAGGTAACAAAGAACTTCGTGTTTATAGTAGGAGAAAAGTTGGAAATATAGAGGTCAACATGCAAGACAAGAACTGCTCAAACACTCATCAAAGCCCTCTCAACCTCGAAAATCATGAAGGTAAGGATTCTGTGGTTCATGAGTTAGTTTCTCCTACTATTGATGATCTCGACCTACCTATTGCTCATCGAAAGGGTGTTAGAACTTGTACCAATCACCCCATTGAAAAGTATGTTGCTTATGGGAAACTAACACCTATGTACCGAGCTTTTGTCTCTTCTCTTGATCTTATTCAGATTCCCACAGACATTTATGAAGCCTTGAAAGATCCAAAATGGAAGACTGCAGTCGATGAAGAAATGAATGCTCTTGAGAAAAATGGTACTTGGGTTCTCACTGAGTTACCTCAAGGAAAACAGACAGTTGGTTGCAAGTTGATTTTCACCGTCAAATATAATTCAGATGGGAGTATCAACAGATTCAAGGCTCGATTAGTTGCCAAGGGATTCTCTCAATCATATGGTGTTGACTATCAGGAGACCTTTGCTCCTGTCGCCAAACTTAATACAGTAAGAGTTTTATTATCACTTGCTGTAAATTGTGAGTGGCCTTTATATCAGTTGGATGTGAAGAATGCTTTTTTGAATGGGGATCTCGAAGAAGAAGTCTATATGGAAATTCCACCAGGTACGAAGAAACACTCCAGTGGTCGAGTAGTGTGCAAACTTCTCAAATCTCTTTATGGCTTGAAACAGTCACCTCGAGCATGGTTTGACAAATTTGCAAAGTTAGTTGTCAAACATGGATATACTCAAAGTCAGGCTGATCATACTCTATTTTTGATGAGGACACCAAGACTAAAGATCCAAGTATAGTTCCAGTTGGTCCGGTGACGAGGGCGCGAGCCAAAAGACTCAGTTTAGGAGCTTGATCAATATTTAGCCTCTTGTAATGAGTCTTATTGTATTTTTTCATCTTGTCTTTTTATTTTTAATCACGTTTTTTTATTTAGTCTTTGTTTATTTTGTGAAAAGTCAAACATTTGACTTGTGTGAGTCCAATAGTCCTTTTGTCTTTAATTTTCGGTTTTCATTAGGAAGACAAAGGGTTGTCTTTAATTTTCGGTTTTCATTAGGAAGACAAAGGGGTTGTCTTTAATTTTTGGTTTTCATTAGAAAGACAAAGGGGCTTGTTTGATGTAATTTTTCGGCTATATTAGGCCTTGTAAACATTTGGGAAAGGGAGATTATGATGAAATGAAGTTTGTGAGTTTTTCTTCTTGAGTTCTTGAAGAAACTATTAGAACTTATCAAGGGGTTCCTTGTGGCGTTCAACCTGACTTATCAAACGGATTCCCATCCCTGTTTGTGGCGTCTTCCTCATACCAAGGTTCGTGCTTGGCTAAGCATTGGGTCGCGGTTCTTCATTCCAATTTCGTGTGTTCTTGGTGGCTGCCATATTTGGTGTCGGGTTTCACCACAATCGTTGGTGTGGTTCGTATCAATTTTTCAAGTTCTCTTCAACTGGGAAGCTAGCAATTCTCATTGTCTATGTGGATGACATAATCTTAACTGGAGATGACTTAGGAGAAATTTCAGATCTCAAAAGACTTCTTGCCTCCAAATTTGAAATCAAAGATCTAGGAACCCTCAAATACTTTCTTGGTATGGAAGTAGCCCGATCGAAAGAAGGAATTGTTATATCTCAGCGAAAGTATATCCTAGATCTTCTAAAGGAAACTGGAATGATTGGGAGCAAGCCGGTTGACACTCCCATGGATCCAAACTTGAAAGTTAATCGAAGAGAGGATTCAACTCCAGTAGAGAGGGGGAGCTATCAAAGATTAGTAGGAAAGCTAATCTATCTCTCTCATACCAGACCTGATATCGCCTTCCCTGTCAGCGTTGTTAGTCAACATATGCACAGTCCTTGTGAGGAGCACTTGGAAGCAGTGTATTGTATTACAAGATATTTGAAAATGACACCAGGTCTTGGTTTGCACTTCAAAAAACACAACAACCGAGACTTGGAAGTTTACACAAACTCTAGTTGGGCTGGAGAGCTGACTGACAGACAATCAACTAGTGGTTATTGCACCTATGTATGGGGTAATTTAGTTACTTGGCGTAGTAAAAAGCAGTCTGTGGTCTCAAGGAGTAGTGCAGAGTCAGAATATCGTGCTTTAGCCTTGGGTATTTGTGAAGGGATGTGGATCAAAAGACTCATGAATGAATTGAGGTTTGACTCTCCTAAGTCTTTTAAAATGTACAGTGATAGTCAAGCAGCAATTAGTATTGCTAAAAATCCGGTTCACCACGATAGAACTAAACATGTTGAAATAGACAGACACTTCATTTCTGAGAAGGTGAATTCAAAGATCATTGAGCTCAACTACATTCCTACAAAGAAACAAATTGCCGACATTCTAACTAAAGCACTACCAAGAACATGTTTTGAAGAATTTAATTCCAAGCTGGGTTTGTATAACATATACAACTCAGTTTGAGGGGGAGTGTAGAAATATCTTTGTAAATACATTTTGTACAGCTAATTTTAGGTTGTAATTTACAGCTAAGTTAGGTTGTAATTGACAGCTATGTTTAGGTTGTAATTGACAGCTATGTTTAGGTTGTATTTTTTGTTATAATTGGGTAGGTTTGGCTTCATGGTAGTCTGGTAGCATGCCCTTGAATCTTTTTGCTGGTCTTTGATTTCCTTCATCCCCCCCCCCCACTTGGTTGGGAACCTCAACACTAGATGGTAGGTTGAAGGGATTGCTTCCATTCCATGTATCCAAGGTCGACCCAGTATGACGTTGTAGGCTGAGGGTGAGTCTACCAATAGGAACCTTGTACACAGGTTGAATCTGTAACGACCCGACTTTTCTCAACTAGACCCACCGAACACGACTATGACTATCCGGGGTCAACTGGATCCTTTTCTCAGGTTGATTGTTACTTCCTGAACCTTCAGGGGTCTTCCTTTTGTGGTCATTACTCTGATGATTAGGTTTGCGAGCTTCCCTTCTCGCTGCACTTTCTTTCCAAATCCTGTCCTCCATTCTTTCTGCTTTCAGTGCTCGTTTCAATGCCTGTGCAAAGGTGATCCTCTCCATACTAGCCATTTCTACATCTCGGGCAATCATTGGCTTGAGCCCTCGCATGAACTTGTCGACCTTAGCTTCCTCATTGGCCACTAAATTTCCAACAAACTTAGCCAACCTATTGAACTGTTGCGCATACAGGGCTACAGTAGTATTTCCCTGGATCAGGTTCACAAATTCATCCGCCGTAGAAGCTCTGATAGTCTCATTATAAAACTCTGACATCCTGGATAAGCTTCGTGTTTTCCCACCAGATGCGGGCATCCTTCTTCAGAATATATGTAGCACAGGATACTTTAGCTTGATCTTCCAACTGCATCAGTTCGAAAATAGATTCCATAGAGCTCATCCATTCTTCAGCCTCCATCGGATCCACGCCTCCCTCGAAAGATGGAGGGTGCAGCTTCCGAAAATATTCGTATATCGGATCTTGTTGAACGAGTTGTTGTGGCCTCACTTCCACAATTTGCTGGGCTGGGGGCCTCCCAACATCCGGTGCTCGATTAAGTTCTTGTCGAAGACGAGCAATCTCTTCAGCTTGTGCCTGATTAATTCCCAACAGCGTAGCTGCATCCATGTTGGCATTTTCTGGGTTCGGGTTTTCTGATGCCTGTGATACGAACCACACCAACACTGTGATGAAACCCGACACCAAATATGGCACAGCCACCAAGAGCACACGAAATGGAATGAAGAACCGCGACCCAATGCTTAGCAAAGCACGAACCTTGGTATGAGGAAGACGCCACAAACGGGGATGGAATCCGTTTGATAAGTCAGGATGAACGCCACAAGGAATCTCCTTGATAAGTTCAAAAGTTTCTTCAAGAACTCAAGAAGAAATAAACTCACAATTTCATTCAACATAATCTGATTTTTCCAAATGTTTTCAAGGCCTTATATAGCCGAAAAATTACATCAAGACAAGCCCCTTTGTCTTCCTAATGAAACCGAAAAATTAAGGACAAGCCTTTTGTCTTCCTCATGAAAACCGAAATTAAAGACAAGCTTTTTGTCTTCCTAATGAAAACTGAAAATTAAAGACAAAAGGACTATTGGACTCACACAAGTCAAATGTTTGACTTATCACAAAAAAAACAAAGACTAAATAAAAAACGTGATTAAAAATAAAAAGACTCATTACAGGAAGCTAAATATTGATCAAGCTCCTAAACTGGTGTCCTCATCATTCCTCCCCTCTTGACTTGGATCAACTGGAACTTGACTTGGATTTTTAGTCTTGGTGTCTTCATCAGCCTGAGCCCTACTCGCTCTTCGTCGTACAGCTCTTCGTGGAGGCATCGCGATTCGTTGAAATCCTTAAGCCAAACGGCCTAAACTATAACTATGAATGATAAATCTTCTATCCATTTAGAAAAAGGCCTAACACATTCTACTCAATACTCAAGAAGAACAATAACAACAATATAAACTGAGTTTCAAACCTAACATACTTCATACAATTGTATAATAAGAAGAAAAGAGCATAACAATTTATCATTAATATTACTTCAAACTTGATACATGATTTTGATACATAAGTAGTCAACTGAAAATAAATGAAATACAACAGTCTAACATCATAAAAATCATGCAAACATATCCTAGAACAAGGACAGAACCCCCCGTTTCCTCACTGACCGGAAATGAAATAACTTCTAAATCCCAATTCTAGCTCTGGGCTGACTACTATTAGTGTCATAAACTACCATATGGACTGGGAACGAATCCTCATATTCTTTCCTAAGTCCTGGAGATAATTCCCTAATCACTCCCCTGGGTAGCTTAGGGGTTCCTTGTACCCACCTCTTCTTACTATAGTTTAATTTCTTGATCCCTAAAGGGTTAAACCTAACTTTCTTGGCTATGTTCTCAACGTAGATCCTAGGGAATCTCTTCCCCATAGCCGAATATTGATTTGGGGCTTGACCTTCTAAGTGAGCTACCTCACTCCAAGCCTGGTTAAGAGCATCCCTAACACTCTGCCAAGAGATTGTGCTCATTAGAACCTCAAAACACTCTTGACACTTAAGTAAACCCCCTATCCACTTAATCTCTTGAATGACATAGTTCACTGCCATGATATGCCTAATTAACCTCTCAAAATCATCATAGTTACCCTCAAGGCTCATTTTCATTTCCCTAGTCCTTTGGATCCAATAGTATCGGGTCTCCTTAGCCCCTCGTCCTCGACCGAACATACTATCCTTTTTATCATCACAATCATCTGATCATTATGAAACCCACAATTATGGTTAAACTCAAAAGTACTTGCAGAACTTAAAAATATACTTACAGTGCAGTAGCTGGGGCCTTTCTGATCTTCATATGCATACTGTGAGGGTCTACAGGAGCCTAAGTAACGTAGGCTTTGATACCAAATGTAACAACCCGACTTTTCTCAACTAGACCCATTGTAGACTTAAATAATATTTGGTGGATATTATTTTAATTAAAGAAATGTGAGTTGATCGCTTGAGACCATAGTGTGGGGATTTAGATGTGAAATAAATCTAAGATGAACATCTTGCTCAAAGAGTTTAAGTATATGATTTTACGTGTTTGGAATCCACGTAAAATCTTAGAATTATTTTAGACTATGATTTTGTGACTTATTCACCAAGAGTCTATGAATAATTCAAGAGGAATTTTATGGGATTAAAGTTGTGATTTTATGTTGAAAGGATTCACATTAAATCATAAACATAAATTTAAGCTAAGTGAGACATTTTGTTATTTACACTATAGTTTTTATTTAATTATTTTTAGATATAGTTAAAGCATTTTCTGAACAAATGCATAGGTTCGGCTGGTGGGATTTTTTTTTTAATATTCAAGGCAGTTATTAGAGGTTAGAAGGGTGGGAATTAGAATCACTTTCTTCCTTATCTCTTTCAGCCATTGTCGAACTTGAGAGAAGAAACTGAGAAAGATATAGGAGAAAGAGAACATTGTATTCTTATAGTGCACGACCATTTCGGGTCCAAGAAGGAGAAGTCAAGGTGAGTTTTTCTTTGGTTTTCTTTGGGTTACAGGCTTTAGACACATCCTTAGAGCCTCTGTTTTGATTGTAGAAGAAAGCAAGAGAAATAAGGGGGTGTTATAGGGAGTTCGGTACAATAATAATCAGAAGAAAAACGTAAGTCCGAACCTACCTTTGCGTTGATTTTTCTCTTAGATTATGAATACTAAATCCATGTGAAATGGTTTGGTTACATTCATAGCATTGTGGACTAAAGTGGAGAGAAGAAGGAACCCCAAGAAACCAGCCACAGTAAGAGGTACAAATCCGTGAACTTCCTTCGTAGTTTACGGTACCGATTATTTTCTGTGTATGTTATTAGGTTGGCTATGAATTTGTTGGCTGTTTTGTATGGATTTAATTAGTGTTTTGGGACTAGAAACATTCATTAAGGTATTGGGGATAGTTTTAAAATGAGTGATCTTGAGGTTTGGGATGTTTTGGTGATGGTTAGAGATGGTAGTGTGGCTGGCCGTGCGTGGGAGGATACCACTTTGGTGGTCACGGAGGTAGACCGGTGGTGGTGATGGTGGAGGTAGTGGTGGCCGAAGGATGGGCATGGTGGTGTAGGGATTGAAGCCGTGACTACCATGGTGGGGAACCTTGGGTCCAAGCAAGGTTCGGCTGGCCATGGTGGTGAACGTGTGTGAGGATGATGGAAGTTGGGGTGGTCACGTGCATATGGGTGTATATGTCAACTGGTTACAGATGGTTACAGATTTGTAACCAAAGGACCAAAAATGGTAGTTGGTCCCAAAACTTTAGAATTTTATCGCTAGGCTCGGGATTAGGTACCCCAAAGTCTACAAACTGATATTTGAGGATCAAGGTTTAGAAAATTTATCTAAGTAATATCTAAGATTAATGATTTACGAGCTAGGCTCGGGAATTATTATTTAAGCTTCAAGGAAAATTCTAAATTCGGGAATTAGTTTCCAAGTTTAGAATTGATGACTTAGAACCTACGAAATATTTTCAAGGGCTTAGAAAATATTTTAGAAAGTACAGTATTACCAATTTTAAGTCTCAAGATCAAGAAGTGGGCTCGGGGCTCGTACTTTGGACTCGGGCATCGGAAAGTGGAATTTTAAGAAGTAATTGGAGTTTTGATTTGAAATCTCGAACGTGGTCTAAGATAAAATTATTATTGGAAATAATAATTTTCTAAGTTGAGTTTGGGATTCTGAGAGGGGTATTATGGTCATTTACCTCAAGGGCTCGGGTTTGGGCCAGGGTTGGGAATTTCAGTTTTGTTTTTTTTAAATTCCCTTATATATTTTAGAATCTTAGTAAGCATAAACTGAGACATATTGTCCCAATATGATTATAGGGTCTAAACGCGATCGGAAATACTCACAAAGACATAATTCACGAAAGCTAAGGACAAGAGGTAAGGAAGTATACACCAAGAGTAACTTAGCTTGTTGTGATCTTAGTGAATTGTTTGCATGTTTGTATACTGCTGGTTAAATTCTAGTTGCTATATATATATGTGTGATTATATGGCTGGATGCGCATGATAGTACCCATCTATCGGGTTTGAATGTGCTTAGTGCAGTCTAGTTATCATGAATGCATGTGCAATGTTTGTGACTGTCAAGGGAAACCTTGTGAGGGTGGATCCCATGCAGCCGTGTAGTGGGGTTCGCCGTCCAATCAGTAAAGTCATCAGGTTTTAGCGGAGTATACCCCTTTGGCACGGGAGGTGAGTATTCTCTGGGCCGCGGAGGCCACCCGGGGATCATGACCCCACAGATAACTCGATGGCTCAGTACAAGGCCTTGTGAGGGCGGATTCCCCATGCAGCTGTACAGTGGGGTTATCCGCCAAGTCAGTAGAGTCATCGTGTTTTAGCGGAGTGTACCCCTTTGGTACGGGAGGCGAGGTTGCTCTAGGCCGTGGAGGCCACACTGGGATTAAAACCCCACAGATAACACGATGGCTCAGTTATATGTTTTCAGTATGTTACGCAACACTTTGACTTATGTGAATATGCTAGACGTGTTGCTCAGTTTGCAGTTTCTAGATATGCATTTCTGTTATGAAAATTTTGTTTTGAATAGTAGAATCATGAGTTGTAGCTAGCTTCCTTACTAAGCGTTATAGCTCATCAGTTACTTTGTGTGTGTAGGTAAGTGCAAGGCCTTAAGCAGTGCAATGAGCTGGAGGGGATTCTGTCTGAAGTATGCATACTGTGAAACAACCGACCTGCAGGGTTGTCAGGGTTCTCTTAAGTTTTTCGCTAAGTCTAGTAACAATTTTATCAATTTCATGTTTACTAGTTCTACTTAAAGAAGGCTCTATGGCCACAGACTATTTCTTAAGTTATGTTTAAACTACATTTTGTTTTTTTAAAACTATGGGATCCCATCCAAATACTATTTTATTTCAAAGTACTCCAATGTAAAATTTTCTAAAGTTTACTCTAAAGTTTATTTACTTTTTAACGTCCGATTTTTACCAAAGTTGACCGTAAGGGTCCAGTTGACCCCGGATAGTCATAGTAGTGTTCAGTGGGTCTAGTTAAGAAAAGTCAGGTCGTTACAGAATCCTTTAGCATAGACAGGTTGCTCAATCTCTTCTACCGTGTTCTTTTGCTCCCCACTGAAACCGATGAGGGTTGTAATCTTCTTTATGATCTTTGATTCATCTATCCCCATTTCCCTGAGAGCACTTAAAAACAAAACGTTAGTTGAACTTCCATTATACATTTAGTAATCAATAACAAGAGCATCGTGATGTAGGTTAAGGAGTCTGGTTGACTCTGTTGTTGAGAAACTGATGTAGGTTGATCCAGTTGGTCTGCCTGGTATGTCTTTTGGCTGCTGAATGGGTGACTTCGCTTACCTCAGAGCCACTAGTTATTACGTTCACTGTTCGTTCATGAGTAGGTGGTTTCGGCGAGGTTAATTCTCTTAGGATAGCTAACATGTCTGCCTCTTGCTTGAATGTTCGTTCACCTTTGTCTGTGTGTAGGTCAGTCAGGTGACCGTGTCTCAATAGGTTGGATACTTTGAGTCTTAAGGAAATGCACTCATCCGTTCGGTGACCATGGTCATTGTGGAATTCACACCATTTTGTTTTGTCTCACTGGTCAGATGGAGTCCTCATCCTTTTTGACCATTTTACTTTGTCTCCGAGTCCTTTTTAGTACACCAACGACTTTGGCTGGTGAGATTGAAAGATTGTATTATGGTATCTTTGGTCCATCTCGGAGACATGTCTTGGACGACTGGTTATACTCCCTCCTTCTGTTCTATGTTCTGCTAGGATATAGGTATGGCTCGGATCGTCTGTCACTTTCCCGTCTATCTACCCTTGAGTCTCTTCGAGTGTCTTTCCTTGGGGAAGAGTGATAATAGTTAGCTTCATCCTCCTCCCATTTGATCTGTGCCCAGGCCTTGGCGAGAACATATTCCATCGTCTTGCAAGGATCCATGGTAAGTTCTATGTATATGTCTGAGCGTAGCAAAGTCCTTTGCGGAAGGCTGAGATGGTTGTGTCTTGATTACAATGGGTTATAGACACCTTCTCTTTGTTGAAGCAGCCTACGTAATCTCGTAAGGGCTAACCTCATCGTTGAACTATGTAGGTCTTCTGCAGACTTTTCAAGCTTCCTGCTACTGTAAAACTGATCAACAAAAGTGTCAGTCAATTATGCAAAAGTAGAAATAGAATTATTAGATAAATTAGTATACAACTGGAGGGCTAGTCTGATGAGGACATCAAGACTAACGATCCAATTCAAGTTCTAGTTGGTCCGGTGACAAGGGCGCGAGCTAGGAGATTCAAAGAAGAGCTTAACAACTTAGTCCGGAGAATTCTACAATAGGAAGAGGTGAACAAAGGCTTGTGCTACTCATCAAAGTTGATTCAGTTTAGGAGCTTGATTCCTTTAATATTTGTTTTAGTTTGAACTATATTTTCTGGTTTTATTAGAGTCTTTGCTGGAGTCAAAGACATGTCGTTTTGGGTTTTTTCATTATGGGTATTTTAGGGTTTTTATATGTCTAAAAACCCCCCTTTGTTTTTTTCGGCTATATTAGGCCTTGTGGACAACTTGGAATTCAGATAGTTTTTGGTGAATGAAAAATATTGTGAGTTTTCTTCTTGAGTTCTTGAAGAAACTTTCGAACTTATCAAGGGGATTCCTTGTGGCGTTCAAATCTAACTTATCAAACAGATAATCCATTCCCGTTTGTGGCGTCTTCCCCCATACCAAGGTTCGTGCTTTGCTAAGCATTGGGTCGCGGTTTTCCATTCCAAATTCGAGTGTTCTTGGGTTGTTTTTCCAGATTTGGTTCGGGTTTCGTCACATTTGTTGGCATGGTTCGTATCAGTTGGTACCAGAGCCTAGGTTCATACGGTTTGGCCTATCCTTTTCCTTGTTTTTTTTTCTTTTCGTTTCTTTGTTCAATTCGTACATTTGAATTAGGGTTTCTGAAAATCCCTATAATTTTTTTTATGAAATCGTGAATTAGGGTTCTTATTGTGAAATCCAAATTTTCATTGAGTTTCTCTTGTTCTTATTGTGAAATCCGAATTTTCATTGAGTTTCTCTTGTTTTTATTGTGAAATCCGAATTTGCTTTAGGTTTCTCTTGTTCTTCTTGTGAAATCCGAATTGGCATTGAGTTTCTCTTGTTCTTATTGTGAAATCTGAATTGGCATTGAGTTTCTCTTGTTTTTATTGTGAAAATCCGAATTTGCATTGAGTTTCTCTTGTTCTTTTGTGAAATCCGAGTTGTATTGTTTTCGAATCGTTCTAGTTCCACCAATTCTGATTTTTCTTGTGTCTTGTACCTGCGTTTGAGAAATAAAAAAAATAATAATAATAAAGAACGAAAGAAGAAGAAAAATCAAGAGGATCCGAAAAAAAATAATAAAAAATCAAGAGTCTGGAAACCTCTCTTAAAAAATTTTGTTCTAATCTTGTTCCATGTGTCCTAGAGGCTCTTTTTCAAAATCCTCACGCAAGTGTATCAAAAATCATCAGCTTTTGCTATATAGGTTGGATAGGGTAGAAGAGGGAACGCAATGGAGGGCACAGAGGAACAGGGTGCAACAACGGGATATTGAGGGTGAAAGAGAGTTTGAAGGGGGAGATTTAGATGAAGAGTTTGATAGGATGTCAGAGGGTAACCATAGGAGGTATTACCGAGATAGAGAAGCTAGGAACTGGGTAGATAATAATTTGGGAAATATCAAGATGAGAATCCCCGCATTTCAAGGGAAGAGTGATCCCGAAGCATACCTTGAGTGGGAAAAGAAGATGGAGTTTGTTTTCGATTGTCACAACTACTCCGAAGTGAAGAAGGTAAAACTTGCTGCAATTGAATTTACTGATTATGCTATTGTTTGGTGGGATCAGTTGTGCATCAACAGGAGGCGAAATGGAGATCGTCCTATTGAGACTTGGGAAGATATGAAGAGGGTGATGAGGCGACGTTTTGTACCAGCTCATTACTATCGAGATCTATACCTTAAGCTGCAGGGTCTTCGTCGAGGTTACAAGAGTGTTGATGTGTAACGACCCAAAATCGCTAATAAGGCTTAATGGCCTTGATTAGTGTGCCAAGAGGGCATTAATGGAATAATTGTGATTTAAATGAGTAATTATATGTCTAGTAATGTTTATATAATAATTGATGGTATTATGTGTTAATGTGAGATGAAATAAATATGTGATATATGTGAGAACCACATTATTATGTGGATAGGTTCGCAGAGCATGACTCAAGATGATTCTAGGGTCAGATGGCAGGAAAAGTCACAACAGGACTTAAGATATGACTTTGGATAAGTCGGGGGTATTTTTAGATAGCGGGTAGCGATTTGGACTATCGGGTCATGAAAATAAATATATGGAGATATATTTGAGGTTAGGGTGTCTAGGCGGGAATATTGGGGGATTTTACCATTTTGGCCTCGGGGACGGTTCCGGCACCCCGAGCCTCGGGATTAACTTAATGAGTGAGATAGACATAAGGAAGCCTTTAGAAAATAGAAACCGACTAAAACTTACCTCAGCTCTCTCTCACTCTCAAGGAAAACAAAGGGAAGGAAAAACACAGAGAACTTAAGGGGAACAAGCTGGAATTTCTGAGATTTGTGGTGAGGATTTGGAGGTTTAACTCCGGAGTAAATCAAGAACTAAAACAGGGATTAAGGTAAGCCTCCAATCTTCTTTTCTGTGGTTGAATTCTGAGTTCTAGCTGGGTTTTGGTCAAGTTTTGAAGCAAACATGGTTTTGATGTCTTAAGGCAGAATTAAGGAGGAAACTTGGAGATTTAGCTTGGCTTTGGCTTGGTGAGGTGATTCAACAGAAGAGGTAAGTTTCAACTCATGGTTTAGAGGTTTTAGATTGAGTTTGAATGTTTATAGCTCTTGAGTTTCAGAAATTGAAAAGAGAAGATTAGTGTGAGTTGGATTGAGTTTTCTGTGGAATTAAGTTGTTTAAGTCATGTTAAAGGTGTTGGATTTGTTGGGTGTTGAAGTAGGGAGCTTAAGGGTGGTTGTGGCTGAGGTTTTGAACTTTGAAATGGTGTAAATTCTGGGTTCGAAGGGGAGGGCCGCAGCTCTGTTCTATAGCGCTGTGGCCCTAGCATGAAAAGGAGCCAAGGAGGCTCGGCCAAAGGCAAGCGCCGCGGCGCCCAAAGCAAGGGCCGCAGTGCGTGTCCTCCTTCAGGGGTGGTGTTGGTTCTGTTTTGGGGAAGGGCCGTGGCTAGGCTTCAGGGGCCGCAGCCCTTGGTTGCACACATGAGTTTTTTAGGGTTTTAGGCACGGGAAAGTGGTCTAGTGTGCTCGGGTTTGGTTTCACCACCGTGCTTGGTGGAATTTGGAATCCCGAGAATTAGTTTTGTAACTGGAAACCTATATTGGAGTATTAACGAAACCCTATACTTTGGTTGTGACTAGGTGATAAGGGCTTAGGCTCGGGAACGGATCGTGCTTGAGAGGCGTTACCCGTAATCCAATAACTGCACAGACTAAAGGTAAGAAAACTGCACCTGGTTGAATATATGTGACGGGACTAAGGGCTCCCTAATGTAAATGCTTGAAAAGATGGTATTATGCCATGCAAGCCAATTAGTGAACCAACGGCCTAAGGGTGCCAAGGGTTTCACTAGCGCACAGGGCGCGGCTCGGCCACTGGTAGCCGAGGACAGCTAATTATGCACTGAGCTCGGTTTAAGCGGGCCGGAGTCAGTGGGTTAAATAGAGGGTGCGGCCTAAGTCCTCGGCCCTGAATATTATGTGATATGAGTGTTATATGTGATAGAATGTATCTTGAATCAGATTATATGCGCTGAATATCTGTTGGGGATTATCTGATGGGAATACATGCATAATGAATTAATTGGCTGTCCTCATTGATTGAGTTGTTGAAAATGTTTTCTTGCTGGGCTTTGGCTCACGGGTGCTACGTGGTGCAGGTAAAGGCAATGGCAGATTAGACCAGCCTTGATTGGAGAGCTCAGCGAGCAGAATGTACATAGCCAGGTGCTCGGCCGCCACGGTTGAGGTCTGGGCAAAGACATGAAACCTGAAGACTGTCTGTTTTGCCTTAGTATGGCTAGTGAATACTCATGTATTATTGGGAGTCTGTAAACTTATTTTAACTCTCCTTTCTTATGGGATCCCGTGTTTATTACAGTTTATATATATGAAATGAGTCCTTTGAGACCAAAACCTTTTTAACCCTAGCTCTTACATGTTTAGTGACACGTTTTTAAAATGTTGACTTGATTAGCGAGTCTTGCACCTTTATAAGTACATAGTGTAACGGTCTTGGCTATCCAGGGCGTTACATGATGAGTATTACAAAGAGATGGAGATGGCTATGATTAGAGCCAATGTGGAAGAAGATCGGGAGGCGACAATGGCAAGGTTTTTGAATGGGTTGAACTGAGAGATTGCTAATACAATTGAGCTACACTATTATGTGGAATTGGAAGATTTGGTGCATATGGCAATGAAAGTTGAGAGGCAGCTCAAGAGGGGTAGTACAAGTTCAAATCCGAGACAAATCCCACAAAATCCAAGTGCAGCACCTTGGCGGTCGAACTATCCAAAGAAAGAAGAAAACCCTTTTACTCACAAGCCTAAAACCGAGCAAAAACCAGCCACCACAACCACAGCCTCTCAAGGTAAAACAACCCCTACTCCGTCCCGTTCTAGTGAGATTAAGTGTTTCAAATGTTAGGGGAGAGGACACATAGCTAGCCAATGCCCAAACAAGCGAGTTATGATAATTCAGGATAATGGGGAGATAGATTCCGAAGATGAAGATGATCTTGATGACATGCCACCATTGGAGGACGCTTCTATGGCTGGTGAGGAGTTTGGGGCAGAATATGGTGAGATGCTTGCACTAGTCACACGACGAGCCTTAAATTTTTGCAAGCAAAAGAAGAGGAAGAAGAGGTACAGCGGGAGAACATCTTTCACACTCGTTGTCATGTGAAAGACAAGGTATGTAGTGTTATTATTGATGGTGGTAGTTGCACTAATGTTGCTAGTTCTTCCATTGTTGAGAAGCTGGGGCTCACAACACTTAGACATCCTCGTCCATACAAGTTGCAATGGTTGAATGATAGTGGTGAAGTAAGGGTTACAAAGCAGGTTGTTGTATCATTTTGAATTGGCAAATACGAGGATGAAGTATTGTGCGATGTGGTTCCATTGCATGCTGGACATCTCCTTCTAGGAAGACCTTGGCAATTTGATCGGCGGGTGCAGCATGATGGCTTCACCAACGAGTACTCATTCACATTCCGTCAGCGGACAATCACTCTAGCTCAGTTGACACCAAAACAAGTATATGAAGATCAAGTGAGGTTGCAAAAATTGAGTGATAAAAAAAAATTCAGTGAGCAAAAGAAAGAGAGTGAAAAGATGAATGAGAGTGAGGGAAAAGAGAGACAAACAGAGAGCAAGGTCGAATCAAGTGAGAGAGAATAGAGAGAGAAGAGTTCGGCCAAGGAAGGAAAATCCGAGAGAAAACAAAGAAATTTTTATGCAAAAACAAGTGAGGTTAAGCGAGCATTGATTGCAAAACGGCCGATGATTATACTCATGTACAAGGAGACTCTTTTAAACACTAACCAACTTGATTATTCACTGCCTAGTGTTGTTGTTTCTATTTTGCAAGAGTTCGAGGATGTGTTTCCTGAGGAGGTACCACATGGTTTTACCACCTATCCGAGGGATTGAACATCAAATTGATTTTGTTCCCAGTGCTTCAATCCCAAACCGACCAGCATACAGGAGCAATCGGGAGGAGACGAAGGAACTTCAAAGGCAAGTTGAAGAATTGATGGAGAAAGGGCATGTGAGAGAAAGCACGAGTCCTTGTGCTGTTCCAGTGATTCTAGTTCCCAAGAAGGATGGCACATGGAGAATGTGTGTTGACTGTCGAGCCATCAACAACATAACGGTAAAATATCGACACCCCATTCCTCGTTTAGATGATATGTTGGATGAGTTGCATGGTTCTTGTGTGTTTTCTAAGATTGATCTTAAGAGTGGGTATCATCAAATACGAATGAAAGAAGGAGATGAATGGAAGACCGCATTTAAAACTAAACATGGATTGTATGAGTGGTTAGTCATGCCTTTTGGATTAACTAATGCACCTAGCACTTTCATGCGCTTAATGAATCATGTTTTGCGTGCTTTCATTGGAAAATTCGTTGTTGTGTATTTTGATGATATTCTTATTTATAGCAAGAGTTTGCATGATCATGCCTCACATTTGCATTCGGTTTTGGATGTGCTTAGGAAAGAGAAATTATATGCTAACCTCAAGAAGTGTACTTTCTGCACCGATAAGCTTGTTTTCCTAGGTTTTGTTGTGAGTGCTACAGGTATTGAGGTTGATGCAGAGAAGATCAAAGCCATCCAAGAGTGGCCGACCCCCCTCCAGTGTAGGTAATGTTAGAAGTTTTCATGGACTTGCTAGCTTTTACACGAGGTTTGTGAAGGATTTTAGCACCATCGCCGCACCACTTACCGAAGTTATCAAGAAGAACGTTGCATTCAAATGGGGTGAAGCACAAGAGGAGGCATTTCAGCTTATTAAACACAAGCTTACTCACGCTCCTTTACTTGCTTTGCCTAACTTTTCTAACACGTTTGAAGTCGAATGTGATGCTTCTGGTATAGGTATTGGCGCTGTTCTTATGCAGGATGGGAGACCACTTGCGTACTTTAGTGAGAAGCTAAGTGGGGCTACACTTAACTACCCCACTTATGACAAAGAGTTGTACGCATTGGTTCGAGCTTTAGAGACATGGCAGCACTATTTGTGGTCGAAGGAGTTTGTGATTCGTACGGATCATGAATCTTTGAAACTATTAAAAGGACAACATAAGCTGAACAAGAGACATGCATGATGGGTTGAGTACATTGGGACGTTTCCTTATGTCATTCGGTATAAACAAGGTAAGGAGAATGTGGTTGCTGATGCAGTGTCACGCAGGTATGCCTTAATCTCTACTCTTGATGCTAAATTACTTGGTTTTGAGCACATTAAGAAACTTTATCATGTTGACCACAACTTTGGGGAGATTTATGGTGCTTGTGAAAAATCTGCTGAGGGAAAGTTTTATAGGCATGAGGGTTTCTTGTTTAGGGAGCATCGGTTGTGTATACCTAATTGTTCTTTGAGAGATTTGTTAGTTCGGGAGTCCCATGGTGGAGGGTTGATGGGACATTTTGGAGTCGCTAAGACTCTAGCTATGTTACAGGAGCACTTCTATTGGCCACACATGAAACGAGATGTTGAGCGAATTTGTGGTAGGTGTGTCACTTGTAGGTAGGCTAAATCGAGAGTTCAGCCAAATATGGTCTTTACACGCCCCTACCTATTCCTAGTTCACCCTATTCCCAGTTGGTAGTCAACCAAATGCAAGGTAGCTATCAGGCTCGGGATAACGAGATGACAGCCTACCTCAACAAGGCTAAAGAGTTGTAGTCGGTCTTCGACGAGTTCACTACCAGCCAAGTAACAAGAGGGGAGAACAGTCATGCAAATGCATTAGCAAACCTTGGATCCTCCATCCAGACCAACCCCAAATGAAGAAGTGCAAGTTAGTGACATCTCCAACAACCAAACATGGATGACTCCAATAGTCAAGTACTTGGAGCAGGACATACTTCCCGAAGATAAGAACGAAGCACGTCGAGTGAAGGCTCAATCAGCCCGCTTCACTATTATACGAGGTAAAATCTATAAACGTTCCTTTTCTAGTCCATATTTGAGATGCATTAACCCTGCAGAGGCCAAATACGTACTGCTTGAGTTGCATGAAGGAGAGTGCGGAAACCACTCTGGAGGACGAAGCTTGGCGCACCGTGCCCTAACACAAGGCTACTACTAGCCAACTATGCGAGCCGACTCCTCCGACTATGCAAGACAGTGCGACAAATGCCCACGATTCGCTCAGATATCCCACCAACCTCCAGAGCTTCTCATCTCAATCACATCCCCTTGGCCATTCATGAAATGGGGAATGGACATAGTAGGCAAGCTTCCAACCACACCAGGACAGAAGGTGTACATGCTTGCAGTAACTGACTACTTCAACAAGTGAATCGAAGCAGACTCATTCCACCAAGTCAGAGACAAAGAAGTAAAGGGCTTCAATTAGAAGAATGTAATATGCAGGTATGGAGTACTGAAAGAGATCGTAATGGACAATGGCTCTCAATTCTTCAATTTTGACTTCTAAGACTTCTGCAAATTCTGGAATATCAAGCTCAGCTTCTCCACGCCAAGGTATCCCCAAGCAAATGGACAAGCAGAGTCATCAAACAAGACTATCATGAACAACATCAAGAAGCGCCTTGAAAAAGCTAAGGGAAGATGGGCTGACGAGTTACCAGGAGTCCTTTGGTCCTACCGAACCACAACCAGGACTTCAACGGGAGAAACACCTTTCTCATTAGCCTACGAGATAGAGGCAGACCCTACCGAGAGTGAAGTTCAGATAGCCAGATATGAGCTAATGACAGATGAAGCAAATTGGGAAAACATGTGCCATGAACTCGACACCATCGACGAAAGAAGGGACAGAGCACTCTTAAGAGTCTCAGCGTATCAACAACGCATAACTAGACATTACAACAAGAACATCCGCACTCAGACATTCAAAATAGGAGATTGGGTACTACGAAGAGTGTTCCAAAACACTAAGAAAGCGGGAGCATGTAAGCTCACCCCGACATGGGAAGGTCCCTACCTGATCACAAAGGTAGTCGGGCATGGAGCATACAAGCTACAAACTAAAGAGGGACGAGAAATCAACAACAACAGGAACACTATCCACTTAAAACAGTACCACTTTTAACTCAATCCAGTCTTCTTTAATTTCCTTTCATCAATGATCTCACGGAATCTTCATTCAAGCAACATACTGACACTGTCATGCAGGAAGTGTCAGAACTACATTTGGGCTTAATTGATACGAACCACACCAACGATTTTGGTGAAACCCGACACCAAATATGGCAGCCACCAAGAACACCCGAAATTGGAATGAAGAACCGCGACCCAATGCTTAGCCAAGCACGAACCTTGGTATGAGGAAGACGCCACAAACGGGGATGGGAATCCGTTTGATAAGTCAGGTTGAATGCCACAAGGAACCCCTTGATAAGTTCTAATAGTTTCTTCAAGAACTCAAGAAGAAAAACTCACAAATTTCATTTCATCATAATCTGCCATGCCAAAACGTTTACAAGGCCTAATATAGCTGAAAATTACATCAAAGACAAGCCCCTTTGTCTTCCTAATGAAAACCCTAACAAGCACAAATAGAAAGACTCTTAGACTCTCACAAGTCAAATGTTTTGACTTTCACAAAAACAAAGACTAAATAAAAACGTGATTAAGTGACTGATTAAAATAAAAAAATACAAGATGCCAAAATCCAATAAGACTCATTACATGAAGCTAAAATATTGATCAAGCTCCTAAACTGGTGTCCTCATCATACCCCCCCCCCCCCCCCCCTCTTGACTTGGATCAACTGGAACTTGACTTGGATCAACTGGAACTTGACTTGGATCTTTAGTCTTGGTGTCCTCATCATTAATCCCTGCAAAGGATATGTAGGCAGCTCCACAGAGCGCAGCCCCTATCACAACCATTTTTTTTTACATATACTACGAACAGATCAATAACAAATCTAAGTATAAATTTACTAAGTGACTTCATACTTAGATTGGGGGGAATAAGATACTAATACTTCATAAGTCATACAGCCAACCGGCATCCGATACAACAACTTATAGAACGCTAACATAAGCTACAACCAGTTAGGATACAACAAAAAAAATAGAAAAAGTCTCGTGTTTACAACACTACATAAGAAAAAGTCCATACAACAACTAAAAATACATAAGATGGGATAAACTCAGTCATCCCCCAACAGAGAACTTGAGCAAAGGAGGAGTCAGTCATCCACAACTAGGTCATGAGTAGTCATGACGCCAAAAGAAGTGGGCCCGGGCCGTCTCTTGAGCCATCATCTTCTCCAGTTCCTCAAAGTCTGCGATGTACTTAGAAACATCCAGCTATCAATCTTACCATCCACTGGCCATTATGCCATGACACTAAATCTCAGCTTCCAGCCCAATCACTAACATCTGATTCTTCAACGAAGCTACCTTAGCTTTCAAAACATTCAACTAGACACACAAGTAAGAACCACCGAACGACTCATCAATCAGTCAGACGAACCATTCATTAAGGCACAATTAAGAAAAAACAAATTATCAACAATCAGTCAGATAGACGAACCTAACTTCAAAGATATACAAGGCAAAGATTTCGTATTGATCAGACAGACATACTATTATACCAATTAAATTACAAAATGACCCATTAGTTAGTCAGTCAATCTGAAAGGACCCTTAAAGCAAGATATGCCTATTGAATAAATTAAGTCTCTACTAGTCAGTCAGTTAGACCACTCAGTCAGAAGAGAGAACTATATGGATCAAAATACATAAATCAGACGCACATACGTGAGGAATACTATCCTAAAGTAACTAAAACAAAAAAATACATTTATCACCACTACAAAAAGATCAAACACAAACTTCCCGATTGGCCATATAAGGCCATGAATGCAAGGGTGAAAAAAGAAGTGGTCAACCATCAGGAAGCCCTACCAAAAGGTACTCAACTTTCCCTAGGAAACACCAAAAGTTTCAAAGACAGATGAAGTTCACGAGAAGTAGGCCACTTGGCCATCTAGGCAGAGCACTCGGCCCACTCGGCCGTCTTTCCCGAGCACACAACCTCCCTGGTAGGTTACTTAGCCCAGGAGCGCCACTCACTCGGCCACCCAAGCAGAACATTCGGCCTGCTCGGCCATCTCTCCCGGGCACACAACCTCATCGGCAGGCCATTCAGCCCAAGCGCGCGAGCCACCCGGCCACCCTGATGGAGCACTCGGACTCGGCCGCTCGAACATCTCGCCCAGGCACGCAGCCGTCTCGGCAAGCCACTCGGCCTACTCGACCCACTCGGCCCAACCGGCCAGTCGGCCACCTGGCCACTCGACCTACTCAGCCACTTGGCCACCTGGCCACTCGGCCTACTCGGCCACTTGGCTACTTGGACACTCACCCCATTTGGCCAAATAGCCTTAAGGTCCCATGGTGCTTGGAATTCGACATTATAGACTCTCTAGCTAGAATGAATTATAATTAGAGAGTGAGGGACAAACTGTAGTGGACAAAATTTGTCTACAATTAAAGCCCATCTAGTCAGCCAGACTAGCTTTCCAGGCCCAATAAGATGTAAGGCCCCAAACCTATGTAAATGGGCTCAGCCATCCAAACGAGCTAGCTGGTACCCAGACCTGAGTCCGGGTGCATTCAATCAGTCATGGACATTGAAGCAGTCAAAATGCACTCCCCTCTTCCTATGAAAATTGGAGGGAACCACTAAGAATGGGTCAGACGGGCGAGATAGACGAAGGGAGAATGGAAAGAAGAGAACGACTATAAAGAAGACCCTCAAGGGTTGAGAAGGGGACATCTGATAATCACTTTACTCTATTTTACTCTCTTATTGAAAATAAGCTACTCTCTTTCTCAGCAATCCAGTCAAGCAAGTCAACCGAACTTGACCTAGCCGTCTAGTCCCGCCGTCGCCACCATTACTTTGATCACTCCATTACTCATCCACCCATCATCACTTTTTCATTTATATACATAATATTTTTATTACTTTCAATCATCTTTTGTTACAACTCGACTAACTTGAGCGTCGGAGTCCCTTTGGCTAACACCTCACCGGTGCTCCCAATTTAAGTCTCGTCTCTCTCTCTCTTTGTTCTTGGCAGGTTGTTGGTGCCCGTCTAATCAATTGTAGGAAATCACATCTACACATACCACCATTAAAATGTATATACCACGCTAACAAAACTATATATTACAAAATAGAACCTAAATATATATCTAAAAAATAATGATATATCATACCACAAAATACATATAGCGAATTGAAAAATAATATACCAACAAAACTGTAACTGTAATGACCCACTAATCTAGACTATTTGGACCATTTACGAAACTATACATAAAACTTACAATTTTGCGGAAATACCATAATTTTATTGAGTAACTTGTAAAAATGAGAGTTACTTACAAATAAATACTAAGAAGGATATGGGATCCCATTGTCTTTAAAACAAAACATGATTTAAATGAAAAGAATTACATAAGGAATGCGGAAAATACATATAAAACCATAAAAAGATAAAATGAGACTACATCCTCGAATCGAATAACGCTCGGCCCCTTGACTCCATTCACCATCAATACACATCCTCTAAGCGTCACGAATCTTACCGCCTCTAAAGCTATTTTCCTGCACATAAAACAAAAAAGAATGAGCCTAATACCCAGCAAGGAAAATCTAACACATAGTCATACACATAAATTTCATAATAAACGTAAAGACATACCATAACACTTATTACATACACTTATTATAATGGCCATTATTACTTGGGGTCCCATAGACTAAACAAGCTTATGCCCATGAGATTAGTGGGGTCCTACTAGCTAAGTAGGCATATGCCCATAATCTTTTTGGGGTCTTGTTAGTCAAATAGGGCATAAGCCCAAGCCTACAAACATACACATAACATATTCATAAAATATCATATTTCATAACATAACACATAAGATAACATAAGCAATACACATATAGATTCTATCCTATTTTCCTTACCAAAGTTACCGGAATATGATGGACTGAGTTGGGACTTTTGGAACACTCCTAAAACCATAATGAACAAGAGTGAGTCTAAAGAAGGAAAAGAGATGAAAAGGAATGGGAAGACTAAACCATTGAAAGTCACACTTACCAAACTTATGTGCTCAAGAACTTAGATTCCCTAACCAAAATGAAGATTAAGGTTAGAGATTGAGTAGAAGACTATGAGAAAGAAAATAACATAATACAGAAACGAACTAGAGTTTTGGTTACCTCAAAGACTTGTAAGATCAATCTACACCACAACCGAAACACTATAGAACCTCACTTCCCAAAGTGTTTGATAAGCTTATGATGTTTAAGCTTATGATTTTCCCAAACCAGGTGTTTACACTCTCACACTCACTTAATACTAGCAGCTTCTGAACTTAGAGCAAAAGGTGAATAATGGCTGGGTACTAGGTCCTATTTATAGAGTTTGGGAATGAAAGTATCTTGATTTTACTTGAATAAAAATAATGGCTTTTTAGGTGAAAATCATTTGAATAATCGTTCAGCAGAGGCTGAAGACTCATTCAAAAGATGCTGGACTTAGGGAGGAGTTTGAATGGCTGAAAGGAAAAGAATTCAAAAGTGTTTGAATTTATGCTGGAGGAGGCGATATATCGCCCCCTGTAGGCGATATATCGCCCCCTGTAGGCGATATATCGCCTGGGCCAGTATGCCCGAGGCGACCGTGCATCGTCTCGTGTTTTCCGTATCTACGTGCTGCGATATATCGGCACATGCTGAATATTTAAACACGAAATTACACATTTTTAGCTAAGTTTGAATGGAGTAAACAGCCTTGACTAAGCCTTCAACGTATTCAAAGCTGCTGACTGACCCTATATCATTCAAACTTTACCCTTTATTTAATTTAATCCTCAAAAAATACTTAATCCTTAATTACCATTCATAACATGTGCTTAAATTCCTATTGGTTGATATCTAAACCTTATAGTATAATAAATATTATCCTTAATATCAGTCATATAATCAAACCTTAGGTTATACTTAATATTCTTAAACTATAGGTTAAACTTAGAAAATCTATAAGTACTACTATGATTGTCCAAAAAATTCCCGATCTGAACCAAAAATCCACAGTTACAAAGATAATACTAAACATACTATAATACTACTAACCAATTAGCTAAGTAAAGTTCTTGGACTCTACAGTAACGCCCTGGGTAGCCAAGACCGTTACACTGTGTGTTTATAAAGGTGCAAGACTTGCTAATCAAGTCGTTTAGTTAGGAATGTGTTACTGAAACCATAATTGAACTAGGCTTAAAAGATTTTGGTCATAAAAGACACATTTCATTTGAAATAAACATTTTATACATGGGATCCCAAAAGAAATATAAGTACACAAAATTCCAGGATATATGTACAACTACTGGCCACTCTAAGGGCAAAACAGACATTTAGGCTTCTCCCGTCCTGTACCACTCCTCGGCCGTGGCAGCCGATCAGCTGACTATGTACATTCAGCCTCAAAGCTCTCCAACTCAGGACTAGTCCACCTTGCCCTTGCCTATCCTGCACCACGTAGCACCCATGAGCCAAGGCTCAGCAAGAAAACTATAATACAGATTATAAACGATAAACAACAGTCAGATATTTCATGAATCATCAATTAGATACAAACAGATCATATTGCTCATGTAAACAGTGATATCAATTTACAAGCCAACAAACAGTTTAACATCAATAAACATTTCGCATAATATCTAGGGTCAATGCCCTTAGGCCGCACCCTCTAAATAAGTCACCGTCTTCGATTCACTTAGGCCGAGCCAAGTATTCAACCCACTGACTCTGGCTTGCTTGATTATTTGATTAACCTCAGCTACCAGTGGCCGAGCCGCGTCCTGTGCGCAAATATCGATTCCGGCACTCTTAGGTCATTTATCACATGTCCCCATGGAATAATACCATCTATGACATCATATACAAGTAAAGGGAACTCTTAGTCCCAACATAACCACATAACCGGGTGCAGTTTCTTACCTTTGATTCCGATAGCTTTGATTAGTGAAATCGACCTTCGAGCGCGATCACGTCCGATCCCTAGCATATACCTAGTCACAGCCAGAAATTAGAACCATCACTAAACTTCAATTCCATAACCTAACCTCGGGACCAATCTCGAGCCCTTAGGAAGCCCTAATTCCACCATACGGGGTGGTGGAATCAAACCCCGAGCCCTCGGGCAAAAACCCTAAGAAATTACCCAAAAATCCACTTCTGAAGGCAGGGTAGTGCTACAATGCCACAGAGTGGGCGCTACAGCGCTACAAGCAGAGCCAAAATCCCCCAGGAAACCCAAGCCTAGCGCTGTAGCCTAAGGCTAGCGCTACATCGCTACTTACAGCAAACTCAGCACACTGAGTTTTCTCCTTTGAATTTCCCCGAGCCAAACCTCCCTAAAACTCCTCCAAACTTCAACCACACTTCAAAATAGACCTACCATCCTCTACACCTCATCCCACATGACCCAAAAACACCAAATTTTGCCACATGCACCATCAATCACAGAAAAAACCATGTTTGAGCTTGAAGCTCAAAAACTCAACTATTAAAACCAGAACAGCTCAGAAATTCAAGTGACCAAGTCCAGAATTATTACCTTTAGTGTAGAATTCGACCCTAGGTTACCCTTAGTGCCCTTCTAGCCTTTAGCTCCTCAATTCCCAAAGCTCAATTCCCTTAATTTCCATCCAAAACTCAAGTTTAGAAATCCATTCTAGCAAAGTTTAGAAAACTCAACAAATCCTTTAAACCTTACCTCAATTGAGTAGTTAACTCCTGCTAAATCCTTTAGCTTCACCAAGGATCCTAACCCCAAGCTCCAGCCTAAGCTTTCTCTGAATTACAGCTCCAAAAATCCTCAAGAGATGGTGAAGGGAGAGGAAACCGAATGGAGAAGAAAAGGTAAGCTCAATGTTCTGTTTTTCTTTCTTTCCTTCTTCTTTTCTTTTCTTTCAGCTTTTACTGCTTTCTAAACATTCCACTAAGTCTATAAAGGCTGAATATCACTTATCCCTTTTTAAATCAAATGACCATTTTGCCCTCCCATTAAAACCTAAGCCTTTAAACATTCTAAGGGTATTTTGGTCATTTGTTTCCAATTCCCACTAATTCCTCGAGTGTCCCTAATAATTACCGCTTACTTCCCGACACCTAACTAATCACCAATTATTTTCCTCAATGTCGAATAGTCTCCAATATATTTCCCAAATTCCCATAAATACCCCCAGGCTCCTCCCAGCTGGGTATAAATCCCCACCGTGTCTTTTTCGCTAAACCGCTCACCAGGATCGCCTCGAGTCACAAGCTGCAAATATATCCACATAATAATGTGGTCTCAATAATTTATCACAAATAATTACATGTATGCCCTCAACGGGCCAAAATTATGAATATGCCATTTTAATCTAATCGGGGCCTACATGCTTACTAATACACATAATCATGCATCTCCATATATCCAAATAATCATATAAGCATGCTTATCACATAATCATGCATTTAATCATTTAAATAACACATAATCCAGTTATGCTCTCCCATCACACTAATCAAGGCCCTTAAGCCTTATTAGTAATTTTGGGTCGTTACAAAAACTTACAAAATTATTACTAAAAAATGTATATACTATGCTAACAAAATCATATACTACTATTAAAATGTATATATCATGATACAAAATTATACACTACCATTATGTATAACAAGATAAAAACTATTTATCATCGAAAAAAATGATATATCATACCACCAAAAACATCTACAGTAGTTGGAAAATAATATATTAACAACCCATAAAAAATGAAAAAATAAATCAATATAACTTTAAAATAAAAAACTAATCGAACCAAACTAATATACATATACCACTATATTAAACTCATACTTCCAAATAAATAAATGATAGAAAAGAGAAAATTAGAAAAATAAATATATAATAAAATTAAAAATTTGGAAAAAATACTATTTCCTCTAACTTAAAAATAAGGGACATTATTAATTATCATCCTAAAAAAAAAGAGGTTATTTGTTATGGGTATCACTTTAATGAGATGTAAATGACAGAGATATATGATAAGGGCAATTTGGGTAATCAACAATGTAAAATGGATATTTCTCTACAATTTTTAAAATGAGGACATTAGCGTATTGATGTCATTGTTTTGGATCATTTACTATAAATTATCCAAAAGGGAAGGATACAATCTCTTCAATAAATTTGCAATTAATGGCTTTAGGTGTTAAGAAAGACATCCATGATCTTTATTTATTTTCATGTAGATTTAATATTAAACAAATTAATATGAGATAACCTAGAACATGTTTCTAAAATTGAATTCAAAGAGAAACAATGATAAGAATACTTACAGTATATGCAGCGGAATGAATGAGTCATTCCTTCAGTTTCTCTAACCCTTGTATCCTTTCTGTCGCAAAATATTATCAAGAAACTGAACTGATCTTCTATTATCTTCACAGTCTTCCAAAGTATCCTTAGAATAACCTAGACTAGAATGAGAAATTTTAATACATGAGATAGATACAGAAAGAAGAAGAGAAAAGAACTAAGAGGCTTAGAAAATGACTTATGTTTAGAGAGAATCTAAAAAAACTATTAGAAACTTGTGTTTTTTGACTTTTGAACTTATCTCACTTAGCACTCCTTTTATAGACTTAATTAGGCCATTTAATTTAATTAAAAAATTAATAAAATAATAGCCAATTAACAGCCCTAGGTCGAAATTATCATGGGCTTTAAGCCCGTGAAATTTCTCATTTGATTATAATAAGCCCATTGGACTTAAAATCAAGGCATGTATTATTTTCTATTGATTTAATTAATTAAATAATTATTTAAATCCTTTATCAAATTAATTGTGTTATAATTTGAACATTGATTTAAACTTATTTATTAATTTAGATACAAATTTATCTTAATTAATAAATCTGCCCTAATTTCTCTTTTCTTCTCAAAATTACATAACTCTGTGAAACTATCCAAAATTGACCTGTCCAAAATTGACTTGGTCAACTTTGATAATTCTAATTGATAATTAAATCAATTAATCGAGACTGTCTAGATGATTTTATCCAAGGTACAATGGGGACCATGGGCCTATGAAATCAAGCTCCAATAAGTTATCATAGATCTAACAATAAAATTTACTAACTTAGTAATTCCTCGTGACTCCACTAAAGACTCGGAATTGCACTCTTGAATTTATAGAACACTCTATAATAAATATAGATACACTATTAATTATCCATTGTTACAACCATAATTGTCACTCAATCCTCTATAGACGGTCTACGATGAGATAGGACTAAAATACTGTTTTACCCCCTCATTGTATTTTATCCTTAAAACACTTAGTTCCTTGTAAATGATATTTCAGTAAACTAATTTAATTACTGAAATGAGATCTCTATCATTTAACACCTTGAACCAAACTAAAAGGAAACCATCGCTTCACTTCTTCATCAGAAACTATAGATATTCATATCTATGATTAACACTCCCACTCAATTATACTACCGAGTTCCCAAGATGTAAGTATAGACTAATTCGTAGGGTAAGCTGGTAACGAACAAGTCAAAGAACTCAAATAACACAATCAGTTAGAATACTAACCACTCAGAATTGAGATTGAATTGACCTATGGTCAACTATATGATATGAGCAGAATAGATAATAACGGTATGTTTACTTATCCTATCAACTGTCAATATCGGTCCAGTCCAATATAACAAATACATTCGTTCTTATCAACTTTTCTAATGTTCTGGAAAGAACATAACACTACAATGTGTAAGTAGATCATATCATAGATTGGCAAGTCAGTGTAAATCCTGTGCACTGACTAATCTTAGGACTAACTTATTTTGAACATATAATCATATTTATATTCCATGGTGATTACGTCACTATAAATATGATTAGCTATGTGCTCAGGATTTAATAGAAGTTTATATTAAACAAATAATCATGAAAATAAAACATGTGAGCAAAGTGATTGACCAAGTCAAAAAATGATTTCTATTCTTTTATTGATAATAAAATGAGATTACAAAGAAATTGGGTTTTAATTAGGGCATAAAACGCCAACAAACTCTCACTTGCACTAATTGAAACTAATGCCTTAATTCTACTAATCCCATTTCCTTGATATGCTTATCAAATGTAGCTTCTAGTAGTGTCTTTGTAAACGGATCCGCAAGATTGTCTTCAGATGCAATCTTCATAACCTTCACATCTCCCCTGGCCATATATTCTCGAATAATGTGATACTTCCTTTCTATATGCTTACTCCTCTTGTGACTTCGAGATTCTTTCGAGTTGGCTATCGCTCCTGTATTGTCACAAAACAACACAAGCAGTTTATCCATTTCTGGAATAACACCAAGACCCGAATAGAACTTCTTTAACCAGACTATTTCCTTAGCTACTTCTGACGCAGCTATGTACTCAACCTCCATGGTAGAATTTGAGATTGCAGACAGCTTTACGCTTCTCTATCACAGGTCCACCCCCAAGAGTAAACACCATTCCAGAAGTAGACTTCCTATCATCGACATCAGTTTGAAAATTTGAATCGGTGTAGCCTACAGGGTTCACAACACCACTCTTGTAGACTAAAATATAATCCCTAGTCCGCCTTAAATACATTAGGATATGCTTAATTGCTATCCAATGTTCCGGTCCTGGGTTTGACTGATACCTGCTCACTACTCCCACTGCATAGCAGATATCTGGTCTAGTACACAACATGGCAAACATCAGACTTCCAACTACAGATGCGTAAGGAACTTTTCTCATTGCATCTTCCTCTTCAGGAGTCTAGGGAGATTGCTTCTTTGAAAGATGAATTCCATGTCGGGATGGTAGACGCCCTTTCTTGGAATTTGTCATTGAGAAACGTTCAAGCACTTTATCTATGTAAGCTGCTTGAGATAGAGCTAAGAGTTTGTTCTTTCTATCCCTTTTGATATGGATACTTAGAACATAACTTGCTTCACCCAAATCATTCATTTGGAATTGAGTGCTCAGCCAATTCTTCACATCTGATAATTTCTTAACATTATTTCCAATGAGTAAGATATCATCTACATAAAGAACCAGGAATACCAGTATTTGATTTGCCTTCAGTTGGTAAACACAAGGCTCATCAATATTTTGTTCAAAGCCATAGGTTTTGATTATTTCATCAAACCTAAGAAAAGCTTGCTTAAGTGATGCAAACCAAGGAGCTGGACATGTTGATCATACATGGGGGAATGGAGCTGGATTTACACTAGACCCTTTGTCACTTCCTAATGGCCCAATTACAAGACTTAGAGCCAAGCGTTTCAAGGAAGCACTAAATGGGCTAATCCAAGAGAATTGGGCTGATTCTAAAAAGACCAAGATGGACTCAAATAATAATCAAGGCTTAGTCCATGTCATCAAAGCAAGTGAAGAGGCTAATTAACATCCAAAAATGTAATCAACATGGTTTAGTCATTAAAGGGCATGAATTTGATGAGTTTCAAGGATATTAAATAATGGAATGCCAATGGCCTTGGCTGGTTATGTTAATGCATTGAATTTAGTCATTTAAGTTATTTTTGATTGCCTTTTGAAGTCCAAAATGCCTAAAAACGTGAGTTATTATTTTTATGTTTGTGTTGCTTTTAAGCTGAATTATGACTTTTCCTATTCTTGGAGGATTGTTCCAAGTATATATAGGGATTTTATGAACATTGTAAGACATTATGTTTTGAGAAAATATTATTATTAGTGTGAGGTGTGTTCCTCTTAGTTCTTGAAAGAACTCTTGAACTTATCAAGTTAATCTTGTGGCGTTCAAACAACCAAACTTATCACCTTGATCCTTGAGATATTCTTAGGTTTCCTGGTGTGGCGTTTTCTTTCCTTTATAGTCTTGGCTCTCATCTAATTAGGTGACGGGTCAAGGTTCCACAAATCTTGTCTACACGATCTTGGGGTTCCAAACCATCATTGTTATCGGGTTTCATCACAATTATTGGTGAGGTTCATATCATTAAGTCCATAGATGGACCTATTCAACTTGCAAACTTTTCCTTCTTGTCTAGCTACTTTAAATCCTTCTGGTTGATCCATATAAATGACTTCGTTAATATTTCAATTAAGAAAAGTTGTCTTGACGTCCATTTTCCAGATCTCATAGTTGAGAGCGGCTACTATGGATAGGAGGATGCGAATGGACTTGAGCATGGCTACCGGACTAAAAGTTTCCTCATAGTCCATGCCTTCTCTTTGGGTATAACCCTTTGCCACTAATTGAGCTTTATAAGTCTCGATTTTTCCATCAACACCTCGTTTCTTCTTGTAGATCAGCTTGCACCCAATGGCCCTAAAGTCACTAGGTGCTTCCACAAGATCCCAGACGGAATTTGAGTACATGGACTCCATTTCCTGTTTCATGGCTTCGAGCCATAGTTCCTTTTCAGGGCTAGCCATTGCCTGTTTGAAAGACAACAGATCATCATCACTAGTGTCACCAACAACCATATTGGTTTCACCATCCAAACCATAGCAAACTGGGTTCCTAGAAACCCTCCCAATACGATAAGGCTCTGTGACTGTTTGCTCAGGAACAGTGGTACTATCTTCATTTAAATTGACTTGCATCAGTTGGACATGAAGAGTGGGAGTTTCATCATCAACTTGCGTTGATGACGATGGAACATTGGTTGGAGTCAAATCTTTAACCTTCTCCTCTAAAACTACTTTGCTGCAAGGTTAGAAGTTTTGGACATAGTCATTTTCCAGACTAGTAGCATTCGTAGAAGTAACACTTTCTTTTCTTAATGACTATAGAAAAGTCCACCCCGAGTACCATTAGGATAGCCAACAAACATGCAAACTTCAATTTGCAGTTCTAGCTTTCCTTCATTTTTCCTCAGGACGTGGGCGGGACACCCCCAGATTCTATAATGGCATAAACTAGGTTCATGACCATTCCAGCATTCTAAAGGTGTTTTTAGGATTGATTTAGACGAATTTGGTAGAGTTGAGTAACTAAGCATGCGTCTAACCATTTCCAATAAAGTTCTATTCCAGCGTTCCACTACACCATTTTGTTGCGAAGTACCTGGGGCAATAAGTTGTGATAAAATAGTTTAGTTAAATGATCTTTGAATTGCATATCCAAAAATTCTCTACCCCTATCAAATTGCAAGATCTTTAACGTTTTACCTAATTGGTTCTGAGCCATTGCTAGGAATTCCTGAAACTTTGAAAATGCTTCTGATTTCCTATGCATTAGGTAAAGACATGAGTATCTAGAGTAATCGTCAATGAAAGTGACGAAATACTCAAAACCACCCCTGGCTTGTACATTCAAAGATCCACAAACATCTAAATGAACAAGTCCAAGTGGTTCTTTGGCCTATCACCCTTTGCAGAGAATGGACCCTTGGTCAGTTTGCCTTCTAGACAAGATTCACAGACAGGTAATTCACCTAAGGTGAGTTCCCTCAAAGGCTTGTCCTTTGTAAGTCTTTGAATCCTATCATAGCCAGTGTGACCTAGTCTCAAGTGCCATAAATACGTCATATTATCGTTATCGGTCTTTTGATGTTTATTGGTCCTAGGTTTAGCTACTTTGAATAAATCATTGTTAAGAGCGAGGGGTTCGTTTGGTCGCAGAATATAAAGCCCATTTTCCAAACATGCAATATACAATTGTGATCCATTGAAGGAAATAGATATATTAGAACTTGTGAAAGTCATAACAAATTGTTCTAATTGCAACATGGATACTAAAATTAAATTTCTACTAAAATCTGGAATAAAAAATACATCTTTTAAAATTAAGTATTTATTTCCAAACTTCAGACGAGGTATTTCTTGCTTGGACCGCAACGAACGCTCCGTTCCCAACTCTAAGCTTTAAGCTGCCTTCGTTCACTTCCTCCCACGATTTAAGAAGCTTTGTTTTTAGCTGCTAGAAACTTGGGGCAATCCTATTTCCAATGCCCTTTCTCTTTGCAGTGAAAACACTTACCTTTACCTTTCTTGTTTTTCTTGTTCTTCCCCTTAGGCGTCTGTGCACTTGGTTGTACACTCGTCTTTGCAGCCTTTGCAAGCTTGGGGTTGTTGTTTTGTCCACCTTTCCTCTTGTTTCCATCTTTCAAAGATGAAGCTTGGTTAGCTTCAGCCTTAGCTGGATCAGTAGCAACAACAGTAGTCTTATTTTCTCCTCCCTTACTAGGTCCACCCATGATAGACTCAAAAATCTGAAGCTCGTTCATGAGATGCGTCAGACCATAGTTGAGTTGATCACGAGCGTGCAGACACGATGCTATTCGAGCATTCACAGTGTCATCACGTATGTGCGGAGACGGTGCTATCCAAGCATTTACGGTGCCATCACGAAGATATGAGAAAAAATACCAAAAAAAAATTAGGTTTTTAACTAATCTATGATATCTTTGTCTCGGTTGGCGAGAGTAAAAAATACCACTAGTTAAATAGAGTTGTAAAATCATTTAATAATGGACACCAACAACCTACTATTCGATCAAAATAAGAAAATAAAATCTCTTATTTTATGAGCTAGACCCACGGTTTCGATAATCATATATTTTAGTCCTAGTAGTCACTATAGGGGTGAGTTTAGTAGAATTTGACCTATAATTATTTATCTTTCGAAATCTAACCTTGTCAAAATAGCTAATGAACACATTCCGTAGGGGGACGAATCAAAGCGCCTAGAGGCCCCATTAAGCTATTGACATTGTTAAACCAACGGTGGAGATCGAATATAAATCTTAAAATAAGCTCATTATGAAATTAAAAAATAGTATTTTTATTATTTTTCGAAAATTAATGACTGATTCTCCAAAAAATTGTAAGATTAGAATTTTTAAAACCAAAGTCCATTTAACCAAAATTTTAAAATTAATATCTTAACTGTTTTTCAAAAATATCTTGTGTTGTTACAACTATAAACAAATATTTTAACCATTTTTAAAATAAATAAAATATTAATAGTTATAACAACCCTAAAATATCTCAAAACAGTTAAACAAATTCAAATATCCATGAAAATATCTAACTAACAAATTTCAAATTTCAAATAATTTAAATATTAAAAACTATAGAATAAATAGATATTTATATTTTCAAATAAAGATTTAATAAAATATCAAGAATTTAAAAGAAAATATCTTAAATATTTGATATCTTAATTCTAATATTTTAATATATTAAAATATTTAAAATTAAGTTGTTAGTCTATTTTTAAATTTGAATTTGAATCTTAGTAGAAATTATCTAATTATTTAAATCTCAACTAACAAAAATATCTTATTTTAAAAAATAGTTTTAAATGCAAAAAGAAATCTAATATTTTTGGCTTTGATTATAAATAATTAATTTTCACAATTTTAATTTTCTTTATTTAAACAAAATTAAAAAAAATTCGGATGAACAATACCCGATACTGCTCATCGCGCGCGTGGGTTGTGTGTGGCGGGCGTGCGCACACAATGGCAGCCAGGCAAAAATTTTCGGAATTTTTTTTTTGTTCAATTTTTCAAACCAAAAATGTTTTCTAATTAATTTTTAACATGTTTTACACAAAATAAAGCATATATAAAAATTAATAGCATAGAAAACACAACAAATGTAATGCCCCAAAATCCCTAATACGGTTTAATGGTTGGATTAGTAGGCCGGGAGGGCCATAATTGTTTTATTATGTCATTAAACTATTATATGTATGTTTATGTTAATTATATTATAATACGATGTTAAATGCATGCATGTGTGATGAGGACACCAAGACTAAAGATCCAAGTCTAGTTCCAGTTGGTCTGGTGACGAGGGCGCGAGCCAAAAGACTCAGTTTAGGAGCTTGATGAGTCTTATTGTATTTTGTCATCTTGTATTTTTTATTTAGTCTTTGTTTATTTTGTGAAAAGTCAAACACTTGACTTGTGTGAGTCCAAGAGTCCTTTTGTCTTTAATTTTCGGTTTTCATTAGGAAGACAAAAGGCTTGTCTTTAATTTCGGTTTTCATTAGGAAGACAAAAGGCTTGTTTTTTTAAATTTCGGGTTTGCTTTAGGAAGACAAAGGGGCTTGTCTTGATGTAATTTTCGCCTATATTAGGCCTTGAAAACATTTGGAAAAATCATATTACTTTGAATGAAAAATTGTGAGTTTATTTCTTCTTGAGTTCTTGAAGAAACTTTTGAACTTATCAAGGGGTTCCTTGTGGCGTTCATCCTGACTTATCAAACGGATTCCATCCCCGTTTGTGGCGTCTTCCTCATACCAAGGTTTGTGCTTGGCTAAGCATTGGGTCGCGGTTCTTCATCCCCAAATTTCGTGTGTTCTTGGTGGTTGTGCCATATTTGGTGTCGGGTTTCATCACAATGTTGGTGTGGTTCGTATCAGTTGGTATCAGAGCTTAGGATCATCCGGTTTGGCCTATCCTTTTTTTTCATTTGTGTTTTCTATTCAATTCGTTTTTCAATTCTGAAATAAAAAAAAATATATATATATTCATCATCTAGTCGTGTTTGAGTTCTTTGTCCTTGTTTATTTTTTTCTTGTGAAATCCGAAACTACTATAGTTAATTTCCTTATTTCAATTGTTTCCTTGTTCAATCATTCCCTTATTTCCAAAGTTTCCATTATTTCTTTGTGAAATCCCTTGAAATCCGAAACTAGTATACACAAAGTTCTTTAATTTTTCGATTCTTTGTTCAATTGATGCGTTTGAATTAGGGATGTTGAAAATCCATCTAATTTTTTTTTTCTGAAAATGTGAATTAGGGCTTTGAGTTTTTCTCTTGTTCTAATTGTGGAATCTGAATTTTCATTGAGTTTCTCTTGCTGTTTTGTTTTGAAATCCGAATTTTTCCTTGGGTTTCTCTTGTTCTTGTTGTGAAATCCGAAATTGGAATTGACTTCTCTTGTTCTTATTATTGTGCAATCCGAATTTGGCCTTGAGTTTCTATTGTTTTATTGTGAAATCTGAATTGACAGTGAGTTTCTCTTGTTTTTCATTGTGAAAATCCGAATTTGCATTGAGATTCTCTTGCTCTTTTGTGAAATCTGAGTTGTTGTCAAATCCAAGTCTGATTTTTTTTTCTTGTGTCTTATACCTGCGTTTGAGGATCAAGAGGAAAAGAAAAGACAGAAAAGAAAGAAGAAGAAAAATTCAAAGGGATCCAAACCTAAAAAAAAAAAAAAAAAAAAAGAGTCTGGAAACCTCTCTTAAAAAAATTTGTTCTAATCTTGTGGTCTAGAGGGCTTTTGGCCGAAACCCCACACAAGTGTTCCAAAAATCATCATTTTTCGTCATTTTTTTTCTTCAGTTTTCGTCGGTGTTCGTTTGGTTTGTTTCGTTGGATTTGCTGCTTGAATACTCCATATTACCGTTTGATTAGTTTTCAAAGGGCTTAAAGAAGAATACGAGTGGAAAAAGGCAGAGGTGTGAGCTTATTTGAGGGTAAAAGCCATCCAAGTTGAGTGAAACATGAGTGGACTTGAGTGACAATTTTTGAGTGAAAACACGTGAGGGAGTGTGGTGAGGTCTTTTTCTATAACTGTTCTAATCTTATTTTTTGCAGATTTTCAATCATGTCACAAAATACAGAAAGAAATGCAGGCAATGACGCTCCACCACCTACAGTTCCAAATCTACAAATTGAAGCTTTAATGGGGGAGATGAGGAGGATGTTGAGGGCGGAGTGTGAGCAAATACATGAGAGGTTGGATAGGGTAGAAGAGGGAACACAACGGAGGCCACAGAGGAATAATAGGGTGTACCAAAGGGAGGATGAGAATGAAGGGGATTTGGAAGGGGTAGTTTTTGATGAAGAGTTTGATAGGATGTCGACGGGTAACCATAGGAGGTATGGTCGGGATAGAGAAGCTAGGAACCAGGTAGATAATTATTTAGGAAATATCAAGATGAGAATTCCAGCATTTCAAGGCAAGAGTGATCCCGAGGCATACCTTGAGTGGGAAAAGAAGATGGAGTTAGTTTTCGATTGTCACAACTACTCTGACATGAAGAAGGTAAAACTAGCTGCCATTGAGTTTACTGATTATGCTATTGTTTGGTGGGATCAGTTGTGCATCAACAGGAGGCGGAGTGGAGATCGTCCTATTGACACATGGGAGGCGATGAAGAGGGTGATGAGGCGACGTTTTGTACCACCTCATTATTATCGAGATCTATACCTTAAGTTGCAGGGCCTTCGTCAAGGTTCAAAGAGTGTTGATGAGTATTACAAGGAGATGGAGATGGCTATGATTAGAGCCAATGTTGAAGAGGATCGGGAGGCAACCATGGCAAGGTTTTTGAATGGGTTGAACCGAGAGATTGCTGACCCAATCGAGCTACACCATTATGTGGAATTGGAGGATTTGGTTCATATGGCAATCAAAGTTGAGAGGCAGCTCAAGAAGGGTAGTACAAGTTCGAGGCCAAGACCGAGCCCACACAATCCAAGTACAACACCTTGGAGGTCAAACTATCCAAAGAAAGAAGACCAACCCACTTCATCATTTGCACCAAAACCAGCCACCACAGCCACACCACCTCAAGGTAAAACAACTCCTACTAAGTCTCATTCTAGTGAGATAAAGTGTTTCAAATGTCAGGGGCGAGGACACATAGCTAGCCAATGCCCAAACAAGCGAGTTATGGTAATTCGGGATAATGGGGAGATAGATTCCGAAGAAGAAGATGCTCTTGATGACATGCCGCCATTGGAGGACGCTTCTATGGGTAGTGAGGAGTTTGGGGCAGAATCTGGTGAGATGCTTGCACTAGTCTCACGACGAGCCTTAAATTTGCAAGCAAAAGAAGAGGTGCAGCGGGAGAACATCTTTCACACTCGTTGTCATGTGAAAGACAAGGTATGCAGTGTTATTATTGATGGTGGTAGTTGCACTAACGTTGCTAGTTCTTCCATGGTTGAAAAGCTGGGGCTCCCAACGCTTAAACATCCTCGTCCATACAAGTTGCAGTGGTTGAATAATAGTGGTGAAGTGAGGGTTACAAAACAAGTTCTGGTATCATTTCGAATTGGAAAATATGAGGATGAGGTATTGTGCGATGTGGTTCCAATGCAAGTTGGACACCTCCTTCTAGGAAGGCCTTGGCTATTTGATCGCCGAGTCCAGCAGGATGGCTTCACCAACAAGTACTCATTCACGTTCCGTCAACGGACAATCACTCTAGCTCCATTGACGCCAAAGCAAGTATATGAAGACCAAGTGAGGTTGCAAAAATTGAGTGATAAAAAAAAATTGAGTGAGCAAAAGAATGAGAGTGAAAAGATGAATGAGAGTGAGAAAAAAGAGAGACAAAGAGAGAAAAGGGTCGAATCAAGTGAGAGAGAAAAGAAAGAGAAGAGTTCGATCAATGAGGGAACATTAGAGAGAAAACAAAATAATTTTTATGCAAAAAAAAGTGAGGTTAAGGAGGCTCTTTTTAAACACTAACCAACTTGATGCTAACAAGGGTCGTTACAAGCAGGTTTTTGACCCCGGTGATTGGGTATGTGTACACATGAGCAAAGAGCGATTCCCAGCACAAAGACGTTCCAAATTGCTACCTCGAGGAGATGGTCCGTTTCAAGTGCTAGAAAGGATCAATGACAATGCCTACAGACTCGATTTACCAGGTGAGTATACTGTTAGTGCTACTTTTAATGTTTCTGATTTGAGTCCTTTTGATGCAGGTGAAGATTTGAGGACAAATCCTTCTCAAGAGGGATGATGAGGACACCAAGACTAAAGATCCAAGTCTAGTTCCAGTTGGTCTGGTGACGAGGGCGCGAGCCAAAAGACTCAGTTTAGGAGCTTGATGAGTCTTATTGTATTTTGTCATCTTGTATTTTTTATTTAGTCTTTGTTTATTTTGTGAAAAGTCAAACACTTGACTTGTGTGAGTCCAAGAGTCCTTTTGTCTTTAATTTTCGGTTTTCATTAGGAAGACAAAAGGCTTGTCTTTAATTTCGGTTTTCATTAGGAAGACAAAAGGCTTGTTTTTTTAAATTTCGGGTTTGCTTTAGGAAGACAAAGGGGCTTGTCTTGATGTAATTTTCGCCTATATTAGGCCTTGAAAACATTTGGAAAAATCATATTACTTTGAATGAAAAATTGTGAGTTTATTTCTTCTTGAGTTCTTGAAGAAACTTTTGAACTTATCAAGGGGTTCCTTGTGGCGTTCATCCTGACTTATCAAACGGATTCCATCCCCGTTTGTGGCGTCTTCCTCATACCAAGGTTCGTGCTTGGCTAAGCATTGGGTCGCGGTTCTTCATCCCCAAATTTCGTGTGTTCTTGGTGGTTGTGCCATATTTGGTGTCGGGTTTCATCACAATGTTGGTGTGGTTCGTATCAATGTGGGTCCACATTTCATCACATGGGTATTTTGGAAATTTGGCCCGTTGAGGGCATAATTGTATATTTGTATGCATGTTGGTGATCTATTGTTGATGCCACATTATAATGTGGATTTGTTCAAGTCATTCAGCATGAGACGATCTTTGAGTGCAAATTAGCGGTTTAGTCATAACGGGATTAAGTTCGGGGCTTGGGGTGAGTCTCGGGGTAATTTGGTGATTAGAGCGTTGCTGGGAATTAAAGGGTAATAGGATATGAATTATTGGTATTTGAAAATTTTGAGAATAACGGGAATTAGAGGGTGTTAATTATGATTAACGAAATAAGCGGGAAGTGACGATTTTACCATTGGGAGCCTTTAGAAAACTTTAATTGACCTAGGGGCAAAAATGTCATTTCACTTTAAGATTGATATAAGTCATTGAAGGCTGTAGAAGTTAGAAAAAACAGAGCATAGAAAATATTCCTCCCGTACATCTTTTCTTCTCCTTTTTTCCTTTAGATTTTTGGAGCTTTTCTTAAGGATTCAAGCTAGAGAAGTGGATCTTGAGGGCTTAGGATTGTGTTCCACCATCACATTTGCATTCGGTTTTGGATGTGCTTAGGAAAGAAAAGTTATATGCTAACCTCAAGAAGTGTACTTTCTGCACCGATAAGCTTGTTTTCCTAGGTTTTGTTGTGAGTGCTACAGGTATTGAGGTTGATGCAGAGAAGATCAAAGCCATCCAAGAGTGGTCGGCCCCCTCCAGTGTAGGTAATGTTAGAAGTTTTCATGGACTTGCTAGCTTTTACAGGAGGTTTGTGAAGTATTTAGCCCCATCGTCGCACCACTTACCGAAGTTATCAAGAAGAACGTTGCATTCAAATGGGGTGAAGCACAAGAGGAGGCATTTCAGCTTATTAAACACAAGCTTACTCACGCTCCTTTACTTGCATTGCCTAACTTTTCTAACACGTTTGAAGTCGAATGTGATGCTTCTGATATTGGTATTGGCGCTGTTCTTATGTAGGATGAGAGACCACTTGCGTACTTTAGCAAGAAGTTAAGTGGGGCTGCACTTAACTACCCCACTTATGACAGAGTTGTACACATTGGTTCGAGCTTTAGAGACATGGCAGCACTATTTGTGGCCAAAGGAGTTTGTGATTCGTACGGATCATGAATCTTTGAAACATTTGAAAGGACAACATAAGCTGAACAAGAGACATGCACGATGGGTTGAGTACATTGAGACGTTTCCTTATGTCATTCGGTATAAACAAGGTAAGGAGAATGTGGTGGCTGATGCACTTTCACGCAGGTATGCCTTAATCTCTACTCTTGATGCTAAATTTCTTGGTTTTGAGCACATTAAGGAACTTTATCATGTTGACCACGACTTTAGGGAGCATCGGTTGTGTATACCTAATTGTTCTTTGAGAGATTTGTTAGTTCGGGAGTCCCACGGTGGAGGGTTGATGGGACATTTTGGAGTCGCTAAGACTCTAGCTATGTTACAGGAGCACTTCTATTAGGCACACATGAAACGAGATGTTGAGCGAATTTGTGGTAGGTGTGTCACTTGTAGGCAGGCTAAATCGGGAGTTTAGCCAAATGGTCTTTACACGCCCCTACCTATTCCTAGTTCACCCTAGGTTGATATTTCGATGAATTTTGTTTTGGGCTTACCTAGGAGTAAGCGTGGGAGGGATTCAATCTTTGTGGTTGTAGATCGATTTTCTAAGATGGCTCACTTTATACCTTGTCATAAAACTGATGATGCTTCTAATGTTGCAGATTTGTTCTTTAGGGAGATTTGTGAGATTACATGGGACGCCTAGGACAATTGTGTCAGATTGGGATGCTAAGTTCTTGAGTTACTTTTGGAAGACGTTGTGGGGTAAACTTGGAACGAAACTGTTGTTTTCTACTACTTGTCATCCTCAAACTGATGGTCAAACAGAAGTAGTTAACAGAACTTTATGCACTTTGTTGAGGGCTATCATTAGTAAGAACATTAAGACTTGGGAGGATTGTTTACCACATGTTGAGTTTGCTTATAATCGTTCCATGCATTCTGCTACTAATTATTCACCGTTTGAAATTGTTTATGGTTTTAACCCTTTAACTCCTTTGGATTTATCACCATTACCTGTTTCTGAGCATGTGAATTTAGATGGCAAGAAGAAGGCAGAATTTGTGAAGCAATTCCATGTGAGGGCACGACTCAACATAGAGAGGAGGACAGAGCAATACATGAAGCAAGCTAACAAGGGATGTCACAAGCAGGTTTTTGAGCCCGGTGATTGGGCGTGGTTGCACATGAGGAAAGAAAGATTTCCAGCACAAAGACGTTCCAAGTTTCTACCTCGAGGAGATGGTCCGTTTCAAGTGCTAGAACAGATGAATGACAATGCCTACCGACTAGATTTACCAGGTGAGTACAATGTTAGTGCTACTTTCAATGTTACTGATCTGAGTCCTTTTGATGTAGGTGACGATTTGAGGACAAATCCTTCTCAAGAGGGGGGGGGGGGTATGATGAGGACATCGAGACTAATGATCCAATTCAAGTTCCAGTTGGTCCGATGACGAGGGCGTGAGCTAGGAGATTCAAAGAAGAGCTTAATTAACTTAGTCTGGAGAATTCTACAACAAGAAGAGGTCGAGTTCACTACTGAGGGTGAGCAAAGGCTTGTGCTGCTCATCAAAGTTGATTCAGTTTTTGAGCTTGATTCCTTTAATTATTTGTTTTAGTTTGAACTATATTTTCATATTTTATTAGAGTCTTTGTTGGAGTCAAAGACATGTCGTTTTGGGCTTTTTCATTATGGGTATTTTAGGGTTTTTTTATGTCTAAAAAACCCTCTTTGTATTTTTCGGCTATATTAGGCCTTGTGGACAACTTGGAATGCAGATAGTTTTGGTTAATGAAAAAAAAAACATTGTGAGTTTCTTCTTGAGTTCTTGAAGAAACTTCGAACTTATCAAGGGGATTCCTTGTGGCGTTCAAATCTGACTTATCAAACAGATAATCCATTCCTGTTTGTGGTCTTCACCATACTATGGTTCGTGCTTTGGTAAGCATTGGGTTGCGGTTTCCATTCCAGATTCGAGTGTTCTTGGGTTGTTTTTCCAAGATTTAGTTCGGGTTTCGTCACATTTGTTGGCGTGGTTCGTATCAGTTGGTACCAGAGCCTAAGTTCATACGGTTTGGCCAATCCTTTTCCTTGTTTTTTTTTCTTTTCGTTTCTTTGTTCAATTCATACATTTGCACTAACTCCATACTCACCTGGTAGGTCAAGCTTGTAGGCAATATCATTGATGCGTGCCCCTACTTAAAATGGTTCGTCGCCCCGTGGTAGGAGTTTTGAACGTCGTATCTCTGGAAAACGATCCTTCCTTAAGTGCAACCAAACCCAATCTGCTAGTTCAAACACTACCTTCTTGCGTCCCTTGTTGGCTTGATGGACATATTGTTTAGTCCTCCTTTCAATGTTCAACCGTGCCTTTTCCTGTTCTTTCCCCCACTTAAACTGCACATTTTTCTTGACGACTTTAGTAAGAGGGACGGCTAAGCTACTAAAATCACGCACAAACCATCTATAGAAGCTAGCTAAGCCGTGGTAACTCCTCACTTGGTTGATTGTTGTAGGTGTTGGCCACTCTTGGATTGCCTTCACCTTTTCCTCGTCCACCTCAATTACGCTCTTACTAACAACACAACCAAGAAACACAAGCTTATCCGTGCAAAAGGTGCACTTCTTGAGGTTAGCAAATGACCTTTCTTTTCTTAGAATTTCCAAAACAGATTTCAAATGCATTACATGTTCTTCCAAGTTTTTGCTATAAATTAGGATATCATCAAACTACACAACTACAAATCTGCCAATAAATGCACGCAAAGCATGGTTCATCAAACGCATAAATGTGCTCGGAGCATTAGTTAAACCAAAAAGCATTACTAACCACTCATACATACCATATTTAGTGTTAAAAGCAGTTTTCCAATCATCACCTTCCTTCATCCTAATCTGATGATATCCACTCTTAAGATCAATTTTTGTAAAGACACAAGAACCATGCAATTCATCCAACATATCATCTAATCTAGGAATTGATGAGGACACCAAGACTAAAAATCCAAGTCAAGTTCCAGTTGATCCAAGTCAAGAGGGGAGGAATGATGAGGACACCAGTTTAGGAGCTTGATCAATATTTAGCTTCCTGTAATGAGTCTTTTTAATTTTAATCACGTTTTTTATTTAGTCTTTGTTTATTTTGTGATAAGTCAAACATTTGACTTGTGTGAGTCCAATAGTCCTTTTGGACTTTAATTTTCGGTTTTATTAGGAAGACAAAAAGCTTGTCTTTAATTTCGGTTTTTATGTGGAAGACAAATGGGCTGTCCTTAATTTTTTCGATTTCATTAGGAAGACCAAGGGTCTTGTTTTCATGTAATTTTCGTCCTTATAAGGACTGCCAAAACAATGTGAAAAATCAGATTATGTTGAATGAAATTGTGAGTTTATTTCTTCTTGAGTTCTTGAAGAAACTTTTGAACTTATCAAGGAGATTCCTTGTGGCGTTCATCCTGACTTATCAAACGGATTCCATCCCTGTTTGTGGCGTCTTCCTCATACCAAGGTTCGTGCTTGGCTAAGCATTGGGTCGCGGTTCCATTCCAATCTCGTATGTTCTTGGTGGCTGTTCCATATTTGGTGTCGGGTTTCATCACAATGTTGGTGTGGTTCGTATCAGGAATGGGATGAGGATACTTTACCGTTATGTTGCTGATGGCTCGACAGTCAACACACATCCTCCATGTTCCATCCTTCTTAGGAACTAATAGCACCGGAGCAGCACAAGGACTCATGCTTTCACGCACATACCCTTCTCCAATAATTCACCTACTTGCCTCTGAAGCTCCTTGGTCTCCTTGGGATTTCTCCTATAAGCAGGTCGGTTTGGAATGGATGCACCAGGTATGAAATCAATTTGATGTTCAATCCCTCGAATTGGAGGTAAGCCATAAGGTACCTCATCAGGAAGGACATCTTCAAACTCCTGCAAAAGAGAAACAATATCGCTCGGAAAAGTACCGACGAGATCATTAGTACATAAAAGAGCCTCCTTGTACATGAGTACAATAAAGGGCGGGTGTGAAAATAATGCTCTCTTGATCTCACTTTTTTTGCAATATAACTGAATTTTTCCTCTCTTGCTCTCACTATGGCTGAAATCCTCTCTCTCCTTCTTTTTCACTCTGATCAATGTTTTTCTCTCTTTCTTTTTCACTCTGATCAATGTTTCTCTCTCTTTGTTTATTTTTAAACTCTTTTCTTTTTTCTATTTCAGCCTTCCTTTCCTTATTTTTTTCATTTGATATTTGTAACTTTAGTTGCTCCTCCATGACCTGTTTTGGAGTTAATGGAACAAGAGTAATAGGTTGCCTTTTAAGAGTGCCTATTCGTGAATCCATCATGCGTAACCCTCAAATCATACTGCCACGGTATTCCCAACAATAAATGGCATGCATGCATAGGAACCACATCAAAAAGCACCTCATCCTCATATTTGCCAATGGATAATGCCACCAACACTTGCGTTGTCACCTTGATTTCGCCACAATCATCCAGCCACTGAAGCCGATAAGGGTGAGGATGTTTCAAAGTGGTTAAGGCCAATTTCTCCACCAAATAAGTGCTGGCTACATTTGTACAACTCCCTCCATCGATAATGACACTGCAAACTTTGTTATTTACAAAGCACCGAGTATGAAATAAGTTCTCCCTTTGGTTACTTTCTTCCTCCTTAATCTGCACATTGAAAACTCTCCTTGCTACCAATAAACCTCCAACTACAGCATTTTGCTCATCATCAACATCCTCCAAAAGTGGCATGGCATCATCATCTACTTCTTCCTCATTCTCTGACTCAAGCTCTCCTTGGGCATTAATCGCCATCACCCTTTTGGTTACACACTGGGTAGCTATGTGTCCCTGCCCCTGACATTTTAAAGACTTAATATCACGTGTTTTAGAAGTAGAAGAACTAGTGTTATCTAAAGTAGTGGCGGTTGTTGGCTTGGCATTCGAGGATTCAAATTTTGGATTATTTTGTAGCTGCCTGTCCCTTTTTGGAGTTGTCTTCCATAGGCGGGTGGTAGCCATAGGTTGTCCCCTCCTAGCCAATCCCTTCCGTTTGAGTTGTTCCTCCACCTTTATGGCTTGATGCACCATATCCGTCAGCTCAACATAGTGGTGCAACTCAACTATATCCGCAATCTCTCGATTTAAACCGTGCAAAAACCTAGCCATGGTGGTTTCCCTGTCCTCTTCTACATTAGCCCGGATCATAGCTACCTCCATCTCCTTGTAATACTCATCCACACTCTTGGAACCTAGATTTAACCTCTGCAACTTTTGATACAATCCCCTATAATAGTGGCTGGGTACAAAATGCTTCCTCATAAGAATTTTCATCTCCTCCCAAGTGTCCACGGGTGGCTCTCTATTCCTCCTCCTATTAATCAGTAATTGATCCAGCCAAACAATGGCATAATCGGTTAATTCAATTGCTGCCAACTTAACCTTCTTTATCTCCGAGTAGTTGTGACAATCAAACACCATCTCCATTTTAGTTTCCCACTCCAAATAAGCTTCAGGATCATTTTTACCTTGAAAAGATGGGATTTTAATCTTTATGTTTCCTAAATCATTATCCCTCCTAGGCCTAACCATCCTAGATTCTATATTCCCATACCCACGCTCAAACCTGCCCCAGTTCAAATATGGCTCATCAAACTCCTCTGACTCAGCCTCTTCCTGAACATTCCGCCACGAAACATGCCCAACCTTGTTGCCTATTGGGGATGTTCTGTTGTTGTTCCCTTGGAGTTCCTGCTTCTACCCTGTCCAACCTCTCATGAATAGGTTCTAATTCAGCCCTCATCATACGCCTCATTCCCCTGACAACGCTTGCATTTGGAGGTTCGGACTTGCGGATTGTCGAAAATATCCGGTTGTGTCTTCTTCTTGATTATTGGACATGTTTAAAATCTGCAAAAAAAAAGTTAGAATCCTCACAAACACTCCCTCACGTGTTTCACTTAACAATTGATACACTTGCACTCGTGTTTTCACTCTAAACGGCTTTGACCCTCTTATGGCCTCACACATTCTTGCCACTTTTGTGTCTTCTTTAGTTCTTAATTGAGCTTCAAGAAACTAATCCAAAATAATCTAGCAACCATTCAAAAAGGAGAAGCAACCAAACTCATTACAAGATCAAGATGGGAAAGAGGACTCATCAAAAGATCAAAGATGAAGAACTTGAATTCGTGAGAAACAAGATTGAAAGGAATAAATTTTTCTTAATGGAATCGTGTATTTTTTTTATTTTGCTGTTGTACTTTTTTTTTTCAAGTACAGTAGGGAATATGAAAACGGAAGTAAAAGATAGTCAAACTTGCCTTAGAACCAAAGCTTTGATACCAAATGATATATGAACCTCACTAACAATTGTGATGAAACCCGATAAAAATGATGGTTTGGAACCCCAAGATTGTGTAGACAAGATTTGTTGAGCCTTGACCTGTCACCTAATTAGATGAAAACCAAGACTACAAAGGATAGAAAACGCCACACCAGGTAACCTAAGAATATCTCAAGGATCAAGGTGATAAGTTTGGTTGTTTGAACGCCACAAGATTAACTTGATAAGTTCAAGAGTTCTTTCAAGAACGAAGAGGAACACACCTCACAATAATAATAATATTTCTCAAAACATAATGTCTTACAATGTTCATAAAACCCCTATATATACTTGGAGCAATCCTTGACGAATAGGAAAAGTCATAATTCAGACTTAAAAGCAACGCAAACATAAAAATAATAACTCTCCACATTTTTAGGCATTTTGGACTTCAAAAGGCAGCCAAAAATAACTTAAATGACTAAACTCAATGCATTAACATAACCAGCCAAGGCCTTTGGATGTTATCCTTGAAACCACCCTATTTAATATCCTTGAAACTCATCAAATTCATGCCCTTTAATGACTAAACCATGCTGATTACGTTTTTGGATGTTAATTAGCCTCTTCACTTGCTTTGATGACATGGACTAAGCCTTGATTATTATTTGAGGCATCTTGGTCTTTTTAGAATCAGCTCAATTCTCTTGGATTAGCCCATTTAGTGCTTCCTTGAAACGCTTGGCTCTAACTCTTGTAATTGGGCCACTAGGAAGTGACAAAGGGTCTAGTGTAAATCCATCTCCTTTCCCACATCTATGATCTGCATGTCCAGCTCCTTGGTTTGCATCAGAACTAGTGAAGGACTATGACTGCGAAATCCTATACCACTCGGGAAAGGCAAACGTAGTTGCTGATGCGCTAAGTAGGAAGAGTTATGGAGGTATAGCAGCACTAGCCAGAATAGAAAAGTCGCTACAGTAGGAGTCGATCAGTGCCGGAATATAAGTAGTCATCGGTAAGCTTGCTAACTTGTCTATCCAGTCAAGCCTGATAGAAGATATACGGATTGGGCAAGGGCATGATGACATATTAGTAGCACATATGGATGCAGTTAGAGAAGGTAAGGCCACATATTTCTCAATATCATGTCAAGGGTTATTGAGATATAAGGATCGGGTATGCGTGCCAAATGATCAAAGGATTAAGATGATGATCTTAGAAGAAGCGCACAGTACCACATACTCAGTTCACCCGGGGTCGACCAAGATGACTCACGACATCAAGGAAACATATTGGTGGCTAGGAATGAAGAAGGATATAGTGAAAATTGTGTCTAAGTGTTTAGTGAAAATTGTGTCTAAGTGTTTAGTATGCCAAGTGAAAGCAGAACATCAGCGCCTTGCTGGCTTATTGCAACCACTTAGCATTCCAGAATGGAAATGGGACGATATAGCCATGGATTTCGTGACGGGTTTTCCACGAACAAGTAAGCAGCATGATTCAGCCTGTGTAGTAATAGATAGACTAACCAAGTCAGCTCATTTCCTGCCTATTAAGACTTCATACGCTGCGGATCAATACGCAAACATCTATGTCCAAGAGATAGTATGGTTGCATGGAATCCCTAAGACTAGTATCCGATAGAGGATCGGTGTTTACATTGAGATTTTGGGGAAGTTTGCAGCAAGCCATGGGTACTAAGTTGAGTCTTAGTACAAAATTTCATCCTCAGACAGATGGTCAGTCCGAGCGTACCATATAGATTTTAGAAGATATGTTGCGCGCTTGGGTACTTGATTTCGGAGGATCATGGAATAAGTACTTATCGCTGATAGAATTCTTCTACAACCATAGCTACCAGTCAACGATCGGGATGGCACCTTATGAGTTACTTTATGGAAGAAGGTGCTGATTGCCGTTACTTTGGGACAAGGTAGGAGAAAGGCAGCTTCTTGGTCCCGAAGCTGTTAGAAAAGCTCAGGAAGCGGTAGCGCTGATTAGAAAGCGTATGCTCGCTGCTCAAATCCGTCAGAAAAGCTATGCGGATGCCAAGCAGCGGGATGTGGAATTCAAGAAGCTGCTACGAAAGGCAAGCTGTGAAGCGTTTGGGAAGAAAGGCAAGCTTAGTCCCAAGTTTATAGGTCCTTTTGAGATATTGGACAAAGTGGGAGCAGTTGCATATAGATTAGCCCTGCCGCCAGCATTAGCAGACAGTCACAATGTGTTCCACATCTCGATGCTACGAAAGTATGTGTCAGACCCATCTCACGTCCTCAAGTACGATACAATAGCACTCTAGAAAGACTTGAGTTATGAGGAACGACCGGTTAGCATCCTAGATAGAGGGATCAAGCAGTTATGGTCTAAAAGTATTCTGATAGTCATAGTCCTATGGAGTAATAGTTCTGAACGGGAGGCAACGTGAGAGTTGGAGGAGGACATGCAAGCTCGGTATTCGGAATTGTTTGGTAAGTAAATTTTGAGGACAAAATTCTTTTTAGTAGGGGAGAATTGTAGAGTCCCATAATTTACTTAGCTAGTTAGATAGTAGTAGTAGTAATAATAGCTAGTAGTAGTTATAGTATGTTTATTACTGTGGATTTTGGTTCAAGCCAGGACTTAGTTGAACACTCGTAGCAACACTTATAGATTTTATAAGTTTAACCTATAGTTTAAGAATATTAAATTATAACATAAGGTTTGATTAATATAGTTGATTATAAAGATGTTATTTATTATACTATAAGGTTTAAATAGAATTAATATGATCATGACACTTGTTGTGTGCAAGTTTATTTAAGGATTTAATTATAGTTTAAGTAAAAGAAAGTACAAGAAAGCTCTAGAATCTTCCAAGACCAATAAGAGCATGACATTTGTCACAACCTTGTTTATTTGAGGATTTAAGTGGATAATTCAGAAATAGAGATTTCTAGAAGCTCTAGACCCTTCCAAAACCTGCTGGAATATCGTATTACTCAGTCAAACTTGTTTTATCATTTAAAATTAAGTTGATAATGTGCAATTACGTGTTTAAAATAATCACGTATGCCAATATATCACAGCCTAGGAGCCGATATATCGCCACATGGGGAATACGAAAAACACGTGAACGTCACACAAACGCATCGACGAACCCTCGGGATATAAGCCCAGGCGATATATCGGCTATAGGGTTACATTTTTCAAATGATTTTAAAACCTAGCTCAATTCAACACTCAACCTCTTGATAAGCCTCTGAACGTTTTGACCGAGTCTTAAGCCTCTGTTGAACGAATATTCAAATATTTTTCAATTAATATTCATTTTTTTATTCAAGCTAAAAGAAGATCTTTCTACACCTTGAACTCTATAAATAGGACCTAGTACCCAGCCATTTCTCTCATTCTTCAAGCTGTGTTCAGAGCCTTCAAGCAGCTAGGATTACCATAGAGCATTAAACACTTGGGTAGGGGTATAAGCTTTATCATCTTAAGCTTTATAAACACTTGGGAAGTAAGATAATAGTGTGTTTTTCAATATCGAGGTGTAGTTCGGTTCTAGTACATCCAAAGGTATTCCTATTCCTAGTTCATTTCTGTATGTCTCTTTAGTTTCTTTTAGTTTTCTTTACTCAAATCCTAACTCGCTGTTTTCTATTCTTGGTTAGGTATTTAAGTTCTTTGAACTTAAGGTTTCTTTTGGTAAGTTTTATCTTGGTGGTTTAGTTCACTTCTTGATCATCTCTTTATTTTAGAAATACTCACCTTCTTATTATTGGTTTTATGAGTGTTCCAAATCCCGTCTTTGTTCTCAAATCCCAGTATTGGTAAGAAAAATAGGATAGAATTTATATGTTTATATGATATGTTATGCTATCTTATGTTACATTATGTATAGTATGTTTATAGACCTTGGACATATGACTTGTATAGCTAACAAGCCCCAGTAAATTATGGGCATATGACTTGCTTAGCTAGCAAGCCCCACCAATCTATTAGGCATATGACTTGTTTAGTTTACAAGCCCCAAGTAGTATAATGGCCATTATAGTAGTATATGACATATGTTTAAAGTATATGTTCATGGTATAGTTTATGAGTATGTTTTATGTTTGAGTAGATTTTCCTTGTTGGGCATTAGGGTCATTCCTTTTTTTATGTATGCAGGAAAATAGTTATGGCGGCGGAAGGATTCTTGGCAGCTTATGGTTGTGTATTAAGGAAGAATGGATTCGGTGGACTGCGTGAACGATTCGAGGACAACGTTATTTTCAGTCTTTTTAATTATGTTTCTATGTATTTTCTGCACTTGGTTTTGTAAACAATTTTAATTAAGTTAAAGTTATGTTTATTTTTCAAACAATGGGATCCCATACCCCGAATTTATAAATTTCAACATTTACCTTAGCATTTTTTAAAGTTGCGAATGTTTCGTATGTATGTTTTCTAAAGAATAGTGTCTATGTATAATAGTTTTAACGGTCCAAAGTCTTAGAATTAGTTGAGTCCTTACAAATGTATAGGGCCAAAATTCATTTTATCCCTCTCTAATACCTTTCTTTTTCACCAGTTAAATCCACAAGTCACTAGCTCGGGATTTATTGAATCAAATTTGAAAAAAAAATATGCTAATTATCCACTAATTGGAATGCTAGAGGTTTCTTAAGGACATTTAAGAATGTGTAGGGCCACGATTCGTTTTATCTCTTTCTAATATCTTTCTTTATCTCTCGTTAAACTCACAATTCTCTACTTCGGAACTTATTAAATCTAATTTGAGAACTATTTTGTAAAATATTCACTAATTGGAATGCTAGTTGCTTCTTTGGGACATTTTTGAATGTATAGGGACACAATTCATTTTATTTCAACCTAATACCTTTCTTATTCATCCATTAGACCAATAAATTACTAGCTTGAAATTTATTGATACAAATTTGAAAGAAAATTGGTGAAGTATGCACTAATTGGAAGTTCAGTGGCTTCTTTCTAACATTTAAGAATGTAGGGCAACGATTCATTTTCTCTCTCCCTCTCTCTAATATATTTATTTATCTCTCGTTAAACTCATATCTCACTACCTCGGAAATTATTGAATCTAATTTGACAACAATTTGGTAAAATATTCACTAATGGGAATTTTAGTGGTTTATTTGGGACATTTTAGATAGTATAGGGCCACAGTTCATTTTTTCTCTCCCTAATACCTTTCTATTTCACCTGTTAAACTAACAAGTCACTAGCTCGAGATTTATTGAATCAAATTTGAAAGATAATTGGTGAAGTATCAACTAATTGGAATGCAAGTGGCTTCTTTGGGACCTTTAAGATGGTACAGGGCCATGATTCGCTTTATCTCTCCATAATATCTTTCTTTATTTCTCGTTAAACTCACAACTCACAACCTCAGAACGTATTGAATCTAATTTGACAACTATTTCGTAAAATATCCATTAATTGGAATGCTATTGGCTTGTTTGAGACATATGAGAATGTATAGGGCCACAATTCATCTTATCTCACCCTAATACCTTTATTTTACAAACCCTTTAAACCAACAAATAACTAGGTTGTGATTTATTGAGTCAAATGTGAAAGAAAATTGGTGAGGTATCAAAAAATTGGAATGCGAGTTGCTTCTTTCGGACTTTTAAGAATGTATAGGGCCACGATTCGTTTTATGTCTCCCCCATATCTTTCTTTTTCTCTAAGTAATTTCACAACTCACTACCTCGAAAATGATTGAATCTCAATTTGATAACAAATTTTTAAAATATCAACTAATTGGAATGCAAGTGGCTTCTTTGGGACAATTAAGACTGTATTGGGCCATGATTCGCTTTGTCTCTCCCTAATATCTTTCTTTATCTCTCGTTAAACTCACAACTCACTGCCTTGGACTTATTGAATCTAGCTTGAAAATATTGGTAAAATATCCACTAATGGGAATGCTAGCGGCTTATTTCGGTCATATAAGAATATATAGGGCCACGATTCATTTTATCCCTCCCTAAAACATTTCTTTTTCCCCCATTAAACCCACAAGTCACAAGCTCGAGAATTATTGAATCAAATTTGAAAGAAAATATGGGAACTATCCACTAATTGGAATGCTAGAGGTTTCTTTGGGACATTTAAGAATGTATAGGGCCACGATTCCTTTTATCTCTTTCTAATATCTTTCATTATCTCTCTTTAAGCTCACAATTCATTATCTAGGAACTTATTAAATCTAATTTGAGAACTATTTGGTAAAATCTCCGCAAATTGGAATGCAAGTTGCATCTTTGGGACATTTTAGAATGTATAGGGCCACAGTTCATTTTATCTAAACCTATTCCCTTTCTTATTCACCCATTAAACCAACAAATTACTATCTCGTGATTTATTGATTTAAATCAGAATGAAAATTGGTGAAGTATCCACTAATTGGAATGCTAGTAGCTTCTTTCGGACATTTGAGAATGTATAGGGGCCACGATTCGTTTTGACTCTCCCTAATATCTCTCTTTGAGAACAATTAGGTAAAGTATCCACTAATTGGAATGCTAGTTGCTTTTGTGAGATATTTTAGAATGGATAGGGCCACAATTCGCTTTATCTCACCCTAATACCATTCTTACACCCGTTAACCAAAAAAAATTACTAGCTCGAGATTTATTGATTCAAATTTGAAGAAAATTTGTGAAGTATCCACTAAATGGAATGTTAGTGGATTCTTTCAGAAATTTAAGAATGTACGGCCACAATTCATTTTATCTCTCCCTAATACATTTCTTTATGTCTCGTTAAACTCACCTCTCACTACCTCGGAACTTATTGAATCTTATTTGACTCTTATTTGGTAAAATATTCTCTTATTGGAATGTTAGTGGCTTGTTTGGGAAATTTGAGATTGTATAGGGTCACAATTCATTTTTTCTCTCCCTAATACCTTTCTTTTTCAACCGTTAAACCAACAAATCACTAGCTCGAAATTTATTGTATCAAATTTGAAAGATAATAGGTGAAGTATCCACTAATTGGAATGCAAGTGGCTTCTTTGGGACATTTAAGAAGGTATAGGGCCACGATTCGCTTTATCACTCCTTAATTTCTTACTTTATTTCTCGTTAAACTCACAACTCACTACTAGGGAACGTATTGAATCTAATTTGACAACTATTTGGTAAAATATCCACTAGTTGGAATTCTATTAGTCTGTTTGAGACATTTGAGAATGGATAAGGCCTCAATTCATTTTATCTCACCCTAACCTTTCTTTTTCACCCATTAAACCAACAAATTACTAGCTCGAGATTTATTGAATCAAATTTGAAAAAAAATTGGTGAAGTATCCACTAATTGGAATGCTAGTTGCTTCTTTCGGACATTTTAGAATGTATAGGGCCACGATTCGTTTTGACTCTCCCTAATATCTTTCTTTATCTCTCGTTAAACTCACATCTAAGAACCTTGGAAATTATTGAATCTCAATTTGATAATAAATATGTAAAATATCCACTAATTGGAATGTAAGTGGCTTCTTTCGGACATTTAAAAATGTATAGGGCCAAGATTCGTTTTATATCTCTTTAAGACAATTATTTGGTAAAATATCAACTAATTGGAATTCTAGTGGCTTCTTAGGGAAATTTTAGAATGTATAAGGCCAGAATTTGTTTTATCTCTCCCAAATACCTTTCACCCGTAAAACAAGTCACTAGCTCATAATTTATTGAATCAAATTTGAAAGAATTTTTTTGAATTATCCACTAATTAGAATGCTAGAGGCTTCTTTGGGACATTTAAGAATGTATAGGGCAACAATTTGTTTTATCTCTTCTTAATATCTTTCTTTATCTCTCATTAAACTCACCAATCACTACCTTGGAACTTATTGAATCTAATTTGAGAATGATTTGGTAAAATTTCCACTAATTGGAATGCTAGTTGCTTCTTTGAGACATTTTAGAAGGTATAGGGCCACAATTCATTTTATTTGTAATGACCCAACTAATTCTAGACTTTGGACCATTAATAACTACTATCATAGATACTAATCTTAAGAAAACATACATATGAAATAGTCATAACTTTATTAAAAACTGTAAAACAAAGGTTAAAACACATAAAAATTCAGAGTATGATATGGGATCCCATTGTTTGAAAATAAAGCATATCTTAACTCTTAAATAAATTCGTTACAAAATCAGGTGCGGAAAATACATGGAAAATATAATTGAAACAACTTCGTCCTCGAATCGTTCACGCAGTCCACCGATTCCATTCTTCCTTAATACACAATCCCAAGCTGCCAAGAATCTTCCCGCCGCCATAATTATTTTCCTGCACATATAAAACAAAGGAATGAGCCTAATGCCCAGCAAGGAAAATCTACTAAAACCATGAAACATAAACATAAACATATAACATATAACATATACTATAAACATATATCATAATTCTAACCCATGTACATGGTAAACATTAGGGTTTGCTAACTAAGCAACTATAAGCCTCAAAATACAATGAGGTTTGCTAGCTAAGCTACTATAAGCCCCAAAAACATAAAATTGTTGGGGTTTGCTATTTAAGCAACTATAAGCCCCAAAACATATATATATATATATCATAACATATAAAAACATATAGTAGCATAATCATATAAGCATATAATAACTATCCTATTTTCCTTACCAAATACCGAGATGTCAGAACAAAGATGGGATTTTGGAACACTCCTAAAAACCATTAATGAGAAAGGTGAGTACTTCTAAAAGAAGAAGATGAAAAATGAATGAACTAGACCACCGAGAAGATAATTACCGACAAGAAACCTCAAGTTCAAAGAACTTAGATGCCTAACCAAGAATGGAAAACAATGAGTTAGGATTTGAGTAGAGAAAACTATAAGAAACTTAATGAAACATACAGAAATGAACTAGGGATAGGAATACCTTTGAATGCACTATAACCGAACTACATCTTTATAGAAAATCACACTATTAATCTTACTTCCCAAGTGTTTAATAAGCTTAAGATGATAAAGCTTATAACCCCAACCCAAGTGTTTAACACTCTAAAGTAAACCTAGCAGCTTGAAGGCTCTGAACTCACCTTGAAGAATGAAAGAAGTGGCTGGGTACTAGGTCCTATTTATAGAGTTCAAGAATGAAAAGATCTTCTATTAGCTTGAATAAAAATAATGACTATTTAATTGAAAAATATTTGAATATTCGTTCAGCAGAGGCTTAAGACTCGGTCAAAAGATTCTGAGGCTAGCTAAGAGGTTATTGGTTGAATTGAGCTCTGTAATAACCCGAATTTTCTTTTATTATTTATTGTGTTTTATGTAAACATTATTCTGTGAATTAATTTTTATTTTTATTTTAAGAGTATGAATAATAATTAAAATAATAATTGGTGAATATTATTTTAATTAAAGAAAAGTGAGTTGATCGCTTTAGACCATAGTGTGGGGATTTAGATGTGAAATAAATCTAAAATGGACATCTTGTTCAAAGAGTTTTAGTATATGATTTTATGTATTTGGAATCCACATAAAATCATAGAATCATTTTAGACTATGATTTTGTGACTTATTCACTAAGAGTCTATGAATAATTCAAGAGGAATTTTATAGGATTAAAATCATGATTTTATGTTGAAAGGACTCACATAAAATCATAGACATAAGTTAAACCAAAGTTGCATTTTTTGTGTTTAGACTATAGTTTATATTTACCATTCTTAAGCTATAGTTTTAATGTTGTATTTTGAGAAGCGTACGGTGGTGTGTTTGGCTGCACACATACTTATTGGAGGGAAACACAATTTAAACAGCTATGGCAGTTTTTAGAGGTTACCAGGCAGGGAATTAGAACCGTTGTCTTTCTTCATTAGTGTTAGCCATTTTTTTTGAACATGAGAGGATAACTGTGAGAGATTAGAGACAGAGAACACTTTGTGTTCTTGTTTTGTACGTTCACTTCGGGTCCAAGAAGGAGGAATCAAAGGTGAGTTTTCTTTGGTTTTTCTTTGGGTTACAGTCCTTAGACACGTCCTTAGAGCCTATGTTTTGATTGTAGAAGAAAGCAAGAGGAAGAAGGAAGAGTTATTGGGAATTCGGTACATGAATAGTCAGAAGAAAAACGTAAGTCCGAACATACATTTGCGTTGATTTTTCTCTTAGATTATGAGTACCAAATTTATGTCAAATAGTTTTGTTGTGTTCATAGTGTTGTCTACTAAGTTGAGGAGAAGAAGAAACCACCAAGAACCGGCCACATTAAGAGGTATATATTCATAAATTTCCTTAGTAGTTTACGGTACCGATTGTTCTTCATTTATGTTCTTAGGTTGGCTATGGATTTGTGGGCTATTTTGTATGGATCTAATTAGTGTTTTGGGTCTAGAAACATACATTAAGGGGTTGGAGATAGTTTAATATATGTGGTCTTGAAGTTTGAGATGATTTGGTGGTGGTTGAAGAATGGTGGAAATGGGTGGCCGTGCATGGGGAATACCACTTTGGGTGGTCACGCGTGGAGGCCGGTGGTGGGGCTAGTGGTGGCCGAAGTGATGAGCATGGTGGTCTATGGAGTGAGGTCGTGGCTGCCATGGTGAGAAACATTGGTTAGGATGGCCATGGCTGAATGTGTATAAGGATGAAGATGATGGGGGTAGTCACATGCATGTAAGAGCATGTGTCCAAGTAGTTACTAATGGTTACTGATTAGTAACCAAAAGGACCAAAAATGGTAGTTGGTCCCAAAACTTTAGAATTTTATCGCTAGGCTCGGGATTAGGTACCCCAAAGTCTACAAACTGATATTTGAGGATCAAGGTTTAGAAAATTTATCTAAGTAATATCTAAGATTAATGATTTACGAGCTAGGCTCGGGAATTATTATTTAAGCTTCAAGGAAAATTCTAAGTTCGGGAATTAGTTCCAAAGTTTACTTTAAAGTTTATTTAGTTTCTAACGTCCGATTTTTACCAAGGAGTTGACCGTAAGGGTCCAGTTGACCCCGAATAGTCATAGTTGTGTTCGGTGGGTCTAGTTAAGAAAAGTCGGGTCGTTACAAGCTCGGTTTCAAAACCATTCAAAAATAATGCCCTAGAGCCGATATATCGCCCATGGTAGGCGATATATCACCTGGGCTTATATTCCCGAGGCTCGTCGAAGTGTTTGTGCGAAGTTACGTGTTTTTCGTATTCCCCGAGTGGCGATATATCGCCCCCTAGAGCTGCGATATATCAGCATACGCTGAAATATTATACACGTAATTGCACTTTTTCAGCCTAATTTTAATTGAGTAAACAACTTTGAATGAGTCCTATAACGATTTCAAAGCTGCTGGCAGACTCTGGTGTTTTCAAATATTATTCTTATAAAACTATTCCTCAAATATACTTAATTTCTTAATAAACATGCACACAACATGTGTCATTATCTTATTGGGTCTATCTAAACCTTATAGTATAATAAATATCATATTCATAATCAGCTATATTAATCAAACCTTTTGTTATAATTAATATTCTTAAACTATATGTTAAACTTATAAAATCTATACGTGTTACTATGAGTGTTCAACTAAGTCCCGGCTTGAACCAAAATCCATGGTAATAAACATACTATAACTACTACTAGCTATTACTATACTACTACTACTATCTAACTAGCTAAGTAAAATTCTTAAACTCTACATTATCTCACCCTAATACCTTTCTTATTTACCTGTTAAACCAACAAATTACTAGCTGGGGATTTATTGAATCCAATTTTAAATTAATTGGTGAAGTATCCATTAATTGGAATGCTAGTTGTGTCTTTCCGACATTTAAGAATTTATAGGGCGACGATTCCTTCTATCTCTCCCTAATATATTTCTTTATCTCTCGTTAACTTTGACAACTCACTACCTCGGAAATTATTGAATCTCAATTTGATAAATATTTCTAAAACATCCACTAATTGGAATGTTAGTGGCTTCTTTTAGACATTTAAGCTTGTATAGTGCTAGGATTCACTTTATCTCTCCTTAATATCTTTCTTTGTTTCCCTTCAAACTCACAACCCACTACCTCAGAACTTATTGAATCTAATCAGACAACTATCTGGTAAAATATAAACTAATCGGAATGCTTGTGACTTCTTTGCGACATTTTTGAATGTATAATGCCACAATTCATTTTATATCTCCCTAATATGTTTCTTTTTTACCAGTTACACCCACAAGTCACTAGCTCTGGATTTATAGAATCAAATTAGAAAGAAAATTGGTCAATTATCCACTAATTGGAATGCTCAAGGCTTCTTTGGGACATTTAAGAATGATAGGGAAAAGATTCATTTTTTCTCTTCCTAATATCTTTATTTATCTCTTGTTAAGCTCACAATTCACTACCTCATAACTTATTAAATCTAATTTGAAAACTATTTGCTAAAATATCCACTAATTGGAATGCTAGTAGCTTATCGGGACATTTTAGAACGTAAAGAGTCACAATTCACTTTATCTAACCATAATACCTTTCTTTTTCACCCGTTAAACAAACAAATTTCTAGCTCGAGATTTATTGAATCAAATTTGAAGAAAATTGGTGAAGTATCCACTAATTGGAATGTTAGTGGCTTCTTTCAGACATTTAAGAATCTAGGGCAACAATTAATTTTATCTCTCCCTAATATATTTCTTTATCTCTCGTTAAACTCACATCTCACTACCTCAGAACTTATTGAATCAAATTTGACAATTATTTTGTAAAATATTCACTAATTGGAAAGTTAGTGGCTTGTTTGGGACATTTTAGAATGTATACGGCCAGATTTTGTTTTTTCTCTCCTTAATACCTTTCTTTTTCACCTGTTAAACCAACAATTCACTAGTGATAGATAATAGGTGAAGTATCCACTAATTTGAAAGCAAGTTGTTTCTTTGGGAATTAAAGACGATATAGGGCCACGATTCTCTTTATCTCTCCCTAATTTCTTTCTTTATTTCTTGTAAAACTAACAACTCACTACCTCGAAACTTAATGAATCTAATTTGACAACTATTTGGTAAAATATCCAGAAATTGGAATGTAATTGGCTTGTTTGAGAAGTTTGAGAATGTATAGGGCCACAATTCTTTTTATCTCACCCTAATACCTTTCTTTTTCACCCGTTAAACCAACAAATTATTAGCTCGAGATTTATTGAATCAGATTTGAAAGAAAATTTGTGAGGAATCCAATAATTGGAATGCTAGTTGCTTCTTTTCGACATTTAACAATGTATAGGGCCACAATTCGTTTTATCTATCCTTAATATCTTTCTTTTTCTCTTTTTAAACACATAAGTCACTAGCTTAGAATTTATATAATCAAATTTAAAAGAATTTTTTTGAATTATCCACTAATTAGAATGCTAGAGGCTGCTTTGGGACATTTAAGAATGTATAGGGCCACGATTCGTTTTATCTCTTCCTAATATCTTTCTTTCTCTCTCGTTACACTCACAAATCTCTGCCTTGGAACTTATTGAATCAAATTTGAGAACTATTTAGTAAAACTTCCACTAATGGGAGTGCTAGTTGCTTCTTTGGGACATTATAGAATGTATAGGGTTGGAATTCATTTTATCTCACCCTAATACCTTTCTTAATCACCCGTTAAACTAACAAGTTACTTGCTCAGGATTTATTGAATAAATTTTTAAAGAAAATCGGTGAAGTAACCACTAATTGGAATGCTAGTTGCGTCTTTCCGACATTTAAGAATGTATAGGGCCATGATTGCTTTTATCTCTCCTTAATATCTTTCTTTATCTCTCATTAAACTCACATCTCACTACCTCGGAAATGATTGAATCTCAATTTGTTAACTAATTTGTAAAATATCCACTAATTGAAATGTTAGTGGCTTCTTTTAGACATTTAAGAATATAGGGCCAAGATTCATTATATCTCTCCATAATATCTTTCTGTATCTCTCTTTAAACTCAGAACACACTACCTCAGAACTTATTGAATCTAATTAGACAACTATTTGGTAAAATATCAACTAATTGGAATGCTTGTAACTTCTTTGCGACATTTTAGAATGTATAGGGCCACAATTCATTTTATCTCTCCCTAATATCTTTCTTTATCTCTCGTTAAACTCACAACTCACTACCTCAGAAAATATAGAATCTCAATTGATAACTATTTGTAAAATATCTACTAATTGGAATGTTAGTGGATTCTTTCAGACATTTAAGAATGTATAGGGCCAAGATTCGTTTAATCTCTCCTTAATATCTTTCTTTATCTCCCTTTAAACAAACAACACACTACCTTAGAATTTATGGAATATAATTGGACAACTATTTGGTAAAACATCAACTAATTCGAATGCTTTGACTTCTTTGCGATATTTTAGAATGTATTGGGCAACAATTCTTGTTATCTATCCCTTATACCTTTCTTTTTCACCAATTAAACCCACATATCAATAGCTCAGGATTTATTGAATCAAATTTGAAAGATAATTGGGGAAGTATCCAATAATCGGAATGCAAGAGGCTTCTTTGGGACATTTAAGACTGTATTGGGCCACGATTTGCTTTTATCTCTCCCTAATATATTTCTTTATCTCTCGCTAAACTCACAACTCACTGTCTCGGACTTATTGAATCTATTTTGACAACTATTTGGTAAAACATCCACTAATTGGAATGCAAGTGGCTTGTTTGGGACATTTGAGAATGTATAGGGCCACAATTAGTAGACTTTTCTTTTTCAACCATTAAACCAACAAGTTATTAGCTCGAGATTTATAGAATCAAATTTGAAAGAAAATTGGTGAAGTATCCAATAATTGGAATGCTAGTTGCTTCTTACGGACATTTAAGAATGTATAGGGCCATGACTAGTTTTATCTCTCCCTAATATCTTTCTTTTTCTCTCGTTAAACTCACAACTCACTACTCGAAAATTATTGAATCTCAATTTGATAAATAATTTGAAAAATATCAACTAATTGGAATGTTAGTGGCTGCTTTTGTACTTTTAAGACTGTATTGGGCCAAGATTCATTTTATCACTCCCTAATATCTTTCTTTATCTCTCGTTAAACTCACAACACACTGCTTGATAACTATTTGAATCTAATTAGACAACTATTTGATAAAATTTCAACTAATTGGAATGATAGAGGCTTCTTTGGGACATTTTAGAATGTATAGGGCCACAATTCGTTTTATCTCACCCTAATACCTTTCTTATTCACCCGTTAAACCAACAAATTACTAGCTCGGGGATTTATTGAATCAAATTTGAAAGAAAATTGGTGAAGTATCCACTAATTGGAAGGCAAGTAGCTCCTTTCGAACATTAAAGAATGTATAGGGCTACGATTCATTTTGACACTCCCTAATATCTTTCTTTATCTCTCGTTAAACTCACAACTCACGACCTCGAAAATTATTGGAGCTCAATTTGATTACTAATTTGTAAAATATCCACTAATTTGAATGTTAGTGGTTTCTTTCAAACATTTAAGAATGTATAGAGCCACAATTCATTTTATCCCTCCCTAATACCTTTCTCTTGCACTTGTTAAATCCACAAGTCACTAGCTCGGGATTTATTGAATCAAATTTGAAAAAAAAATGTTAATTATCCACTAATTGGAATGCTAGAGGTTTCTTAAGGACATTTAAGAATGTGTAGGGCCACGGTTCGTTTTATCTCTTTCTAATATCTTTCTTTATCTCTCGTTAAACTCACAATTCACTACTTCGGAACATACTAAATCTAATTTGAGAACTATTTTATAAAAGATCCACTAATTGGAATGCTAGTTGCGTCTTTGGGTCATTTTTTAATGTATAGGTACACAATTCGTTTTATTTCAACGTAATACCTTTCTTATTCAACCCTTAAACCAATAAATTACTAGCTCGGGATTTATTGATACAAATTTGAAAGGAAATTGGTGAAGTATCCACTAATTGGAAGTTTAGTGGCTTCTTTTTGACATTTAAGAATGTAGGGCAACAATTCATTTTATCTCTCCCTAATATATTTCTTTATCTCTTGTTAAACTCACTTCTCAATACCTTGGAACTTATTGAATATAATTTAACAACAATTTGGTAAAATATTCACTAATGGAAATTTTAGTGGTTTGTTTGGGACATTTTAGAATGTATAGGGCCACAATTCATTTTTTCTCTCACTAATACCTTTCTATTTCACCCGTTAAACCAACAAGTCACTAGCTCGGATTTATTGAATCAAATTTGAAAGATAATTGGTGAAGTATCCAATAATCTGAATGCAAGTGGCTCCTTTACGACCTTTAAGACGGTATAGGGCCACGATTCGCTTGATCTCTCCGTAATATCTTTCTTTATTTCTGGTTAAACTCACAACTCACTACCTCAGAACGTATTGAACCTAATTTGACAACTATTTGCTAAAATATCCACTAATTGGAATGCTATTGGCATGTTTGAGACATATGAGAATGTATAGGGTCACAATTCGTGTTATCTCACCCTAATACCTTTCTATTACACACCCTTTAAACCAACAAATAACTAGCTCATGATTTATTGAATAAAATTTGAAAGAAAATTGGTGAAGTATCCAAAAATTGGAATGCGAGTGTCTTCTTTCGGACTTTTAAGAATGTATTGGGCCACGATTCGTTTAAAGTCTCCCCCATATCTTTCTTTTTCTCTCGTTAAACTCACAACTCACTACCTCAAAAATGATTGAATCTTAATTTGATAACTAATTTTTAAAATATCAACTAATTGGAGTGCAAGAGGCTTCTTTGGGACATTTAAGACTGTATTGGGCAACAATTCGATTTATCTCTCCCAAATATCTTTCTTTGTCTCTTGTTAAACTCACAACTCACTCCCTTGGACTTATTGAATCTATTTTGAAAACTATTTGGTAAAATATGCACTAATTGGAATGCTAGTGGCTTGTTTGGGACATTTAAGAATATATAGGGCCACAATTCGTTTTACCCCTCCCTAAAACATGTCTTTTTCACCCCGTTAAAGCCACAAGTCACTAGCTCGAGATTTATTGAATCCAATTTAACAGAAAATATGTGAATTATCCACTCATTGGAATGCTAGAGGTTTCTTTGGGACATTTAAGAATGTATAGGGCCACAATTCCTTTTATCTCTTTCTAATATCTTTATTATCTCTCGTTAAACTCCCAATTCACTACCTAGGTACTTATTAAATCTAATTTGAGAACTATTTGGTAAAATATCCACAAATTGGAATGCAAGTTGCTTCTTTGGGACATTTTAGAATGTATAGGGCAAAAATTCGTTTTATCTCAACCTAATCCCTTTCTTATTCACCCGTTAAACCAACAAATCACTAGCGCGAGATTTATTGATTCAAATCAGAATGAAAATTGGTGAAATATCCACTAATTGGAATGCTAGTAACTTCTTTCGGACATTTAAGAATGTATAGGGTCACGATTCATTTTGACTCTCCCTAATATCTTTCTTTATCTCTCATTAAACTCACAACTCAAGACCTCGGAAATTATTCAATCTCAATTTGAGAACTATTAGGTAAAGTATCCACTAATTGGAATGCTAGTTGCTTCTGTGGGATATTTTAGAATGTATAGGGCCACAATTCGCTTTATCTCACCCTAATACCTTTCTTATACACCTGTTAACCCAACAAATTACTAGCTTGAGATTTATTGAATATAACGACCGAGGAAATTATTGAATTTGTATTTGATAATAAATATGTAAAATATCCACTAATTGGAATGTAAGTAGCTTCTTTCGGACATTTAAACATGTATAGACCAAGATTCGTTTTATCTCTCCCTACAATTATTAGTTAAAATATTAACTAATTGGAATTCTAGTGGCTTCTTTGGGACATTTTAGAATGTATAGGGCCACAATTTGTTTTATCTCTCCCAAATTCCTTTCTTTTTCACCCGTTAAACTAACAAGTCACTAGCTCGTAATTTATTGAATCAAATTTGAAAGAATTTTTTTGAATTATCCACTAATTAGAGTGCTAGAGGCTTCTTTGGGACATTTAAGAATGTGGCCACGATTCGTTTTTTCTCTTCCTAATATGTTTCTTTTTCTCTCATTAAACTCACAAATCACTGCCTTGGAACTTATTGAATCTAATTTGAGAACTATTTGGTAATATATCCACTAATTGGAATGCTAGTTGCTTCTTTTGGACATTTTAGAATGTATAGGGCAAAAATTCGTTTTATCTCACCCTAATACCTTTCTTATTCACCCGTCAAACCAACAAATTACTAGCTCGGGATTTATTGAATCCAATTTTGTAAAGTATCAACTAATTGAAATGCAAGTTGTGTCTTTCGGACATTTAAGAATTTATAGGGCCACGATTCCTTATGATGAGAACAAAGGAGCAACACTAAAAGAGTCATTGCAAGTTCCAATTGGGCCAATTACAAGAGCAAGAGCTAGAAGGTTCAGAGAAGCACTTAATGGGCTGATTATGGAAAGATGAAGTCAGAAATTACTCAAAATGGAGATCAATGCCTAGTTAATGTTATTGAAGCAATTTAAAGGGCTGGTTAACCTCCCAAAACTTGGCCTTTCAGTTTGGAGGAGTTATGGGCTTATATTTATGTTTTATTTATGCCATTTAGTTATATTTCTATTGGTTAAATTAAGAGTTTTTGTATTTAGCCATTTACCTACTTTCTAGAAGTCTAATAGTCTAGAACTGAAGGGTTTTGGTCTATATTAATGCATGTATCAATTTAATGCTTAAAATATAACTTTTCCTATTCTTGGAGGGTTGTTCCAAGTATAAATAGGGGGACATACGAGTTTGCAAAGCAGATTGGAATTAATATATTTTTGAGAATGTTTTCTCTTTGGTTCTTCAAAGAACTTCTTAGAACTTATCAAGATCTTTCTTGTGGCGTTCAAACCCTTGACTTATCACTCACAATCCTTCTCATTTCTTGAGTGTGGCATCTCATATCTTTCTTATACCTGTGGTTCTTATCTCTTTATAGATAACGGGTCAAGGTTCTTTGTTTTTTTAGAATCTGGTTTTTTAGAACGATCCAAGGCCTCCCCTTGTTCTAAATTGTTTTTTTGGGTCCCATTATTCTTATTGGGGTTCAAATCGTTTAGAATCACATCTTTTGGTATCAGAACATAAGGTGTTTAAATCAGGTTATTATCTATCCTTATTCTTATTTCATAGTAGTTCATTTCATTTCATTCCATCTTATCAAAATTTCATAAAAAAAAAGAAGAAAAAAATTTTGTTCTCTATACTTATCATTTCAATATTAGAAAAAAAAATTGTTCTCTATTACATAATGGTATTATTCCAATTTCAATACCTCAAAAGTGTGTATCCATCTTATCTCTGTATTTTTCTTTAGTTCTTAAAAGTTTTCTTTTTTTTCCTTTTGCTCTTTTAATTTCTGATTCTTCCAAGCAGTTTGTGTTTCATTGTTACAAGAAAATTTTTGTGTGGGTTCACTAAGTTCAATAAAGAACTAAAAGAGGGAACATAAGAGTTGAAAAAGGTAAGAGAGTGTGAGATCATAAGAGGGTAAAAGCCAAATTTGAGTAAACAAGAGTGTGAGTGTTATCATTCTTGAGTGAAACACGTGAGAGAGTGTGGTGAGAACTGTTCTTTTTCCTTCTAATTTTTTTGTTGGCAGTAATCATGTCTCAAAATCAAGAAAAAGATTAACAACATACTGTTCCAAATCTACAAATGCAAGCATTAATGGGAGAGATGAGACGGATGATGAGGGCAAAGGAGTATACAGACCATGTGGCTTGACCTGAGACTTAGCTTTTCTACATGTAATACACTTCTCACAAACTCTTTCAACATCTCTTTTCATATGAGGCCAAAAAGAAATGTTCATGCAAGATTTCTGATGTCTTAGATACACCAAAATGCCCCATCAAACCACCCCCATGAGATTCTTTAACGAGCAAGTCACACAATGAACTTTTAGGCACACATAGCTCATTTTCTCTAAACAAAAACGCATCATGCCTAAAGAATTTTCCAAAAGCTTCTTTTTCACACGCATTGAATACATTAGAAAAGTCACAATCATCAACATACAAATCTTTAATGTATTCAAAACCAAGCAATTTTGCATCTAAGGTAGAGAGTAAAACATACCTTCGAGATAAAGCATCAGCCACAATGTTTTCCTTACCTTGCTTGTACTTGATGACATAAGGAAACGTTTCAATGAACTCAAACCACTTGGCATGTCTTCTATTTAGCTTTTGTTGGCCCTTCAAATGCTTTCAAGATTCATGATCAGTGTGAATCACAAACTCTTTTGGCCAAAGGTAGTGCTGCCAAGTTTCCAATGCCCGAACCAATGCATACATCTCCTTGTCATAAGTTGGATAGTTTAAGGCTGCTCCACTTAATTTTTCACTAAAGTATGCAATAGGACGACTCTCATGTATTAGAACTGCTCCAATACCTATTCTTGAAGCATCACACTCAATCTCAAAAGTTTTAGTGAAGTTAGGTAAAGCAAGTAAATGTGCATTAGTCAATTTTTCTTTAATTAAATTAAATGCCTTCTTGGTCATCACCCCACTTAAAACCAAAATTCTTTTTAATAACTTCAGTCAAAGGTGCGACTAAGCTACTGAAATCTTTCACAAATCTTCGATAAAAACTAGCCAACCCATGGAAACTTCTAACATTACCCACACTTGTTGGTCTAGACTAGTCTCGAATTGCACTCACCTTTTCTTCATCCACCTCAATTCCCTTGGCACTAACAACAAAACCAAGAAACACAAGCTTATCTGTCCAAAATGTACACTTTTTGAGATTAGTAAACTACTTTTCTTCTCTTAAAACATCTAAAACAAGTTTTAAATGCTCTACATGATCATCGAAGATTTTGCTAGAATTCAGGATATCATCAAAATACACAACACCAAATTTGCCAATAAAAGCACGCAAAACATGATTCATTAGTCTCATGAAAGTACTTGGTGCATTAGTTAATCCAAATGGCATAACTAACCACTCATATAGACCATGTTTTGTTTTAAAGGCAGTTTTCCATTCATCTCCTTCTCTCATTCTAATTTGACGATATCCACTTTTAAGATCAATTTTGGTAAAAACACAAGAACCATGCAATTCATCAAGCATATCATCTAATCTAGGGATAGGATGTCTATACTTTACATTGATTTTGTTGATGGCTCAACAATCAACACACATCCTCCATGATCCATCTTTCTTCGGAACAAGCATCACCGGTACCGCACAAGGACTCATGCTCTCATGCACATGCCCCTTCTCCATGAGCTCAGCAACTTGCCTTTGAAGCTCTTTTGTTTCCTCACGATTGCTCCTATAGGCTGGCCTATTTGGGATTGTCGCTCCAGGTATAAAATCAATTTGATGCTCGATTCCCCTTATTGGCGGTAAACCATTAGGAACCTCTTCAAGAAATACATCATCAAAGTCATGCAAAAGCGAAATAACAACACTAGGCAAGGAAACATTAAGCTCATTAGTGATGGAACAAGCCTCTTTGTACAAAAGTACAATCATAGGCTGGTTTGTCGAGAAAGCTCTTTTGATCTCTTTTTCTTTTGCAAAGAAACTCATTTTTTTCCTCTTTTCTTTTTCATCGCTAACCAATATATATTTTTTCTGTATTTTCTTCTCTTTTCTTCATCTCTGCCCCTCTTGTCTTTGTATTCACACTCTCTTTTTTAACTTCACTTGATCTTCATATACTTGTTTTGGAGTTAATGGTACAAGAGTGATTGGTCTTTCGTTGAATACAAATGAGTATCTATTAGAATAACCATCGTGACTAACATGTCTGTCAAATTGCCATGGCCTTCCCAAAAGAATATGCCCTGCCTGCATTGGAACCACATCACATAAAACCTAATCTTTGTATTTTCCAATTGAGAATGACACCAAAACTTGATTGTTCACCTTAACTTCTCCACAGTCATTCAACCATTGCAACTTGTATGGCCTAGGATGTTTCAAAGTTGGTAAATTCAATTTTTGCACCCAACTTCCACCACATTAGTACAACTTCCACCATCGATAAGCATGCTACATACCTTCTCATTGACATGGCATCTGGTATGAAAAATATTTTCACGTTGTAGCTCCTCATCTTCCTTCACTTGTACATTTAGAGCTCTCCTTGCAACCACAAGCTCCCCTGCAACTGGATACTCAACATCACTTGCATCCTCCAATGGTGGCATAGATTCATTATCCGATTCACCATCGGTCTCAACATCACCATTTTCTTTCAAAATCATCACTCTTTTATTTGGACACTGACTGGCGATATGGCCCCTTCCCAAACATTTAAAGCATTTAACATCTCTATTTCTAGAAGTTCGGGAATCAATTTTACCTTGGTTATGGGTGCCTCCATTTTTGTTGTCTTTAGGATCAACATTGTTCTTGGAATGTGGTTTGTCACCCTTCTTGCTCCAATTTTGATTCCATGTTGAAGAAGAACCAGAACTTTGCTCCAATGTGGAACCTTTCCTTTTCAGTTGACGCTTCGCTTTTATGGTCGTATGCAACATGTCATCCAACTCAACATAATGTTGTAGTTCCACTCCATTCCTCGTTTAGATGATATGTTGGATGAGTGGCATGGTTCTTGTGTGTTTTCTAAGATTGATCTTAAGAGTGGGTATCATCAAATATGAATGAAAGAAGGAGATGAATGGAAGACCGCATTTAAAACTAAACATGGATTGTATGAGTGGTTAGTCATGCCTTTTGGATTAACTAATGCACCTAGCACTTTCATGCGCTTAATGAAATAGCGTGCTTTCATTGGAAAATTCATTGTTGTGTATTTTTTGATGATATTCTTATTTATAGCAAGAGTTTGCATGATCATGCCTCACATTTGCATTCAGTTTTGGATGTGCTTAGGAAAGAGAAGTTATATGCTAACCTCAAGAAGTGTACTTTCTACACCGATAAGCTTGTTTTCCTAGGTTTTGTTGTGAGTGCTACAGGTATTGAGGTTGATGAAGAGAAGATCAAAGCCATCCAAGAGTGGCCGACTCCCTCCAGTGTAGGTAATGTTAGAAGTTTTCATGGACTTGCTAGCTTTTACAGGAGGTTTGTGAAGGATTTTAGCACCATCGCCGTACCACTTACCGAAGTTATCAAGAAGAATGTTGCATTCAAATGGGGTGAAGCACAAGAGGAGGCATTTCAGCTTATTAAACACAAGCTTACTCACGCTCCTTTACTTGCTTTGCCTAACTTTTCTAACACGTTTGAAGTCGAATGTGATGCTTCTGGTGTAGGTATTGGCGTTGTTCTTATGCAGGATGGGAGACCACTTGTGTACTTTAGCGAGAAGCAAAGTGGGGCTGCACTTAACTACCCCTCTTATGACAAAGAGTTGTACGCATTGGTTCGAGCTTTAGAGACATGGCAGCACTATTTGTGGCCGAAGGAGTTTGTGATTCCTACGGATCATGAATCTTTGAAACATTTGAAAGGACAACATAAGCTGAACAAGAGACATGCACGATGGGTTGAGTACATTGAGACATTTCCTTATGTCATTCGGTATAAACAAGGTAAGGAGAATGTGGTTGCTGATGCACTTTAACACAGGTATGCCTTAATCTCTACTCTTGATGCTAAATTACTTGGTTTTGAGCACATTAAGGAACTTTATCATGTTCACCACGACTTTGGGGAGATTTATGGTGCTTGTGAAAAATCTGCTGAGCGAAAGTTTTATAGGCATGAGGGTTTCTTGTTTAGGGAGCATCGGTTGTGTGTACCTAATTGTTCGTTGAGAGATTTGTTAGTTCGGGATTCCCACGGTGGAGGGTTGATGGGACATTTTGGAGTCGCTAAGACTCTAGCTATGTTACAGGAGCACTTCTATTGGCCACACATGAAACGAGATGTTGAGTGAATTTGTAGTAGGTGTGTCACTTGTAGGCAGGCTAAATCGAGAGTTCAGCCAAATGGTCTTTACACACCCCTACCTATTCCTAGTTCACCCTGGGTTGATATTTCGATTGATTTTGTTTTGGGCTTACCTAGGAGTAAGCGTGGGAGGGATTCAATCTTTGTGCTTGTTGATCGGTTTTCTAAGATGGCTCACTTTATATCTTTTCATAAAACTGATGATGCTTCTAATGTTGCAGATTTGTTCTTTAGGGAGATTGTGAGATTACATGGTATGCCTAGAACAATTATGTCAGATCGGGATGCTTCTTGTGTTACTTTTGGAAGACATTGTGGGGTAAACTTGGAACGAAACTGTTGTTTTCTACTACTTGTCATCCTCAAACTGATGGTCAAACAGAAGTAGTTAATAGAACTTTATCCACTTTGTTGAGGGCTATCATTAGTAAGAACATTAAGACTTGGGTGGATTGTTTACCACATGTTGAGTTTGCTTATAATCGTTCCATGCATTCTGCTACTAAGTTTTCACCGTTTGAAATTGTTTATGGTTTTAACCCTTTAACTCCTTTGGATTTATCACCTTTACCTGTTTCTGAGCATCTGAATTTAGATGGCAAGAAGAAGGCAGAATTTGTTAAGAAATTCCATGAGAGGGCACGACTCAACATAGAGAGGAGGACCAAGCAATACATCAAGCAAGCTAACAAGGGATGTCACAAGCAGGTTTTTGAGCCCGGTGATTGGGTGTGGTTGCACATGAGGAAAGAAAGATTTCCAGCACAAAGACGTTCCAAGTTGCTGCCACGAGGAGATGGTTTGTTTCAAGTGCTAGAACGGATCAATGACAATTCCTACCGACTAGATTTACCAGGTGAGTACAATGTTAGTGCTACTTTCAATGTTACTGATCTGAGTCCTTTTGGTGTAGGTGATGATTTGAGAACAAATTCTTCTCAAGAGTCGGGGAATGATGAGGACATCAAGACTAACGATCCAATTCAAGTTCCAGTTGCTCCAGTGACTAGGGCGCGAGCTAGGAGATTCAATGAAGAGCTTAACAACTTAGTCCGAAGAATTCTACAACAGGAAGAGGTCGAGTTCACTACTGAGGGTGAACAAAGGCTTGTGCTGCTCATCAAAGTTGATTCAGTTTAGGAGCTTGATTAAGATTTGGCTTCTTTGTAACCTTACTTTAATTATTTGTTTTAGTTTGAACTATATTTTCATGTTTTATTAGAGTCTTTGTTGGAGTCAAAGACATGTCTTTTTTTTGGGCTTTATCATTAAGGGTATTTTAGGGTTTTATATGTCTAAAATCCTCTTTGTAATTTTCGGCTATATTAGGGCTTGTGGACGGTTTGGAAGGAGATAGTTTTTTATTAATGAAAAAAATTGTGAGTTTTCTTCTTGAGTTCTTGAAGAAACTTTCGAACTTATCAAGGATTTCCTTGTGGCATTCAAATCTGACTTATCAAATGGATAATCCATCCCCGTTTGTGGCATCTTCACCATACCAAGGTTCGTGCTATGCTAAGCATTGGGTCGCGGTTTCCATTCCAAATTCGAGTGTTCTTGGGTTGTTTTCCAGATTTGGTTTGGGTTTCGTCACAATTGTTGGCGTGGTTTGTATCACCCCACTGTCCGATACTCACTAGGCCTACATAGTCTATCAATCACTATACTAGAAACAAAGGAATGTGTTGCACCAGAGTCAATCAATATAGTAAAAGGAGAGCCAGCGCTAGAAAGTTGACCTGTCACTACTGAGGGACTAGCCTCGTCCTTTGCCTGTGTCAAGGTGAATACTCGAGCTGGAGTCAAGCTATCCACCTTTCATGCTTGATGAGGACACCAAGACTAAAGATCCAATTCAAGTTCCAGTTGGTCCAGTGACGAGGGCGCGAGCCAAGAGATTCAAAGAAGAACTTAACAACCTAGTCCACAGAGTCCTAAAAACAGGAGGAGACCGTGGTCAACACTGAAGGAGAACAAAGACTTGTACTGCTCATCAAAGTAGACTCAGTTTAGGAGCTTGATCAATATTTAGCTTCTTGTAATGAGTCTTATTGGATTTTGGCATCTTGTATTTTTATTTTAATCAGTCACTTAATCACGTTTTTATTTAGTCTTTGTTTTTGTGGAAGTCAAACATTTGACTTGTGAGAGTCTAAGAGTCTTTCTATTTGTGCTTGATAGGGTTTTCATTAGGCAGACAAAGGGGCTTGTCTTTGATGTAATTTTTGGCTATATTAGGCCTTGTAAACGTTTGGCATGGCATATTATTTTGGTTAAATGAAAATTGAGAAGTTTTCTTCTTGAGTTCTTGAAGAGACTATTCGAACTTATCAAGGGTATTCCTTGTGGCGTTCAATCTGACTTATCAAACGGATTCCCATCACCGTTTGTGGCGTCTTCCTCATACCAAGGTTCGTGCTTGGCTAAGCATTGGGTCGCGGTTCATCATTCCAGATTCGTGTGTTCTTGGTGGCTGCCATATTTGGTGTCAGGTTTCACCACAATCGTTGGTGTGGTTCGTATCAATGCTTCCCCTTTCTTCACTGTTGGGCAGTCCTTCTTGAGATGCCCCACCGTTCCACACACATAGCAAGCATTGGCCCGACATTCACCCTGATGGCGTCTTCTACATCTCGGGCACTCCGGATAACTCCGCCATGCTTCATCGCCGCCCTGACGGTTACCCCAACCCCTCCTATCAGGACCAGCAGCGATCGAAGTGTCAGGAGTCTTTCTCTTGAAATCACTAGGGCCTTCGCCCCTACCTAACCCAGAATAAGGAGGCACCACTCTACGGCCCTCCCGAATTACTGCACTTTCCCTCCAGATCTTATTCTCCGATTTCTCAGCGGTAAGAGCCTTCTCCACAGCCGGGGCATAAGTTGTCCCCCCAGGAACTGTTGTAGTCCTCACATCTCGGGCTATCATAGCATTAAGCCCTCTGATAAATCTGTCCTGCCTAGCTGCATCTGTAGGCACAAGGTCTCGTGCAAATTTCGCAAGTCTATCAAATTTTAGGGCATACTCTGTAACTGTCATGTTGCCTTGCACCAAACCCACAAACTCATTGACTTTTGCTGTCCTGATGGCAACATTATAGTATTTCTGGCTGAACAAGTCTTTAAATCCTTCCCAACTCAAAGTAGTGACGTCCTTGGTCTGTGATGCCACTTCCCACCAAATGCGGCATCCTCTCTCAACATATATGTGGCACAGGCCACTCTATCATGCCCCTCTATCCTCATAAAATCCAAAATAATAGTAATCATAGTCAACCATTGCTCGACCTTCAGTGGGTCAGGCCCTCCCTCAAAAATTGGGGGCTGCTGCTTCCTGAACCACTCATATAACAGCTCCCACCTGTTCCCAACCTCTCCTGGCTGTACAACTGGTACCACTGCAGGTGGTACGTTAGGGGCAGCACTCCCTAATGGCACCTGCTGTCGTAGCAGACGAATATGTTCGTCTTGGCTCTGTAATCACGCTTGCATATCTGCCTTAAGTTGTTGCTAGTTCTCAGGGACTAGCGGAGGGATCTGGCCCTGGTCATCACCCCCGGTCCCAGACCTAGTGTCGGCTAGTCGCATAGATTTTCTTGGATGCATAGCTATCCAAGTCAATCTGCAATCAACGACTCGGCAATCAGACCATGATGGCAGGGTAAAAGCTTCTCCAAAATCCACCAAAGGAACATAACCAATCTCAAACAACTAAGATATAGCCTTTTATCCACATGCACCGGCTTTGTTAATAAGCATGCCCCAACATTTCCACACAACAACTAAAATATAAAAATCCATCCATACTCAATATGCAGTTAATCATCCAAATATTAATTTACATGCACGACGATGCTAATAAGCATGCCTCAATATTTTCACACAAGAGTCAAGGGCCAGGCCCTATCCGTATCTCATGCTTCCTATTAATCCAATAAATAACAACAGTCATAATTCATTCCAGGCATACAAGCATATAAGCACATATACACAAAACCAAACCCTGAATCGAGCTGTCTATAGCAGTGAATGTACATGTCCAGCCGGTCTTCAGGAACCCTTAAACCTCGGATGCTCTGATACCAAGTTGTAACGCCCTAGATAGCCAAGACTGCTACATTGTGTACATATAAAGGTGTAGGACTTCTTAATCAAGTCATTTAGTGAAAAACGTGATACAGAAACCACTAATGAACTAGGGTTAAAAGGTTTTGGTCTCAAAACGTACATTTCATATAACTAAACATTTTTTTACACATGGGATCCCAAAAAGGAACAGCGATCAAAAGTCAGTTTACAAAATTTCCAGAGTTCAAAGAACCATTAGCCACTCTAAGGGCAAACACAGGCGTTTATGGTTCTCCTATTCCTGTCTCCCTATCAACCGTGGTGGCTGAGTAGCTGTTCATGTACATTCTGCTCTTAGAGCTCTCTGAATCAGGGCTGATCAAGCTTGCCCTTGCCTTTACCTGCACCACGAAGCACTCGTGAGCCAAGGCCCAGCATGAAAACATATGATATTATATAACAAGCACTAATAACATTTGGATAACCCCTTAAGCATGTTCATACACCTAACATGCTAAAGCATGAAGATTCAACCAAAGATTCAGCTAATCAACACCTAGCTATACAGCATAACAATCCACCAATCAATAATAAATATCAAGTTACTAGCTCGTGATTTATAGAATCAAATTTGAAAGAAAATTGGTGAAGTATCCACTAATTGGAATGCAAGTTGCTTCTTTAGGACATTTAAGAAGGTATAGGGCCACGATTCGTTTTATCTCTCCCTAATAACTTTCTTATTCTCTAGTTAAAGTCACAACACATTACCTCGGAACATATTGAATCTAATTAGACAACTATTTGGTAAAGTATCAACTTATTAGAATGCTAGTGGCTTCTTTGGAACATTTTAGAATCTGTAGAGCCACAATTCATTTTATATCTCCCTAATACCTATCTTTTTCACTCGTTAAACCCACAAGTCACTAGCTCAAAATTTATTGAATCAAATTTGAAAGAAAATTAGGGAAGTATTCACAAATTGGTATGCTAGTTGCTTTTTTCCGACATTTAGAATGTATTGGGCCAAGATTCATTTTATCACTCCCTAATTCCTTTCTTTTATCCCCGTTAAACCAACAAGTTACTAGCTCGTGATTTATAGAATCAAATTTGAAAGAAAATTGGTGAAGTATCCACTAATTGGAATGCAAGTTGCTTCTTTCAGACATTTTAAGAATGTATAGGGCCACGATTCATTTTACCTCTCCCTAATATCTTTCTTATTCTCTCGTTAAAGTCACAACACACTACCTCGGAACTTATTGATTTTAATTAGACAACTATTTGGTAAAATATCAAGTAATTGTAATGCAGGCTTCTTTAGGACATTATAGATGGTATAGGGCCACAATTTTGTTTTGTCTCACCCTAATACCTATCTTTTTCACCCATGAAACCCACAAGTCACTAGCACGGAATTTATTGAATCAAATTTGTAAGAAAATTTGTGATGTATCCACTAATTGGAATGCTAGTGGCTTCTTTGGGACATTTAAGAGTGTATAAGGCCAAAATTCGCTTTATCTCTCTCTAATATATTTCTTGATCAATCGTTAAACTCACAACTCTCTGCCTCGAAACTTATTGATTCTTATTTAACAACAATTTGGTAAAATATCTAATAATATGAATGCTAGAGGCTTGTTCGGGACATTTTAGAATGTATAGGGCCACAATTTCTTTTATCACTCCCTCTTACCATTCTTTTTCACCCATTAAACCAACATGTTACTAGCTCTTGATTTATCGAATCAAATTAGAAAGAAAATTAATGAAGTATCCACTAATTGGATTGCTAGTTGCTTCTTTCGGACATTTAAGACTGCATAGGGCCAAGCTTCGCTTTATCTCACCCTAATATCTTCCTTCATCTCTCGTCAAACTCACAACACACTGCCTCGAAAGTTGTTGAATCTAATTAGACAATTATTTGGTAAAATATAACTAATTGGAATGCTAGTGGCTTCTTTGCGACATTTTAGAATGTATCGGGCCAAAATTCCTTTTATCTCACCCTAATACCTTTCTTTTTCATACATTTAACAAACAAGTTACTAGCTCGTGATTTATTGAATCAAATTTGAATGAAAATTGGTAAAGTATCCTCTAATTGGAATGCTAGTTGCTTCTTTAGGATATTTAATAATGTATAGGGCCACGATTCCTTATAACTCTCCCTAATACCTTTCTTTACTACCCGTTAAACCAACAAGTTACTAGCTCGAGATTTAATGAATCAAATTTGAAAAAGAATTGGTGTAGTATCCACGAATTGGAATGCTGGTGGCTTTTTTCAGACATTTAAGAAGGTATGGGGCCACAATTCGTTTTATCTCCCCCTAATATCTTTCTTTATCTCTCATTAAAGTCACAACACACTACCTCGGAACTTATTGAATCTAATTAGATAACTATTTGGTGAAATATCAAGTAAATGGAATGCTAGTGGCTTCATTCGGACATTTTAGAAGGTATGAGGCAACAATTTCTTTTATCTCACCCTAATACCTTTCTTTTCACATGTTAAACCAACAAGTTACTAAATCGTGATTTATTGAATCAAATTTGAAAGAAAATTATTGAGGTATCAACTAATTGGAATGCTACATGCTTCATAGGGACATTTAAGACTGTGTAGTGCCACGCTTCGTTTTATCTCTCCCTAATATCTTTCTTTATCAATCGTTAAACTCACAACATTCTGCCTCAGAACTTATTGAATCTAATTTAACAACTATATGTTAAAATATCCACTAATTGGAATGCTAGTGGCATGTTTGTTTTAGAATGTATAGGGCCACAATTCGTTTTATCTCTCCCTAATACATTTCTTTTTCACACGTTAAACCAACAAGTTACTAGCTCGTGATTTATTGAATCAAATTTGAAAGAAAATTGGTGAAGTATCCACTAATTGGAATGCTGGTGGCTTCTTTCGGACATTTAAGAATGTATGGGGCCACGATTCGTTTTATCTCCCCTTAATATCTTTCCTTATCTCTCGTTGAAGTCACAACACACTACCTCAGAACTTATTGAATCTAATTAGACAACTATTTGGTAAAATATCAAGTAATTGGAATGCTAGTGGCAGCTTTGGGACATTTTAGAAGGTATACGACCATTATTCGTTTTATCTCTACCTAATACCTATCTTCTTCACACGTTAAACCCACAATTAACTACCTCGCAATTTATTGAATCAAATATGAAATAAAATTGGTGAAGTATCCACTAATTTGAATGCTAGAGGTTTCTTTGGGACATTTAAGACTGTATAGGGCCAAGATTTGCTTTATCTCTCTCTAATATCATTCTTGATCAATCGCCAAACTCCCACTCACTTCCTCAGAACTTATTGAATCAAATTTAACAAATATTTTGTAAAATATCCACTAATTGTAATGCTAGTGGCTTGTTTGTGACATTTTACAATGCATAGGGCCACAATTCCTTTCTTTTACACTCGTTAAACCAACTATTTACTAGCTTGTGATTTATTGAATCAAAATTGAATGGAAATTGGTTAAGTATCCACTAATTGGAATGCAAGGTTCTTCTTTCGAACATTTAAGAATGTATAGGGCCACAATTCGTTTCATCTCGCCCTAATACCATTATTTTTTACCAGTTAGACCAACAAGTTAGTAATTCGTGATTTATTGAAACAAATTTGAATGAAAATTGGAGAGGATCCACGAATTGGAATGCTGGTGGTCTTTTTCGGACATTTAAGAATGTGTAGGGCCATGATTCATTTTTTTCCCATTAATATCTTTCTTTGTCTCTCATTTAAGTCATAACACACTATCTCATAACTTATTGAATCTAATTAGACAACTATTTGGTAAAATATCATGTAATTGGAATGCCAGTGGCTTCTTTGGGACATTTTAGAAGGTATAGGGCCACAATTCGTGTAATCTATCCCTAATACCTTTCTTTTTCACATGTTAAACCCTCAAGTCACTAGCTCGAATTTATTGAATCAAATTTGAAAGAAAATTGGTGAAGTATCCACTAATTGGTATGCTAGTGGCTTCATAGGGACATTTAAGACTGTATAAGGCCACGCTTCGCTTTATCTCTCCTTAATATCTTTCCTGATCAATCGTTAAATTCACACTCACTGCCTAAGAACTTATTGAATCTAATATAACAACTTTTTGGTCAAATATCCACTAATTGGAATGCTAGTGGCATGTTTGGGACAATTTAGAATGTATAGGGCCACAATTACTTTTGACACACCCTAATATGTTTCATTTTCACTCGTTGAACCAACTAGTTACTAGCTCGTGATTTAATAATCAAATTTGAAAGAAAATTGGTGAAGTATCCACTAATTATAATGCTAGTTGCTTCTTTTAGATATATAAGAATGTGTAAGGCCACGATTCATTTAATCTCTCCTTAATACCTTTCTTTTTCACACGTTAAACCAACAAGTTACTAGCTGGTGACTTATTGAATCAAATTTGACATAAAATTGGTGAAGTATCGACGAATTGGAATGTTGGTGGCTTCTTTCAGACATTGAAGAATGTATAGGGCCACGATTCATTTGATCTCTCCCTAATATCTTTCTTTATCTCTCGTTAAAGTCCAACACACTACCTTAGAACTTATTAAATATAATTAGACAACTATTTGATAAAATATCAAATAATTAGAATTCTAGTGGCTTCTTTGGGAAATTTTAGAAGGTATAGGGCCACTATTCATTTTATCTCTCCCTAATACCTCGTGGCTTATTTCGGACATATAAGACTGTATAGGGCCACGATTCGCTTTATCTCTCCGTAATATCTTTCTTGATCAATCGTTATAATATAGACTAATTGGAATGCTAGTGGCATTTTTGGGACATTTTAGAATTTATAGGGTCAAAATTCCTTTTATCTCACCCTAATACCTTTCTTTTTCACCCGTTAAACCAACAAGTTATGAGTTCGTGATTTATTGAATCAAATTTGATAGAAAATTGGTGAAGTATCCACGAATTGGAATGCTAGTGGCTTTTTTCAGATATTTAAGAATGTATGGGGCCACGATTAGTTTGATCTCTCCCTAATCTTTTCTTTTTCACCCGTTAAACCTACAAGTTACTAGCTCGTGATTTATTCAATCAAATTTGAAAGAAAATTGGTGAAGTATCCACTAATGGGAATGCAAGTTGCTTCTTTTGGGCATTTGAGAAGGTATAGGGAGAATATTCATTTTATCTCTCCCTAATTTCTTTCTTTATCTCTCGTTGAAGTCACAACACACTACCTCGGAACTTATTGAATCTAATTAGACAACTATTTGGTAAATTATCTAGTAATTGGAATGCTTGTGGTTTCCTAGGGACATTTTAGAAGGTGTAGGTCCAATATTCGTTTTATCTTCTTCACTCGTTAAACCCACAAGTCACTAGCTCGAAATTGATTGAATCAAATTTGAAAGAAAATTGGTGAAGTATTCCCTAATTGGAATGCAAGTGGCTTCCTAGGGCCACAAGTCGTTTGATCTATCCCTAATACCATTTTATTTTCACTCGTTAAACCCTCACTTGCTCATAATTTATTGAATCAAATATGAAAGAAAATTGGTTAAGTATCCAATAATTGGTATACTAGTGGCTTCATCGGGACATTTAAGACGGTATAGGGCCACGCTTCGCTTTATCTCTCTCCCTAATATCATTCTTGATCAATTGTTAAACTCACAACACACTATCGTAGAACTTATTGAATCTAATATAACTACTATTTCTTATATATTCACTAATTGGAATGCTAGTAGCTTGTTTAGGACATTATAGAATGTATAGGGCCACAATTCCTTTTATCACACCCTAATTGATGAGGACACCAAGACTAAAGATCCAAGTCAAGTTCCAGTTGGTCCGGTGATGAGGGCGCGAGCCAAGAGATTCAAAGAAGAACTTAACAACCTAGTCCACAGAGTCCTAAAAACAGGAGGAGACCGTGGTCAACACTGAAGGAGAACAAAGACTTGTACTGCTCATCAAAGTAGACTCAGTTTAGGAGCTTGATCAATATTTAGCTTCTTGTAATGAGTTTTATTGGTTTTTGGCATCTTGTATTTTTATTTTAATCAGTCACTTAATCACGTTTTATATAGTCTTTGTTTTTTTTGTGAAAGTCAAACATTTGACTTGTGAGAGTCCAAGAGTCTTTCTATTTGTGATTGTTAGGGTTTTCATTAGGAAGACAAAGGGGCTTTTCTTTCATGTAATTTCGGCCATATTAGGGCTTGTAAACGTTTGGGAAATTCAGATTTTGATGAAATGAAAATTGAGAGGTTTTCTTCTTGAGTTCTTGAAGAGACTATTCGAACTTATCAAGGGTATTCCTTGTGGCGTTCAATCTGACTTATCAAATGGATTCCCATCACCGTTTGTGGCGTCTTCCTCATACCAAGGTTCGTGCTTGGCTAAGCATTGGGTCACGGTTCATCATTCCAGATTCGTGTGTTCTTGGTGGCTGCCATATTTGGTGTCGGGTTTCACCACAATCGTTGGTGTGGTTCGTATCACTAATATCTTTCTTTTTCAGTCGTAGAACCAACTAGTTACTAGCTCGTGATTTAATAAATCAAATTTGAAAGAAAATTGGTGATGTATCTAATAATTATCATGCTAGTTGCTTCTTTTGGATATTTAAGAATCTATAGGGCCACGATTCGTTTTATCTCTCCCTAATACCTTTCTTTTTCACACGTTAAACCAACAAGTTACTAGCTCATGACTTACTGATTCAAATTTGACAGAAAATTGGTGAAGTATCCACGAATTGGAATGCTGGTGGCTTCTTTCGGACATTTAAGAATGTATGGGGCCACGATTCGTTTTGTCTCCCCCTAAAATCTTTCTTGATCTCTCATTAAAGTCACAACACACTACCTCGGAACTTATTGAATTTAATTAGACAACTATTTGGTAAAATATTATCTCTCCCTAACATAAACTAGTTGGAATGCTAGTAGAATGTTTGGGACATTTTAGAATGTTTAGGGTCTAAATTCCTTTTATCTCACCCTAATACCTTTCCTTTTCACCTGTTAAACCAACAAGTTACTAGCTCGTGAATTATTGAATCAAATTTGTAAGAAAATTTGTGAAGTATCCACGAATTGGATTGCAGGTGGCTTCTTTCGGACATTTAATAATGTATGGGGCCACAATTCGTTTTATCACCCTCTAATATCTTTCTTTATCTCTCGTTGAAGTCACAACACACTACCTCAGAACTTATTGATTCTAATTAGAAAACTATTTGGTAAAATATCAAGTATTAGGAATGCTAATGGCTTCTATGGGACATTTTAGAAGGTATAGGGCCACAATTGATATGCTAGTGGCTTCATAGGGACATTTAAGATTGTATAGGGCCATGCTTCGCTTTGTCTCTCTCTAATATCTTTCTTGATCATTCGTTAAACTCACAAATCACTGCCTCAGAACTTATTGAATCTAATATAACAACTATTTGGTAAAATATCATCTAATAGGAATGTTAGTGGCATGTTTGGGACATTTTAGAATGTATAGGGCCACAATTCCTTTTATCACACCCTAATACCTTTCTTTTTCACTCGTTAAACCAACTAGTTACTCGCTCGTGATTTATTAAATCAAATTTGAAAGAAAATTGGTGAAATATCCACCAATTATAAAGCTAGTTGCTTCTTTTGAATATTTAAGAATATATAGGGCCACGATCCGTTATATCTATTCCAAATACCTTTATTTTTAACACGTTAAACCAACAAGTTACTAGATCGTGAGTTATTAGATCAAATTTGACAGCAGATTGGTGAAGTATCCACGAATTGGAATGATGGTGGCTTCTTTCGGACATTTAAGACTGTATAGGGCCACGATTCGCTTTATCTCTCCATAATATCTTTCTTGATCAATCGTTAAACTCAAAACTCACTGCCTCAAAATTTATTGAATCTAATTTAACAACCATATGTTAAAATATAGACTAGTTGGAATGCTAGTGGCATGTTTGGGACAATTTAGAATGTATAGGGCCTAAATTTCTTTTATCTCACCCTAATACCTTTTCTTTTCACCCGTTAAACCAACAAGTACTTGCTCGTGATTTACTGAATCAAATTTGAAAGAAAATTTGTGAAGTATCAATGAATTGGACTGATGGTGGCTTCTTTCGGACATTTAATAATTTATGGGGCCACAATTCGTTTTATCACCCCATAATATCTTTCTTTTTCTCTCGTTGAAGTCACAACACACTACCTTGGAACTTGTTGACTAATTAGAAAACTATTTGGTAAAATATCAAGTATTAGGAATGCTAATGGCTTCTATGGGACATTTTAGAAGGTATAGGGCCACAATTCATTTTATCTATCCCTAATACCTTTCATTTTCACCCGTTCAACCCTCAAGTCACTTGCTCTGAATTTATTGAATCAAATTAGAAAGAAAATGGGTGAAGTGTCCACTAATTGATATGCTAGTGGCTTCATAGGGACATTTAAGATTGTATAGGGCCACGCTTCGCTTTATCTCTCCCTAACATCTTTCTTCATCAATCATTAAACTCACTACTCACTGCCTCAGAACTTATTGAATCTAATATAACAACTATTTTGTAAAATATCCACTAATTGGAATGCTAGTGGCTTGTTTGGAACATTTTAGAGTGTATAGGGCCACAATTCCATTTATCACACCTTAATACCTTTCTTTTTCACTCGTTAAACCAACTATACTAGCTCGTGATTTGTTAAATCAAATTTGAAAGAAAATTGGTGAAATATCCTATAATTATAATGCTAGTTACTTCTTTCGAATATTTAAGAATGTATAAGGCAACGATTCATTTTATCTATTCCAAATACCTTTCTTTTTCTCATCTTAAACCTACAAGTTACTTGAAATGACCCAAAATTACTAATAAGGCTTAAGGGCCTTGATTGGTGTGCCGGGAGGGCATAACTGGATTATGTGTGATTTAAATGATTAAATGCATGATGATGTGCCAAGCATGCTTATATGATTATATGGATAAATTTGATGCATGACTATGTGTAATAGTTGCATGTTGGCCCTGATTAGGGCATTTTCGTAATTTTGGCCCGTTGAGGGCATAAATGTAATTAATTGTTGAGACCACATTATTATGTGGATATATTTGCAGCTTGTGACTCAAGGCGACCTAGTGAGCGGTTTAGTGGAAAAATCACGGCGGGGATTTATACCCGGCTCGGGGTGAAGTATTTCTAGGAATTTAGAGAATATATTGGAGACTATTTGTTATTGAGGAGAATAATTAGTGATTAGTTAGGTGTCAGTGTGTAAGCGGTAAATATTAGAGACATATGAGGAATTAGCGGGAATTGGGAGCAATGACCAAAATGCCCTTAGAATGACTTAAATGTTTAGGATTTATTGGGAGGGCAATATGGTCATTTGGTTTAATAAGGGATAAGTGACATTCAGCCTTTATGACTTAGTGGAATGTGTAGAGAGTGTTAGAAGCTGAAAGAAAATGGGAAAGAGACAAAAGGAAAGAAAGAAAAACAGAACTCCCAAGTTAAACCTTTTTCTCTCACTCGATTCTTTCTTCTTGCACCATTTCTTGGGGCCTTCTGTAGCTGTGGTTCAGAGGAGGATTAGGTCAAAGCTTAGCAATTGGGTCCTTGGTGAAGCTAGGAGGTTTTACTGGAGTTAAGTTCAATTGAGGTAAGTTTCAAGGTTTTTCTTCAATTTCTGGTTTTGATGTTGAAATGGATTTCTGAGCTAAGTTTTAATGAGAATTCTAGGGAATTAAGGCTGAGGTTTTGAGGAGTGAAAGCTGAGGAGGTGTGGAAGATAACCTAGGTCAAAATTCTCCATCAAAGGTATGAAGTTCTGAAATTTCTGTTGTTCTGCTGAGTTTTGAGCCTTAAGCTCAATCATGGTAGTTTCTTTATTTTGGGGTGCATGTGGATGAATTTCATATGGTTGGGACTTATGGGGTGAGTTATAGATGATCGTATGCTTGTTTCGATGTTTGGTTGAAGTTTGGAAAGATTTTAGGGGGTTTTGGTTCGAGGAAACTCGAAGGAGGCAAATCTGGGCATTTTGGTTTTGGAAGTAGTGCTGTAGCGCTAGTCCTTGGGAGCTACATTTGGCTATGGTTTTAGCACCAAAGCGCCCACTTTAGAGCGTTCTAGCGCTACCCTGTTTCCAGAAGAGGATTTTTGGGTTATTTCTTAGGGTTTTTGCCCGGGGGCTCGGGGTTTGATTCCACCAACTCGTTTGGTGGAATTAGGGCTTCCTGAGGACTCGGGATTGGTCCCGAGGCTATGTTTTGGAATTGAAATTTGGTGTTGATTCTAATTTATGGGAGTGACTAGCTGTACGATAGGGCTTGGACGGGATCGTGCTTGAGGGTCGATTTCATTAATTAAGCTATCAGAATCTAAAGGTAAGAAACTGCACCCAGTTATGTGTAAATGATGGGACTAAATGCTCCCTATACACTCATGATGTCATAGATGGTATTATGTTATGAGACATATGATAAACGACCTAACAGTGCCGGAATCAATATTTGTGCACTTGGCGCGGCTAGGCCACTGGTAGCTGAGGACAGCTTATATTCACCGAGTTCGGTTTAAGCGGGCCGGAGTCAGTGGGATGATTAGGGGATGCGTCCTAAGGGTGTCGCCCTGGTTATTATATGTGGATTGGTTATTGATGATATTTGATGAACTTGGTATGTTGAATGCCTGATTAGGTAACTATTATGGATTGTTGAGCATGTGGTTATGATTATGCTATGTTATCTGGTTTCTTGCTGGGCCTTGGCTTACGGGTGCTACATGGTGCAGGTAAAGGCAAGAGAAAAGTGGACCAGCCTTGAGTTGGAGAAATTTGGGGTTGAATGTACACACAGTCAGCTAATCGGCTGCCACGGCCGAGGAGTAGTACAGGACGGGGAACGTATAAATGTCTGTTTTGCCCTTAGAATGGCTAGTAGTTATACTTTTATCTTGAAATTTTGTAAACTGTCTTTTAAACGTTATTACTAATGGGATTCCATGTTCAAAATGATGAGGACACCAAGACTAAAGATCCAAGTCTAGTTCCAGTTGGCCTGGTGACGAGGGCGCGAGCCAAAAGCCTCAGTTTAGGAGCTTGATGAGTTTTATTGTATTTTGTCATCTTATATTTTTATTTAGTCTTTGTTTATTTTGTGAAAAGTCAAACACTTGACTTGTGTGAGTCCAAGAGTCCTTTTCTTTATTTTTCGGTTTTCATTAGGAAGACAAAAGGCTTGTCTTTAATTTCAGTTTTCATTAGGAAGACAAAAGGTTGTCTGTAATTTTCGGTTTTTAGGAAGACAAAGGGGCTTGTCTTGATGTAATTTTGATGTAATTTTCGGCTATATAATGCCTTGAAAACATTTGGAAAAATCAGATTATGTTGAATGAAATTGTGAGTTTATTTCTTCTTGAGTTCTTGAAGAAACTTTTGAACTTATCAAGGAGATTCCTTGTGGCGTTCATCCTGACTTATCAAACGGATTCCATCCCCGCTTGTGGCGTCTTCCTCATACCAAGGTTCGTGCTTGGCTAAGCATTGGGTCGCGGTTCCATTCCAATCTCGTGTGTTCTTGGTGGCTGTTCCATATTTGGTGTTGGGTTTCGTCACACTTGTTGGCGTGGTTCGTATCAGTTGGTATCAGAGATTAGGATCATCCGGTTTGGCCTATCCTTTTTCATTTTTTTTTCTATTCAGTTCGTGTTATTATATTAGGAATTCTTGAAAAAAAAAAAAAAAAATCTATCTATTCGTGTTCTTGATTTTCTTAGTCTTTGTTCCTGTTTTCCTTCTAAAAATCTGAAACCATTATAGTTAATCTCTTTATTCCAGATTGTTTCTTTGTTCAAATCGTGTTTTTATTTCCTAGTTCCCATTATTTCTTTGTGAAATCCCTTGAAATCCCTTATTTCCTAGTTCCCATTATTCATTTCTGAAATCATGAATTAGGGTTCTTAACGTGAATTAGGGCTTTGAGTTTTATCTTGTTCTACTTGTGGAATCTGATTTTGCCTTGGGTTTCTCTTGTTCTTATTGTGAAATCTGAATTGGGGTTAAGTTTCTCTTGTTCTTATTGTGCAATCCGAATTGGCATTGAGTTTTCTCTTATTCTTATTGTGAAATTCGAAATTGGAATTGAGTTCCCTTGTTCTTATTGTGAAATCTGAATTGGGATTGAGTAAATCTGAATTGGGATTGATATTCTGTTATTCATATTGTTAAATCCGAATGTGGGTTGAGTTTTCTCTTTTCTTTTTTGTGAAATCCGAATCTGCATTGTTTCTCTTTTCTTTTTGAGTCTCTATTGTTTCTCTTGTGAAAACCGATTCATTTTGTTTTTGAATTATTCCTTGTATCTGCATTTGAGAAAAAGAAAAGAAAAGAAGAAAGAAAGAAAAGAAAGAAGAAGAAAACCAAGAGGATCCGAATTCTAAAAATAAAAAAAATAAAAAAAAGAGTCTGGAAACCTCTCTTAAAAAATTTTGTTCTATTCTTGTTCCCTATGGTCTAGAGGCTTTTTTGCCAAAACCCCACACAAGTGATCCAAAAATCATCATTTTTCATCAGTTTTTCTATTTTCGTTTGGTTTGTTCTAGTTTGATTTGCTACTTGAATCCTCCATGATATTGTGGATTAGTTTTGAAAGAACTTAAAGAAGAATACGAGTGGAAAAAGGCAGAGGTGTGAGCCTATTTGAGGGTAAAAGCCATTGAAATTGAGTGAAACACGAGGGGATTTGAGTGAAAATATTGTTCGAGCGAAACACGTGAGGGAGTGTGGTGAGGTCTTTTCTCCATATTATTCTAACCTTATTTTGCAGATTTCCATCATGGCACAAATCCAGAGAAAGATGCAAGCAATGATATTCCGCCACCTGAGGTTCTGAATCTACAAATGCAAGCATTAATTGGGGAGATGCGAAGGATGATGAGGGCGGAGTGTGAGTAGATACATGAGAGGTTGGATAGGGTAGAAGAGGGAACGCAATGGAGGGCACGGAGGAACAGGGTACAACAACGGGATGTTGAGGGTGAAAGAGAGTTTGATGGGGGCGATTTAGAGGAAGAATATGATAGGATGTCAGAGGGTAACCATAGGAGGTATGGCCGAGATAGAGAAGCTAGGAACTGGGTAGACAATAATTTGGGAAATATCAAGATGAGAATCCCCGCCTTTCAAGGCAAGAGTGATCCTGAGGCATACCTTGAGTGGGAGAAGAAAATGGAGTTGGTTTTCGATTGTCACAACTACTCTGACATGAAGAAGGTAAAACTAGCTGTCATTGAATTTACTGATTATGCTATTGTTTGGTGGGATCAGTTGTGCATCAATAGGAGGCGAAATGGAGATCGTGCCATTGACACTTGGGAGGCTATGAAGAGGGTGATGAGGCGACGGTTTGTACCATCTCATTATTATCGAGATCTATACCATAAGTTGCAGGGTCTTCGTCAAGGTTCCAAGAGTGTTGATGAGTATTACAAGGAGATGGAGATGGCTATGATTAGAGCCAATGTGGAAGAGGATCGGGAGGCAACAATGGGAAGGTTTTTGAATGGGTTGAACCGAGAGATTGCTAATCCAATTGAGCTACACCATTATGTGGAATTGGAAGATTTGGTGCATATGGCAATCAAAGTTGAGAGGCAGCTCAAGAGGGGTAGTACAAGTTCAAAGCCAAGACCGAGCCCACACCATTCAAGTGCAACACCTTGGCGGTCGAACTATCCAAAGAAGGAAGAAGACCAACCTACTTCATCCTTTACACCAAAACCAGCCACGACCCCTCAAGGTAAAACAGCCCCACTTCGCCCCATTCTAGTGAGATAAAATGTTTCAAATGTCAGGGACGAGGACACATAGCTAGCCAATGTCCAAACAAGCGAGTTATGGTAATTCGGGGTAATGGGGAGATAGATTCCGAAGAGCAAGATGATCTTGATGACATGCCACCATTGGAGGACGCTTCGATGGGTGATGAGGAGTTTGGGGCAGAATCTGGTGAGATGCTTGCACTAGTCACACGACGAGCCTTAAATTTGCAAGCAAAAGAAGAGGAAGAAGAGGTGCAGCGGGAGAACATCTTTCACACTCGTTGTCATGTGAAAGGCAAGGTATGTAGTGTGATTATTGATGGAGGTAGTTGTGCTAACGTTGCTAGTTCTTCCATGGTTGAAAAGCTAGGGCTCCCAACGCTTAAACATCCTCGTCCATACAAGTTGCAGTGGTTGAATGATAGTGGTGAAGTGAGGGTTACAAAACAGGTGCTGGTATCATTTCGAATTGGCAAGTATGAGGATGAGGTATTGTGCGATGTGGTTCCCATGCAAGCTGGACACCTCCTTCTAGGAAGGCCTTGGCTATTTGATCGGCGAGTCCGGCATGATGGCTTCACCAACAAGTACTCATTCACATTCCATCAACGAACAATCACTCTAGCTCCATTGACGCCAAAGCAAGTATATGAAGACCAAGTGAGGTTGCAAAAATTGAGTGATAAAAAAATATTGAGTGAGCAAAAGAAGGAGAGTGAAAAGATGAATGAGAGTGAGAAAAAAGAGAGACATAGAGAGAAAAGGGTTGAATCAAGTGAGCGAGAAAAGAAGAGTTCGATCAATGAGGGAAAATTAGAGAGAAAACAAAATAATTTTTATGCAAAAAAAAGTGAGGTGAAGGACGCTCTTTTAAATACTAACCAACTTGATGCTAACAAGGGTCGTCACAAGCAGGTTTTTGACCCCGGTGATTGGGTATGGGTACACATGAGGAAAGAGCGATTCCCAGCACAAAGACGTTCCAAATTGCTACCTCGAGGAGATGGTCCATTTCAAGTGCTAGAAAGGATCAATGACAATGCCTACAGACTCGATTTACCAGGTGAGTATATTGTTAGTGCTACTTTTAATGTTTCTGATTTGAGTCCTTTTGATGCAGGTGCAGATTTGAGGACAAATCCTTCTCAAGAGGGGGGGAATGATGAGGACACCAAGACTAAAGATCCAAGTATAGTTCCAGTTGGCCTGGTGACGAGGGCGCGAGCCAAAAGCCTCAGTTTAGGAGCTTGATGAGTTTTATTGTATTTTGTCATCTTATATTTTTATTTAGTCTTTGTTTATTTTGTGAAAAGTCAAACACTTGACTTGTGTGAGTCCAAGAGTCCTTTTCTTTATTTTTCGGTTTTCATTAGGAAGACAAAAGGCTTGTCTTTAATTTCAGTTTTCATTAGGAAGACAAAAGGTTGTCTGTAATTTTCGGTTTTTAGGAAGACAAAGGGGCTTGTCTTGATGTAATTTTGATGTAATTTTCGGCTATATAATGCCTTGAAAACATTTGGAAAAATGAGATTATGTTGAATGAAATTGTGAGTTTATTTCTTCTTGAGTTCTTGAAGAAACTTTTGAACTTATCAAGGAGATTCCTTGTGGCGTTCATCCTGACTTATCAAACGGATTCCATCCCCGTTTGTGGCGTCTTCCTCATACCAAGGTTCGTGCTTGGCTAAGCATTGGGTCGCGGTTCCATTCCAATCTCGTGTGTTCTTGGTGGCTGTTCCATATTTGGTGTCGGGTTTCGTCACACTTGTTGGCGTGGTTCGTATCACAAAATGTTTGATTATATGAATTGTAACTTTTGTGATCGAAATCTTTTAACCCTAGTTCAATTATAGTTTCAGTAACACGTTTCTAACTAAATGACTTGATTAGCAAGTCTTTCACCTTTACACAGTGTAACGGTCTTGGCTATCTAGGGTGTTACAACTTGGTATCAGAGTCAGGTTGAGCAGATCCGAATTCTGCGACAGCAGGCTCCATTAGGGAGTGCTACCCCTGTTGTGCCACCTACAGTGGTACAAGTTGTACAGCCAGCAGAGGTTGGGAACAGATGGGAGACGTTGTATGAGCGGTTCAGGAAGCATCATCCCCAATCTTTGAGGGAGGACTTGATCCACTGAAAGGTGAATAGTGGATGACTGTGATTACTACTGTATGGATTTCATGAGGATTGAAGGACATGACAGAGTGGCCTTTGCCACATATATTCTGAGAGAGAATGCACGTATCTAGTGGGAAGTGGCATCACAGACTAGAGATGTTACTGCATTGAGTTGGGAAGGATTTAAGGATTTATAAAGTCAGAAGTTTTACAATGTTGCCATTAGGGCAGCGAAAGTAAATGAGTTTGTGGGGCTTGTTTAGGGAAGCATGACAGTTACAGAATATGCCCTGAAGTTCAATAGACTTGCGAAGTTTGCACCGGATCTTGTGCCCACTGATGTAGCTAGGCAAGACAGATTTATTAGAGGGCTTATTAATATGATAGCCCGAGATGTGAAGATCACAACAGTTCCTGGGGGGACAACTTATGCCCAGGCTGTGGAGAGCGCTCTTACTGCTGAGGAAGCGGAGAATAAGATCTGGAGGGAGAGTGTAGTAGGGCGGGAGGGCCACAGGGCGGTGCCTCCATACTCTAGGTCTGGTAGGGGCAGAGGCCCCAATGATCTGAAGAGGAAGACCCCTGATACTTCGACTGCTCCTGGTCCTGATAGGAGAGGTCGGGGTACCCAGGGTGGCCGTCAGGGAGGCGGTGATTCATGGAGAAGCTATCCTGAGTGCACGAGGTGCAGAAGGCGCCATCCGGGCGAATGTCGGAGTAAGGCCTGTTATGTGTGCGGGGGTGGTAGGACACCTCAAGCAAGACTGCCTGACAGTGAAGAAGGCAAATGCAGGGAAGGTGGACAGCTTGACTCCAGCTCGAGTGTTCTCCCTAAAGCAGGCAGAGGCCGAGGCTAGTCCCTTGGTAGTGACAGGTTAGCTTTCTAGCGCTAACTCTCCTTTTACTGTATTGATTGACTCTGGTGCTACACATTCCTTTGTTTCTAGCAAGGTGATTGATAGATTGTGTAGACGTAGTGAGTACCGTACTTCGGGGTTTGGGACTATATTGCCTACAAGGGAACTGGTAGTTTCTAGGAGATGGATTAGTAGGGCACTACCAGTGATGGTTGACGGTATAAAACTTTCAGTAGATTTGATTGAGCTGGATATGGAGGATTTTGATATAATTCTAGGAATGGATTGGTTGGTTAGATATGGAGCTACTATTGATTGCAGGAAGAAGATGGTGACCTTTGAGCCAGAGGGCGAGGATCCCTTTGTCTTCATGGGAGCGGTATGTGGACCCCGCATACCTATGATTTCAGCACTGAGAGCTAGGGACCTATTACAAGTAGGATGTATAGGTTTCCTAGCTAGGGTGGTAGACACCAACAGAGTACTGCCAGCAGGGCGGGGAGAGACTGGATTGGTTTGTGAATTCTTAGATGTATTTCCTGAGGACTTACCAGGGCTGCCAACGCACAGGGAGATTCAGTTCGTCATTGAGTTGGCACCAATGACAGAGCCAGTGCCAAGAGCACCGTATAGAATGGCACCAGTAGAATTGAAGGAGTTGAAGAAACAGTTACAAGAGCTTTTGGATTTGGGGTTCATCTAGCCTAGTTTCTCGCCATGGGGTGCCCCAATTTTGTTTGTAAAGAAGAAGGACAAGACTATGAGAATGTGTATAGACTACAGGGAATAAAACAAGTTAACTATCAAGAATAAGTATCCTCTACCAAGGATTGACGACTTGTTCGATCAGCTACAGGGTAAGACGTTGTTGTCAAAGATTGATCTTCGATTTGGTTATCACCAGCTGAGGATCAAGGATGAGGATATTCTTAAGACAGCCTTCCGAACGAGGTATGGGCACTATGAGTTTCTGGTCATGTCGTTTGGTTTGACCAATGCCCCAGCAGCCTTCATGGACTTAATGAACAGGGTATTCAAATATTTATTGGATCGGTTTGTTATTGTCTTCATTGATGACATCTTAGTGCACTCCAGTTCAGAGGCAGAGCACGAGTGACATCTACGACAGGTTCTACAAAGGTTGAGAGAGCACCAGTTGTACGCCAAGTTTAAGAAATATGAGTTTTGGCTACCAGAAGTGACATTCCTTGGACATATTGTTGGTGCAGGTGGGATTAAGGTGGATCCATCTAAGGTGGAGGCAGTTAGGGATTGGCCGAGGACAAGGAACGCCTCGGAGGTTCGGAGTTTTCTTAGTTTGGCAAGTTATTACAGGCGGTTTGTGGATGGCTTCTCGAAGATCGTTGCACCAATGATAGAATTGACACAGAAGAATTTGAAGTTCGTCTGGTCAGATAAGTGTGAGAACAGCTTTCAAGAATTGAAGTAGCGACTGATTACTGCATCTATGTTAAGTCTTTCCTTCGGAGGAAGGGAAGTTGGTTGTCTACTGTGATGCATCTAGGTTTGGTTTGGGCTGTGTGTTGATGCAGAACGAGAATGTTATAGCTTATGCGTCATGACAACTAAAGGAATATGAGCAGCGGTATCCTACCCACGATTTGGAGCTAGCAGTGGTGGTATTCGCACTGAAAGTTTGGCGGCACTACCTGTATTGGGAGAAGTGCGAGATATACACCGATCACAAGAGTTTGATGTACTTCTTCACACAGAAGGACCTGAACATGAGGCAGAGATGTTGGCTATAGTTGGTGAAAGAGTATGACTGTGATATTCTTTACCATCTGGGGAAAGCCAACGTAGTGGCAGATGCATTGAGCCAGAGGGGCCCAGGTCAGTTATTCAGCTCTATTCAGATTTCCAGATAGTTAGCTGATGAGATGACCAGAGCAGGGATAGAATTGATGGTGGGCCGGTTGGCCAACATTACTCTGCAGTCAACCCTGCTAGAGCAGATTAAGGAAGGATAGTTGGTAGATGCTCAGTTACAGGAGGTTAGAGAGAATGTCTTAGCGGGAGTAGCTAAGGACTATTCTATTTCGGAGGTTGGTTTGCTGCGGTATCAGGGGCAGATTTGTGTTCCAGCTTATGTGGGGATCAGACGAGAGATATTAGATCAGTTGCATACCATGCGTACTCACTTCATCTGGGTACCACGAAGATGTATCAGGATCTACGAACGTTATATTGGTGGCCCGAGATGAATAAGGATGAAGTGGAGTACGTGGCCAGATGTTTGACCTATCAGCAGATGAAGGCTGAGCATCAGGGACCAGCAGGGTTACTTCAGCCTTTGGGAATTCCCGAATGGAAATGGGAAGATATTACGATGGATTTTGTGGGAGGTTTACCCAGGATAGTAGGGCTTCATGACTTGGTGTGGGTGATAGTGGACAGATACACCAAGTCAGCTCATTTTCTTCTAGTAAAGACGGCATATACAGTGGATCAATATGCAGAGTTATATGTGAGGGAGATCGTACATCTCCATGGGGTTCCTATGTCTATTGTGACAGACCGGGATCCTATCTTTACATCCAAGTTTTGGGGTAGTTTACAAAAGGCTATGGGAACTCAGCTGAAGTTCAGCACGACCTTTCATCCTCAGACTGATGGACAGTCTGAGAGGACGATCCAAGTGTTGGAGGATATGCTTCGAGCGTGCATGATCGATTTTAAAGGATCGTGGAGTAAGTATCTCCCGTTGATTAGGTTTTCATACAACAATAGTTACCAATCAACGGTTGGAATGGCTCCCTATGAGATGTTATATGGGAGGAGATGTAGATCAACCATTCATTGGGATGAGATGGGTGAGAGGAAGTATTTGGGGCCGGACATGGTTCAGAAGACCAATGAAGCAATTGAGAAGATCCGAGCTAGGATGTCGCCTCACAAAGCAAACAGAAGAGCTATGCTAATCATTGGGAGCAATGACCAAAATGCCCTTAGAATGACTTAAAGGTTTATGATTTATTGGGAGGGCAATATGGTCATTTGGTTTAATAAGGGATAAGTGACATTCAGCCTTTATGACTTAGTGGAATGTATAAAGAGTGTTAGAAGCTGAAAGAAAAGGGGAAAGAGACAAAAGGAAAGAAAGAAAAACAGAACTCCCAAGTTAACCCTTTTTCTCTCACTCGATTCTTTCTTCTTGCACCATTTCTTGGGGCCTTCTGAGCTGTGGTTAAAAGGAGGATTAGGTCAAAGCTTAGCAATTGGGTCCTTGGTGAAGCTAGGAGGTTTTACTGGAGTTAAGTTCAATTGAGGAAAGTTTCAAGGTTTTTCTTCAATTTTTGGTTTTAGTGTTGAAATGGATTTCTTAGCTGAGTTTTAATGGGAATTCTAGGGAATTAAGGCTGTTTTGAGGATTGAAAGCTAAGGAGGTGTGGAAGATAACCTAGGTCGAAATTCTCCATCAAAGGTATGAAGTTCTGGCCTTGAAGTTCTGAAATTTCTGTTGTTCTGCTGAGTTTTGAGCCTTAAGCTCAATCATGATAGTTTCTTTATTTTGGCGTGCATGTGGATGAATTTCATATGGTTGGGACTTATGGGGTGAGTTATAGATGATGGTAGGCTTCTTTCGATGTGTGGTTGAAGTTTAGAAAGGTTTTAGGGGGTTTTGGTTCGAGGAAACTTGAAGGAGGCAAATCTGGGCATTTTGGTTCTGGAAGTAGCGCTGTAGCGCTAGTCCTTGGGCGCTACAGTGCTAGGCTTGGGTGCTTGGGGCATTTTGGCTCTGGTTTTAGTGCCAGAGTGCCCACTTTAGGGCGTGTAGCGCTACCCTGTTTCGAGAAGATGATTTTTGGGTTATTTCTTAAGGTTTTTGCCCGGGCACTCGAGGTTTGATTCCATCACCCCGTTTGGTGGAATTAGGGCTTCCTGAGGGCTCGAGATTGGTCCCGAGGCTAGGTTTTGGAATTGAATCAAATTTGAAAAAAAAATTGGTGAAGTATCCATGAATTGGATTGCTGGTGGCTTTTTACGAACATTTAAGAATTTATTGGGCCACGATTCTTTATATCTCTGCCTTATAACGTTCTTTATCAATCGTTGAAGTCACAACACACTACCTCGGAACTTATTGAGTCTGATTAGACAACTATTTTGTAAAATATCAACTAATTGGAATGCTAGTGGCTTCTTTGGGACATTTTAGAAGGTATAGGGCCACAATTTGTTTTATCTCTCTCTAATACCTATCTTTTTGTAATGCTCTGACTATTTCTAAGACCTCGGACCATTAAAAACTACTAAGACATAACTACTATTTTGAAATACATTCATATAAAATAACATAACTTTATTTAAAACCCAAAATATTGTACGAAATACAAAATATGGTATGAAATATATAATGGGATATGGGATCCCATTGTTTATAAAACATAAAAACATTAACTTTAAATTAATTGTTTAAATACTAAATGTGGAAATACATAAACATAATTTAAAAGAATTTAAACAACGTCATCCTTGATCTTCCAGCAGTCCATTCAATCCATTCATCCTCAAAACACATGCCAAGCTGTCACATTCTTAATAATTCTTTCTAAACCATAGGTTATAATAATCAAAATTTCTAGGACCAGCAATGTTAATCAAACCTTATGTTATAATTAATATTTCTATACTATAGGTTAAACTTATAAAATCCATAACTATTTCTATGAGTTTCCGACTAAGTCCAGACTTGAACCAAAATCCACAGAAACTAATATATTACAAACTACTACTAACTACTACTACTATCTAGCTAAGTAAAAATTCTGGGACACTACAATTCTTGCCTACTTAAAAGAATTTCATCCCCAAAATTTACTTACCAAACAATTTCGGATACCGTGCTAACTTTTCTCCCTCCGACTCCCACATTGCCTCCCGTTCAGAAGTATTACTCCATAGGACCTTGACTATTGGAATACTCTTAGACCATAATTCCTTCATCCCTCTATCTAGGATGCTACCCGGTCATTCCTCGTAACTCAAGTCTTTCTGGAGTGTTATCGTATCGTACTTGAGGATGCGAGATGGGTCTGATACATATCTACGCAGCATCGAGATATGAAACACATTGTGGCTATCTGCTAGAGCTGGTGGTAGGGCTAATCTATATGCAACTGTTCCCACCTTGTCCAATATCTCAAAAGGACCTATAAATCGAGGACTAAGCTTGCCTTTCCTCCCAAACAGCTTCATACCTTTCATAGGAGATATCTTTAAGAAGACTTGATCTCTGACTTTGAATTCCACATCTCGTCGCTTGGCATCCGCATAACTCTTTTGTCAACTCTAAGCAGCGAGCATACGCTTTCTAATCAGCGCTACTGCACCCTGAGCCTCCCTAACAGCTTCGGGTCCAAGAAGTTGCTTTTCTCCTACCTCGTCTCAATGCAACGGCGTTCGGCACCTCCTTCCATAAAGTAACTCATTTGGTGCCATCTCGATTGTTGACTGGTAACTATTGTTCTAGGAGAATTCTTTCAGTGGAAAATACTTACTCTGCAATCCTCCGAAGTCTAGTACAGAAGCGCGCAACATATCTTGTAAAATCTGTATGGTACGCTCGGACTGTCCGTTGGTCTGAGGATGAAATGTCGTACTAAGACTTAACTTGGTACCCATAGCTTACTGCAAGCCTCCCCAAAATCTCAATGTAAATACTGATCCTCTATCAGATACTATGGTCTTAGGGATTCCATGCAGTCGTACTATTTCCTGAACATAAATGTGTGTGTACTAGTCTGATGTGTACGTAGTCTTGACAGGCAAGAAGTGAGCTGACTTGGTTAGTCTATCTACCACTACCCAAGCCGAGTCGTGCTGCTTATTTTTTCGTGGCAATCCTATCACAAAGTCCATGGCTACGTCTTCCCACTTCCATTCTGGAATACTAAGCGGTTGCAATATGCCTGCAAGCCGCTGATGTTCTGCTTTCACTTGCTGGCATACTAAGCATTTAGACACATATTTTGCTATGTCTTTCTTCATTCCTGGCCACCAATCTTAAGGTCGTGAGTAATCTTGGTCGACCCTGGGTGAACTGAGTATGGGGTATTGTGTGCCTCTTCTAAAATCTTCATCTTAATTCCTGGTCATTTGGCACGCATACCAGACATTTATATCTCAAGAGCCCCTGTCCTGATAAAGAGAAATTTGTGGCCTTGCCTTCTTTGACTGCATCTATGTGAGATACTAACGTGTCATCATGCCCTTGCCCGATCCGTATATCTTCTAATAGACTTGACTGGATGGTCAAGTTAGCCTGTTTACCAATGACTACTTCTATTCCGGATATTTCTGCTAGATTCCTGTAACTCTTCCTGCTTAGCGCATTATCAACTAAGTTTGTTTTTCCCGGGTGGTATAGGATTTCGCAGCCATAATCCTTTACTAGTTCTAACCACCTGCATTGCCTCATGAGAGCACCTTTTGTGTGAAGAAATACTTTAAGTTCTGTGGTCTGTATAAATCTCGCACTGTTCTCCATAAAAATAATGGCGCCAGATTTTCAATGCAAAGACCATTGTTGGTAACTCCATATCATGCGTTGCTCATATTCTTTTAGCTGCCTTGAGGTGTAGGCTATCACTTTGTCATTTTGCATTAGCACACAACCCAAACCTTGCTTCAACACATCACAATAAACTACAAACTTGTCGTTGGGTGTCGGTATACAAAGTACTGGTGCTGAGCATAACTTATCCTTGAGCAACTGGAAAGTCTTTTCACATCTATCTGTCTAGTTGAACCTCTATTGTTTTCGGGTCAAGTTGGTAAGCAGAGTGGCTGTCTTAGAAAAGCCTTCCACAAACCTTTGATAATAGCCTGCTAGCCCGAGAAAACTTCTAACCTCTGACACATTCTTAGGTCTTTGGCCAATCCTTCACAGCCTCTACCTTAGCTGGGTCTACAGCAACTCCGTCCTTGGATACTATATGGTCGAGGAACGCTACTTGCGATAGCCAAAATTCGTACTTCTTGAATTCGGTGTAAAGTTGATGCTCCTTCAGTCGCAACATGCTCATTCTTAAATGTTCCTCCTGCTCGACTTCGTCCTTGGAGTACACCAAAATATCGTCGATGAACACTACGACGAATTTGTCCAACTAATCCTTGAAGACCCGATTCATTAAATCCATAAATGCGTCTGGAGCGTTGGTAAGACCAAAAGACATAACTAGAAACTCATAATGTCCATATCGAGTTCTAAAAGCTATCTTAGGAATATCCTCTTCCCGTACCTTGAGCTGGTGATAACTGGACCGTAGATCAATCTTTGAAAACATGGTTGCTCCTCAGAGTTGATCAAACAAGTCGTCGATCCGGGGTAGCGAGTACTTATTCTTAATTGTCACCTTATTCAGCTCTCGGTAACCTATAAACATCTGCATGCTTCCATCCTTCTTCTTCACAAATAGAATCGGGGCTCCCCATGGCGAATGGCTTGGTCTAATGAAACCCAAGTCTAAGAGTTCTTGTAGCTGCGTCTTCAGCTCCTTGAGTTCGGTAGGTGCCATCCGGTATGGTGCCTTTGAGATAGGCTCGGTTCCCAGTACTAGTTCGATTGTGATACGAACTACACCAACTTTGTGATGAAACCCGACACCAAATATGGAACAGCCACCAAGAACACACGAGATTGGAATGGAACCACGACCCAATGCTTAGCCAAGCACGAACCTTGGTATGAGGAAGACGCCACAAACGGGGATGGAATCCGTTTGATAAGTCAGGATGAACGCCACAAGGAATCTCCTTGATAAGTTCAAAAGTTTCTTCAAGAACTCAAGAAGAAATAAACTCACAATTTCATTCAACATAATCTGATTTTTCCAAATGTTTTGGCAGTCCTTATAAGGACGAAAATTACATGAAAACAAGACCCTTGGTCTTCCTAATGAAACCGAAAAATTAAGGACAGCCCCTTTGTCTTCCTAATGAAAACTGAAATTAAAGACAAGCCTTTTGTCTTCCTCATGAAAACCGAAAATTAAAGACAAAAGGACTATTGGACTCACACAAGTCAAATGTTTGACTTATCACAAAAATAAAGAAAGACCAAATAACAACAATAACGTAAATAAATTAAAATGACAAATACAATAAGACTCATGAAGCTCCTAAACTCAGTCAACTTTGATGAGTAAGACAAGTCTTTGTTCTCCTTCAATGTTGACCACGGTCTCCTCTTGTTTTAGGACTTTGTGGACTAGGCTGTTAAGTTCTTCCTTGAATCTCTTGGCTCGTGCCCTCGTCACTGGACCAACTGGAACTTGGCTTGATACTTGGGTCTTGGTGTCCTCATCATTCCCCCCCTCTTTAGAAGGATTTGACCTCAAATCGTCACCTGCATCAAAAGGACTCAAATCAGAAACATTAAAAGTAGCACTAACATTATACTCACCTGGTAAATCGAGTCTGTAGGCATTGCCATTGATCCTTTCAAGTACTTGAAATGGACCATCTCCTCGAGGTAGCAATTTTGAACGCCTTTGTGTTGGGAATCGCTCTTTCCTCATGTGTAACCATACCCAATCACCGGGCTCAAAAACCTGCTGATGACGACCCTTGTTAGCTTGCTTAATGTATTGTTCAGTCCTTCTTTCTATGTTGAGTCGCGCCCTCTCATGGATTTTCTTCACAAATTCTGCCTTCTTCTCGCCATCTAAATTCAAATGCTCAGAAACAGGTAAAGGTGATAAATCCAAAGGAGTTAGAGGATTAAAACCATAAACAATTTCAAATGGTGAAAATTTAGTAGCAGAATGCATTGAACGATTATAAGCAAACTCAACATGTGGCAAACAATCTTCCCAAGTCTTAATATTTTTACTTATGATAGCCCTCAACAAGGTGGATAGGGTCCTATTAACTACTTCTGTTTGACCATCGGTTTGAGGGTGACAAGTAGTATAAAATAATAGTTTTGTCCCAAGTTTTCCCCACAATGTTTTCCAAAAATAGCTTAAGAACTTAGCATCCCTATCTGATACAATTGTTCTAGGCATACCATGTAATCTCACAATCTCCCTAAAGAACAAATCTGCAACGTTAGAGGCATCATCAGTTTTATGACAAGGAATAAAATGAGCCATCTTAGAAAATCTGTCTACAACCACAAAGATTGAATCCCTCCCACGCTTACTTCTAGGTAAACCCAACACAAAATCCATTGAAATGTCAACCCATGGTGAACTAGGGATAGGTAGGGGTGTGTAAAGGCCATTTGGCTGAACTCTTGATTTAGCTTGCCTACAAGTGACACACCTACCACAAATTCGCTCAACATCTCGTTTCATGTGGGGCCAAAAGAAGTGCTCTTGCAACATAACTAGGGTCTTAGCAACTCCAAAATGTCCCATCAACCCTCCCCCGTGGGACTCTCTAACTAGCAAATCTCTCAAAGAACAATTTGGTACACACAACCTATGCTCCCTAAACAAGAAACCCTCATGCCTATAAAATTTTCCTTCAGCAGATTTTTCACAAACACCATAAATTTCCCCAAAATCATGGTCAGCAAAATACAGCTCCTTTATGTGTTCAAACCCAAGTAATTTAGCATCAAGAGTGGAGATTAGGGCATACCTGCGAGAAAGGGCATCAGCAACCACATTCTCCTTACCTTGTTTATAGCGAATGACATAAGGAAATGTCTCAATGAACTCAACCCATCTGGCATGTCTCTTGTTGAGCTTATGTTGGCCTTTCAAATGTTTCAAGGATTCATGATCTGTGCGAATCACAAACTCCTTTGGCCACAAATAGTGCTGCCATGTTTCTAAAGCACGCACTAGTGCATACAATTCTTTGTCATAGGTGGGGTAATTGAGGGCAGCCCCACTTAGCTTTTCGCTAAAGTATGCAAGCGGTCTCCCATCCTGCATAAGAACAGTGCCAATACCTATTCCAGAAGCATCACATTCAACTTCAAAAGTGTTAGAAAAGTTAGGCAAAGCAAGTAAAGGAGCATGAGTAAGCTGGTATTTCAGTAGCTGAAATGCCTCCTCTTGAGCTTCACCCCATTTAAATATCACATTCTTTTTGATAACTTCTGTAAGTGGTGCGGCGATGGTGCTAAAAATTTTCACAAACCTCCTGTAGAAGCTAGCAAGTCCATGAAAACTTCTAACATTACCTATAGTTGTAGGGGTCGGCCACTCTTGGATGGCTTTGATCTTTTCTTCATCCACCTGAATACCTGTAGCACTTACAACAAAGCCTAGGAAAACAAGCTTATCGGTGCAGAAAGTACACTTACTGAGGTTAGCATATAAACTCTGTTTCCTAAGAACATCCAAAACAGAATGCAAATGCAAAACATGGTCATGCAAATTCTTACTATAAATAAGAATATCATCAAAATACACAACCACAAATTTTCCAATGAAAGCACGCAATACATGATTCATTAAGCGCATGAAAGTGCTAGGTGCATTAGTTAGTCCAAATGGCATGACTAACCACTCATACAATCCATGTTTAGTTTTAAAAGCAGTTTTCCACTCATCCCCTTCTTTCATACGTATCTGATGATACCCACTTTTAAGATCAATTTTGGAAAACACACAAGAACCATGCAATTCTTCTAACATGTCATCTAAACGAGGAATGGGATGTCGATATTTTACCGTTATATTGTTGATGGCTCGACAGTCAACACACATCCTCCATGTTCCATCCTTCTTGGGAACTAGAATCACTGGAACAGCACAAGGGCTCATGCTTTCTCTCACATGCCCTTTCTCCATCAATTCTTCAATTTGCCTTTGCAATTCCTTTGTTTCATCAGGATTACTTCTGTAGGCTGGTCGGTTTGGGATGGAAGCACCTGGAACAAAATCAATTTGATGTTCTATTCCTCGAACAGGTGGCAAACCATGTGGTACTTTCTCAGGAAACACATCCTCAAATTCCTGCAAAATAGACACAACAACACTTGGCAGCGAAGAATGCGTGACACCTTTCTCTATCATCCTCTGAGCTTTGAGAGATGAAATATATGGTGTTCGTAATCCTGAAATCTTTCCCATAAAACATAGTCTCTGACCGTCAGGATTTTCGAACATCACTTTCTTGCGTCTACAGTCGATGGTTGCGCCATGCCTTGCTAGCCAATCCATGCTCAGTATGATGAGGACACCAAGACTAAAGATCCAAATCTAGTTCCAGTTGGTCTGGTGACGAGGGCGCGAGCCAAAATACTCAGTTTAGGAGCTTGATGAGTCTTATTGTATTTTGTCATCTTGTATTTTTTATTTAGTCTTTGTTTATTTTGTGAAAAGTCAAACACTTGACTTGTGTGAGTCCAAGAGTCCTTTTGTCCTTAATATTCGGTTTTCATTAGGAAGACAAAGGGTTGTCTTTAAATTTCAGTTTTCATTAGGAAGACAAAGGGTTGTCTTTATTTGTCGGTTTTCATTAGGAAGACAAAAGGTTGTCTTTATTTTTCGGTTTTTAGGAAGACAAAGGGGCTTGTCTTGATGTATTTTTTGGCTATATAAGGCCTTGAAAACATTGGGAAAAATCAGATTTTGATGAAATGAAAATTTGTGAGTTTTCTTCTTGAGTTCTTGAAGAGACTATCCGAACTTATCAAGGGTATCCCTTGTGGCGTTCAATCCGACTTATCAAACGGATTCCCATCCCCGTTTGTGGCGTCTTCCTCATACCAAGCTCCGTGCTTTGCTAAGCATAGGGTCGTGGTTTACCATTCCAAATTTCGTGTGTTCTTGGTGGCTGTTCCATATTTGGTGTTGGGTTTCATCACAGTGTTGGTGTGGTTCGTATCACAGTATTACTTCGAAGTCTTTGATCTCTAGTTCTGTAACGACCCAAATTTGCTAATAAGGCTTAGGGCCTTGATTAGCGTGCCTAGAGGGCAATAAATGATTTAATATGTTATTATGTGAATTTATGTGGCATGTGATAGAGACGCATGTCTAGTTGAATTAAATATGCATGTGGCGATATGTGGCTTGGATATTAGGGGTATAAATGTGATAAATGCGATATGTAGGTGATTTATCTGTGCAGCAAGATCCGAGACAGTCCTGGGGAGCGTTTATGTAGAGTCCAAGAACTTTACTTAGCTAAGATAGATAGTAGTATGATAGTATTTATAGCATTATCTTTGTTACTATGGATTTTTGGTTCAGACCGGGAGTTATTTGGACACTCATAGTAGTACTTATAGATTTTCTAAGTTTAACCTATAGTTTAAGAATATTAAGTATAACCTAAGGTTTGATTAATGTGACTGATATTAAGGATTATATTATTATATTATAAGGTTTAGACATCAACCAATAGGATTTTAAGCACATGTTTTGAATGGTAATTAAGGATTAAGTATTTTTGAGGATTAAATTAAATAAGGGTAAAGTTTGAATGTTATAGGGTCAGTCAGCAGCTTTGAGTACGTTGAGGGCTTAGCCAAGGCTGTTTACTCCATTCAAACTTAGCTAAAAATGTGTAAATTCGTGTTTAAATATTCAGCGTATGCCGATATATCGCAGCTATAGGGGGCGATATATCGCAGCACGTAGATACGGAAAACACGAATCGATGCACGGTCGCCTCGGGAACAAAGGTCCAGGCGATATATCGCCTATAGGGGGCGATATATCGCCTCCACCAGCATGTTTTCAAATACATTTGAATTCTTTTCCTTTCAGCCATTCAAACTCCTTCAACAGTCCAGCATCTTCTGAACGAGTCTTCAGCCTCTGCTGAACGATTATTCAAATGATTTTCACCTAAAAAGCCATTATTTTTATTCAAGTAAAATCAAGATATTTTCATTCCCAAACTCTATAAATAGGACCTAGTACCCAGCCATTATTCACCATTTGCTCTAAGTTCAGAAGCTGCTAGTGTTAAGTGAGTGTGAGAGTGTAAACACCTGGTTTGGGGAAAAACTATAAGCTTAAACATCATAAGCTTATCAAACACTTTGGGAAGTGAGTTCTATAGTATTTCGGTGGAGGTTAGATTGATCTTACAAATCTTTGAGGTAACCAAAACTCTAGTTCCTTTCTGTATTATGTTTCCTTTCTCTTAGTCTTCTACTCAATTTCCTAACCTCATTCTTATTTTGGTTAGGGAATCCAAGTTCTTAAGCACTTAAGTTGTGGTAAGCATATTTTCTTTTAATGGTTTAGTCTTCCTATTCTCTTTCATTTCATCTCCTTTCTTAGACTCACTCTTTCTTATGGTTTTAGGAGTGTTCCAAAAGTCCCAACTCAGTCCATAATCCCGGTAACTTTGGTAAGGAAATAGGCTAGAATCAACATGTTATGTGATTATGTTATATATATGTTTTATGTTATTAAAAGTGTTATGATATATGTGTATGTTTGTAGGCTTGGGCATATGACCCATATGACTAACAAGACCCCAAATGGGTTATGGGCATATGACCTACTTAGCTAGTAGGACCCCACTAATCCCATGGGCATATGCTTGTTTAGTCTATGGGACCCCAAGTAATAATGGCCATTATAATAAGTGTATGTTATATGTATTATGTTAAGTCTTTATGTTTTCTTATGAAATTATGTATATGACTTTGTGTTAGATTTTCCTTGCTGGGCATTAGGCTCATTCCTTTCTGTTTTATGTGCAGGAAAATAAGCTTTAGAGGCGGTAAGATTCGTGACGCTTAGAGGATGTGTATCGATGATGAATGGAGTCAAGGGGCCGAGCGTTAATCGATTCGAGGATGTAGTTTCGGTTTTATGTCTTTTTATATGTATTTTCCGCACTAATTATGTAATGTTTTATTATTTTAACTTATGTTTTTGTTTTAAAGACAATGGGATCCCATATTCGTTTTGGTATTTACTTTGTAAATAACTCTTATTTTGCAAGTTATTCAATAAATTATGGTATTTTCGCAAATGTAAGTTCTTTTAAGGATTTTATGTATAGTTTCGTTAATGGTCCAAATAGTCTAGATTAGTGGGTCATTACAGTTGGTATCAGAGCAAACGGTTCCTTCGCATGAAGTTCTCCTCGATACACATGCTCAAAGCTCCGAATCGGACCGCCAAGTAAGTGTTTAAGTTACAAGTTACAAGTTACTTTGTCTATGTGTATAGCTAACAACTTTAGTGTTTATGTTTCAGTTAAAAATGAATGGAGCTTTAACCTACCAAGATATCCGAGCCATTAAGGCCTTAAAAAGAATAAGGGAGCCAAGAAACACCGTAGGAGCCCTAGAAAGGATTACTCGAAGGTTGCTTTTGTTTCACCAAGCAATAGGTGGCCTTCAAGAGGATAAACAAATAATGCTAAGATCAACGGAACAATATGTATTAGTGATTAGGTTGTTTAAAGATTTCCATCCTGTAATAGCAGCCTTAGAAGAAATATGGGAAGAAATGAATGATGAGGATGAATCACCATTAGCAATGAGATACTATTTCCTCTTAGTTAGGTTCACCGCAAAATTTGAATTTCAATTCACCAATGAGCAAAAGAATAGGATTCTCACAAACCTTCCTAGAGGGCATTTTGATGCTCATGATAATGATGACTATGAGGCAATAGATGATGATATGTTAGATGACGGATCGGATGTAGAAGATCCCGATTTTTAGATTAGAAGTTTTCAAATGTTTGTTTTATTTTGATTGTAATAAGTGAAATTATTTTTTTCCAAATGAATAAACATGCTATTTGAATATCATGTGTGAGTTTGAATTTTTTTCACAATCATAATAAATACTAAATAAAATGAATAATGACTGAGTTCGGTGAGGGTGGATACGAATCAATGAACCTGGTTTCCTTGTTGAGAGTTAGGGGGCCTTAGTAGTGGGAACGATTTTACTGATCCCAGCCCTCCCTCAATATGGTTAACTTTGGAACAAAGATAAGTTTCGAGCCTGAGAATTAAGTCATATAGGATGATTAGAAACACACTTAGAAAATAAAGATGACTTGTTTTTCTAAGTATAGAAACCCACTCTAATAATAAATAAAGACCTATATAATTTTTCATAAAAAGTCATAATAAATAGGTCCGAGATATGTTTGTTTTAGAATAAGTTTTTGCCTTAGAGCCTATTAGGAAAAAGTTCTAACATGTTTCTTTTAACTGTTAGAACTCTGCTACGATGTCTCTCCGAAGATCTGCTCGCACCAACGGGAACGCTTCCAACGATGTTCCAGCGACCAATGCGTTCCCTACCGTTCGCCGAAGGGGAGTGCGTGCTACTGCTCGCCGCAACGCGCCGGCACAGCCAGCTGACAACACTGCAGAGATTGCCAGACTGCGACAGCAAGTCGAGGAACTTCTGCAGCAACAACGCCAACAGGCTCAATCTCAGCCTCAGCCTCCGCCACAGCCGCAGCCGCAGCCACAGCCAATGGCCCCAGCACCCCAACAAGTTGGTTCGTATGGGGGATGGCCTATGACGAACTACGCTCCTTATCCTGTACAGCATATGGAGCCAGTGTACGAGAGGTTCCGCAAGCAGCACGCTCCAAACTTTGAAGGGACTACGGACCCCTTTGAAGCAGAAGAATGGCTAAGGAATGTGGAGCCGATCCTAGCCCACATGAACCTTAGTAATGCAGACCGAATATCCTGCGTCTCATCTTTGCTCAAGAAAGATGCCAGGATATGGTGGGACTTGGTCCAGCAATCCCATGATGCTGCCACTATGACGTGGACCCGATTTGTGGAGCTCTTCCACAAGAAGTACTACAATTCAGCAGTGCTTGCTACGAGAGTTGAGGAGTTCACCAATCTGAAGCAAGGGAATTTAACAGTGGCAGAATATGCTCGTCAGTTTGACCGCTTAGCCAAGTTCGCAGCAGAGTTGGTTCCAACCGACTATCTGAGGGTGAACAAGTTTGTTAGAGGACTTCGCCCGAAGATCGAGATGGGGGTGAAGCTAGCAAATCCGGGAAACACTACATATGCCGACGTTCTTGAGACGGTAATCGAAGTAGAAAGGTTGCAGGCCAACGTGAGCAAAGAAGAAGCTAGCAAGCCTGAACCCAGACAGCAGAGTCAACCTCAGGCCAGTCGGAACAACAATCAGCCTAGCAATAGCGGTAACAATCAGTCCAACAACAACGGTAACGGACAGAAGAGAAGGCATCCTGACAACAAGCAAGCCGACAACAATAAAAGGGCACGACCAAACAATGGGGGAAACAGGTCGAGCTACGTGGAATATCCGCCATGTGCCAAATGTCAGAAGAAGCATCCTGGAGAATGCCGTGCCAACACCAAGGAGTGTTTCAACTGTGGTCAAGAAGGGCATCGTAAAAGAGACTGTCCTCAGCAAAAGACGGAAGGAAAGAAGGAAGAAAAGATGGTTCCTGCTCGGGTTTTTGCTTTAACCCAAGGAGAGGCGGATGCTAGCAACAAGGTGGTCACAGGTCAGGTTTCCATCCTCAATAAATTATGTCATGTATTATTTGATTCGGGTGCCACTCATTCGTATATTTCGTTAGGAATGATAGATAAACTAGACAAACCTAGTGAAAGATTTAGAACTAGGTTTGCAACCGAGTTGCCTTCGGGCAAAGTAGTTCTATCATCACGAATTATACGAGGCGTACCGATCAAAATTGAGGACATAGAGCTAGAAGGAGACCTGATAGAGCTGGTGATCAAGGACTTTGACGTAATCCTAGGCATGGATTGGCTAGCACGGCATGGCGCAACGATCGACTGCAGACGCAAGAAGGTGACATTCGATACTCCTGACGGCCAGAAACTGTGCTTCATGGGACAAGCTTCAGGACTACGCACACCGTTAGTGTCATCTCTCAAAGCTCAGAGAATGATGGAGAAAGGATGCCAAGCATTCTTAGCCAACATCACGAATGTGGAGAAGGAGACATCACTCAAAGTTGGAGATGTTCGAGTCATACAAGAATTTCCAGAAGTATTTCCCGATGACTTGCCAGGATTGCCGCCAACTAGAGAAATAGACTTCACGATAGAATTAGTACCGGGCACCGAGCCTATCTCTAAGGCACCATACCGGATGGCACCTACGGAACTCAAGGAGTTAAAGACACAGCTACAAGAACTCCTAGACTTGGGTTTCATTAGGCCAAGCCATTCACCATGGGGAGCTCCGGTACTATTCGTGAAGAAGAAGGACGGAAGTATGCGCATGTGCATAGACTACCGAGAGCTGAATAAAGTAACAATTAAGAACAAATACCCGCTACCTCGGATTGATGATTTGTTTGATCAACTCCGAGGCGCGACTGTATTTTCTAAGATCGATCTACGGTCCGGGTATCATCAGCTCAAGGTAAAGGGAGAAGATATCCCTAAGACAGCCTTTAGGACTCGTTATGGACATTACGAGTTCTTGGTTATGTCTTTTGGTCTTACTAACGCGCCAGCCGCGTTTATGGACTTAATGAATAGGGTCTTCAAGGACTACCTGGATAAATTCGTCGTTGTGTTCATCGACGACATTCTAATTTACTCCAAGGATGAAGTAGAGCACGAGGAACACTTGAGGATGATTTTGACGCGATTGAAGGAGCACCAACTCTACGCGAAGTTCAAGAAATGCGAGTTTTGGCTCTCACAAGTGGCGTTCCTCGGGCACATCATATCGAAAGACAGAGTTGCTGTGGATCCATCAAAGGTAGAGGCCGTGAAGGATTGGCCTAGACCAAAGAACGCGTCGGAAGTAAGAAGCTTCTTAGGGCTAGCAGGTTACTATAGAAAGTTTGTAGAGGGCTTTTCTAAAATAGCCACTCCACTCACCAACCTGACCCGGAAGCAACAAAAGTTTAACTGGAATGATAAGTGTGAGGAAAGCTTCCAGTTGCTTAAGGATAAGCTTTGCTCAACCCCAGTACTTAGTGTCCCAACACCCAACGACAAGTTCGTTGTCTACTGTGATGCATCAAAGTTAGGATTGGGATGCGTACTGATGCAAAATGACAAGGTGATAGCCTACGCCTCACGTCAGTTAAAGGAGTATGAACAACGCTATCCAACTCACGATATGGAGTTGGCAGCAGTGGTCTTTGCGTTAAAAATCTGGCGCCATTATCTTTACGGAGAACGGTGCGAGATTTATACGGACCACAAAAGTTTAAAATACTTCTTTACTCAGAAGGAGCTTAACATGAGGCAGCGCCGGTGGTTGGAATTAGTAAAGGATTACGACTGCGAAATCCTATACCACCCGGGGAAGGCAAACGTAGTTGCCGATGCCCTTAGCCGAAAAAGTTATGGGAACTTAGCAGCCTTATCCGGAATAGAAAAGCCACTGCAACAGGAGCTTATCAGTGCCGGAATAGAAGTGGTTGTAGGCAAGCTGGCTAACTTGTCTATCCAATCGAATTTGCTAGAAGACATACGGAATGGTCAGAGACATGATGATTCGCTAGCAACGCACATGGATGCAGTCAGAGAAGGCAAGACTACAGATTTCTCGATATCCAGTCAAGGTTTATTGAGATATAAGGATCGGGTATGCGTGCCAGACGATCAAAGTATTAAGAAGACGATCCTAGAAGAAGCGCACAGCACCCCATACTCGGTTCATCCAGGGTCTACCAAGATGACTCATGACATCAAGGCAGTCTATTGGTGGACAGGGATGAAGAAGGACATAGCGGAGTATGTATCTAAGTGTCTGGTATGCCAGCAAGTGAAGGCGGAGCATCAGCGGCCTGCAGGATTATTGCAACCGCTTAGCATACCGGAGTGGAAGTGGGACGATATAGCCATGGACTTCGTGACGGGTCTGCCAAAGACAAATAAGCAGCATGATTCTGCTTGGATAGTCATAGATAGACTAACCAAGTCGGCTCATCTTCTGCCTGTTAAGACTTCTTATACGGCAGACCAATATGCAGACATCTACATCCAAGAGATTGTACGATTGCATGGAATCCCCAAGACGATAGTATCAGATAGAGGATCAGTGTTTACGTCAAGATTTTGGAAAAGCTTACAGCAAGCCATGGGTACTAAGTTAAGTCTTAGTACAGCTTTCCATCCTCAGACAGATGGGCAGTCAGAGCGTACGATTCAGATTTTAGAGGATATGCTACGCGCATGTGTACTTGACTTCGGAGGATCGTGGAACAAGTACTTACCGCTGATCGAGTTCTCGTACAACAACAGCTACCAGTCGACGATCAAGATGGCACCTTATGAGTTGCTATATGGAAGAAGGTGCCGATCACCGTTGCACTGGGACGAGGTAGGAGAAAGGCAGCTCCTAAGGCTCAAAGCTGTTAGACAAGCTCAAGAAGCAGTAACGCTTATTAGACAGCGTATGCTGACTGCTCAAAGCCGTCAGAAAAGATATGCGGATACCAAGCGACGCGATGTGGAATTCCAAGTTGGAGATCAAGTCTTCATGAAGATATCTCCTATGAAAAGTGTCAAGCGGTTCGGAAAGAAAGGCAAGCTTAGTCCCCGATTCTAGGTCCTTTTAGATATTGGACAAAGTGGGAACAGTTGCGTATAGACTAGCCCTACCGCCAGCACTAGCCGTTAGTCACAACGTCTTCCACATTTAGATACTACGCAAATATGTGTCAGACCCATCTCACGTCCTCAAGTACGATACCATAGCGCTCCAGAAAGACTTAAGTTACGAGGAACGATCGATTAGCATCCTAGATAGATGGATGAAGTAGTTACGGTCTAAGAGCCTTCCTATAATCAAAGTCCTATGGAGCAATAGTTCTGAACGCGAGGCAACGTGGGAGATGGAGGAAGACATGCAAGGCCGGTATCCGGAGTTATGTGATAAGTAAATTTCGAGGACGAAATTCTTTTTAGTAGGGGAGAATTGTAGAGTCCAAGAACTTTACTTAGCTAAGATAGATAGTAGTATGATAGTATTTATAGCATTATCTTTGTTACTATGGATTTTTGGTTCAGACCGGGAGTTATTTGGACACTCATAGTAGTACTTAAAGATTTTCTAAGTTTAACCTATAGTTTAAGAATATTAAGTATAACCTAAGGTTTGATTAATGTGACTGATATTAAGGATTATATTATTCAACCAATAGGATTTTAAGCACATGTTTTGAATGGTAATTAAGGATTAAGTATTTTTGAGGATTAAATTAAATAAGGGTAAAGTTTGAATGTTATAGGGTCAGTCAGCAGCTTTGAGTACGTTGAGGGCTTAGCCAAGGCTGTTTACTCCATTCAAACTTAGCTAAAAATGTGTACATTCGTGTTTAAATATTCAGCGTATGCCGATATATCGCAGCTATAGGGGGCGATATATCGCAGCACGTAGATACGGAAAACACGAATCGATGCACGGTCGCCTCGGGAACAAAGGTCCAGGCGATATATCGCCTATAGGGGGCGATATATCGCCTCCACCAGCATGTTTTCAAATACATTTGAATTCTTTTCCTTTCAGCCATTCAAACTCCTTCAACAGTCCAGCATCTTCTGAACGAGTCTTCAGCCTCTGCTGAACGATTATTCAAATGATTTTCACCTAAAAAGCCATTATTTTTATTCAAGTAAAATCAAGATATTTTCATTCCCAAACTCTATAAATAGGACCTAGTACCCAGCCATTATTCACCATTTGCTCTAAGTTCAGAAGTTGCTAGTGTTAAGTGAGTGTGAGAGTGTAAACACCTGGTTTGGGGAAAAACTATAAGCTTAAACATCATAAGCTTATCAAACACTTTGGGAAGTGAGTTCTATAGTATTTCGGTGGAGGTTAGATTGATCTTGCAAATCTTTGAGGTAACCAAAACTCTAGTTCCTTTCTGTATTATGTTTCCTTTCTCTTAGTCTTCTACTCAATTTCCTAACCTCATTCTTATTTTGGTTAGGGAATCCAAGTTCTTAAGCACTTAAGTTGTGGTAAGCATATTTTCTTTTAATGGTTTAGTCTTCCTATTCTCTTTCATTTCATCTCCTTTCTTAGACTCACTCTTTCTTATGGTTTTAGGAGTGTTCCAAAATTCCCAACTCAGTCCATAATCCCGGTAACTTTGGTAAGGAAATAGGCTAGAATCAACATGTTATGTGATTATGTTATCTATATGTTTTATGTTATTAAAAGTGTTATGATATATGTGTATGTTTGTAGGCTTGGGCATATGACCCATATGACTAACAAGTCCCCAAATGGGTTATGGGCATATGACCTACTTAGCTAGTAGGACCCCACTAATCCCATGGGCATATGCTTGTTTAGTCTATGGGACCCCAAGTAATGATGGCCATTATAATAAGTGTATGTTATATGTATTATGTTAAGTCTTTATGTTTTCTTATGAAATTATGTATATGACTTTGTGTTAGATTTTCCTTGCTGGGCATTAGGCTCATTCCTTTCTGTTTTATGTGCAGGAAAATAAGCTTTAGAGGCGGTAAGATTCGTGACGCTTAGAGGATGTGTATCGATGATGAATGGAGTCAAGGGGCCGAGCGTTAATCGATTCGAGGATGTAGTTTCGGTTTTATGTCTTTTTATATGTATTTTCCGCACTAATTATGTAATGTTTTATTATTTTAACTTATGTTTTTGTTTTAAAGACAATGGGATCCCATATCCGTTTTGGTTTTTACTTTGTAAATAACTCTTATTTTGCAAGTTATTCAATAAATTATGGTATTTTCGCAAATGTAAGTTCTTTTAAGGATTTTATGTATAGTTTCGTTAATGGTCCAAATAGTCTAGATTAGTGGGTCATTACAGTTTAGCCAGAAAGTCACAGAGGGGTTAAGAATCTGACTCAGGGCGAGTCGAGGGGTATTTTGGGTATTAGATGTATTATGGGGTTATCGGGTTATGGAAATAAATATTCGGAGATATATTTGAGGTTAGAGTGTATAGGAAAGAGTATTGGGGAAAGTTAATATTTTGGACCTCGAGGACTTAGCGGGATTTGGTAAATGACTAAATTGCCCTAGGGTCAATTAAGGATGTAAAAGGAACTGCTGGAACCAAAGAAAAGAACCAGTTTTCAGCTTATTCCTCTCAAGGTCGGTTTATCATCTTGGCTTGTGGTGTTTGAGCTTGGGAGATTTCCAGCAGAAATCCAAGGCTTGAGGCTTGTTGTGAGAGAGCTTTGAAGGTGGAGGAGCAAAGAAGGCTAGGAATTATCAGCTGATGTAAGGAGTTTAACCTTAAAATTTCTTGAGTTTCAGTTGAGTTGTAGTTTAAACCATGAGCTGCATGTGAATTGGGATTATGAGTTAAGTTTGCTTGTGAGTTGAGTTTCATGGCTGTGTGAACTTATAGTAAAGCTTAGATGGTGTGGTAGAGAGGCTTAAGTTTAATTTTTGGGTTTAATTGCTGGGTTGAGGTGATTTTGGATGAGATGGTTTGAAGAAAATGCAGAAAAAGATGGAATTTCTAGGTTTGGAGGCGAGGGTCGCGGCCCTAGGAGGGGAATGTCGCGGCCCTAGGATGGCCTGTTTATATGCTATGTGTTTGTTATGCATATATATGTTTACTGTTTGTGAGGGTTTTATTGCTGGGCTTCGGCTCACGGGTGCTCTGTGGTGCAGGTAAGGGCAAGGGAAAAGTCGACCAACCATGAGTGCGGAGAGCGTGAAGCGGCGCGTACATGTTTGGCCTGCCTGGCTGCCACAGCCAGTGGTTATGAGAGATGATTGTATTAAAACCTAGATTTTGTCGTTTAGTCGACGTGGTTTGTACTCATATGTTGTAAATATTTCTAAACAGTATTTTGGGGTCCCAAGTGTCAAAACACTTTATGATTTTCAGTAAATGAAATTACTTTCAAAGTTTATAACTCTGTTTATAGCTTAATTACACTTTTTGACCTAAAATCTCAATTAGCGAGTTGAATGCACATTTTAAACTCACTTAGTAATGGATCTAAGGAGGTAAGGCGTTACAAGTTCTATCAGGTCTCCTTCTAGTTCTACGTCCTCAATTTTGATCAGTATGCCTCGTACTATCCGTGATGATAGGACTACTTCGCCCGAAGGCAATTCTGTCACAAACCTAGTTCTAAATCTTTCACAAGGTTTGTCTATTTTCTCTATCATTCCTAACGAGATATACGAGTGTGTTGCTCCTAAATCAAATAATACTAAACATATATTTTTGAGGATAGGAATTTGACCTATGACCACTTTTTTACTAGCTTCAGCTTCTCCCTGGGTCAAGGCAAAGACTCTGGCTGGAACCATCTTGTTGTCCCTTTTCTCTTCTTGCTTGAGCTGTGGACATTCCCTCTTCCGATGACCTTCTTGGCCACAATTGTAACATCCTTTGGTTTTTCCACGACACTCACCAGGATGTTTCTTTTGGCATTTGGAGCACTGCGGGTATTCTACATAACCTGACTTATTACTTCCATTGCTTGTCTGTGCTCTTTTGTCATTGTCAGATTGCTTATTGTCAGGATGCCTTTTCTTCTGGCCATTATTGTTGCCATGTTGGTAGTTGTTGTTGTGGTTCTGACCATTCTAAGGTTAATGCTGCAGCTTAGGTTCAGGCTTGCTAGCCTCTTCCTTACTATCATTCGCCTGAAGCCTCTCCACTTCTATAGCCGTTTCTAGAGCATCAGCGTAAGAAGTGGTTTTGGGAATTGCTAGCTTGACTGCTAGCTCAATTTTGGGTCTGAGTCCCCTAACAAACTTGGTGACCCTCAAAAAGTCGATTGGGACCAACTTTGGCGCGAACTTGGCTAGGCAATCGAACTGTCGAGCATACTCTGCTACCGTTAAGTTGCCCTGCTTCAGACTGGTGAACTCTTCTACCCTTGTAGCGATGACTGCCGAGTTATAGTACTTCTTGTGAAAGAGCTCCACAAATCTAGTCCATGTCACGGTGGTGACATCGTGAGTCTGCTGTACTAAATCCCACCAGATTATATCATCCTTTTTTAGAAGAGACGAAACGCAGGATATGCGGTTTATGATGCCGAGATTCATGTGTGCTAGGATCGGCTCTACATTCCTGAGCCATTCTTCTGCCTTGAAGGGGTTGGTTGTCCCAACAAAGTTTGGAGCGTGTTGCTTACAAAACCCCTCGTAGAATGGCTCTATGTACTGAGCTGGTAAGGTGCATAGTTCGCCATTGGCCATCCCCCATAATGACCTACTTGTTGGGGTGCTTGGGCCGCTGGCTGAGGCTGCGGTTGCGATTGAGGATGGGGCTGAGTTTGAGGCTGAGTCTGCTGTCCTTGTTGCTGCAGCAATTCTTCCACTTGTTGCCATAGTCAGACAATCTCAGCAATGTTGTCAACCGGAGGCGGTACACTTCTCTTAGCAGTAGCATTGGTAGCACGCGTTCCCCTTCTTCAAACTGGAAGGGCTTCATTAGTCTTGTTGGCGGCGCTGGAGGCATTGCCGGCTGTGCATGCAGACATTCTGAGTGACATCTTTAGCAAAGTTCTAACAGTCGAGAAAAACACGTTAGAACTTACCCCTAATAGGTTCTAAGGCAAAACTTAGTCTAGGAAAACATAAATCGAACCTACTAGGTATGATTTCTTATGAAAAATTATGTAAGCCTTCTTTATAATTAGGGTGCGTTTCTATACATAGAAAATCCGCCATCTTTATTATTTTCTATGTATGTTTCTAATCATCCTATATGACTTAATTCTCAAGCTCGAAACTCGTCGTTGTTCCAAAATTAACCATATTGAGGGAGGTCTGAGATTAGTAAAATCGTTCCCACTACTGTGGCCCCCTAAACTCTCAATATAGAATCTGGTCCATTGATTTTTATCCACCCTCACCGAACTCAGTCATTATTTATTGAATTTATTATTTATTATGATTGTAAAAAAAATCAAACTCATACATGTCATTCAAAAAAATAACAATAATATTCATTTGGAAAAAAAAATTCACTGAGTACAATCATAAATGCAAAAATAAAATGTTGTGGTAAAACTTTGTTTAAAACGATGTGGTAGAAAACAACGTGCGACTTGCAGGACACGATCCGCTGTGGATACATCCACCATTTCCTATTATATCGGAATGAAAGTGCTCTTGACTTGACATCATTTGTTCTGTTCCACTAGAACCGGGGGTTGTGATGTAAACCATATCATCCATGATGGAGCTCGAGCATAACGTATTGATTCATTTCTCGGAGGCAAGAATCTAAGGTTAGTATCAATTAATAAATTGGGACAACTTTGTAAGTAAATTTTCGATAGAGAAATTGAAAGAGTCCAATTCAAGCAAGTTTCAAATTCAAAAGTAAAGAATTGGTAAAACTCGAACAAATCAAAAGTGTATTACACAGGAATCAACCATTCGTATGATTCTTTGATAGAAAGAAATCCCTCAAAATGGTATGTTGCTGCTATTTTGGAATGATTCAAGATCATCGAAGTAATGTCTAAACCCAACGATTCAAGGGAAAGATAAAGGATCCCAGAACAAGGAAATACCGTTTCAATTGTCTCAACAACTAGAACTCGATTTAAATGAAGAATTAAAATGGATTCGAAAGGAGACAGACAAAAGGAGGATTAGAGACCGCTCAATAAATGAAATGAAATGTTAAATGATTTCCTTTGCGAGTTATACAACTTGAGTCATGAGAGTTCAAATTACAAATACGAATCATTTTTTTGTTGGAGAAAGAATAATAAACAAGTATTTAAATATAAAGAAAGATAGTTCTGGGTCTAATTGATTTGATGATTTTCTGGATATATTTGACATTTGAATTCTCTATATAAACATAACTTGAATTTTCTTGAGCCGTACGAGGAGAAAACTTCGTATACGTTTCTTGGGGGGGGGGGGTATTTTTTATCTACATCTATCCCAATCGTTGCAATTGATGTTCGATCATGAAGAGAAGGGAGAGCTCTTCGGAAAGTGGGGTTTTATGATCCGATAAAGAATCAAACTTATTTAAATGTTCCTGTTATTCTATATTTCCTTGAAAAAGGCGCTCAGCCTACAGGAACTGTTCATGATATTTCAAAGAAGGCTGGGGTTTTTATGGAACTTCGCCTTAATCACCAACCAAAATTCAATTAATCAAATATATAATATATATATAAAGTTTGGATTAGAATCTTTTCTTTTCTCTGCTATTTTTATTTTTTCTCTTTTTCAATTTTTAATTTATATCCTATTTAATTTAGGATTTCTACTATAAGAGATATAGAATAAGAGATAGAGATATAGAATAAAAAAAAAATTAAATGTCGTCTTTTATAACAATAAAAATATCTTTTTTTGGTTTTATTGATGGAATAGATAGAAAAAATATCAAGAGAATAAACAATTTTGTCTTCCATTTTTGATATTATTGTGATATCAATGGGTGTTTTTCATAGAAATTATATGAACATTAAAGCAAAGCATTCACTTTTTTTACTTTGACTTATATCTTTTACTTATTTTATATTGATTGATATTAATTGAATAAACCTAGGTTTTTCTACTTCTTCTTTCATTTATTCGTCCGTTTACACCCTTTTCTTTTGTCTCTGTGTTGATTATCTTTACTTTGACTTAAATCTTTTTTTTGTTGCCATTTCTCCATTGGATTCTTTTCTCAACATTGAAATTCATCATTCATATTGACAACAATCTATCAAATAAATATAATCCGATCACGGAGAATGGATAAATGAATCTATTTATCTCCGTCCCATAGATTTTATTTCATTCAAAAAACAAAAAATAAAGGGTTGATTGAATTTTTTGTAATACAAGAAGTTTTTTTTGGTTTTGATTAAAATGATTAAAATATAATAATGGATAACATAAGAGACAAGAGTTGGTCTAAAAATATCTTTATTTTCATTAGATCTGTTCATTTTTATTATGTGCATAATTGATTATAAAATTTTCGATTTTTGTTTTGCCTTTTTAAAAATGAAATGTTTTGATTGCATCGTGTAATTCAATCTCTTTATTAGGATTCCGATTGTATCTATACATTCTAATTATTTTAGTTCGGGTTGCTAACTCAATGGTAGAGTACTCAGCTTTTAAGTGCGACTAGCATTTTTTACACATTTGTATGAAGCAACGGATTCATCTATACCATCGATATAGTTTGTAAGACCCCGACTGATCCTGAAAGGAATGAATGGAAAAAGCAGCATGTCGTATCAATAGAGAATTCTGAGAATCTTTCATTCTTACATTCTTACCATAATAGTCCCCAAACTATCTTTAAATTGTTTGAATGAGAACAAATAAAAAAAAGAAATGAAAACAAAAGTGAAAATGGAGTCGAGTAAATAAATGGATAGAGCCCTACTAGAGGTTCCAATTATAGGGAAACAAAAAGTAACGAGCTCCTGTTCTTAATTTTTTGAACGATTACCCGATCCAATTAGACGTTAAAAATCTATTAGTGATTGATGCGGGAAAGGCCTTTCCCATGAGTGGATAATCTATTTTTTATGAGTCCTAACTATTAGCTATCTCCATTATGTGGTGGAGATAAATGTGTAGAAGAAGGCAGTATATTGATAAAGAGAGATTTTTTTTTTTCAAAATCAAAAGAGCGGTTGGATTGCAAAAATAAAGGATTTCTAACCATCTTGTTATCCTAAAATGAACCTAAATCGATTAGGTGAAAAAAGAGAGGATAGAGAGTCCCTTGATGAGTCTTACCTTTTTTAAAGATATAAATATACTAAACTAACATAACTAGGGTAAATCTAAAAATCAGGATCTTCTACATCTGACCCTTCATCTAACATGTCATCATCTATTTCCTCATAATCATCATTATCTTGAGCCTCAAAATTACCTCGGGGAAGATTCATAAAGATTCCATGCTTTTGTTCATTAGTGAATTGAAATTCCAACTTAGAGGTGAACCTAAGTATGAGAAAATAGTATCTCATGGCTACCGGTAAATCATCATCATCATCTATAGTCTCCCATATTTCTTCTAATGTTGAAATTACAGAAGGAAAATCTTTAAAAAGCCTAATTACTAGGACATATTGTTTCATAGCTCTCATCATAATTTGCTTAGTAGTCTAAAGATGGACTATCTCCTTGTGGAATAAGATCAATCTATGAGTGATTCTTTCTAACACTCCTACAGTATTCCTTGGCTCTCTAATCCTTTTCAATGCCTTAATGGCTCGGATATCCTGATAGGTCAAGGCTCCATCCATTCTTAACTGAAAACATAATTGCTAAAACGTTTGCTAATAACATAGACATAAGCATAATAAACAGAAACACTTACATTGGCGGTTAGATTCAGAGCTTATGCGTGTGTATCAAGGAAAACTTCATGCATATGAACTGTGGCTCTGATACCAACTGTAATGCCCCAACTATTTCTAAGACCTCGGACCATTAAAAACTACTAAGACATAACTACTATTTTGAAATACATTCATATGAACTAAAATAACTTTATTTAAAACCCAAAATATTGTACGAAATACAAAATATGGTATGAAATATAAAATGTGATATGGGATCCCATTGTTTATAAAACATAAAACATAAACTTTAAATTAATTGTTTAAATACTAAATGCAGAAATACATAAGCATAATTTAAAAGACTTTAAACAATGTCATCCTCAATCTTCTAGCAGCCCATTCAATCCATTCATCCTTAACACACATGCCAAACTGTCACATTCTCAATAATTCTATCTAAACGTTAGGTTATAATAATTAAAATTTGTAGGACTAGCAATATTAATCAAACCTTATATTATAATTAATATTTCTAAACTATAGGTCAAACTTATAAAATCCATTACTGTAGCTATGAGTTTCCAACTAAGTCCTGGCTCGAACCAAATTCCACGAAAACTAAGATACTACAAACTCCTACCAACTACTTGATGCAAACCAAGGAGCTGGACATGCTGATCATACATGTGGGAATGGAGCTGGATTTACACTAGACCCTTTGTCACTTCCTATTGGCCCAATTACAAGACTTAGAGCCAAGCGTTTCAAGGAAGCACTAAATGGGCTAATCCAAGAGAATTGGGCTGATTCTAAAAAGACCAAGATGGACTCAAATAATAATCAAGGCTTAGTCCATGTCATCAAAGCAAGTGAAGAGGCTAATTACATCCAAAAATGTAATCAGCATGGTTTAGTCATTAAAGGGCATGAATTTGATGAGTTTCAATGATATTAAATAGGGGAATGCTAATGGCCTTGGCTGGTTATGTTAATGCATTGAATTTAGTCATTTAAGTTATTTTTGGCAGCCTTTTGAAGTCCAAAATGCCTAAAAACGTGGGGATTATTATTTTTATGTTTGTGTTGGTTTTAAGGCTGAATTATGACTTTTCCTATTCTTGGAGGATTTTTCCAAGTATATATAGGGGTTTTATGAACATTGTAAGACATTATGTTTTGAGAAAATATTATTATTATTGTGAGGTGTGTTCCTCTTAGTTCTTGAAAGAACTCTTGAACTTATCAAGTTAATCTTGTGGCGTTCAAACAACCAAACTTATCACCTTGATCCTTGAGATATTCTTAGGTTTCCTACTGTGGCGTTTTCTTTCCTTTATAGTCTTGGTTCTCATCTAATTAGGTGACGGGTCAAGGCTCCACAAATCTTGTCTACAAGATCTTGGGGTTCCAAACCATCATTGTTATCGGGTTTCATCACAATTATTGGTGAGGTTCATATGATTTGGTATCAGAGATTTGGTTCTAAGGCAAGTTTGACTATCTTTTATTTTCGTTTTCCAATTCCCTACTGTATTTGAAAAAAAGAAAAGAAAAAAACAGCAGCAAAAAAAAGTACACGATTCCAGCAAGAAAATTTATTCCTTTTCAATCTTGTTTCTCACCGTATTCAAGTTCTTGATCTTTTTGATGAGATTTGGTTACTTCTCATTTTTGAATGGTTGCTAGATTATTTTGAATTAGTTTGTTGAGGCCATAAGAGGGTAAAAGCCGTTTAGAGTGAAAACACGAGTGCAAGTGTATCAATTGTTGAGTGAAACACGTGAGGAAGTGTTTGTGAGGATTCTAAATTTTTTTTGCAGATTTTAAATATTTCCAATAATAAAGAAGAAGACACAACCGGAGATTTTCGACAACCCGCAGGTCCGAACCTCCAAATGCAAGCATTGTTAGGGGAGATGAGGCGTATGATGAGGGCTGAATTAGAACCTATTAATGAGAGGTTGGACAGGGTAGAAGCAGGAACTCCTAGGGAACAGCAACAGGACATCCCCAATAGGCAACAAGGTGGGCGTGTTCCGTGATGGAATGTTGAGGAAGAGGCTGAGTCAGAGGAGTTTGATGAGCCATATTTGAACCGGGGCAAGTTTGAGTGTCGGTATGGGAATAGAGAAGCTAGGATGGGTAGGCCTAGGAGAGATAATGATTTAGGAAACATAAAGATTAAAATCCCATCTTTTCAAGGTAAAAATGATCCTGAAGCTTATTTGGAGTGGGAAACTAAAATAGAGATGGTGTTTGATTGTCACAACTACTTGGAGATAAAGAAGGTTAAGTTGGCAGCAATTGAAACCATCGATTATGCCATTGTTTGGTGGGATCAATTACTGATTAATAGGAGGAAGAATAGAGAGCCACCTGTGGACACTTGGGAGGAGATGAAAATTCTTATGAGGAAGCATTTTGTACCCAGCCACTATTATAGGGGATTGTATTAAAAGTTGCAGAGGTTAAATCAAGGTTCCAAGAGTGTGGATGAGTATTACAAGGAGATGGAGGTAGCTATGATCCGGGCTAATGTAGAAGAAGACAGGGAAGCCACCATGGCTAGGTTTTTGCACAGTTTAAATCGAGAGATTGCGGATATAGTTGAGTTGCAGCACTATGTTGAGCTGACGGATATGGTGCATCAAGCCATAAAGGTGGAGGAACAACTCAAACGTAAGGGATTGGCTAGGAGGGGACAACCTATGGATACCACCAGCCTATGGAAGACAGCAAAAAGAGATGAGCAGCTACAAAATAGTCCAAAATTTGAACCCTCGAATGCCGAGCTGACGACCGCCACTACTTTAGGTAACACTGGTTCTTCTACTTCTAAAACACGTGATATTAAGTGTTTTAAATGTCAAGGGCGGGGACACATAGCTAGCCAGTGTGTAAACAAAAGGGTGATGGTGATTAATGCCCAAGGAAAGCTTGAGTCAGAGAATGAGGAAGAAGTAGATGATGATGCCATGCCACCTTTGGAGGATGCTGATGATGAGCAAAATGTTGTGGTTGGAGATTTATTGGTAGCAAGGCGAGTTCTCAATGCGCAGATTAAGGAGGAAGAAAGTAACCAAAGGGAGAACTTGTTTCATACTCGATGCTTTGTAAATAACAAAGTTTGCAGTGTCATTATCAATGGAGGGAGTTGTACAAATGTAGCCAGCACTTATTTGGTGGAGAAATTGGCCTTAACCACTTTGAAACATCCTCACCCTTACCGGCTTCAGTGGCAGAATGATTGTGGCGAAATCAAGGTGACAAGGCAAGTGTTGGTGGCGTTATCCATTTGCAAATATGAGGATGAGGTGCTTTGTGATGTGGTTCCTATGCATGCATGCCATTTATTGTTGGGAAGACCGTGGCAGTATGATTTGAGGGTTATGGATGATGGATTCACGAATAGGTATTCTTTCACTCTTAAAAGGCAACCTATTACTCTTGTTCCATTAACTCCAAAACATGTCATGGAGGATCAACTAAAGTTACAAAGATCAAATGAAAAAAAATAAAGAAAGGAAGGCTGAAATAGAAAAAAGAAAAGAGTTTAAAAATAAAGAAAGAGAGAAATACATTGATTAGAGCAAATAAGAAAGTGAGAAAAACATTGATCAGAGTGAAAAAGAAAGAGAGAGGATTTCAGCCATAGTGAGAGCAAGAGAGGAAAAATTCAGTTATATTGCAAAAAAAAGTGAGATCAAGAGAGCATTATTTTCACACCAGCCCCTTATTGTACTCATGTACAAGGAGGCTCTTTTATGTACTAATGATCTCGTCGGTACTTTGCCGAGCGATATTTTTTCTCTTTTGCAGGAGCATCCATTCCAAACCTACCTGCTTATAGGAGCAATCTCGAGGAGACCAAGGATGATGAGGGAGTGCAGTGAGGTCCTTTCTATAATTGTCTAACCTTATTGTTTTGCAGATTCTCCATCATGTCACAAAATATAGAAAGAAATGCAGGCAATGACGCTCCACCACCTACAGTTCCAAATCTACAAATTGAAGCTTTAATGGGGGAGATGAGGAGGATGTTGAGGGAGGAGTGTGAGCAAATACATGAGCGGTTGGATAGGGTAGAAGAGGGGGCACAACGGAGACCAAGGAGGGGTAGGGTACACCAAAGGGAGGATGAGAATGAAGGGGATTTAGAAGGGGTAGTTTCTGATGATGAGTTTGATAGGATGTCGACGGGTAACCATAGGAGGTATGGTGGGAATAGAGAAGATAGGAACCAGGTAGATAATTATATGGCGAATATCAAAATGAGAATCCCAGCATTTCAGGGGAAGAGTGATCCTGAAGCATACCTTGAGTGGGAGAAGAAGATGGAGCTAGTTTTTTATTGTCACAACTACTCCGACATGAAGAAGGTAAAACTTGCTGCCATTGAGTTTACTGATTATGCTATTGTTTGGTGGGATCAGTTGTGCATCAACAGGAGGCGGAGTGGAGATCGCCCTATTGACACATGGGAGGCCATGAAGAGGGTGATGAGGCGACGGTTTGTACCACCTCATTATTATCGAGATCTCTACCTTACGTTGCAGGGTCTTCGTCATGGCTACAGAAGTGTTGATGAGTATTACAAGGAGATGGAGATGGCTATGATTAGAGCCAATGTTGAAGAGGATCGGGAGGCAACCATGGCAAGGTTTTTTAATGGGTTGAAACGAGAGATTGCTGACCCAATCGAGCTACACCATTATGTGGAATTGGAGGATTTGGTTCATATGGCAATCAAAGTTGAGAGGCAGCTCAAGAAGGGTAGTTCAAGTTCGAGGTCAAGACCGAGCCCACACAATCCAAGTACAACACCTTGGAGGTCGAACTATCCAAAGAAAGAAGACCAACCCACTTCATCATCTACACCAAAACCAGCCACCACAGCCACACCACCTCAAGGTAAAACAACTCCTACTAAGTCTCATTCTAGTGAGATAAGGTGTTTCAAATGTCAGGGGCGAGGACACATAGCTAGCCAGTGTCCAAACAAGAGAGTCATGGTGATTCGAGAAAGTGGAGAGATAGATTCTGAAGATGAAGATGATCTTGCTGACATGCCACCATTGGAAGATGCTTCTGACAATGAGTATGGGCCAGAATCTGGTGAGATGCTTGCACTAGTCACAAGGCGAGTCCTGAATTTGCAAGCAAAAGAAGAGGAAGAAGAGGTGCAGCGAGAGAACATCTTTCACACTCGTTGTCATGTGAGAGACAAGGTATGTAGTGTCATTATTGATGGAGGTAGTTGTACTGATGTTGCTAGTGCTTCCATGGTTGCCAAGCTGGGGCTTACAACGTTTAGGCATCCTTGTCCATACAAATTGCAATGGTTGAATGATAGTGGTGAAGTGAGGGTTACAAAACAGGTGCTAGTCTCATTTCGAATTGGCAAGTATGAAGATGAGGTGTTGTGTGATGTGGTTCCCATGCAAGCTGGACACCTCCTTCTAGGAAGGCCTTGGCAATTTGATCGGCGGGTGCAGCATGACGGCTTCACCAACAAGTATTCATTCACATTCCGTCAACGAACAATCACTCTAGCGCCTTTGACACCAAAGCAAGTGTATGAAGATCAAGTGAGGTTGCAAAAATTGAGTGACAAAAAGAAAATGAGTGAGCAAAAAGAGAGTGAAAAGATGAATGAGAGTGAGGAAAAAGAGAGACAAAGAGAGAAAAGTGTGGAATCAAGTGAGAGAAAACAAAATAATTTTTATGCAAAAAAAAGTGAGGTTAAGAGAGCATTGTGTACAAAACAGCCCATGATTTTACTCATGTTCGAGGAACTTAATTCTTCGCTGCCAAGTGTTGTTGTGTCTATTTTGCAGGAATTTGAGGATGTGTTTCCTGAGAAAGTACCACATGGTTTGCCACCTGTTCGAGGAATAGAACATCAAGTTGATTTTGTTCCAGGTGCTTCCATCCCAAACCGACCAGCCTACAGAAGTAATCCTGATGAAACAAAGGAATTGCAAAGGCAAATTGAAGAATTGATGGAGAAAGGGCATGTGAGAGAAAGCATGAGCCCTTGTGCTGTTCCAGTGATTCTAGTTCCCAAGAAGGATGGAACATGGAGGATGTGTGTTGACTGTCGAGCCATCAACAATATAACGGTAAAATATCGACATCCCATTCCTCGTTTAGATGACATGTTAGATGAATTGCATGGTTCTTGTGTGTTTTCCAAAATTGATCTTAAAAGTGGGTATCATCAGATACGTATGAAAGAAGGGGATGAGTGGAAAACTGCTTTTAAAACTAAACATGGATTGTATGAGTGGTTAGTCATGCCTTTTGGACTAACTAATGCACCTAGCACTTTCATGCGCTTAATGAATCATGTATTGCGTGCTTTCATTGGAAAATTTGTGGTTGTGTATTTTGATGATATTCTTATTTATAGTAAGAATTTGCATGACCATGTTTTGCATTTGCATTCTGTTTTGGATGTTCTTAGGAAACAGAATTTATATGTTAACCTCAGTAAGTGTACTTTCTGCACCGATAAGCTTGTTTTCCTAGGCTTTGTTGTAAGTGCTACAGGTATTCAGGTGGATGAAGAAAAGATCAAAGCCATCCCCTACAACTATAGGTAATGTTAGAAGTTTTCATGGACTTGCTAACTTCTACAGGAGGTTTGTGAAAAATTTTAGCACCATCGCCGCACCACTTACAGAAGTTATCAAAAAGAATGTGATATTTAAATGGGGTGAAGCTCAAGAGGAGGCATTTCAGCTACTGAAATACAAGCTTACTCATGCTCCTTTACTTGCTTTGCCTAACTTTTCTAACACTTTTGAAGTTGAATGTGATGCTTCTGGAATAGGTATTGGCGCTGTTCTTATGCAGGATGGGAGACCGCTTGCATACTTTAGCGAAAAGCTAAGTGGGGCTGCCCTCAATTACCCCACCTATGACAAAGAATTGTATGCACTAGTGCGTGCTTTAGAAACATGGCAGCACTATTTGTGGCCAAAGGAGTTTGTGATTCGCACAGATCATGACTCCTTGAAACATTTGAAAGGCCAACACAAGCTCAACAAGAGACATGCAAGATGGGTTGAGTTCATTGAGACATTTCCTTATGTCATTCGCTATAAACAAGGTAAGGAGAATGTGGTTGCTGATGCCCTTTCTCGCAGGTATGCCCTAATCTCTACTCTTGATGCTAAATTTCTTGGGTTTGAACACATAAAGGAGTTGTATTCTGCTGACCATGATTTTGGGGAAACTTATGCTGTTTGTGAAAAGTCTGCTGACGGAAAATTTTATAGGTATGAGGGTTTCTTGTTTAGGGAGCATAGGTTGTGTGTACCTAATTGTTCTGTGAGAGATTTGCTAGTTAGAGAGTCCCACGGGGGAGGGTTGATGGGACATTTTGGAGTTGCTAAGACCCTAGCTATGTTGCAAGAGCACTTCTTTTGGCCCCACATGAAACGAGATGTTGAGCGAATTTGTGGTGTGTCACTTGTAGGCAAGCTAAATCAAGAGTTCAGCCAAATGGCCTTTACACACCCCTACCTATCCCTAGTTCACCATGGGTTGACATTTCAATGGATTTTGTGTTGGGTTTACCTAGAAGTAAGCGTGGGAGGGATTCAATCTTTGTGGTTGTAGAAAGATTTTCTAAAATGGCTCATTTTATTCCTTGTCATAAAACTGATGATGCCTCTAACGTTGTAGATTTGTTCTTTAGGGAGATTGTGAGATTACATGGTATACCTAGAACAATTGTATCAGATAGGGATGCTAAGTTCTTAAGCTATTTTTGGAAAACATTGTGGGGAAAACTTGGGACAAAACTATTATTTTCTACTACTTGTCACCCTCAAACCAATGGTCAAACAGAAGTAGTTAATAGGACCCTATCCACCTTGTTGAGGGCTATCATAAGTAAAAATATTAAGACTTGGGAAGATTGTTTGCCACATGTTGAGTTTGCTTATAATCGTTCAATGCATTCTGCTACTAAATTTTCACCATTTGAAATTGTTTATGGTTTTAATCCTCTAACTCCTTTGGATTTATCACCTTTACCTGTTTCTGAGCATTTGAATTTAGATGGCGAGAAGAAGGCCGAATTTGTGAAGAAAATCCATGAGAGGGCGCGACTCAACATAGAGAGAAGGACTGAACAATACATTAAGCAAGCTAACAAGGGTCGTCATAAGCAGGTTTTTGAGCCCGGTGATTGGGTATGGTTACACATGAGGAAAGAGCGATTCCCAACACAAAGGCGTTCAAAATTGCTACCTCGAGGAGATGGTCCATTTCAAGTACTTGAAAGGATCAATGACAATGCCTACAGACTCAATTTACCAGGTGAGTATAATGTTAGTGCTACTTTTAATGTTTCTGATTTGAGTCCTTTTGATGCAGGTGACGATTTGAGGTCAAATCCTTCTAAAGAGGGGGGGAATGATGAGGACACCAAGACCCAAGTATCAAGTCAAGTTCCAGTTGGTCCAGTGACGAGGGCACGAGCCAAGAGATTCAAGGAAGAACTTAACAGCCTAGTCCACAAAGTCCTAAAACAAGAGGAGACCGTGGTCAACATTGAAGGAGAACAAAGACTTGTCTTACTCATCAAAGTTGACTGAGTTTAGGAGCTTCATGAGTCTTATTGTATTTGTCATTTTTAATTTATTTACGTTATTGTTGTTATTTGGTCTTTCTTTGTTTTGTAAAAGTCAAACACTTGACTTGTGTGAGCTGAAGAGTTGTGTGAGCCGAAAGGTCTTGTTTATGGTGCTTTCATTAGGAAGACCAAGGGTCTTGTTTTCATGTAATTTTCGTCCTTATAAGGACTGCCAAAACAATGTGAAAGGGCAGATTATGTTGAATGAAATTGTGAGTTTATTTCTTCTTGAGTTCTTGAAGAAACTTTTGAACTTATCAAGGAGATTCCTTGTGGCGTTCATCCTGACTTATCAAACGGATTCCATCCCTGTTTGTGGCGTCTTCCTCATACCAAGGTTCGTGCTTGGCTAAGCATTGGGTCGCGGTTCCATTCCAATCTCGTATGTTCTTGGTGGCTGTTCCATATTTGGTGTCGGGTTTCACCACAATCGTTGGTGTGGTTCGTATCAAAGGAGCTTCAGAGGCAAGTAGGTGAATTATTGGAGAAGGGGTATGTGCGTGAAAGCATGAGTCCTTGTGCTGTTCCGGTGCTATTAGTTCCTAAGAAGGATGGAACATGGAACATAACGGTAAATTATCGTCATCCCATTCCTAGATTAGATGATATGTTGGATGAATTGCATGGTTCTTGTGTCTTTACAAAAATTGATCTTAAGAGTGGGTATCATCAGATTAGGATGAAGGAAGGTGATGAATGGAAAACTGCTTTTAAGACTAAATATGGTTTGTATGAGTGTTTAGTAATGCCTTTCGGTTTAACTAATGCTCCGAGCACATTTATGCATTTGATGGACCATGTTTTGCGTGCATTTATTGGCAGATTTGTAGTTGTGTATTTTGATGATATCCTAATTTATAGCAAAATCTTGGAAGAACATGTAATGCATTTGAAATCTGTTTTGGAAATTCTAAGAAAAGAAAAGTTGTTTGCCAACCTCAAGAAGTGCACCTTTTGCACGGATAAGCTTGTGTTTCTTGGTTTTGTTGTTAGTAAGAGTGGAATTGAGGTGGACGAGGAAAAGGTGAAGGCAATCCAAGAGTGGCCAATGCCTACAACAATCAGCCAAGTGAGGAGTTTCCACGGCTTAGCTAGCTTCTATAGATGGAATAGGTATTGGAGCTATTTTGATGCAAGAAGGATGTCCAGTTGCTTATTTCAGTGAAAAGTTGAGTGGGGCAGCCCTAAATTATCCCACTTATGATAAGGAGATGTATGCCTGGTAAGGGCTTTGGAAAATTGGCAGCACTATCTATGGCCAAAGGAAGTCTTGATTCACACAGATCATGAATCTTTGAAGCATTTGAAAGGACAGCAAAGGTTAAACAAACGCCATGCCAAGTGGGTGGAATTCATTGAAACATTTCCTTATGTGATCAGATACAAGCAAGGTAAGGAAAATGTGGTGGCTGATGCATTGTCCTGCAGGTATGCTTTACTTTCCATTCTAAATACAAAATTGCTTGGCATTGAATACATTAAGTATTTGTATGCACAAGATTCTGATTTTGGTGATGTGTTCAATGCATGTGAAAAAGTGGCGTTTGGTAAGTTTTATAGGCATGATGGATTTTTGTTTCGAGAAAATAAACTATGTGCGCCTATGTGTTCTTTGCGTGAATTGCTTGTGAGAGAAGCTCAAGGTGGTGGTTTGATGGGTCATTTTGGTGTAGTTGACTTTAGGAATTTTGCATGATCATTTTTTTTTTTTGGCCTCATATGAAACGTGATGTGGAAAGAATATGTGAGAAGTGTATCACGTGTAAACATGCTAAGTCTAAATTGAAACCCCATGGTTTGTACACCCCTTTACCAATACCTCATGAACCTTGGACTGATATTTCTATGGATTTTGTTTTAGGTTTACCTAGGACTAAGAGGGGGAGAGATTCAGTTTATGATGCAAACCAAGGAGCTGGACATGCTGATCATATATGTGGGAATGGAGCTGGATTTACACTAGACCCTTTGTCACTTCCTAGTGGCCCAATTACAAGACTTAGAGCCAAGCATTTCAAGGAAGCACTAAATGGGCTAATCCAAGAGAATTGGGCTGATTCTAAAAAGACCAAGATGGACTCAAATAATAATTAAGGCTTAGTCCATGTCGTCAAAGCAAGTGAAGAGGCTAATTACATCCAAAAATGTAATCAGCATGGTTTAGTCATTAAAGGGCATGAATTTGATGAGTTTCAATGATATTAAATAGGGGAATAATGCATTTAATTTAGTCATTTAAATGATTTTTGGCTGCCTTTTGAAGTCCAAAATGCCTAAAAACGCGAGGAGTTATTATTTTTATGTTTGTGTTGCTTTTAAGGCTGAATTATGACTTTTCCTATTCTTGGAGGATTGTTCCAAGTATATATAGGGGTTTTATGAACATTGTAGGACATTATGTTTAGAGAAATATTATTATTATTGTGAGGTGTGTTCCTCTTTGTTCTTGAACGAACTCTTGAACTTATCAAGTTAATCTTGTGGCGTTCAAACAACCAAACTTATCCCCTTGATCCTTGAGATATTCTTAGGTTTCCTAGTGTGGCGTTTTCTATCCTTTGTAGTCTTGGTTTTCATCTAAATAGGTGACGGGTCAAGGCTCAACAAATCTTGTCTACACAATCTTGGGGTTCCAAACCATCATTGTTATTGGGTTTCAGCACAATTGTTGGTGAGGTTCATATCACTACAACTACTATCTAGCTAAGTAAAAAAATTGGGACACTACACTTTTTCCCCCGTTAAACGCACAAGTCATTAGCTCGGAATTTATTGAATCAATTTTGAAAGAAAATTGGTGAAGTATCCACTAATTGGAATGCTGGTGGCTTCTTTGGAACATTTAAGACTGTATAGGGCCATGATTTGCTTTATCTCTCCCTAATATCTATCTTGATCAATTGTTAAACTCACAACTCGTTGCCTTTGAACTTATTGAATCTAATATAACAACTATTTGGTAAAATATACACTAATCGGAATGCTAGTGGCTTGTTTGGGACATTTTAGAATGTATAGGGCCACAATTTCTTTTATCTCACCCTAATGCCTTTTTCTTTATCACAAGTTAAACCAACAAGTTGCTCATGATTTATTGAATCAAATTTGAAAGAAAATTCGTGAAGTATCCACTAATTGGAATGAAAGTTGCATCTTTCGGACAATTAAGAAGGTACAGGGCCACAATTCATTTTATCTCTCAGTAATATCTTTCTTAATCTCTTGTTAAATTCACACACACTACATCAAAACTTATTGAATCTAATTAGACAACTATTTCGTAAATTATCAACTAATTGGAATGCTAGTGGCTTCTTTGGGACATTTTAGAATGTATAGGGCCACAATTCGTTTTATCTCTACCTAATACCTATCTTTTTCACCCGTTAAAACCACAAGTCACTAGCTCGGAATTTATTGAATCAAATTTGAAAGAAAATTGGTGAAGTATCACATAATTGGATGCAAGTGGCCTTATAGGGACATTTAAGACTATATAGGGCCACACTTCGCTTTATCTCTCCCTAATATCTTTCTTGATCAATCATTAAACTCACAACTCGTTGCCTCTGTACATATTGAATCTAATTTAATAACTATTTTTGTAAAATATCCAATAAATAGAATGGTAGAGGCTTGTTTGGGACATTTTAGAATGTATAGTGCCACAATTCATTTTATCTAACCCTAATACCTTTCTTTTTCACCGGTGACTTATTGAATAAATTTTGAAAGAAAATTGGTGAAGTATCCATGAATTGGAATTATGCTGGCTTCTTTTAGACATTTAAGAATCTATAGGGCCACGATTCATTTTATCTCTCCCTAATATCTTTCTTTATCTCTCGTTGAAGTCACAACACACCACCTCGGAACTTATTGAATCTAATTAGACAACTATTTGGTAAAATATCAACTAATTGGAATGCTAGTGGTTTCTTGGGACATTTTAGAAGGTATAGGGCCACAATTCGTTTTATATCTCCCTAATACCTATCTTTTTCACCCGTTAAACACACAAGTCACTTGTACATACTTTATTGAATCTAATTTGAAAGAAAATTGGTGAAGTATCCACTAATTGGAATGCTGGTGGCTTCTTTGGGACATTTAAGACTGTATAGGGCCACGATTCACTTTATCTGATGAGGACACCAAGACTAAAGATCCAAGTCTAGTTCCAGTTGGTCTGGTGACGAGGGCGCGAGCCAAAATACTCAGTTTAGGAGCTTGATGAGTCTTATTGTATTTTGTCATCTTGTATTTTTTATTTAGTCTTTGTTTATTTTTGTGAAAAGTCAAACACTTGACTTGTGTGAGTCCAAGAGTCCTTTTGTCCTTAATATTCGGTTTTCATTAGGAAGACAAAGGGTTGTCTTTAAATTTCAGTTTTCATTAGGAAGACAAAGGGTTGTCTTTATTTGTTGGTTTTCATTAGGAAGACAAAAGGTTGTCTTTATTTTTCGGTTTTTAGGAAGACAAAGGGGCTTGTCTTGATGTATTCTTCGGCTATATAAGGCCTTGAAAACATTTGGAAAAATCAGATTACTTTGAATGAAAAATTGTGAGTTTATTTCTTCTTGAGTTCTTGAAGAAACTTTTGAACTTATCAAGGGGTTCCTTGTGGCGTTCATCCTGACTTATCAAACGGATTCCATCCCCGTTTGTGGCGTCTTCCTCATACCAAGGTTCGTGCTTTGCTAAGCATAGGGTCGCGGTTTACCATTCCGATTTCGTGTGTTCTTGGTGGCTGTGCCATATTTGGTGTCGGGTTTCATCACAGTGTTGGTGTGGTTCGTATCAGTTGGTATCAGAGCTTAGGATCATTCGGTTTGGCCTATCCTTTTTTTTATTCTTTCATTTGTGTTTCTATTCTATTCGTATTTCAATTTTAGGGTTTCTGAAATAAAAAAAAAAATCTATCTATTCGTGTTCTTGATTTTCTTAGTCTTTGTTCTTGTTTTCCTTCTAAAAACCCGAAACCATTATAGTTAATCTCTTTATTCCAGATTGTTTCTTTGTTCAAATCGTGTTCTTATTTCCTAGTTTCCATTATTTCTTTGTGAAATCCCTTGAAATCCGAAACTAGTCTACACAAAGTTTCAATTCCTTTGTAATCCCCTATTTTGTTTTCTTTTCATTTCTGAAATCATGAATTAGGGTTCTTAACATGAATTAGGGCTTTGAGTTTTATCTTGTTCTACTTGTGGAATCTGACTTTGCATTGGTTTTCTCTAGTTCTTATTGTGAAATCCGAATTTTCATTGAGTTTCTCTTGCTTTGCTTTTGAAATCCGAATTTTACCTTGGGTTTCTCTTGTTCTTATTGTGAAATCTGAATTGGGGTTGAGTTTCTCTTGTTCTTATTGTGCAATCCGAATTGGCATTGAGTTTTTCTCTTGTTCTTATTGTACAATCCGAATTTGTTTTATTGGAAATCTGATTTGGCATCGAGTTTCTCTTGTTTTATTGTGAAATCTGAATGGACAGTGAGTTTCTCTAGTTTTTCATTGTGAAAATCCGAATTTGCATTGAGAATCTATTGCTCTTTTGTGAAATCCGAGTTGTTGAGGACCAAGAGGGAAAAAAAAAACAGAAAAGAAAGAAGAAGAAAAATTCAAAGGGATTCGAACCTAAAAAAAAAAAAAAGCAGGTTGTTGTATCATTTCGAATTGCCACAAACGAGGATGAAGTATTGTGCGATGTGGTTCCAATGCATGCTGGACATCTCCTTCTGGGAAGACCTTGGCAATTTGATCGGTGGGTGCATGATGGCTTCACCAACAAGTACTCATTCACGTTCTGTCAACAGACAATCACTCTAGCTTCGTTGACACCAAAACAAGTATATGAAGATCAAGTGAGGTTGCAAAAATTGAATGATAAAAAAAAATTGAGTGAACAAAAGAAAGAGAGTGAAAAGATGAATGAGAGTGAGGGAAAAGAGAGACAAACAGAGAGCAAGGTTGAATCAAGTGAGAATGAAAAGAGAGAGAGACGAGTTCGACCAAGGAAGGAAAATCAGAGAGAAAACAAAGAAATTTTTATGCAAAAACAAGTGAGGTTCAGCGAGCATTGATTGCAAAACGGCCGATGATTGTACTCATGTACAAGGAGACTCTTTTAAACACTAACCAACTTGATTCTTCGCTGCCTAGTGTTGTTGTTTCTATTTTGCAGGAGTTCGAGGATGTGTTTCCCGAGGAGGTACAACATGATTTACCACCCATCCGAGGGATTGAACATCAAATTGATTTTGTTCCCGATGCTTCTATCCCAAACCGACCAGCATACAGGAGCAATCCGGAGGAGACGAAGGAACTTCAAAGGCAAGTTGAAGAATTGATGGAGAAAGGGCATGTGAGAGAAAGCATGAGTCCTTGTGCTGTTCCAGTGATTCTAGTTCTCAAGAAGGATGGGACATGGAGAATGTGTGTTGACTGCCGAGCCATCAACAACATAACGGTAATGAATGGAAACATTACCTCAAATCGTCACCTGCATCAAAAGGACTCAAATCAGAAACATTAAAAGTAGCACTAACATTATACTCACCTGGTAAATCGAGTCTGTAGGCATTGTCATTGATCCTTTCAAGTACTTGAAATGGACCATCTCCTCGAGGTAGCAATTTTGAACGCCTTTGTGTTGGGAATCGCTCTTTCCTCATGTGTAACCATACCCAATCACCGGGCTCAAAAACCTGCTTATGACGACCCTTGTTAGCTTGCTTAATGTATTGTTCAGTCCTTCTCTCTATGTTGAGTCGCGCCCTCTCATGGATTTTCTTCACAAATTCTGCCTTCTTCTCGCCATCTAAATTCAAATGCTCAGAAACAGGTAAAGGTGATAAATCCAAAGGAGTTAGAGGATTAAAACCATAAACAATTTCAAATGGTGAAAATTTAGTAGCAGAATGCATTGAACGATTATAAGCAAACTCAACATGTGGCAAACAATCTTCCCAAGTCTTAATATTTTTACTTATGATAGCCCTCAACAAGGTGGATAGGGTCCTATTAACTACTTCTGTTTGACCATCGGTTTGAGGGTGACAAGTAGTAGAAAATAATAGTTTTGTCCCAAGTTTTCCCCACAATGTTTTCCAAAAATAGCTTAAGAACTTGGCATCCCTATCTGATACAATTGTTCTAGGCATACCATGTAATCTCACAATCTCCCTAAAGAACAAATCTGCAACGTTAGAGGCATCATCAGTTTTATGACAAGGAATAAAATGAGCCATCTTAGAAAATCTGTCTACAACCACAAAGATTGAATCCCTCCCACGCTTACTTCTAGGTAAACCCAACACAAAATCCATTGAAATGTCAACCCATGGTGAACTAGGGATAGGTAGGGGTGTGTAAAGGCCATTTGGCTGAACTCTTGATTTAGCTTGCCTACAAGTGACACACCTACCACAAATTCGCTCAACATCTCGCTTCATGTGGGGCCAAAAGAAGTGCTCTTGCAACACAGCTAGGGTCTTAGCAAATCCAAAATGTCCCATCAACCCTCCCCCGTGGGACTCTCTAACTAGCAAATCTCTCAAAGAACAATTAGGTACACACAACCTATGCTCCCTAAACAAGAAACCCTCATGCCTATAAAATTTTCCTTCAGCAGATTTTTCACAAACACCATAAATTTCCCCAAAATCATGGTCAGCAGAATACAGCTCCTTTATGTGTTCAAACCCAAGTAATATAGCATCAAGAGTGGAGATTAGGGCATACCTGCGAGAAAGGGCATCAGCAACCACATTCTCCTTACCTTGTTTATAGCGAATGACATAAGGAAATGTCTCAATGAACTCAACCCATCTTGCATGTCTCTTGTTGAGCTTGTGTTGGCCTTTCAAATGTTTCAAGGATTCATGATCTGTGCGAATCACAAACTCCTTTGGCCACAAATAGTGCTGCCATGTTTCTAAAGCACGCACTAGTGCATACAATTCTTTGTCATAGGTGGGGTAATTGAGGGCAGCCCCACTTAGCTTTTCGCTAAAGTATGCAAGCGGTCTCCCATCCTGCATAAGAACAGCGCCAATACCTATTCCAGAAGCATCACATTCAACTTCAAAAGTGTTAGAAAAGTTAGGCAAAGCAAGTAAAGGAGCATGAGTAAGCTGGTATTTCAGTAGCTGAAATGCTTCCTCTTGAGCTTCACCCCATTTAAATATCACATTCTTTTTGATAACTTCTGTAAGTGGTGCGGCGATGGTGCTAAAATTTTTCACAAACCTCCTATAGAAGCTAGCAAGTCCATGAAAACTTCTAACATTACCTATAGTTGTAGGGGTCGGCCACTCTTGGATGGCTTTGATCTTTTCTTCATCCACCTGAATACCTGTAGCACTTACAACAAAGCCTAGGAAAACAAGCTTATCGGTGCAGAAAGTACACTTACTGAGGTTAGCATATAAACTCTGTTTCCTAAGAACATCCAAAACAGAATGCAAATGCAAAACATGGTCATGCAAATTCTTACTATAAATAAGAATATCATCAAAATACACAACCACAAATTTTCCAATGAAAGCACGCAATACATGATTCATTAAACGCATGAAAGTGCTAGGTGCATTAGTTAGTCCAAAAGGCATGACTAACCACTCATACAATCCATGTTTAGTTTTAAAAGCAGTTTTCCACTCATCCCCTTCTTTCATACGTATCTGATGATACCCACTTTTAAGATCAATTTTGGAAAACACACAAGAACCATGCAATTCATCTAACATGTCATCTAAACGAGGAATGGGATGTCGATATTTTACCGTTATATTGTTGATGGCTCGACAGTCAACACACATCCTCCATGTTCCATCCTTCTTGGGAACTAGAATCACTGGAACAGCACAAGGGCTCATGCTTTCTCTCACATGCCCTTTCTCCATCAATTCTTCAATTTGCCTTTGCAATTCCTTTGTTTCATCAGGATTACTTCTGTAGGCTGGTCGGTTTGGGATGGAAGCACCTGGAACAAAATCAATTTGATGTTCTATTCCTCGAACAGGTGGCAACCCATGTGGTACTTTCTCAGGATACACATCCTCAAATTCCTGCAAAATAGACACAACAACACTTGGCAGCGAAGAATCAAGTTGGTTAGTATTTAAAAGATCCTCCTTATACATGAGTAAAATCATGGGCTGTTTTGTACACAAAGCTCTCTTAACCTCACTTTTTTTTACATAAAAATTATTTTGTTTTCTCTCACTTGATTCCACACTTTTCTCTCTTTGTCTCTCTTTTTCCTCACTCTCATTCATCTTTTCACTCTCTTTTTGCTCACTCATTTTCTTTTTGTCACTCACTTTTTGCAACCTCACTTGATCTTCATACACTTGCTTTGGTGTCAAAGGCGCTAGAGTGATTGTTCGTTGACGGAATGTGAATGAATACTTGTTGGTGAAGCCGTCATGCTGTACCCGCCGATCAAATTGCCAAGGCCTTCCTAGAAGGAGGTGTCCAGCTTGCATGGGAACCACATCACACAACACCTCATCTTCATACTTGCCAATTCGAAATGAGACTAGCACCTGTTTTGTAACCCTCACTTCACCACTATCATTCAGCCATTGCAATTTGTATGGACAAGGATGCCTAAGCGTTGTAAGCCCCAGCTTGGCAACCATGGAAGCACTAGCAACATTAGTACAACTACCTCCATCAATAATGACACTACATACCTTGTCTCTCACATGACAACGAGTGTGAAAGATGTTCTCTCGCTGCACCTCTTCTTCCTCTTCTTTTGCTTGCAAATTCAGGACTCGCCTTGTGACTAGTGCAAGCATCTCACCAGATTCTGGTCCATACTCATTGTCAGAAGCATCTTCCAAAGGTGGCATGTCAGCAAGATCATCTTCATCTTCAGAATCTATCTCTCCACTTTCTCGAATCACCATGACTCTCTTGTTTGGACACTGGCTAGCTATGTGTCCTCGCCCCTGACATTTGAAACACCTTATCTCACTAGAATGAGACTTAGTAGGAGTTGTTTTACCTTGAGGTGGTGTGGCTGTGGTGGCTGGTTTTGGTGTAGATGATGAAGTGGGTTGGTCTTCTTTCTTTGGATAGTTCGACCTCCAAGGTGTTGTACTTGGATTGTGTGGGCTCGGTCTTGACCTCGAACTTGAACTACCCTTCTTGAGCTGCCTCTCCACTTTGATTGCCATATGAACCAAATCCTCCAATTCCACATAATGGTGTAGCTCGATTGGGTCAGCAATCTCTCGGTTCAATCCATTCAAAAACCTTGCCATGGTTGCCTCCCGATCCTCTTCAACATTGGCTCTAATCATAGCCATCTCCATCTCCTTGTAATACTCATCAACACTTCTGTAGCCCTGACGAAGACCCTGCAACTTAAGGTAGAGATCTCGATAATAATGAGGTGGTACAAACCGTCGCCTCATCACCCTCTTCATGGCCTCCCATGTGTCAATAGGGCGATCTCCATTCCGCCTCCTGTTGATGCACAACTGATCCCACCAAACAATAGCATAATCAGTAAACTCAATGGCAGCAAGTTTTACCTTCTTCATGTCGGAGTAGTTGTGACAATCAAAAACTAGCTCCATTTTCTTCTCCCACTCAAGGTATGCTTCAGGATCACTCTTCCCCTGAAATGCTGGGATTCTCATTTTGATATTCCCCAAATAATTATCTACCTGGTTCCTATCTTCTCTATTCCCACCATACCTCCTATGGTTACCCACCGATATCCTATCAAACTCATCATCAGAAATTACCCCTTCCAAATCCCCTTCATTCTCATCCTCCCTTTGGTGTACCCTACCCCTCCTTGGTCTCCGTTGTGCCCCCTCTTCTACCCTATCCAACCTCTCATGTATCTGCTCACACTCCGCCCTCATCATCCTTCGCATCTCCCCAATTAATGCTTGTATTTGTAGATTCGGAACCTCAGGTGGCAGATTATCATTGCTTGCATCTTTCTCTGGATTTTGTGACATGATGGAGAATCTGCAAAACAATAAGGTTAGACAATTATAGAAAGGACCTCACTGCACTCCCTCACGTGTTTCACTCAAAGAAAATGGTCACTCAAGTACACTCGTGTTTGCACTCAATGATGGCTTTTACCCTCAAATAAGCTCACACCTCTGCCTTTTTCCACTCTATTTTCTTCTTTAAGCTCTTTGAAAACTAATGAAACGGTGATATGGAGGTTCAAGCAGCAAATCCAACCAAACAAACCAAACGAACACCGACGAAAACTGGTGAAAATGACGAAAAATGATGATTTTTGGAACACTTGTGTGGGGTTTTGGTCAAAAGGCCTCTAGACCATAAGGAACAAGAATAGAACAAAATTTTTTAAGAGGGGTTTCCAGACTTTTTTTTTTTTTTTTTAGGTTCGGATCCTCTTGATTTTTCCTTTCCTTTCTTCCTTTTTTTTTTTTTTTATCTCTCAAATTTGATAACCCAGATACTCAATTTTTGAAAAGAAAAAAAAAATTTGAACACCAAAGAACCAATCCGAAAACCAAGCAAACTGTGGTACTATAACAGATTCAAGAACAATCCCAATAACAGAAAACCAATATTCCCAAAATCTAATCTGTGATTCAAACAATAAGATCAAAACCAAACTAATTTGTGGCACTATAACAGTCTCGGATTCCACAACAAATAAAGGAACCAATGGAAACCAGGGACACAATTGAAACAAGGGAATGATCAATACCAATTTCGGATTTCACAACAAGAACAAGAAACCCAAGGCAAAATTCGGATTTCAAAACAAAACAGCACTAGAAACTCAATGAAAATTCAGATTCTACAATTAGAACAAGAGAAAAAAACTCAAAGCCCTAATTCACGATTTCAACAAGCTCTAGAATAGTTTCTGATTTCACAACAAACAATTGGAACAAGGATATTAAGAACACGATTTGAACAAAGAAACAATCTGGAATAAAGAGATTAACTATAATGGTTTCAGATTTTTAGAAGGAAAACAAGAACAAAGACTAAGAAAATCAAGAACACGAATAGATAGATTTTTTTTTTTTGATTTCAGAAACCCTAAAATTGAAATACGAATAGAACACAAATGAAAAAAAAGGATAGGCCAAACCGGATGATCCTAATCTCTGATACCAACTGATACGAACCACGCCAACAAGTGTGACGAAACCCGACACCAAATATGGAACAGCCACCAAGAACACACGAGATTGAAATGGAACCGCGACCCAATGCTTAGCCAAGCACGAACCTTGGTATGAGGAAGACGCCACAAACGGGGATGGAATCCGTTTGATAAGTCAGGATGAACGCCACAAGGAATCTCCTTGATAAGTTCAAAAGTTTCTTCAAGAACTCAAGAAGAAATAAACTCACAATTTCTTTCAACATAATCTGATTTTTCACATTGTTTTGGCAGTCCTTATAAGGACGAAAATTACATGAAAACAAGACCCTTGGTCTTTCTAATGAAACCGAAAAAACAAGGACAGCCCCTTTGTCTTCCTAATGAAAACCGAAATTAAAGACAAGCCTTTTGTCTTCCTCATGAAAACCGAAATTTAAAGACAACCCTTTGTCTTCCTAATAAAAACCGAAAATTAAAGACAAAAAGGACTCTTGGACTCACACAAGTAAAATGTTTGACTTATCACAAAATAAACAAAGACTAAAAAACGTGATTAAAAATAAAAAGACTCATTAAGCTCCTAAACTCAGTCAACTTTGATGAGTAAGACAAGTCTTTGTTCTCCTTCAATGTTGACCACGGTCTCCTCTTGTTTTAGGACTTTGGACTAGGCTGTTAAGTTCTTCCTTGAATCTCTTGGCTCGTGCCCTCGTCACTGGACCAACTGGAACTTGACTTGATACTTGGGTCTTGGTGTCCTCATCAAACACCTTGGAGGTCGAACTATCCAAAGAAAGAAGACCAACCCACTTCATCATCTACACCAAAACCAGCCACCACAGCCACGCCACCTCAAGGTAAAACAACTCCTACTAAGTCTCATTCTAGTGAGATAAGGTGTTTCAAATGTCAGGGGCGAGGACACATAGCTAGCCAGTGTCCAAACAAGAGAGTCATGGTGATTCGAGAAAGTGGAGAGATAGATTCTGAAGATGAAGATGATCTTGCTGACATGCCACCTTTGGAAGATGCTTCTGACAATGAGTATGGACCAGAATCTGGTGAGATGCTTGCACTAGTCACAAGGCGAGTCCTGAATTTGCAAGCAAAAGAAGAGGAAGAAGAGGTGCAGCGAGAGAACATCTTTCACACTCGTTGTCATGTGAGAGACAAGGTATGTAGTGTCATTATTGATGGAGGTAGTTGTACTAATGTTGCTAGTGCTTCCATGGTTGCCAAGCTGGGGCTTACAACGCTTAGGCATCCTTGTCCATACAAATTGCAATGGCTGAATGATAGTGGTGAAGTGAGGGTTACAAAACAGGTGCTAGTCTCATTTCGAATTGGCAAGTATGAAGATGAGGTGTTGTGTGATGTGGTTCCCATGCAAGCTGGACACCTCCTTCTAGGAAGGCCTTGGCAATTTGATCGGCGGGTGCAGCATGACGGCTTCACCAACAAGTATTCATTCACATTCCGTCAACGAACAATCACTCTAGCGCCTTTGACACCAAAGCAAGTGTATGAAGATCAAGTGAGGTTGCAAAAATTGAGTGACAAAAAGAAAATGAGTGAGCACAAAGAGAGTGAAAAGATGAATGAGAGTGAGGAAAAAGAGAGACAAAGAGAGAAAAGTGTGGAATCAAGTGAGAGAAAACAAAATAATTTTTAGGCAAAAAAAAAGTGAGGTTAAGAGAGCTTTGTGTACAAAACAGCCCATGATTTTACTCATGTATAAGGAGGCTCTTTTAAATACTAACCAACTTGATTCTTCGCTGCCAAGTGTTGTTGTGTCTATTTTGCAGGAATTTGAGGATGTGTTTCCTGAGAAAGTACCACATGGATTGCCACCTGTTCGAGGAATAGAACATCAAATTGATTTTGTTCCAGGTGCTTCCATCCCAAACCGACCAGCCTACAGAAGTAATCCTGATGAAACAAAGGAATTGCAAAGGCAAATTGAAGAATTGATGGAGAAAGGGCATGTGAGAGAAAGCATGAGCCCTTGTGCTGTTCCAGTGATTCTAGTTCCCAAGAAGGATGGAACATGGAGGATGTGTGTTGACTGTCGAGCCATCAACAATATAACGGTAAAATATCGACATCCCATTCCTCGTTTAGATGACATGTTAGATGAATTGCATGGTTCTTGTGTGTTTTCCAAAATTGATCTTAAAAGTGGGTATCATCAGATACGTATGAAAGAAGGGGATGAGTGGAAAACTGCTTTTAAAACTAAACATGGATTGTATGAGTGGTTAGTCATGCCTTTTGGACTAACTAATGCACCTAGCACTTTCATGCGCTTAATGAATCATGTATTGCGTGCTTTCATTGGAAAATTTGTGGTTGTGTATTTTGATGATATTCTTATTTATAGTAAGAATTTGCATGACCATGTTTTGCATTTGCATTCTGTTTTGGATGTTCTTAGGAAACAGAGTTTATATGCTAACCTCAGTAAGTGTACTTTCTGCACCGATAAGCTTGTTTTCCTAGGCTTTGTTGTAAGTGCTACAGGTATTCAGGTGGATGACGAAAAGATCAAAGCCATCCAAGAGTGGCCGACCCCTACAACTATAGGTAATGTTAGAAGTTTTCATGGACTTGCTAGCTTCTACAGGAGGTTTGTGAAAAATTTTAGCACCATCGCCGCACCACTTACAGAAGTTATAAAAAAGAATGTGATATTTAAATGGGGTGAAGCTCAAGAGGAGGCATTTCAGCTACTGAAATACAAGCTTACTCATGCTCCTTTACTTGCTTTGCCTAACTTTTCTAACACTTTTGAAGTTGAATGTGATGCTTCTGGAATAGGTATTGGCGCTGTTCTTATGCAGGATGGGAGACCGCTTGCATACTTTAGCGAAAAGCTAAGTGGGGCTGCCCTCAAATACCCCACCTATGACAAAGAATTGTATGCACTAGTGCGTGCTTTAGAAACATGGCAGCACTATTTGTGGCCAAAGGAGTTTGTGATTCGCACAGATCATGAATCCTTGAAACATTTGAAAGGCCAACACAAGCTCAACAAGAGACATGCAAGATGGGTTGAGTTCATTGAGACATTTCCTTATGTCATTCGCTATAAACATGGTAAGGAGAATGTGGTTGCTGATGCCCTTTCTCGCAAGTATGCCCTAATCTCCACTCTTGATGCTATATTACTTGGGTTTGAACACATAAAGGAGCTGTATTCTGCTGACCATGATTTTGGGGAAATTTATGGTGTTTGTGAAAAATCTGCTGAAGGAAAATTTTATAGGCATGAGGGTTTCTTGTTTAGGGAGCATAGGTTGTGTGTACCTAACTGTTCTTTGAGAGATTTTCTAGTTAGAGAGTCCCACGGGGGAGGGTTGATGGGACATTTTGGAGTTGCTAAGACCCTAGCTATGTTGCAAGAGCACTTCTTTTGGCCCCACATGAAACGAGATGTTGAGCGAATTTGTGGTAGGTGTGTCACTTGTAGGCAAGCTAAATCAAGAGTTCAGCCAAATGGCCTTTACACACCCCTACCTATCCCTAGTTCACCATGGGTTGACATTTCAATGGATTTTGTGTTGGGTTTACCTAGAAGTAAGCGTGGGAGGGATTCAATCTTTGTGGTTGTAGACAGATTTTCTAAGATGGCTCATTTTATTCCTTGTCATAAAACTGATGATGCCTCTAACGTTGCAGATTTGTTCTTTAGGGAGATTGTGAGATTACATGGTATGCCTAGAACAATTGTATCAGATAGGGATGCCAAGTTCTTAAGCTATTTTTGGAAAACATTGTGGGGAAAACTTGGGACAAAACTATTATTTTCTACTACTTGTCACCCTCAAACCGATGGTCAAACAGAAGTAGTTAATAGGACCCTATCCACCTTGTTGAGGGCTATCATAAGTAAAAATATTAAGACTTGGGAAGATTGTTTGCCACATGTTGAGTTTGCTTATAATCGTTCAATGCATTCTGCTACTAAATTTTCACCATTTGAAATTGTTTATGGTTTTAATCATCTAACTCCTTTGGATTTATCACCTTTACCTGTTTCTGAGCATTTGAATTTAGATGGCGAGAAGAAGGCAGAATTTGTGAAGAAAATCCATGAGAAGGCGCGACTCAACATAGAGAGAAGGACTGAACAATACATTAAGCAAGCTAACAAGGGTCGTCATAAGCAGGTTTTTGAGCCCGGTGATTGGGTATGGTTACACATGAGGAAAGAGCGATTCCCAACACAAAGGCGTTCAAAATTGCTACCTCGAGGAGATGGTCCATTTCAAGTACTTGAAAGGATCAATGACAATGCCTACAGACTCGATTTACCAGGTGAGTATAATGTTAGTACTACTTTTAATGTTTCTGATTTGAGTCCTTTTGATGCAGGTGACGATTTGAGGTCAAATCCTTCTAAAGAGGGGGGGGAATGATGAGGACACCAAGACCCAAGTATCAAGTCAAGTTCCAGTTGGTCCAGTGACGAGGGCACGAGCCAAGAGATTCAAGGAAGAACTTAACAGCCTAGTCCACAAAGTCCTAAAACAAGAGGAGACCGTGGTCAACATTGAAGGAGAACAAAGACTTGTCTTACTCATCAAAGTTGACTGAGTTTAGGAGCTTAATGAGTCTTTTTATTTTTAGTCACGTTTTTTTTAGTCTTTGTTTATTTTGTGATAAGTCAAACATTTGACTTGTGTGAGTCCAATAGTCCTTTTGTCTTTAATTTTCGGTTTTCATGAGGAAGACAAAAGGCTTGTCTTTAATTTCGGTTTTCATTAGGAAGACAAAGGGGCTGCTGTCCTTAATTTTTCGGTTTCATTAGGAAGACCAAGGGTCTTGTTTTCATGTAATTTTCGTCCTTATAAGGACTGCCAAAACAATGTGAAAAATCAGATTATGTTGAATGAAATTGTGAGTTTATTTCTTCTTGAGTTCTTGAAGAAACTTTTGAACTTATCAAGGAGATTCCTTGTGGCGTTCATCCTGACTTATCAAACGGATTCCATCCCCGTTTGTGGCGTCTTCCTCATACCAAGGTTCGTGCTTGGCTAAGCATTGGGTCGCGGTTCCATTCCAATCTCGTGTGTTCTTGGTGGCTGTTCCATATTTGGTGTCGGGTTTCATCACAGTGTTGGTGTGGTTCGTATCAATTTATCTCTCCCTAATACCTTTCTTTTTCACCTGTTAACACAAAGAAGGTACTTACTCGTGATTTATTGAATCAAATTTGAAAGAAAATTGGTGAAGTATCCACTAATTGGAATGCTAGTGTCTTCTTTCGGATATTTAAGAATGTATAGGGGCCACGATTCATTTTACCTCACCCTAATGTCTTTATTTATCTCTCCTTAAACTCAAAACATAATACATTGGAAGTTATTGAATCTAATTAGACAACTATTTGGTAAAATATACACTAAAGTGAATGCTAGTGGCTTCTTTGGGACATTTTAGAAGGTATGGTGCCACAATTAGTTTTATCTCTCCCTAATACCTTTCTTTTTCACTCGTTAAACCCACAAGTCACTAGCTCAGAGTTTATTGAATCAATTTTGAAAGAAAATTGGTGATGTATCCGCTAATTGGTATGCTAATTGCTTCACAGGGACATTTAAGACTGTATAGGGCCACGCTTCGCTTTATCTCTCTCTAATATCTTTCTCGATCAATCGTCAAACTCACAACTCACTGCCTCGAATCTTATTGAATCTTATTTAACAATTATTTGGTAAAATATCCACTAATTGGAATGTAGTGGCTTGTTTGGGACATTTTAGAATGTATAGGACCACAATTTCTTTTATCTCACCCTAATACCTTTCTTTTTCACTTGCTAAACCGACTAGTTTCTAGCTCGTGATTTATTGAATCAAATTTGAAAGAAAATTGGTGAAGTATCCATTAATTGGAATGTAAGTTGCTTCTTTCGGAAATTTGAGAATTAATAGGGCCACGATTCATTTATCTCTCCCAAATACATTTCTTTTTCAAATGTTAAACACCCAAGGTACTAGCTTGTGATTTATTGAATCAAATTTAAAAGATAATTGGTGAAACTGGAATGCTAGTGGCTTCTTTCGAACATTTAAAAATGTATAGGGCTACGATTCATTTTATCTCTCCCTAATATCTTTCCTTATTCTCTCGTTAAAGTCACGACACTACCTCTGAACTTATTGAATCTAATTAGACAACTATTTGGTAAAATATCAACTAATTGGAATGCTAGTGGCTTTTTTGGGACATTTTAGAATGTATAGTGCCACAATTTTTTTTATCTCTCCCTAATACCTATATTTTTCACACATTAAACCCACAAGTCACTAGCTCAGATGTAACGCCCTGGGTAGCCAAGACCGTAACACTGTGTATTTATAAAGGTGCAAGACTTGCTAATCAAGTCATTTATTTAGAAACGTGTTACTAAAACCATAACTGAACTAGGGTTGAAAGATTTTGGTCTTAAAAGATACATTTCATTTAATTAAACATTTTGTACATGGGATCCCAAAAGAAATAGAGTTTAAAAGAATGTTTACCAATATTCATTTTGTAAACGAATACTGGCCACTCTAAGGCAAAACAGACATTTAGGCTTCTCCTATCCTGTACTACTCCTCGGCCGTGGCGGCCGATCAGCTGACTATGTACATTCAGCCTCAAAGCTCTCCAACTCAAGACTAGTCCACCTTGCCCTTGCCTTTACCTGCACCACGTAGCACTCGTGAGCTAAGGGCCAGCAAGAAAACTATAATGCCACAATCGACAACCAACAGGTTAACGAATCATCAATCAGATATACAACAAGTCATACAGCTCACATAAATAGTGATATCAATCTAGAAGCCAAAAATCAGTTACTCAGATAACAAACTCGTCACAATCATCAGTTTAA